>NW_028227257.1:56732410-57947410 GCF_978045245.1 Mus caroli
TAAGTACATATGCAATCAAATACCTTAAAGAAAGTTAGTCCCCTTGGACTTACAGTGCTCTCCACAAGAACCATAAATTAAAATAATCTCCAGTATCAACCATGGAAAATCTCCTTTTCAATGGGTGGTCCATGTGACTTCCAAAACACTATAGATCATCTATGTAGCGTATGATTGCCTCTCAGAGGTGGAGCATGAGCCTTGTTGCTGAAATCGTCACACACTTAGGACACAGGATTTGATGATTTGACTGGTTATGGTCTGACAGCCTTCTTCCTCCACTGCAGCTTCTGTGATTCCAGAAAATACTATTCAAGCTACTAAGGGGAGAAAGCAAACAGCCTTTTGCAGCTGCAGCATCTATTAACTATGTCAATAAACAGTGTAATAAGATATGAAGGAAGGTGTAATAAGTCATACTCACATGTTGGCAACAACCATCAGCTGCATAATTGGACTTCAGGCTCAATCATGCCAGGTTCTTGAAAAATAGCTAGCTTTCCAGTGATAGTGAGATTCTTAGAAATGAGTCTACAACTACCACTTTTCTAGACCAGCATAGTTGCTTACTACATTCTTAAATCTTATCCTTATACCCACAGATGTGTGTAGTTTCTACCCATCACCATGAAGCTGCTCTTTACAAAAAATGGAGACCAGCACAGAAAACCACAACTGGAGTCAATGCAGAGATAACAGATCAAAGGGAGCCTAGCCCCAGTGTATACATCTACACCACAGGTCTTGCATCTGTGCCTCAGAAAACATTGTGGGAAAGAGGTCAGAAAAATTAAGAATCAGGATACCTGAAATTTTACTGTGAAAATGTTTTTCTTAGAAATGACTGCATAACCAAGACAGGGATAATGGAAATATTAGTCGCCAACTTTTTCAGGGTCTCTTTCTCAGACAAATAAGTACAGGTAACCAATTTCAGCTGGGAAAAGGAGACTTGGCTTCTCCCAGGAATGAGTCCCCTTATTGATTGGCTAATGCAGCATTGTTAGCTTAGAAATTTTACATGTGCAAGCACTAAAACTGAGATACATATATGTAGTAATCATATGATAAATCGAGGCTCTCAAGTTGAGAGTAGAGGGACATAGAAGGAGATTGAAGGAGAGTAGCTAGGTGGGGCAGGAGGGAGGAAAAGTGATATAATTGTATTTCAATTAAAGACATATTTAAAGAAAAGAGCACACATATATTCTACAGATGCCGATTCCTGTTGTTGAAACATGGTGTTGTACAAGAACTTTATGCACACAGTTACTTTTCAGGGTAGGTAAGCACATAACACATACTATGTCCATTGAACAAATTCCTATCTAGCTGTAATTGTTTTAACCTAAGAAATTAAAAAAAAATACTTCTTTTATGTGTTTATATTTCCCTTTTGTGTTTTATTTAAATTTAATTTAAAATTTAAATAAATTTAAATTTAATTTAAAATAAAATTACATCATTTCTCACCTCTCTCCCTACCCTCTAATATCTAAAATCTCCCATGCTCCCATATTTCCTCTCAAATTCATGGCCCCCTTTTACTTAAATGGCACTGCTGTATACACACAGACTCACATGTACAAACATGGATAAATACATATATACATACATACAACATACTGTGTCCATGTTACTCACATGCATATAGGGCTGACCATTGGTTTTAGATAAGCAATTTGGAGTTTCAATAACATTTCAATTGAAAGAGATCTCTAATCAAATAGGAAACCCAGTTTACACAACGGTGCCCACAAAAAGCACCTTTTATCCATCAGCAATACCATTCTGTGGGAGTCACATGTTACTGAGTGGCTATTTGACTACAGCTAAGCTATGCTGAGCAGTTCAAGTCAATGTTCAGTATGACACGTAAACTGATCAATATGCCTATTTTCAGATATTATATTTTAGGACAATACATCTGTTTACTAATTTAATGTTGAAAACTTTTCTTAAGTCTTTGGCATTGATATTAAAAATTTAGCCTAATATCCTATTGAACTCTTCTCCACAATAACACTGTACTTGGACAGAAAAGTGAGATTTCAAAAGTGTCCCCGGTGGCCTCCTTTCCAGGTTCTGTATGTTCCTGTGCTTGAGCATTTTCTATTGCAACAGGAATAGAAAGTCATTTAGCCAGCTATGCATTTAATGACAAAACCTGGGACTTCAATAGCTAGATTGCTGTTGTATGGCATTTCTATAGAGGCATGAAAAACAGATTACTACTCCAGATGACTGACCAAAAACAACCAAAGAATAATTCTACCACATCTAGCTTAGTGAACCAATGAGTTGCTTATAGACGCATGGATGAGAAGTTTTAGGAGCATGCTTACTCAAAGGCAGCTGTATAAAACAAAGCCTTTTGGCAAGAACTCACTAAAGCTGCACCCATGAATCTCCCTTAGCTGGTGGAAGAGTTCTTCAAATCCCCAGAAAGCATTCATCAATTTTATAATCTTGGGAAGAGGGCCTGAGAATCATCTAAGTTTTGTTTACTTCACGAGTCTTATGAGCCTCCTTCCTTATACCGAGGAGGGAATGTCTGTGTTCAATTTGGAGGAAACAGCTACACAACAATGTCAGAACCTCCTCACAATGATGGCAATTCAGCACATGGCAGCAACCAGCAACTGTTGCATCTCCTGTCAGTGGTGTTCCTTGTATAGCTGCCATGCTCAAAGTGCAAGGTTGGACATGAATCCAGCGACTCTCGTGCTTTTGACAATTGCTGTAAATCAAGACACTGTAACCTGACAGCAAGAATTAGCCTGCAAGGATGTCAGTTCTGCACCATGCTTTCTGCTCTGCGTTCCCTTAAGAAGCTCACAGAACATTTTCCACATGGCATCCTTCTGTGTGGCTCCTTTTCCTTCTGTATCTATGGCTGGTTGATACAGCGCATGCCTTTCAATTTGTGATTGCTCCATGCTGTATAATAAAGATTGTTACTTTCTGCTTGGTTAGGCTCCTGATCTTGTGCTATTCCCACAGGCTTTGAGCCTCCCTCAGCTAAAGTCCATGTTCATGCATTCTCTCTGGTTGTTTCTACCCCAGATTCATAGTTTTGTATGTACTGAAGACTATCCTGCAAAGATAGCTTGTTCCTTTATTAGCAGGGGAAAGCACACTGGAAGGACAGGGTCATTTTGCTGGGATATAGTAAATATTATTTTGTGCACTGCAGCCTTAGATCTCAGAAATTACTTCTCTACGATGGATGGCTTGTTAGGGTTTAGAACTATATCTCTGCAGACACATTCTCAGTTCAATGTTTTCCAAATAGACTTCTCCTAACATTCCAATGAGGTGTGCAGGGACAGCATTGCCTGCCAGGACTCTACTGGATGATTACAAATAAGCATGTTGTCATTACATTAGCTGGTACCTCCCTCCTACAATACCCACTTTTCTGTCTTATCTTTTTTTCTCCTTTACATCATTTTGTATGCTGGCTGATGCTGGTACAATAGATCCTTTTATTCTATAAGATGTTTTTTATAATCGTCCAATAAAAAGATTTGTTATACATTAGTGTAGTCTTTTCCTGCACAAGTCTATAGGTGTGTGATTAGAAAGACTCACTTCAGGGCAGAAAAGACACAGCCATGGGTTTTCATCTCATCAATTTCGTGTATAAAGCTTACATTCCTGGAAGATAAAGAGGGCAACACATACATCTGCCATACAGTGAGATGGTCCCAGCATCTAACTTTTCACAGGTAAAGAACTCTAATGGAAGGGGGTTGACACACAAGGCTAGATTTCCACAATATATTTTGCCAGAGTGTTTTATTACCTCAGAGTTCCTGCCAGGGTCACCAAGCTGCAGTGGCACCATGTACACAACAAATTGTGTGCACAATGGAATTGAGCATGTGCCATAGTAGATGTGAAAATGCTGTTTTATTGTTCACTAATGCCCTTTATCCTCTTGGAATGGTCACTCTAACTAAGAGAAGAAAGTAAACATTACAGAGAAGGGGATGTCTCTATTATGACACTTCTGTCTTTTTAGACAACCATGAAGGTGACGAGATCATTTTGAAAGCATGGGACATGGTAATGTAAACTCAATGCAAAAATCTTTCTGAATACACCAGAGCACTCAGTAATCTTATATTCTAGAAAATGTATTTCCTCAAAGATAGAAAAATATTCTCATGTATGCATCCTGATCATGGGGTTTTGTTGTGCATACCATTGTATCCGCCAAATTCTCTGGTAATTATATAGTCAGTACTTATTTGTTTGATTTCTATTACTATAGATATTCTGGGTGATTATATTTTTCTCTGTGTCTTTTCTGCTCAAACATATTGAGGGCTATTTGATGAACATTTTCTAGGAAGCCTTCAAAAAGGCAGAACAGCCCTTCAAGATAACTGGACACATCCTTGAAGTCTATAATGGAAAGGATGATATCGGTTCAGACAGAGCTTTTGCTTGATTTATTTGAGAGAAATCTCCAGTCACTTTATACACATGGTCTTCCCAGTGTGGGAAGAGTCTCATGAATCAAATATCTTTTCTTTTCTAGCTTCTATTATAGACATCTATAGGATCAATTCCTATCTAATAACCTATGTTCTGTGGCAATGGTTAAGTGCCAGACAAGGTAAGGTTGCTTGAAAGTAGTTGGTTGGTTGTTTTTTTTTTTTTTTTAATAACTCCCCCTCTCTCCAAGTGTCTCTCTGTCTCTATCTCTCTGACTCTCTGTCTCTGTCTCTGTCTCTGTCTCTCTCTCACACACACACACACACACACACACATACACACAAAGAGAACCTATTTTCTATCAACATCTTTTTATCTTGAATTTGCTTGAATGCAGAATTAAAGCTCAGACAGCAATAGCCATCTTGTGGTCATGATGCAAAAACATTAAGCAACGATCAGATTAATTACAGACATACCAGCTCTGCTCTCCCAATCTCCCAAAACAATATGATCAGCTTCATCTCCTGAGAAATGTATCCCATAATAGAAACCTTCAGTATGTGTATTAGTAGCTTACTGGTTCCCAAATGATACAGCCTGCATCCTTTAGAAGAGTTAAATTGTTGAGTGATTAATTCATACAGTTCAGTAATATATACCTACTAGCAAACACTGAGCTAGATAGGAACAAAGTTGATCATAACTTAATAAGCAACTTAAGACTCTCTCAAGAAATTTAAAGAATTTAAAGAAAGATTTTGTTGCCTCTGGGATTTTCTACTTCACATATAATCTGTTTTAGGGTTGATATTTGAGGCAATTATTGCTTGAATTGGAAAAATAAATATTTGATTATCTTAAAATTATTCTAGAATTCACATCCTAGAATTCTCTTTCAGTTATCTAGTAATAAGGGCAGAGGATCTTCCTTGTTATTCCAAGGATCCAGAATCACCTGAATCTTCATGATCCTAGAAAGAAGAGAATGGATTGTAGTGCGAACATTTATTCCTTGGCTTCCTCTGTATATTGCCAACACATGAATATATGTTTGTGTTTCTCAACACAATTTCAGTGAAGATTCGTCCCTACTATTTTGTAAGCACCATCATCTAAGGAGAACAGTGGCAGACAGGGAGACAGCCATTGCCTCCTCACTGCCCTTCAGCCTTTTCCAAGGACTTTTTGGAAGTTGAGGATGGAAGACAAGAAAAGTCTGGGAATAGAAGAGTTGTACTTCCCAGGGGGCTGAGAAGGATAATCAGAATCTCTGAAACCATGAAATAGATCAAATGAAAAGGTGGAAGGGATGGGGCCAATGAGAGGCTAAATGTCTTCTACCCTGGGGATGCGGCATTTCCATAGTTTAACAAGACAGGAATGAAAGGGACAGAGGTGTTCAGAAGCATCGCTGTAGGCGTCTTGGAGCCAACACTATCATTATCTCTAGATTGCATCCTTCTTAATGTGACAACGGTCTGAAATTGGATTGCTTAGGCTCACAACTATACATACTTATCTAAATTCCTAATGCATACATAAACAAAGTGGTAATTAATGTACCAAAGCAGCTTAAGTATATATGTAGGAAAATCTCCAATTCAGGAATAAATTCAGTAGCTGATTATTAATGGAAACATCAATACATACAAGAATCCTAGAGTGTCACAGTCAAGGGATGATATGAGTTAACATGTGCATTGTGCTGATAAAGAAGCTGAGGTCTAATAGGTTAATAGACTTGTCTAAGGTTATTCTCAAGGTTAACCTTGAGTTCCACAGCATGCTCATATGAGTCTGCTGCTCACAATATCCACAGATCAGTCTGTAGTTGAATACTCAGGGTTATATTTTATGCACCTCAGACCTATGGGAGCTACATGAAAACTGTGAATGACATTTACTTCAAGATGAACGGGAGAAGTAAATTACAAGGAAAACACAGTTGAACCTAGGTAGTGACACCTGCCAGTGGCAGAAGGAACATGCAGCCATCTGCCCTGACATTAGGAAATGAAGATACAATGGAAAAGAAAGTTGTTCCTCAGGTGATGTCATCCAACCTGGTTCCTTCAGGGCCTGTAAACATGGACAGCATCAATCTATGAGTACAAGCCAGGTAGAGAGGGACAATCAGTCTAAGTTTCAAATTTAATATATACACAAAGTATTGAAATAAATGGGTGAAAATTTGACATAGCCGTTCTGAAAAAAGACACTGGCAGGTATGATATTGGATCCTAGGTACTTGCAGCTAGCAGTACAGAGCACCAAGCTTCATGTGCCTTGCCCTCCAAGTAAAGGGCAAAGTGAATGGAAAGATGAAGACTCGGAGGCCTTAACTCCACCTGACACCGTGGGATACCAGCAAAACAAATAACACAAAGCCTTCTGGTTCAAAATAATGATGTCATAGAACATCAAACTTGAAAGAAGAGCAGATCCCTTTATTTCTGAGAATCTCATTTTCATAAGGTGAAGGATGTATTCAGCTGCTTTACCAGAAATTCTCGTGGCCAACAAGAGCATTCTTTCATTGGGTTCTGCAATTCAGTGCCTGTGGGACCTTGCATAAGGGTTCAGGCAGAATTTGATACCCTGTGCCTGAAACTCTATGCAAACACATCCTACTCATGAAATACAAAATCATCCAAGTGGATTTAACAAAAGTGAAAACCTGGAGCAATAGCTCCTAGTTGGAAGATCTCTTTGAAGGTTGCCTCTGACAGAGACAACTGCTTCATGATAGTTTTTAACTCTTTCCAGAAGGACTATACTGGTGAGAAAGACTGTTAAGGTCCAACCTCCTGGTCAAGTGCAGAACTGGTCTGAAATGTCACTGCACATCCTTGTGCCAATGGGACTGAAGGAAACTTGGCATGGAGCCTCAGTGCAGTTCACTTGTCTGTTCAAACATGGCTTGACTTTTGTCTTTTCCAGAAAATGATAAGAAGCATCACTGAACCCACATCTTGTGGGTTCAACTACATCTCTGAGTGGCTTGTTTGGAAACAAATCTCTATAGATAGTAGACAAAACATATGTAAGAATCTAAAAAATATGTATACATTTGTTCCCGGACATTGAAGAAGAGGCTTCCCAGTAAGAGAGAAGCACATGAGAGAATCTCAGCCTTCTGAATTTCCACCTAGAACAGTTTCAAGAGTACAGTGCAGGGAAATAAAAGGCATCAACCAGAACATGGCAGTATTTTCCACTCCTGAATGTCAGATTGGAGGAGTGGAGACCAGGAAGGCTTAATAGATGGTAAGCAGAGAAAATGGTTCCATGGAAGGTAGGCAGAGAAGCTTCAGAACAAGCCTGCATTCCATCTCTGAATGTATATGATAGACTTACATGGTGGAGTGAAAACCAACTGAGTTCTTGTGAAGGACTGGATAAACTCATCTAACAACCCAACAGTTTCAGAACTCTCATGCCCATGGTAGCAGGCCATGTTCAAACAACCCAGCAGGAAAAGATTCTCAGTGGAAGAGGCTTCGCGAAGTCTTCAGGAAAACCTCGCCCCAGCAGTAAGGCTAATTAAGCTACAAAGAAGGCCTGTTCTTCAGTTTCCTGAACAGAAGAGCTTCAAAGAGCTCAAAAGAGCCCAGGAAACAGTGTTTCAGGACGTACCGGAAATACCTGAAAGAAAAGAGCAAAATCTACTACCCCACCGTGGAAAATTCAAACTGTGATCTAATCCATAAAATGCTACAAGGCAGGCACCAAAGCATAATGTTTGCACCAAAAGCATGAAAACTAATCAATCAAAAGATCAAGACAGCAAGCAGCAGCAAGGCAGGAGCAGTGAAATTAGAACAGAACCCTGAGCCAGTGGTGCTGAGTCTGGTCCACATCTTCAACACTGATGATGATGCCTGGAATTAATGCACAACTGTAGAATAAAATATGCACTTTTAGAGGAAAAAATACTACTAGCTTAACAGAAAGACAACTGAGCTCAAAAGATAAACAATTAACATGTTATTATACGTGTATCCAAAAGTGCAGACTCTAGTAAAGGGGGAAATGTTTCAACAAGGTTAGTCCTTGCAGTTGAACTCTATAGTATATGGCCATCTAAGAGACTTATGTTTTAGCATAAGAGCAGTTACTTCAGTTGAGCTATCCCATGCTTCCTCTTCCCTGTGACAATCCAAGTCTCATTCATCAGCTTAAATTTTTATCGCTGTAGTGGTTATAAAGGAGAGGGCCACCTTCTCAAAAGTGAACAGTTATTAGCAGCTGCCAGTGTCAAATGCTTAACAGCATCTCAGTTAAGAGCTTTATGTGGATAGACACATTTAAGACACATGCATACCTGCTGAGATAGACTAACAACATCACCCTCTCCTAGGAAATGTAAATCCAAATTGCAAAATCATTTTCTCAGTATCTCATGTCCTCTTTTCTCAGTAACACCCTCTCTGTTCAAGGAGTAGTTCTGTGGCCACTGCTCTGTGCCCTGCCCCTCTTCAGTGCAGAGCTGTCCAAAGCCATTCACTGTGTATCTTCACCTCCTTGACTCCAGATGATGGCATGGAAGTAAGGTCAGTGAGTAGTTGAACAATGCAGATTGTCCACAGAGAATGAGAATAAATAAAGAAACTGTAGAGAAAAGAAGAAAATCTAACCTTTCCTGATTCCTTCCTCAAGAGCCAGAAACTATTAGAAAAGTGAACTGTAATATCAAAACTTCCATGTAGTCCTTGCTACATGAAGATGAAGGCCATAAACTTAAATTCTGGGACTTGCCTTGTTTTAACTTTAAGGTTTATTTTTTTTCTCAATCAGAAAATAAATTATATGAAAATATTCTAACCCGGCAGTAGTGGTGCATGACTTTAATCCCAGCACTTGGGATGCAGAGGCAGGTGGATTTCTTAGTTTGAAGCCAGCCTGGTCTACAGAGCGAGTTCCAGGAGAGCCAGGGCTCCACAGAGGAACCCTGTCTTGAAAAACCAAAAAGAAAAAAGAAAATATTCTGAATCTGGAATTAATTTTATTGTCCATTCTCTACAACATAAAACAAGATATGCATTACAGAGAAGCTACATAAAAAAGTAAGTTGTAAATTCTTTTTGTGAGCTAGTCAGAGCATTATTACAAAGACAAAAATGCTGTATAACTAAAACTTTAGAAAATTACAGACCAGTGAAGTAGGCTGTAATTGTGATTATAACCTGAGGTAGATTCAAGATATAATATCTCTATTTTATAAGTGAGGAAACTAAGACCCAAATGGATTAGGTGCCTTGAACAAAGTCACAAACTGCCAAAAAGTTTTGTGGCTGAGAACCAAGTCCAAACTTCTTAACTCCATATCTGGCTGTCACTACCAACACTGTTCGTCTTCCTCCGTGGTAAGGTGACATCACTTTTTGAGCTGGCACAGCCTTCATTATATTCCCACTGACTAGACACTCTTCCACTTGCAACTCTGTTAAATGAATTTCTCACTATTGGCAATGTTTACATTCTCATAAACTTTCCCAGGACACCCAGAGTATTTTGAATACCTTTACCTCTGCAATCTCAAGATAATCAAAATGTCTTTTGAAATAGTAAATGAAAATGAGTAGGAGTCAATACATCCCCTTGTTAATACATGTGGTAGCTTCAATGAGAAGGATTCCATTGCTCATGGGATTTGACCACATTGTCCCTAGATGGTGCAATTCTTTGCTGGAGGAAGTAAGTCACATGGGGCAGGCTTTGGTATTCATATCCTGGCCCATCCCCAGTTTGTTCTCTCTGCTTTGTGTTCATGATGGAAGATGTGATCTTTCAGCTTCCTTTTCCCTACAAAAACATAAACCAAAATAAGTGCTTCCTTCCTCAGGTTGCTTTTGTTATGATATTTTATTACAGCAACAGAAACCAGACTATAACAGTAGATTTTTGGATCAGCCAATTTAACCTGGGTGGTAGGTGCCTCATTCCATCTCACAGCAGAAGGCTTAGTGGTCCAAGGACCCTTCCATAGCCTCCCAGAAAAAAAATCATATATGTCAATAATGAAGATATTTACAAAGAGAATGTTAAGAATAAATTCCTAGTGGTAGATATGATATTCATGGCTATGGAGTTCATTTTTCAAATATGCATATTCTTTGCTTCTTTAATTATCTGAGAAACTTAGTATTAGTCTCTACTATATAAATAAGATACTATGTACATAAATATGTGTATATCTGTGCATGTATGTGTGCAATGTATGTAAATATACATTCATACACACATGCACACACATAAATGTATGTGCATATATAATCAGATTGTATGAGTCTTATATGTCAGAATGTTATAATATTTTTATGTAACAAATATTAATTTTTATCTGAACTATTTTGAATCAAATAAATTTGCAAGAAAAGTACCATGTTAATGGTATAAAATCTCATTACTTGTTGTTGAGAGTTCATTGACACTTTATGAATACTTTTAGTTGCCATGGTGACTTTGAGGTTTCCAACTCATAGCATGATCTCATGTTATAGGAAAAGGATAATAAAGATTCATAGCATGCCTGCTTCTAGTTTTCACATCCACAAAGTCTATTCAGATTTTGAAGCCAGCCATAGATTAAACCATTGATTATTAGAGTTGGAGCCATGACAGTCATAATCTAATCGTCTCTGGAAATAACTCCCAGACATACATAGAGATGGGCTTGCCAATCTCTAAAGATCTCCACTGGATCATTCTATGCAGTCAAGCTGAAATGACTAAGGTGCCACCATCTTGTACTGACTCTGTCTTGTGACTGCTTAATACCTCTCAGTCCTCTACTCCAATGACAGTCAGGTATGTCTTGGCAACACATTTGACATTGTCTGTGACCCTGGCATGGTCAATGTATTAAGTAAAATAATAAGTGTTTATACAAGCTAAACATAAACTAAAATAACTGGCAATGGTATAAATCAATGTCATGTTGTGTCTAATATGACTACTATGTAATGCTAAAACTGATAGACCTCTGACCCTCCTCTAAGACAAATCTACCTATGATCTGTCTGGTCTTTTGCCTACACAAATGCTATGCCCTCAAGCTTCAGCACCAAGAGTCTTTCTGAGGAACTAACTCATCCATTTTTACTGGCCAAAAACATGGGACTCTAATTTGATCTTACATGCATGCATAGTGGTCCATAAGTTTTTCATAATTAATATTAACCATGTGCAAAAGTGAGAGGGATTCTTTGAATGAAAATAGTACCTTTGGCACACCTATTTGACCAAATTTGTCTGTCTTATGTGTGTTGATATTTAAGGTATTGCATTGTATTTTTTTTTTTGCTTCACTTGTCTGTCTGTGTGTGTGTGTGTGAGTGAATGTATGTGTGTTTGTATGTATATATACTCATGTATCTCTTTACATTATCTGTTAAAAAAAAGTCTTATTTCTTCCAATCTCTACACATCTTATTGTTTTTCATTATAAATTATCCAGACTATCTATGCTGTGTTAGAAAGCTGCAGTGATAACAGATATGCATGACATGTTTCAACATTAGACAGAAGGCATCTACATTTTTCCATTATGTTTTCTGTTCCAAGGGCCTTTATTAGATAGCCTCATCATCTCCTTTTATTCCCAATGGTTCCTCTCATTTTAATCCCTCATTATCTCTCCCCAGAAATATTACAGCAACTTCCTAACTAATTTATCTACCTCCTGCCTCATATCCTGAAATTCATCTTTTGCATTATGATCAAGGTAATATTTATGAAATGCAAACTTTATCATGCTTAAAATTATTCATTAATTTAAAAACATAAGACAGTGCACAAATGTAGATCCTTCATGTAAAAAGTTATCAGGCCTGCTAACTCAATATGATTCTCATGTTATAGTTGGAGACCCCAGGGCTAAATGAAATCAACTTATTCAATGAAGGTTATAGATGTAATAATGTTCTAGGCTGAACTTTTCCTCACATAACTTTCTATTATACAAAGAAGTATATGGTCCTTGCAAAATGAAATTTCCTTAATGTTACCAGACAAAATCTGTGGCCCTTTCAAGTCTAGGTTCAACGTCTTCACAAATTTTCTTCAGAGGATAACTTTTAATAAGACTTTGTCCTCTTATTTCATGTCAAAACTCTGTTCCTTTCCATATCAGAGAAGCTACACCATCATATGCCTCAAAACCATCACTCTCACCCTGACAAGACCTCACCCCCAAATGGGTTTTTTAAGTTATATCCTTTCACAAGAGAAGCCCATCGCTTTATACACAAATGAATTCAAGTATGTTAGCCTGGATACTAGAGGCAAGAATCGCTGCTTATGGTCTTAGTAGGTGATATAGGTAGGAAATTCTAAGAGCTTGTTCTTCCTGATAAGCTTTTTAAACAATGCCCTTTCATGGTACACTTCTGTAATAGCAACCTATGGATATTTTCATGGGAAGTCATGTCTTCTCAGGCCAGGCCATTTTCACCTGCATGCTCTTCACAGCTCAACTATTTGTTCCATCTAGAAATCAATTTTCTCACTCATGTGTAGAATCTTCCTGGAAGTTTTCTAGTCTGTTCCCAATAAGTAGGTATTCCTCTGTTTAGTCACTCATGTAATGAATTTACACACCATACTATACTTGCTACATCTTAGTGTAACTTCTTCACTAATACTGTCAAATATGACTTAGACTACAGGTGTCATAAGTTTAAATAAATATACTGAATGAATCACTGGATATATGCATATATCTTTTTGCTTTTCATTTCTTTTAATTGCTTTTTGACCTAGTGTTTCATGTACTCCAGGCTAGTCTCAGACTTACTATGCAGTAGGTGGTGCGCTTGAACTCCTAACCCTCCTGCCTCTATGTCCAGAGTTCAGGACTATTTGTATGTGCTACCAGCTTATTATACTAGGTAAGTACTCTGTCAACTGAGCTACATTCCCAGCCAACTGCATGGATGTTCAAATGAGTCATTTGTTGTTATAATTTACCCAAACCCAGAAAATATTTTACCATCTGATTAGTATCTTGTTTTTCTTTTTGAATGATTCTCTGCACAACAGTGGCAGGTCTGTCTTATGTAAAACTCACCACTACCATTAGAAGAAACCATCCTTGCCATTGGTGGTACAGTGACCTGAGCTTTGGAAGTATTCTACTCCTCATCAGCACCTGTATTATTCTGAAGAACAACAATAAAAGGATTCAGCTCTCAGAAGATAACAGATTTAACACTGCTGAGATGCTGTTGCTTTCTAAAAATCCATCAGGAGGGAAATGCTACAGGCCACACATGGGGCTCCAGAGTATTCTGAGAAATTACTGTATGGGAGAAAACAAGAGCTGACATAGGTCACTAACGGCTCAAAGGGAACCCCTAACTACAAAAAGCAGAAGACACCATAGCTGGGCATTATTTTACATGAAGTCAGGTGAAGTAACTCATTCTGCTAGCTCCCCAAGCCTGGAAACTCAGTATTCTTCCTGTTGTAGATGAAGAACTTAGGGTTGAATGAAGCCACCTCAGCTAACTATGGTTATATTCATAGCACCATTCTAGGGTGGGCTAAAAAATGCATCTGTCATTACTCTAAATAATTCCTTATTTATTGTCCTTCCTTCCTTCCTTCCTTCCTTCCTTCCTTCCTTCCTTCCTTCCTTCCTTCCTTCCTTCCTTCCTTCCTTCCTTCCTTCCTTCCTCCCTCCCTCCCTCCCTCCCTCCCTCCCTCCCTTCCCTCCTTCCTTCCTTCCTTCCTTCCTTCCTTCCTTCCTTCCTTCTTTCCTTCCTTTTTTTTCTATCCAAAATGTTGCCCTCCACCCACTCACCCCCCTCATGGATTCTCTTCCCTTATGCCCCCTTCCCTTCTTCACTGAGAGGGTGAAGCTTCCCCTAGGTATCCTCCTAACCTGGCACATCAAGTGTCTGTAGGATTAGGAGCATCCTCTCCCACTAAGACTAGAAAAGGCAGCCCTGTTGGGGAACTGATACCACAGTCACACACAGTTTTTGGCAAAACCTCTGCTTCAGTTGTTGGGGGACCCACATGGAGACTGAACTGCATATCTACTATATATGTTGGGAGTAGGGGGCTCAGTCCAGCCTATGTATGCTCTTTGGTTGGTGGCTTAGTTTCTGAGAGTTCCCAGGGTCCATGTTAGTTGACTCTGTTTGTCTTATCCCCTCAGGGCCTGTAATCCTTGTCCTTACTCTTCCATAGGAGTCCCTGACCTCTGTTCAATGTTTGGCTGTGGGTGTCTGCATCTGTTCCAATCAGCTGCTGGGTCAATTGCTCTCAGGAGACAGTTATGCTAGGCCTCTGTCTGCAAGGATAACAGAGTATCATTAATTGGTGGCTGCCCAGGAAATGGGTCTCAAGATGGGTCAACATATGAGGCAACAGGAGGGAGGGAACTGGGTGGGAGAAGGGAAGAGGACAGAATACAAGGGTAGGGTCAGATGTGAAAAGAAGCAGGAGGAAGGTCAAGAGAGACAGGAGAATGAATTGAAATATTCAGCTTCAAGGGCTTGCAGAGTTAGGGGAGGGGGATTCTCTAGGAAGTCCCAGAAACCTGAGATAGGGCTGGCTCCCAGGTATCAAGGCAGGTGACCTTAGCTGTGATGCCTAATAGTGGGGATATGGAATCTGAAGAGGCCACCTCCTGTAGCAAGGAAGAACTCCCAGTGGAGGAATAAGAACATCAACCCACCAACAAAACTTTTGAGCAAAAATTTGTCCTGTGTATAAAATATATGTAGGGACAAAATGGAGCAGAGACTGAAGGAATGGCCAACCAATAACCCATCTAAATTGAGACTTGTCCCATGTTATTTTTTTAACACTAAAACTAAAAGATACTTTTGTCAACAAGTTGAAGGAAAGGAGGGAAGGAGGAAGGGAAAGAGGAAGGAAGGAAGGAAGGAAGGAAGGAAGGAAGGAAGGAAGGAAGGAAGGAAGGAAGGAAGGCAAGCTGATGAAAGAAGAGCGTTGGTTTCTAGAGATGGGAAGGCTGTGAGGGAGTGTGAAAAGGTTGGTTTGGTGCCATCAGTGTTAAGCTGTATGAATGTATGGACAAGTTAAAGTCAACAGAAATGGCTTCAGTCTCTGTGCAGCTCCTCCCATTCCTCAGCACAAGCCTAAACTGGCACCCTACTGCAGTGTAACCTATCAATACTTCTTGGAAAGAAAAAATGCAGTAAGCATTTAATATCATATATTATCAAAGTGACACCCACTTTCATGTTCCAAGACTCAAGAACAAAGGCAGTTAAATTGTACTGACCAGTGTCAGACAAAAGAGGCAAGAAATGATTTGATAGTTTTAAAAGAGGGCAACTCTAGTTTCAAAACAACATATGCCTGGGTAAGCTAAACTGTAATTTCTGTAATTCGGTGAATAAAAAGAAATTAAACTTCTATTCACATCTAGTTCAAAAGGTTTTGATTGTCATCTTATATTTTCTGTTTCAAAGCAATACACAGTTGGAAATTCATTCTAGATTTGCAATAGAAACTCAGGGCTGTCGAGGGAGGAGTGCTTATGTTTTGGCTTGATAGGCATGGCAATCTTAAAACTAACTCATGGGTGCTCCAGACGGTATAATAACAGAAAATCTTCTCTTATTCTGAGTGGCATTGTCCAATGGGGAACAGATTGTTTCCAGGGAGGCTGTGTCCTCAGACATATTCACAAGTAAGAAAAACACTTAACTGGGCTGTTTCAAGAAATGAAAGTCTCCGGCGAGGTTAGATCAAATGAACTCTAATAGCCTTTCTCAATTTATAGTACTGTGGCTCCAGGCAGGGGAGAGGACTTGCACCTTCTCTGCTGGTGGTTAACCAGCAGCTACTCAGAAAGGGTTTTTATGGCCTCAGTAATGTGTCTTTGTATATATTCAAGTACTTGATTTGTGTAGAGAGGCCCCATGTTCCCCCTCTCTGCAAGTCTCCACCTGCACATGTCTGCTGCTGCCCTGGATTTATTCTGAATTGTGGTGGGTTTTAAACATCTTGAAGAAAAATGGTCTTTCTAGTATTATTTGTGAGTTAGGCTCAAACTTGAATAACCCATGTGTAAAAATGTTCTAATGCCCAAAGATCTAGGTGTGATGATGCAGATCTATTAATCCTGTACATTAGCTGGTGGCAGGGTAGGAACACCAGGAATTTAAAGTTGTCCTTGGGCACATAGTGAGTTGCATGCCAACTTAGGTTACATAAAACACTATCTTTAAAAACTCATAATTTTCCAATTTGGTAGGCAAATGAACTCCATTTGTGCACATATGTTATTAAACATTACCCTAATCCTTACTTTGATTTGAAAATATAGCAACAGGTAAACCTGATTTCACTTTTGATCCTCTATTCCTATAGATTCACATAATATTAAATGTGAAAGAGGCAAAAAGATTGTATTGTGTCTCTTATTCATCCTGGTGATACAGTTCAACCCCAAGATATGTATGTGTGTATGCACATATGCATGTATTGTGGTTTTCTGAGAGAGGGTTTCTCTGTAGAGCCCTAGAACTTGCTTTGTAGATCCTTCTGGCTTGGAACTCAGAGATCTGACTGTTTTTGCCTTTTGAGTGCTGGAACTCAAGGCATCCAGCATCATGCCCAACTAAGCCTAGGCTATTTAAAGGCTGTATAGAAAATATATTTTTTTTTCTTTCCAGCACAAGGTTCCATTTTTATCGCCATTCCCTAATTCTTAGGGATTCTTTGAGTTCTCTTCTCCTATACATGTGTAGATGCATTTCTGTATATATAGAGACTTTACCTATCTATTCACCATGGATGGAAATACAGTTATCTATCCATATTTGTATTCCTCACATAGTGTAGAGAGTTGCATATATTATATATTATAATTTATATACAGGAAGATATGCATAGCTATATAAACTATGAAGATTAGAAGTATCTTTGCATGGTTGATTTTATTTTGAGTTTCATAGAAAATCTTTAAAATATTCAATCTTAGTATGCATTTAATTTTTATTGTCAACAGTTTAATTCTAATAGTGTTGACAAAGAAGGCAGAAGTACACTAGAGAATTAGCTGCCTTAGTCCTTGAGAGGTGGAAGTTGAGAGGGTTGTAAGTACAGTTTATAGGGGAAGAGGTGGCAACTGGAAGCCTGGAGCATGAAGAGCAGTGAGCCAACAGGAGAGAACACAGGAAAGAGGGTCCATACTGAGAGGTGACAGACTGAGGACCAAATAAAGTCAGGTATAAAGATAGTCACTAGTTGAAAATGTGAATCATGTAGGTGACTATCGGAAGAAGTGAAGATATAGTCATATAGATGATGAAATACAATCAACAGGAGCATGAAGTTCCCAGAACAGTTGAAGCCTCCTGATGGATTTGCACACTGCAAGTCTGTACTTCTTTAAGTACCTAATCTGGCCAGCAGACTTCTCAGATTTTATGGACCCATAAGTGGAGCTGACTTCTAACCAATTGCTCACTGGTTTAATTTCCACACTATGCAAGGCATTAAGACCTTTATATGTTTTCTTTTAAATTTCTCTTGAATTGACATCCACCTAACCAGCAAATAATCAGCTTGTTGAGAAGCCTTCTTGTCTTTGGTGTATCCTTCCTCTTACAAAGTCACATCAATCTCAGTAACCAGCCTCACTGGACATGGAATGGTGGGCTTTGAGACAGGATGAACGACTTCCCTCTTAAGCTCCTATGTGTGGCTGCTATTCAGCCTTCAGAACCATGGTTGATGAACCCAGACGAAGAGCTCCTTGAATACATGAAGACAATGCCTCTCCAGTTTCATGTCATTTTACTTCCCTTCAGTGACTCCCAGCCACACAGACACATCGCTATACATGCTGGATTCTATAAATATCTGTTGCCAGGACATAGCTCTGTGCAAGATCCCAGGACAGCAACTGTGCAAGATCCCAGGTTGTGATCTCTTGGAGGATTAAAAGACCCTTTCACAAGAGTTACCTAAGACCACTGGAAAACACAGATATTTACATTATGATTTATAATAGTAGCAAAATTACAGATATGATGTAGCAATGAAAATAATCTTTACCACAACGTGAGAAACTGGCTTAAAGGTTACAGCAGTAAGAAGGTTGAGAGCCACTGCTCTGGGCACTCAGCCCTTTCTGAGCTGCTGCCAAGGGATCCTAACTGGACCTAGAGCTAGAAGTGCCAGGCAATGATCAGCACCCTGGGAACTGGAAGTCTCTTTGCAAATAAGTCTGGACTTGACCTAAAAGCCAACAAATGTTCCTTAGCTTGTTTGCTTCTTAGTATTGCATTAAAGAAAAGAAATGGTGGTAAATGATGCAAAATTTCAGTTTGACAGGAGGAACAAAATTGATCAGTTGCATAGTATGGTGATGGCTGTTAATGATAGATGCCTCACAGACTTGGCTATTACTGAGAGTAAACCTTTAAGTACCCTCAGCACAAACAAATGACAAGTATGTGAGGTAGGACAAGCTAGTTTGCTTGACTTTGGTTTTCAAAATGGATACATACATCGAAACATCATGCCGTGAGCCATAAGTACACACAGTTTTACCAATCAAAAATAAACTTTAAAAGGAGATACAAAGAAAAGAATAAGGAAAGTTATGCCTATCACATTTCTAGGAGTACTACTAAAGTCTATTTTGAGTTTTTCATCTTTAAGAACAATTGAAAACCAATGAAATGAAACAAAAGCCTGAGGAATAGATAAATACCACCACTAAACAAGTGAGTTGCCTTTTAGCTCCATTTGTCTCTCAAAACAGTGAAAGGCTTCCTGTGCTTGGTTCATGTCTGTTCACACACTGACAACTGCTTCAGAAGAACAGAAGAAGGAAATGGCATTGAGACACAGTCTCTTGGAGAAGGACTTTGTGTACTTGGGGAAGAGTCTGAAGAAAGAGTACTGTATAGAAAACTGCCTTAGACCTAATCTGGGAGCCATGTCTCTCTGACAGTTTCGCTGGGAAGGCTTCAAATGATGTCTAAATCACAAGACGGAATCAAAGCTCATCATAGCATGCATCTGCCTGTCCAAAGCACATGCCTGGGTACATTCTGCATCTTCACGTTTAATGATTGTGAACTTTGTTGTTTTGTGGACACACCTTCAATCTTATCAGAAACAGTCCCAGAAATAAAATTAAACTTCCCACCGAAGACAGATTCTGAGCATGTGAAAGCACACTTCCAAATCCCCTTCAATGCACAATTGAAAACTGTCTTTCAAGTACATCTGATTTCAAGCGAATAGTCTTTTCATATGTATAAATCTGTCACCACTAGCACAGTCATGAGCCAAATATTTCTGTCATCCCAACAAATTCTCACATGCCCTTTGCTGTCAGTCGTTTCCTTTGACTCAGTAAAGCATGGCAGCCACCGATCTGCCTCTGAGTCCCTTGTTTTCCCTTGCATTTCACACAGAAGGATGAAGATATGCAGTTTTCTGGATTTTACTTAAAACAGTGCCTTTGAGATTCATCTATGAGGTATCAGTTGTAGCCCATCTTTATTGCATTCGACTATGTGTATATTCTCAGATTTGGAGGGACTTTCCCATGCTTTATTATCATGAACTAAATGCTTATGAAAATTTCTCAACATGTTTTTATATACACATTTGATTTTGTTTCCTTTCTTTAGGTATCTAGAAGTGGATTTCAGAGTACATTGGTGAGTGTTTGATTAATGTATTATTCCCAACCAGTTGGTCCCATTGTTCAGCAATATACCATCATCCCTCTTTTCAGTTTTAACTCTTATTGTAGATATTAAAATGTAAATGACATTTCCTGTGCTTTAATTTACATTTCTCCAATGACAAAAGCATCAATTATCTTTCCATTTGCTTAATTTCCCATCTGTGTATGTTGGTGACATATCCACATTTTTACAAGGTTTAATTGGATTGTGTTTTCTACTGATCTACTCCAATTGATCAATTGATATTTTTATTCACTTGATCAATTACATTTAATTGTTTTAGATGAAATCTGATATTGATTAAAGTCTTTAATGATCACTTCACAAATCTATATTTCAATAGCCATCATGATACTGTCTGGATTGCACATTGAATTAATATTAACATTTTATAGTAAAATATTTAAAACTTATGAGCCATTAGAAAATAGTCCACCAAGACTTCATAGATCTGTCTAGAATCCAGAACATACCAAATCAGTAGCCTACCAGTTCTGTATTCACTAACAGCAACCGCTCTGTATCTCCCACCTCTATGAGCAGTAGGATTAATGGCGATATTTTGCTTTACTATTTGCTGATGCAAAATTAACCTAGACTAAAATCCATGAACATAATATGCACAATAAAATGCTAAATGATTGCAAGAACTGGGTAGCCTGTGAAGAGTAACTCTATCATAATGAGGTGCATCCCTTCTCTCCTCAGTCTTATTGCATCCATTTCTTGTCTTACCGCCATCCCAGTAGTCAGACGTACTGTCTTACACTAGTTTTGCCCAAGAGGAAAGTTCAGAGGAAAGGACAGTCTTCTGGATAAACAGTGCTGACACCTCACAAATGGGACTTTTCAGGATGAAATACATAAATGGAGCATTTACAGGCACTCTTGTCTGGTTTCCTTCTGTCAGCACACTGTAAGACTCGTCAGTGTTGCTGATGGAATCAACAGGTCATCCCTCATTAATGCTGAGTAGCAATCTACTTTATGGCTCATCTATTTTCTTGCAAGCAAACACTTGCATTGTTTTTTATTTGGAGTAAATTTGATTTAGGCTGCTAAGTATATTTGGACCCAAATCTTCCTGTGACATCTACTTTACTTTTCTTTGACCTATTTCTTCTAGGAAAATAGAACTATGTCCAAAGTCTGTAACTTAATGGAAGTTGCCACCGCTCTTGTCAGGTCCTAGCATGATTGTGTATTCTTCCTAGTAATGAATGAGTACTCCAGACACTCCCTGTTCTATTGTCAGTGCCCTTAGTCATTTACATTCTAACTGTTTTGCTGGGATGAATCATCTTAACTTGCATTTCCCTAATGATTAACCATGATGAATAATGTAAAGAATTATGTTCATGCCTTTTACCTACCTCTATTTATAAAGATTCTGACTACATTCTCATATAAATCCTTTATCTATGTTATTTATGGATACACATGGGTATATAATTTTAAATGGTGAATAAATTTAACCATGTGGTATTTCAATATATGTATGCATTGAGTAACATTAAAATAGGGCTAATGGGATCTATGTTCTCTGAAATGTTTTTCTTTAATACTTTCGTTTCTCTTTGTTGTCTTAATTTTTCGAATGAATAAAAATATTTTTGTATTTTTCCTTTAATGCTTTTAAGAATTTTTGTTTACGCATATGATTTATCAAAAATTAATTTTATGGGTCGTGTGAACTTAGAATTCTTGTTTTCATATGCATTTTCCATGGTATACACCATATACTGAGAAGACTATTGTTTTCTTATTGAAATTACTGGATACATTAATTTAAAACTAATTTGCAGGTTGACCTCCACCTCCACTGGTTTGTACCTGCATGCGAATGCCATGCTATTGTGATAAACTTGATGATAACAGAAGCAGAAATAGTAACAGTAACCAACAACAGGGCCAACTGATGCAGGCATGCCCCTTCACGCGTTTTAATTCCCTTTGTTCAATATTGTTTTAAAAATCATTGATCATTTGAATATTCATAAACTTTTACATATCATTTTTAAATAATGAAAATTTATTATAGTATTATCATTTCTATAAAAACATAGTTCCTAGCCTTGAGTAGCAGCTCACACCTATTTTCCCAGCACATAGAATTGTGATTTCAAGCCCAGCCTGGACTGCAAAAGTCTTTGGGAACAAAGACTTGAAAGAAAGAAAGAAAGAAAGAAAGAAAGAAAGAAAGAAAGAAAGAAAGAAAGAAAGAAAGAAAGAAAGAAAAAATGGAAAGGGGAGCCTTTCTTACTCTTAGAGGATATGTGTGTGTGCGCGCATGCATACACACACATACGTACTTAATTTTGGTAAAATATACTTATCAATAGAAGAGGAGGCCTTGGCACTGTGGAGGCTCGATGCCCGAGCAGAGGGGAATGCTAGGGTGGTGAGGCAGGAGTAGGTAGGTGGGTGGGTGGGGGAGCACCCTCACAGAAGCAGGGGTAGAGGAGAGGCAATAGGGGGGTTGTAGAGGAGAAACCAGGAAGGAGGATAGCATTTGAAATGTAAATAAATAAAATAACCAACAAAAAAAAGTAGAAATTTTACAGTGGCTTTTCACAACTCATCCCTAAATATTTTCAAGTACTTTGATCCCAGTTTTTTGTTGTTGTTTTCTTTGTTTTGTTTTGTTTTATTAAATGTTTTCTTTATATACATTTCCAATTTCAAATGCTATCCTGAAATTTCCCTATTACCTCCCCCCGCCTTGCTCCCCTACCCACCCATTCCTGCTCCTTGGCCCTGGCATTCCCCTGTACTGGGGCATATAAAGTTTGCAATACCAAGGGGCCTCTCTTCCCAGTGATGGCCAACTAGGCCATCTTCTGCTCCATATGCAGCTAGAGACACAAGCTCTGGGGGTACTGCTTAGTTCATATTGTTGTTCCACCTATAGGGTTGCAGACACCGTCAGCTCCTTGGGTGCTTTCTCTAGCTTCTCCATTGGGGGCCCTGTGTTCCATCTTATAGATGACTGTGAGCATCCACTTCTGTATTTGCCAGGCACTGGCATAGCCTCATACGAGACAGCTATACCAGGATCCCTTCATCAAAATCTTGCTGGCATATGCAATACTGTCTGGGTTTGGTGGCTGATTATGGGATGGATCCCCAGGTGGGGTAGTCTCTGGATAGTCCATCCTTTCGTCTTAACTTCAAACTTTGTCTCTGTAACTCCTTTCATGGGTATTTTATTCCCTTTTCTAAGGAGGAACAAAGTATCCACCCATTGGTCTTCCCTCTTCTTGATTTTCTTGTGTTTTGCAAATTGTATATTGGGTGTTCTATGTTTCTGGGCTAACATCCACTTATCAGTGTGTGCATATCTAATGACTTCTTTTGTGATTGGGTTACCTCACTAAGGATGATATTCTCCAGATACATCCATTTGTCCAAGAATCTCATAAATTCATTGTTTTTAATAGCTGAGTAGTACTCCATTGTGTAAATGTACCACATTTACACATTTACATTTGTATCCATTCTTCTGTTGAGGGACATCTGGGTTCTTTCCAGCTTCTGGCTATTTTAAATAAGGCTGTTATGAACATAGTGGAGCATGTGTTCTTATTACCCGTTGGAACTTCTCTTTTTTAAAGGACTTAAGCTTGCTTTGTAGTTACTTCTCAACTGTGCAGGCTCCGGGGTTCACCGCATGAAGGTGTTTGCTGAGAGCTGGGGCCTCATGGCAGCTTAAGCAGCTCTTCTGTTGCCATTTCTTCTCCCTGGCCTTCCTCCCAGCATGCCTATGCTTCTCTGCCTTCCATCCTAATGTGTATTAGTTACATTGCCTCTCCCTCAGCTACTGCATTGATTAAGTCTTCCAATAAAGTATTGAGTACAAGTGAAAAAATAGCTCTCTTATGTTTGAATCGCAAACTTAGAGGGAATATTTAGTAGGTTGCAAGGAGAAATATTTATATAATATTTGTCACACATACACACATATAAACTTGGGCTTTTCCACCCATGCCCAAGTTCCTAAAATAATGACTCTGGGACTTATAATTTATAATAATTGCCTTGTCTGTACATAGGTTTGAGCTTGTTCCCCTACTACCTTGTAACTTAACCCGTTTATTCTATTCTAATCCTGCCACATGACTAATTAGCTCTCCTAGGATTCACGTGACCTTCTTCATCAGTGTTTTTGGAAAATCTCTTCTATCTCAGAATTCTCTCTCCGTGTCAGAACTCCTCTCTCCTCTTTCCAAGCTAGTAGGCATATTTCCTATTCTTAAGCTAATAGGCCAACCGCTTATTTATTTACAGGAGATGCTTTCATACAGTACACAAAAGATTCTCTGAATGCACATACATAAAGATTCACACCACACAAATGCACACACATAAACACACACAGCACATACAAACATCACACATGCTCAAACTTCATCTTACAACTGCTTAGCTCCATTTGTCTCTCTACTTTAATATTTTGTGTTAATCAACTTAATAACTAAAATGATCTATTTCATGAAAAATTTACAAACTGTATTATACAACACTATATGTTTTGCTTTAAATCTTCTTGTCCTATAGGAAGCATATACTGATGTAGAAATATAGGTCTGCACACATAGACATACACTGTGTTTTTCACACTTGTCCACATGTGTGTGCTTTAGAGGAATAGCCATTCTTTGCCATGGACCGTGCTTCTTCGTGTGCAGTTTTCTTTCACCCTGCATAGCTTTATCTGAACCACGAATGCAGGGTTATTGAGACAGGTCCTCACTGTGTAGCTCAGAATAGATTCCAAACACTCAATGACCCTCCCACCTCAGCCTCCTGAGTGCTGATAAGATTGAAGTCACATGCTACCTCCCAGCCTTCCTCCCTTTCTCTTAGCACTTTAAAAATACCTTCAATTTTCTCTGGTTCTCAGTTTTGACTAATGAGGCATTGTCTTCATTTTGTAGTTTTTTCTAATTTGAGAGAAAGGCTCGTCCTTGTCTTTGGATTTTGCGGTTTGACTGAGATGCATGAGATTGTATGTGATTTACATTGTATTTATATTTCCAGCTGCTCATAATCATCTCTGCTCCTAAATTGGTTTCCTGAGAAATCTTGCAGAGTTTTCAGCCACCATTTCTCAATTCGTTTTGTTCTAGCTCTGTTCATTGCCTCTTCCATGTCTTCTGGGACTGGCATGTGATACTGGCTGGACTTGCTGTCACAGCTGTCTGACTTGCTGCCCATTGCTTTCTCTCTTTCATATCTTTGTTCTTCCATTTAAAAAGTATTTTATTTATTTTTAAAATATGCTGTTTGTGTTTTTTGGCATGAGGTAATGTACACATATGAGTGCAGTGTCTATGGAGGCCAGAAGTCTGATTCGGATCCCATGGAACTGGAGTTCCATGTGATTGTGAGTTCCTGGTGAGGTATCTGTGCTGAGAAGGGAGCACTAATCCTCTACAGTATCAGTGGGTGCTCCTCAATTGCTCCAGTCCCCCTCTTGATTTGTTTGTTACATAATTTCCACTGATATATCTTCTGCCCCCTGGACTGCTTCTCCTATCCAAAGTATATATTTAAGAAGCTATAGTCATTTTTAAAAATATGGTTGTGATAGTTTGGGGATTTTACACTCCCATTTTGCTCTTTTGTAGTATGAACATTTATTTGCTGTGACACTCCCCTTGTCTATCCACTAAATATATATTTTCTTTTCAAACTATAAGCATAGTTTTAAAAACAATTTTGAAATATTTATCCACTCATTGCAGGATTTGATAATAACCTTGAGGTTATTTTCCAATGATTAAGAGTTTTCACAAACAAAGGCCACACTCCCTTTTATTTGTATACATATTACTCATGATCTAAAGACAAAGTATTGTGTAGTAATCATTCTGGATTCTGTCCTACTTATTTGTAGAAAATTTTTAAGTTCTATTAGGAGTTAATTTTCTGACTTGACAAGCTCTCCACACTCTGCACTAGCTGATGAATAACCCACTCAGGACTGAACCATCTTTCTGCTACTTTATTTTAAGTCTTATAAAGTCTTCTTCACTGAGTAGAAATAATTTAGTAGTCATCCAAGGGTTTGAGTAAATTTCATTCACTTAGTCGGGAGCTTGCTGATCTTGTATTTTATCTAAAATTCCCCATTTCACATATTTTGACTGCTCTTATATTTATGTATGGGCTATGTTTCAGTAGGAAGTATGTGTCAAGGTATATTCTTGTACATTGTTGAGAAAGGAGTGGCGTGAGGATAGGCATAGAAAAGGAGACAGCAGACAACTGCTGGTATTGTCCCTTGGGGGTTTTGAGACAGAGTCTCAGTGGTCTGTAGCTTACCAGGTAGACTAGCCTAATTGGACAACAAGCACGGTGTCTATCTTATGAACACTGGGATTATAGGCACACACTACCATACCTAGCTTTGTATGTGAGTTCTGAGAATCAAAGTCATGTTCATGTGTTTGCATGGCAAACATTTTACCCATTGAGCTATTTTTCCAGCCTTCAAACTGCTCTTACAAACCCAAACTCCAGCAAAGTGGCTGGATATAAAATTAACTCAAATCAGTAGCGTCCCTTTATACAAATGATAAACATGTAGAAAAAGAAATTAGGAAAACAACTCCCTCCACAATAGCCACAAATAATATAAAATACCTTGGGGCAACTCTAATCAAACAAGAAAAGATCTGTATGACAGTAACTTCAAGGCTCTCAAGTAAGAAATCAAAGAAGGTCTCAGAAAATGGAGAGATGTCCCACACTCATGTATTGGCAGAATTAACATAGGAAAATGACAATCTTACAAAGACAATCTACAGATTCAATGCAATTTCCATCAAAATTCCAACACAATTCTTCAAAGACATAGAAAGGACAATTCTCAAATTCCTCTGAAAAGGGAAAAAAACCAGAATAGTAGAAACAAGTTTTAATAATAAAAGAACTGCTGGGGGAATCACCATCCCTGACCTAAAGCTACGGAGAAATAGTGATAAAAACTCCATGGTACTGGTACAAAAACAGACAAGTTGATCAGTAGAATAGAATTGAAGACCCAGAAATAAAACCACACACTTATGCACACATGATCTTTGACAAAGAAGCCAAAAATATACAATGGAAAGAAGAAGGCATCTTCAATAAATGGTGCTTGTGTATCTAGCTATCTGTATGTAGAAAAATGAAAATAGACCCATATTTGTCACCTTGTACAAAGCTCAAGTCTAAGTGGATCAAGTACCTCAGCATAAAACCAGAGACACTGAATCTAATAGATGAGAAGGTGGGAAAAAGCCTTGAACTCATTGGCACAGGGGGAAATTTTCTAAACAGAATTCCAATGGCTCATGTTCTAAGATCAAGAATTGATAAATGGGACCTCATGAAACTGGAAAGCCTCTGTAAGGCAAAGGATGTAGTTGATAGACAAATCAGCAACCTACAGACTGGGAAAAATTTTCCACATCCAGTGCATGCCTAATATCCAAAATATATAAAGAACTCAAGAAGCTAACCACCAAGAAAAACAAACAAACCAATCAAAAATGGGGTATAGAATTAAACAGAGAATTTACACCAGAGGCATCTTGAATGGCTGAGAAACACTTAAAGAACTGTTCAAATTCCTTAGTGATCAGGGAAATGCAAATCAAACTGACCCTGAGACTCCACCTTATAGAAATCAGAATGGCTAAGATCAAAGCCTCAGGTGACAGTACATGTTGGCAAGGATGTGGAGAAAGAGGAATGCTGTTCCATTGCTGGTGGGATTACAAACTGGTACAACCATTCTGGAAATCAATCTGGAGGTTCCTCAGAAAATTTGAAATAGATCTACCCAAAGACCTAGCTCTACTATTCTTGGGAATATACCTAAAGATGCCCCACAATGCCACAGGGGCATGTGTTCCACTATGTTCATAAAGGCCTTATTTGTGATAGCCAGAAGCTGGAAACTACTTAGATGTCCCACAACAGAAGAATGAATACAGAAAATGTGATTCATTTGCACAATGGAATACTACTCAGCTTTTAAGAACAAGGACATTCTGAGTTTTGGAGACAAATGGATGGAACTAGAAAATATCATGTTGAGTGAGGTAACTCAGACCCAAAAGGACATGCATGGTATGTACTCACTATTAGCCCAAAATACAGAATACCCAAGATACAGTTCACAGAATTCAAAAAGGTTAGAAAGCCTAAGGGCCCAAGTGAGGACTCCTGAATCCCACTTGAGAGGGAGAAGAAAGCAATCACAGGAGTAGAGAGGGAGAGAAAGACTTGAATGGGAAGGGGGACAGGAAGGGGAAGAGGGGAACATGGTCAGGTATTAGGTGTGGGAAAGGGGCTGAAACCCTGAGGGACAGCAGAAAGAATGCAAACAGGCAACCTCAGGAGGCAGGAGGTGGGGGGACCCTCCACAATGTACCAGAGACCTGGGAGGTGAGAGACTCTCAGTACTCAAAGGGAGGGACCTTAGATAAAATGCCCTACAGTGGGTAGAGCCCACCTCCAGCAGGAAGACAGGGCACCAAATGAGGGATGGGGTTGCCATTCCACAAGTCAAAAACTCTGACCCATAATTGTTCCTGTCTGAAAGAACTGCAGGGACAAAAATGAAGAAGAGACTGAAGAAAAGGAGGTCTGGTAACAGCCCCAAACTGGGATCCAGCTCAAGGGGAGGTCCCAAGGCCTGACACTACTACTGAGGCTATGGAACGCTCACAAAAAATGTACCTATCATGACTGCCCTCCAAAGGACCTAACAAGCAGCTGATTCAGATGCAGATATTTACACCCACCAATGGACAGAAGTTGGTGACCCCTGTGGGTGAATTAAGGAAAAGATGGAAGAAACTGAGGAATAGGGTGACCCTGTAGGAGGACCAGAAGTCTCAATTAACCTGACTCCTGAGATCTCTCAGATACTGGACCACCAACCAGGCAGCATACATCAGCTGATATGAGGCCCCCAACACATATACAGCAGAGGGCTGCTGGGTCTGGGCTCAGTCAAAGAAGATACACCTAACCCTCAAGAGACTGGAGGCTGCAGGGAGTCTAGAGGTTTGGTGGAGTTGGGGTGGTGAAGGGAGACATTCTAGTGGAGACAGGGTGTGGAGGAGGTATGGGAATGGAACAGTCAGAGGGCAGACAAGAAGCAGGGATAAAATCTGCATTGAAAAACAAGATTAATAAAATTAAAAAAAAAAAAAAACAAGCAAAAAAACCCCAAATAATAACAACAACAAAAACAATAACGACAACAACAACAAAAAACCAAACTATAAGTCAAGTCCACCTTCTTTTATATTTGAAAATTTTCTAGGCATATGGACAGAAAATGTCAGGTTTTACCTATTACTGTTCATCTGGAAAACACACCCTTCTCTCTAGTTTCTACCTGACTTAAGTTGCTGTGTGAGACTTTTCAAGATATTTCCTGGTGTAAATTTTATGTAAGTTTAGTAATCATTACCTGCAGGATATAATCACGTTAATCCATCAATGACAAAAAGAGCATTGATTTTTTTTTTTTTATCCAAATGTTAGCAATTCTGGGATCACTGGTAACCATTATTTAACAAAAAAATGTTTAATGAGTATTTATTTAATACAATATAAGGAACACAGGAAAGTCACTACAGCCTGATTTTCTCCTTTTTGTTAGTTTTCTTCAATCATAAGCAAAAGAAATTGCATTGGTTCTCTATATTCTTCTGCAAAAATATTGGTTAAAAAATGGGGTAAATCCAATAGCTTTTGCTAGGAAAAAAGATAGAATCCGTAGATGTGTGAAATCTTGCCAAAGTGCTCTCTTCCCTGGAGTAAGATCAAGAAGAATCACGGTTACATGGATTCAAGTCTGCTATTTAGTTGACAACCATGACCTATCTCCCACGTTATGACCTCTGCTGTGCAAAAGGCTCGAACATAAAGCACTGGACCCAGCTGCGCTCTCTCCTTGCTAAGAATGTGCAAAGAAGAAACAGATAAACTGTTGCATTGCACATTAAAGTCATCTCTGTAAGAAAATACTTCTCAGTGTTAAAAGTGATTAAAGTCTTCAAAGTGTAACCCACTGGCTGTGTCCCAGGCGATGTTTATGTGGACCTGTATGTGTGTATGAACATGTGATTGACCGGGCCTCTCCTGAAGGAGACATCTGTGTTTAAAATGAGAGCATATGCTTTTATCTTTCCTGAGTTTTTAATCAAGGCACTGTCATAAAAGCTTATTGCAAGTTTTTAAAAAGATAACATTTAAAAATTCCCTTTTCCCCTCAAATAAGCATAAGGAACACCTGGCATAATAATGCAGTCAGACACATCTCAGCTGTTCAGGGCTCTGGACTCCCTAAAGAAATTGTTAAGCCTTTCAGGGCCTTTTTCTACTTCCCAAACCCAGCATATATGTTTAGTGTATAGTTGATATTTAATAAATCTTTAATGACAGGATATTGTTAAGTTGTTGAAATTAGTATATTGAAAAATAAAAATTGGGTATCTCCCCCCAGAGGAGGAAGGAGTAATAAAGAGCCTGTGCACTATAGTTGTACCTCATGGTCTGCCAGGCCAAGGGATACTACAGTGCACACTATAATTCAGGATTAGGGAAGACTAGAGTCTGCCCTCGGGGTCTGCAAGACCCCCAGTCCATTTTGAGGAGAGTCTTACAATTACAAATAACTAAGTTATTTGCAGAAGTGCAATCTGAATCTGACAATTTATGCACATACGCTTAAAGCTTATCAAAGGACCAGCAAGATAGCTCAGCAGCTAACAGTGCTTCTGCCAAGCCTGAACATCTAAACCTCAGGCTCCACTTGGAGGAAGAAAAGAAGTAGGCTGTTGTCTGATGTCTGTCCACATGCACCCATGTACACACACACACATGCACGCACACACACACATACACACACACAGAGGCACATGTTCATGTATGCTGTAGATACATAGATAAAGACTTAAACATAATACAGTTTTAAAAACCTGTTGTCCTCTAGTTATTCTTATGGGGAAGGTTGGGTAATGACTACCATGATAGACATCACAATGTCTTATCTTATACAACAGAAGTTTATTTTCTCTCTATTCCAGAAGAGGTAGATCTAAAACCAAGACCATTATAGGATTGACTGCTCTGGGAGCACTTGCTGCCCATACCAATGCCATCCTTTTGGACTGTGTATGCTTCAGGTGTCTCCCTTTATATCCAAATTTATTCTTCAAAAACACCAGTCAGATTTGATTAAGATACCTTTTAGTTGCTTCATTTAAACTTACTCTATGTCCCTTTAGGCCTTATCTCTAAATTCAGTCACAAGGGTTGGGCCCACCACTGGGACCCCATTTAACCTTAATTACCTTTTCAATAGCCCTGCTTCTCAATATTTTGATATAGGTAGGACAGACAATTATTAGCTCATTTAGTTTAATTACTCTTTCAAAGACCCCATCACTTGTTGCAATCACATTTGGTTATGGGAGTTAGAACAAGTGAATTCCAAGGTACAAAGGTAGGTAGACACCAGGCCTGTAGGAGCCATCCTGGGAAAAGAAAACAAAAAACTAAACAAACAAACAAAAAAACAACCATAATGAGAATGTGTTGAAGAAAAGGCTCTGGCACAATTAACCTCACAGAAAAGCTTTGTGATAAAATGAGGCTCACTCAAGTCAGTCACAAACACTTGAGGAAACCTCTTAAATCTTCCATACTTCCTCAGCAGAAAGGAAATGTGAAACTAGCTTCAGAATCCTGGAAATGCTGGGTAGGTTAGTCAAACGTTGCAATGTCAACAGCACCTAGAGTCACTAAAAAGAGTAGTTGATAACTTTCATATACGTTTTAGTTCTCTGAACTATCCTACAAAATAAATTAGAGCTAAATTCATTAATACATACCAGGAGCCAGCTGACACAGGTGAGTTGTTCAGTATGTGGTGATCTTCATTGTTGCTTGTGATAAGCATGGGGGAGGGTAGAAATTGGTCATTTAGAGGCAGGAAGCCAAAAGTGAACAATCCTATTCTTGCCCTTGACCAGAAACCAGGAATGTTAGGAAGGAGCTCATCTTTCCTGTCCAAAGTCAGCATCCAGTAATGTAACTGGAACTCCAGTTCAACCATGAATCCCTTTTAGTAAATTACTTTGAAATTGGATCTCTGAATTTGCATAGTGAAAATGGGCTCTATTGTTTTGAATATACGTATTCCACAGTTCCAGTTCATCTCCTAAAGGATTTCAAGGTCTCTTAAGTGGAAACTGTCACAGTCGTGTTGAAGGCCTTTGTAGCCCTTGATGCAAAAACTCTTAGCCAAAATAATGGAATCCAGTCCTTGCCTTGGTGAAGATAGGATGGTTGTGATTTGCTCCAAAGATTAGAGCATTCAATACCATTGCCTCTTTCCTTAAGAGTTCATTTAGTTTGACTTGTCAATTACCCAGCCAAGAGACAACCCCCCAGGAAAGCTTATTCACCTAAAGGCATACTAAAATATGGAGGAATGATCATTCCCTTATTGAGATAATGTTTATCATTCTCAGAACCCCTCCCATTGGTGCAGAAGGTTACTGAATTCCATCACACAGCACTGGGGAGCCTGTCTACTTTTCTCAGTTACTCAGAAAAGCTTTTGCTTCTTTATATCACTTCTTTCAGATTTTAATCAAAGCTTAGGTACACATTCTTGGATGGTCTGAGCAGCCTCACTCTTTGTCTGAAGACCTCTCTCCCACCTCCCATGTCGTGGCTGCTTGCCAATCTCCTTTGCTGAGCATGCCAGCCTCAGTCAAACAGCCCCCTCCTCCCTCCTCCCTCCTCCCTCCTCCCTCCTCCCTCCTCCCTCCTCCCTCCTCCCTCCTCCCTCCTCCCTCCTCCCTCCTCCCTCCTCCCTCCTCCCTCCTCCCTCTCTCTTCTTTTTCTCCATCTTCCCCTTCTGGGCAGCTGTCAAAACTCACTCATTTCCCCTGTTGTTTGCCTCTCAGACTTCAATACAATTGTCTTCACTTTCACTTCTGAGTCAGTTTATGAACTGTTTTACTAACAATACTAAAAACTCAGAAAGAGGAACCTTGTTTCCAGGGCAACACTTGTGTTACCTACAATGTTTATTGTTCACCTGGTGGTCTCTCAGCATTGTACTGCATGACCTTTCCCCATCATTCAGACCTCAGACTCCCTTGAACAGGCTCCACTTAGGAATTCCAAATATCGTGGCATTCAACCTCCCTTTTGAGGCAGAAGAGCCATTGGTGAATGTGCTGTTTTGAGTCTAGCCTACTTACCAGCTTTGAGAATTTCCTTAGAGGTTGCTTTTTGATGGAAGTAGAGAGGAATCCCTTTCTTCAGAAGAAACTATTGACCAGTCAGTCAGACACACACTGGTTACAAAGAGCCTGAATTATACAACTGTTGAGGGAAGGCTCTTGCAGCCTGTATTATCATTATCCAGGAAGAAGCAATTTTTATATTAATCAGGTCTCCTAAGGATGTTGACAAGGATAATAATTCTTTCTCAATGTGCTGATAGAACTCTCAATAGTTTCATTGCAAAACAAGACAGGAAAAAGGCTTTGGGAAAGAATACACATTTTTAATAGAAGCTACAATTCTATGTGAAGGGTTATCTGAATAGTTTGCACAAGAAATGAAATTATAGCACTTATGTCCCTGACATGGCCACTGAGGGACTGAAACAAAACTCTTGTCACTATTTTGAATATAGGTTTGTAAGGACTTGGTTAACACAGTGTGACTCCTGCCCATGGACTTTTGTTTTGTTTAAAAATCAGAATGCTGGTGTTGTTAACCTTTGCTTTCCCTGGTAGCAAAGACTTATGGAAAATAAATGGTACTATAGTAATGAATTCATCCAGGGTTAATAATTTTAAAACAAATAGCAAGCCCCCAAACATACGGAGCCCAGTGGGTAACTGCAGCTGAATAGGGTACTGATAAACACAGGTAGTACTATTTACTGACCATCATCTTACTGGGTGAGATGTGTAAGCACTCCTTGGCTTAGTTCAATGTGTCAGAAATGTCTGTCTTATCTAGGAATCACTTTTATTCAAGTAGATCGCCAGAGACCTAAGCATGACTGAGCTTGTTTTGTCTGAGTCCTCCAGAGAACATGAGGTACTTCATAGCTAAACAAGACCTTTTTTGTGTTCACTCCCACTACTTAATCTCCTAAGAACAATAAAATCCCCAACCAAATTTGAAACACTTTCATACCCAGAAGATAGACAATTAATGCATTTAACTTTCCAGAGAGTTGAGTTTAACCAAGTAGCCCTTGAGGCCTCAGGCAATGATTGCTATTTCCATCTTCATTGAGGAGAGAAAGAGCTTAAAAACAGCCCATGCATCAACCTTGTTTTAGACCACTGACTTTCACAACCAGGTAAGAGCCATTTGCAGTTAGGGTACACAATCCCAGCTTCTTACAGGAATGCAGACCCATAGAGAAATTCTGATCCAATCATCTCATTTTACAGATGAGCAGACTGGGTTCTACAGAGGATTCATCACTTCTCCAAGTGCACATGCTGGCTAATGGCTCAGGTCATTGCTTAAAACAGCTGACTCTCCCAGCACCATGACGATTTCTCCTTCGGTGTTTACAAGAAGCACAATATTATATTTCAGCCCAGCTCCCACTCAAAGTAAATTAAAATTCAAAATAAAAACCTAGTTATTTTAACTTTACATTTGCAATAGTCTAAATAAAGCAGGACTTAAAATTAAGAGCCTTGGACATAGGATAAGGAGAGGGAGAAATATGGAGAAAGATGCTTGCCAAGTTCATGGAGAAGAAAGACCATCGGCCCTTGGGTGCTTTTTTCTCTGGTGCAGATAACTCCTCTTAAATTTTGGAGAGGATTTGTTTCTTGGCTTCTTAGACTTGGGGCACACTAGCTTTGTTTTTCTTACTATTGCTAAATAGGAAGAGTGTGGCTATACCCACCCTCTGAGCTCTTCCTTTTGATTCTATACTTTAGATTGAACAGCAAGAAGGAGGCACCTAAATAGAAGGGGAAATGTTGACATGGCTCTTAGGATTTAATAAATAAGCACAATATCAGGAGCAATAGTAGTGAAATGTACATGCAAAATTAAATGTATGTATGTGGAACATGTAATGATGGCATCTCTGTTACAGAGCAGGATTATAAATTAATGGAACACATATAACACTTGGAGTCAGTGAGTTGGTGATGTGAGAACCATGTAGAAGAACAATGCATGGCAAAGTAATTTAAATCTGATTCTCTTCAGGGGTATTACCTACTCTTGAACAGGACAAGTGAACAGAGAGTGGAGGATCACAACCACAGACTCTCATATTGGACAGCCTGATTTCAGTCTGACTTGATTTAGAAAGCAGCTCAGCCTAATTGCATTATCCAATGGATTTTAGCAGACTAAACCTGCACTCCGAGCCATGAATCAGTCACTGAGTATCTGCAGAAAAGTCTACATGGGAATGTACATACAGAGGAGACTTCCTCTGTATTTTTCCATCTTTGCAAGGATAATAATAATGGTTTTCTAATCTAGCCTTTCAAAGATATAAGATAGTGATGGTTTAAATAAGAGAGGATCCCAGAGATTCATTTATCTGTATACTAAATCCTTATTTGCTGCAGTTCTTTGGGAGGGGTTGTAAGGTGTGGCCTTGTTGGAGGTGGTCCTGGGTACCTGCAGAAAATTATTATGAATTCTTCATAAGAGAAGGGAAGAATGTCAGTAAGTGAGACAAAATGACATTCTTTACTTGCTAGGCATGGCATTCACAGAAGGTGTTTGAGCCTGCTTTAGGCAGTATTAGGTATACTAAGGCTTAATGCAGTGCATGCAATTTTTCATTCCTTTGAGGTGATTGAGTAGACTTGGTAGAAATTAGCCCTAAAGGATATTATGGACAATAAATTTTATTTAAAATTGTGTCCACCCATGATAACATACTATTATTTCTACAAAGCAGAATGATGTAAAAGTTTAATCTGAGCTTTTTGGAATGTTCTGCTTTTTGAAGAAATTGAAATGTAGCATAAGAGATCAAGCAAGTTGATCTCTTAAAGAAAACTGCAAAGCAGATGTAGAACTACAAAACAGGCCTGTGGAGCAGAGACAGAATGTTTAGTAGGAGAGAATATGGTAGTGAATTCAGGTTCATGTTAATGAAATGAGAAAAGCAGGAATCCCTGAGAAACAGCCAGCTAAAGTGATTGACAAATTGATGACCACTACAGTCATTCCAAGTCAGAGTCTTCCTGGGACCTAACCTTATGAATTTAAATAATGAAATTAACAGATCACAGAGAGTGAGTTTTAGACAGAATTTATACCAGTATTACAGGTGGTGCTTAGAGAGAAAGAAGGCAGGCAGAGCTCCTGTACGGTAACAGTGGGTCCCAGGAAATGAGTTGCTGTCAAGCTGCTTGCCTCAGGGCTTTTCATAGGACTTATGGCAGAAACTGGGATGTTACATAGTAGGGTGATTCGACCAGACCAATCATCGTACACACAGTGCTCAGGTACCTGTCACTTTCGGCTACTTCCTTGGGTTAAGCTTCAAAACAGAGATGGTAATCAAGGTCATGAAAAAGAAGAAAGAGCACAAGAAACCAGAGCAAAGGTGGGGAACTGTTCTGACACTGTTGGATTCCAAATGGGACAAAAGCAAACTTTGCACAGACAATGGGGGGTCCCTATCTTAACTGCCCAAACAGGTTATATCTCTCATTCTCATCATCAGTACTATCTTTAGAGATATGCAATTCCACAGCTGATCACTGTGATCAAAAGTAAATATATATTATCAGGATCATGTAATTTGTGGCTAGTCTTCTCAGAGTTAATCCACTCATAGAGCCCAATGCTGCATAGCTAGATAACAATGAAACCCAGAGTAGATGCCAGCAATCATAACGAGTAGGTTGATTCAGCCTGCCAAGCTCACTGCTACATGCATGCATACATCTCTTGCTCGCAAGGTCCATCATTTAGGTTGACATTCTGTTACTAGACAACATGTCTATGTCTACCCTACCTTTACCCCTCTAACTCTAATAGTGTTCATTATTCCTCTGTAGGTTTTCATCTTTGCAAGGATAATAATAATGGTTTTCTAATCTAGCCTTTCAAGATTGTGATGGTTTAAATCAGAAAGGATCCTATAAATATATTTGCATATTTAGTCCTTATTTGTTGGATCTTTTTGGGAGGGGTTGGGAGGTGTGGCCTTGTTGGAGGAAGTATGTCACTGGAGGTGGGCTTTAAGGTTTCAAAATGTAATTCCCAGAGTCTGTATGTCTGTCTGTCTACCTGAGTCTCTCTGTTTCTCTCTCTGTCTCTCTCTCGGTCTCTCTCTATGTATATATGTGTGTGTGTGTGTGTGTGTGTGTGTGTGTAATCTAAATGCAGATAAGGAGATAAAAATCTCAATTACTGTTCCAATGCCATACCTGCTTGCAACCATGTTCCTTGCTATAATTTTCATGTACTCTAACCCTCTGGAACCATGAGCCCCAGATTAAATGCTTTCTTTTATATGTAGCCTTGGTTATGGTATCCTACCATAGCAATACAAAGTAACTAAGATTGTGAGTGTGAATATGGAAGCAGAAGACCCTATAGAATACAAGATTGCACTGTATGATATATAGGTTTCCTGTCCTCACAGAATCTGGTTTTATTTGCACGACAACTTTGAGGTGTTCTCTTCAATTTATTTAGTTTCTATCTTCTTTGTATGCATGTCTTTTTGAGGGCTATCCTCAAGATCATCCCGTTATAGCATGAAAAATAGTATTGATAATACTAATATATTTATTTTGTTGTTTCTTTTCCGTATCTTCTTCATAGTATCCCATCACTGAGTTATATCCACCCATCCCCCCCACACACAGGTTTTAGTGCTTGTAGCATTGTGATAATATTTCAAATGTCACTGCATATACAGTAGAATTAGTGCATCATAGCTTAATTAAAATAGGAATTTAATACTGCCAAAAATGAAGCAGCTGCTGAAACTTATGCTTCTCTCTAGAAGTTTTTACCTGTAGTAGAAATAGTCTTGAAATTATGAGTAACAGTCATAGATAGATAGATAGATAGATAGATATAGATATATGCTTATAAACAATATACAAATATAGCACATATAAGTCTAAATTATAATCATAAAACAATATTAATTCTAAATAATAAATAGTGACTAATTAAAAGACTTAAATAATTAATGGGTTAATCACAGTTAATTAATCAAAATTCTTAGTGAAAGGAATATGCTTTTATTCCCAATAGAGCCAACAGCCTAACAGAAAATCATGAAGGCCTCTCTATAACTAGTAAAAATAATGATTTACTTGGCCAAGAAAAGAATCACATATTAGATATACAAAGAAGAAACAGTTGATCTAATGAAATAAAAAACTTACCAATGACTTTTTCACCTAGTCATGATACTGAAGAATGATGGAGTAGGTATGGATTCAGATAATATCCCCCTTAAAGAAGCAGGACCTATTATCTAAATTTTTTAAAAATTTAATCTTTAGTCTATGAGGAAGACTGATTGCCATGAATTGGAGGGGGCATTATAGCCTACTTAGTGATTTCAAGATCAGCCTAGTTACAGTGTGAGACCCTGTTTCAACTCTCAAACCAAATGAGAGAGAGTGAGAAAGCAATGGATGGAGGGAGAGAAAGAGGGAGAGACCGTGAAAGTGGAAAGCACTAGAGATAGGGGAATATTAGATGATAAATTATAGAAGACAGTGCACTAACAGTCATATGACAATGGATTAAAATTCAGAACAAAAATAACTCAAAACACAAAAAATATGGAATACAGTCACTAAATGGACACATGAATAAAACTGATAGTTTTCAAATGAAGCAAAAATATCAAATGAATACAGGAGAAATTATTAACATCCTTAGTTATAATGAAACATTGAATCAAACCTGTATTGCCAGCTAGCCAGATGCCACAACAGATTAAGACACTTGCTGTAAAACTCAATGACCTAAGTTCACTCCCCAGGTCCCACATGCCAAAGGAGTCAGCTCCTGCCAACTGTTCAGATTGACACAGAGATGCCTTGGCACATGCATCCACACACATGCACAAGGTATGCACATTCTGAGAACAAATAAATAAAGACATTAAAACCTACACCAAGATTGACAGCAGAATGGCTATCAATAAAATGATCAACAACAAATGCTGGTGGAATATGTGGTAGAGAATGGGAGGGAATAAGAAAGAAACTTCTAGACTGTTTGTGTGGAGGTCAATTAATGGGGACAAAATAAAAATCAGCCTAGAGGTTCCCAGAAAGATAAAAATGGAGCTTTCATATACTCAGATATAACAGTCCTGGGCACAAACCCAAAGGAATCAAAATCAGCATACATTGGAACCAGAAATGAATATGCATACATGTATATACAACAGTAATGTATGCCACGATTTTTTCAGACCTCCTCATGGTAGCCAACTTATAGGGGCAATCTAGGTGAAAAAAGAAAAGCAGATATACTTATACAATGGTGTATTACTCAACTACAGAGAAAACTAAAATTATGCTATTTGTGGGAAAATGGGTGAAATTTGTCACATTAAGGAAAAATAAACTAGATTCTGGAAAGACAAATATCACATTTTCTTTCATATGTGCAACTTATATTTAGAGAAAGAGAGATGACAGGAAAAGAGGAACTAAGAGACTAGGACACAGGAAGAAAATCAACAGGATGGACTATATCGTGAGAAGATGATGGAGAATGGGAGCGAGACCTTTACTTATTGACCATTGTGGTAAAATCCCTGACAGTCACAACTCATGGGTGGAAAAAGTTGTCTCGGCTCCCAGTGTAGAGAGGTTTCAATCGATCTGTTATGATCAAATGTAGGGCCAGGAGCTGAGGGAGTGGTGATGGAAGCTAGAGCCTGCTGCTCTGTGTATTCTGGTTGATCATGAAGATGAGAATGTGGGCTGGCACAAAAAGTGAATGTAACCTTCCACTCTCCCATGCAACACCTAAGTCCACATTAGTGACCTAGTCTGCTGCAGACCCTTGGTCCCTTGTCTGTGTGGAACGAGTCTCTAGTGCAGGTGGGCAAGGAGTCGGCGGGAATTGACAGACAGACTCGACACAAGGGAGTGTGTATCTGAATGTAATTTGTCAAATCAGGCATCAAACTTTTTATACAGAAGAAAATAGGGAAGTTGGGTGACACACCAGCAACGTACAAAGAGGTTACTGGATTCTTACACAAAACAAAAGAATGCAAACACGGAAGAACTGGCAGGAACCAACTGGGATAAAATTCAATGTTAGCAACTGGGATCAAAAACAGCTCCACCTAAGGTTCACTTAATCTTAGAAGCCAGAGTCAAGGGCTTCGTGTCCTTGCCATAGTTCCTATTCTAGTCTATTGTATAGTCCACCTTCCCCCTAGGCCATTGTAAATACTTGTGTATGGGTGTAACTCAGCTATCTATAGTTCTAAGTATCTACTCTGGTTCCTTTTTAGGTCACAAACTTCCTTCTTCCTAGATAATGGTAAATTTCTGTGTAGGGCAATGACTTAGCTATCCATGGCCAAGGTCAGATCAAGGACTGCCTAGAATCTAATTTAGCTATATGTCAAAATATCAATCTTTAGGAGCACTTGTAATAAAGCAATATTAAGGGAAAGCACACAGATCTGTTTACCAACTAAAGCAAGGACATTGGAGCATTCTTTATACAGGACGCCATGATTCCAGGAGACTAAGTTTCCATGAACTTTTTGCCTCGGGACAGCGCCCAGGTTTTTGGGGCCTGTTGCACTTGTCACTACTGGAGTGGATGTAGCACTAGTCTATCTTCCAGACCCTAGGTCATACTCTTTTTCCATGGCTTCCTCAAATGGCCTGGGCCAAGTATCCAAACACACGAGCCCCATTTTCAAGCCATAACAAGCTGTATGATTAACGTACATTATATTCAAGGATGAAACGAGCATAATGAAACTCATTGTTCTGTATAATTAATATATGTTAATAAAAAAAGAGAAAGGGCATAGTGTGTGTCAGAAAGATAAACGATCAACAAATGGTAACGAATAAAACAACAGCTCATTATTTTCTTGAAATGATTAAATGAGAAAATATTTCATGAATGCCAAATATAGCAAACATTTCCACTCATAAAAGTGAATCTCTGGCCCCACTCGACTTTAGAAAATATGGAGATTTACTTTAAATGTCTAAGTAGAACTGAACATGTTGATCTTCAATTGGGCATGTACTGAAGAAATACTTTTTGAGCATCTGCTCTGTAGAAAAATATTTAATAAGATTTCTGGCAGTTGTGTGGCAAGTTTAGAACAAACAAGCAAGAAATAGAAATACTTTAGTGTAGTGAGTGCTATTATAGGGCTATGAGGTAAATGCATGGCTACCAGTAGTCTTGAAAATGTTAGTAAATCAAAAGTATATTCTCCTCACAAGAGACCAATGAGAAGGACACATACTATCTGGAAATGCCAAACCACCTACTGCAGCTGCAAAGTGAGTGTGAAAAGTCTGTTGTGTCTGTGGATACTGAGGAGAGAGGGATCATGAATAGCTAGCAAAAGTCAAAGGTTGTATGGGAAAGATATCTCAGCAGGTAAAGGCACTATGTTGCTCAAGCTTGGTGACTTCTTTTCTATCCCTGGAGTCCACATAAAGGTAGAGAGAACTGACTCCACAGCATTGTCCTCTGAGCACACTTACACTGTGGTGTACACATATGTGAACAACATACACACACACACACACACACACACACACACACACACACACACAAATAAATAGACTTTTTCCCTAACATAATATTTTTATTAGTTATTTGGGAATTTCATACAATGCACCCAGATCACACTTGCTTCCCATTCTTCCCAGGTCCTCCCTCCCACCCTTATGACCTCCCCACCACCAAATAAAATAAATAAGTAAAAACAAACAAAAACACCAAGTCCAATTTGTTTTACCTATAAGAATTTTTTTCTTTTTATGTCAAAGGTTATATCTCTCCTCAAGGAAGGAGCTTCCTTCTGGCAGCATCGTGAATGAGGAGGGTCCAAGTTACCAGCACTGTGCATATTATTTGGCATTGTGCATCTCTCCTTCAAGCTGAGATGGAAATGAAAATATTAGCTGCATTCATCTGTCTATTTGTCCAAATGCTCACACTATCAAGTGTGCTTCAAGTGAAAAACAGCTTTATAATATATAGTATTCTATTTCTAGCCATTCCCATAAATAATTTCTGAAAACTGTATCCCATCACCAAGTAATACTATGGAGCATCTGTTCAAGGCATTGGCATATCTACATGGGTAGGATAATTTGGCTAAGAATGGTGAAAACCTGACATTATATTTGTGACAGTAGACACAGCAGAGAAGCATGCTCTGGAGAAACAGTAAGATAAAACAAGCTTGCAAAGGCCATTTTTCCTCTGATGTAAAAATATTCAAAGAGACAATGAAAAAGCCACTTGAGTAATGCAGACTCATGCTGGCTAGGGAGGATAGACAACCATGTTCCAGCTGTTATGAAGGGCTTAGATTATGTTCAAAGTCCTAGATTAATCTATGTGTAGAAAATCATATGAACTGATCCTTGATGATTCAGATTATATTAGATGAATAAGAAAAAAAAATAAGAATAAAAGGAAGAACAGGTGAAAAGGTGAAGTAGTATTGAAGATGTTTCAGAGAGTCAATAAAATCATAGGCATGACCATGGGAGAAGGGCAGTGCTGGGGGAGAGTGGGGAGCATATTCCAGGTGGAGAAGGACAGTTTCCCAAACCATCTTTACAGCCAGGACAATACCCACATGCCTTCTAGTCACTGGATTACAAACTAAACAGTCTTTCTCGGACAACCTTCTTTACCTTAATTCTCTAGAACAGCAGACATCCAACAAAATGATACATTCAGGAGGAGACAAGAATTAATATCAGTGCAACTTTTGGTAAAATTATGCTTTCCCATAATAATCAAAGAAAAGAGGGTTATCAATTCAGGCTGGGACATGAGCAGAAGAAGTGTGAGTAAAGGAATCTGGGAGGAAGGAAAGGGAGAGAAGAAAGTGATGTACTTCATTTTAAATCCTTATCATGGGATCTAAAATTATGTTTTATGTCCCTTTTTTTAAAGTACATCTTCTTTCACTGTTATCTACTCCTCTGCTTCCAACCTCTGTTGTTGCTACATTATATATATAAATCACCTACATACACTGAGGGTTTACTCTGCTCCAAGCTCCAGGCCAGAAAATGACTCAGGATAAGTTTCAGAGCACATAGTTAACAGACATTTTTTCAAACAGATAAACCAGTGTGTGTGTGTATGTTGTGTGTGTGTGTGTGTTCACTTATGGATTTTTTTTTCCTCTGATACACAGGTAGAGTAGCACTCTTCAACTTAATTAGCAGAGACAAGTGAGATATCCTGTACCATTAAGAAGCTTTTAGCATAGCAACAGATACAGAGCAGTCAAACAACTTTAACAGTGTGACAAGTTATGAGTTCTCACCTTTTACCCAGCTCTTGAGGGGGGCCATCTAAATGGAACACCAAGAGAGAGGCCATCTAAACAGAACACCAAGAGAGAGGCCATCTAAACAGAACACCAAGAGGGATAAAAGGTGGGTCACATAGGTTAGGGTCTACTCAGACAAAGCTGTTTCAGAAAGCACGGGACAGAACCAAGGAGGCTTCCTTGTGATTGATATAGCACAGGTTCCAGTGAAATGCACTCTGAGCCTTGTCACCAGGGCCCTTCCTAATTCCATTCAGACACTGGCTCTGTGGCACACCCAGAATGAACACTCACCTGTACCAGAAATGTGGGGATTGGGGAATGAGGTACAACTCTCTACACAGATACAGAACTACATCCAGTGTTCCATACTCCTGATACGTCAGAGCGAGGAGAGGACCACTGGATGAATTTGGAGGAGTGATAACTTACTTGCAAATACATTCTGCAATGTCTTCATGCTTCAGTCCTGTTCCAGACTCATTCATTCTTCTCAGAATACATTGGCAGTCTGTTAAGTTAGTTGTTCCATTTCATCTTTGTGCTGCTTTAAAACCAAAGATGGATATCTTTCCATTAATATTCAGAAATGCATCTTTGAAATATCTAAAAGGTCTGTACTGGCATTCATTTTATTCTTAAATTTGTTGAGAAACATAGAAGAGTGTGAAAAAAATCCATCCAATTTTTAAAATTGTAAATAAGATATAAAGCAAGAAATTGGAAATAAATATGGAAAATATATTATTTCTCTTTGCTGTTTTCCTCTAATAGTCAAATTAAAACGCAGTAACAAAAATAAATGAAACTAAACTATAACCTTTAACATAAAAACTTATAGGAATGCAAGAATTTTCTCTACAATTTAATTTAACCTTTCTTCAAGAAAGTAGGCATCTGTCGATAAGCCAGTCTTTACTAATTGTTTCTTCAGAGAACGAGGACTGGCTGAGACAAATAAAACAGTAATAACATGACTAGGGTAAACAAGAAGCTGGGATGACAGTGGGAGAAGGGGTGAAATGGGAAAAGATAAATAATGGAAACACTGAAGCAGCATTGTTGGCGGATTGAACACAGTAGCAAGGAAATTAAACTCTGAGAGAGATGAGCAAGACCGGGGTCCTCTCTCCAGCTTCTCTCTTCAGAGTAATTATCAGCTATAGGTTATAAAGCTGGATAGACTAATAACCTCTGACCTTTGACCTCGTGGTTCATTTTCTATGAGCAGAATCACATGGCTTCTCCTTTTGAGACAAAAAAGAGGCAACATGATAGTCAGAGGCCTCTTTCCTTTCATCCATCATGTGAGGTCGTGTCTCTGGGTCTCAATTTGCTTGCAGCCCTGTTGCTCTAATATGACTCAGGATATGTTACAGAGCAGACCAACACAGAGTTAACAGACAATTTTTCTTTCAAATAGATAAACCAGTGTGTATGTGTGTGTGTGTGTGAGTGTGTGTGTGTGTGTATGGTGTGGGTGTCTTCATGTGTATGTGAGTCTGTGTGTTTGTGGGTGTCCACGCGTCTATATGTGTGTGGTGTGTTTGTTGAGTGTGTGTGTTCACTTATGGATTTTTTTTCTTCAGAAACATGGGTAGAGTAGCGCTTTTCAACTTAATTAGCAGACTTTGAGGGTTAAGAGTCAACAGAATCAGTTTTTAACCAGGCAGAGCTGATCTTCATTTACTTCCTGCACCACCCCCTAAACAAAAATAATTACTAAAGAGGGAGGAAGAAGGAGCCTTCTTTCATTTGCATTGAGCTTTTCTTCTTGGCAAGAGACACCCATCTGTAAATGGGCACATTTCCACACACAGGCCATCAGAAAGATATTTGCTGAAGGGTAATGAAACCCAGTACACACACCCTCTTTGATGCTCCTTGAAGCATCAGTGAGACCGACTGGAGTCTGGGAGGGAACCTGAGGTAAATAGTTCCCTTTATGAGGCTAGGACTACTGCTTAGCCAGAGCTGGCACTGACTTTGGAAGGCAAAGGAGACTGAGTCATTGCCCTTCATCCAGCTGATTTGTTGAAAGGGTACAAGAAGTTCCCAGGGGTTTCATGCTGTTTGGAGGCAAGCTTCATTCCAAATGGATGGGAAAGAAGATGGGGGAAGTGAATTTTGTTGCTAAGCCTCGCAGTGACTTGCCAAAATTTTGCCTGTTTCTTTGTGAGTCCAGTAACCACCCCAGCTGGGCTCCCCATTACTCTAAAACAGGAAAGGGATGAATACGCCCGATCCTTCTTCAGCTTTCCAATGTGCCCTGGTGAGGGTAAACATGGCTGTGTTTGCTCTCCCAGGGGAACAAGTCAGGCATGAAGTTCCTTTTGTTCAGACCAAGGCCAGTTCCTATCATTCTGAAGACCCAGAGGGGCCGGTGGCTTAATCTGGAAATGTGAATATGAACCCTACCTGGAAAGGACAGAGATTTCAGAAGCTGCCCACTGGTTGTCTGAAACCCTCAGGAAACAACGGCACAGCTGATAGCTGGAAGTAAACTCTTTGCAAAGTGTACAGTTCTGGGAGAGTGCCTCACAGAGGAAGGAGAGCAAGCTACTAACCCTGCAGTGCCTCTGGTTTTAGTCAGACCAGTGTTATGAATGTGAAGTGGATTAAATATGTATCTGAAATGCTATGGGAATGTAAAAGAGAAGTTATGATTGATGTGTTAGTGTCTGTTTCCTGAGCAAGTATATGCAGAGGAATTAGAAAAACAGAGCCAAGTACCTCTTTGTCTTTAGGGAGAAACTGAGTATATGAGGCTGTGATCATTATAAGGTGTGTGTGTGTGTGTGTGTGAGTGTGTGTGTGTGTGTGTGTGTGTGCACTTGACATCTTAGCTCTACTTCCTGTCATTCAGTTGCATAGTGGGCATTTCTGTTTCTAGCTGGTTTTTTACTTCAATATGCCTTGTTCCATTTCCATCTCTTGATGGTGGTTTTCTGCTAATATGAGGGAGAATCGACTATTAGTGCTAAGCTGGATTAACAACAAAGCACTAGCCTATCACTTGTAACTTCAATAAATTTATCAAAAACATCATTTATAGTCAGAGTCACACGGTCATAGTAAAGATCAAGAACTGACCAGTAACATCGTACTGTGCAGAACTATGTGAGAGAAATAAAATAGAAGAAATTATATTTCCTTTGGCAAAGTTGGGACCGCTGGATTGTCTGTGATGATCTAAACACATGAGGAGGATTTCCATATAAGAAGGAAGGAAAGTGGGCAGAGGGCCAGCCCATTGGCAGAGACTGCCCATCACTATGGAGTCTTTGTAGATTTCTAAGAAAGAAATGATATAATTAAAACCATACACTTCAAATATTAATAGTGGACATAGTAGAAAGATATTGGGAACAAATTCACAAGACTCAGTATTTTCATCATCTAGTTAAAATATAACAAATCTACTTTGGGGTTATAGCAGAGGAGGTAATAAAAGAAGAAACTGATTGGAGATTTTGTGAGAGCAGAATCTACAGATTTGACAGTTCATTGATATGCCTGGTGAGGGAGGGAGAAGAGTCAGAGAGGATGCCAGGGTTTGGAGCCCCAGGGATTGGAACAATAGTGTTGCCATGGAGAGACAAGAAAGTCTGGAGACTCGAGGAAGTTGAGCTTAGTTTGCTGTGTATTGAAATGAAGGTACTAGCTAGAAACAATTAGGGAAGCTCAGCATGCAGCGGAATTACAGGAAATGGGACAGAGCTGAGGCTCAGAGTTAGGGGTCATTTATTCAGCAAGTTGTTAGGGAAAACCTATTCTACACCAGGAACTGTGTCAGATACCTGAGTAACACAGGAGACAAGGCACTAGAGAGTTGACAGCACTGGGAGAGTTAAGCAGGTGGATTTACCAGTTCCTAAAAGCTGGTATCTTAGAAAAAAGGAGCACAGACTATGACATCAGAAAAGGTACAAATGTATCACCCACTGCAATGTCAGGAAAAGATCCTGGCAAAAGAAATGGTTAGGGTGGGAGATGGGTTAGGGAATTAAAGAGTTTCCATGCAGTGTTGAAGATACAAGACACAAGTGAACAGAAGGCACAAGACACAAGTGAACAGAAACACAAGCTGAGGAATTCTAAGAAAGAACACTGGATCATGGGACCATGTATTCTGAGCCTAATGGACTTTCTGAGTTTAGGGTATGGTCAGAGAATCACAGAGGCAGCTCATTGGTTTTAAGCTGAGAACATTTAGATATGAATTTTATAGCAATGTATCTTGCTTCAGTGTTTGGACAGAGAAAAAATAAGACAGGCTATGATGTTTATAAAACCATGTGTTGAATCACATCAATGTGGACTAATTGATGCCAAAGGACCCAGAGAATAGAGCTGGGGCATTCATAAATAACTACTTTAAAGAAGGCAGAGGGTGGGAGAGAACAGTCAAGAAAATCACCTAGGAAAGTCTTAGTCATCTGACCATTGCCTCACAACAGGTAACAAACACAAAACTCTCTCTCTCTCTCTCTCTCTCTCTCTCTCTCTCTCTCTCTCTCTCTCTCTCTCTCTCTCTCTCTCCTTGCTCACTCGCTCACTCTCTGCTACACACATATATCTTAACCAAATTTGATGATGGATGGAAAGAAGGCAGTTTTGTGATGCTGAATTTGGGGTGATGCTGATGATGGGGTCCAGCAGGCAGTTAAGTATGTGTGGGTTGAGTATGAGAGAATTTAAACCTGGGGATACTATTTTTTGAAGTAGTCACTATATAAATAATAGCTACAAGTTCAGAAAAAAAAATGTGTCATGATAAAGAGCAAGTCACTATCCCAAAGAATGTCAGTATTTAAATGATAGGGAAAAGAGAAAAACAATGACCAACAGGGAACTTACCTCAGAAGCAGGAAGAAAACCAAGAAGAGGGAGAGGTCAGATAGCCTGGGGTAGATTACAGTGAACATTGCTAGGTGATCAACGGGGATTCTTTATTGTCCACAAGGCAAAAGGTCATTCATGTTTTGAGTGAAAGCAGCTTTTGCAGAAGATCTGGACAAGGTCAAAATGAAGTGGGCTGTGAAGTTTGATTCTAAAATGTTAAGCATGAAGGAGTGATAAACAAGGTAATAGAGCCAGCCGGTTGGTCATGTAAGGGCACACAGTGTTGGGAGCAGGGTCGGTAGGAAAAGCTGAAGAATGAGCCCACAGAGTGTGGAGTAATGTGGAGTAGGGAGTGGAGACAACTCATTCTACACTAAACAGGGCTATGAAAAGTATAGGTGGACCTGCTGGACAGGTGCAAGCAAAGTTCTCAAACAAACAGCTAAAAAATTAAAAACACAGAGGAAAATTCAAGAGGAAGAGGCAGGCAGTTGTTGGGAACTTGGGTTCTGAAGAGAATAATGTTCTTGTCCCTGGTCCTTCCTCTCACAAAGGAAAAACAAAACAAAGCACAAGCTAGAGTCAAGGCCATGAGGTCTCCTCAGCATGGTACCATCTAATAGGCAGGAGTATTATAGTCAGGCCTAGAAGCAGGCATAGACTGTTCTAGCAGGAAGACATCAGCAAGCCTTTCTCTGAGAAGACCTACAATATGGGACTCTGAATCACTTTGTTTTGTGTGAGCAGCATCAGCTTTGGTAAAAGACATTCTTTTGGTTTGGTCATGGTTATGGGAATGAGAATGGGAGCCATGGAGATGTGACAGGGGATTTGAGAGACCTTCAGAATGGGTGGGAAGAAGGAAAAAGATCACAACAGCTCAGACTGTCTCCCAGTCAGCAACATTACCCCCCAACCTGCTCCGCCCAGGTCCTGCCTGCACTATCTCCCTGCTTTCATTTATTCCTACTATTCAGTACCCAGTTAGTTAGACTCAATCACCTCCACAAAACATCCTTAACAGCCTCATAGCAGGAGCAACTCGCTGGCAGGCACATAAACTGGATCTGGATTGTGATGTTTTTGAAGCCCCTGAAAGCGCAGAGCCAAGTAGGCACATTGCATGCACATCATGGAAGGGCAGCGATAACTGGCTCAATGTCTGCCTTCACTGTCTGGGCTCACTGTAGAGCAACTGAAGAACTTCAATATAGAAGACTGTTTGAGTTTACATTCCTGAAATGAGAGGAGGAAGCCTAAGTCATCGATTCCAGTGGTGTCTATACCTTTCATGATTTCTCCAGGATTAGAATGCAGCGACCTGGATTTCAGAACTTCCATCTTTGAATGCTAAGGAGAGGCTAGGAAAGCAATCCAATAGTGAAAATGAAAAGCCAGAATAAATCTGCAGCCTTTCTTTAATGTGGAAACTTTAAGCACTCAGCAAGGAAGAGACATTTCTCCAAGTGCAGAGAAAGAAAGTTGTTTGTTACAGAAAGGAGGAAAAACACCAATTAAAACATAGGATTCATCAGGCTCCTGTGTTGGTGTGAATCACACAATATAGTCAATATATCAGCTCAAATGCCAAAGGCTTAGACTGTGGGTATGGGAAAGCATAAACGAGTTTCCAGTCTATTGGTTTTTGCTCATCTAAGGAGGTAGCTTAATGTTCTGAATTCAGTAATAAATAAACATAACAAATTATCTTCTTTTGTTTTAAATGCTTACACAAAGCACTCCAGAGTCATCAAGTGACGATAAAACCAGTCATACTGGTTTTTCTGTGAAGAATAAAACTGATCTTTGAGCTGGTGAATAATAATAAAATTCTATGAATAATACCAATAATTAGAACGTGCACACCTGTGGTTTAGTAAGACGATTTTCTGTCATGTCCATGTCTACACGTTTTTGAGGAATTCACGAAGTGACACACCTCCTCTGCCTCCATTGTTATTGTCTCACACAACGCACACCTGTCACAGAGCACATTTTCTCCTAACTGCCAAAGCCTGCATCTCCATTTCAGCATCATCTGGAAGGTGTTGGGTTTGCTTTCCTCAAAGGTATTGGGGACCAAAGCCTTTCTAAATGATGTATAATTTCAGTATGTTGGCCTCTGTACTAACTACTTTGCAATAAATTCTCAGAACAGTTCCTCATAGTATGAAATTATTGATTGGATGACTTTCCTTTTATCATGCACTCCAATTTGCTTGCACACTCTCTGGGTAAGTCTCACAGAAAAACAGCACTGAGAACCCAAGACTGTTGAAGTAAATATTTGTATGTGCCTAGAATAGAGCTTTATGCACCCAAGCAGGAGAACGAAGTACCTCTGCAGGAGCAGTTTCTAAAACACAGGGTTTGGTGAAAACAAGGCACAGACTCATATTGTATGCATAGTTTGTGTTTGAGTATGACCAGAGCATTTCTTTAATGAGAATATGAAACTGGAAGAAGTTAGTGGGAAAATACTCCTCTGGAAATGGTCCTGGGCTTGGTGCCAGGAGGAAATATTTTTGTTCTATACTCTTTTGTTGTTATTATATTACATTAAAAAAATAATAAAAGCAAAATAGTTGGAGTTAGACAGAGAGAGAGAGAGAGAGAGAGAGAGAGAGAGAGAGAGAGAGAGAGAGAGAGAGAGAGAGGCAAGAGACAGATTAACTCTCAAAATTTTCTCAGATAGCAAATTATATATTAAAAGGGCAAGAGAGATGGCTCAATGGATAAAACCATTTGCCATAAAGCTTGATGACCTGAGTTGAATACCCAGGACCCATATGGTAGAAGCATATGAAGAATCAACACCCACAATTGTCTAGTGGCCTACACACATCTGCCATATGTCTTGAGGTTATTTGTATGTAAGCAGTAATAGCGTCTTTATTTACAGTGCTGTTCTCCCTCTCTCTCTCTCTCTCTCTCTCTCTCTCTCTCTCTCTCTCTCTCTCTCTCCCTCCCTCTCTCTCTCTCTCTCTCTCCTGTGTGTGTGTGTGTGTGTGTAAACAACATTATCCACTAAGCCATCCTGCTAATGCCTATTTTTTTTTCTAATTTTCACCCAAGTAGCAGTAAAATATGACTATCAGAATACCTAATGTGGAGCACTGTCTAGAAGTTTCTATGATTCTAGAAGCTGTATCTGTAGATATCCTTTATCAAATACATCCAGGTTTTGTTTTTTTGGTTTGGTTTGGTTTGTTTTTTGTTTTTTTAAGTAGAAGGAAAAATAAAGGACAAGATATTTCTATCTTACATAGTATTGTGCTAGAGTCATAATCTCATCTTAAGTCATAATCTCATCTCATGTGCACAATCCATGGAACAGAATGTGAAGGTGGATTTACTTCTATGTTACACATTTACATGCTCACCAAACTAAAGATTTTTTTTTGCTCATCCTAGAGGCAATTTTTTTCCTCTTTTCTGGAATGAATTGATAGACACAATTCCAAAGGTTAAAGTGATTTAAAACTCATGAAGTGGCACAGGCACATAATGAATGAGTCTAGAGGACAAACCCTCCTGAGATGCAGTAATATATGACTGTCACACCTGCTCGGGATATGCAGAAGACTCCCAGTGCTCTGTGGGGTAAAGGCTTTCAATGTTAGAATATTTTCCAAAGACAAAAAAGTTGGAAAATCAGTGAAGAGCAAAGATGCCACTTACATCAGTCTTCTCCATATTTTCAATAGTGTGTGTGTGTGTGTCTTATGTCTATGCCTGTGTGTCTGTGTGTTTCTGTGTGTGTCTGTGTGTATCTTTCTCTGTGTGTGTAATACATATATAAATATATACTACATTAATATACAATATGTATAATTTACTAACAACAGAAAAACAGTCATAAAGTGACCCTTACATCAGTCATAAATATTGAAAACAGCATACATATATTGCTTTATAAGTGTATGTTTGCAGAATTGAATGCTTTAGGATCAGTAGTAGTCAGTGACTTAATGCCTTGTAGCCTCCAAAACAAATACAAATGAGATAAATCTAACCAAGGATGTGAAAGATCAGTGTAAGTACAAATTTAAAGCACTGAAGAAAGAAACCAAAGAAGACACCAATAGACAGAAAGACTCCCCAGGCTCATGGGTTGGGGTGACCAATATGATGAAAATGACCAATGCAATATCAATCTAGAGATTCAATGCACTCCAACCAAAATTACCAAAGAAATCATCTCAGAAACTAAAATACAGGGCTTAAAATTCAAAAGGAATCACAAAATACCCCTAATAGCCAACAAATAGATAGATGGATAGATAGATAGATAGATAGACAGACAGACAGACAGACAGACAGACAGACAGACAGACAGACAGATAGATAGATAGATAGATAGATAGATAGATAGATAGATAGATAGATAGATAGAATCTGGAAATATCACTCCCCATTTCAAGCTGTGTAACAGAGATATGATAATTAAAACAGTGTGGTACTAGCACAGAAACTGATCAACTAAACAGGAATGAAGACTCAGGTATAAGTCCTTGTACTTACAGCTGCCTCTTCTTGATGAAGATGTCAGAGACACAGATAATAGAAAAACATCTTTAACAAACAATGCTGGTACATTTAGGTACCTTTATACTAAGGAATGACACAGGTGCCTTCTCTTCCATTTTGCACAAAAATTAAGTCCAAGAGGATCAAAGACTGCAATGTCAGACTTGAAACTCTGAAATTTCTAGAAGAAAGAGTGGGAAGTACACTTTGAATATGTGCCGGGTAAGGATATTCTGAATGACATCTTGGAAACACAGAAAATAAAACAACTGTCGAGTGGCGTCTCATAAAAGAAAAGGCATCTAGCTGCACAGGAACCTGCTAACCGACTGGGGAGGCAGCTATGGAAGGGAGAACATCTTTGCCTGGTGTGCATGGAAGAGGGTCAGTGACCTGTACTCTTTACAGCTCCTTCTAATGTCATTTTAATCTGAAATCTTTCCAGAAAAACAACTCAGAATCGTACCTAACCTTATCATGAATTTATAGTAATTTTAAGATAAATTTTGAAACAAGACTCTTGATATAACTATTCTTATATAACAGTAGTGTCTATTCTTATCAAACATGCTGTCTTTTTTCCAAATAACTGTATACATGCACTTGATTTATAGGTTTACAAACCTACTTGAATTTCTCATCATACAAAAATAACTTCATTTCTGTATAAAACCAATTAGACTCATAAAAACCCACATGTACAGAGAAAAACATATTTGCACGCACACTATCAATTCCTATCAATAACATGGATTACTGCATGTGACTTTTATGTAAGATTACATAACTGCTGCAATTTTTGAAACAATTTTTTATTTTATTTTATTTTATGCATATGTATGAATGTTTTGCCTGAATTTACACAGGTGCACCATGTGTGTGCTTAGTCCCCTTTGAGGTCAGAAGAGGATATTGAGCATCCTGGACCTGGAGCTTTGAATGGTTTCAATCCACTCTGCGTATGCTGGGAACAAAACCTGTGTCTTATGCAACAGCAAGTTCTGTTAACCACTAACTGGGTCATCTCTCAAGACCATGTTTTATAACTGATACAAACACATCTGACTCTGCCACTATTTGTAATGCAAAATCATGTTGCAAGACCAAAGAGTGTGGAGTGCATGTCTGGATAAAATTTCCCCCCAACAATTCTTTATTTACTACTTGACCTTAGTTTTATTTCAAAATGTTTAGACCCAAAGGATTTTAGGCAGATACCCAAACTGTCAATTTTGTAATAATTGTTTATCTCCTAACATTATAATATTACTTATATCCATATTTGTGTTCTGCACTCATTTGTAGCACTAATCCACAGTTATGGTTTCAAAAATTAAATTAATAAAATAATCTTGATTTTTATAGAAATTTGCACATGTCACAATGGGAAACAGTTTTAATAACAATCTTCATGACACTTCTCCCTTAAATATTCATATATAATATGCCAGTAGCTCAATTTCTGTATGGAAACTCAATTTGAGACTTAGAAGAAAATGAAAATATTGGGAAATGAGCTTAACTTTTCTCCTAAATGGCCATCTAATAGGATCCATTTGTGAAATTGATATTGTTTCCAGTGATTAAGTTGGGTTTTATTGTTGCCTGGAGTGTTTCTTTCATGGTGAATGATTGAGAAAATAATTATAATAGGCTATGTCTTTGACAGAGTCTATAAACACTGGGATGGCAGCACATGATTAGATTTATGTTTGGATTGTAGCAATCATTGCTGCTTAAGAAGAGAACAAGCATATTGATCTTCCAGAGTGGAATAAGGCGAGATGAAAGAATAATTAAATCTAGTGCTATCAATGTTTCCATCCATAGCAAGCACAATCATAAATACTACATTGCTTTTTGATCACCCTGTTCCTCCTTCTCCCCTCTTCAACTTTAAGACGATGCCCCTTGAGCAAATTGTGGCAAAAAGATTTTGTCTTGATAAATTGCAATGTTTGCAACAGGGAAGTGATTGCATTATGAAATCTGCAGTGTGGGGACCTGTTTCAGTCTTTGTAGATGAACCTTTATGGTCTTGAAACCCCACGAATGCTTCATTTGCTTGGAAAGGTAAACACTAAATTCACTTTCTCCAGGAAGTACAATTTAGGGCAAGATAATTATCTACAATACTGAAGAGAGTTGGGAAAATACATGGGGCTGCACCTCTTCATGATGAAAGCAAAGAAATCTGTAAAAATTCAAGCCAAGATGAATCTCAGATGCAAAGCAGAGAACACCTGTCGAACAACCCTCATCTACTGCACTCTATAGAAATGGTGAGAAATGACTGAGGATAGAAAATTCTGAGAACTGATTCATTTCTTTTCCAGTTTTCCCTTCAACTGGGATAATGACTATATTTGGAAGGAACTGCTTTGGGCCCCTTGTGTTTGAGTAGTAAAACTGGGCCTGGAGACAGTTTCTCAGTGACAGATCCTCAGCCCAGCACACTCCTGCTCCAAGCAGCAACCACTCCTCTCTATTTCTTGCTTGTGTTGCATATCTAGCTTCCTATTGAACTCTTATATTCAGTCCAGCTGAATAGCATCCTGTGTCTGCCCATTGGTAGATAAGGGGCATGTGTGCTGTATGAATATCCAGAACAGTGATTACAGGAACATCATGCTTTGTCAGGTTACAGCCTCATAGTGGTTTCCATCCCTTCTTCCTCTTGCATCCCCCTCCTTCACAGATTATTGATTCTCAATCTTTACAGATTACAACCCATCCATAAATCCCCAGGAAAAGCAATCAACTTGGAAAAATACTGCAGTATATCTTTGCCCTGACATGTGGAAGCCACACTTCTTTCCCAGCCACAAACACATGAAATACCCATAGGTAAAATTAAGATATTGTAAGCTTACAGTAAGCACTGGACTTTGAACACAATGTGGAAGAAAATGTAAAATGTCTCAATTTTATACTGATTATATATTAAAATGATAATATTTTGATATGTTAAGAAACTGTATTATTACAGTAAATGTGTCTATTAGTGTAACTTCTAGAAAAAAATCTCAGTAAATATATGATTCAGACTCATGACCAAAAGAAATGACACTTCTATTGGACAACAAGGCTCTAGCCCATTTGTAATTCAACTATAAATAATTAAATAGTTTCTGAGCTGTAAGTAATTCTGCTTAACATTGTAAAAGAAAAACTGTATTTCATGAATCTCATTAAGCATAGAAGCCATTTTCACATATGAGCCATTAATAATATCCCCAAACTAATTCTTTACAAAACTGACTCTAAAAAACAGAGAAGCAATGAAAAGACATCACTACCCTCTTTTTATGTCCATCAGGCTTCCTGGTTACCAGTAAGTAGCAGAGTTGGGTAGGGCACGTGCCTGGCTGTCTGGCCCAGATAGCCCCAATATATCTGGCATCCATTGCATTAATTTGAATCAATTACTTACACTCTCACTGATTATTTCTGTCAATAAAACTAAGTGATATCCAAATTCACAAATTTACTAATGGTTCTTCTCTGCTATAGACATTAACTATCATTTAGGCTTTAGCAGTGTTAAATGCATGCATAAAAGTAATGATTTGATGGCATAGAGAATGGAGTTTCTATTAGCTCCATAATCGTGACATGCACTTAGCTGTAGTTTGCCGTTATCCCAAGTCATGGGAAGAAATAAGAATGTCAAGATCATAAGGAAGAAGACTAACGAAAGAATCAAAGTGAGCCCACTATCTTTTTATGATACATTTTTTTTTTTATATTTAGAAGGCAGAACAAAAGCAAAATAATAGTTTGTTGAGTGATTTTTTTCATAGAACTCCACTTTGTTGGTACTTTATTAGCTCCATATTTTTAACTTCACTATACATGGAGTTATATTTTCTTCATGGAATTGCCGAAAAACCTGGAGTTTAGAAAGATTAAGTAACTTGATCAGAGTTAGCTCTGGAAGCATGAGTGTGGAGACTGCAATTCTTAACCACTGTGACTCACTGTAGATAGCAGAGGTACATACAACCTTCTTTCAAATAACCCCTTCAAGGATTGCAGTGGGATGGTATATGTGTGATGGAGTAAGGTTCCTTTCAATTTCAGTCTCTGCTTTGAAAAGTCTTGTGATATTGTCACAAATAAGTCTAAATTCAATTGATTGAGAACAAAGTATTCATTGATAGCCATTGCACCTTCTTTCCAGAGGCTCTTCTACTAGTATTAAAAAACCCACACCTTAGTTTATACTTTTCCCCAAGACAACACAGAATTATTGAATGTCAGATGAGATTCAAGGCTGATTTCAAAGAGTTCAGTACTATGAATGAGCTTTGCCTTGTCTGCCCCGCTCATTGCTTCTCCACCTTGGTCACTTTTCCACCTGATTGCTCTGGCAATGCTACCCTCAACTGAGATGCCTTCTTCTCTTTTAACTCATTATTCAAACTCAAGCCAGACATCTAATTGCAAACATCACTGCTACAGAGATCCTTCCTGAATCACCTTCCATCACAAGTTGGCTCAGAAGTGCTATCATACCTGCCATAGGCATCTTTGTCCAGTTATGTTTCACTCTCTGAAAATGTTTAGTGTTGCATATCCAAGTGCCACAGTAAGAAAATTCTGTCATGAATAATCATCAGCTTTACCTAGGCTTCTTTTGATATCCCAGGACTGCTGGGTTTTACAAGATTTTATGCAAGTAGAACTTGATCTTCTCTGATAGAGTGAATTGGTTTTATTTGTGTTTTTAGAAGATTTGACTGTATCTGAAATAAGTGACAATGTTCACAAGAGTATTGTAAAAGATCTGCTGAGCTTAATAGTCAACTTGTTCAATGGTAAGTGTACTAGATTTATTTTAGAGCCAATACTTAGTCTTATAACTAAACATTATTTGCTCATGAGTTGATTGGTATGTTCTAAGCAATCACTATAAACTGAGTATATATCATGCACTAGTCTAAAATAATGTCATAACCACCACCACCACCAACATCATCAACATCAACATCATCATAATTATCATCATCATCTAAAACTGATACAAAGACCTAGCTGAGGCAAGTTTGAAATTAAAATTACATTGCATAAGCTGAAGGCTTTTGATCCAACATACCTACTATTGCCTATGGTCGGGGTTCCTTTAAGTTTTACCTATAGATGAAAATCTAGAAAAGTTGATTGAGAAAATATTCCAGTTTTATTTACACATTGTATCACAGGTTTTGTTTGTCTATAAGTATGTGCTAAAACAGAGTTTGTAATGAAGAAATTTATTGGTGATCCACACATGAGAAAGGAACAGAAGAGCAATGCTGATCAGAGAAGGGGTCAAGTGATGTCAGAAGGAGACAAAAAGTGATCAACCCTACAGGAAACTGACTAACATGTTGTTCATCAGTTATGATAGCTTATCCTTAGGGGATAAAAATATATTCCTTCCGTATTAGTCAGGGTTCTCTAGAGTCATAGAACTTATGGATGTATATGGGAATTTATTGGAATGACTTACAGGCGGGAATTTATTGGAATGACTTACAGGCTCTAGTCCAAATAATCCAACAATGCTGGCTGGGAATGGAAAGTTCAAGAATCTAGTAGTTGCTCAGCCCACAAGGCTGGGTGTCTTAGCTGGTCTTCTGTATATGCTCATATGCTGAAATCCTGGAAAAGTGGGCTCCAATGCCAGTGAAGGAATGAATGTGTTAGTAAGGTGAGGACAAGCAAGCCAAGAACAGAGTCTTTCTTCTTCCATTATATAGGCTTCCAGCAGAAAGTGTGGCTCAGATTAAAGGTGTATCTTCCTAACTCACAATCAGAATAAAAAACCTGTGTCTTCCTGCCTCAAGATCCGGATCACAGGTGTTCCCTCCACCTTTGGATTGTAATTCATTCCAGATAGAGTCAAGATGACAACCACAAATAGCCATCAGACCTCTTTATGAAGTTAGTAATTGAATGGAATCTGAATGTTTTTATTTTTTCTTGAAGGAAATATGGACTGTGTGTGAATACTTCATATCCAGAGGTGACAAAGCCAAACAGGAAGGTTTTGTGGTACATAGAAGGACATCTCAACATAGGCTAGAAACAGAAAACAGTGGTTCCAATATGAACATTCAGCCAAATATCTTCTTGGTAAAGAAGAGCTAGCATTCAGATAGATGGGCTGACTCTTTGTGACTGTTGCTTATTTCTCTTCCAATTGCTCTTTAATGTCTGCTTACAAGGCTCAAAGCACAGTGGCACTGACATCAAGAATGAATTGTGTGTATCTCAACACGATGGACTTCTTCTGGCTAATACCAGCCTACTTATTTCCATGCTAAGTGATCAGTTGGATGGTAGCAGACACCAATCCAGAGTGGTCCTCCGCCCCTACCCTTTCCTACAATATGGGGAAAGTTCAACTGCATTAGATCTTTAACATTCTAGAAAGATTGGTAATCAGGCATTTATCTGAAAATCACTCTGCTTGCTTTGCACGTTATATTCATATAATGTCCACCATCTTAAGAATCACAGGGGATTGCTGTTTTCTTCCTTACTTCTGATGTTAGACTTATACCACAAAAATAAGCAACTTGTTTGCCTGTGTTCTTTCTCTATTTGGTGCCAAGGTGTGTGTTGTAATTACTGTTGTATTGTGTATTTCAATATGATCTCAGAGCTTCCCTTCTTTCATTATATCAGCTTCCAACAGAAAGTGTGGCCCAGATTAAAGGTATGTATATAAGAACACTTTCAACAGTAAGTTTTGGAGTGTGTGTGTGTGTGTGTGTGTGTGTGTGTGTGTATGTGTATGTGTATGTGTATGTGTATGTGTATGTGTATGCACATCTGGTCATAAACATGTTTGGGCATGCATGGAAGTGAACACATGTGTGTGGGCCAATGCCAGGTATCTGTTATTATCTATCCAATTCATTGAGATGATGTCCCTCTCTGAACATCAGCTAGATTGACTGACCAATGGGTTCCAGGGATCTACCCAAGCACTGAGGTTACTTACGTAACTCTCTAAGCTTTAGCACAGTTTCCAGGAATCTGACCTCAGATTCTCATGCTTCTATAGCAAGTACTTTACCAACTGTGCTACCTTTCAAGTCCTGGCAATTTCACTAATTATGCAGGCTCTAAACTCTGTTGAATAAAGAAGCAATAATTTTCTCTAAGCTTCTTAGAATACCAAAGGAAAGTTATGTGAAATTTCATATTTTTAATACTTAAAGCTTGTTTCTGATATTCTACTTCCTCAAATTAAACAGATAAACTCATGAGAGAATGCATGCTCATAACAGAAAGACAGAGCACAGAGATTAGAAGTTATGAAGCACCTCATTGTAGTACAGGACCTTTTAATTCTTTTAAACTGGAGGATTATCAGATTTAACACAGGACTTCAGATGGTTTCAGGAACTCTCCTTCAGTAACTCAGCCAAGACTATTTGTGTAAGGACTAGAAAATCAGTACTTCAAATCCCCATAGGATCAAACATCACGGTAAGAAAGGTTGCTCGAAAGTAATCTGGAAGTCAGCGAACAGCAAACACCTATATGCTCCTGACCGTTATTTGCTTCTCAGGACACAGAACAAAGCTGTTTTGTTTGTTTTAATCTTGGCAACAGAAAGAAAAAAGGTAAAATCATATATATATATATATATATATATATATATATATATATATATAAAACATGATAATTTCCATATTTTCATTTTCCTTTAGAAAAAAAATGACATACATACAGGAGGAAATCTATGCATAGATGTATTAATTTTAGATTCAAAAATCCCAAAACAATCAATGGTTTCACTTTGAACCTACAGGTTTACATTTTGAGGAATTTAGTAAAGCAGGCCCCAGTGGCATTTGTCCAGTTTATAGTGCATTACTTAGGCGAAAGACTCTGTTTGAGTAGGCTCCATGCTGGCAAACTGCATTTAGGAGTCACTAAGGGTTCCTTGATTCTTCACCATCAGCTGAGTAAACCAGTCTCCATTTCTGCAGATTTTCAGTTGGACTGATGAAAGTATTCTTTCAAGTCATAAACCCAAGGAGTGGTTACAAACTGCAGAGTAGCATAACTTCCTATTAGGAGCAAGATGAGCAATAGATCATCATCTCTTAAGGATGCCCTTTCTAGTGCAGTTTATTTTCCATTTGGGGAGAATCTCAAGAAGGCAAACTGGTTTTCAAATGATTCTAAATACCCAAGAACACTGGAGCAAAATGCTTTAATCTAAATTATATGATGACAACTAAACAGTAACAGATATGTTAAAGAAATATGGTTCCTACCCTGACTGACAAAGAGAATAATTCACAGAAAGATTTATTTATTTTTTTTTATTAGGTAATTTCCTCAATTACATTTCCAATGCTAACCAAAAAGTCCCCAATACACCCCTCCCCAGTCCCCCACCCACCCACCCCCACCCCTTGGCCCTGGCATTCCCCTGTACTGGGGCATATAAAGTTGGCAAGTCCAATGGGCCTCTCTTTCCAGTGATGGCCTACTAGGCCATCTTTTGATACAAATGCAGCTAGAGACAAGAGCTCTGGGGTACTGGTTAGTTCATAATAATGATCCACCTATGGGGTTGCAGTTCCCTTTAGCTCCTTGGGTACTTTCTCTAGCTCCTCCATTGGGGGCCCTGTGATCCATCCAATAGCTGACTGTGAGCATCCACTTCTGTGTTTGCTAGGCCCCGGGCATAGCCTCACAAGAGACAGCTATATCTGGGTCCTTTCAGCAAAATCTTGCTAGTGTATGCAATGGTGTCAGCGTTTGGAAGCTGATTATGGGATGGATCCCTGGATATGGCAGTCTTTAGATGGTCCATCCTTTCTTCACAGATCCAAACTTTATCCCTGTAACTCTTTCCATGGGTGTTTTGTTCCAAATTCCAAGAAGGGGCACAGTGTCCACACTTTGGTCTTCGTTCTTCTTGAGTTTCATGAGTTTAACAAATTGTATCTTATATCTTGGGTATGCTAAGTTTTTGGGCTAATATCCACTTATCAGTGAGTACATATTGTGTGAGTTCCTTTGTGAATATGTTACCTCACTCAGAATGATGCCCTCCAGATCCATCCATTTGCCTAGGAATTTCATAAATTCATTCTTTTTAATAGCTGAGTAGTACTCCATTGTGTAAATGTACCACATTTTCTGTATCCATTCCTCTGTTGAGGGGCATCTGGGTTCTTTCCAGCTTCTAGCTATTATAAATAAGGCTGCTATGAACATAGTGGAGCATGTGTCCTTCTTACCGGTTGGAACATCTTCTGGATATATGCCCAGGAGAGGTATTGCTGGATCCTCTGGTAGTATTATGTCCAATTTTCTGAGGAACCGCCAAACTGATTTCCAGAGTGGTTGTACCAGCTTGCAATCCCACCAACAATGAAGGAGTGTTCCTCTTTCTCCACATCCTCGCTAGCATCTGCTGTCACCTGAATTTTTGATCTTAGCCATTCTGACTGGTGTGAGGTGGAATCTCAGGGTTGTTTTGATTTGCATTTCCCTGATGATTAAGGATGTTGAACATTTTTTCAGGTGCTTCTCTGCCATTCGGTATTCCTCAGGTGAGAATTCTTTGTTCAGTTCTGAGCCCCATTTTTTAACGGGGTTATTTGATTTTCTGGAGTCCACCTTCTTGAGTTCCTTATATATATTGGATATTAGTCCCTTATCTGATTTAGGATAGGTAAAGATCCTTTCCCAATCTGTTGGTGGTCTTTTTGTCTTATTGACGGTGTCTTTTGCCTTGCACAAGCTTTGCAACTTTATGAGGTCCCATTTATTGATTCTCGATCTTACAGCGCAAGCCTTTGCTGTTCTATTCAGGAATTTTTCCCCTGTGCCCATATCTTCGAGGCTTTTCCCTACTTTCTCCTCTATAAGTTTCAGTGTCTCTGGTTTTATGTGGAGTTCCTTAATCCACTTAGATTTGACCTTGGTACAAGGAGATAGGAATGGATCAATTCGCATTCTTCTACATGATAACCGCCAGTTGTGCCAGCACCATTTGTTGAAAATGCTGTCCTTTTTCCACTGGATGGTTTTTGCTCCCTTGTCAAAGATCAAGTGACCATATGTATGTGGGTTGATCTCAGGGTCTTCAATTCTGTTCCATTGGTCTACTTGTCTGTCGTTATACCAGTACCATGCAGTTTTTATCACAATTGCTCTGTAGTACAGCTTTAGGTCAGGCATGGTGATTCCTCCAGAGGTTCTTTTATCCTTGAGAAGAGTTTTTGCTATCCTAGGTTTTTTGTTGTTCCAGATGAATTTGCAGATTGCCCTTTCCAATTCGTTGAAGAATTGAGTTGGAATTTTGATGGAGATTGCATTGAATCTGTAGATTGCTTTTGGCAAGATAGCCATTTTTACAATGTTGATTCTGCCAATCCATGAGCATGGGAGGTTTTTCCATCTTCTGAGATCTTCTTTAATTTCTTTCTTCAGGGACTTGAAGTTCTTGTCATACAGATCTTTCACTTCCTTAGTTAGAGTCACGCCAAGGTATTTTATATTGTTTGTGACTATTGAGAAGGGTGTTGTTTCCCGAATTTCCTTCTCTGCTTGTTTATCCTTTGTGTACAGAAAGGCCATTGACTTGCTTGAGTTAATTTTATATCCAGCTACTTCACCGAAGCTATTTATCAGGCTTAGGAGTTCTCTGGTGGAATTTTTAGGGTCACTTATGTATACTATCATATCATCTGCAAAAAGCGATATTTTGACTTCTTCTTTTCCGATTTGTATCCCCTTGATCTCCTTTTGTTGTCTAATTGCTCTGGCTAGGACTTCAAGTACAATGTTGAATAGGTAGAGAGAGAGTGGGCAGCCTTGTCTAGTCCCTGATTTTAGTGGGATTGCTTCCAGCTTCTCACCATTTACTTTGATGTTGGCTACTGGTTTGCTGTATATTGCTTTTATCATGGTTAGGTATGGGCCTTGAATTCCTGATCTTTCCAAGACTTTTATCATGAATGGGTGTTGGATTTTGTCAAATGCTTTTACAGCATCTAAGGAGATGGTCATGTGGTTTTTGTCTTTGAGTTTGTTTATATAATGGATTACATTGATGGATTTTCGTATATTGAACCATCCTTGCATCCCTGGGATAAAACCTACTTGGTCAGGATGGATGATTGTTTTGATGTGTTCTTGAATTCGGTTAGCGAGAACTTTATTGAGGATTTTTGCATCAATATTCACAAGGGAAATTGGTCTGAAGTTCTCTTTTTTTGTTGGGTCTTTATGTGGTTTAGGTATCAGAGTAATTGTGGCTTCATAGAATGAGTTGGGTAGAGTACCTTCTGATTCTATTTTGTGGAATAGTTTGTGAAGAACTGGGATTAGTTCTTCTTTGAAGGTTTGATAGAACTCTGCACTAAACCCATCTGGTCCTGGGCTTTTCTTGGTTGGGAGACTATTAATGACTGCTTCTATTTCTTTAGGGGATATGGGACTGTTTAGATCATTAACCTGATCTTGATTTAACTTTGGTGCCTGGTATCTGTCTAGAAACTTGTCCATTTCATCCAGGATCTCCAGTTTTGTTGAGTATAGCCTTTTGTAGAAGGATCTGATGGTGTTTTGGATTTCTTCAGGGTCTGTTGTTATGTCTCCCTTTTCATTTCTGATTTTGTTAATTAGAGTACTTTCCCTATGCCCTCTAGTGAGTCTGGCTAAGGGTTTATCTATATTGTTGATTTTCTCAAAGAACCAGCTCCTCGATTGGTTGATTCTTTGAATTGTTCTTCTTGTTTCCACTTGGTTGATTTCACCCCTGAGTTTGATTATTTCTTGCCATCTACTCCTCTTGGGTGAATTTGCTTCCTTTCGTTCTAGAGCTTTTAGGTGTGTTGTCAAGCTGTTAATGTGTGCTCTCTCTAGTTTCTTTTTGGAGGCACTCAGAGCTATTCACAGAAAGATTTAAGTTCATCCTGTGTGTGATGTAGGTGCCAGGAATCAATCTCTGGTAGTCAGACTTGGTGACAAATATCTTCACCTGTTAAATCATTTTACCAGCCCACCAAGGGATTTTATTTTATTTTGTCATATTTTCTTCCACTTTTATATATTTTTAAGGATATACTATTTATTTTTTAATTGGATATTTTATTTATTTACATTTCAAAATCCTTCCCTGGCTTCCCTTCTACACACCTCCTATCTCATCCCAATGACCCTGCTTATATGAGGGTGATTCCCCCATCCACCTACCCACTCCCACCTCACTGCCCTCACATTAACGTACACTAGGGCATCAAGCCTTCACAGGACAAAGGGCCTCCCTTCCCACTGATGCCAGATAAGGCCCCTTCAGCTTGTTCAGTCCTTCCCCTAACTCCTCCATTAGGGTCCTTGTGCTCACTCCTATGGTTGGCTGCAAACATCTGCATCTGTATTGGTCAGGATCTGGCAGAAACTCTCAGGAGACAGCTGTATCTTCGCCTGTCAGGAAGTACTTCTTGACATATGCAATAGTATCTGGGTTTTGTGTCTGCATGTGGAATAAATCCAGAGGTAGGGAAGTCTCTGGATGGCTTTTCCTTTAGTCTCTGCTCTACTATTTGTCCCTGTTTTTCCATGTGTTGTCTTTTGTGACTGAGTTACCTCACTTAGGATGATATTTTCTAGATCCATCCACTTGGGCCTGAGGGCCTGAGAATTTCATGAAGTTATTGCTTTTAATTGCTGAGTAGTACTCCATTGTGTAAATGTCACATTTTCTGTATCCATTTCTCTGTTGAGGAACATCTGGGTTGTTTCCAGCTCCTGGCTATTATAAATAAGACTGCTATGAACATAGTGGAGCATGTGTCCTTATTATATGTTGGAGCATCTTCTGAGTATATGCTCTGGAGAGTTATAGCTGACTCCTCAGGTAGTACTTTGTCCAATTTTCTGAGGAACTGCCAGACTGATTTCCAGAGTAGTTGTACCAGCTTGCAGTCCCACCAATGGAGGAGTGTTCCTCTTTCTCCACAACCTCGCCAGCATCTGCTGTCACCTGAGTTTTTGATCTTAGCCATTATGACTGGTGTGATGTGGAATCTCAGGGTCATTTTGATTTGCATTTCCCTGATGACTAAGGATGTTGAACATTTCTTTAGGTCCTTCTCAGTCATTCGAGTTTCCTCAGTTGAGAATTCTCTGTTTACCTCTGTTCCCCATTTTTAAAATAGGCTTATTTGTTTCTCTGGTGATGGTTCAATGTATGGAAATCTATCAATGTGATCTACTACATAAACAATCCTCTCTATTGACCCAATATAGTACTTGAAGTTCCAGCTAGAGCAATTAGACAACAAAAGGAGGTCAACAGGCAAAAATTGGAAAGGAAGAAGTCAAAATATTACTATTTGCAGATGATATCATAGTATACTTAAGTGACTCCAAAAATTTCTACCTGAGAACTCCTACAGCTGACAAACAACTTCAGCAAAGTGATTAAATATAAAATTAACTCAAACAAATCAGTAGCCTTCCTATACTCAAAGAATAAATGGACTGAGAAAGAAATTAGAGAAACAACACCCTTCACAATAGTCACAAACAATATAAAATACCTTTGTGTGACTCTAACCAAACAAGTGAAAGATCTGTACAACAAGAAATTTAAGCCTTTGAAGAAAAAATTAAAGAAGACCTCAGGAGATAGAAAGATCTCCCATGCTCATGGATTGGCAGGATATAAGAGTAACAATGGCTATCCTGCTGAAAGCAACCTACAGATTTAATGCAATCCCCATCAAAATTTCAACTCAATTCCTCATAGAGTTAGAAAGAGCAATTCTCAAATTCATTTGGAATACAAAAAACCCAGGATATAGAAAACTATTCTCAACAATAAAAGATCATCTGGGGGAATCACCATCCCTTACCTCAAGCTATACTACAAAGAAATAGTGATAAAAACTGCATAGTATTGGTATAGTGACAGGCAGGTAGATCAATGGAATAGAATTGAGGACCCAGAAATTAACCCACATACCTATGGTCACTTGATCTTTGACAAAGAAGCTAAACCATCCAGTGGAAAAAAGACAGTATTTTCAACAAATAGTGCTGGCTCAACCATTGGTTAACATGTAGAAGAATGCAAATTGATCCATTATTATCTCCCTGTACAAAGAAAGCTCAAGTCAATGTGGATCAAGGATCTCCACATAAATCCAGATACACTGAATCAAATCAAAGAGAAGGTGGGGAAAAACCTTATACTCATGGGCACAGGGGAAATTTTTCTGAACAGAACACCAATGGATTATGCTATAAAGTCAACACTAGACAAATGGAACCTCATAAAATTTCAAAGCTTCTATAAGGCAAAGGACACTGTCAATAGGACAAAACCGCAACCAACAGATTGGGGAAAGATCTTTACCAATCCTACATACAATGGAGGGCTAATATCCAATATAAACAGAGAACTCAAGAAGTAAAACACCAAGAAATTTTAAATAGCATATCTTTATGGTGTGACCTGGAGATGAAAACTGTATTCTCATTAGACATAGTAACAGAATCACACATATTGTTTTAAATATACACCATTCTGAGTGTGTATATCCATAGTTAGTCTGTGTTCTGCTTCTTCTGGATTCCATCTGTCACACTTGCAGGACTAGCCTTAAGCTACATGATACTTGAGCCACTTTGCCTGCAAGCACAGAGAAATAGACACATCCAGCAGTTGGTACTGCCAATATCCTCCTGCAGGGAGAAAGCAATAGCCAAGGACAGATTCATGAGACAGTCTGAAAGCACAGCTTTGTAGCACAGTGGTAAGACAAATTAGAGAAGCAATTTACAGAGAGCCACACAGTACCAAGAAGGTACTGGAACTTGGCTTAACTCTTTCCTTTTTGTTACAGTGCTTCTCAACTGTCCAAGTGGATTTTACTGAGAACACTCTTAAATACATTACTTCCTCATGTTCTATTTTAAACATTTTATTTGGAGTCTCTGATCAGACATGATTTACAGATGAGCCAAGATTTGTTGTAGTGCCTGAAGCCTATAATACTGGATTTGGATATGAAGGTTTGAGGAAGAGCTTGTCTATATTAAGTCAGAACAAATAATGTGAGAAAATGACAAGGTCAAAATCAGAAATTTACATGGTATATTGGTATAAAAATGATAAGAAATTATGGCTGTATTAAAATACTGTAAAGGGGAAAAAGAGATGTGCACCTTGCCCTCAATTCATCTTGATATTTTCTGTCAGAATGTGCTATATAAAAACAAAATTCAACTCTTTAAAATTCATGATCAGATATCTAGCTTTTCTTCCCAGAAAATGTAACAAATAAAATGGGAAATATTCATTTCCAATGGAAAGAATGTGTTAAATTAATCCTATTAGGGAATTAGAGACTTTCTTTCTGGATGAAAGTTTGCTTTCCTCCCCATGAAATGAATTAAAATGTTCTAGATGTTTTGTATCAGGTAATCACTTGTGAGTGAAAACTACAAAAGAAATATGAAGAAAAATGTCATTATTGTTTAACTTTTAGCATGATAACTAGTAACTGGCTCTGTACTTTATTTCAAACATTCTTTTCCACCATTCCCTACATATGATACCTTCACTGATAACCTTGCCATTATTTGAAATTATTACACTACCTTACAACCCTTGCTATTCTTTGCAATGCCTTTTTCCTTTTCTCTGCTTAATGGAGTGATGGTTTTCTATACCCAACTGAACTATCACATTTTCTAGTATGGTAACTTATCTGGAGAAAGTATGTTTATTCCATCTTTATTTCTCTTCCATGTCCTATAGGACTAATTTGCTACAAATTTCTATGAATTTGAAAATGGATAAATTTTATTCAATCATGTAGACCCAATTGCAAAAGCTTTGCATCATAAATTAACATGACATATGGCAAAATTCATTGAAGAGAATAAGAAAATATGTCAAATATCTGAGAAAGGCAATAATGTTGACATGATACACTCCCTGCTCTAACCTCACGTAACTCCCAGTTTGATCATAAAGAATGAGTGTTCAGATCACCCACTAGCAACAGCTAGGAAGAGGGGTACAAGAACTAGCTGACACAATCTGACCAGCTTAGATGTCTCATGAAATTACTGTGTATTCATTAAAACATGTGAGGACAGTGACTTTCTGACAACATGATGGATGAGAACTGAAAGACATTTACATTGGAATATTTGTGTTGCCATTGAAACTCTTCAACTTTGTGGTAAACCAAGACATTGACCTCCAATAGCTATGTGAAGAACATTGACTTCTCTCAAACATTGTGCATTACACTGTGTCATTGAGGTTTTCTTCTAAAACTGTTCCTCATCTCATCAAGGGTTCCCCCAATATATCTCACTCAAAACATCTAGAATTAAATTATTCCACAGATACTGAATGAAGAAGGGGCGGGGGGGGTTCCAGGTGGTTGACTAAGCTACAGGAGTCAGAAAAGGAGTGAGCAAGGTGACTACTTCCTTGGCTCCAGCCTTTACATCCTTAAGAGACAGAAGCAGTCAACTCATATAGGTCTTAATTCCTCAACCTCACATTTGCTTTGCAATATATGCTTTCTGAGCCTGGCTTAACTGTCATAATATCACCACCTCCATTTTGCTCTGTGGTGCATGAACCATGCCCTGGGAATTCTGGGTCACTTCCCCTTATCTTTGAGATTCAAGTCATATCCAAATATTTAAGAACATCTTAGTAGCAAATATTCTTTCTCTCAAACAACTATATTCTTGGGGTATAAGTCCTGTCTTCTCTCTTTTGAATTTTGATGAAATGCAGAGTTAACACTATAGATGAGGTGTAGAATGTGAGCAAATCTCTTGATTCAAACCACATGTTCACCCACATGGCCAAGGAAATAGCCAACAATATTGTTGGCTAGTTCATCTTCTGAATTGTTACCACAGGTCTAGTTGTCTCCATGGTTGCTGTACAGGCCATCCCAGTACTACTTTCTCCTTTCTCTTGCCCAGGATTAACAGATACATCTTTCTAAATGATCACTCTTCTGATGTCATTCCTCTGTCCAAAATGGTTCCTATTGGCCTGCCTGTGGAAGCAGAAAGAACAACCAGTATTGTTGATTATTCCCCAATGACTCTTATTCAATTTAGCACGAGGAACAAAGGCACTGTTGGCCTCTCACAGATGTCTTGAAGTATTTAATGGTCAGCGCATATTTAGTTTGTTATTTTCTGATCACAAAAAGCAAGTAAAACAAACTATAGCTCATTTCAGAGAAATTAATGGCAAGACTTCAGGGGCTTTTAAGGTGGTTTTTGTATTTATTGTTGCTTAACTTAATTAGCTTTCCCCAAATGTCCCCTATTTGTCCACTTCCATCCAGAAATAGCTTTATACAATGAGTGGCAATGGGCCTAAAGTTGAAATTATCTTACACCTAGTTTACTCTCTTTATCCATTCATGACTTCCATTCTGTTCACTAATCCATACTGTAAATTAAAAACAGTTCTCTGGCTTTAATATCTAGTCTATTGTTGGCTAGTTCATCTTCTGAATTGTTACCACAGGTCTAGTTGTCTCCATGGTTGCTGTACAGGCCATCCCAGTACTACTTTCTCCTTTCTCTTGCCCAGGATTAACAGATACATCTTTCTAAATGATCACTCTTCTGATGTCATTCCTCTGTCCAAAATGGTTCCTATTGGCCTGCCTGTGGAAGCAGAAAGAACAACCAGTATTGTTGATTATTCCCCAATGACTCTTATTCAATTTAGCACGAGGAACAAAGGCACTGTTGGCCTCTCACAGATGTCTTGAAGTATTGATGTTTTTTTGTGTGTAAGGGATCATTTTCTAAATGTACTTAGCCAAAGAAGAACAATAAATATGAGAAGCAGACAAGAATGGAGTGGTGGAAAAAAGGAAGTAAGTTGGGTTTGGGGTGATGATGATTGATGGTGACACAGGGTTGGGCAGGTGGAAACTCATCTAAGAGGAACACAGTTGTTTCTTTTCAAATAGCCACTTTCCCTTCAACATACAGATATCTCTCTGCAAGTCTAATTTCTAATAAAATAAAAGATTGTTTTGAAAAATAAAGAATAAGAGTGAAACCACTGATATTGAAGAAAAGGTTCACAATTTCCCTTGACGTTCATGTGCTCCTGGAAGAAAAGAAGTCACAAATCTAGCTTCATTCCAATACTCCAATTTAGAAAGGGGAAATAGAAATTTATTTTTGTGACTTTTTCTCATAAAAGCCAGAACATCCCATATGTTTGAATTTACATGGTTCAGAGGTAGAATTTAACAATTTTTCTCTTCTTTTAACATGTTTTTTTTTTTAAATCATCCTTGCCCATATTAGTGTGTTAAAGAGAATACTGAGTCTGAGAAAGGATAGTCACTCAGATAATTTATTGGCACAGAATATAAAAAGTAATCAACTTTAAAACTGGAAAACACAATTTCTCATTTCTCTATGCTTTTAATGATGAAAGAGGAGGCTATGAATTTGAAAGAGAGCAAGGAAGGGTATATGGAAAGGCTTGGATAGAAGAAAGAGAAAGGGGAATTATGTGATTTTATTATAATCTCAAAAAATAAAAGAAATAATCTTAAAGGAAAAAAGAAAATTAAAGGGGTATTATTGGAAGGAAACAAGATGAGTGGACGTATCCCCTAACCAAAATGTTTCTGTTTTAAATAAGAAGCAACACATAATAACTGTTGCTAATTTTAATGTTGAGTTTAGCTCCTTTAGTCACCCTGTAAAAAATCCATTGGGAAGGAGACCCTAATGTGAAGAAGTTGAGGTAAGGTCTTTTAATTAAATTTAAAGATTTTCTTACCCATGGGAAAGGGTATAATTAGCTGTTTTCTAATGCATCTGACCTAAAGATGCTTGAATCAGCAGATAATTGAATGTATTAAAAGAAGTAGCAAATTCTAATTATGAGTCTAAGTTGTTGGGGTAGGGAAAAAAGAGGCTACTCATTATTTATTCAAGAGAGTTCTCACAAATGGAGAAAGGAGAAGGAGAACAGGCAATTACCAACTGTCTCAGGCCAGCAAATGTGCACCCTCACATGGTAGCTCTTAGAAGAATTGGGTAGCTCAGGACATGAGTCATTTTGTTGTTCCCATGAAAGCTCTCCATTTGCATGCTAAATAAATTAGTACTAAAAATAGAGTTCACCACTCAGAGCAGCAGAGTGCACCAGCTGGGCTGCAGCCTGCATCACAGAGTAACTTTGATGTGATGGGCTTTGGCATGTTGCTGTGATGTTTCTGATTGTACATACACCCAAATCTCTACACTAACAAGGTGTTCTCAAATCAAGTTCTACTTAATACTTGGGGCATATGGTACTCATAGACTTTTGAGTAAGGAATTGTCTTTCTAGAAAAGAAATTCAGCCTCATGAAATCTTAGTCCAAAGATATTTCATTAGCAGTGTTCTTAAATATTTAACTCTATTCTAAGTATATATTGTTATGCTTATTATCTTATGTATAATTTCTAAAAGTGATTCACAAAATAAATTCAAATAATAAACTTAAGTAATTCAAATGAACAAAAGTGAACATGGTGGATTATGTGTCTCTACTCAAATCAAAGGATGACATTAGTTCCGGTGATGGACCACTGAGTGTCTTATCGCTCATCCTGTGTGTGCATTGGGGTTGTTTACTTGTACATTAATCCTCTTTATTTGAACTAATAGAAAATTAGATATTCTTACTACATTCCATGAGAAAATTTGTCTTTAATTTACATTTATACATAATTAAGTATCAAGCAGTTTTTCTTTTTATTAAGTGAATGTCTTAGGTAATAATATGAATCAAAAAACAAAACTCAGATATTATTGATTGATGTGTTTTTTCTCTTTAAGAATATGTAGAAAATACAATTTCATGTGTGATTCATGCGTCCATATAACAAATAGGATTTACAATATATTACCCAGAATGATAATGATGGTGAAGCTGGTAGTAATCACAATGATAATGGTGGTAGTCAAGAACATTTAAAACCATTAAGACTGAGAAGCTATGCAGTTTCTATCATTGCTATCATCTGTATCATTATAACCATCGCCATCATCCCTAACACCACGCCAATCATTACCACCACCATCATCAACATAATCATGACCACCATCATCATACAGAATTTCAACTGTGGGCTATATTAAAGACCATATAAAAGTATATAAATCCAGTTAAAAAAACTGTAAAGTCAGAGCTGGAAGATGGCTCAACAATTAAAACTACTTTTGTTTGTTCTTTCACTTCAGGTTGCTCACAGCTACCTGTAATGCTAACTCTAGTGACATGGAAGCCTTTTCTGTTCCCCATGGTTACCTACCCTCACTCATATGCACATTCCACACACAGACACACATTTTGTTGATTGTGTTATGCCTTATCTATTGCATGGGGTGATTCACTTATATATCCATTTCCCATTTTATTCAAATTAATAGAAAATTGGGTGTTCCTACAACATGTCATGAGAACATGTCATTTGGCTTTAATTTGCATTAATACAACATTAACTATTAAGCAATCCACTTTCTCTTATTAGTCTTAGGCAACACATAATTACAAATAAAAATAAATCTTTAAAAAAGAAAGTAGGGAAGTAGCAGACACATTTCATTAGAAGACCCTGAATTCAAAACAATTATGACAGAATTATTTTAATATAATTATTATTGTGCTTTAAAATGCTGCAAAAATACTTATTAGATCACATCCACCATTTACATCTGCTGTCATCTTCCAACAATCTAATGTGGTAGTTGTTATTTTCCTCATTATATAGATAAAGCAGTTAAGTGCCAATAGTGCACAGCCATTAGTGATAGAGATCAAACTTTGGAACAGAAAGAAACAGCAAATGCAAATTGATCATGTATGTATTATATGGTTTTGAATATATATAATAATTGTATTCATTACACATGTACATGTAGCAAGATATCATATCAAATAATACACATCATTATATATTTCCAGAGTATAGCTAATCTCATCTGTCACTTGACTTAACTATATGTGCTAAAGTATTTGACTGAATTTGGTATTTAGTGTTTGTACAAGGTAGTTTTGAGTGGATTTGGCAATGAAATTGAAATAGTGAGCACAGCATCCTCTCTCTTAAGCATGGGAAGGCTTCAATCATTTAAAGGGCAAAATACAACAACCCTGACCTTCCCACAAGGAGGGAATTATTCCTGTGTTCTTTCTAACTGAGTTGTTGAGTTTTACATGCTCAGGTCAGGACTGAAAACTGCCTTTTCTATTTCTCAATCCTTCTGACCTTCAGATTTCTAGCTATACCTCGGATCTCCAGCTCGTTGATTTACTCATCTACCCATATAAAAGAGCAGTTCTATATTCACTGTAGAACATTGATTAATACTAATAAATGAAGATAGTATTTGCTAGTGTTTACTAAGTAGCAGATGTATATTGCAATCATTTTTCTGAATCACTTAAAGGATTACCAAGATCCAATGAGATAAGTTTTGATGATCACTACTGTGCAAGTGAGGAGAAGATGAGCAACTTTTCTGAGGTTATAGAACTCAAAAGTGATAGACTTGGGACCTAAGCCAAGGCAATTTAACATCAATGCTTTTCCTTTACACCCTGTATATATCTTCCTGTTAGAAGACCCTGACTCGCAAGCAGTCCTCCAAACTTCTTGCTCTAACAAGCTTTCTATCACATCTTCTGCTGTGTTGGATGGACCCACTACTATTATGTTGCCAAAAGGTCATAGAGTTAAATTGCCACCAAATGTACTTTTACAGCAATAAATTAGTATAACAACCAATCCCCATCACAGAAGCTCCTCTGTGCAGAAGGTATCACTTAATAGGGACTCCCATCTGATCAAAGAACAGAGAGTGTCAACCTAGAGCATGTGGGTTTCCTGTTACTTTATACTTTCCTACAATTAACGGATATGAGCTAGGGCATCTGCATGGATCCTTCCCCCTGGAGAAACAAGAAGACATAGAACTGAATATTAACGTGCACAATGAGATGATTAACAGAAAGAAAATCCTGAGGAAGCCTTGAAGTATTAAAGCTTTGGCTTCACAAAGTGGCATTTTTACTGTAATAACTTTTGAGGATTAATTAACTCACCAGCTCTAAAAAGTAAAACCAGAATTATCTTAAGCAGTGATTATTAACAGTGGTAATACAAAAAAAAGGATGCTCAATTCTATTTAGTGTATATTCTTTCTACCCTTGTCTAATAAGCAGTATTGTTGATCATTACTGATTGATCCTTGATTATAATTTTTCATCTGAACATGAAAATTTTATTGTTCTACTTAAGAAATTTATAAATGGGAAAAAGTTTATGCTCTCACCGTAGTCTCAGTTAACTATGGCTATAATCAAACCCATGCATGTGGGCCACTAGATCACTGTATACATATCACTATTCGCTATTGACAATTTATCTAAATTGCAGGCATAGCCTGTGGGAAGAAAGAATTGTATTTATTTGCTTGCAATTATCCTCCTTTCTCAGGTGCTGTGGCTGAGTATATAGCAGAGTGTATAGTGACACAAGCAGAGGGAAGATTGACAAAGGCTCCCATGGACAAGGGCAATGTGGGAGATATCAGTGAGATGAACATAGCTGCATTGAGTCTCTTGTGAACAAAGAATAAGCATCGGTACATTGTGAAGCAAGACAGGAAGGCCACTGAGGAATAGCCAGCAGTACCATATTAAGCACCTGACTATCTTCAAATCTGCCTTTCTTTGATGCTAATTGCCAAATGTCTCAAATATTTAACATGTTAAACACAGCTACTTTACAGACTCTTGATAGTTTTTAAACAATCCTAAGCTTTAGATGTACTTCAAAAATCCACATAAATGGTTTACTTCTGAAAATTCTTGACTTTGAATCTAAATCACACATTCCTTTTCAGATGTCCTCTGGACTTCTATTTTACTTTATTTTTTAATTATCTTTAATCTTTCTTCACAGTTCAGTCATTATCCCCATTCTGGTCCACCCTCCAACAGTTCCTAATCCCATTCCTCCTCCCCTGTCTCCAAGAGAATAACCCCAATCCCCTACCCTACCAGGCTGCCTGACTCCCTGGGGCCTCAAGTCTGTTATGGGTTAGGTGCATTTTCTCTTAATGAGGCCCAATCTGGAAGTCTTCTTCTATATATCTGGCAGGGACCTCATATCAGCTAGGGTATGCTGCCTGTTTGGTGGCTCAGTGTCTGAGAGATCTCGGGAGTCCAGGTTAGTTGAGACTGCTGGTCTTCCTATGGGGTCACCCTCCTCCTCAACTTCTTCCAGCCTTTCCCTAATTCAACCACAGGAGTCCCTAGTTTCTGTCCATTGGTTGGGTGTAAGTATCTGCATCTGATTCTTTCAGCTGCTTGTTGAGCCTTTCAGAGGGCAGACATGCTAGACTCCCGTCTGTAAGCACACTATAGCATCAGTGTCAGGCCTTTGAGCTTCCTCTGAGCTAGATCCCAATTTGGGCTAGTCATTGGACCTTCTTTCCCTCAGTCTCTTCTCCATTTTGTCCCTGTAGTTCTTTTAGACAGGAACAGTTCTGGGTCAGTTTTTGACTGTGGGATGGCAACCCCTCTACTTGATGCCCTGTCTTTCTATTGAAGGTAGACTCTACAAGTTCCCTCTCCACACTGTTAGGCATTTCATCTATGGTCCTTCCCTTAGAGTCCTGAGAGTCTCTCACCTCCTACCCAGGTCTCTGGTAGGGGTCTCCTAACCTCCTACCTCTCAAAGTTTCCTGTTTCCATTCTTTCTGCTGGCCCTCAGGGCTTCATCTGTTTTTCCTCCCAATACTTGACTATGGTCCCCTTTTCCCCTCCCTGTCACCTCTCCCACCCAGGGCTCTCCCTCCCTCTGTACCCTGTGATTGCTTTCTTGTCCCTCCCAAGTGGGATTGAGGCAAACTTGCTTGGGCCCTTCTGATTGTTAAACTTCTTGAGTTCTATCCTAGGATTATATCCCAGGTATTCTGTACATTTTTAGCTAATATCCACTTATTAGTGAGTACATACCATGCCTGTCCTTTTGTGTCTGAGTTACCTCACTCAGGATGATATTTTCTCGTGTCATCCATTTGCCTGCAATCTCATGATATCCTTGTTTTTAATAGCTGAATAGTACTTCATTGTGTAAATGAACCACATTTTCTGATCCATTCTTTTCTTGTAGGACATCTGGGTTGTTTCCTCTGGACTTATAAAAAGACTTCAGGTTTGAAATAAAATATTTACTGAAACTTACACAGAGAATTGAGTCCAGCATTAACCATGTTTCTGAACCTGCAATGACAATCTACCATTCTAAACTTACATAGTCCCAGAGACTCTAAAATGATACTATCAACAATTATATAGCCTCAGGTTATTTGAACAGATAAGTTACAATTTACCTCAGCAATACCACTGTCCTAATATATAAATATATATTTCCTACTTACATAAAATGAGTATAAAGAAATAAGAAATCTTCTGTAAAATATCTTGTGTCAGACCTATCAGCTCAGTTACCTCACCATGTGGTATTCTAACAAAATAAATAAAGCCATTATGCTGGTACCCCACTTTTTAAAATACCCCAATAAATACAAGTAAACTTGGGTGACGTTTCAAGAAAACAGATTAGTGATTCACAAATCCAAATGATCTCATTCTCTCTCTCTCTCTCTCTCTGTGATTTACTTATTTTTATCTTATATTTGTGAGTGCTTTGCCTGCATTATGTCTGTGTACCATGTTTATGCAGTGTCCATGGAAGCTAGAAAAGGTCTTTGGATCCCTTGGAACTGGAGTTACAAGTGGTTGTGAGCTGCTATGTGAGTTTTGGGAATAAAACCCTGGGTCCTCTGGAAGAGCAGCCAGTGCACTTACCTTCTGAACTATCTTTCTGTCCCCTGTGCTATGGAGTTCATTATAATATCAACACTCCTGAATTTTACATACTTACTACTTCAGTACATGGCTAGGATTTCAACCTTAAACGTTCCAGCAAATTCTTCAAGAACTGACCTTACAGAACTCAACCAGTGGGTTTGGATTTATTATGCAAACAATTTACAGGGAAGTGGGGCTTAAGCATCTAAGGAACATGCAGTAAAATCAAATTACAGTAGCTTTTACAGTCTTGCGATTGGCTCTGTTGGAGCTCAAAATTAGCCCTAGTATCTCTATCAGAGGAGTCAAACAGATCTGCTTTCTCAACCTTATGGAAGCATGATTAAGGAGAACATGCAGTTACCCCAGGATGCCTAACCATCAGAATGCCTAGCCATGAATGGAGAGCCATGATTTCACAATCATGAAATCACGAATGAAATCCACAAGGCATAAATGCACATTCATGGTCTTGTTATTTCCTGCCTTCCCTTAGAAAAATCCTAACCTTCTCCATTTTGGCATTTCCTCACCTCTGTATTTAATCACCAGGGTAAGCAAATATTTTAAAGGAAGAAAAGAATAACTTTGTGAAAACAATGAAAGATACAAATAGAAGCTTCGGATATGCTTAACACCCAGAGAAGGGCAGGAAAGAAGGTAGTGGAATTTAGAGGACTAATCAACTCCTCCATGTCTGTTCATGCTTTCCAAGTGAAGCCAAAAATAATCATCAGGGCTGTCCTAGTAACTCCTAGAGGATCTGATGGAAGACATGGCCTGGTGATTATGCAACTATATGAAACTGACTTGGGCACTAGACTATAACTCTTTCTCCTTCAATTTCAGGCCAAGCCTACCATGTTAGCAGCACAATACACAGTTGAAGCAAGGAAACCTCAAGGTTGAATGCATCCAGTAAGGACAACAAAAGAGAAAGTTTCTAGAGACTAGAACAGTGAAAGCCAAAGAAAAGTCCAACATAATTAACTTCAAAAATTGACTATTCTTACAATTTGGAGTGGCAATATTTACATAGTATTTTTGCAAGAACATATTTTCACATCATTAAAACCAGAAGGCATCTTAAAATTAACAGGTTATTTAATGGTAATGCCTACTTTTCTTGAAATGCTGTTACTAAAATAATAGTGTATCTTGGTTCACTGCCTTTCCATTCAATATTATTTTTCTTTATTCAAGATAATTTGCTGTATTCCATCACAAACAAAGTTTGCAACACAGTGCATGTTTGACAAATGTTTATTAAAGGAGAGAAAAATGTTACAGAGTTGAGAAATGTGATCACATTTTAAAACTCAGCTGTTTCCCTAGAAATGCTTAGTTTTAATATATGCTAAATGTGGTAGATCTGCAGTAGATTGCTTCCTCTAATGTTCCCAGTACTAGCACTTTATTTATTTTGTTTTCATAACTGATAATATAGTCTCAGAAAGATTAAAAGAAAAGGATGCAGTAAAGGAAGGAGAAGGGAGGGAGGGAGGGAGGGAGGGAGGGAGGGAGGGAGGGAGGGAGGAAAAGGATGCAGTAAAGGAAGGAGAAGGGAGGGAGGGAGGGAGGGAGGGAGGGAGGGAGGGAGGGAGGGAGGGAGGGAGAAAGCTCAAACATGGGAGGGAAGGTAGAAAGCATGCAGGCAAGTGCCTTTCTGTGAGTTAAAGCACAAAGCTTTTCATGATACTGCTTCATGAGAATAATTCAGGAAAAAAAAAAAGCTTATATTGAACTTTGAAAGAAGAAGGAAATTGAAGTGAAATCTAAGAATGTTGTAGGGAATAAAGAAATTTTGATTAGAGTCAGCAGTAAGAAAACCTAGCTCTCTCATACCTGCCCTGGTTTGAATACCTAGGTCATTCTCTAAAGTGAAGAAAGTCTGGATTTCCATAATCATTATTTTAGCCATATATTAGAACATTCTCAATTTAGGGGGAGGGATAAACAATGGATACTATTATTGCAATTTTCATTTTTTCATAGCCAACCAACTCGAAATTTTAACATAGTACCCTTCAAGATGTTAATTTTCCAAATAGTAAATATTTCATTCATTGAAAAAAGTAGCTGAAAGTACTCACTGCACATCAAATAAGCAACATATTATAGCACAGTAAGAATACTTTCCTATCTGAATTGATGTGACAACAGACACATATTATGTGTATACTCTATCAGTTGAAGGTGCTACGCTGTGTTCATGCACGCCAACTTCAGAAGTTCCAGTGGAGGAACAAATGACTTGGGCACCAGCACAGAATAAAAGAAAGGACAATAGCCTATAAGTTAGCACTCTCAAATCAAGTGTAAGGGATTAAATAAGGGGGTACGGGTCTGAGTACCAGGACATTTGCTAGGCATGGATAAACGGCACTCTTATGATTGTCTGTGGTATCAATAAAAATGAGTGCCTGAAAGTTAAAGGTCAGTCCCTGTCTATACACTGGCAATTCTTTGGTTCCATCTATTTTAGGGTCCTTTGCTAGCAATCTATGTGGCTTTTCCTCTTGGTTATGGTCCATCCTAGAACTAATAACAAATTACAAGTACCCCATAGACTATTGCATCCTCTTAATGAATAAACCAAAATGCACTCATTCATGTGTGCCTTTTCTTCAGTGAGAGCTAAAGTGAGTCACACATAGGTAACTGCCCCATGGTTTTATCTACACAGGGAGGAACTTTCATTAAGTCTCTCTTCTGGATCCCCAAACTCAAAAGCCCCAGTGAAGAGAATTCTCCCTATTCAGCCCTCTAACCCCATTGTTCTTATTCTCTCATTCTTTCTGGATAGCATCCAAATTCTCCATTTCTTAGTTCAATAATGTGCTTTAAAATAAATCACCCTTCAACAGAAGTTAAGATCAGAGCAACATGAACTATATTGAAAAAATTGCTAGGAGTGCTAAAGCCTTCCTCTCAGAGGTTGATTTGAAAGAGTGGGCATGTGTTATTAATCACATACATTGTATTCTGTGGCATTCAATCATGTTATTCAGAAAGTGCCTGAAAAAAATCATCACATAAACTCATATTAAAGTTCTGTTGATGTTTGCTAAAATGGGGTTTGTTAGTAAATCAACAGCTGTCTAATTAGATGAAGGAAATCATGCCTGGTCTTGTCAACCTAGCCTAACACTAGCTACAGAGGCCATGGGATCTAGAGGGGAACCTACTACTGTCACTTCCCAAAACAAGAATAATTTCTAGCTGCACTATAAATATTTATCATTATGGCCACTGATGAATGTAGTTTTAATCCTTCATTAAAAAAGCTTCTGTTTGACACAGGATACTATCACAGAAAGCTACAACTGGTCAAAATGCAGAGAACAACTCACCACAGGGTGTCCAGACCAAACTGATATATTAACAACACAATCCCTACACATAAGGCTCAGAAGACATTTTGGAAAGTTGGGAGAAAAATTGTTAAGATCAGGTCAGCTGCAAGATTGTGTCTTCTAGATATGACAGGGGTGTAGGCTTAGATTTTTCAAACCTATTTAATAAAAGTTCTTAAACACTTTAACCTCCATTCTAGCTCATCACCCACAGAGGTAGTGGAAAGGAAAGATTAATAGGGCAAAGAAGGATGTGGACCTGTTTAAAATTAGTTACTTGGGGAGATTTGAATCTTCATTGTTTGTATATCTACAATTCAGTTCACAGGATTCAGCAGAGGTAGCTCTATATACTCACAAATGCCAGTCACAAATCAGCAATGGTAGCTCAATACAGAAGAAACCTTGAGCCTCTGCCAATTGACCTGAGTCTACAGAAGCAGCAGAAATCCTCCTGAATACCAACAGAAGCTCTTTGGTGCATTTCGCTCTATAAATTCATTACAAATGATGATCAGTGAAGAAGATAAGGTGAACCAAAGCCATAAAGTCTTCAGCAAAACCCAACATCAGTGAAGCCCAATGAAGACCCAGCAAAGATTGGCAACGCAAACCAATGCCATACAGAGTCATCCACTGTCTGTTGGGTTATCTTTATACCCTTTCCAAGCATCTCTCAAGCATCTGATCTAGCAAAATATCACATGCCCTTTTCCCAGGCGACTTCCAGAAAAAACGGCATGTGTTTGTTTGCAGTAAAACATCCTCCCATGCGTCTGCTTCAGCACAAACATCCTCTCATAAGACAGTTTCCAGAAAGACATCATATAATACAACCAAGTCTCCAAAGAAACCAGAAATTTCCATATCATAGGGAACTTCAACCTTGAAACTGCAAGTGTGCTCACCTAAACAAGAGATGAATGATGACATCAGTTGCCATACTAAGGTAGATGTTGAAAATCTCACAAGGCTCCACAACTACATGAAGAACTACAGACAAAAATTTTCCAGAGAGGGAGAATCACCCATTATCTACCTAATGCCAAGTAATCAACCATAAAACCATATTCATATGATCATCACTAAATGATTCACTCCTAAATGTAGGAACAAAGGCCAAATCTGAAGAATGGACACAATATAATGCAGCAGAAATGGTACTTTTAATGACAGCCTCATAATCAGGCACACATGGAGCAGTCATAATGATCAGTGTATTCCCTAGCACACCAAGACCTGACAGAGTTTTTCATTGGCTGAGTACAGATACACAGACAATATCAATTCCAGTTTGTTGTGGTTTTCTGGTTACCCCTGCCCCAAACCAGAAGGTACAAGAAAATTTCTGCATAGCTCACTTGATCAGGAATGTGTTAGAAACATCACTGGATTACAGTGGGGGAAACTGCAAACAAACCCCCCAGAAGCAGTTAGGGTAAATACCAGCAGAAAGTCAGGATAACATGTGATGCCAACAGCGCTTCACTTCCAGTGTCTTCTTGTCCCAAACCCATCACCTGAGTCTAATAACCACATAAACATACAAATACCAATTGAGAGACATTCACTCAAGTATCTGAAAAGTATTCACAAACTATCATACTCTGTCAAAGAAAGTTCCAGGCAAGCAGCGGGGAGACACAGCGACTAATGTTGCCTTGGGATCTTGGAACAGAAGTCAGGCAAGGGAGATTTGGTAAAGAGAGAGAATTGAATATTGATTATACAAATTCTAATTAATAATAATATATCAATATTGATTAATTAATAGTAACATGAACCCTAATAATATAGAGTGAGAGGATCTTTGCTTACCAGGTGGGAAACCCCTGGCTGTAATCTCAGCATTAAAAATCAACGTTCATATTGGGGGAAAGAGTTTAGGACATCTTGTAAGTCATAAGTCATTCTTAGAATTAAATGTACTCTTCTAAACTGAACTTTATTTTAAAGGAAACACATGCATGACTGTGCACAGACACCATTTCACTTTTGTTTTCACCACTGTGAAAGGCACTTTGTAGTCACTGTGTATTTTAGCACTCCTTTAAGGCTATACATTCCATCTTTACATTTGTGTGTGTCTGCCCTGCTATGTAATTACCAAAGGATAAATGTCCGTGGAATTGAAGGAATCAGTGCAGCATCCACAGTACAGCAAGTTGGATGGGAAGGAAACAAAAGTCCTGTTAAAATTACCTTGGAAAACAGGAGGGAATAGAAATATTATCATTTCAACAGTATAGATCATAAGTGATGATAGCTTTTGTCTATGTAGAATTAGAAAAGATGGAGAACAATAAGGAAAATATGGGTAAATTTGAAGCAAGAGCAAATGTTGCAAAGTACTAGATGCAGGTTAAAAAATAAAGGAAATATTGAATGGTTACATTTTATTGTTGCTGCTATGAATTAGAGATGCTATTTTGGTAAATAAAAGGATAAATAGACATGATAGTTGTATATATGGATGTAAATAAAATATTAGACATTAAAAAAAAAAAGATTACTTTGGGGTGGGGGTGGGGTAGGCATAGTGGAGCACTGCAAAGCCTGAGACAGGGCCAGCCATTTCTACTCTTAGAAACAAATGCAGAATTTGATCTCACTGTGAAAGAATGGCCAAAATTGCTGGACTGAAACTGAAGGAAAGAAAAGTAAACAGGAGGATGCACACTGGCAATGACAGCAGCTACAAGCAATAGTCTCTCAGAACAGCTGCCTGATTTTACCAAATCTTCCTTAGACCCTATTCCCCAGAGCCAAAACAAGGAGAACATGTACCTGAATTCTGAAGGTTATATATAAAGACATCCCTCCAGAAACCATCATACCATCAAACCTCAGTCTGTCATGTGTGGGAGACAGGAAATTCAGTTGTTCCTCAGGAATGACAATATACACAACATAGATGCATTAGGGTTCCTGTTTGATGGCAGAACTGGAACAGTGCAAAGCAGCTCAAACAATGTTGCATACAAAATAATTACCGAATTCTACTCAGTTGTCTTTTTGTGGAATTTTCCATGGTTGTTTATGTGTTGGGTTTGTTTTCCTGTTAATTAAATATCTTTTTGACTAAACAGTAAGAGAGTATGTGTGTCTTGGCAGTTTGAGGATCATAATAGGTTTAGGCACATAACAGACACTTTTTTTTTCCTAGCAAGGATTCCTGAGCAATGCTCATAAGTCGTGAAATCAGTAAGAATCTGATTTTTTTTCTCATAGAATTTACATTCTAATTATAGTGAATTACAATGGTTTGAGATGAGAGATGAGGCTGCAAAGGAGACCAAAGGCAGAGACACAGGGATAGAAAGGGAAGCAGGCTTCGGTGTTAAGCAAGGTAGTTGAATGAGGAGAGATTTGACCATAAACTTCAAAGAACTAATGATTTAGGACAAGCAAGATATCTGACCACAAAGAATCTTAAGCAGAGAAACAGGCTGTTGGCCCTAAGGTTCAAACTTACCTGGTATATCCAAATCTCAGTCTAGAGATCAGGGTCACAATAGCAATGCAAAGAAAAAAAAGCAGTAGACCCAGTCACAGACAGCCATACCTCATGGATCCTGGTGAGCCTTTACAGAGAGCTTTCCTCTAGTGAAATGCAGAGCCCCAGCAGACCTATGAGCCAGAATTGTTTGTTTGGCCTCACTTTTCAGAACTCACTTTGGCTGCCTTGTGGGCACCAGGCTTTGCAGCAAATCCAGAGATCTTTGAGCAGTGGCTACCATGATTTTGGAGAATACATGTCTCCATGATGAAAATCAGCTAGATGCCAACTGTATTAAAGTGGAGCCAACAAGATTAGAAAATACTCACTAAATAGTTTAAATATATAAACATTTCCATCATTCATTAGTAGGCAAGCAGCATTGATTGTCAAAAACTTAATAAGCATTTCTGAGCACAGAAACTTATAATAAAACAACATTAATAATTTATGTGTGTGCCCCCTGCTTACATGCATAAATATTCATATGTATATGTGTGTATGCTCATATGTATCTCTGAGTATAATGAGCATCTGTTTATATATGTGTTCAGCCATGATATGTGTTATATGTCTGCATGTGTATCATTATATTTGTTTTTTATGTGTGGATGTGGGCATATATGGGTCACTGTGTACACAAATATCTGTATATGTATATCTGTATTCATGGTATTTTTGTATATATGTGTATGTATGTGTGTTCATCTACATGTTTACATATGTTTATCAGTATGTGTGTACATATGGATGTATGTGCATATGTCTGTCTTTTTATGTATGTATATGCATTTTTTTCTGTGAATGTATGCATGCATCTGGGTGAATGGTATGTGTTTGTGTGTATCTTTGCATATGTATGTCCATGTAAGTGTGTGTATGTGCATCAGTTTGTGCATTACATCCCTGTGTATGCGCATCAGTGTGTGCATCACATCTCTATGATGGCAACAATGAAACTGGTTTATCCATAGGTTACCACATCAGCACACAGCCTATTATCTCCTAGAGTTTTGGAAGGAGACAGAGTCTGCAAAGCATTAGCAAATACATATGAGAAAAAGAGGGATGCTAATGTTGAACTGGTTCATAAAACACATTGTTATCTGATTTCAACTTAATTTCAGGGTCGGTGTCTAGAGCAGACATGTGGATTTGTCTCTGCTTACAATGCTATATAGTTCTCCTGTTCCTTTGAGAGCAGTATTAGTGAAATGTTAGTAAAACTACAATCCTCCAGTCTCAGCACCCACCGTTAACCAGCATGTTGACTCTCACTGCTGCTTTATCAATGTGCTCAGGAAAGAAGAGAGGAGGCAAAAGGTCTTGATAGCAGTGAAGGCGGGTAGTGCTTCCATAGATTATGGCTTCCTCTCCAGTACAAGAAACTGGTAGATCATTTCTCAAGGGACTAAGAAATGGATGAAATACCACTAGTTTCTACTCTTCATTGCTGGGAATGGGTTGGTGGTGGGGTATTCGACTTTATACCTACAGAGGTCAGAGGCCAACCTTATGGAGTCAGTTCTCTGCTTCCATCTTTACATGGGTTCTGAGGATTGGATTCAGGTGAACAGGCTTGCATGGCAAATACCATTATTTATTGAGCCAACATTCTGATACTTCTATGTACCTGTGATGGGTCCAAGTCCTCTCATAGGAAATAACTGAGCTTAACTGGTTACTTTTCAAAGTGAGTTCATATTTTCACCACGTGACCACAAGCTTAAGTGATAAAATATAAGATATCATCCCTCTCCTCCTCTTTTGAGAAAGGTGCTGTTTTATTTACGGGTGGAATTTTGGGAGCAGGGTATATTTCCTTGCCTGAGAAGAGCAGGATTTTGGTAGTCAGGACATGTCCAGGTTTCATAAATCAGCTCTCTAGCAGCAGCAACAGCCCCTACTTAATTCTAGATTATGCTTAAATTACAAGACCATGAGGTCCATGATGGAGCTGAATCAGAAGGCAGGGGTCTAGGCGTGTTTGCCTCAGCTTTGAATTTTATTTTTATGTCCTATATCCCCACTGAGTCATCATGCCTTCCTGAAGACAAATGAAATAATTTCATCTGCTCAATGAAATCTTATCTCCCTCCCACTCAATGGAGATGCTATGCATTGTGAGCAAACTCTCGCCTCAGCTGAATTTAGAAAATGCCCATGACAGGGCTTCCTATGTCTATTCACAGTGCTGCCTTGCTGTGGAACAGAGTGGAGGCCTGGACATTTGCATTTTTCATAGGGGTTCTACTCTCATGGCCAAGAAATACGTGAAGAGGGGTCTCATTGGCGCAGAGCCTTGATAGGATCCTATTCATGGCTGCCACTCATCACTGGAGAAAGAGCCCAACAGCAGGCTCTGCTCTCATAAAGAGCTTTGCCTGACTCAGGAAGACATGGCTTTTTGTTCAGCACCATGGGACCCTGTGTGACACTCCACAGCCTGGGCTAGAGGCTGTCACAGTGGCCTTTCACAATTCAAAGAGAAAAGGAAAATAGCCTGCCTTTGAGCATCAGAAATGTGGGTGAGGCAGGAATGAAATCATGAATAAATAAATAAAAACACCAACAGCTGTGGTATTTAAAACAGACAATCGCTATAACCGCAGATGACAGCCCTGCAGCCTGCGGAGTCGGTTAATAAACTGTCTGCTGGGACTGGTATCAGAGATAAACTCATGAGCCATGATTATTCAACCATTAGACCTAAGTGGAAATCAGAGGAAGGTCTGTGCTGGATGATATTTTTGGTGCCACATGGCCAAGGAAAATTACTCATCAAATCTAAATCATGATGTGTCTGTCCTCTCTGGATTGGTCCCTGGAAATATTGGCACTATTTACACAGAAGCTTTTTGCAATTTTAATTATAATTTCAGTTGGCCAATGTAAATTTTTTTTCAATAATTCGATTGATAAGTGTACTTTATTAGTCACAGGATAAAGAAATAATACTGGAGAAACATCTTATGAGGTAGGAAAAAAAAAAAAAGAAAAATTTCCCCTAGGACTGCCTGCTGATTAGGGCAAGCTCTATAATCGCCATTGTAGAAATGTTTGACCAAATGTTACTTGATTTAGCCTGACAAGAATCTCCTTTCTTCTCACTTCAGTCTGTTCTCAGTCTACTTAACACAATCTGTTGTTGACTCCACTTTCTGCATTAGGACTGCTATGAAGAGTGGTTAATGATAGCAGTCATTACAGGGCACTGTTATTGCATGGGCATCCTGCTTTGAAGGCATCAAGGATGGGCCAGATTGTAATGGCCTCCAGTTGCTTTCTAGAGTGATAACTCTATTGTGTGAAGGACACAGGAGGGTAAGAACTATTCAGCCCTACATGGGATTTAGGGTACGCTTTCTTAAGTTTTGGGTTAACATCTTTGTGTGCTCTGAATTAGGATCTTTGAAGTGGCCCTTACTAATGAAGATGGAAGCTTTTTTTTTTTTTTTTTCATGAGAAAGCCAAATTTTAACTATTAAACTTTTGTTCAAACTATAGTGATACAAACAGGTATAAGAAGTTATAGGGATAAAGTTTATAAAACTACATTTTTTAATTTTCTGCTTGAAGTGTGTGTGTGCTCCCACATGTGCACCCACTCATACATGCCTATGTGATATATCTATGTATGTAACTGCCCCTAAGTGCATATACAGAGATCAGAAGTTGGTATTGTATGTGTTCTTCCATTGTTCTATGCCTTTTAAAAGATTAATTTGTGCATGTGGTATATATACTTGTTTGTTTGAGGCACATGCACATGAACATTCATGTGTACATGTGAACATTCATGTGCACAGAGTCTAGATGTCAACTTCAAATGTCTTTCTCAACTGTGTTTCACTATATTTTTTGACAGAGAATATTTTGTGGAACTGTCTAGACTGGCTGACCAGTGAGACCCAGAGTCCTCCTGACCCTGGCTCCCAGCACTGGGATTTCAGGCACATGTTACCACATTTGGCTTTTTCCATGGCTGTGGGGAATTGAACTCAGGTTCTCATGCTGTCACAGCAAGCACTTCTAATGAGTCATCACTGCTTCTCCCGGTTCTTGCTGTGTAATCCACTCTGGCCTTGATCTGCAGTCTTTGACCTACAGATTCCTTCATAAGTGGGATGACAGTCATATATCACCAGACCTGGCTTTTATCCTTCACCGTTGATTTTGGTTTTGATATTTGACTTTTGGGTATTTTATTTTTCTCCTTCTTCCCTATCCACTTCTATGTCTAGACTAGCTCTCTTCCCTTCTTGGAAGAAAGTCTCTGAGTCTGGAGCCCCTTCACCTGTGTGAATATGAATATTCTAAACATTTTTGCTGAGCCATGAACCAGATACTCAGCAGTATGAGCTAATAAATGGTCTGAACACGTGGATGCTGGCCTCAATGACACATTATTCTGGGTATGTCTATAAATAGTAAAAACTAAGCACACATACATGGTATTCATATCACAGACTAAATGGAAGCCAAGAAGCCATGTGCCTGCTTCACATGTCATAAGTAGAAATGTGCCCACAGGGAGACTGAATCAGATTTAAAATATCAGTGCTGAAATATGGTACAAAGAACAGTCGTATGGAGACATTTACTATTGTGTATGTTTGATTGTGTGTGTGTGTGTGTGTGTGTGTGTGTGTGTGTGTTTAGTAACAAGGATTGGACCTAGGGCCTAACATGCAAAACTGAGCCCATGGACATTCATCCTAATTCAGACATTTGTTTAAGGAACAAAACCTGTAATTCTGATACATAGTAGGACACCATGAAACCTACAAAGCTTTTCTATTGAACTCAAGCTCCAAGCTCACCTGCAGGTGTGCACCCACTGAGCTATCAGTGTGTTTTAAATGGCTGCCATCTACTACTCCATGAGTCCCTTCAGGAGGGGTGAAATCTCTAGAAGCAGTTTTGGTACCATGATTTAGGTAAAACCAAAGTTAGCCACAACTCCCACCTAGTAACACAGCTAAAGGATATGCAAAATAGTATGATCAATCACGTGCTCAAATCTGATTATCATGAAATGAAAGTGTACAGAAATAAACCTCTTTGGATTCAGTAGGTAATTGCTATTGTACAATTGCAGAAATAACTACAGGCTTTTCTTTCACACCCTGGGCATCTTTATAATAAAGGTTTACTTGGAAGAGGCAAAGCCACATGCTGTGTATATAGCCCCCCTCCTGTTCACAAGGATCTGGCCAGCAATCTGAAATGTTTTCATTTCATGGCTGGAGAACAGAGCATGCCTTGTCTTTGTGACAGATGTGTTCTTATCAGTTGTAGAAACCTGGGTGTTTTTAGATGGCTGAAATGATTAGCCTTCTTTGTAAAGAATACATGGGACAGCTCATTTCTGAAATTAAAAAAAAAATGGAGACACTAAAATAACCTGTGAATGTACATATTTCATCCATTTTTAAGCTAATTTGTGTATTGTGTATGTGTGTTTATGTGTGTGTGTGAGTGTATATGTCTGTGTATGAGTGTACATGTATGTGTGTATGTATGTATGTATTTGTGTGTATGTATGTATGTATGTATGTGTATGTGTGCATGTGTGTGCATAATAGTTTGTATGCCAAGGTGCATAAGTGAAGAATAGAGGAAAGCTTGCAGGAGATGGCCGATTCTCTCATTTTTATGTGGGTTTTGAGAACTGAACTCAGGTAGACAATAACCTAGAACTAGTGATTATGAAACTAATCACACATATCAATATTTCAGAAGTGCAGGCATATCTGTTCTGTGAAGAAACTGGAACCACATGCTAGAACCAATTATTTTTTAACATGGACAAATTTTTAAAATGGAAAAGAACTGTGAAGTGGAAACAAGGATGTTTTTGAAAGTTGGTTGAATGGTGTTTTGCTGGGGCAAACAAGGAAAGGAACATCTAGTTAAAGTGGATGCAGGTGTGAATGGCTAAGGCCAACTTGTGAAGGAAGAAGGTTTGGCTGAGGCAGACATAGGAGACAGGATGTTCTGCTAAAGCAAGCACATGAAAGGAGACGTGATAGAGGAGTCTTTGCTAAGGACATGCATGTGTTAGTCCACCTTATATTTCAGTTTAGCTGAATTTTGTCAGGACTGCATAGAGAAAAACCCACCAACAAATGTCTGGTGGTGTGCTGCAGTTTCTTGCTGCTTCTGCAGACTAGAGCTGATTGGATGTACCTGCTGAGGCAAGACCCATACTGGGGCAAGGCATGTTTGGAGGGTATAAATAGGACTCAATGGAGTGACAGAGAGAGAACTTGGCTTGCTGATACAGCTAGCTGTACAATGCTTGTGGATCTCATGTCTTCACTGATCTTTGCTTCCCAGAGAGAAGCACACCTGAGAACTTCTCCTAGTGTTCCTGTTCGTCACTTCTGCTGACTTGAGCTGAAGCTGAGGACTAGCAATCTCTGCTAGGTCATGTCTCTGCTGCTGCTAATTCAACTACCAAACTTGACTGCTGATGTATCAGCACATGAATTGTTTATGAGTAGATTGAGCTGCCAATGCCAACCTGTAAACTCAACTGCTCATTTCCAGACAACACCGACAGGAGTTGTGCTAAAGAACCATTCTAAACAGGTCCGCTTCCCCTGTATCCTTTCTTTTCCGTTACTTCTGGTGGGTTGTAGGCTACAAGGGAAGTTAAAGCTTTTAAAAACCATCATTAAAAGTAAGGTTTGAAAAACTTAAAGTTATAGGACTGCTTGGGTTTTTGTTGTTGTTTGTTTATGTTTTGTTGTTGTTTGTTTGGGTTTTTTAACCAAATACCTATAAATGTTATTTAAAGTGATTAATGCCTCTGAAACTTGAGTTTACATAAAACATTTACCAAATTTTCTACACATTAGCCACTTTGTCAGAGCCTTCTCCCTGGTAAGAAATTAACACACTCTCTTACACTACAATACAGGTGGACACAGTAAACTCAGAAATTTTTAAATCGTTTCTCCAAGTTTCACATGGTGTAAATGATTGAGAAGAGAATTCTTCTTACATTCTTGGCTTCTAAGTCATTTTCATCAGACTATCAATACAAGGAAAGAAAAGAATAACGAGAGAAAAAAAAGGAAAGAAAGGACAGCTTAAAAATGTTAAAGAAAATTCCTTTGGTTTCCTATAGAGTGAAGCCAAAAGTGTCACTTTTGTAGGCCGGGAAATGAATTCTCTGCTCAAAATAGAATTGTCATCAATTTCCATTCAAAATGTAGAGTATATTTAGATCCAAAAGTCAGCAATAATGTTTCTTTGCTTACAGAGCTTTATAAAAGAAAAAAAGTTGCAACAAAGCTGTGTTTGCTTTGTGGAATTCGTCATTCACTCCTGGGCATTGGGATTAAGGAGCTCATTACCTCAGATGACTGGCTGTCCTTGTGAGAGACCCTAAGAAAACAAGGTCCATATCGTGTGTGCATTAAGCCCTCCTCTGAAGCTGTAGGTAAATAATGTGGGTGCCGTGTTCTTGCTGAATAACTGAGGTGCAGGAGATGGGAAAGTAGGCAGACAGAATGGAGACCTACCCGTGAGCATGGCCCCTGCCTGAGGAATTTCATTTGTAGTTTGAGAAATGCTTTCTCTCCTGTGAAGCTCCATTTTATGCAGGTACATTCATGATCGAATCCTTAGAATGTAATATCTCCCTCAACACCTTGTTCACTGCAGTCTCAATAAGTCAAGCATTTTTTTTTCCCCTGAGTAGGACTGCCCACAAAGACCGAAAACTCCTGACTTTGCTGCATCATAAGTCCCTGTCCTGAGGTTGATTCTCAAACAAACAGCAGACTGGTATTAGAAATTATATGGGATTTTCATAGGCGTCTCCCTTCCTGATCTGGGACACAGGAAAAATTTCTTTATGTTGATTTCTAACATCATACAAATTATAGCTAAGAAATTCTTTCATGGGTTTAATTTAATTTCAAGTTTTTAACATATACCTGACTTATTTAATGTGTCTGTGTGAGTAGCTCTACTACCTATGTACTTGGTGCTCAGGGGGTCCTGAAAAGGGCATCAGGTTCCCTGGAAGTGGAATTCCAAGTGCTTATAAGTTGCCATGTAAGTGCCAAGAAGCAAACCTGGGTGTGGGAGGATTGTGTTGAGCTGTCCTCAGAGGATCAATAGGGACACATTGCAGGTCTGTCTTCCTACTTCAGCTGCCTTGGAGCCTCAGGCTGTTTCTATCTGTCAGCCTGGATTTCCAGACAGTAGCCTTACATAATTATCTTCTGAGAGGGTCCACCTAGCAGCTGACTGAAACAGTTGCAGAGACCCACAGCCAAAAATAAAACTGAGCTAAGGAAGTCTTGTGGAAGAATGTGGGAAGGATTCATGAAACTGGAATGGATAGAGATGCCATAGGAAGACCAAGAGAGTCAACTAACATAGAGGATCCCAGTGTCTGAACCACAAACCAGAGTATACAAAGGCTGGGCCTATACCCTCACACTGGAATCAAGGCTGTCTCTGACTTTGTTTCCTGCCTGTGGATCCTGTTCCCCAAACTGGGCTGCCTTGTCTGGCCTCAGGGGAGAGGATGTGTCTAGTCCTGCAGAGACTTGAATTGCCAGAGTGGACTGGTACCCAAGGGGGAGCCTCCCCCTTCTCAGTGGTGAAGGGGAGTAGTGGAGGTTTAGGGGCCATGTGAGTTGGATCCTGGGAGTTGGAGAGGGACTTCGATCAGGACCTAAAGTGAATAAATAAATTAATTAATAGAAAAAAGAATAAGAAGAAATATGATTGAGTGATAGGCTGTACATACATATTTATGTGTTTATGCATAGGTAACAATAGCAGTTAAAGAAAAAGAAACAATAAATTTGAGAGGAAGCAAGAGAGTGATATAGGAGAGTTTAGATGAAGGAAAAAGAAATTTGTAATGATGTAATTATATTTTAATTTAAAAAAATTAAAATAAGAATAAGACCAGAACAATCCCACAGTCCCCAGAGGACTCTCCACTCCCCAGGGGCCCTAGTATGCCCAGGATCTTAGGATCACTGGTGAGTAGAAAGCAACATCTGTTCCAACACCACCAGGACTGACTGGGGCTAGTATTAGCAGGGACACAGGAATACCACCCCACCAGTGGCTCAGATTCCTTCCTGTCAGCATAATTCTACCTTGGTTTCAAACTCAGTGGACATCCCCAAAGCCCCCAGAGGAGGTACCACTTCTAGGCACTCTAACACACACAGGATCTTAGGATCCCCAGATCGCAGGATCCCAGGAGCTTGGTCACACCAGGATCTCAGGGACTCGGAGGAAGCTTGACTGCCAAGAATTCTGACACACCCAGAATCTCAGCATCACAGGATCCTGGAATCACAGGATCACAGAGAAAGCTGAACTCTGAGGAGTTCTGACTCAACTGGGATTACAGGAAGGACAGGCTCCAATCAAATATATCAAGGGCAGGGAGGACTTGAGATAATCAGATGGCAGGAGTCAAGCATAAGAACAGAAGCAACAGAAAACCAAGGTTACTTGGCATCATCAGAAAACCCAACTCTCCCACCGTAGCAAGTCCTGGATACACTATCACACCAGAAAAGCAAGATATGGATGATGATGATCTCATGATGATGGTGGAGGACTATAAGAAGGACATAAATAACTCCCTTAAAGAAATACAGGAGAACAAAGGTAAACAGGTAGAATCCCTTAAAGAGGAAACACAAAAATCCCTTAAATAATTACAGGAAAACACATCCAAACATGTGAAAGAATTGAACAAAACCATTCAGGATCTAAAAATGGAAATAGAACCAATAAAGAAATCACAAAGGGAGACAAATCTGGAGATACAGAACCTAGGAAAGAAGTCAGGAGCCATACATAGATGCAAGCATCACCAATAGAATACAAGAGATAGAAGAGAGAATCTCAGTTACAGAAGGTACCATAGAAAACATGGACACAACCATAAAAAAAAAAGTGAAATGCAAAAAAATCCTAACCCAAAACATACAGGAAATTCAGGACACAATGAGAAGACCAAACCTAAGGATTAAGGTCTAGAAGAGAAGGAAGATTTCCAACTTAAAGGGCCAGTAATATCTTCAACAAAATTATAGAAGAAAACTTCCCCAACCTAAAGAAACAGATGTCCGTGGACATACAAGACGCCTTCAGGACTTCAAATAGTTTGGACCAGAAAAGAATTTCCTCCCATCACATAATAATCAAAGCACCAAATGCACAAAACAAAGAAAGGATATTAAAAGCAGTAAGGGAAAAAAGTCAAGGAACATGTAAAGGCAGACTTATCAGAATCACACCTGACTTCTCCCCAGAGACTATGAAAGCCAGAAGATTCTGATCATATATCATACAGACCCTAAGAGAACACAAATGCCAGCCCTAGCTACTTATACCCAACAAAACTCTCAACTACCATAGATGCAGAAACCAAAGTATTCCATGACAAAACCAAATTTATACAATATCTTTCCACAAATCCAGCCCTTCAAAGGATAATAGAAGGAAAACTAAACACAAGGAGGGAAACTATGCTCTAGAAAAAGCAAGAAAGTAATCTTTCAACAAACCTAAAGAAGATAGCCACATGAACAGAATTCCAACTCTAACAACAAAAATAACAGGAAGCAACAATGACTTTTTTGTAATATCTCTTAATATCAATGGACTTAATTCACCAATAAAAAGACATAGACTAAAAGACTGGTTATGTATACAGGACCCAACCTTTTGCTTGCATACAGGAAACCTACCTCAGCGACAAAGACAAACACTACCTAAGAATAAAAGGCTGGAAAACAAATTTCCAAACAAATAGTCCCAAGAAACAAGCTGGAGTAGTCTTCTAATATGAAATAAAATCGACTTTTTAACCTAAAGCTATCCAAAAAGATAAGGATGAACACTTCATACTCATCTAACATAAAGTTTTCCAAGATGAACTCTCAATTCTGAACATCTATGCTCCAAATGCAAGGGCATCCACATTCATTAAAAAAAACTTTACAAAAGCTCAAAGTGCACATAGCACCACACAAATTAATAGTGGGAGACTTCAACACCCCACTCTCATCAATGGAGAGATCATGGAAACAGAAACTCAACAGAAACACAGTGAAACTAACAGAAGTTATGAAACAAATGGATTTAACAGATATCTATAGAACATTTTATCCTAACACAAAAGGATATACCTTCTTCTCAGCACCTCATGGTACCTTCTCCATGGTCACAAACCAGGCCTCAATGGATACAAAAAGATTGAAATAATCTTATGCATCCTATCAGATAACTACAGACTAAGGCTGATCTTCAATAACAACATACATAATAGAAAGCTCACATATACATGGAAGCTGAACAACACTCTACTCAGTGTGATACCTTGGTCAAAGGAAGAAATAAAGAAAAAATTAAAGAGTTTTTAGAGTTTAATGAAAAAGAAGCCACAACATATCCAAACTTATGGGAAAAGATGAAAGCAGTTTTAAGAGGAAAACTCATAGCTCTGAGTGCCTAAATAAAACAAACAAACAAAAAAAAACAAAAAACACAACAACAACAACAACAACAAAACCTGGAGAGAGCATACACTAGTGTCTTGGCAGCCCACCTGAGTGATTGAGAGCCTTAGAACAAAAATGAAGCAAATTCACTCAAGAGGAGTAAATGGCAGGAAATAATCAGAATCAGGGCTGAAATCAACCAAGTGGAAACAAAAAGAACCATACAAAGAATCAACCAAACCAAGAGCTGGCTCGTTGAGAAAATCAACAAAATAGATAAACCCTTAGCCAGATTAACTAGAGGGCACAGAGACAGCATCCTAATTAACAAAATGATAAATGAAAAGGAAGACATAACAATGGAAACTGAGGAAAACCAAAAAATCACCAGATCCTACTACAAAAGCCTTTACTCAACAAAACTGGAAAACCTGGATGAAATGGACAATTTTCTAGACATAGCAGTAACCAAGGTTAAATCAGGATTAAATTAATGATCTAAACAGTCCCATATGCTCTGAAGAAAGAGAAACTGTCATTAATACTGTCCCAACCAAATAAAGCCCAGGACCTGATGAGTTTAGTGCAGAGTTCTATCAAACGTTCAAAAAAGACCTAATACCAATACTCCTCAAACTACTTCTAAAATGGAAACAGAAGGTACTCTACCCAATTCTTTCTATGAAGCCACAATTACTCTGATACCTAAACCACACAATGACTCAACAAAGAAAGAGAACTTCAGACCAATTCCCCTTGTGAATATCAATGCAAAAATATTCAATAAAATTCTCCCAAACCGAGTCCAAGAACACATTAAAAGGATCATCCATTCTGATCAAGTAGGATTCATCCCAGGGATGCAGGGATGGTTCAATATATGGAAATCCATCAACATAATCACTATATAAACAAACTGAACGAAAAAAACCACATGATCATCTCATTAGATGCTGAAAAATCATTTGACAAAATCCAACACCTGTTCATGATTAAAGTCTTGGAAAGATCTTGAATTCAATGCCCATACCTAAATATAGTAAAAGTAATATACAGCAAACGAGTAGCCAACATCAAACTAAATGTAGAGAAACTTGAAGCAATCCCACTGAAACAAGGAACTATGCAAGGCTGCCCACTCTCTCACTATCTATTCAATATAGTGCTTGAAGTCCTAGCCAGAGAAATTAGAAAACAAAAGGAGATCAAAGTGATACAAATTGGAACAGAAGAAGTCAAAATATCACTATTTGCAGATGATATGATAGTATACTTAAGTGACCCCAAAAATTCCACCAGAGATTGCCAAACCTGATACACAAAGTCAACAAAGTGGCTGGATATAAAATTAATTCAAACAAAACAGTGGCTTTCTTCCACACAAAGGAAAAACAGCCTGAGAAAGAAATTAGGGAAACAACACTCTTCACAATAGTCACAAATAATATAAAATATCTCGGTGTGAAACTAACTAAGCAAGTGAAAGATCTGTATGATAAGAACTTCAAGTCTGAAGAAAGAAATCAAAGAAGATCTCAGAGGATGGAAAGACCTCCCATGCTCATGGATTGGCAGGATTAATATAGTAAAAATGGCCATCTTGCCAAAAGCTATCACCTATTCAATGCAATCCCCCATCAAAATTCAAACTCAATTCTTCATAGATTTAGAAAGGGCAGTTTCCAAAATCATCTGGAATAACAAAAATTTCAGGAGTGCAAAGACTCTTCTCAACAGTAAACGAACTTCTGAGGGAATCACCATCCCTGATCTCAAGCTGTATTACAAAGCAACCCTGATTAAACAACAACAACAACTGCGTGGTATTGGTACAGTACCAGGCAGGTAAATCAATGGAATAAAATTGAAGATCCAGAAATGAACCCACAAATCTATGGCCACTTAATCCTTGACAAAGGAGGTAAAAGCATCCAGTGGAAAAAAAGACAGCACTTTGAAAAAAATGGTGCTGGCACAACTGGCAGTTAGCATGTAGAACAAGGCAAATCAACCCACTCGTATCTCCGTGTACAATGCTTAAATCCAAGTGGATCAAGGACCTTCACATAAAACCAGATACACTGAAACTTATAGAAGAGAAAATGAGGAAGAGTCGTGAACATATGGGCACTGGGGAAATATTCCTGAACAGAACACCAATGGTTTGTGCTGTAAGATCAAGAATTGACAAATAGGACCTCATAAAATTAGAAAGCTTCTGTAAGGCAAAGGACTCTGTCAAGAAGACAAAAAGACCATCAAGAGATTAGGAAAAGATCTTCACCAAACCTACATAGGATAGAGGGCTAATATCCAATTTATACAAAGAACTCAAGAAGTTAGACTCCAGAGAAACATATTACCCTATTAAAAAATGGGGTACAGAGCTAAATAAAGAATTCTCAACTGAGGGATACCAAATGACTAAGAAGCACCTAAAAACATGTTCAACATCCTTAGTCATCAGGGAAATGCAAATCAAAACATCCCTGAGATTCCACTTCACACCAGTCAGAATGGCTAAGATCAAAAACTCAAGTGAGAGCAGATGCTGATGAGGATTTGAGAAAGTGGAACACTGCTCCATTGCTGGTGGGGTTGCAAGCTGGTATAACCACTCTGAAAATCAGTTTGGTGGTTACTCAGAAAATTGGACATAGTACTACTTGAGGACCCAGCAATACCACTCCTGGGCATATATCCAGATGCTCTAACTTGTAATAAGGACACATTCTCCACTATGTTCCTAACAGCCTTATTTATAATAGTCAAGAGCTGGAAAGAACCCAAATGTCCCTCAACAGAGGTATGGATACAGAAAATATGGTACATTTAAACAATGGAGTACTACTTAGCTATTAAAAACAATGAATTTATGAAATTTGTAGGTAAATGGATGGATCTAGAGTATATCATCATGAGTGAGGTAACACAATCACAAAAGAACACACATGATATGTACTCACTGAAAAGTGGTTATTAGCCCAGAAGCCCAGAAGCTTGGAATACCCAAGATACAATTCACAAACAACTTAAAACTCAAGAAAAAGAAAGACCATAGTGTGGATACTTCTATCCATCTTAGAAGAGGGGAACAAAACACCTATGGAAGGAGTTACAGAGACAAGATGTAGAGTAGAGACTGAAGAAATGACCATCTAGTCATCTAGAGACTGACTCACCTGGGCATCCATCCCATGTACAATCACCAAACCCAGACACTGTTGTGGATGTCAACAAGTGCTTGCTGACAGGAGCCTGATATAGCTATCTCCTGAGAGTTTCTGCCAGTGCCTCACAAATACAGAGGTGGATGCTCACAGCCATCAATTGGACTGAGCATAGGATCCCCAGTGAACGAGCTAGAGAAAGTACCCAAGGACCTGAAGGGGTTTGCAGCCCCATAGGAGGAACAACAATATGACCTAGCCAGTACCCCCAGAGCTCCCAGGAACTAAACCACCCACCAAAGAGCACACATGGTAGGACTCATGGCTCCAGCTGCATATGCAGCAGAGGATGGCCTTGTTGGACATCAATGGGAGGATAGGCCCTTTGTCCTATGAAGGCTCTATGCCCCAGCGTAGGGGAATGCAAGCAGGAGTGGGTGGGTTGGTGAGCAGTGGGAGGGGGAGGGGATAGAGGAGGGTGTTTTTCATAAGGGAAACCAGGAAAGGGGAAAACATTTTAAATGTAAATAAAGAAAATATTCAATAAAAAAATTAAAGAAAAAAAGAATAAGACCTCAGTTGATCATTCATTATGTGACAGACTAGGAGACAAGGAGTTGTAAACACTTGAACTGAGGCTGTAGGGGGCAGTGAGCATTCTCTAACCCTCAGCTTTCTATCCCACTGGTCCCACTGTCATGCAGTTTCCTCAGTGATAAAACTCTTTCATAAAATCTTTCCATCTTGAAGGGAAAACTTCTTAAGATGGGATGCTTACAGGAAGGATAAACAACAGGAAGTTTATTATTTATTTATTTTTCTTGATTATTTTATTTGTTTACATTTCAAATATTATCCCCCTTCACAGTTTCCCTCCCCCCTTCCCCCATGCTTCTATAAGGGTGCTCCCCTACCCACTCCTGCCTCAGCACCCTAGTATTCCTCTATGCTGGATCATGGAGCCTCCACAGGACCAAGGGGCTCTCCTCTCACTGATGCCAGATAAGGCAATCCTCTGCTACATATGCAGCTAGAGCCATGGGCCCCCTCCATGTGTACTCTTTGGTTGGTGGATTAGTCCCTGGGATCTCTGTGGGGTTGTGGGGAATGGGGACAGAAATCTGGGGATGGTTGGTTTATATTGTCATTCTTCCTATGGGGTTGCAAACCTCTTTAGCTCCTTCAGTCCTTTCCCTAACTCCTCCATTGGGGCCACCATACTCGGTCTGATGGTTGGCTGAGAGCATCTGCATCTATATTGGTCAGGCTCAGGCACAGCCTCTCATGGGAAAGGTATACTAGGCTCATGCCAGCAAGCAAGCACTTCTTGACATCAGCAATAGTGTGTTGGTTTGGTGTCTGTAGATGGGATAGATCCCTAGGTGGGGCAGTCTCTGGATGGCCTTTCCTTCAGTCTCTGCTCCACTCTTTGTCCCTGCATTTCCTTTTGACAGAAGCAATTCTGGATTAATATTTTTGAGATGGGTGGCTGGCCCCATCCCTCAACTGGGGACCATGGCTATCTACTGGATATGGACTCTACAGGTTCTATCTCCCCCTTGTTGGGTATTTTAGCTAATGTCATCCCTGTTGGGTCCTGGGAACCTCTTGGGTCCCTGGTATCTAGAACTTCCTGGTGGCTAATCCCAGTTCCCCATCCCCCACTGCTACATACCTTTGTCCAATTTCCTGACCCTCTGTACTTCTCCCTGTCTCTTCTCACACCTGATTCTGTGCCCCATTTTCCCTCCCCCTCCTCTCTCCCTCCCAAGCCCCTTCCTCTCTCTACCCCCGAGATTATTTTCTTCCTCCTTCTGAATACGACTGAAGCATACATACTTTGGTCTTCCTTCTCCTTGGGTTTCATATGATCTGTGAGTTATATTGTGGGTATTTTTTTTTCTGAGCTTTTACACTGGGGGAGGGGGGTAATATCTACTTATCAGTGAGCACATACCATGAGTGTTCTTTTATGACTGTTTACCTTACTCAGGATGATATTTTCTAGTTCCATCCACTTGCCTGCATATTTCATGAAGTCATTGTCCTTAATAGCTGGGGAGTACATTTTCTGCATCCATTCCTCTGTTGAGGGACATTTGGGTTGTTTCCAGCTTCTGCCTATTATAAATAAGGCTGCTATGAGCATATGCAGTATAGCATGTGTCCTTGTCATATGTTGGAGGATCTTTTGGGTATATGCCCAGAAGTAGTATGGCTGGCTGGGTCTTCATGTAGAACTATTACCAATTTCCTGAGGAACTGCTAGACTGAGTTCCAGAGTGGTTGTATCAGCTTGCAGGACCTCCACATAAAACCGGATATATGAGTCTAATAGAAAAGAAAGTGGGAAAGAACCTTGGAACACATTGGTACAGGGGAAAATTTCCTGAACAAAACACCAATGGCTTTTGATGTAAGATCAAGAATCAACAAATGGGACCTCATAAAATTGCAAAGCTTCTGTACAGCAAAGTACACTGACAATGGGACAAAACAGCAACCCACCAATTGGGATAAGATCTTTACCAACTCTACATCCAATAGAGAGCTAATATCTAAAATATACAAAGAACTCAAGAAGTTAGACTCCAGAGAACCAAATAACCCAATTAAAAATGGGGTACAGAGCTAAACAAAGAATTCTCAACTGAGGAATCTCAAATGGCTTAAAGAAATGTTAAACATCCTTAGTCATCAGGGAGATGCAAATCAAAATGACTCTGAGATTCCACATCTCACTAGTCAGAATGGCTAAAATAAAAAACTCAGGTGACAGCAGATGCTGGCAAGGATGTGGATAAAGAGGAACAACACAACATTTTACAGGGGAAGTATATGCCAGGACCTCATAAACAGTGAAGACTGCTGAGAGAATATTCTCAGTCCAGCATCCCAGAAGACACAGACCAACCAAGCTGCCTAAGACTCTAAGATCAGCCATTCTACCTGGAAGAGTCTCAGAGTAACTGAGCCACTCCAGATCCAGCTTTTGTGACCTGCCACTCATGCAGTGGTGGGGTCCTTGATGCAGCTAGCTGTCTTTGTGTCATTTCTCCCTACCCATATTTCTAGAGATAACCCATCACTCACACTCCTTTAAGTAGCTAAAATAAAACTTATTGGCTCACAATTTGAACTTTGGTGCTATCTGTATTTTAATCTGCCTTTGTCTTCAGCTCCCTGTGTGGTCTGAGCAGAAGTTTACTCACATCTGTGTAGGAACAGTGTCACATGCCTGTGTCTCCTCTGCAGAAAGCGTTGTCTGGTGGCAGGGCCTATGCTTCCTGTTCCTCTATGTCAGTTATAGTGTGTTTCCATGTGCTGCTCAGCACCAGTCTCTGCTGGTTTCCACTTATAGAAATGAGCCAAATTAGTCATTAAAAAGGAAAATCCTGAATTTCTAAAAGTTGAATAAGACAGCAGATTTTTAAAAAACTCATTAAATAAAGATCCAGCTGGTTAGACAATTGACCATTGAAAAGAATCTTAATTTAGGAATTACTTTTGGCTAGAAGCCCGTGTATTTTCATATATAGTCTCTATAGACTCATTTGCTTGTAGTTCTTGTCATTCATATTTTATTCTTCCTATCCTGTAAATCAGTGCTCATAGTCACAATAGACTATGCTAGACTGCTTCTATGGCATCAGTTACATACATTGATTGCATTCCTGCAAGCTTTGGCTTATGGCGATTTTACTCAGTGATTATACAAGCAGCGTTGATCCCTTTCAATGGCTTCCACTGCCTAGAACCCTCATTACTTCTCATCAATCTATCAACAACTACCCTCTTTTTCTTCCATAAAATAGTGGCTGCATCTTTCAGACATCTTTCCAGAGTATTTTACCTCTTCTTTACAATGGGATAAAAGCCAAGGGATGTTCAGATTGCTTCATAAAATAGAACTGTCTTCTTTCTTTGACATAGTATTGTTATGTTTTGGTGTAAGGAGGGGAGAGCAAAATAGGTGAGGTAAGAGGATGTTCAAAAGCAGTAAAGGATCCCGATAGGGCAATCTGCCCTCTCTAAGCTTTGTGCTTTGTGAATAAAGGAAAGCAACTCTCAAGTAATGTCAACAACTGAGCCTGACTTTCATACTACATTTCCCTCCCCTACTCCCAATTGTATTCTACTGGAGTTTATGACCTTAATGCCAACATTAACAATTAAATTTCTGCATTGCCTTTGTTGAGTGTTCATGCAAATATAATGTTCACATGCCAAAATATTTGTCATGTGATATGTGAAGAAGAATGAGGACACATACTGCTAGGAATATTGGAGATACAGTCAGTAGAAGAATCAAATAGAAGATAGCTTAAGCATGTGTCAGGACATAGCCTCAGCCACATGAAGTTGAAGGCTCCTTGGTATCCAAATGAGGATAGTCAAAATGCAAACAGATCTACATATATTCTTCTTAGGGGAACAATGTCTTCTGAGAAATGCAGCAACTTAGCATTTTTTGAGTAAATAGTATATGCTGGGTAGTATTATAAATACCATTATAATGCCATTATCATTCGTTCTTTTAATCTGCATAATATTGCCATTAGTTTAGCTGACATGTTTCTGTCTTCAGATTTGGCAGCTAAGGTCACACTTCTTTAAAGTCACACATTGGCATTCAAAGTAAGGCAATTTCAAGAGTACAAACTTCAGTCACTAACTAATGTACTTTCTCTGATACTACATAAGAGTTACAAGCATGTGGAAAATCACCAACAGTGTAATGGATGGATTCCCCAGACTAGTGAGAGTAGCTTAGATGGAAGTTTAAAAAGACAACCAGTTTCACATCCTCCCAACATCTTTAAGATGCTTGTTTTCTGGGTAAACCTTGGGCATCCATCTCTGTATAGTGCAACAACACTGGAGATTCTTAACCCAGGCTGCCTTCCAAACAAATTCAAACCTGTTGAGAATTTAAATGGACCCAAATTTGTTTTCTGAAATATAAAAATAATTTGTCATGGTAAGTTTTAAAACAGTGTGTTTCTGGAATATTCTTTTCCTTCATTCCATCATGTAGTCCTATCCAGTCCCCACCACATCTACCCTGCCCCTACCACATCTAACCCCCTCCCCACAAATTACTTCATCTCTTTTTCTTAGAGGCTTCCTCCACTCCCCACATCTCTTGTGCAGGAAATTACCTTCACACTTATTGCAACATGTACCTGTCTTTTTTGGGTACCCATATTGAATGAGTCCCTACTTAGCTCCTTCTATTTCCCTCCCCTTAGAAGTCATGGTGATTACTCAATATGCATAAGTAATTCTTGTGCAGATGTTTCTGGAAGCAAATGTTTATCTGTTACTCTAATTTTATTTATAAATAATCAGAGTATGGTGTATGGTAGCTCATCATAGTTCATTACTAGCAATATATAATGTATATCATGCGTGAATAGCCAATTGTCTGGCCTTAAAATTCAATAATAGCCTCAAACCTAAACTATGCTGAAAATAATTTAATCAGCCATTAATGATTCACAAAGCACTTTAGGGTTTTGCAGAGTCTCAAGATTATCATTATTATTGTCCTATATGGGTGGGAAAGTACTAAAGTTTTCCAGTCCATAGGCTATGAGATTGATTAGCTTTCACTACATTCTCTAGGCTTGCCTCACCTCCTCCTTTATACTCTCAGAGAGTTAAGAGCTACACTCATACCTTCTATATTTGCATATGGAAGTTTGTAGAGAACTTTGCATAGATGAATGCAAAAATGCATGTTTTCATTTTCTCTCTTAGAGATAAGCATTCACAGCATTCACAGGAAGTTTTGTTTTAATTCCCTGTCTTTCGCCTTCACTGTACAAGTCAGGACTTAAGTTACTTCTCCACTCTATAAGGAGAAGAACATGAGAGGAATGACCACTAATGTTGTTGTCTTTGCTGGTGATCCAAAATCCTTCCAATATTTCTGGTGTATGCATCTGATGGCAGGAGCTAGCATTTTTCAGTAATGCCTACTTGTTCATAGCTCCTGAACACATAGGAGAGATGAGTCCCATGAATCAAGCCAAGCGTGGCTATACAAGTTGCCTGACAACATAGCAGAATAAGAGGGGCATCACATCTATAATAGGGATCTGCAGTGATGCTCCCATTTCTAAATCTTCCTCCTGTCATGCTTCTGAAATATCCTGCTAATGTGCAATTGTCTCAAAATTGAAGTAGACAGAATGATGAGCTAACATATATGAGACATGTGCCTTCTAGGGGCACTCAGGCCTGAAGAGCAGCACATGAGCAAGTAAGAAAGCCTTAAAAATGCTTTTCTACAACTTACTGAGATAAGACTGCCTGAAGCCTTCTATAATGCCCCTAGCTCTTCACGATTAATGTCTCACCACTGCAGTTCTCAGAATAGCCCAATGTACTCTTCATTTTATGGTATCTTGTGATGGAGTTCTGCATGAACACTACATTCAGAAGTCAAGGACTATTGGAAGCCATTCCTTGTGTACAAATCTTTTGTTTTTAATTAGATATTTTCTTTATTTACATTTCAAATGTTATCCCCTTTCCTTGTTTCCCCTCCAAATATCCCCTCCCCCATCCACACCACCCCCATCCTAATCACCAACCCACCCACTCCTGCTTCCTGGCCCTGGCATTCCCCTACACTGGGGCATACAGCCTTCACAGAAGCAAGTGCCTCTCCTCCCACTGATGACCTCCTAGGCCACCCTCTGCTACATATGCATCTGGAGCCATGAGTCCTATCATGTATATTCTTTGGTTGGTGGTTTAGCTCCTGGGAGCTCTGGGGGGGTTCTAGTTATTTCATGTTGTTGTTCTCCTATGGGGCTGCAAACCCCTTCAGGACCTTGGGTCCTTTCTCTCGCTCCTTCATTGTGTACAAATCTTACGAAGGTTGTTATGAATCAGATACTACTTTGGGGGTAAGATCTGAAGGACTATAAATCCTTATTTATATAGAAAGCACATGCTTCTCTCCATGTGAATAAACCTTTAGTCTGCCTTTTAGAATTTATTTGGTCTCAGAGATGTGAACCCTTAATACTCTTTCCTTAGTCTGGGTTTTTCTTAAATCACTAATTATCCCTCAGCAACAACTTCTTATCTGAACCTGGAATGTCTCTTCAATCTCATGTGGTCTCAGCTCACTGCTCCTTCATGTTTTGTTGTAAAGTTTAGTTTTGATTTCCTGTTTTTGCTCTCATTTTTAGAACTGTCATTTGTGCTACTGTTTTGCTTACATGTCTCCATATTAGCTTCCCAATAGGAGGCCACTTCCTCAGCCTATCCAGCCATCTTCATCGATTAGTCATGCCTGCTAGGGAGGTTCCACATGCTCTGTATATAAGTAGATGTAAGTAGTCAAACTACAGATATTACCTACCTCTCTCATCTATGCTGCTGTCATTCTTAATTCTGTGAGGATTGTGATCCTACCAGAGGCTGGCATAAGAAGTTTAGAGTATAGTGTAAACTTGAGACTTCTCCTTAGCTGAAAGCATATGGCCTTTGGAAGGAATTTGGCCAAAGAAAATGTCGTGGGCCCAAACCAACTGATTCAGCTCCATATTTTACTCAACAAGATATAAGTAGGCAATATTTAGGAATAAGAGGGAGATGTATAAATGTAATATCATGTATAGAAATAGCATAGGCCTATGAATCTAATAAACTTGTGTCCAGGTTTCAAAACCATTATATGCATGACATATGAGAGTGGGGATATTATTTCTACAAATATAAGCCTAATAAATCCTTTCCTGTCCAAGTTCCTTTTGGTTATAATGTTTTATCATAATAGTAACCCTAACTATGACAGAATTTGGTATCAGGATAGTTGAGTGTTGGTTTGACAGATCTGACAATGTTGTTTTGTACTTTGGAATTTTAAAAGTTCAGTGAGCTGTTCTCTAGAAGCTTGGAACATCAGAATATTGGTAGCAAGGCAAACAGTGAGGGCATGGCTCCTGAAGTTTAAGAGGAAAGTTTAAGGACTCTATGGGGCCACCCCTGGGCTGGTGGTCTTGGGTTCTATAGGAAAACAGGCTGAGCAAGCCATGTGGAACAAGCATTAAGCAGAATTTTCCCACAGCTTCTGCAACAGTTCCTGCCTCCAAGTTTCTATCCTGTTTCAGTTCTTGTCCTGGTTGTCCTGAGTTGCCTTTTTTTTGATGGTAAATAGTGAAATGGAAGTATAAGCCACAAAACCCGTCTTTCCTCAACTCATTTTCAGTCATAAGGATGTTTCATCACAGCAGTAATAACCCCAACAAGAAGGTAAAAGATGTTTACATTGAAATTGTTTGATTTAAGTACATACACACTCGCATGCACATATGCTTCAGATTTCTGAACTGTATTACATGCATATCCATATTTTCTATTTATGTCCATACATGTATTTTCTCAATAATAGTGGCTATCAGACTTTATTTTACAGTTAATACCTAAGTTCTTTACTTTTATTTTTTATGTTAGTATGTTCATAAATGTTATTCTTATTTTAATTGTCATATTAAATATTCAAGTTAAGAGACAAGTATTATTGGACCACCCTTACAGTGTTTAGCCTACATAAAGAAATATACTTTAAATTCAAAGATGGAATAAGTTCAAAACTAAGAGAATAGTGAAATCATTACCTCTATTGTAAAGATAATGTAGTAGCAGCTGTTAGTGATAGACAAAGCAATGAAAGGGAAATCTTTTCAACAAATGGTGTTGAAACACAACTGGAAATGATGTTTAACCAAAACATCCAGGGCTATGACTTGGTTTCCGGAAGACTTAAATGAAGAGGGAAGATTCACTATGAACCTGAGCAGCACCATCTCATGGGCTAGGGGCTCAGATAACACACAGGAGAAGTAAGCTGAGAACTAGCATTCCTTTCTCTGCATTCTGAGTACAGATGGCATGTGAGAGGCCACTTGACACTCCTACTGCCAGGCCTGTTCTGCCATGATGAATGGACTGTCTTCCTTAGAACTGTGAGCCAAAATAAACCCTTCCTGCCTTAAGTACCCTATGTTGGCTCTTTCTCCAGTAACAACATGTATAACTACTATAATAAGCATCCTTTCAAGAAAAAAAATTAAGACAATTGCAAGTCTCTGCTTCATAGTGGGCATAAAAGTCTTCTAAGAGAAAAATAATACAAAACAGAATTTCTAACATTTTCAGTAAGGAAGAGGGGAAAGTCCTTCTACTATCAGAATATGAAAATTAATTAGATAAGGACAAAACAGATAAATTTCTAAAACTTCTGCTCTTTTGAGTCTCATACTTCTAAAACTAAGAAATCCAAAAAGTCAGACAATATAATGAATGTAGTATTTTACTTCAGTAAAAAGCAAACAAATTTAAAATGGGCAAAGTAGTTAAACTGATACATAAAAAGGCAAATATTCAAAAGGCAGGCACAAGGAAGTATATCCAATATAATCAATGACTAGAAAAATGTAAAATCAAAACGTAATGGTTGTTCACTGTCTACCCATTAAGATGGATAAAAGAGAAAGACTCAGTAACAAGTCCATGAAGATAAGAAACAGCAGAGATGTTAACTTTTTCAGGAATGTAAATTAACACAGTACATTAGAAAGAATTGCCAATTTCTCATAAAACTAATCAAACTCATGACTCAGCATTCCCAACCCTAGATATTTACTTATGATATGAAATGAAAAGTGTTCTTACAATGATGCATGGGATAAGTATACTCATAAATCTGAACAAAATAAAAAACAGACTTAGAATATATATATATATATATATATATATACACACACACAGAGTGAGTGAGTGTGTGTGTGTGTATGTGTGTATGTGTGTGTGTGTGCATGTGTGTGTGTGTGTGTGAGAGAGAGAGAGAGAGAGAGAGAGAGAGAGAGAGAGAGAAATACTGAAATAAAAATTGACTTTGGATATAGCATAAAGATCATGGACTGTTAGCTTTGATAAATGAGCTTCAGTGGGAAAGGCTAGATACAAAACAATAAATAATCTATGATCTATTTCTATCAAATTATAGAAAATGCAGCTGTAATCTATGTTGACATAAAGTTGATTGGTGTTCTGGGTCAAGGGTCAAAGGAGTTGGCAGGATGGAGGCATGAAAAAATCTCAGGAAATGAAAGTGTTGAGAAATGTATATCTCCACTAAAGTCAATTCACTGTAATAAAAATGATACCTACAACAAAATTAAAATGTACATATTAAAGAGTAATATGTCAATATTCATTTCATTATTCCTCTAAAAATTGAGAATTAAAATTGAGTGGCTTCTCTCCTCCTTAGATATGAGGAAGCAAAACATCTTCACCAATTCCTATAGGTCTGTGTCCCCTTAGAGACTCGCACTTAAGGAGAGACTGCTATAGAAACACACACATTTCCATTAAAAGTGGAATCTGACACAGCCCTAAGTCACTTTAGGATTCTGTCACCAATGAATCAATAAGCTAACATATGAGTGACCTTGTCAGACAACCTGACTGATGTTGACATTGAAACAGAAAGTTAGACTGTTGGCTTTGGCGACAAACCATAAGCCATTGTAATAACATATTTCCTATGATAAAGGGTAACGCAAAATTACAACAGTTTTATCCACAATTATACTGTTTATGGCTTATTCATTACTGTGAATAAAAGCTCAGGTCATCCAGCTAGAAAAGCAACCACTATGTGTCACAGTACTTTCTAAGAATAAAAGGAACATGGAAGAGATACTGGAAGATATTTTTAAATAACATCTATGAACATGTCGCCAGTGACAGAAATAACTCTTATTTAATAACTCCCTCTCAGTTTTTATATCAACAAATTTGTAGGTGTGTTAACCACTTCCTTCCTCCTCTTCTATTTCCTATATGGCATTTTAATAGTAGCTAAGTTAATATCTCAGTAATTACATGCTAGACTGCTAATGGAGGATATACCGTCTCGAAATATATTAGAAAGACTTTGTATCTTCTCTGTCTTGGGAAACAGCTAGTGAAGTCAAGTGTGGGTAACAACACAGATGTTACACTGACAGTGGGAGGAATGTGCCAGTGCAGCTAAGGGTCTGCTTGTCCACTTGCCCTCCACACAAGATGTTGAATAGACGTGAAGTGGTGTTTCCTGACTCCGATGGCTACTGAAACATAGCTGGCATACTGCTGTACACACACACACACACACACACACACACACACACACACACACACACACACACCTTGAACTGCAAGCTCACTTGATTGAGCAGCACATAAATCCTCAGGCTCCCCTGATAATTCCTCTCTTTGAGACTCACATCAGACACATGGTTAGCTCTCTATCAAAAGAGGCTTGCTTCCCCTACAGGTTGTGGGCATCACTGAGTCTGAGAATAAGAGGAAGATGCAGATTCCAGCTTGATCTCTGTGTTTCTTTTGCATAAAGTAGTGTTGCATTTACCATGTTTATGTAGTTAATGATATTTACTAACACCATACCATATTATTAGTGGGAAAGATGTAGTCAAGGAACATAACTGAAAGCAATGTCTCAAATAAAAGAATAGTGATTTTCCTTACGAAGTAATTGGGTGTGTTTCTGCATTCTGAATAAAAGTTACATAATCATATGGCCATCTTTTTTGTTCTAGCCACTTGGATACATTTAATCTCTTGCACAGGTTTTATTTTAAATTTTATTTAGTTATTTACTTACTTACTCATTAGTTCATGTTGAGGAAATATACTCATGACAGAGTATATCTCTGGAGGTCAGAGTACAATCTGTGGAGCTTGTTTTTTTCCCACTACCATAAAAGCTCCTGCTTGAACTCAGGCCAACAGGCTTTAGAGTAGACATAGTGGGTGCCCTTACCCATTGAGCCATCTAACTGTCTCCCAAATATCTTTTTAACAATTTAATTCCAAAAACATTTCCTCTGCTGCATATTACACTGGTAGTATTTTTCCAATAAATTATAATTTTCCAAATTATATATATTCACATCAGCTACCTGAAACATTCATGAAACAAGTTGAAAAAATAAATTAATGCATAGATAATTTCCTATATAAATGAAAAGCAAACACATTTAATAGATATTTTTTAATGAATATCCCTATGTAAGTAACTGGACTTAAATACTAATACTGATCTCCCTAATTTACTTTTTATTTGTAAGATATCTTATTCATTAGAGGCAATCCCTCTTAATCTATTTCATTTAAAATGAATTATAAGGTGCATAACAAAATTATAATTGCTGATAGATATATTTAACACTCAACCTTTCTCCCTGGGTCTTTTCATCATAAGCATATAATTATTTCAAACCAACAACTATTCCTATGAATGTCAGTTCTGGTAGCTAACTGTTGACTTAAAATTATGCAGCCCATTGTTTCACTTACAGAAACTTTGGAATGTTTTAGATTTTATATTTCATAAGTGTGTTAGTTATTTCATTTTATAATCTAGAACATCAGTTCAGAAAAACTCTTGGTGTAGTAGATAAGTCTTATGGTTTGCTCAACCTACCTATCAAAACTATCTGCTCTCTGGGGAAACATTCTTAGCATTTTCTAAATCAGTGTTGCTTTAGGGCATGAGCTATTCCAAGGGCAGTACGTCAGCCATTCCTTATCTACCTGGTCTGGTACCACCCTCATCCCCACAGGATGATGCCATTTATTTTAAGGAGAACTCTATTTCCTTTGCCTATTTCCTGTCCTCTCAAGGATCTTCCTTCCTAAACCTGCAGCCAAGCCTATGGGAGCCAATAAACTGGGTTTATTGAAAAAAGATTTTCATTTCATGTGTCTTGAACTAAATTGGTCCTTATTGGCATCTAAAGCAGAGGGATCTATGGCTCTGCCATGTTCTGTCCTCCTTTCTTCCATCTAGTGACTTCTGTAATGGTCCTAACAAAGTGTCTTCTCGGTAATCTAATAACTCCTGTATCAACTTCTCCGCTCCTTTTATGTTTTGATAAACTGTTGGGATGGTTTTAAAGACTGAACATTAGGGTCCCACTGCTTTGGTTGACACAAACGGCAGTACCTTATATCTCAGGGAGATGGTATATGGCAAGAGTTTGAATGCTGTTGATATTTAAATGATTGAAGTTCACAATATAGAAAGCACAAATTCAAAGAAATTATGTTGCTGTTGGAATGGAACTGCCATTTGCTAAAGTATAACACCCATTTCTTGTCAGGAAATTTTATTCAAGACACTGAACTGCAAACCACAGAGAATGAGATACTGGCACTGAGACTATAGAAAGAACAACAGCACAGAAAATCCTGATGGATTCCTTAATCATATAAGTCACTGGTGAACAATAAAGCACTGTTAAGATTGCTTTAGAAATTAGGTCTTGACCTGACTTTTTGAAAAATAGCACAAAGTAAATTGAAAACATAAATGGATACGTGTTTTTTGAGAGCAGTTGGAAGAACTGCCTCTCAGTATAATGAAGATGAAGGATGTTTGTTCTATCAGAGACAAACATTAAAATTAATGACACCAATCCTAAAAGGAATAAATTATTCAATTTTTGAAGTATATATCATATGTTCGCTTCACTGGTATGTGTACGAAGGGTATGACTCCACTTGACAAAGAATTCTCCTAAAGCGAAAGGCACAGAAACTGAACTGCAGCTCCAGAGGCGCCTCTTCACTCTGCCAATCACAGGGCACAAAGATACGGAGACACTGCACCCCAGCAACACATCCTCTTGGGTCTCACAGGCCAGCTTGTTTCCTCCTAAGAGTCTTGGCTGCTCTTCTGACTCTTCACACAGCTTCCTTGCCTGCTCCTGCCCCCACCCCTTTCTGGCCCTTTTCACCACTTGTCTGGCTACAGATTTATGGGTGTTTTCATCTAATACTAGCTAGGGACTGCTGAGCTAGCACAATGCATAACCAGAGGCAATACTCTCAGTCCTTAAAATTCAGCACAGCTAACCACAGGCCCAACTGCTGCATTGCTTATTTTTGCTTGGACCACATTTGAACCTACCGAAAACTCTAAAGTCTCAGAAGCCTGACCAAAAACAGTAGTGGAGCCCTTGGGAGTTTCCAGCACAAAGGGCAGCCTAGTGACTTCACCTTTTATGCAAAGAAGCCTCATATGAAAAACAAAAATTAAACATAGTGTAATCTCAGTTAATGTATGCAATTTAGACACAATCAATCAATAACCCAGCACACAAAATAGGCAATGAAACATAAATATTCAAGAAAAGCATCCTTGAAAACATGATAAAAGTAAAATTCACACAGTTTTAATCTTCTGGATGCTTTCATATACTGCAAAGTACAGTCAAAGAGATCACAGAACCCTGCCCAGGTCTGTGCCACTTAGAACTGGCCTAACTAACATACCAAACCATCCTGAACTACAGTTTCTGTATCATTAAAACCAAAAGAATACCTACTTTTTAAAATGCTTTAAGTATTTAAGATTACTATGAAATGAAAATTACATAGTCATATGCATATGTGTATAAATAGCTTTCATTAAATTACTCTGACTATACACATGTATCATTTACATATACATATACAGACATATAGCACATATATTGCATACATATTATATTAAACTAACTTTTCATGTGCCCAACTTTCTTCACATGACCACTGCCAGCATCACTACACCACTGTGCCCATTTCTCTCTTCTCTCAGATCCCCAGTCCTTCTATTCGCTTTGCTAAGGAAGCAGAGAGTCTGTCTGGTCCTCCACTTTCTACAGGAAAAAAATAAGGAAATCTACATGTTTTTTAATATGTCCACCAAGGGATAAATGTTTTTTTTTTTTAAAGTCTGCTGCTGTCCCTTCCAATCTGTTTACTCAACTGGCAGTAACATGGACAGATCAGAGAGAGGTGTGATTTCATGGTAAAAATAGTCTTTACTTGAAATGCAGCTCCAATCTTCCCTGTGCCTTTTCAGCTCCAGGCAGCTGTGCTAGCTGGGAGGGCTCTGTTCCTCAATTTGCGCCTTGCTGCTGGATTCCTTTGATGACACAGCTCCCATGCTAAAACTGGCATAATCAGGGAAAAATTATCCTTATTTCCTTGTGCTGGTAAATGTGTATATTTCACAGCCTGCTGTTAACCAGTGTCCTCTCTTTTTCCTTCTTAGGAAGCACCCTTTTCTCAATTCCTTGCACGTGTTAAAATCGCTTACTTACTTAACATGCTTCCAAAGCTGCTTTAACATAATATTTTATTGGGATTTTGTTGTTGGTTTTGAGACAGGGATTCCCTGTGTAGCCCCAGCTGACCTTAAACATGACATCCTTGCACATGAGCCTCTGAAGTGTTGGGAGGACATACCTATGTGCGTGCATGTGCACACACACACACACACACACACACACACACACACACACACAGAGAGAGAGAGAGACAGAGACAGAGACAGAGAGACAGAGAGACAGAGAGACAGAGAGACAGAGAGACAGAGACAGACAAAGACAGAGAGATAGAGATCCAGAGATAGAAAGAGAGTACTGCAGATACAAATAACTTTGTAATTATAAAATGATAATAATCAAAACAGATTTGTTTTCAAGATGGTCCTGAGGCAGGGATGAAAGGTAAGGACATTCCTGGGGACATGGGAAGGAAAAAGGCCCTTACCCTAGGGTCTGAGTGAAGCCTATCACCAGTTGAGAAACAGAACCCCTTAACTGAAATGGTTGCTGGCACCGAAACAATATTCCCTTCACATGTAGCTGTTTTGTTTTAAAATTTAAATTAAGCAGGTTTCATGTCTGAATGTACATGACATTAGGTACTGTCCATTCCTTCAGACCATCTCTCAGTATCTCAACAAAACTGCTAAGTTGATTTGCAATGGTAAGTGTGCTTCTTTGAATCCCTGGAATGTAGAGATTCACCATCCTTTCAGGTGTCCCTCTCAGCTTCCTGGTGGTCTCCTTGGGATCCTTAGCTAAACGTCAAACATAATAGTTTCAAACCTATCATAACCCTAGGTTAGAGGACTGTAAGAAAAAGCCCAGACCCATACTTTCAGCCACTGTACTTTCTTCTGAGATCCGGCCATTCTCTTATTGTCATACTTAAGCCTGTATTCAACTGTGGAGCTGTGAGATGATTTGGTGAGTTGACATGTACAGGCAAGGACCTGGCAACCCAAGTATGATCCCAGATCCCACAAATTACTGTAAGAAAGTCAAGACCTATGAATTGTCCTCTTACGTACACAAACATACATACATACATACATACATACATACATACATACATACATATATTTCTGGTTAATACTGGCTAGTCCTGAAAGTTTTGTGTTCAAGTTCAAACAAGAGTTGGAAGTTGAAGCTCTGTCTGCCCGTGTGTGTGTGTGTGTGTGTATGTATGTATGTGTGTATGTGTGCATGTGTATATATGTGTGTGTATATGTGTTTATGTGTATATATGTGTGTGTGTATGTGTGTATGTGTGTTGGTATGTGTGTATGTGTGTGTCTGTCTGTGTGCCTGCCTGTGTGTGTATGTATGTATGCTCATAACTCTCATGGCAGAGATCCTTCCCTTTCTTCTTTCTCTTTAAATTCTAAATCATAGCCTCATAGATTTTTTTTCTGAGATTTCTTAGAAATGTGAGAACTTTAGATCTCCTAGTTTGTCCTTGACAGTATCCTTGAAACAAGTTACATAGTCTTTGTTTTAGAGATTCTAAACAGACTTTCAAAACTTATGGCTGGACATGTAACTAAATGAAGAGCATTTGCATGTATGCAAGAAAACTGGGTCTCATTACCAGTGCTACAGTGAAAGAAAATGCTAAATATCTTATGTTAGGTCAAATATCATGTATCAGAGCAAGTATTTGAACCCTAGTTCATCTAAAACAAAGCCTAACTTCATTCTACATGCCATTGCTTCAGGTAAGATCATGAAATGCTAGTTACTATCATATAGAGAAGTCAATGGTAGTAAAATGAATTTCAAGATGATGTATTGTAGACATTTGCAAATGGAGAAAGAATGCATTTAAAGAGACCCACAAGACAATGGACACAGAAACCGCCATGGGAATATCAGAGTAATAAGTGGAGAAGGTCAGTCCTTCCATTTGGCTGCCTCATCCAATGAAAGAGACCCATTTGTATGATTATACTGAGGCCAGCCCAGGGTCATTGAATCCTGAGCTGAGAAGTTGGAATTTTATTCCATGCATGATGGGGAATATTTCAGACCCCTGAGAAGAAGAATGTGTTTCAGGAAGAGTTGAATGAAGAAATGTTCCAGGCAATCAATTCCTGCTGACAGGAGAAGAATCATTTTTCTCCAGAGTCAAGCTCCTGATACATTTGCCAATTCCATGGGGTCAGCCCTAAACATATGGTACACATAAGCAACAACAAACACAGAAACTCTCTCTCTCTCTCTCTCTCTCTCTCTCTCTCTCTCTCTCTCTCTCTCTCTCTCTCTCTCTCTCTCTCTCTCTCTCTCTCAGCACAGACACTCCAGATGGAGGGAAGAGTTACTCCCTTAGCACTGTGCATTGAAAAGGACAGTGCAGTTTGTCATTTGACAGAGACCCTTGGAAAATGATAAAGAGCACTCAAAAAAAGTCAGGGGCCCATGAAACATGGCCTGGGGGTTGTTTTCTGAGTTTTTATCCTGATAAGTTGTGCTTTGTGTGAAAGTCCTAGTCAATATTTAGCAGCTTAAAAGAAAAAAGTGAGGAAGCAATTAAAAAGTGTGAGCTATACCATGGAAGATAGCACCATTTTGACTCAAAACATCTTGTACTGGAAATAAATATTCTACTAGAAGGAGGGTAAAGTAAGAGAAAATGACATTCATGGATAGAGCTAAACAAGGAGCTTGATAGAATTTAAGTTGATATTTCATTTTGTGGGGGTGGGGGGTGGGGGTGAAAATAACCAATGTTACAGTGGAAAACTTGAAGGATGTTTGATAATATGTTCGAAAGGATGAAGAAGCCTGTTGCTGGTGCTGGACTGGTTAATCCACTGGCCTCAGGTGCCCAGTCTCTCTCTTTCCAGTAAAGACAAAGTACAAATCAAACTGAAACTCACATACAAAGCAAATCCATACAATTTAGATAAAAGGTGATAACAAGCTACAAAATCAACAAGACGAAAGAACAAACTAAAAATTCAAACTAGATAAGATATAGTAGGAAAGATAATAAAGCAGAAAAGATTAAAGAAGTTTAAAGTACATAAGCCAACTGCAAGGGGACTAGGAAGATAGATTAAGGCTGATGGATTCAGTAAAAAAGACATGCTTCACAGAAAGACACAAAATACAGCCCTTGTAGGTTTAACCCTTGGGACAGTCTGGTCTGGCAGCTTGGGGCATTCACTCTGTCGGGCTCCCTCCTACAGATCCTAGGCGATACTTCATTATCCATCGCCAAAAATGAAAGGATCCTGGCAAACACATGAGGGGATGGGACTCTGAAGTATTGTCCTTGGAAAGAACGCAGTCATTTCTAGTACCCTGGCTTCTTCGGATACTTGACAAAGTTTGAACATCACAATCCCAGCCAAAAATTCTATCTGCAAATCCACAAAGTCTTTCCAACACAGATAAGGAGACTCCAGTTGGAAATATTCCTTAAATATGTGGATGGGGGTAGGGCAGCCAAGAAAGGCTTTCCATGATAGTCTTTATTCTGGGATAGTCTAAATACCAAAGGAGACTTCAACATGTGAGATTTATTCCCTTCCTGTCTGTGAAACCATTTATATTGAAAAGAGAGAGCTCGCAGAGAAGCCACAGGGAGACCAATCAGCAAAAGCCAGTTCTAGGAAAGCCATTTGTGACCATAACTAAATTGACTGCTAGAAGGAATTGTACTTTTGATGCAAAATCTCATCCAGTTGTTGCTAAGCCAGTGACAAAATTTCTGGTGAGTTACCAGACTTTTGCTGGGGTGGGAGCTCTTATTTGGATAAAGGGGGAAAAAAGGTACTGGAGGATTTGATGGCCAGTTTTAAGTGTAGTGGGAGAAAACCCAGCTTGATTAAGATCCCCGACCTTGCCCTGACACAGGCATGATCGAAGTGAACAGTTTCTGCCAAAATACCAATATGGTCCTTCATCTTTTCGTCTGTCAAGTCCTCATTATACTATTATCTTTGCAATGTCCTCTCAGTCAACAGTGTTCAATTACTTTAAATTCCCTTAATCTTTTGTGTCGCTTCATTCTTGTCTTTCCTATTATACCTCATTTTGTCCAAATTTTTAACTTTTGTCTCACAGTACTTACTTTGTACCAAGTCACCACCATTAATCCAAATCACAAGGACTTGTTTTAGATGTTGTACTCCTTGAGGATTAGATACTAAAGTCCATGAAAAGCATTAATCCACAGAAATCGTGGTGCTTTGAATGTGATAGATGTTTACCATCATTGTTTTTCTAACAACAAGGGCTTGTATGGGGTTTGGAAAAATACCATACTTGGAATATTAGAAAATCATAAAGGAGATCTCAAAACAGGAAGCAAGACCTGGATACAGCATAAACCTAGGGCAGAAGGGAGGAGAGACTGACACAATGCCGCTGAGAGAGAAAATTCCTAATACCAGCAGCTGACCTTTCTAAAGAAAGTTTTGACAAAATGTCAGTTAAAGATAAAGGGCACAAAAGTAATAAGAGCTAACATTTATTGCATGCGACGAGTCAGGCATGGTTCTAAGCTTTTTACATTTATTAGCTTATTGATTCTTTTAACAGTGTTTGAGGATCGGACTGCCCATGGAAAATGCAGAACACTCTTCAAAGGTCAGGTAGCTACTTTGTGAAGAAGCCAACATCCAAACACAAGCATGGAGCTGATTATCTGGCTAAACCTAGGACAATTCTCCTGATGAAGAAACCTTCAGTTGTTTCCTTCTTCCCAGAAGAACACATCAGAGGGGCAGTCTTTCCTTCAACCCATCATCCTTTAAGATTCAGTAGCTCACACTCATGCTTCTATGAACTTTGATGTTGTACCTCTGGCTTTCTCTGCTTTGTTCTTCCTGGGCTGTACGGTCAGAACAGCTAGATCCAAAGCTCTAGAGTGGTTCTTAGCCTTCCTAATGCTGTGACCCCTTTATTCAGTTTCTCATGTTGTGGTGACCCCCAACATAAATGATTTTTGTTGCTACATCGTAACTGTAATTTTGCTACTGAAATGTAAATATCTGTTTTCTTCTGGTCCTCGATGATCCCTGTGAAAGGATCTCATCTACAGGTTGAGAACCACTAAACTAGAGAGAGAAAATCTAAACCCAGATTAAGATTTACATGACAGGTGGATGGGACAGGGCACATCCCATCCTTAATCTAGAACTTGGGATATTAAGGCAAGACAGTGGAGAACTTGAGGGAAGCCTGGATATACAATGAGAGTCTACTTAAATACACACACAATCTCTCTCTCTCTCTCTCTCTCTCTCTCTCTCTCTCTCTCTCTCTCTCTCTCTCACTCTCACTCTCTCTCTCTCTCTCTGTCTCTCTCTTTCTCTCCGTTTTTCCCTCCCCCCACCCCCTCTTTCCCTCACCTTCTCAATCTTTGTCTCCCTCTCCCCTTTTCTCTTGACAAGGGGAATATCTATATATCATATTTATTAGATTGAAGCTTCTCCTTACTTTTGAAATGATTTAGAACACATATGAGCACATATGTAGAACAGTTTGCATTAACAATTATTCTGAAACAACTTTGTTTAAAAATAATTCAGAAAAAAATCTGACCCGTTAGCTAAAGGCTTCAACTGATAGGGAATTCCTATTTTAATTGCATTTCTAATAATTCAACCCATCTACAGCCATAATACCCTGAATATATCTAATCTCATCTAGCAGTTCAGCCCATTTGCTTTTCAGCTATCTCCACCTTCTCATGCCATCTCATTTCATAGACATAAAAATATAAAATAATATCCTTTTGAGCAAACACAAAGGAAGAAATGGTCTCATGACTGAGAAAGATACCTTTGAAAAGTATAAGAAAAAAAAAACAGATGAGCAGTGAATTCACCAACTGTTGTGGAATACAAAGGTGGCTTCCTCACACAGAGCCCATAGCACAAAAATAGCAACAGAATATTGTAATTACCATCCTTGCTCCCTGATTTATGAAGCAGGACTCCAGGTGTCCTGCACAACTGGATCCCAAAGTCACAATGCTGCATTGCCTAATCAATTCATAGGGTGACCCTTCAGCATCAGTCAATGAAAACCCCCAGTCATTTAAAATTCACTGTGAAAGAATAGCTTTTAAGGAAGCCCTTAATCAAATGTAATTAGTCTAGAGGATGATGGAGGATCCATTCAGGAATTTATGTGCATTAATACATGGTAACTTTAATTGGGATTGGTTTGGGGCATCTTATTTACTGAATCATGTTCGCTTTAGTCCAAGAAATGTCTTACATATACCTATCCCATCTAGACCCATTGTAATGACCAAGTGGGCCACAGGGTTTGTCTTTCCACATTCTGCCCTATAGTTACACAGAGGCAGGACACAACACTCTGGCAACATGCACCCTTTACTTCCTGGTTTCTTATTTTTGCTAATAATACATTCAAAAACTGGAGAGTCACTCAAGAATCCCATAGCTCAACTAGCATTGATATTCTGAAATTTGCTCTTCTGGTTAATTTTTCCTTGAGTTTCTATAGATTGAAAACATGTTGAGGGTTGTGTGTGTGTGTGTGTGTGTGTGTGTGTGTGTGCTGTGTTGTTGTCTTCTCTTATTTGGGGAAATATACAAGGCTTCTTGGAGAATTCATATTTCTATATCAGGGAGAGGAATAACCAGCAAACTCTACTGGGATTGGCCTACAAAGCAGGCAATTAAGATGAAAGTAAAGGGGCCTGAGAACATGTGGGAAGGGTTTATGACAAGATGAAGAGGATAGAAAAAGAGAGATGTTCATCCCTTATGGTACTGCTTTAGTGTCACCTGGGAGTTGGGGAAGTTGTGGATGGGATGAGGTAGTTAGAGAATGGGCATATTAAAGGAATACTACGGAAGTTAGGGGCTGGTTCTTCCTTCTAGCCCCTTGCTCCCAGAAATAAGCTCAGACTCAAAATATATTTATTGATACCTTGGTCATATAGCTAGGCTCTTCTCTGACTAGAATCATAACTTAAGATAACCCATTTGTTTTAATCTATATTCTGCCACATGGCTGGTTACCTGTACTCAGGTATGATGCATCTGTCTCCTTACATCTTCCTACAGAATCTCCTTAGCTCTCCCCATGTCTCTCTTTTATCTGTTACTATTTCCCAGAATCCTCTCTCTTCCTGCCAGTGTCCCACCTTCTATTTCCTGCCACAGCTCATTGACTGTGGGCTTTTTAAATGGCAGGTGCTTTTAATTTTATTTATTTTTTTTTTGGTTTTTCGGAACAGAGTTTCTCTGTATAGCCCTGGCTGTCCTGGAACTCACTCTGAAGACCAGGCTGGCCTCGAACTCAGAAATCTGCCTGCCTCTGCCTCCCAAGTGCTGGGATTATAGACATGTGCCACCACACCCGGCTATAGGTGCTTTTTATAAGAGAGTCTCTCTACAGGACAGTTTCAGAGTGTTTGTGTCAGGATGGAGACCCAAATTCTGATCCTCTTCCTTATGCCACAGTTTACCATGTTTAACCAAGGTCACAGAAACCAGCACCAGCAATCCATCATGGTATTCATCTGTGATGAGAAGAGACCAGCCAGTTTCTTCCTGGAAAAGATCCTTCCAATGATGGTAGAAAGCTGGCTAGTTAGCCAATACTTCTTACCCCCAAATAAAACATGGGAGCCTACATTAGCCACCCACATACAAAGGTAATAACTTGCATTTCAAAACATCTTAACGATTTTGAGAAACTAACTGAATGTCTTTTTGTTACTGTGAAAAGATTTTTAATTTTCATTGAGCTTAGAAAAACAAGCCCTAAGGAATTGCTTTATATCTGAAGTATTTTGAAATGTATGTATATTTCTCGTTTAAGCTAGAGACGACTGGATTATGACTTCAATTAGCACAAGAAAGATGACTCAGGGCTTTAAAGCTTTTTGTCACTATATTCACATTGTAACCAAGCATATTATTCTGAGGGCTGCAAAGAAATGATTTTGAATGTGTTTGACATACAATAACAAACATCAGATTGACAGACATGCCATCAAAATTATGTATGGATGCATATGGAGAAAGTTAATGGCATCATTGGTTCAAGCCACAAACCCTTTGGAGAATAGACAATTTGGCTCTTCCAGCTCAGGTAAATTGGTGCTCCGTGTGAGAGAAGCCCTCTCTCTACCCTGCCTGGAGTCCCATCAGCTCCAATACGTCTCCCTGGAGGAGACCCAGAGGAGCACAGGGAGCTGGCTTGCTGCCTCTCTTCTGCTTCCCAAAGGACTTGGCTGGCCATGGGTTGCCATGTAACCATGGGAGAGCTTCTCTCTAGAGAAATAAGCAAACTTACTTCTGGTCAGAAAACCAGAGTCTGATTTTTTTTTTTTTAAATCTGCACATGTGCTCAATGCTATTTCTGATTTATCAATAATGGATTAATAGCACTAGGTTTATAGATATCCCCTATAGCTTATATACGTTTGTAACTGAATTCAGGAAATTAGGTTTCCAGAGTAAATATTGGGGTACATAACTCTTAAATGCATGGTCACCATCCCTGACTTTCTTCCTGCTCATGGTATTCAATTTTGTAACCTTGGTACATAGTAACTGCTCTATGAATTGTCAGTGACTAAGTCATAAGTCAGAGTGTGACTCTGGGCATTCTACTCTTTAGAGATTTAATCTCTCCTACAAGTAAACAAGGGTGGACTAGATAATTTCTAAGTTGTCTTTCAAGATCCACCATGTCCCATATTAGCATTCACCTCCATGTGAGAAGGTGTATTCCAGAGTGTGATGCCCACAGAAGCCAGCAGAGGAAGCTAGATACCCTAGAGCTAGCATTACAGGAAGTGTGAGCTACCTGAAGTGGTGCTGGGAACTTTATTAAAACTGAACTCAAGTTCCATGGAAGAGCATTACTTGTTCCTAACCACTGAGCCATTGTTCCAGCCCCAAACCTACATTATCTTAATCAGTGGGAAAGCCATGTTTTATAATATGCTAATGTTCATTGTAGTTTAAAACTTATGATAGGCTAAATAATGCCTGCCAAACAGCATATGGGCCCCCCCTTCTTTGGAACCTGTGAATATTGTCTTATATAGAAAAAGTGGCTGTGTCAAATGTGACTGAAATAAGCTTTTGAAATAGGGACAGTATTCAGTATGTGAGTTTGCTTCATGCATGAACACAGATATCCTTTCTTATACACAAAAAGAAGTTTGACATTGCATGTCTGAAGCAAGATCTTGAACCATTGACTTTAAGGTTAGAGGAATGGAGACAGGAGACATGAAAAGCAATGGGACTAGCAAGAGTGTATCAAAGCTGGAAAGATAAGGATCAGGTCCTCTCCACCCAACACTCCACAACGAAGTCCTGCTGACACCATCACTGTAGGCCAGTGAACTGGAATTTGGACCTCAGAACTATAGGAAAATAAAATTGTGCTTCTAAGCTTCTGAATTGGGTGAGTTATCTTTAAACATTGACAAGAAACTAATACAAGCGTATATTGTTTTGTGATCAATATACTAACGGCCTCTAAAAGTACATGGCATTCAGCTAGCATATTAATTATGCTCCTCATCATTGTGAAAAAAAAAAAAACTTCATAAGGTGGGAAAGCTTACTCCATAAGCCTACAGTTTGAGGGGGCATAGACATGATGGTAGGGAATGCCTAGCAGCAGGTCAGGAGGCCAGATGGTCACACTGCTTTCAGGGTCTAGAAGCAAAGACCAAGCAGAAAATGGTGCTGAGCTATAAGATTTCAAAACCTACCCGAACCTAGTGCTTCCCCTTTTCCAGCAAGACGTCACCAATTAAAGGTTCTACATCCTTCTGAAACAGCATCGTCAGCTAAGGACCAAATATATACAAACATCAAACAGGTGAGTCTGTGAAGGACATTCTTTTTTATTTTTATTTTTTATGAGAAAGGGAGAAAGGGGATGTAGTGTTGGGTGGGGAGACAGTGAGGATCTGGGAAGAGCAGTTACAGGAGGAGAAAAGCATTATCAGAACACATTGTATGCAAAAAGTTTTTTAATTAAATAAAAAAGAAGAAATAGAAGCAACCAAGCTACTTTTGGGAGATAGGAGTCAGCACACAGAAGTGACAACCTCCAACAAATCGTGTATACTTTTTGAATAACGCCAATTTTGATCCACATGCTCCTTCAAACTGAAATAGGACACAGCTTTCCCTACTACTGGGTCTCTGAAAAAAGATGTTTGCCAATGTTGTATGTAACTATGAGAAACAAAATAGGATATAACAACAACAAAATATTCCAAATATACATATTAGTAACATACCTGCTTAATGTTACTGAAACACGTCTATCTCCCTGTTCCAAAGTGTCCTTATTAATCTTCTATAACATCAGTGGCATCAGATTCTAGCCAGACTGGATTCTAGCAGAGGACTTCTCAAATTTTAATATGCATAATATGCATATGAATCACCTGGGGATCTTGTTAAAATGCAAATTCTGATTCTGTGGGTCTGAGGCAGGACCCAAGGATTCAACACTGTAATAAGCTCCCAAGTGAGGTGGAGGCTCGGGTCTGCACCTACACCAGCAAGATGTCAGGGAACAATCTAGAAGTGTCAGTCTAAGCTAGCACCAAATCCACACTACCAACAATAAAGCAGTCTGCAATTCTCAAACTTTTGCCAGCTTACCTTGAAATAGTCTCCCCGGGTGTGGTGCTATCTCTGTAGTTTCCATTTCTGGTTTTGTGTTTATCTACTAAGGAGGTCCCGGTGTGCCTCAAGCCACATACCACCCCTGTGTCTGCCTCGAGCTTCTAATAGCTATTCCTGATGGGGAAGGCACTAGCTTTCTAGAGACTTTTGTCAGTGATGTCAGCAGCCACCGGTGCAATCCTGGCTCTCATCTGTTTCTTTCCATACCCTGTTCACATGTGTTTTTTTAGGTTGCAAAGACTTGCTCAACTTTTAGATAAAGACTTTTTTCTCTTGATTTGGGTTTGAATCTAGGCAAAAGACTCTTCGGGTTATGGGTCTCATGAATAGTATAAGACTCACAAACTGGCTTGCTGTTTGAGGTTTTCACCAATATCTCAGAGCATAAGTCCATTGCTCCTGTTTAAAACTGACCCCACCGTGTTCAGTTCTCCACTGATCTCAGTTTCTCAATTGAGTAATGACTCCGATTTAAGATATTTATGGGGCAAAGATAACTACATCCTTTGCTCCCCATAAAGGTTCAAGCATTTCCTCCTCGTGCATCTGCCAAGAATTCTCCATCTCGCCTAGCCAGATTTCCCTGCCTTGTAGAGAAAATCTTGCCAGCTCTCTGCTGCCCTCTCATGGTATCTGTTAGTACAGCGTTCATATCTGCCCTTGACTGATCCTAATGGACTCCAGGGATGCAACACCTTTGTGGAGCCTGCAGATCAAACTAGCACGGTCAACTGGACGTCTACCACCGTTTTTTACTATTTTCTTTCAAATACAGATGACGAACATCCCTAACAGAATTTTGCTTCTAACCTTGAAATTCATAAAAGCACAAAGGAGGGGAACTCTGGGGCATGTTTTAAAGATGAAAGAAAAGCCCATTTGGCTAACCAGTGCCTGCAGCCTAGCCGGAAGGATTTCAAGAGATCTTGTTCCCTGGGCTCCACACTAGTTCAGAAGAATATAAATGTCTTAGGGTGGTCCTAATGGCTTCTATTTCAGCAGCATTCCTGGTGATTCCAACGAATCTGAAGAGTGCCTTTGTTGGGCTGTACATAAGGCATAAGCATGCTGTGAAGTGAATATGTAATATGTGAAGCTCACAGGTCACAGAAGGCTGGTCATATTAGATTTGTTAAGAAAAAAAAAAAGCCAACCAGTTTTCATGAACCATCCCCCAGAAAAACCCAGAACAAAAAGAGATCTTGCTTTGTGTCTAGTGTTTGCTGAACAGTTCTTGGACTTCAAGTAACCCTCTTCTACACTGTTCAGACTACCTCTGTGCTTAGCATTAAATCTTCACACTGGTGCACAGAGGACAAACAGCCCTGTCTGTGTGCTGCCCTTCCACTCTGTCCACTCAGGGAAGGTGTCTCTCTTGTCATGCTCTGCAAGCTGTATACTCCTCTCCTCAGTCAGCTACTTCTGTGGAGCAGACATAGATGCTGGAAGTTTGGATGGGTGAGACAAACAGAGGCAAGAATGCACGTTGCATAGCTGCGTTCTTCAGTTGGCTTGTCCATCCAGCTTTGCGCTCCAATTGGCTTGTCCTGCTAATGTTATATCTGCCATGTCCAGACTGCATGAAAACTCATGTCTGTCCTCAACTCTGATCTCATCTATTCAGCAGTAGCACTCGCCTGCCCAAGCCCTGTCACCAACTCTTGGTTCCTTAGTAGGTTGCATTCATCATAGCATCATTGTCTTTGCATCAAAACATTGGGTTAAATTCGCCACCTCACTAACCTAGATTGCCTCTCATCTTTCTTTTACTTCTGTGTAACCCATAAAAGATGGTGGATAATACATTGCATGCTTATTCACAGTGGGGGTTTAGTAACACTTGCCAAGGGTATTTCCTCTAAGTAGCAGCAGTCCAATCCTTGGAAATAAAATCCAAGTCCTGCTCAGCTGATTCTGCTTCTGCCCCATCACAGATGCTTGCCCAGCATCCCTTACTCCTCTGACGCCAGACTCCTCTATGCTTCTTGCTTCTTGTAGCACACAGGATCCTTTCAGTTCTCTATGTGACTTTATGCCACCTTTTCTCCCCTCTCCTGTTTACTTGGCTCAGCTGGAAGAGCTCTAGCAACTCTGAATTTGCATTTTTAATTAGGCATTGCATCGGATTTCAACTCTGTTATCCTGAGTTCCTCTTCCATTTAAGCTACCAAAGACTCTATGCACAGCTATATGCATATGAATAAGACAGTTTTTTTAAAAAAAATCTCTTAAGCTTTAACATTTTATATGAAGCAATGTCATTTTTTCTTTTTCCCATGAAAAGGTTGCTTATTATTTTTTAAGGTGAAAACAAAGGCTCTCCTCAGGCAAAACTTACCTTTTTCTAGACCCCTTCCAGCAACACACATTATTTAAAGTCAGGCAGAGCACTGCCCAGCATGACCTTTCTGGAACAAGTGGAACACAGCACTCTTTTTCTTAGCCCTACTCTGCATGGCTTTACCCCAAATCTTGCCCACTGTGGCCTCTTCCACTCCCCATGAAATGTTCTTTCTGGGAAGAAATAAATCTCATTCTGGTGACTATCTACTGAGCACCCACTACACACCAGTGTGCAAAGTATTGTCCAGCAAGGTGAAGAAAATGGCAGTATGCTGAGTGTAACTTACTGGTATACAAGAGAAGGGGCCAAGCAGAGAAAATGCTGATGGTAGTGGTGGTAGTAGTGGTGGTGGTGGTAATGATGGAGACTAGGTTGAGAAAAAAAATCAGAGTTGAAAAGAAAGACATGGAATTTGGACATGGCAGATACAGCATTAGCAGGATAAGCCAATTGGAGAACCCAAGTATCTAGGTTCCTTGCCATCTAACTAAGCATCTTTCGCAGTCCCCTTCCCTACATTTAGACTCTCGATTACCCCTTCTTGCTGTCCTTTGACTAAGTTAGTAAGCTGTTTCAAGCCTTCTTACCTTCCTTCTTTGTACTGTAAGGACTCCAAGTCTAATTAGCAATGATGAACACAGAATGAGCCCGAGAATGATGGGGCAGGGAATATGTTTTATCTCTATTGTTTAAATAAACCGAGAATTCAGAATCACTGCCAAAAGGAAACAGAAAGATGGGGTAGACCCAGCTTTGTGAGCAGCTGATATGGGGAAACTCTGTTCTAAGTATTCTTGACCACCAGCTCTGTCGAAAGCATACAAGTTATTAATGGTATTTCTCATGCCAAATTATTCAGCTATTTATGTTCCACTGTTTATATTCACTAAATGTGACTAATTTTTCCATACTGTTTTCATTAACAGTTCTATTAGGGCCTCTGCAAAGGCATATATATATATATATATATATATATATATATATATATATATATATATATATATATATATTGCTCCTGAATCCTCTGAATAGTCATAGGAGATAAAATGTATTGTAATCCCATTCTACAGATGAAAAAGCTGACTCTGGAGGCAGTTTAAAAATATCTGTGTATATGGTGTTGACTGAGATATTAACAAAATGAAGTGAAATAGTTAGGTAAGTTAGGTAGTGAATGTATAGACAAGAGGCTGGAGGGGCCAATGGGTGCCAAGATTGGGTACAGAGGGACAAACAACTTCAGAGGAGAGGAAGTTGGGATCATGTAAGCAGGGTGAGAAGCAGTGTTGAACATCACCTTCCTAAGCTGAAATCTTATTCTGCAATTTCTAGTTGCTCCTGGACACTTACCCTTTCTGATCTTGTAAAGTGAAGATTAGAAATAAGAGCCACCACACAGATAAAATAGTTAGTAGAAAGCCCAGCCGTCTATTGTTACTGGAATCATCATTTCACATTAAGAGAATCCACATTCTTCTTTCAGTTGATGAGAGATGATCCAAAGTCACTGCCCCTATATGTCACTTAACATGCAAATACAACTGAATAAAATATTTTTAAGGGCACAATGGAAATGGCAGTTGACTAGAAGAGCAATGTAAACATCTTAGAGTGGCAACAGGCATAGTAAAGGATAGTGCTAGTTGACCTTGCTAGGACAAAGTCCAGGGAGAAAGAACTAAGTGAGGAGACTGCAGTTTTCTTGTTCTCCCTTTACTACACACAATCATACACAAACACACACACACACACACATGCAAGCATGCACATGCACACATGCATCCATGCTAAATATGGGTATCCTTACATGGCTGAGCTCACTGACTGATAGCCTTCTCCCTTAAACCTCTTCATATCTTAGGTGTTCAGACCTTCCCATTGACCTTGCAGCTCTGATAAAGACCCTCAAACTACTAAACAGTAAAGAAAGCCACATGATGGGCATACAGGAGATCCAATGTCCCATATCTTCAGTGGTGCATGGCACAGGGAAGGCCACTATAGTACCAAGTCCTAAGTCCCATATCTGATGAATCAAGGCTGGCTCGCTCCCCTCTCCCCCTGCTTTCTACTTCAGGACTCTCTGAACCACTAACTTTGGCAGGGTTTTTCTTACGCCCTAGTTAGCATTCTGCAGTGTTGTTTTTTTTTTTTTCCCATAAATTCCTTGAAAAGCAAAAACCAATGCACTTATTTCACATATATGGGGAAAGGGAGAAGGAGTAAGTTTTATCTACTTTGCAGATGGAAAGTAGTCTTTCAACTCGACTTTCTGCCTCAGGGTTGCTCTATAAATGCTTCCCAGTTTAAAAACCACCTGGGCAGTTTGTCCCAAGAGGCTCCCATACCTATGTGTTATTCTTACAGATAATTCTAGCTCTAGCCCTGTGCTAGAATGGTCTGAATGTGTAGGACTACCCAAATCTGTTTAAATTGCTATCCCCAAACCATGGTTTCTATGACTGGGGCTTTTATGGAATTCATGAGCTACACATTCCAGCAAGCAAAGGATAACCTGGGTGGCCATCAAGCTTCTTGATATAGCTATAACACGCATGGGGAAGGGTCTTAGCATAAAGGGGGAGAATTAGCTGAGCACCCTCTGCCAAAAGACATTCCTCTATTATTTCTATGTAGAATATAAGCTCAGGGGGTACTGGTTAGTTCATATTGTTGTTCCACCTATAGGATTGCAGATCCCTTCAGCTCCTTGGGTACTTTCTCTAGCTCCTCCATTGGGGGCCCTGTGTTCCATCCAATAGATGACTCTGAGCATCCACTTCTGTATTTGCCAGGCACTGGCATAGCCTCACAAGAGTCGGCTATATCAGGGTCCTCTCAGCAAAATCTTGCTGGCATATGCAATAGTGTCTGCCTTTGGTGGCTGATTATGGGATGGATCCCCGGATGAGGCAGTCTCTGCATGGTCGTCCCTTCTGTCTCATCTCCAAACTTTGTCTCTGTAACTCCTTACATGGGTATTTTGTTCTCCATTCTAAGGAGGGACGAAGTACTCACACTTTGGTATTCCTTCTTCTTGAGTTTCATGTGTGTTGCAAATTATATCTTGGGTATTCTAAGTTTCTGGGCTAATATCCACTTAGCAGTGAGTGCATATCATGTGAGTTCTTTTGTGATTGGGTTACCTCACTCAGGATGATATCCTCCAGATACATCCATTTGCCCAAGAATTTCATAAATTCATTGTTTTTAATAGCTGAGTAGTACCCCATTGTGTAAATGTATCACATTTTCTGTATCCATTCCTCTGTTGAGGGACATCTGGGTTCTTTCCAGCTTCTGGCTATTATAAATAAGGCTGCTATGTAGAATATGTTTAACATTGGGAGTTTCACTATTAAGAAGTATGGTCTTATTGGAGTAGATGTGGCCTTGTTGGAGGAATTCTATCACTGAGCCTGATTTGAGCACTTGAAACCTCAAAGGTAGTCAAGGTGCCTGTGAAGCTGAGGCTGAACCAGAAAGAATGGAGTGTGCGTCTCTCAGAGTTCTATGGCCACATCTTCACCAAATACTTACAGTAACTGCCTACACTTAATCCTTCTTATATTCATTCTCTCTCTCTCTCTCTCTCTCTCTCTCTCTCTCTCTCTCTCTGTCAGTCTTAGTCTCTCTGTTTCTCTATCTCCATGTATCTGTCTCTGTATCTATCTCTATTTCTCTGCTGTCTTTGTCCCTGTCTTTCTCTGTGTTTCTCTGTGTACCTCTGTCTCTCTGTCTCTGTCTCTCTCTTAATCCTTCTTATATTCATTTTCTCACTCTCTCTCTCATTTTCTTTTTCTCTCTCTTTCTCTTTCTCTGTGTCAGTCTTAGCCTCTCTGTTTCTCTATCTCCGTGTGTCTTTCTCTGTATCTATCTCTATCTCTCTGCTGTCTTTGTCCCTGTCTTTCTCTCTGTGTGTGTCTCTCTCTGTCTCTCTCTCTCTCTGTCTCTGTCTCTCTCTGTCTCTCTCTCTCTCTTTCTCTGTGTCAGTCTTAGCCTCTCTGTTTCTCTATCTCCGTGTGTCTGTCTCTATCTCTATCCTCTATCTCTCTGCTGTCTTTGTCCCTGTCTTTCTCTGTCTCTCTGTCTCTCTCTGTTTCTCTCTCTGTCTCTCTGTCTCTCTGTCTCTCTCTGTCTCTCTCTGTCTCTCTGTCTCTGTCTCTCTCTCTCTCTGTCTCTCTGTCTCTCTCTCTCTCTCTCTCTCTCTCTCTGCCTCTGTGTGTGTTACTTACTTGACAGGAAGATTTTCTTTATCTTGAAATCATGTTAAATCATTAGGAGAGACCTCAGATTGAAACCCTTCCTGAGACCTCACCCTTTTAAAATGTTTTTTTTTTTTTTTCTGGGTACCCTGAGTATTCATTTTCCCTCATTCTGGTTCTTTTGATTTACATGTGCTTTCACTGGTCTGTAGTATTTGAAGACCTATTTTATTGCTTTTGGTTTTGTGTGTGTGTGTGTGTGTGTGTGTGTGTGTGTGTGTGTGTGTGTGTAAGGAGGGGTGCCCATGAGTGTGGTGCCTAAAGAATCCAGAAGAGAGCCTTGGTCTCCCTGGAATTAAAGCTACAGGCTGTTGTGGGTTGCTGACATGGTTCCTGGGAATTGAACTCTGTTCCTCTGGAAGAGCAGCAAGTGCTCTAACCACTGTGGCATCTCTTCAGACCCTGGGTTTTGGCGGTTTTATGGTTGCATTGGACTGGCAATTGTGTGCCTTAAAAACTGGAATGTATTTAATATGAATAACCAGATCCTATTGCCCTGTAAAAGTAGAACTCCCAGCAAGACACTTAACTCTCTTCCCGAGACACAAAGACCACGATTCCCAAGAATAACTGTGACAGAGACCTATCTATTTGCCAGGTTAGGTACCTGAGAAAAACTCCAATAGACTAAATGGCTTATGAGGAAGAGAAGTTCACTTTCCATAATCATCAGGCTAACAGTCTGAGGTCAAGGCATTGGCAGAAGGGGTGTCTGATGAAGGCCACTTGCCTAATTTATAAAGGGAAGGAACTAGCTGGCTCCCTGAGGTTCCCTTTATGCAGATATTCATTGTACATAAAAGGACTCTAGTCTTGTGTTTGATCATTTCCAAAAATCCCCAGCCATAGATACCATGGTTTGGGGATAGCAATTTAAACAGATTTGGGTAGTTCTATGCATTCAGACCACAGCACAGGGCTAGAGCAAGGATTATCTGTAAGAATAACACACAAGTATGGGAGCCTCTTGGGACAAACTGCCCAGGTGTTTTATAGACTGGGAAGCATTTATAGAGCAACCCTGAGGCAGAAAGAGGAGTTGGAAGGCACAAACCAAAGGTCAACTCATACATTTCCAAACACACCTTTTATATGGTAAATGTATTTGAATCCAAGCATTTTAATGTATAAATGTTACAATGGCATGCTTTTGCAAATAAAAATATTTAATATTCTGTTGTTTAAAATCAGACATTGTTATCATTTCAGTGTCTAGGCTGATCCCATAACTTGGAAATTTAAAATTGTGCCAGGATAAACATGGCATGCATAGCAAGCTCTTTTGGCTGTGCACAGATTCATATGCTAGTTCTATTTTTAATTTTGTGAGGAATATCTATACTGGTTTCTATAGCACCTGGACTCATTTACATTCCTACCAACAGTGAATGAGCACTTCCCTTCCCCCCAATAACCATTGGTATGGTGGTAGTTTTGTTGGTTCACTTGTTTTCAGAGATATGCTGAGGATGTCCTCAAACTCAAAGCAAACTTCCTAACTCAGCCAACTTGTGACTTTTACTTTTGTTTGTTTTGTTTCCCTTTTTCTTTTGAGACTGTTGTGAGCAGGTTTGATTTTTCTAATATCTGCTTTAGTGAGCTTATTATTGGCTTGTAGAAAAGCCACTGGGTTGTGTGTGCTGGTTTTGTGTCTTGTTACTATGCTGAGGGTGTTCATCAGATGTAGCAGTCTTCTAAACTATTGCCATTTAAGTATACAATTGTATCACTTTATGGCCACAATAACATTACTTCTTCCCTTCACATTTGTATCCCCTGTATTTCTTTTGCTTGCCTTGTTGCTTTAACTAACACTTCAAGCACTCTTCAGGGGCATCTGACATTTTGATAGTGTAATACAATCTTGTCTTTTTTAAACAGAGTATGTATTTGAGAGTCTGAACTATTAAAAGCATTTTTTTTCAATATCTCGTAACATTTTGAGTAAGTTTGTGACTTGGAGTTAGGCGATATTCATACCTATATTCAGCTACATGCCAGTGAGCTGCAGTATGGACACGTTCATGACTATATTGAGTGAGAGAGTGAGCACTTTCATGTCTCATTCCTGATTTTAATTTGTGATTTTCTTAGAAGGTCTTTGATCAGCAATTTTAAGAGATACTTTTTCTCTATATAATAATTTTTGTTGGTGGTTACTAATCTTTGGGTCTTGAAGTATATCTTGTCATTTCTGACTTTTAATGGGGCTTTTCCCCCTGGCTTCTTCTGGGAAGCTGGTATAAGAGTAGAGAGTCTGCCTTTGTAAGTAGCTTGGCTGCATGCCTGTTCACTTACAGATGCTTTCCCCTCTTCATGGAGCTTGTGTGCAGTTCCTGTCTGTGTGTCTTCAATTTCCCCCTTCAACACGGCCTGACTTTTCCATCGTTTAAACCAATGTCCCCAGTGGATGCAGACACCACAAGAGATTCCTGAGACCATAGTGATTCTCAAGACAAGTGTTTTGCTTGGCTATTGGAGATGAGAAGACTGGGGGCTTGTGGCATAAAAATTTATAGGATTCTGCTTCCTGTGACTGAAAGATTTGACTGTAAGACTTATTTCAAGATGACTCGCCACTGTAACATGAGTGAATGATGTGGGAGGCAAGGGCTCTCTTCTATAGAAGCTCCATCCTGTGCAAATGATAGATATCACATCTCTAGTCATGTTTTTGCAGAGTGCCAGACAGCATACCTGTGAATGTCGCTGGGGTTTTCTTTTCTCTTTGGCTTATAGCTCCACTGTGGGGTTTGTTATCCCCTCTCCTGCCATTGTATCACTTCCAGTGTTAGAGTCCACTTCTTTTTACAGATCTGAGGTTCAATGTTCCACATTTCTCCAAATTTCTATCTAGTGTATGCTATTGCACTCCTATCTTTTTATGCCATCTACTCTCCTGCAGCCATCTACCATTTTGTGCATTGTTTCTCAGACTAATGAAGAAGCAGTGAGATTATCAGGGGTCTCTATAATGTGACAGCTTCCATTCCTCAAGCTTTGGTATTCTAAGCACTAATGTCACTATTATCAGTACCACTAAAACCACACACACACACACACACACACACACACACACACACACACACACACAGACACATTCATTGTGCTAAAACCACACACACACACACACACACACACACACACACACACACAGACACATTCATTGTGCTAAAACCACACACACACACACACACACACACACACACACACACACACAGACACATTCATTGTGTCAGAGTCTTTTACTGAACTCAGAGTTTGTCAACTTTATTTCTTCCAATTAATCATTTTCATCTACCATCCATCCTTTGTCTCTGCCTCCTGAGGGCTGAGATCACAGGCAGGCTACCATGGTTGGCTTTTACGTGGGTTGCAGATACCCAAACTCTTGTCTTGATGCTTCTTTGAGAAGCACTTTGTCCATTGAGCCAACCCTACTCATTCTGATTCACAGAAATAATCTTCAATTATATGTTCTTAATGGATTATATATTTATAGCTATGGCATTATATTGTGCATATATAAAAATGTGCTTGTGCATGCATGCACACACATAAACACCACATACACAGAGAGAGAGAGACCACAAAAACACACACCACACACATATATACACATCACACATACATACATACACACACACACACCACACACACACACACACACACACACACACAAGCAGTCATGCACATATACTCATTCACCATGGCACAGGCCAGGCAGAAACTTAGAGACATGGAAACATAGAAGCATAGGAGAGTCCCTATCTACATAGCAGTTAAATCTACTAAAAGAGAAAGAATGAGTTAGTCACTGCAGGCTTGAAGGCTGGGACTCTGTCCTAAGAGTGTGGCTTGAGATGTGGTTCTGTCAGTGTTCTAGTGACTTGTGAAACAATGCTTCCTTCTGTCCATCACAAGACACTGTGATTGCCCAACTCCAGTTTCTACTCATTGTTAAGAGTCCACCTCATGTACCCCTCTCCAGAGCACCTGTTCTAATCAGAAGAAAGCTCATCTTTTGTGGATAGCTCTCTCTGTGATCCCAGGCTTTCCATGAGTTCTGCTCCCTGCCAAGGGGACTTCTTGCAGGGCTCTTCTCTCCTCCCAGTCAGTGTACCTCCATTCTCCCTCATCATAGGACACCCATCAGAAACTTCTTGGGGAGGAACGTGAAAGGAGAGGGACAACAGCATTTTCTGTTCTGTCCTCTCTTGTACTTTTCTTTCTGAATGATCATCCCGGGAAGTAGATCTTACAAGGTAATTCATCACTTATGTTATTATTTATTAGATAGCAGTTCCACCTGACAATATCTAATATATATCCTCTTTGTGTCCTGGATACCTAGAGGTCCCCAAGCAAAAGGTGGGATTCCTACCTAGAATCCCAGAAGAAGCTGTAAGAAGTTAAGGGGAATAAATGCTTTCCAGTGTACATGCTTTTTTTTTCTTTATTTTTTTTGAAACTTTATTTTTGCTGAATGAGGTGTCTTGGTTTTCTAATTTAAACCAGGCGCATAGCTGCTGTGTGTGTGCAATTAATCTTTTAATATATAATGAATTAATCGTGTATGTGGCGCTTCTAGTCATTGCGGGGCATAATTTGAGGTTCTGTAAGGAATATAAAGAAGAGAGGATATGTTCCTGGCTCATGAGGAAAAAGATGGGTCTGCAGAAAGAACTAAGTGGGTCTATGAAAAGAAAATGTGCAGCAGTTAAAAGCTGAGTGCAGCTCAAGTCATATAAAAACCCAGTTCTCCGAGGTTGGGAGGAGGCAGAAGCAGGTACTGTAAATACAGTCTCCAGCTAGGAAGGTAATATTGAAGGCTGATCTGGAAAGTGTTGTTTAGCATTCAAACCATTGATGACTGGGGAAATGGCTCTTGAAGAGCCTAATAAAGCAAAATAGCACAGAGGAAATATGGAATGCTTTGGGGAGCAATGAGTAAATCCTTCAAGAGGCAATATTGTTTCCAAACCATTCTCTAGGTCAAGTTCTGACTGAACCAAAGCAGCATGCACAAGACTTGGTGTTCCTACATGCTCAGCTCCTAAAGACATAAATAAGTAAGTCCTTTAACTCTATAGTTTGTCTGGCCCACTGTCTTTGTTTGAATCTTATTGCTGTAAAGAGACATCATTACCACTGTAACCTCTTATAAGGGAGAACATCTAAATGGGGCTGGGACAAGCTTACAATTTCAGAGTTTTAGTCCACTATTCTCATGGTGCTGTAGAAGGAGCTGGGAGTTCTACATTTGGATCCAAAGGCATCAGGAGACTGTGGGTCACAGTGGACCTGGGTATAGCTTGAAGCTTTAGCATGTAAGACCTCAAAGCCAACATCCACAGTAACATGCTTCCTCCAACAAGGCCACACCTACTCCAAAAGGCCACACCTCCTATTAGGGCCCTTCCCTATGGCCAAGCATGAATCTATGGGAGCCATACCTATTCAAACCACCACATTCACCATTTCAATTCTTTTGAATGCAGTCTCCAGGAAAGTATTTCCAAAAGCCCTCTAGGCAGCTGTCTAGCTTGGCTTGGCTCTGGGCAAAGCATGCCTTGGAATCTACCACTAATGAGTGACTGGAGAGCAAATGTGAACAGTGATTGAATAGTCGTCACATACATGCTCACTTGATAATGCCTCAGGGACCTGCAGGGCCATTCTGAGATCCCTCGGCTTTTCCATGATAAATTAGTTACACTATTTATAATATGCCAATAGTCTAATTATAAGAATGTTTATCTCTTCTGTGCGGAAGGTGTGTGCATTGATGTAGGAATTGGAACAGGCCTCTGTGCCTCTGCTAACTCCCTGTGCCACCTTGAACAGTCACCTCCTCTAAGCCAAATTGCTCATCTACAAAACCGCAAACAGGTTGAGTCTTTCTTAGAAAAACTGGGTGATCATTTTGGGGGAAATACACAGAAAAATCACAAACTTTAAGGCATTGTGTCTTTTCCATCATTTTCATCATCCTCATTTGTTAAATTGTTTATTGATAATATTATAGAAATTTGACATTAGCATACTGCATCATCAAACACTAGGGAAGCAAACCTGAGATTTATCTGATAGAGTTGCAATAGCTATGCTTATTGCTTGCCAATCACGATTAGCATGGGTTCCCATGGACCAGATCATTAGCATCCTAACTCCATGACATGGGAACCATTGAGATCTCCACTTGGTTGTTAAAAAGGGGAAGGAGACTTTGTATGGGGATAAGAGCTGGAATTCCAACCCACACAGTTTGATGCTGACATCCATAATTTAAGCAATATACCTCTCTGAATGAATAGACACACCCAGGTCCCTCAGTGTCTGTGAAGTTCTGTGGGTCACAAATGTAATACTCTCATTTTGCAATGAATGACAGCTCGCATTTACTCATCTTTGGAATTAATAATTCGGTTACACATCTTTCTGATGCTGCAGCTCTACTCCAGAAACCTAAATGCAGTCCCTGAATGGAACTACTTAATCCCTGTTTTGACTATGCCTCTTTCCAACAGGAATACCCATGATCATTTGGAATGGTTATGGCTGGAGCCTAGCATGGTCCACTGTCCTCCAGCCCAGAAGTTTCCCTCTGTCTCCGAGCGAGGTAGCTTCTCAAAGAAAACAGCATGCACCTTCAGAACATGCACCTGCACCATCTTGAAAGGTAAATATTGTTTGGAGGAATGTCATCATACTTTAGAAGCCAAGGAACCTCCTCAAGAGCTGGAAGCTCGGGACTCTTTGTAATTATTAGGAAACTCACTGCTGAGAGAGACCACTTGGAACAACTGTACCAATAGGAGAACCAGCCTGGACAGTTGTGTCCACCAAAAACAAAAACAAAAACAAACAAACAAAAAACAAAACAAAACACACTCTTTAGCACTTGGACTGCTTTCCTTCCTTCCTTCCTTCCTTCCTTCCTTCCTTCCTTCCTTCCTTCCTTCCTTCCTTGTTTCCTTTCTTGCTTCCTTCCTCTTTTCCTTCCTTCTATTTTTCTTCCTTCTTCTCTTCATTCATTTTTTCTTCTTTCCTTCCTTCCTTCCTTCCTTCCTGAAATAAAACTTTAGCAGATCTGTCCCTAGACTACCACAGCAAGCCCAGGTGCTCTGCTGTATACACAAGAACCTTGGGTGTATAAGAAATTCCCCACTCCCACTCCCAGGGATCACAGGAAAAGGGGCAATTCTGAAACAAAAACTGCCATTCTAGAAACTTTGGACTATGTGAGATTCATTCTTAAATAGTCTTTGAGGGAAAGAAAAGACAGGTTTCAAGAACATAAAACACAGCACCCCATCTTCTGTTCCCTAGGAAGCCATTACACAAAAGTTACCATGATCCAGTGTCAGCTTTTGCCTTGACATGTCCCCAGGTAGCATGAAGAATATGTCAAATATAAAACTGAAGGGCATTTGTGTAAGTGTTCTCTCCCACTCCCACTCTTCCTTCATGAAAGTGTTGGATAGTTCAAAAGAAGAGGTGCACGAAGACTGGGCTTTGAGATGAGAAGTTCGTGGACAGGTGGGAAAGAGGATCTTACCCCAGCAAGGATGGACAAGGTAGGACACAAGATATATTGGCATTACCTGAGAAATAGCAATACCACCATTATCCCATCCTCCCAGTCACTTTAGCATGGTGATTTCTAATCCTGAGAAACTCAGCACAGAATCTAAATTTTTTCCCAAGGTAGTATTTCTAGTCATAAGCTATGTTGGAAACCCAAGCACTCTGCCTACACTCTCAAAATAAATTTACTATTTCCTATCTATTAATTACTGACTCTGCATATGGGCATAAAAATTTTGCAGCCTATGTTTAATAATGGTTCAACTCTCCTCTAGCCCACCACCCAGCAGAGGTAGTGGAAGAGACAAGTTATTAGGATGTGGGGAGAGTGGACCTTTCCAGCAATAGTTCCTTGGGGGCGAGCTTGATCTTCTTTGCCAGCAGTTCAGTCCCACAGCAAACACCAAGTATGACTCAGCAGCTGCAGTCCAGTCCTCTAAGCAGGCAGACACCAGGCAAGAACCAGCAGCTACAGTCCAGTTCTTTCAGCAAGCAGACACCAAGGAGCTGTAGTTCAATCCTGAAGAAACTGCCAGGTTCACCACCAGCCAGCCTAAGGCGAGGCCACAGACACAGCAAGCTACCACAGGAACCTCACAAACAGTTTTTGGGTGGGTATCTCTTACCACAAGTTGAGCTCAATAATACTATGTAGGGTGAACCAATATATAGGTTTCTTTATGAAGAATAGTGAGGCGGAGCAAACCAAACCAAAGATTAGTGCTTGTTGCCCACTGCCTGTGGGGTCATATATATACTTCTTCATCATGGGTCCTTTCACGTGTTTGGTATATCAAAACATCCTTTCACCTGTGTCCACTTCAGGAAAACATTCTCTCACGTGTTTGCTTTTATCAAGACATCCTTTTACCCATCTGCCCCAGCAAATAATCATTTGACATAACTAACTTTCTAGAGAACTAGTTTCCACTTCATCTGGTATGGTAAATTGAGGAAGAATTTGGCCTTTAATGGACACCTACAAGATGAAATAACATTTAATGACATTGTCTTACCACCTCCACCCCCATTTGTTCATATTTTGTTGTCTTCTTTGTAGGGAGGGTAGGAAGGGAAGAGATTAAGAAATTGCCAAAGGCCATTTTGCAGAGCAATGGAGACAGAATTTATGGTCTACCTGAGACACTGATTCCAACATTAACAGTAAAACAAATGCTCCTTGATTAGGGTTTTGTTTGGTTTTTAATGGCAGGTGGGCATCCTCCTGGGAGAGGGCTGGATAGCCAGCTGTGGCAAATATCTGGCAGGACTTTCCATGGTCTACTATCAGATTCCCTTGTTCTGACCAAAACTTTTAACCTGCCTTTGAATTTGGACTTACTTAACTTCCTAGCTCCTCCCCATCTTATTTGTCCATCAGCCTTCAAAACTCATAACGAAATTTTTTCCCTCAATAGTTGGTCTCCAGATATCCATTTACATGCTGTGACTCATGGCTCCAGACACAGCTGGCCACTGCTCCTGCCTCTTACGTATGTGTCCAGGGTAGAATACACTGTGTCTGGAAGTATAGAGTATAACAAGGAATTCAGAATATGCATTTGGTAATTTACTGATAACAATGGCAAAATCACCTGCAAATACTAGTGTTTGCAGTGTTATTTACATGTTAACACATGCTAATGTTAGTATATGTTAAAACTGAGCAAAGGCATTTAACATAATTCAAACTATTTTCTAACAGTGTGATGACAGTTGAGCCTTCCTCTAAGTGACAAGCTCCAAACGCAATGCAAACCCCCAATGATAATAATTTGGTTTTCCAAGATGCAGGGGGCAGCCAACTATCTACCAGTGAAGGTATATGTATGCTAATCCTTCTGCAGGTAATATGCAGAGGATGCCCATATGGGCAAACAATGTAAACTCTATAACTGTAGAGAGAAAAGAGTTCATTGTTTCTTTCTGTATCTGACACTGAAGTGACAGGGCTGAGAACTTAACCTAGCCATGCCTCTCTCCCTCCTTCCGGTCTTGTCACATAATCACATCATTAGCCTGAGAAGAATTTCTGCTTTAGGGAGCAACCTTGCTGGGTGGAAGCTATAGCTTTAAAAGTCCCTTAAGGTTTCAGTTTGAACAGTCATCCTGAGCTTTAGATTGACTTTCTAGAAGAGAAAGTTTAAACCTTGTGCATTTGGGAGAACAAAGAAGAAGCCTTGGGATTCCCAAGGCTTCAATTGCCAACTGTCTCGCACTTCTTGCTCAGTTTTTTTTCTCCCCAGCAAGATTAAGATGAGTGAAATAATTTTTCTTTTTAGTTATCATTGAAGCGTTCACATTTTCCATTACTGTCAATTTCTTAAAACTTGTCTCATTAGCATTTTTAGAACAGTTTTTAAAGAGAAAGCAAGAAAGATTTCACTAAGGAAAAACGAGTGTGCCTGATCTCTAAATGCAAGAGAGTCGTCATGGGATGTCACTGACATCAATTTGTCCTATCCCATCTTCAATTCTGCTCTCAGTTCCTCTTTTTATATTGTGGAGCCTGGGAACAAAACCCAAGGCATTTTAGTTTGAAAAGATAGAAAGAAGTGGCCTATATTAAAAGCATCCTGGAAGCAAGATATAAGAAGGGATTATAGGGTTACTACTGGGCTCATAAAGCATTGAGATAAAGGAAGCAACACCCACAAGTCATGGTTTTCATATCTGTAAGGGTGATGAGGAGAAAGCAAACCCAAGAATCCCAGTGTCCCCTCACGCCAGCATACCCAGATGGTAAGGACACTCAGAGATGAGGACCTAACGGGCTCCCTGTCCTTACAAACTGAAATAGTTTCCTGTAAATGCATAGATTTGTGCCAAAGAACTAACTAGTCATTTGGAGTCATTTTTCCATGAAGGAAAAGAAGTTCCAAACTCCAGAGCAGAAACCCATTTCACATTTCGAGAGGTCGCCTCAGCTGATGGAGGGATTTTCTTGTGAAAACTGGATATTGTGAGTCAGTAATTGTGGGTTTCATAGGTGGCAGCAATCAGAGGCCGAAGATAGGCAGACCTCTTCAGAACCAAAAAGGTGGGGGTTGGAGCCAGGCAGTGGTGGCGCATGCCTTTAATCCCAGCTCTTGGGAGGCAGAGGCAGGCCGATTTCTGAGTTCGAGGCCAGCCTGGTCTAGAGAGTTAGTGCCAGGATAGCCACAGGGCCACACACTGTCTCGAAAAACCAAAAAAAAAGAGGTGGGGCTGGGGTTCCGAACTCTTCATTTCCATCTTCTAATATTTGCTGTCGATCCTATTGTATGTGACACAACAGGATAGCAGGATGTGAAAGACCAGCGTTTCTATTGGCATTTCTATCTGCGTACTATAAGAAGGGTAAAACCCAACATGGTCGTTGCCCAGAATCTGAGAACAGCAGCTTGCTAGGCAGTGCTTGCTAAGTATGGCAAACACACTGTGGGGCCCTGGCCTTAGGCCGCAGTCATTTCACAAACCGTTTATTCAGGACCGTGAGCACTTCATGTTGCTTAGACTTTTTCCATTAACGAATGTGTTTTCTTCTAAAATTCCCTGTGTGAATTACCTCACTTTATAAAGGCATCATTTTGTCTAACAATGTAAAGTATTCATCTGTCATTCATCATGCACTTTCAAAACTTCTTGTCCTTTATTAATTCAGAAAATAACCATTCAGAACTGTTGGTACTTCAGACATGGCTCTCCAGACCTGGGGTGCAATTCATTAATAAACCTAGGCAAGTCTCTGTCCCTACAGATCTTCCAGGCAAGGGCAAATTTAAGATAAATTATTAAAATGTATAGTGAATTAGAAGGTGATAGACATCACAGGGAAATGAACCCTGAAAGGAAAACAGGAAGGCGGCACTGGAGGAAGAATTGACCTCATGTCTGCTCAGTGCTGTTCTGTAATGGCTGCAATAGGCCAGGGAAGGTACGAACTCAGCAGCCACCTGCAGCCAGGGTGACCCTGGCAATGGGATCTTTAGAAGGATCTTGTCTATACCACAATGCACAGGGGGAGGGGGAGAGATGATAAGAGAATTAGCAGGTACTCTGGTCACGATGGATTTTCCTAAGACCTTGACTTTTTATCTGAAGTACAGGAAAACCCTTGGAGGACTTTAATGCTGGAGTAACAAGAACTACTTTAATGTTGTTTAAAGCCCTTTCAGATTCCAATATTGAAACTAAACTCTGGAGGACAGAGGTTAAGCTGGGATTTTGTATTTTTTTGGAAAATTGAGATAAAATACATTTTTGTAAAATAAATTATGATATGGAGGGTGCAGGGTTGCAGCTATATATTATGATAAACATACATACATGCATACATACATACATACAAATATATATCAGATCTTTTAAACAAATCATCCCTTGAGCTTGGCAGCCTTGGAAGCTGCCTCAGTTTTCATCAGAATATTTTAAGTGTGGTGCTCAGTGATTTGGGAAAAAATGTGAGAAGAACTTATGACCTTAGGTCTTTTTCTTAATGTGAAAGTATTATATGTTCCAAATATAAGTTTTTTCAAATGCCTAAAATGATAACAATTTTGAAAATGCTACTTAATATCACAATAACCTTTGTTAGAAGATAGTATCTTAAATTTCTCCTAGCTCAAAGTTTCCAATAAACAGGATCCTCTGATAAGTGTGGCTATGATCCTATGACCATACTTCTTTGTACAGGAACGTGACAGGACACTTGAGAGACATATCTCATTTACAAAGGAGACAACTCTCCAGCTCACACAGCGACAGAGGACCAGAGTAGGACTTTGCTGAGCTGAGCAAAACCCTGCTTCCACCACTCTAAGTGGAGTATTTGATGAACTTTCCTACAGGAAACAACTTCAACTCTACTTCCACATCATATACACATGTATGATTCTATATATATTGATATAAAAATTCAGAAATAGCAGAGGAGAGAAAACATTTCTATTCATCTTCCTGAGAGTTGGGTTAATTCATTTAATATGACTATCTCCAGATGCATCCATTTTTCCCGAAAATTTGTTAACTTGATTCTTCTCTATGGCTGAAAATAATTCCACTGTGTGTGTGTGTGTGTGTGTGTGTGTTTCCTTATCCATGCTGTGGTGGTTTAAATGAGAAAAGTACCATAGCTTCAAGTGTTTGAAGTCCTTACTTCAAACTTAGTTCCCAGTTAGTGGTGCTGTTTGGGGAGGCTATGGAGCCTTTAGGAGTTGTGTTCTTACTTGACATACATCACTGGGATGAAATTTATGTTGAGTACATATGCTCATTAATTTATTTATTCACTTTACATCCAGATTGCATCCCCTACCCTCCTCTCTTCCTAGTTTTACCCTTACAAATCCTACCCCCCCACACATTATACCCTCCTCTTCTCTGAGGAGAAAAAGAATTCCCCCTTGGCTTCACCCATTAGAACATCTATGGTCTAAAACTCAAGTGACAGCATCCTGCTGTCCAGGATGTGGAGCAAAGAAACCACACCTCCATTGCTCATGAGAGTTCAAACTTGCACAACCACTTTGGAAATCAAATTGGCAGTTTCTCAGAAAATTGGAAATAGTTCTACCTCAAGACACAACTATACCACTCTTGGGCAGATACCTCAAAAGACACTTCACCACTCCACAAGGACACTTGCTTATCTATGTCCCTAGAACCTTTATTTGTGATAGCCAGAAAGTAGAAACAACCCAGATGTTCCTCAGCTGAAGAACAGATAAAGAAAATGTGGTATAACCTACAGAATGGAATACTATTCAGCTATTAAAAACAAAGACATTGTGAAATTTTCCATCAAAAGACAGAAACTATAATATATCATCCTAAGTGAAGTAACCAAAGCTCAGACAGGCACACGTGCTATATACTCTGTAGTACAAGCAGTTTAAGCTTATCCCTGACTAGTTTACAAATAACTGAGTCTCAGACTATGGTTATTTTATTTGGCTTTGACAATTACCAAGGGGTAACCCATAACTGACTCTTCTAACTGATGTCCTGGCTGGCTACCTCCACAGTGATGAACCGCAGATATTTCCTGTATTGCCTGGTCATATGCTTATCGTCTACTACCCCCATGGTGGCTTCCTTTCTCCCCTCTTCTTCTTCCTTCTCTCTCACTTCTCCTCCTCCAACCAGTTCACACCAAAACCACCTACCTCTAATCCCTCCAAAAATTGGCTATAAACTATTTTCTTTGGCCAGTAGTTTTGTCAAGGAACACAGTTTGTATAATACTTGTAAACATGAGAAGATATTCATAGTCCTAGACCTCCTAGTATGGAATTTAGCATTACAATATAGAGCAACAGACAAAACCTCAACAATTTTCCTTTTTTGTCTAAATAAAAAGGCTCTTTTTCTTATAATAATAAACAACATGCTCTAAGAACGATTATGAAATTACTTTGAAAACTATTAAATAAAAGTTACACTTAAAAATCCAGCCTGTTCATACTTGGCAACTCAGAAGAAAGTATTTTATTATCTATTCTGTTCTCTTTTTCTTATAATAATAAACAACTTGTTCTAAGAACGATTATGAAATTACTTTGAAAACTATTAACTAAAAGTTACACTTAAAAAATCCAGCCTGTTAATACTTGGCAACTCAGAAGAAAGTATTTTATTATCTATTCTATCCTGGTGAGTTTAGAGTTCTGTATCTAAATCAATTTCTATTTTATCTTGTATTATGCTCCTAAAATTTTCTTCTTAGACCTAGAACATCTTTTTGATTCTAAACAATTAAGCTTATAGTAAGACTGTGGCTATTTAGTCTTCAACCCACCAGAGGCCCAAGAAGGAAATAAATATTGTTTGAGTATACAGTAAACACAAGGACAGAGCTTCCAAAAATATAGAAATGACACTTATACCATGGTTTATTTATTAGGTTTTGACAATTACAATGGGTAACCACTAGATGAGCCTTCTAACTGATGACCTGGCTGGCTACCTACCCAAGGGTATACCCAAGATATTTGCTGTTTCTCCTGGCCATGTGCTCACAGTTCATCTCCCTTTATGGTGGCTTCCTCTTTCTCCCCTTCTTCTTCCTTCTCCTTCCCTTCTCTTTCTCCAACCAGGTCACACCAAACCCACCTACCTCTAATCCCTCCAGTAATTGGCTATAGCCAATTTTATTTAACAAACAGTTTTAAATCAAGGAACATGGTTTGCACAACAAAAGCTCATAAACATGAAAAGACACTCACTCATAAGCCTAGACCTTCCAGTACAGAATTTAACATTATAATAGACCAAACAATAGAATTTAATATAACAGAACAAACCTCAACAGTACTCACTTACCAGTGGACATTAACCATAAAGTACCCTATAACCATGCTACAATCCACACACCCAAAGAAAGAAAGTAGTTAGGAGGGTACAAGGGAGGATGCATGACTTTGTGATTTTTTTATGCTCTTTCTCACATGCATTCTTGGCTTCTTGGATGATAAAATGTAATCAGCCAGCTTCTTACTTCTGGCATCTGCTGCCATACTTTCAGCATCATTATAGAGCTCCTAATCTAAAATCATTCTTCCTTAAGTTGCTTTTGATCCTGGTGTTTCATCACAGAGACAGAAAGTAACTAATATACACAAATTTCTTGATGGAAAGCTAGGTTGTTTTCACAACTTAACTATTGTGAATGGTGCTATAATAAACAATGATGTGAAAATATCTCAGTAATAGAGTATTACATCCAGGGGTGGTATAGCTCAATCATTTGATATATCTATTTATAGTCTTAGGGGGAACTTTCGTACTGAATTGTCTAGACTGGTATAATACCAGTAATTTATAAGCACTTCCTTTTGTCTGCCATTGTTCATGGTTTCCTGTTTGATTGTTTGTTTCTTTGTTTGCTTGGTTGGTTAGTTGGTTGGTTGGGTGGTTGGTTTAATTTGGTTTGGTTTGGTTTGGTTTGGTATGTTTTTCAGTTGTCTACTATTTTGACTAGGATGTGATGAAATGTCAATGTAGTTTTGATTTGTATGTCTTTGATGAATAGCAAATTTAAAGATTTTTATGTATCTATTGGCCATTGTTGGTATAGAGAAAAGCTATAGTGCTGGCTACTTTTATGTCAATTTGACACAAACTATAGTAATATAGAGGGAGTATCAATTGAGAAAAAACATTAATAAGATTATGCTGCAGGCAAGCCTATAGGGCATTTTCTTAATTAGTTATTGATGGGGAAATGGTCTAGTTCTTTGTTGGGGGACCAACCATAGGGTGATGGTCTGAGGTTCTATAAGAAAGGTAGGTTGAGTAAGCCATGAAGAGCAAGCCAGTAAGCAGCAGTCTTCTGTGGCCTCTGTATCTGTTCCTCTCTCCAGGACTTCCATTCTGGAAGTTCTGTTCTGCCCTACTCGGACTTCCATTCTGGAAGTTCTGTTCTGCCCTACTCGACTTCCATTCCTGACCTCATTAGATGGAACACAGTGATGTGGAATCCTAAGCCAAATAAACCTGTTTCTCCTCAAGGTGCTTTGGTCAGGGTGTTTCATAACAGCCACGGTAATGCAAACTAAGAAAGCTGTTGTTTTTATGTTATTTTGTATTCTGCTAGTATGTGAAAAAAATGTGTCAACTCTAAGAAGAGTTTTTTGGAGTCTTTAGAGTATCTTATACTGAAAATCGCATCATCTGATTTGATTTCCTGATCCCTCCCTCTTAAGGTTTCAAGCACCATAAGAATGGAGAAAGAAGACATCTTTGACTTATTTCTGCTTTTAGTAGAAATGCATTTATTTTATTTTGATTTGTTTTGTTTTGTTTTTCCATTCAGTATGATGTGGGTGTCCTCTGTACAGACTCTCATTCAATGAACTGTCTTCTTTTTATTCATATTTTCTTCAGAGATTTATCATGAAAGGTATATTTGACTTCTGTCTTTGAGTTCACTTTTGAAATACACTACGTTTATTAGTTTGTATCTGTTGAATCACCCATGAATCCCTTGAGTTGAGTCAATTTGACCAAGGACGACTTTAATATGTTCTTGAGTTTAATTTGGAAACATTTTATGACATTTTTTCTATGTTTATTGGGAAGGTTAATCTATAATTTTCTTTTATTGTCACTTTCTTATTTTGTTTGGATGTCAGGATAAATCTTTGTGAAAATGATTTGACAACATTAATTTCTATTTTATGGAATAGTTGGAAAGGATTAATATTAGCTTGCCTTTAGTCTGATGTAATTCAGCAGTGTACCCAACTGAACTTATTACAAAAGGGAGAATTTTCATAATGACTTCAATATTGCTGCTTATTATAGATCTGTTTAAATTGTTAATCTCATCTTGACTTAACTTACTAGTTCATACACAGGTAGAATACAACCAGTTTTTACAAATTTTTAAGTTTAGTAGAATAGGTAGATTCTTAAAATTTCTGGAGTTCCACTGATATCTGTTTACATTTTCATCATGAGTTTGTGAGCTTAAATATTTTTTCTTTTGATAAGTTTAATGATGTACTTATCAATGTTATTTAGTTTTCCAGAGAACCAGTATTTATTTTATTGATTCTTTGAAATTTTTCTTTGTTTCCATTTCATTAATTACTGTTCTTATTCTAATGATTTCTTTCTATCTACTGATTTGAGACTTGCCTTGTCCAGTTTCCCCCCTTAATTTGTGCCCTCTTTGTTATTTTTAGACATAAGCATTTTAAATTCTTTGTTGGGATTTCATCTAGTTTGGTCACATTGGGTGAGATTATTGTGGCATTAGTACTTTCTGGTTGACTCATATTGTTCTGGACTTCTGTGTTCTTTGTATTCTAACATTGATGCTTGTACAACTTTGATGAACTCATTGACTTTTTCACCCTGTCACTCTAAATATTTCAGGATAAATGTTTACAATGTTAGAATGAGTCTAGGTTTTGTGGGGTTAAACCATCATTTTTCTGGGCTAGACTGGTATTGAAGCCAATCAGGCTCAATATCTAGTCCTCCCTGAATCTGCCACTCATGGACTCATTAAGCCTAGTTAGTCAGTGAGCTCCACGGATTGTCTTTATCTCACTTTAGGGCTACAGCCACATACTTCTATGCCTGGCTTTTTAACATGGGTGCCAGGGCTCCAAACACAAGTCTTCATGTTGACCTGGCTAGATTTTACCATCTAGCTATCTCTCTAGCCCCTGCTCTTATGTTTAGCATTGGCTTTTTTTTCTACCTCAATGTGAAATAAATACTGTTTTGGAAGACAATCCAGTTTTTCTCTAAAGAATTTCAGTTGTTCCTGAAGGACTTCCTTCTCTGTCTCCAGAGCATCTTCAATATTAGGAGCACAAATAACTACAAAAGAGCAACATCACTATAATGCCACCTATCTCAAAAGAAGTCCTCGTGCAGGTTACATCCCCAAGGTCTACCTCAGTCAACCTTCCACTTCCTACATGCCTCATCATGAATGCCAAGTTAATTTGTCAGAACATCGATAGGAAACCCTTTGAGTATTGTGAAAAAAATTAACTTAATTTGAAAAAAATGGTGCTAGGCATCATGATAGCCATCTTGCTACCTGCTGCAAGCTCATGTATTATTCTTCAGACTGACTTTCCCACTGCCGAAAGACACAAAGAAAGCAAAACCATGCAGACAGCTGCTGATATGAAACCAGTCACTTCAGGAAAACCAAGAATCCAGAGCCAGAGCCACAGGCTGGTGCTCTCTCAGAGGTCTCCATCAAGTCTTTTCTCACCAGGACTGCAGAGGTTTCAAAGCTGACAGTCATGTGGGAGATGACACAAAGATACCACCAGAAAACTAGCTTTCAGTCTCAGGCAGACAGTTTTGGGTGATGTTAGGTGGACCAGGCTATTCAAAGCTGAGACCATAAATGCTAATGGAGCAAACAGATAGTAACAACCTTGTCCTGCTCCCATACAGACCTGCCAGCAAGGGAATAAAGCTTTTATTTAAGCTTTGTTTGTCCTTAAGAATGTGAAGTGTAGCTATTTTCTGAAAAAAAAAATTAGGATAGTGATTGGTTTCTCGGTTTTTATCCTCTGAGACTGGCATCTATGCACAAAAAGTGTTTGATTTTACAGATAACAACAATAAAATATATGGCTCCTCACCTCCCCAGCTGCCACCCCAACAAGCTTTTGAAGATGAGAATTGTCCTTTTCTGTTAATGTGTAGAATGAAGAACTAAAACAATTAATATGTTGCTTTAGTCCCAAGATAGATAAACTGAAGGGAATTAACCAGGATTGATGTAGGAACACTGGGCAGCATCCCCATGCTCTGGAAGAGAGTGTCAGTTTAATGTGTATTCAACAAGCAGAAAGATTACCTAAAATGATGATGTGGGGAGAGGAGTTACCCAAGGAATGAAGACAGACAGAGCAACTGTCAATAACCAAGTACTCCACAGTTGCCAAGTTGACGCCTTTCATCATCAGCTCAAAGTCTCCATGGGTTTGCTACTATGTTGGTTTCAGTTCTGTTGCTGTGATCAAATACCCTCAGAAGATCCAGAGAGACAACTCAGAGGTTGAGAGAACTGGCTGTTCTTCCAGAGGAAGAAGGCAGCTCTTATCTGTAACTCCATTCTCAAAAGATCCAACATCCTCTTCTGGTCTTCCTGGATACAGGCATACATGGTGTACAGACATACATGCAGGCAAAATACCCATAAATAGGTTAAACTACTTTTTAAAAAAAATCTGAACACAAACAACTTAAGGGAAATGGGACTTATTTTAGCTCACAGTAAGAGGTACAGTCCATCACAGCAGGGAGATAAAGGTAGCAGGCATGCACAGGGTCTGGCCACTCTAGGTCATGTTGCTTCCACAAATCAGGGAACCCAAGCTTCTGCTCCCAAGCAATCAATCACTATCCTAATTTTTTTTTCAGAAAATAGCTACACTTCACATTCTTATGGATAACTAAAGCTTTATCTCCTTGCTGGCGGGTCTGTATGGTAGCAGGACAAGGCTATTGTTCTGTTTCTGTAAGGTCCAGGATCTCCTGTCCAGCAATAGTCCTGCTCACAACTGAAATATGGGCCTTCTGTTCAGTTTTCTTCAAGAGTGTGACCCACACACACACTCCCCATAGGTTAACCAGGCTGTGCTTGTGGATATCTACCCATGTGTATATAAGCAGTCCAATTAGATTTTATGAGTTATTAAATAAAAAATGCATATAGGTGGGAGAGGGTTAGATGAATGGGAGCTACATAATGAATAGTTAGGGGAATGATGGGTTTTGAAAATAACAAGAAATGCATTGTATGCATTTATGAAATTCTCAGATAATTAGCAAAATATGTTTTTTAAATGTGGGTCTCAATCACAAAAGAACACACACGATATGCACTCACTGATAAGTGGATATTAGCCCAGAAACTCAGAATACCCAAGATACAATTTGCAAAACACATAAAACTCAAGAAGAAGGAAGATAAGGTGGGGATACTTCGATCCTTCTTAGAAGGGAGAACAAAATACCCATGGAAGGAGTTACAGAGACAAAATTCGGAGCTGAGACTGAAGGAGAGACCATCCAGAGACTGCCCCACTTGGGGATCCATCCCATAAACAACCACCAAACCCAGAAACTATTGCAGATGCCAACAATATTTTGCTGACAGGACCCTGATATATCTGTCTCCTGTGAGGCTTTGCCAGTGCCTGGCAATTACAGAAGAGGATGTTCACAGTCATCTATTGGATGGAACACATGGTTCCCAATGAAGGAGCTAGAAAAAGTACCCTAGGAGCTAAAAGGGTCTGCAACCCTATAGGAGGAACAACAATATGAACTAACCCGTACCCCCAGAGCTCATGTCTCTAGCTGCATATGTAGCAGAGGACAGCCTAATCGGCCATCAATGGGAGGAGAGGCCCTTGTCTTACAAAGATTGTATGTCCTAGTACAGGGGGATGCCAGGGCCAGGAAGTGGGAGTGGGTTGGTTGGGGAGCAGGTGGAGCGGGGGTATAGGGGATTTTTGGAGACTAGGAATGGTGATAGCATCTGAAATGTAAATGAAGAAAATATCTAATAAAATAAATAAATAAATGTGGGTCTTCTCATAACACATAACATGATTAAGATACCCCCTATAGACATGGGCAAAGGCCATATCCATGATGAGTCTATATTCTATATTGAGTAACAAAGCATTGCCATTCTTATTGATAGTAATGTAAATGAATATGACCCTTTCTACTTAAGAAATATAAAGAGATCTGAGACTGTTTATAGGACAATATTATTGTTTAACTTTCATATCTATTTATAGTGTGTAGATGTGTATGTGGTGGGGGTAGGGAGGGGAGGGTATAAGCATGCCATGAAAAATGGTAGTGCAAATGAGAAAGCAACTTTGGAGTTGGAATTGGTTTCTCCTTCTAGGACCCTGGGGAGATCCAGCTCAGGATGCTAATCCAGATATATGTCATCTTTGTCTGCTCAGCCATCTTGCTAGCCAAGCAAAAACTTTTAAATAAGATGATCGACAATGAGGGTGATAATTTCTGGTACCTGGCTCTGACAGAATGGGTGCTTTTATTTGATACTGCAATAATGCATGCAGACATTAAGCAGAGCTCTTTTGATACCATGAGAAGGAACTCTAAGAGCTGACGCATTTGACAGTATGTGGGGTTCCTTAGCTCATCCCATAATCACCCCCACTGAAAGGAAAAACAATGGCTAAACATTCAGATACCAAAATAAAGTCAGCCAGCCAGCTGGCCAGCAGTGCTTTCCACTGGCATCTGTCAAACCCTGGTGACATTGAGATTCTGATTTGACAGCTGCCTAGAGCCATTCCATGGGGGGTTGGGAGGAGAAATAAAGCCCTAGTTCAACTGAGAAAAATACAATGGAACCCCCTCCCCACACACACACATTAAACTGGAGGTCCAAAGGTGCACACTATCATCAGATTATGAGAGTGAAGAGGAACCTATCTCATGTTTCTTGGGTGGGGAATAGCAAATCAGTGTGTAAACAAATTTTCCTTAAGAATATGTAACCACAAACTTGTTTTCAAAAATATTTATGGTTAGAAAATCCTCAAGCCAAGAAACCTATGTTATTTAAGCTGTAGCTTAGAAATGTCCTAGCCCATATCATAGCAAAAGTAACTCCTCTCTTGAAATGCTTGACAGTAAACTATTCATTACATGACTCCCACAAGTAATGTTCCAAGAGATACACACCTGGAGCCAAGGATCATAACAGGTCACGAGGAATCTGCCAGCCAGGAACTAGAAATGGCAGGCAACAGGATTCCTCTTTCCAAAAGGGGACAGAGAGCAGAGAGTCTGGGAGAGAGAGAGAGAGAGAGAGAGAGAGAGAGAGAGAGAGAGAGAGAGAGAGAGAGAGAGAGAGAGAGAGAGAGAGAGAGAGAGAGAATAGTAAAGCATAGGACATAACGAACAACACATCTAAAAATGGAGAAATATGAAATCAAGAATGGGGAACAAAAAATGAAGAAATATGAAACCAAGAATATGGAACAAAAAATTATAAGAATCAAGCAAATAGGGCCTGGTAAGTTGGCTTACAGAGTAAAGGTGCATGCCAGTAAACCTGACCATCAGACTTTGATCACCAGGAAAAGAACCAGGAAAGAGAGCAGATTTCTGCAAGTTGTCCTCTGACCACATACATAAATAGTATCTCTCTGTCTCTGTCTCTGTCTCTGTCTCTCTCTCTGTCTCTCTCTCTCTCACACACACACATGCATGCATGCACACACGTATGTACATACACACACATACACACTGTGGAGTAATTTTTTTAAAGTGTAAAACTAAAGTGACATTATTAGAAATTTAAAAATACTGAAATAAAACATAAACAATGGGCCGAATCATTGATCAAGTACAACTGATGAAAACATCAGGGTAGTAAAATTTAGATCTGAATGAGTTATTTAGAATGAAAGACAATGTTTATGGAACAAATTTAAGGAAAGCTTAAGAAATATTGTTGAAAGGGTAAAAAGTGCTAACATGTCAAACTGAAGCTTCAGACAGAGATGACAAGATGCTGAAGAATCAATAGCTTTAGACATGATTAAGGGTTTGCAGAAAGTTTAAACAAGCAGGCCCTAAGGTATGATGGGTTTTATATAAAGATGAGTCAGCAATAGAAAGAACACCCAGGGTTAAGTCACAGTGGTAGATGACTAGAACACTCTGTGTCTATCTCCTGAAACAACAGAAACAGAAGAACTGCTATAAAACCTCCTCAAGGCAGCTACACAATTTTCCTAGCTGATAATTGATGACTATTTTTATTATTGTTGTGTTTGGGGTGAAGAACTGCGAAGGTCGGAGGGCAGCTTTACAGAGTCACTTTTCTCCTCCCACCCTTATGTGGGTTCTGAGGACCAAACTCAGGCTGACAGGCTTGGGCAAGCAGGGACTTAACACACTGAGCCATCTAACCCCCCTCCTTTTTTTTAATTAAAAAAATTCTATTGTACTTTTTATATTTTTTATAATTTTCATTTATAATTAGTGTGTGTGTGTGTGTGTATGTGTGTGTGTTTATGGTATGGGTACAAAATAATTCAATAGATAACTTGATGGTGAATGATTGCTCAAGGTATAACACACAAGAGGAAAGTATAGGTCCTCAGAGATGTATTTTCTTCTCTTCCACACTGCAAGTGAAGTGCATATAGCATAGCTAACAAGTGAGAAGTCCTTTGCTATTCACCTAAATAATTAATACAGGAATACACCCGTGGTTTCTGGGTGACCCTGTGTTCTGCTATAACCACCTCCTTTATTTCACTCTTCTGTAATTCAATGGAAGAAGAGTCAAGGGATCTCTTCCTGTTAAACATCCACAAGAACATGAAGCTGTCCAGCCAGCATCCCTTTGCCATGGTGCTGAAGTAGACTCATCAATGCCTTTGTCCTTTAGAGATTATTCTAGCCTCTGCCTGCTGTGGTGCATGTTTTAAAATTGTAGCATAAAATGTAACCTTGTCAAACCATTGTGCATGGACAAGTTACCTTCAAAATTAGGGAGAGTAGAGGGAAAATATTGTGTACGGTCTTATTAATCATCAAGTTTCTTTATAGCACTGAGTGTGCCTCTGAGGAATCTGACTCACACTGACTTCATGTCTGGGTCATTACAGAGGGCAGGGCATGGATGGTCAGAGTATCATGTTGCTCTGGGATCAGGATTGATAACCACATGAGTGTCCGTTTTGCACCTTCTACTCCTCACTAAGACATTTTTATCACCCTGCAAGAAATGTAACAGGTAGGAAGAGAGATGGGATGGGAAACATTGTTCAGTGAGAAGATAAAATTGTCATTTCCAGCTTCAGTGTCAAGGAGTGAGTGTTTGCTTCATAAGTTAATGGAGTCTTTGGCATCTACTGTTTCCTTTAGGATGTGTAACCATCCTTGAAATAGTTATCATATGTTCTTTCTTCACAGATGAGGCAACATATTTCTTGCAAATAAATACAAAATCATTCTCAATGAAGGTGTTTTAGAACTAGAATATTATGGTTCTTTATAATTTGCCATTTGTGAATTTATGCAAACCCTTTTATAGCACAGAGACCTATGACATAATAAATCCATGCCAGCTAAGTATGTGAGTCTACAAAAATAGTTCCAAATAGAAACAGAACTCCCTCATGTCCCTTGCTGCTTTCCCACTTTCCCACCCTCTACTTCCTCTTCCTTCTGTCTTGTTTACCTGGGGAGGGTGCCGATAGGTCCTTCAAGGTGTGCTTCTGCTGGCCACTATTTCCGAGAGTTAGGAGTTGGATTGGCTCAGCTGACCTTTCAGGAAACACTAACTTTCTTCATTTAAATTACTCAAATACATCCTGTCTGTCATTTTTTTCCTCTCATTAATTAAAGGATCTCACTTTGTTTCCTGACTTGAGTAAAAATGGTGCTATTGACTTAGATTTGTAGAAAATTATTCTCAAGTGCTCAGATCTAAATCTTCATGAAAGGGAATGTTTCTGATAATTGTTAGTGCCATTTTGACAGATGTTCAATATGTAATAATGATCTACTGTTCTGAGTAATGCACCGAAATCAACACGGCTCAGACAGAATCCAGAGGCCAGTTTGGGAACAATGCCAAAACCTATTCCAAGAGATTTTAACAATATAAATCTTTGCATGAAAGAAAATGGAATGTGTGTGAATCATCAGGCTATTTCCAATAGCCAAGCAAGCACAGCACCACACAGCAAAAATACCAAGCAAAATCCAAAGCAAAACAAAAATACGACTAGTATAATAATCCCCAAGTTCAGTGTTTACCAGTTTGCATACTATCCAAGCTATTTCCTTCCATCAGATATGCACATGGCTCTTTTACTCTCCAGAGACATTATCGCCATGACAACTTTATCAGACTAAGCACTGAAATGCAGCTTTTGGGGTGATCTCAATTTGGACACGGATTAGAAGACTATTTATAATGCTCTTCTTTTATCAATGTACTCAGTTTGCCTGACAGAGATGAGAATATTTTTAAATGACGATTAAAATCACAATAAAAAAATGTAAAAACTTTACAAAGAGAAAAGGAATAAGTCATTAGGCTGAAAAATGGGCAATCAAAGGAGCCATTGCACTCGGCAGCTGGAGAGCAGCAGGTGCTGTGGTGTGACGGGACCTTGCTTCTCATCATGCATGCTCTACAATGATGCAGGCTGACAGCGAGGGGAATTAATGTGTCAGAGCAGGTACTTTCTGTCCATTAGATGATTCCCTGTACATCCTCACAGACTGCTACCCGTGGCTTTTTGATAAAATGGCTTACAGTATACAACTCCAAAAGTTGTGCGGAGAAACACAGCTGTGAGTGGTGCTGCCCACCATACCTTGGCTTAGCAGAATGTGAATGACCAAGTAAATATTTCTGTACCCCACACTGGGATATGTGATTTCAGTCCATGAATAAATTATTTGGCTACAGATGCCATGAATACATTAAGATGACCAAGGGATACAGGGTCTCAGAGTGGGGGATGGAAGAGGACACTGATGAAGATAATTCTCAAGGTAACAAATTAGCTCCCAACCAAATGTATCAGAAATACCATGAGAATATAGCCCTCCCTCTGATCTAGAAGGAAACATGGCAAGTTCTGAGTCAGCAGCCTGAATCACTGGGCCAGCTTAGAGAGCACAGCATCCAGGAGAGCAAGCACTGTGCTCCAGGCTTTGTCACCTGTCAACTGCTTCCCTTTCTGGCTCAGCTCATAGTCTTTCCTTTCCCTTTTGCTTTTGTTTCCTCCCCCTCTTCCTCTTCCTCCTATTTTCCTCTTTTTACCTCTTCTCCTTCTCCTTTTACATCCCCCCTCCTCCTCTTGTAATTCTTCTTTTTAGTCCTACGTTTACTTTTCTCCTCCGCTTCTTCCTCCTCTTTCTCCCCCCTTCTTCTTCATCTTCCTCCTCTTCCTCCTTCTCTTCCTCTTCCTCCTTCTCCTCCTCCTCCTCATCCTCCTCTTCCTTATAACCCTTCTATGTTGAATTTTTTTGTATGCCAGTTCTCTAAATTAATCTGTCTGTGCTAGCTGGTATTTTGTTGATGTTATTTTGGTTTGGTTTGGTTTGGTGTCTCAATTTTACACAAGCTAAGTTCATATGGGAAAAAGAAACCTCAGTTAAGAAAGTGCCCCCATCAGATTGGTCTGTAGTCAAGTCTATGGGGGCATTTTCATGATTCATGCTTGATTTAGGAGGACCCCCATTTACCATGGGCAGTGCCACCTCTGGTCAGGATGTCCTTTGTTATATAATAAAACAGGTTGAGCAAGTCAAGGCAAGAAATCCATTGCCAGTGTTCCTCCAAGGTCTCTGCTTCAGTTCCTGACTCCAGGTTCCTGTCTTGAATTCCCACTCAGACATCCATTCACACTGGACTGTAGGCTGTAGGATGAAGTAAGCCCTTCCATTCACAATGGACTGTGGGCTGTAAGATGACGTTACTCTAAGTTATTCCTTGGCCATTGTTTTTATCACAGTAATAGAGGAACAAACTAGAACACTGTAAAATTGCAATTTAATTTCAAATAAAAGTAGAGTTTAACTTCTGGTAGAGGCGTGAAATGGCTCAGATGTTAAGAGCTCTGGCTATTCCTGGAGATAGTGTGAGTTCAGTTCCCAGAACCCCCTCTAGAGGAGCCATGACTGCAGTTCCAGAGGACCTGATGCCCTCTTTTGATCTTCATGGCATCTGCATTCAAATGCACACACTCAAATATACATACAGATGCATATACATAATTTTAAAATAAAAATAAATAATTTTAAAAGCCTTTTAAAATTGCTAAGATTTGTTCTTTCCATATTTTTAATTAATCAGAAAACTGGATCGTTCTCTGACTTTGGCTGAGATGAAGAAATGGCTGATTTGATTTTTTTTTCAGCTAAATTAAAAAAATAACTTAGGCTAGCTCCCTCACTCATTATATGTAATTACTAGAGAATGGAAGGTTAAGATAAGCTGACATTTATGTTAAAGTCTTGGAAATCAAGCTCATGTTCACACATATTAACAGGTTCAGGAGTCAATTCTAGCTGTCTTCATCCACTAATCTCAGCAAAGGACATGGTCTATCTCAAAAAAAAAAAAAAAAAAAAAAAACTTCGGGTTTTTATGCATAGTGCTCTTCAAATGCATTTATAAATAATTTTTATTTATTATCTAAAACCTCTACTAAAGAATAAAAAAAGATAAGATATGAGAAAAGGGGCAGGAATATTGTTACTATTGTATCTTTAGAATTTACCAAATTCTCATCACACGGTAGAAGTTCAGAACAGCTTTGGGGAAAGAAGGGTTTGAAAGATGGCTCAGTAGATAAAGCACTTGTTATAGTAGTTAGAAGACCTGTTTTCAGAGCTCCAGCATCCACATAAGAGTCAAGCAAGTATGACAGCCATCATTGACAGACATCAGTAATATCATCCCTAAGGAGTCATAGATAAGGTTCCCTCCATCAAGCTGGCCATTTAGAATAAGAGCATCATAGAGTTCTGTGTTTATCAAGAGGAAGAGACCTTGTTTCTGTAAATAGAGTGAAGGGCAATCAATGAAACTGCCTTATATTGATCTCTTAGCCTAGATACATACACACACACACACACAAACATACCAAACATACCACATGCATAGGTGCAGATCCAAAACAAATATAAGGGGCAAGAAAGATAAAAAAGACAGGAGATAAAATATAAAGAAGAGAAAGAAGAAGACCAAGAGAACTATCTAAAATGTGGGAAATAGCCTTCAACATCTCTCTGTTCCTTTATGTCTCCTTTAGAATAGTGAACTGAAGTTTCCAAAGAAAACAAACAAACAACAACAACAATAAAATATCCATATGTAAGAAATTATTCAAGGCTGGTTAGTTTATAAATCAGTTAGTGTGGAGCATTGGAAAGTTATAGATTATATTGGGCTGTATTTAAAACCCTTAATAGCTGTGCCACATCTACCTCTGTGTCTGACCTACTGTTCTTTCAACTATCAAGTGAAAGCTTTGAAAAGCATTAACAGATTGTTAGTTTTTTCCAAACCTAAATGGAAGGGTTTGTGCGTGTGTGTGTGTGTGTGTGTGTGTGTGTGTGCCTATAAAAATTCATGTGGCCAATTTCATATTGCTATGGTCACTCATATTTTTTTCAGAATGAATGAGCTGATTTCCTTGATATGTGTTAGTTTTCCATTGATAGAGCCCTCTATAGAAGCATCACATTTTCTATTATGCCTTAAAGAATTCTACACTGGATATATCAGACAGAGGATTAGTCTCTAGAATATATACAAACTAAACATCAAGGAAATAAACAATTTACGTAATAAATAGGGTACAGAACTAAAAGTTCCCCAAAAGTAAAACAAAAATGACTGGGAAACATATTTTAAAATGTTCAATATTCTCAGCTATCAGGGAAATTAGAATTAAAATTACATTGAGATTTTATCTCACTCTTGTCAGGATGACCAAGATTAACAAATGAGATGCTGCTGAGAATGCAGAAAAAGAGTAGCACTTATTCACTATTGGTGGGAGTGCAAACTTGTAGAAACATTATGGAAATCAAGGGGGAGGGTCCCTATAAAGCTGGAAATAGATCTACCATAAGACCTACCTACACCCGCCCTGGGAATGTACCCAAAAGGCTTGCTGTCTTACTACAGAGATATTTGCTCACACATATTCATTTCTGCTGTAATCATAATAGCCAGAGACTCAAAACAGCTTAGTTTTCTATCAACTGATGGAAGGATAAGGAAAATGTAGTGCATTCCCATCTGTTAAGAAAAAAAAAAAGAAGTTATGAAATTCACAGGTGAATGGGTGGAGCTAAAAATCATCTCAAGTGAGGAAACACAGACCCAAAGAGACAAACATCGCATGTGCTCTCTGACTTGAGCATCACATATATATGCTTTGTTCAGAATACCCATAGAGGTTGAGGAGCCAGAAAGGGACAAAGAAGGAAGAGGAGATCTTCTAAGGAAGGAGAAATAGAATATGGTGCTATAAAGGGATAAAGAAGAAACTATTGCAGGATTAAATGGAGTGTTGGGCTAGTCAAATAAAGGAGGGAAAAGTAAAACTATAGGCCTCTTAAATAACATATGGAAACCTCCTACTATACAAGCCTCCTAAAATATGCACAGACACACAGACACAATTTATATACATATACAGAAGTATATATATATGGAGTTACCATATAATGAGGAAAACAATGCACCAACTATATATTATATGCTACCAAATAAAAATCCCAGTGCAAAATGGGTGGGTCAGGAGGATATCATCCTGAGTGAGGTAGCCCAATCACAGAAGAACACACATGATATGCACTCACTGATAAGTGCATATTAGCCCAGAAACTTAGAATACCCAAGATACAATTTGCAAAACACATGAAACTCAAGAAGAAGGAAGACCAAAGTGTGGATGCTTCATTCCTTCTTAGAATGGGGAAAAATATCCATGGAATGAGTTACAGAGACAAAGTTCGGAGCAGAACCTGAAGGAATGATGACCCAGAGACTGCCCCACTTGGGGATCCATTCCATAAACAACCACCAAAACAAGACACTAGGCAGATGCCAACAAGAGCCTGCTGATAGGAGCCTGATATAGCTGTCTCCTGTGAGGCTCTGCCAGTGCCTGGAAAATACAGAAGTGGATGCTCACAGTCATCAATTGGACGGAACACAAGGATCCCAATGATGGAGCCAGAGAAAATACCCAGAGAGCTGAAGGGGTCTGAAGTCCCATTAGAGGAACATCAATATGAACTAACCAGTAACCCCAGAGCTCCCTGGAACTAAACCACCAATCAAAGAAAACACATGGTGGGACTCATGGCTCTAGCTGCATATGTAGCAGAGGATGGCCTAGTTGGTCATCAATGGGAGAAGAGTCCCTTGGTCCTGTGAAGGTTCTATGTTCCAGTATAGGGGAATGCCAGGACCAGGAATGGGAGTGGGTGGGTTGGGGAGCAGGGGGAGGGGAAAAGGGATAGGGGATTTTCAGAGGGGAAACTAGGAAAGGGGATAACATTTGAAATGTAAATAAAAAAAAATATCTAAAAAAAAAAGTCCCAGTGTAAGTAATGGGTAACATATTTCTGAGTCATTGAACGTACAAGCTGCACAGGTGCTGGCCACTGTGCCATGGTTATTAAGCATTACAGACAGACAATTTTAGACACACTTTCCATCTTATCAAAAAGCCCAAGAGAGTTAAAAATGGTTCCCAATCTACTTAGACAGGAGGTCCCAGAGGTCTCGTATCAAATTCCGACACCATCACACTTTGTGCTAGCCAAATGAACCACAAGCTGCAGTTGACTCTAAGACCTGAGCTTGAGGACATGTGGTCTCTCTGAAACATACTATGTCTGTGTATCCAAGGGACAGAAACTTGGTGTGATGCCAGAGTGTCCATCCAGCAACAGCAGAAGTCCCAAAGCACCAGGCCTGTGAAGGAGGCCAGTCAATATCAGCCACCTCCTGAAGCCTCCAGAGAAGCTGGCTCTCTGGCTTTCTGTCATTTTCGTTTCTGTCAGTTTCAAAAGAGACAAGCTTGTGGGGCTGAAATTGATGTACTTGTCTGACTATTCCTGTCTGTTGAAATTGACAGTCTGGAAGTGATGAAAGTAACCAATTTTTCAATTTCGGCAGAGGACAGCTTTGCAGGGGGAGCTCCACTAAGTCTACACCTTTCTGTCTGATCAGAAAATTTAATTTTCCCCTCGCTTTAAAAAAGTTTTGTGTTCACTTTCAGAAATTCTTTTGGACTCTTCTCTAGACACAACATGAATTGGCCCTGCGAGGAAACAGATGGTCAGTGCGGTCCCGTGTATTGTGCAGCAGAACTTTGCTCTGCATTGGATTGGTTGATCAATTTATGCAAAATGGGTTTTGCTGTTGTTCTAAAACAAACAAAAATTATGGAATCACTTTCAATCATGCTGCTGGTGAATTTTGATGTGTTTCACAGAAAATCCACTTCGTTTTGATTAACCAGTCATAAGCCCAGTCAAATTACTCCACAAGTCCCTACTGCATCTTTCAAAGACCAGACTTTGAAAGGCTTCTGATTGATTAAATCAAAATGGTTTGTAGAGGCTTAAAAGAATTTCACAGGAAGCATTGGGGTTAGAAGTTTTAAAGTCTACAGTGAACTAATTATATGACCTCATCCAGTTCCCAGACTTTCCTCTGTGAAATGAGGAAGTTGAACCATAACAACATTTTACAACTATATTTTTTATAAAAAGTCTTTTTATAAGCTACAAGTAGCTCTAATGACTGTGCCATGTTTAAATAACTTTGGAAAACACTGAGTATGGTTATTTATGGCAGCACTTTGCCAGACCTTTGCTCATTTTAATATGACAAAATGATACAAATCTTAGTCACTAATGGTGTAAGATAAAATTAATGGAGCTGAGACACAGCTCAGTGATTAAGAGCTGTACTTCCAGAGGACCTGGCTTCAATCCCCAGCACCTACATAGCTGTTCACAGACATATATAATTCTAGTTCCAAGGGATTTAGCATTTTCTTCTACCCTCTATAGATACAAGGTACACAGTTGGTGCACAGATGTCTATGCAGGCAAAACACCCAGACACATAAAGTAATAAACTTTTAAAAGAAAAGTTCACTATTCTTTGCATCTCACAAACTTTGAATATTCTGTACTAATGCTGTAGTTCTAGACTCTTCACAGACTTCAGATACCCTTAGTCATCAGACCATAGTGTTGATTTCTAAGATTGTCTACATTAAAGTATAGTAAGTTTTATTTATCTATAAGTGATAAACATAGAAAATAATTTTGAATTTAGGCTATGTAGGGAACTCTGGCTATATTGGAACCAAACCTGTTTGCTACTATTCAATGCTATCATTGCATTATAAAGGTATGCATTGCAAAGGCAACACATGAACATTTTCCTCTTGAAAAAGCATGTTAAAAGATAAAGGAGAACTTGGGGTGTGTACACAAAAAGCAGAGTTGACTAAATTGCCTTAGGGGCTTGAGATGGCCAACCTCTGGTATCATAAATACTGCACTATGAAGTATAAATACTTCACAAATACTTGGACAAGAAAACTTGCAAGGTGGTAGATGGATGGCTTCATCTCCCTAGACATGTCAGATCCATTCCTTCTTGAGGTCTTAGCATTATATCATCTCTATTTCAGAGGATGAGCACTGGTTTGCTTTCTTCTGAGACCTCTTGACTCCACAGTGTCTAGCATAACTGAGTTTCATCATCTTTACTTACCAGAATTCATAGGAAATTTAGTTTATAGTAACTCTCAACTTCCCTCTCTAGGTTATTTCTCCTTTTAAACTTATACAATCCTTCTGAGATGATGAACATAGAATCTGTTTCAATGAGGGACACAGAAAACCATGGGATAGGAAGATGGCAAATAAACCCCTCAGCAATCATCTTTAGCACATGCATTTGGAGTTCCCAAATGCAGCACAGCATTGTCCCAATGATCGTGGCCTTGGGACCCTTTGCATGGACATCTTGTTTTTGATTGGCTACAGGTTTGTATATCAGTAGTCCAGAAGATGTTTGAGATTTCTTATAGCCTTAATAAATACTCATTAACACCTAGCACTCTGCAGAAAGAACAAAGTCATATATATATATATATATATATATATATATATATATATATATATATGTGTGTGTGTGTGTGTGTGTGTGTGTGTGTGTGTGTGTGTGCATTTTACTCACAGCCTCTTATTCTTTTCTTCTTTTCTTTCTATCTCATTTTCCCATATACAATTAACTTTTAACTTTTGTGTACTTACAGGTGTATATGGTGGAGCAAATAGCAAGATGTTCATAGTCATGGATCCCCTATGCCTTTCATATGTAGTAATATAATGAAATAATTGGGTATTTTTATATATGGGTGATAAAAGTGTTTGTTCTTCATGCTAACTATTTAAGCATTAGTCCCACCTTCTTGAATAAATCACTTCTTCAGTTAGATAAGTAAGACTGTATTTCTGAAGATTATCTCTAACTAGATATGGTATATGACCATTGTGAGTTCATATAAACCATCAGCCATGTCTAAAAGAAAGCCCTTTAAATGCTCTCTAAATCTTTGAAAAAAAAAAAAGTAATATAAACTTAGAAGCAGCCTCATTCTGAGATCTCTGAACATTAGGCGTTTTTGACAGTATCCAGTGTTTCTACATCCTATAAACAAAAACAAAGCTATGTGATGACTCTCGTACTATCTTAGAATTCAAAAAGCTGGCCACATCCCACAATCTCAATTTTGTATGCTTATATTACTAGCTCACAATATAAGTTTCTTTTGACTCCCAACACATAGTTTGTTGATTTGTTCACTATTCATTGTTTTAGTATTTATCGTATGCCTAGAAAGTATTGTTGCCTTAATAATGTAGAGGGTATGCAAAAATAACAAAAAGGATACAACAACCTAACCCCTAAGTGGCTTAATAAGAGAGCGAGAGACTCCAGAAGCAAGCAAACAGAAGCATACAGAACTATAATTCAAAGTTCTATTAGTAAAGCAACTGACCAAACTAGTGTATCCATTACTGCTCAAGTTTTCACATTGTAAGACTCCCCCCACCCCACTTCCACTGGAAGTCCCTCCTGGTTACAGCAAGTGGCCACTTCAGTCTTCATATCCCCAGTTGCTAGGTGTCTCCTACAGGGTCACCTTATGGACTTCTGGGAGTTTCCCCCATGTCCTATGTCTCTGGCTGTTCCCAGAGATATTCTCCCCCTACCCCAATTTCTGTCTTCTCCCCCAGTCCATTAGAAGGTAGGAAGGAGTCACATCATTGTTTTTAGTAAGAAAAAAGATTAGATCATGTCCTTGGTACCTTATCAATCATTACCTGATTTCAAAGGACTTTTGTTTTATTAAGCCTATATTTTGTGTCCAGCATATATATATAAACATTAATGCAATCTTTTATTTAAAAAATAAGTGATCTATCAGGTAAGCACCTGATATTTTTTCAGGGTTAATATTTGTATAAATTAATAGGTTTCATTGTGACATTTCATCTATGTTTATGATACACATTGATCATCTTTAGTCCACTATTATTTTATCCACCTTTCCTTCCCACTGCTGCCTTCTCTTACCTTCTACAGTGCTACTCATATATAGACAGAGGATGATGTGATAGATAGATAGATAGATAGATAGATAGATAGATAGATAGATGATAGATAGATAGATAGATAGATAGATAGATAGATAGATAGATAGATAGATAGATAGATAATAGACAGATGATATACAAATGACAGATAGATAGATAGATAGATAGATAGATAGATAGATAGATAGATAGATAGATAGATAGATAGATAGATAAGAGAGAGAGATGTGTGTGTGTGTGTGTGTGTGTGTGTGTGTGTGTGTGTGTGTGTGTTTAGGGCTAACCATTTAGTGTTGGCTAACTACTTAGGGGACTGATTCTTCTCTCTCAGCAGTCATCAATAGACTGTATTTTTTCATCTACAGATAGGACATTGGGATGTTTCCCCTCTACATGTTGGTATGTGAACTGATGTCATTGCTTGAGTCTTGTTTGGACACCCATATTGTTGAGATTTTATGGATGCAGCTTGTTTACAAGGATGACACCATCTCAAGGCAGATATCCTGGTGATATCATTTGGCTCTTACAGTCTTTCCAAGTTCATAAAATCTACTTCAGTGCAGTCGTTTGAGTGCTAATGAAAGAAAGATGAAATTTCAAGACCTGTAAGTCATATAAAGTATTCAGAAATTGCTGGTTGTTTGTGAGCCTAGAGGCTGCCTAGGGCTGAGAAAAAAGAAAAACAAACCCAGGCATGCCCTGTAGTTAAAACATTCCTGGGAAAAGCTTAACCTTAAAGATAAAGAGGAATGTGAGGACATAACAGGGCTATCTAAACTGAGTCAACAACTCACAGAACTCTGACACCCTGCATGTACATGTAATTTTTCTGCTGATGTTTGAATAAGACAATAGTGTGTCGCTATGCTGAATTCCACACCCCTAAGCCCCTCACCCCATAAAAACCCCTACCTTTGAGCCTCATGGCCGACATTCGTTATCTCTTGTGTGGGATGCATGTTGATCTAGAGCTCCCTCCGTCATTAAACTACCTCGTGTAATTACATCAAGATGGTCCTTCGTGGTTTGTTTTTTTTTTTTTTTTTTTTTTTGGGTGCACACCGAATCAGGAATTGAGTGGGGGTTTTCCCACTAGGTTCTATCACTAAAGCAAGTTAATAGGGAGGAAAGAGCATTTAAAAGTAAAATAAATTCCTTGACCCATTTTACCTACTTTGGGAGTGTGTAAGGCTTCCCATTTTTGTTTCAAAATCTGCAACAGTCATTCCATTTGACTGCTTCTTAGGTCTTCTACTTTGTGCTCTCATTTTTATCTTCTTCTCGGACCCCCACTCATGGCATCTGGGTGAATGCTTTTTCCAGGCTTCGTTCCCTGTTCTTCCCAGATATGGCCTTTTGATTGGCATCTCTTAATCATACTCACCATGCCTACAGCAGTATAAAGGATGCTTCTTATGTACTCCAGAACTATAGACTGTGATCCTGAGGGAAGGGAAATACATGTGTTTTACTTAGCTTTCTACTGCTGTGGTAAACTCTATTACCAAAAGTTATTTGAGGAGGAAAGGGTATATTTCCCTTTCCAGCTTATAATTCCATCACTGAGGGTAGCCAAGGTAGGAACTTAGGGCGGGAACCTGAAGCAGAGGCTATGGAATAACCCTGCTTATTTGCTTTTTCCCCATGATTTGCTCAGCCTGTTTTATTATAACACCCAGGACCATCAGTCCTAGGCAGCAATGTCACACTGAGATGGTCCCTCACACATCAATCAATCATCAATCAAGAAAATGCACCCTCAGGCTTGCCCACAGGTCATTCTGATGGTAACAATTGCTCAATCAATGTTTCCTCTACCCACATAGCTTCTAGCTCATAACAAGTTGACATAGAACTAGCCAGCACACCATTCTTATTTAATAACTCAAAGCATAGAGTTTGCATATAGGGTGCAATCACAGACTGATATTTGAACCTTTCAAGCTGGCTTCATAGAAAACCTGTAAGAAATGATACAGATTTTGGTTTTTGGAAAAGCCTTATCTAAGAATAAGACATTTGACCAGCCTTCATTAATGTTGGAAATGAGAAGGGAACTATTAACAGGTATTTCTATGCCACTGGAGTACACACACCATTCTAATGAGAAGTGTAGTGGCTAACTAATGTGACCCTGGATTGGAAAATCAGAATTATATTTCATCATTTTCCCATGTGAAAAAGTACCCTCATTTAAATGTCCTGAGATTGTTCCCAACTGAGTCAAGAAATAGAACTGCTCTACAAATTTGCCTTTAGATACTGTGGTAATACTTCAACTGGACACCAAATAATTGTATTTATTAAAATGTATTATTACAGGATAGAGCTCAGTAGTATCCAGGAGGTCTTCCAGCCATAACTTCTCATCCCAATCTCACCACCTCCATATATTTAACATTTAGAAAATGCTGCTTAAATGCAGATGGCTTTATAAATTTCCACTTCTAACTTGAAATATTTCCAGCAATATCAGGTCTGACTAATTTGCAGTTTGGAGTGCCCATTTTTCCCAGAATGATAGGCTCTCCTCTGAAAATGCAATTCCCTCTGCCTTTTGCAGAGTAGCATCTCACAGCAATGCTGGACATTTCATCTTTATCCTCTATCACCGTTGAATTTTAAGTCATATCCAAAAGTTAGCAAAGCTCTTGATTTGAGAAGGTCATTCTCCTAGAGTTTAGAAATTCTAGCTTTTTTTTCTCTTTTTTGTTGTTATTATCAAAGGCTAAGCTCAGTGTCCCTGACTATGTTCATCACTGATGAGTGTTGACAAGCTACAAAAACTGTCACTAACAGTAGTTAAAATGTAGCTGGGTTAATGCTGACATATTGCTGCCTTCTGATGTGTGTTCATTTATAATCTACTTGCATGTCCACTTTAAAAAATCAGTTCCCAGTGTGGGATGGATAAAAACACAATTACCAAATGATACGTGTAATCACTCAGTGTTGTTAGTCCTGAAAGGTGATATTGCAATGACATTGTGGAAATTAGATCTATTCTTCTCACAATTACCTAGCTACATGTTCACACTACTGTCATTCTAACTAGGAAGAAGCTGGGTGTACCCCAATCACAAATTATCACCAAGCAACTGTTTTTTAAGAAAAGACAGTCCACAGAATGCTCTGGTAGTCCCTAATGGTCACAGTTGCTGCCATAGAACCGAAAGCTTGTTTTCCTTTTGCAAAATTGAGATTGCTGCTGAGAGAGAGACTGTGGTGAATGTGAACTATTTAATCTATGTCTATCTGCAGAGAAAAAAACATTCATGTGAACATATGCCCTTTCTGAATGATCCCTCAGCATGTGAATGCCTGAACCAAACCTCATAACCAAACGTGCAAGCCACAGTGACATTATTCTCAGTGACTTCTGTGTTGAGAGGATTGGAAGGAGGAAGCACATGAGGAGGAGAGAGAAGAGAGGAAGAGGTGGAGGACCTAACTCATGTCAGGATGAGACTTCATCAGTCACTTCTTTGAACAATGTCTCTAAAGACTCTAGTTAGATCAGAATCACCTGCTTTAATTCAGTTGTATCCCTTGTGTACAAGGCAAGGGTGTTTGGATATTTGTATATTTATTCAAGAGTCCCCATCCTCAGGATCATGTATTTATTTAACAGAAGGTATAGCTTAAGTGGCATCATAGCTGATCAGCTATTCTACAATCAGACTACAAATACTAGAAGGAACAAACTGTCTCTATACAGAAAACATTGAAAAAAATACCTCCAGACAGTCTGGGATGACATTCCCATATATAATTCTAATATTTATGAATTTCTACTACTTTACATCAGTGAACATAGCCATGACTGCTTTAAAGTTTTTGTCAACAAATTCTAACATCTCACCTATTAGATATAATAGCCTAAGTTTTTATTGCTTATTTTCTTGCTTCAAAATATGCAACATTTTTTTTTCATTTTAAAATTCTATTTTGTATCTGGATATCATGGATACTTTAGAGACTCTGGATTTGAGTGTGTTCCTGCAAAAATTATTTAGATTCTTGTTTTTTTGTTACTCTAATAAAAACTTTGGTCTGACTCACACTAAAATTCTCCCCTGGTTAATAAAATATCATATTAATTCCATTAGTGGCTGGCTGCTTTATAAACTGCATGCAGATGGTGCTATATACATGAAACAACCTTGTTACCTTTTCTGGCTCTTTTTTTAGAACTCTACCCACCCTTTCTAATGACTGTGTTTGTTCCAATTCTGTCTTTTCCTTATTGATGCGAGGGAGACCAAGTTTTCCCAGTCATTTTGTTTCCTGATATGTGTTTATTATACCTCACACTTGAGCCAGCGATGTAAAAGACAGGAAGCTCGCACCATGCCATTTCCTTCTCCCAGTGTCCATGAAGCCTGAGAATCTGTCTCCCCTTCTCACTCTCTGAAGTCATTGGCTTCACAGTTTATAATTTTTATCTGTAGGAAGGGTTTTTAGTTTTACATTATATTTTACACAGTAGAAATTAGGTTAAAAGAGGTTGTTATAATTCATTTGAGGTCATGGAGGTAGCTTTAACACCTGAGTCACGGCCACACAGCCATGCCTGAGGTCTTGAAGATCCTATCTTAAGATTCCTTTTAGCTGAGATTATTCTCCTTTGGGTCAGGGAGCCTGCCGTGAGAGGTCCAACTCAGTTTAAGTTTGTGTTAGGATAAAATTTAAAGATGCCCCCATGTACTCCAACAGCCTGAAGGATCTTCCTCTTGTTAATGGAGCTTAATTCCATGGCTATAACTATGAAGCAATCATGTGATTAACCGAGATATTAACTCAAACAACAAAGAAATCATGCCTTTACCTTATGAATTTAAAGTGTGCTAATTCAATATAATATAAAAAGTGTGATCTCTACAGAACTACTAAATCATCACAGTGAGAAAGTTATGGCTTTGATTTCCTCTTTAAAAGTGGAAAGGCTGGATTAAATAATCTAATACTTTAGAGCTTTAATTTAATACTTCACCAAACCTGTAAATGATCATTCAAATTATATCTTTGTGCTCTTATATCCCAATAAATTTCTTCTGTACTACTCACAGATACTGTCAGTGCCTGCATTCTCAGGTTAGACTGCAGGTATAGAAATTTAAGATGAAAGAGAAAGAGACAAGAGAACTGAAAAATGTGTGGTGTGTTTTAGGATAATCAGCAAATAACCTTCTAATTAAATTTCCTGTTTTCAAGATGTGGTGGGCTGGCATACAGAAAGAACAACAATCCTCTTCTTCATGTTTGCTGTTGTAGGGATAACTTTATTCTTATTCTGGAGTTAATGAGTTTATTGTGTAAGAATTTAGCTGTCTCTTTTATGCTTCATTGAGGAGCAACTTCTGACTTGTTTCTGTTGTTGGGTTTGGGTTTTATTATTTCATTATTATTATTGATTTATACTCTTTGAGTGTCTGACATCCTTTATTGGAGGAGAACTAACACATATGATGATGGTATTAACACTAGGATTAGATCAGCCTTTATGAAATTTATAGCCCTGTACAGGCCTATAGACAGTGCATCTCTTTCAGATTAAAACTGCAAGTTCAATACTTAGTAAATGAGTCAGAATAATCCTTGAGAAATAAAAATAGAATATAATAAAACAGGTACTTTTGTGAAACAAATGTAGTATTAGAAGAGACACCTCCAAATTTTGTCTCTGTAACTCCTTCCATGGGTGTTTTGTTCCCAATTCTAAGAAGGGGCAAAGTGTCCACACTTTGGTCTTCGTTCTTCTTGAGTTTCATGCGTTTAGCAAATTGTATCTTATATCTAGGGTATCCTAAGTTTCTGGGCTAATATCCACTTATCAGTGAGTACATATTGTGTGAGTTCCTTTGTGATTGGGTTACCTCACTCAGGATGATGCCTTCCAGGTCCATCCATTTGCCTAGGAATTTCATAAATTCATTCTTTTTAATAGCTGAGTAGTACTCCATTGTGTAAATGTACCACATTTTCTGTATCCATTCCTCTGTTGAGGGGCATCTGGGTTCTTTCCAGCTTCTGGCTATTATAAATAAGCCTGCTATGAACATAGTGGAGCATGTGTCTTTCTTATCGGTTGGGACATCTTCTGGATATATGCCCAGGAGAGGTGTTGCTGGATCCTCCGGTAGTACTATGTCCAATTTTCTGAGGAACCACTAGACTGATTTCCAAAGTGGTTGTACAAGCTTGCAATCCCACCAACAATGGAGGAGTGTTCCTCTTTCTCCACATCCTCGCCAGCATCTGCTGTCACTTGAATTTTTCATCTTAGCCATTCTGACTGGTGTGAGGTGGAATTTCAGGGTTGTTTTGATTTGCATTTCCCTGATGATTAAGGATGTTGAACATTTTTTCAGGTGCTTCTTATATATTGGATATTAGTCCCCTATCCAATTTGGGATAGGTAAAGATCCTTTCCCAATCTGTTGGTGGTCTTTTTGTCTTATTGACGGTGTCTTTTGCCTTGCAGAAGCTTTGCAATTTTATAAGGTCTCATTTATCGATTCTCGATCTTACAGCACAAGCCATTGCTGTTCTATTCAGGAATTTTCCCCCTGTACCCATATCTTAGAGGCTTTTCCCTACTTTCTCCTCTATAAGTTCCAGTGTCTCACGAAAGGATGGACCATCTAGTGATTGCCATATCCAGGGATCCATCCCATGATCACCTTCCAAACGCTGACACCATTACATACACTAGCAAGATTTTGCTGAAAGGACCCAGATATAGCTGTCTCTTGTGAGACTATGCCGGGGCCTAGCAAACACAGAAGTGGATGCTCACAGTCAGCTATTGAATGGATCATAGGGCCCCCAATGGAGGAGCTAGAGAAAGCACCCAAGGAGCTAAAGGGAACTGCAACCCTTTGGGTGGAACAACAATATGAACTAACCAGTACCCCCGAGCTCTTGACTCTAGCTGCATATGTATCAAAAGATGGCCTAGTCGGCCATCACTGGAAAGAGAGGCCCATTGGACACGCAAACTTTATATGCCCCAGTACAGGGGACTGCCAGGAACAAAAAGGGGGAGTGGGTGGGTAGGAGAGTGGGGGTGGCTGGGTATGGGGGACTTTTGGGATAGCATTGGAAATGTAAATGAGGAAAATACCTAATTAAAAAATGAAAAAAAACACACTACTTGTGAAGATACATTTTGTGCTTGAATTCTTTCATGAATTATTCACATGGCAACTCCTTTGAATATAGGATGCTGGCATCTTAATTTTTACAAACAAACAAACTTTTTAAAGTTTTTTGATTTGTCCAAGGTCATTTGTTTGGTCAGTATCAAAGCCAGGAATCAAATCTCATTTTGTGGACTATTAAGCCAACACAGTTTCTAGTTCTGGTTCTCATAAGCCCACTGAGTATGCTAACATCAAAATCAAAGGAAAGTAACAGTCACAACACATTGCTTTCTACAAATCAGAAAAGGAAGGTGTTTCTTCCTTTCCAGTGACTGCTATTTAAGTTTCTAGAAGAACACAGTCATGTCACAATAATTTTTTGACTTCCAAGTGAACTCTCAATGCTAAACTTCTTTCCACATCATGGGGAACCCCCACACATTTTAGTGTCCTTCTTACTTGTAGGCACTGAATTTTCTCTCGTGATATCCTACAGCTTTCGAGGATGTTCCAGGATCATTACTTGCCCTACCTGTTTGCTTCCTTTTCTGTTGCTCCTTTGCCAGGCTCTGTGCCTTCTCAAGGACAGAATCAGAGATCCTGGTGACTTTTGCTTCAGATCCTATAAGACAACAACCCCAGTATGACCCAGCCTTTCCAGAGCAGCCCTAAAACTGTAACCTCAAAGTCAAGTCCACACTGATAGACTAATCCTTCTTACATGTCAGTCACAACTTGACCTGTAGGCATGTCTGCTCCACTGTGAAATAGGAGGGCTGCAGTGCCAATCTTAGAGGCCATCTCTAAGATTGTGTCTTTTCTTTTCTTCTAGTATCTATTAGGATGTGGGGTGAATGAGACTCCAAAATATATTCTTAAATACTGTCTTTGAATAAAAGTTTGACAGAAGAAATATTCATCTAGGATGTCAGTCAGACAAATATATATGTCACAGTTTGGTTATAATACAAGCTGTTAAAACACCAAAGTACTTCTAAATGACCTAGTCTTCCTCAGTTCATTGATGTAAGTTAAAATGTGCACTCTTTGTAGTTGAAAATAAAATTAAGTGCTTTTTTTTCCCTCTAAAGACATTTCCTGAGCTTAAGGTACTCATGGGAAATGTGGAATTCCTTGTGAAATGCAAACATATCTCCTTTACTAGTGTTCAGTCTTGTTTCCATTTTTAAAATTACCTTAGTGACAGAATTCTCTCCCCCTTCAGATCTTGTCTTGATATGAAAATGTTATCATATTGTTTCAGTGACTAATGGCTACAGGAAAGTCACCCCAGAGCATGACATGACTTCAATTCACTGAAATGTCTGCTCCTTTTGGGGAGTCAGCTTATCCTACCCTGTCCTCTTTATCCACATGGTGAAGGTCTTCTGGGACATGTGTCTTTGTGGATAAACTACTTATCTCACTAGGTACTGTAGATAACTTCCCATATGCTGATTTAAACCTCCCAAGTGTATTATATTTTCAAATGCATTTGATATTCATATGTGTGCCCTTTATTGAACTGGGTTAATTCCCATGGTTTGCCTATGTGCCACAGACAAATATCAATTGCTTAATCTGGTTAATGACCATACATCTATATAGTTGCCAAACCTAAAATCTGTGCTTGATGGTTAACATTGATTGCCACCCAAACTGAATCTAGACCCATCCAGAAGACAAACCTCTCTGTATTTCTCTGATGGAGATTCTAGATTAAGTTAAACGAGTTGAGAAAAGCCATTAAAATGTGGGTATCACTATTCTATGGTCTTGGGTTCTCAGAGAAATGAAAAGGAGAAAAGGAGTTGAGCATGAGCAATTATTGCTCTCCAGCTGTAGACTATGTCCTGACTGTGGGTGTGATATGACTGACTGATTCATGATCCTGCCTTCTTGTCTTCCTTTCTCTGAATGGTTGTGCCATCAAAAGGAAGGGAACAGGAATAAGAGAGAGGAGATGGGGATGAAGATGCTGAACTAAGTTTTCTTAACATTACCACACCAACTAGTCCTATCAGACACTTAACTTCTTTTTAAAATGAAGAGACTTATTGGTGAGGTCTATGAATAAAGAACAAGCTAAGGACCCAAAGCAGGGCAATCCTAATGTTCCCATTAAATACTTTATTGGCCCCATACAGGAAGGGTAGCTGATGATGACTCTGAAATGTGAGCATTCCTCAATAACTTTTTTGCTTTGGTTCCTACCTCCAAGCTCATACCTTGAAATTCAGTCTTGACTTCCTGTGATGGAAAGCTATCTCCTGTAAACTAAAAGAAACCCTTTCCTCCCCTAGTTATTTGGTCCATGTTTTATCACAGCAATAGAGAAAACAAATTATAACATTCTCAAGCTTGCATTTTTGATGCCTTCTTTACATGGATGCTGCTGCCAAGATCTACTGCTAGCCTGGTGTCTGTACCTTTTGGATCACATCTGCTGCACCCTCTGTGTGATGACCTTGAGGAGACACTTCCCTAGGCAAGTGCTTTCAGGAGCAGAAAATCTCTTCAACCACATTTTAAAATGATGCTCTCTAGTTTTAAATGCATTTGCCTTGATGGGTGGTTTCTTGCCCTCAGAAAATCTTTTCTGTTGTTTCAATGCAGAACAGCAAGTTTCTCCTCAATGGTTCTACTCTCTTTAACGGTCATACCTACTCACAAACCTTTCCTGTCAACAAAAGTAACCATGCCTATAGTCTTTACATCATCAATGTACATAGTTTTCACATCTTCTACTTTTTGTTCTTTCGCATTTTGACATCAAAATCAATAGACATGACACAGACTAAATACTATCCACTCTGAAAATTTCCTCCACTAAACAAATTAGTCCTTTATCTCCATATTAAGGTTCAAGCAACTTCTCAGGACAGGGGCAGAACAGAATGTAGTATAGAAAGACAAGTTCCACATGATTTCAGTTATTTGTGGAATATAATAAAATTGGTATCTAGAAGCTGAGAGTAGGATGATGTTTTGTTTTGTTTTTTTCGTTGTTTTTTGTTTTTGTATTTTCAGATGTGAAAGACATAGGAAGAAGGGACGCATTCCTAATGCATCATTGTAAGGATTATGGTGAGTATAGAGTTTATGTAGGAGGAAGAGTATTTGGTGTGGCACTACACAGCTGTTAACTATAAATAACAATTATCTAATTATGATTCTCACTAATGTGGAAGAAACACACCAAGTATTTACACCATAAAGGCATGGTAGATGTTTGAATATGTCTAGCAGTATGTCTAACATAACTGAAACAGCACGTATGTTTAACATACAGGGCATGTGTACATCAAAATATTCAAAATAACCCATTCATGAACATAGTTTTTTATATAAATATCCGTTTAAAATGTAACTAAATATAAATAAAGCCTGATGTTTCTGAGAAAGTCGCCCAGGTAACTGGCTGCTTCAAAATTACTGGTATGCACTGTGACAAGCAGACACTCAACAGTGATTCATTTCAACCACAGGTCCTGTTTCCATCACATTTGTAGCCTGGATATTAGTGCATGGCAAATGGATTTCCATAGACCAAGAACAATGTGGAAGCACAGCACATAAGATGGGAAAAATCTAATAGGAGATGCTTGTGTTGCTGTGTAGCAAATTGTAAAAGAGTTCCACGAGGAGCTATGCCAGGCAGAAAACGAATGTGAGCATGTTCTTTGACAATAGCCATGCCTAAAACAGAAAACAGCTGCTTACCATGATGCAACTCTCTCAGTGGTCATGAAAGCCAGGTGGCCCTTACAGATTGTCTCCATGAAATTACCCATCATATTGTTCTGTGATAATTTTATCTCATTTTTTTTAGTTTTATTGACACTTAATAACATTTCCTCTTTTTAATCTCTCTTTCAGCTTGTTTATACTTGCAGTTTTTCAGCTGTATTTTTTTGTCTTGGAATCCCCTCCAAATCTGAGGTGTAAATCATGTAAGAACTTTAAAAATATTCTAATTCATTTTACTCAATTTTCTTTTCTTTTTTATTAGATATTTTCTTTATTTACATTTCAAAAGTTATCTTCTTTCTCAATTATCAAAAGTTAGACTCCACGAGGGTGGATTATCAGGTTTATCGATGTGCAAGCATTGTTTGTGTATGTAAGGATGTTAAAATTTCCTCAGTAAGTAAGTAGGTGGTTTTTTTTTTTTTTGAATGTCTGTATTTGTGAAAGATAAAATTTATTAAAATCCCAGTTATTGGGAGTTGGCGTCATTAGATATGATCAATTGGTGTTAAGTACTTTGTTTACAACCTGGATTGTTCAGAACGCTGCAGTTCTAAATTAGGTGCCCTCAGTCATAAACCAGAGGATCACTTGCTTATCTATTACACTTTGACCTCTTTCTTCCATTGGGAAGCACTTACACCCATGTTACCCTTAGTGCCCATGAGTTTTGTTTATTCTTTTAAAAATAGGAATTTCAGATTATTTTATTGTCTAGTCTATGCAGTACTCTGCCATAGTTTATATGCTTCTAAAATAAATATAGTACTAATGTAAATAAATATCAAGAATGCCTTAGCCGGGCGTGGTGGCACACGCCTTTAATCCCAGCACTCGGGAGGCAGAGGCAGGCAGATTTCTGAGTTCGAGGCCAGCCTGGTCTACAAAGTGTGTTCCAGGACAGCCAGGGCTATACAGAGAAACCTTGTCTTGAAAACAAAAAACAAAACAAAACAAAAACAAACAGACAAACAAAAAGAATGCCTTATTAACTTTGTCAGGACTATATTTTCAGAGTTTCAGTATTTGGAAGTTATAGATATTAAGGCTTTAGGGTCTTTTGGTATTTCAACATTCAGGACTTTCCTATTAAAAAATTATGGTCCAAACCTAGAAAATGTTCTCACATTGGCAGCACGTATTAGTTTGGTTGGCCCAGTATCTGCTGTATCTGTAACTGTTTTCCATTTGTTCTCTTGTACTGAGGACACAAAAAAACTGCATCCAATGGACTCATTTGTTTGTATATTTGGTACCCAGTTGGTGTTGATCTTTGCAGGGGCTTTCGGAAGTGAGATCTATTTGGGGAAGTAGGTTATGAGAGATGAGAGACAGCTTTGAAAGTTGTATCTGAAGACTTTCTCTCTCTCTCTCTCTCTCTCTCTCTCTCTCTCTCTCTCTCTCTCTCTCTCTCTCTCTCTCTCTCTCCCTCCCTCCCTCCCCTTCCCCTCCCCTTCCCCCTCCCTCTCCCCTTTTCCTTCCACACACACTCTCTCTGGTCTTTTAGGACATGAGTTGTCCCTCCAGGCACTCCTCCACATGGAGGACTTAACTCACTGAATGGAACCTAGAATCAGGGTTTGCTCTCAGCAATGCTATACAAACCAGCCCACTCTTTCATCTCTCTGCCTTTCATCGTGTGCTTTCCTGCTTTTCCTGCTTTTAATTGAACATATTCTAAAACCTTATTTTTCTAATATCTCAGCATGTCATGTTTATGTTAGTGATGTTGATATAAAGGCTGTTTCATTATTATTTGCCCTCATGTTTGCTATATACATTTTTAAATTATTTATGTGCACTCAATAACACCACACAGCTTCACAGGTGACACAAGAACATTATAACAAAGGCCTCCCGGCTCTCCCTCCATCCCTTACTGTGGCATAACTGAGTCAAAGGCAGCATTTGCATATTGGTCCTCAGACTGTTCACTGCATGCTGAGACCCATCTGCTCAAAAGCCCACCAGGGTCAAAAACACAATCCAATTACTTAATAAATACTGCAAACAAGTAGATTTTAGCTATTTAAAGAAACTTGCTTTGCATATTACATGAAACTTTGCCCTATGTTTGCTAGACATTGACAAACTAGAGCTTTGTGGTTGTAAGAACTCAATCTCTGGGACTTTTGGGGGGCATTTTAAGCCTGGGATTCTTTACTGACTAAAACTGACACAGCCTAGGAAGATAAGCTTCCTTATAGTTTCCTTGTCCCCTTACCCTCTTTTCCTTACCTTCCTTATCTCTTTTGCCTCTGGACCAAGGCTTATCCCACAGAAATCCTGCCAAGATGTCACCAGTTAGGGACTTAGTGTGGTCTTGTCATTGGAATCACAGTACCTTTCCTGGGGCATGATCCCAACCAAGTATATCTCCTTTGAATATTGTCTTAGTCAGGGTTTCTATTCCTTCACAAATATCATGACCAAGATACAAGTTGAGGAGGAAAGGATTTACTCAGCTTACACTTCCTCACTCCTGTTCATCATCAAAGGATGTCAGGACTGGAACTCAAGGAAGTCAGGAAGCATGAGCTGATGAAGAGTCCATAGAGGGAGGTTACTTACTGGCTTGCTTCCCCTGGCTTGCTCAGCTTGCTCTCTTATAGAACCCAAGACTACCAGCCCAGAGATGGCACCACCCACAATAGGCTCTCCCGCCTTGATCACTAATTGAGAAAATGCCTTACATCTGGATCTCATGGAGGAACTTCCTCAAGGGAGTCTCCTTTCTCTGTGATAATTCCAGCTTGTGTCAAGTTGACCCAAAACTAGCCAGAACAGTCATTAATACCACTTACCCACATGATAAAATTACCCAATACTCCATTACCATTATTAATGTGAATAACTGTGTCTTCAATGAATTAGAGTAAGAAAAACCAGAGTGCTTAATTTCATTGATTCTCCCAATGTTCTTCTCTCTTATACAGATCCTAATTTCTGATCTTTCTATTTTCCTCCTGTCAGAGACCTCTGTGGACAACAAACTCCCTGGTGTTGAAGGTTCCCGTGATGTGTTTCTCATTTACTTGTGAGACATGTGGCTGCTGGGGGACATGACTTTTGCTCTCTCCTCTGTAGTTAAAGGATTTTCTTTATCTTCAGCTTCGTCAAGTTTCGTGTCTGTGTGTAGGATGTGGGTTTGATGCTTCTTTGTGTTTTCTGAACTTGAGTTTCCCTGACTTTTTTCACCATCTTTCACTTATTCTGTCACCATAACCAATGAACTGGGAACCCATTGAAAGCTTTCATTTCTAGAACGTACTTTGGCCTCTGTTCACATTGACTACTTGTTACTACATGCTATATTCATTAGAAATCAAAATCTTTGCTAATTTGAAGTTTCTTCACACTGTGATTATGCAGGTCTGGTAGCACACTTTGTCATTGATTGTGAAAAGGTGAATGGGTCTTTAGCATCAGGTGTTATGTTAACCTGACCTAGACCTTGTCTAACTTTTGCTGTGGTTTTTGGTGTTAAGATTCTTAACCTCCCCTTCTGTTTTTAGTTTTCCCAGGAAACTCTTCTTAAGTAGAAGTTGAGCCTGGTTCTTGTTTTGCAAACTGATCTCATGCTAATACACTGGAGGTTATGTGAAGGAAGGAGAAGCATGAAGATTTAGGATTATGATGGCCTATGCCATTACATTTGACCTTCCCAAGTATTTTTCATCTTTTCTCATTTTATCCTGGGTAAAATAAAAAAAAAAGCTAAAGAGCTATCACAGTGGTGATTCAGTACTTAAGAGCACTTACTGTTTACTTTTCCAGAGGACCAGCACTCAGTACCTCAGTACCCAGCATCCACCTGGGCAGATCACAACCACCCATATAACTCTAGCTTCAGGAAGAAGAAATCTCTGATCACCATGAGTACCTGCACATATCTGTTCAGACACATATAAAGCACATAGAAACACAGAAACATTGCCCCACCCCACCCACACACATAACACATACTTCAAATATATACTAAGAGCTAACCAGTACCCCCCAGAGCTTGTGTCTCTAGCTGCATATGTAGCAGAAGATGGCCTAGTCGGTCATCATTGGGAAGAGAGACCCCTTGGTTTTGCAAACTTTATATGCCCCAGTACAGGGGAACGCCAGGGCCAAGAAGTGGGAGTGGGTGGGTAGGGAAGCAGGTTGGGGGGAGGGTATAGGGGACTTTCAGGATAGCCTTTGAAATGTAAATGAAGAAAATACCTAATAAAAATTGAAAAAAGACAAAAAAACAAAACAATGAATTTATGAAATTTTGAGGCAAATGGATGATGTATCTGGAGGATATCATCTTGAGTGAGGTAACCCAATCACAAAAGAAGTCACTTGATATGCACTCACTGATAAGTGGATATTAGCCCAGAAACTTAGAATACGCAAGATACAATTTGCAAAACACAAGAAAATCAAGAAGAAGGAAAACCAAGGTGTGGATACTTCATTCCTCCTTAGAATAGGGAACAAAATACCCATGGAAGTAGTTACAGAGACAAAGTTTGGAGCTAAGACAAAAGGATGGACCATCCAGAGACTACCCCACCCGGGGATCCTACCCATAATCAGCCACCAAAAGCAGACGCTATTGCAAATGCCAGCAAGATTTTGCTGAAAGGACCCTGATATAGCTGTCTCTTGTGAGACTATGCCAGTGCCTGGCAAACACAGAAGTGGATGCTCAAAGTCATCTATTGGATGGAACACAGAGCCCCCAATGGAGGAGCTAGAGAAAGTATCCAAGGAGCTGAAGGGGTCTGTAACCCTATAGGTGGAACAACAATATGAACTAACCAGTACCCCTAGAGCTCATGTCTCTAGCTGCATATGTAGCAGAAGATGGCCTAGTCAGCCATCAATGGGAAGAGAGGCCCCTTGGTCTTGCAAACTTTATATGCCCCAGTACAGGGGAACACCAGGGGCAAGAAGTGGGAATGGTTGGGTAGGGGAGCAGGGCGGGGGAGAGGGTGTAGGGGACTTTCAGGATAGCATTTGAAATGTAAATGAAGAAAATATCTAATAAAAAATGAAAAAAAAAGAGCTATGGAAGCTGGAGCTAACCAGTGTCCCTACTCTCATCTCTACTAGGACTCTGGTGAAGTCTTTCCTCTGCTGATTTGATTTTGTGAAGAATGCTCTAGTCTCAGGTCCTCACATTTCCAATAATCTACTTTACCCCTCCCCTAGCGAAACCAGGTTTTTCTCTAGCACTGCCAGTTGATCCTCCTGGGATGAGCCCTCCTAAAGCATCCACTCTGAAACAAGATCACTTTCATCTCCCAGGGCCCTTTAGTGGTGTCCCTTAAGTTCCTGGCACCATCAACCTCTGTTCCACTTAGGCTGGTCTCAGATGCAATTCTCTGTATTCACCTGTCTCTCCAAATATCATGGAAGCAGTTTGCCCTGAAATCTCAGTTTTCTGATGAGTCCAAGAAAAGCCATTGATTTTTTTCAGTTTGTTCAGCTTTTCCTAGCCAAAAGGACTGTAATGAAAATGTCAGCCCAAAATAAAAGTTCTCTTGACTTATTTCTGAATGATGAAACAATCTTGCAATTCAGGCATAAAGCCTTTTTAATTATGATGTATTATTATCTAGTGTATTGCAGGACTAGATTTGCTAAAGCATATTTAATAAAATTTGCATTTATCTTCACAACAGACATGGTTCCTGGTTTCCTTTTTGTGTAACACCCTCCTCTTCTTTTGGAACTATGGGTTATCTGCTCTCAGTAATTAGTATCTTTCTTTTGGAACTATGGGTTATCTGCTCTCAGTAATTAGTATTTGGAACTATGGGTTATCTGCTCTCAATAATTAGTATCTTTCTTTCCTCCTTCGTTCTGTGAAGTAGTTGGTATAGATTTTATACAACGTCTTCTGGAAATGTCTGTGGTATTCACTAGTAAATAATCTGGATCTGGTAGGAAGCTTTTACCATAAATTCAGTTACTGTCATATATACATATGTATTTCAGCCTTATAAATATTATGGCCATCACTCTTCTTTTTATTTCTGTGCTGTTAGGTATCTAACTCATTGTCCTCTGTATATAAGGAAAGTGCTCTATCACTGACCTCAATCATTATAAATCTGCTTTAATAGTTTGTCATCCCATATAATTGACTTCATTTAAATTCATTAATTGATTGGCACCTAGGTTTTCACAGTCTTTCCCTTGCTATTTCTTTCAGATCTATAAAACTTTTACTCTCAATCCTAATACTGTTATCCTTTCCCTTTCCCACTTCCCTGCACAAGTGTTCTTGATATGTGTTGCTAGAGAGGTGGGACTGTACTGGTTTTTTTCATTTGACTGTTATCCATTATTCTGCTTTTGTTTGTCATGTGTATGATTTCTACTCCTACTACTATTTCCTTCCTTTCTTTGTGACCATTAATTTCCTCCTCTATTTTGTTCAGGTACAAACTGAGGTTGTTGACTTGATCACTCTTCCCCTTTTTAGTGCTATAAATGTATGTACTGCATAGGTATCTTACTTAAATATGCCCCCCACCTTTCATTCAAAATATTTTCTGTCTGCTTCTTTAAAATCCTATTTGAACCAAAATATTTAGAAGTTATACTTAATTTTCAAATAGTTTTATTGTGGTAGTTTGAATAAAAATGTGGCCTCCATAGGCGCATAAGGAGTGGCACTATTAGGAAGTTGGCCTTATTGGAGTGGATGTGGCTTTGTTGGAGGAAGTGAATCACTATGGGGTGGACTTTGAAGTCTCAGAAGCTCAAGCCATCTCTCTGCCTGCTTCCTTCAGCTCCAGATATAGAATTCTCAGCTTCTTCTCCAGCACCATGTCTGCCTGCTTGTTGTCATGCTTCCTGCTATGATAATAGTGGACTAAGCCTCTGAAACTCTAAACCATCCCCAATTAAATGTTTTCTTTTGTGAGTGGTTATGGCCATGATGTGTTCCTTAACAAAAATAAAACCTTAAGACTTTCATGTTACCAACATATTTTACATTTACTATTAATTTAAGTTTATCAAAAATACAGACTGTTCACTGTCTTCTCTGACCTCAGATCCTTTATTCCCACACATCCCACACCACTTCCTCTACCCTACAGCCAGTGTTCCACCAGCAATGGTAAAATGATGGCATTGTCCCTGCTTAAAAAACCTTTTGATATAACTCCATAAGATGTTTAACATGGGACTGAAATGCTCAACATGACTCCCCATTCTCCTCCACCTTCTCCAACCTCCTCATCTTTCTCATACATAGCTGTCCCTCAGTCCATGGAAAGTTCTGACAAAAGCACATTCTTTCTGAGTATCTGCTATCTTCCTTCTAAGCATGTTCTTTTCCTCTACCAAGTTCTGTATTCATCTCTCACCACCTATTACACCTCCCTCCACCATCATTTCATCCTCCTGTCCTGATGACTGCTCATCCCTGATGCTTTCAGTGTGAGAACTTGACTTCCTCGTCATTAAAAGCATCTGGTGGTATGTGTTCCTTCTCCATTTGTGTTACAGGAGCTCAGGTTCCTCGTTGTATCCCCAATATCAGCTGCTTATTATATGCCTAGCAAATGAATGAGTAAATGAAAAACCATTTTTATTACATTGGTGATACATTAGTAATATTCTGCCAAATAGTCAAGTGAGGCAAGTGTAAATAAATCACACCAAGGAAATATTAGTTGGAGAAAATGTCACTAGCAATTGAGGAGCAAAGTGAAAAGGCCACAGATGAGCAATCAAAGGTATGTTTCATATTCACTGGTGTTTATCATCTAAGAAGCTTCATCGCTTCACCTGCGTTGTGGTTGATAGAAGCCTGACCCTTATCCAGTTACATTTACAGAAGAGGCAGATCTCTCTCACACAGTATGGAGTCTGAGCCTAGCTCTGACCCTCACTAACAACCACCTCATAGACACAGCTTGAGGATCCCATAAAATGGTAGTTCTGATTTAGTGGTGGTGTCATTTCCAAGATTCCGAATCTAGTAAACTCTCAACTAATGTTAATACTTCTGTTTTTCAGGCCTCCTTTTGTGTGACAAGGAGGGGTGAGTGGACATTTACATGAGGGTCCCATGTCTCTCCCCAACTCACCTTCTGGTAGAAAACATCAAAAGTCAACAGGCCCCACTGTGCTGACCTTTTGTAAACAGATATGGCAGAATTTCAGAAGATGGTGGCACTTATCTTAGAAGATGGTTCTAAGTAACAAATATCCTCATCATTCTTGTTTTATTTCCATGGCATAAAGTCTTTCTTGTGCTCTGAAGGGTTCCCCAAAAACTGATTTGTTGCTTTCTCACTATATAATATGCCTTCAAGATTTTTTCACAATGCTAGTTTGCTTGTCATGAATTGCTTTAATTGTGTTTATATCAAGAGACTCATTTCTTCATAAATTCTCAAAAATAACTTTGTTGGGTGTAGCAGTCTTTGTAGGCAATGAGCTACTTTCAAGAACAGAAATACATCATTTCATGCTTTTCTGGCATTTACAATTACTGATGAAATATTAAAGTTATTCTGTCTGATATCTGATATTCTGAACATGCATATATTCCACTACCTGAAGATATTCATGCTTTTGCTTAAACTGGAAATTTTCCTTATTGCTTTGGCATTGTCTTAATTTTATATATTTGACATCTTCACTGGGGTAAAACCTTCAACCAATGAACTTCTTTACTCCCATAGTGACAATTTTAATGTAAGTTTCAGAGACTCTTGGAAATTCACAGTAGACTTGAGTAAACATTGCCAATGTTCATAGACCACTTACTACATGTGTTTTACTGGACTTATTTATCTTTCTTACTTCATTTCTCTACTTATGGATCTGCCTTAACAGTATACTTTACTCAAACCGTGATTCACATTGGGTTTCTGGAGTAACCAACATATCCTGGAAAGCAGACTGTTGGAGAATCTATAATCTCAACATTTCTTGGCAGTTAGCAAAGTTTCCCATTGTTAAAGAGGGATAGTGTTGGATATGCACAGCACGATACCATGTTGAAAGGCTCCCTACAGTAGTCTGAGAGGAAAAATCAGATATATACAGTTCCAACACACACTGAAGAGGGAGATGAGAATCAGGCTAAATAATTCAGCTTTTTAAAAAAAAATCTTGAAAAGAGGCCATATTACCCAAATATTATCTTAGAGAATGCTGTGAAAGAAAGAAGGCCCTTTTTGCATTGTAAAGATTCATCTTCTTCAGTCAGAGAGTAGAAACTGCTGGAAATGAAGATAAATTAAGCCATGAAGATTGCAGAAAGCAAGAAGAACTTGAATTAACAGCCATAGCGAGCATCCTATGCTAACATGGAGATTCTGATAAAAAAAAAAAAAAAAAAAGAGAGAGAGAGAGAGAGTGGATTAAGAACTATTGGAAAGAGGTATTTGCAAGAGAACTTCTAGAATACCCTGAACTATCTGGGTCAGAAAACTACAGGCTCCTCCTCCTCCTCCTCCTCCTCCTCTTCTTCTCCTCCTCCTCCTTCTTATTCTTATTCTTTTATTTTTAGAAAAGCAGACTTCCTTTGTTCAGAAAGTATGAAAGAGTGTAATGCTTAGAGTCACCAGATTTTGCCCTCTCCAGTAGAAAATAATTAAATAAACCCAATGTGATAAGGTTACTTTAGTGTCTCACCTCATTGACTGTGTCTAGCTTGCTGGAGCCAGTTCTGATGCCATGCTGTGTGGAACTTTTGCTGTTTTGAAATGTTTCTACAGAAGATTCCTCAATCAATATCTCCAGATTCTTATAGACCCAGCCAGCCTTACAGAGAGTCCAGCAAGGACAACTGCTCCCAAAATAAATTTTGCCTTTGGAGTTTTCTTTGTTCTATTTTGCTTTATTCTGTTTGTTAATAGCACTGGGGTAATAGTATGTATTTTACTTAACCAAAATATCAGGGCAGTGACACCAAGCTGGAGTAATATAGCTTCCCATGCTAATTTTCAGAGATAGCTTTCATATGGGTAGTGTTAGCAAAGCGATCACAATTATTATTCCTAAAACTGATTATTGAATACATTTTGTTTTAATATTTTGTGTGAAAAGAGAAAACACAACATACCAAAATATGCTAGTTACCACAAAGAAAATTACTTCTGAGATAATTTCCTTTAAAACTGAACATGCTCTTTTACTGAAGTTAAATTTTCCTTGAATTAAGGTCTCCAAGACAGATGGGAGATTCTCTGACTTAGCTGTCTGGCAATTGTTTTGTCAAAAGTCAACAAAATAAGCTCTCCATTTCAAAGACAGGGAAAAAAGTCAATACTTTTTCCTAATAACAACTTGAGGTTTTAATTAAAAGTGACATTGTGATGGGTATGTCTCCCACTCTTTGACTTGGATCACTTCCCAATACTGAAATCCTTTCTAAAATGAGGTTACTTATCTTAACTTAAATAATATGACTCAATAAATATGGTTAGGTAAATGGCACCAACATTTAACAGTTTTGATAACTCAGTGTGCTGAAATGCTCTGAGTGATCATTACTTTATGTTTTAAGACCACAGGAAGCAACAGAATTGACTGGAGGAATTTGATAGATCAATGGGTTTTAAGGTCACATAAATTCTTGAAGTTACTTCATGTCCTCCATCACACCTCTACTACAGGGATTGCCACTTGCCAAGTTTTAGTGTACTGTTAAAGAATGGTCACAACTAACTGAAAAGGCACCTTTTCCAACTATTGATTTTGTGAAGCCAGATTTTCTGCATATACTTGAATCAAAATAGCATATATTTTAGTTGAATTCATAAACAGAATAGGATAAAAGAAACAAACAGAAGGGAAGGATCCCACAAAGGCACAGAAACAGACAGAAGAAGAGAGCCTCTCATTCATACAATCAAGAAACCTCAAAAACCACTAAACTGGAAGCCTTAATATAAATACAAAGACTTAGAGAGGAGAGAGAGAGAGAAAGAGAGAGAGAGAGAGAGAGAGAGAGAGAGAGAGAGAGAGAGAGAGAGAATGCAAAATTTATTTTTAGAGGAAGGAGGAAGAGGAGGAGAGGAGGAAGAAGAAGAAGAAGAAGAAGAAGAAGAAGAAGAAGAAGAAGAAGAAGAAGAAGAAGAAGAAGAAGAAGAAGAAGAAGAAAAGCAAGCCCTGCCAAGAGAGTATGAGATAAGAAATCTTGAAAGATGCTGTTTTGAGTTCAATTTTCACTGTCTATCTACTGCTTGGCATGCAGCCTACCATTAAGAGTATCTAGTTTCCCCAGTGAGACTCCCTTGGGAAAGACTAAATTTTTATTTGCAAATAAATATTGTCTTGGTGTTTTACTGCTGTGACCAGACACCATGACCAAGGCATCTCTCATAAGGACAACATTCAGTTGGGGCTGGCTTACAGGTTCAGAGGTTCAGTTCATTATCATCAAGATAGGAGCATGGCAGAATCCAGGCAGGAATAGTGTAGGAGGAGCTGAGAATTCTACTTCTTCATCTGGAGGCTGCTAGGGAAATAGTGGCTTCCAGGCATCTAGGATGAGGATCTTAAAGCCCATGCCCACAGTAACATGCCTACTCCAAGGCTATACCTACTCCAACAGGGCTTCACCTTCAATAAGGGCACTATTAAGTGTCACTCCCTGGGCCTAGCATATACAAACCATCACAGATATCAATCAGAGATTGCTTCTGGGCAAGGCATGGGACATGTGTCCACTTCTCTTTTCAGCTCCAGGATCACATTTGGTGCAGATACAATGAAGTCCTGTATGTCTCTGTGAGTGCATATGGGCACAGACCCTGTTGATTTATAGCCTTGTTCTCTTGGTTTACTTATACACTCTGGATTTTACACTCTTTGCATCTCTTCTCAGGCAGGGTTCACTGAGCCATAAGAGGAGGGATTTGATGAAGACATCCTGTTTAAGGCTAAGTGTTTCAAGGTTGCTCACCCTCAGTATATCTGGCTGTGGGTCTCTGTATTTGGTTCCATATGCTGCAGAAGGAAGCTTCTGTGATGATGACTGAGCTAATGAGTGAGACATTGATCTATGAGTATAGCAGAATGTCACTAGGAGTAATTTTATTACATTTTTTTGTTTTGTTCTGTTTTGTTTTGAATAGTGGTATTTGGTTTTACCCTAGGTCCCTAGGCTATCTAGTCTCAGGATTTTTGTTTTGTTTTGTTTGTCGTTGTCCTGTTTTGGTTTGTTTGTCTGTTTTGTCACCAAAACAGTGTCAGCTTTTGGTTCTATCTTGTGAAATGGGTCTTAAGTCAAATCAGATATTGATTGTTTACGTCCACAAGTTTTGTGCTACTGTTGCCCTACCATATCTTGCAAGTAGGACACAGTTATAGAGCAAATGTGTTTATAGTTTTCCTTTCCTAGCTTGCAAATTATGTTCCTGTACTAAAGATGCTAGTATATAGGGTTCAAGAAAGCTCTATATAGGTACCAGCTCAACTTCTCCACATTCAATGAGTTATATAGATGTTTTCTTAAGCAACGTGGTCTTATGGTCAACTTGTGAAAAGTAACTTAGTCTTGGCAAAAGCACCATAGGACTTCTTTGGCCAACAACTCAATTAGATGTAACTCAATCCTAGTAATGAAAGTTTGGTGAAAGAAATGGCTAACTAAGTCTGTCTCCCCAATTATTGGTAGTTTTATTTAGATCACCTTCATATTTGTATATTTTAGGAAGCTTCTACTATATTAGGTTCCATACTAGTCCTCAAATGGCTCCTAATTTTAGCTGTCTCTACCCAAATCCTTTCTCTCAATTCTCACACCCTTCTCTCCCCAGTTTGTGCTCTAGATTTGGTCATCCTCATTCCTCTACAACCACACATTCTATTTCCCTTTCCTAAGGTGATCTATCTAAACACACACACACACACACACACACACACACACACACTCACACACACTAACCCTATACACAGCTTTGTGGTTCTACATTTTATGCCCTGGTAATTATTGAATTAACAGTTAATAGGTATAAATGAATACATACCATATTTGTCTTTCTGGGTTTGGGGCACCTTAGTCAAGATGATTTTTTCCCTAGTTCTACCCATTTACCTGCAAATTTCAAGAATTTTTCTGATAGATGAGGAATGCTCTGCTATGTAAATGTACTACATTTCTCTATTATTCTGCTGAGAGACATCTAGGTTATCTCCAGTTTCTGGCTATTTTGAATAGAGCAACAATGAACAAGGTTGAGTAACAATCTCTGTGGTAGGAAAAGCATGCTTTGGGTATATTCTTAAGGATGGTATAACAAGATCTTAAGATAGCTTGATTCCCATCTTCCTGAGAGAAACTGTCACAAGGATATCCATAGAGGATATAGAAGTTTGTCCTCCCACCAGCAAAAGATGAGATCTGTTACTTATTTTATTTATCTTAGCCATTGTGACAGGTAAAACCTTTGAGATAAAACCTTAAAGTAGTTTTGATTAATATCTCCATGATGACTAGGTATGTTGAATATTTCTTAGGATTTCTCAGCCATTTGAGTTTCATCCTTTGAGAATCCTCTGGTTAGAGCTTTACTCCAGTTTTAATTGGGTTATTTGTTTACTTAATATCTAGTTTTTGGAGTTCATAATATATTTTGGATATTAGTCCTCTATTGGATGTAGAGTTGGTAAAAAGTCTTTTACTATTGTGTAGACTGCTGCTTTGTTCAAATGATGGTGTCCTTTGTCATACAGATGCTATTGAGTTTCATGTGGTCCTATTTATTGTTGATCTTAGTGGCTGTGCTAACAGTGTTATGCTCAGAAAGTCCCTTCCTATAGCAATGAATCCACGAGTTTTTCCAATGTTTTCCTCTATCAGGTTCAGTGTATCTGGTTTTATGTGATGTCTTAGGTATATTTGGAGTTTAGTTTGTTCAGGGTGATAAATATAGATCTATTTGGGTTCTTCTACATGCAGCTGTCCACTTTGACCAGTGCCAGTTGATAAAATGCTCTTTTTTCCCCCAATATATATTTCAGGCCTCTTTATCAAAAATCATGTGTCCATTCCATTGACCAATGTGATCTCCTCTCTCTCTCTCTCTCTCTCTCTCTCTCTCTGTGTGTGTGTGTGTGTGTGTGTGTGTGTGTGTGTGTGTGTGTGTGGTGTGGTGTGTGTGTGTGTGTGTGTGTGTGTGTGTGTGTGTGTGTGCATTTGCTGATAATGTGCTGGATTTTGTTTTTGTTGTTGTTTTGTTTTGTTTTGTTTTTGTTTTTACTATAGCTCTGAAGTACAACTTTAATCAGGAATGGTGATCCCTCCAGCAGTATTTTTTTCCTTTTCTTTTTGTTGTTGTTGTTGCTTTGTTTTGTTTTGTTCTTTACTCTTCTATATAATTTTAGCTATCCTGGGCTTTCTGTGTTTCCATATGAAGGTAAAAATTGCCCTTTCAAGATTCGTGAGAAATAGTATTGGAATTTTTATGAGGATTGCATTGAATCTATAGGTTACTTTCAATAGGATGGCAATTTTACTACATTAATCCTGCTGATCCATGAATAAGGAAGATGTCTTTATTTTATATATTCTTTTAGTTTATTTATTTAATCTCAAAGTTTTTATCAGTCAAGTCTTTCACTTGCTTGGTTAGAGTCACTCAAGATATTTTATATAATTTGAGGCTATTTTAAGGGGTGTTTATCTGATTTCTTTTTCAGTCAGTTTGCCATTTGTATATAGGAAGGTTTCTAATTTTGGTGAGCTGATTTAGTATCCAGCTACTTTCCTGAAACTATTTTTTAGTTGTAGGAGTTTCTCAGTGACATTTTAAGGCTCATTTATGTATATTATCATCTCACCAGTAAATAAGGATACTCTAACTTCTTCCTTTCCAATTTTATACCCCTTGAGCTCTTTCATCTGTCTTATTGCTTCTGTTAAGACTTCAAATCCTTTTAGTCTGCACCAGTTTACCTTGGGTACAAACTCTGCAGCCAGTCTCACAACACCCAGAGGAGTTACCAATCCCAGGAACTCTAGCATGTCCAGGATCATAGGATCAGAAGTAAGGAAGACACATCTGTTCTAACAGCACCAGGAGTAACTGGGACAGCTGGATCCAGGTGCAAAGGAACCCCGCCTGACCAGTGGCTTGAGTTCCTTCCAGTCTGTACCAGGTTTACTTTGGGCAAAAACTCCAGAATCAGACAACACACAGAGAAAGCTACACTTCCAGGCACTCTTATACACCCAGGATCTCAGGATCCCAGGAGCTTGGTCACACCAGGATCTCAGGGTCCCAGAGACAATGTGACTCCCAGGAACTCTGACACACCCAGGATCTTAGGATCACAGGATCCTGGAATCATAGGATCACAGAGACAGCCGGATTCTGAGGGGTTCTGACACAACCAGAATTACAGGAAGAACAGGCTCCAATTAGATATAGCAAGGGCAGGTAGCACTAGAGATGATCAGATAGCAAGAGGCAAGAGTAAGAACATAAGCAACAGAAACCAAGGTTACCCAATTCTCCCACCAAAGCAAGTCCCGAATATACCAACATACCAGAAAAGCAATATTAAGATCTAAAATCACAGCTGGGCGTGGTGGCGCACGCCTTTAATCCCAGCACTCGGGAGGCAGAGGCAGGCGGATTTCTGAGTTCGAGGCCAGCCTGGTCTACAAAGTGAGTGCCAGGACAGCCAGGGCTACACAGAGAAACCCTGTCTCGAAAAAAAAAAAAAAAAAAAAAAAAAAAAAAAAAAAAAAAGATCTAAAATCACTTCTCATGATGATTATGGAAGACTTTAAGAAGGACATAAATAACTCCCTTACAGAAATACAGGAGAATACAGCTTCACAGGTAGAAGTTGTTAAAGAGGAAACAAAAGAATCCCTTAAAAAATACAGGAAAACACAATCAAGAAGGCAAAGGAAATGAACAAAACCATCCAAGATTGAAAAATGGAAATAGAAACAATAAAGAAATCACAAAGGGAGACAACCCTGTAATTAGAAAACCTAGGAAAGAGATCAGGAGTCATAGATGTAAGCATCATCAACAGAATAAAACAGATAGAAGAGAGAATCTAAGAGGCAGAAGATACCATAGAAAACATTGACACAACAGTCAAAGAAAATGGAAAAAAAAAAAAACTAATCCAGGAAATCCAGGGCACAATAAGAAGACCAAACCTAAGGATAATAGGTATAGAAGAGAATGAAGATACAAATTAAAGGGTCAGTAAATATCTTCAACAAAATTATAGAAGAAAACTTCCCTAACCTAAAGAAAGAGATGCTCATGAACATACAAGAAACCTACATAACTCCAAATGGACTGGAACAGAAAAGAAATTCCTTCCATCACATAATTGCTATGCCCACTCCAGTAGTGACTCATGTGACAAGTCTAGAAATATGGATGCAGTCCTGAGGCGAAAAGTTCATGGAAACTTAGTCTCCTGGAACAGTGGCATCCTAGATAACAAATGCTCCAAACTTATCCTTGCGAATGGGCCTGTGTGTTCTCTTTCAGTATTGTTTTATTATAGGTGCCTCTAAACAATGACTTGTCAAATACCTAAGCAAAATTTAACTTTGCTTCCTGGCCTTCACCAATGTCCTAGGTAGTCCTTGAGCTGACCCTTGGCTTGGAATGAATAAGAATATTGCCTATTCAGTGACATTCAGATTTGCCTCTAGTATTGTAAGAGAGATAGTGAAAGAAATCAGACATTACTATCTACTACATAGAGTTAGAAATCTCAGGGCAATCTTAGCAAAGTAAGTTTAGAATTCTTATTATAGTTACATATGGCAAACTACATTACTTATTAGTAGAAAGTACCCCCACACAATCACTTAGAATAAAAGCCGATCCACTCACATAAGCAAGAATTTACAATGGTTTAGGAAGTAGAGCAGGCTGTGGTTTGAGGAGGAATGAGAATATTGCATTATTCGTGAGAAGATTAGCTAGAGCAGAACTCCCTAATTAGAATTATGGCTTGGGTGTGAAAGCCCTTGCCCTGGGAGTATAAAGACCTCACACCTGGCTTCTAAGACTATAGCTGACCTTAGATAGAGCTGACTTTGTCTCAGTTGTTTTATTGCCCAGTTCTTGCCAGTCTTTATGTTTGCATTCCTCTATTTTGTGTAAGAGTCATTAAGCACCCGGTAACCTCATTGTACCTTGCTGATGTAGCACCTAACTTCCCTATTTTCATTTCTATTAAAAGTTTGATGCTCGATTTGACAAATTACATTTAGATGCACACTTCCTTGTGGCCATGTCTGTTTGTCACCCACTTCTTGCCAACTCCTTGCCCACCTGTACTAGAACCCTGATTTCTCCTGTGGATTGAGGGGGGCTGACTGAGGCAGTCCATGGCACATAATTAACAAAACACCAAATGCAAAGAAAGAGTATTAAAAGCAGTAAGGAAAAGAGTCCAAGTAACATACAAAGGTAGGCCTATCAGAATTGCACAAGACTTTTCACCAGAAACTATGAAAGCCAGAAGATCTGGAGTAGATGTCATACAGACCCTAAGAAAACACGAAATGCCAGCCCAGGTTACTATACCCAGCAAAACTCTCGATTACCATAGATGGAGAAAACAAGATATTCCATGACAAAACCAAATTTACACAATATATTTCCACAAATAAAACCCTACTAAGGATAATAGATGGAAAGCATCAACACAAGGAGGGAAACTACACCCTAGAAAAGCAAGAAAGTAACCTTTTAACAACCCCAAAAGAAGACAGGCACACGAACATAATTCTACCTCTGACAACAAAAATAACAGGAAGCAACAATCACTTTTCCTTAATATTTCTTTACATCAATGGACTCAATTCCTCAATAAAGGCATAGACTAACAGACTGGGTATGTAAACAGGACCCAGTATTTTGCTGCATCCAGGAAATTCACCTCAGTGACAAAGGTAGACACTGCCTCAAAGTAAATTGTTGGAAAACAAATTTCCAAGCAAGTGGTTCCAAGAAACAAGATGGAGCAGCCATTCTAACATTTAATAAAATAGACTTTCAATCAAAAGTTATCAAAAAGGATAAAGAAAGACACTTTATACTGATCAAAAGAAAAATCTACCAAGATGAACTCTCAATTCTGAACATCTATGCTCCAAATGAAAAGGCATCCACATTCATAAAAGAAACTTTACTAAAGCTCAAAGCACATATCGCACCCCATACAATAAGAGTGAGATACTTTAACATGCTACACTCAGCAATGGACAGATCATGGAAACAGAAACTAAACAGAGACACAGTGAAACTAACAGAAGTTGTGAACCAAATGGATCTAAAACATATTTATAGAACATTTCATCCTAAAGCAATAGAATAAACCTTCTTGGCACCTCATGGTACCTTCTCCAAAACTGACCATATAATTGGACATAAAACAGGCCTCAACAAATCCAAGAAGATCTAAATAATCCCATATACCCTATCAGAATACCACGGTCTAAGGCTGGTCTTAAATTCTAACAAAAAAAAATAGAAAACACACAGACACATAGGAGATGAACAATGCTCTACTCAATGATAACTTGGAGAAGGAAGAAATAAAGAAAGAAATTAAAGACATTTTAAAATTTAATGAAAATGAAAATACATCATACCAAAACTTATGGAACAAAATGATAGCAGTGGTAAGAGGAATACTCATAGCTCTAAATGTTTCCAAAAAGAAACTGGAGAGAGGTTACACTAACAGTTTGACAGTACAAGCTCTAGAAGAAAAAAGAAGCAAATTCACCCAAGAGGACTAATGGCAGGAAATAATCAAACACAGGGCCGAAATCAACCAAATAGAAACAAAAGAGCTATACAAAGAATCAACAAAACCAAGACCTGTTTTTTTGAGAAAATCAACAACATAGATAAACCCTTAGCCAGATTAACCAGATGGCACAGAGACAGTATTCAAATTTTAAAAATCAGAAATGAAAAGGGAGACATAACAACAGAAAATTCAAAAAATCATCAGATCCTACCTCAAAACTTTATACTCAACAAAATTAGAAAGTCTGGATGACATGGACAATTTTCTAGACACATATCAGGTGCCAAAGTTAAAACAGGATCAGATAAACCATCTAAACATCTCCATAATCCCTAAAGAAATAGAAGCAGTCATTAATAGTCTCCAAACCAAAAAAAAAAAAAAAAAAAAAAAAAAAAAAAAAAAAAAAAAAAAAAAGCCCAGGACCAGACAGGTTTAGTGGAGAATTCTATCAGACCTTGAAGACCTAATACCAATACTCTTCAAACTATTCCACAAAATAGAAACAGAAGGTACTCTACACAATTCATTCTATAAAGCCACAATTACACTTATACCTAAAGCACACAAAGACCAAAGAAAGTGAATTTCAGAACAATCTCCCTTATGAACATTGATGCAAAAATACTCAATAAAATTCTTACCAACCAAATCCAAAAATACATCAAAATGACAATTCACCATGATCAAACATGGTTCATCCCAGGGATGCAGGGATGGTTCAATATATGGGAATCCATCAATGTAATCCACTACATAAACAAACTCAAAAAAAAAAAAAAAACACATGACCATTTCATTAGATGCTGAAAAAGCATTTGGCAAAATTAAGTATCGCTTCATGTTAAAAACTTGGAAAGATTAGGAATTCAAGGCCCATACCTAAACACAGTAAAAGCAATATACAGCAAACCAGTAGCCAACATCAAATTAAATGAATAGAAACTTGAAGCAATCCTACTAAAATCGGGGTCTACAGAAGGCTGCCCATTCTCTCTATCTATTCAATATAGTATTTGAAGTTCTAGCTAGAGAATTAGACAACAAAAGGAAGTCAACCAGATACAAATTGGAAAGGAAGAAGTCAAAATATCACTATATGTAGATGATATGATAGTATACTTTAAAATGGGGTTCAGAGCTAAACGAAAAAATTTTCAACTGAGGAATAAAGTATGTCCTAGAGGCACCTAAAGAAATGTTCAATATCCTTAGTTATCAAGGAAATGCAAATCAAAAGGAACCTGAGATTCCACCTCACACCTGTCAGAATGGCTAAATCAAAACCTCAGGTGACAGCAGATGCTGGTGAGGATGTGGAGAAAGAGGAACACTCCTCCATTGTTTGTGGGATTGCAAGCTGGTACAACCACTCTGAAAATCAGTCTAGCATTTCCTCAGAAAATTGGACATAGTATTACCTGAGGACCCAGCTATACAACTCCTGGGCATATACCCAGAAGATGTTCCAACATGTAATAAGGACACATGCTCCACTATGTTCATAGCAGCCTTATTTATAATAGCTGGGAGCTCGAAAGAACCCAGATGTCCTTCAACAGAGGAATGGATACAAAAAAATATGGTACATTTACACAATGCATTACTACTCAGCTATTAAAAACAATGAATTCATGAAATTCTTAGGCAAACTGATAAGTGGATATTAGCCCCAAATCTCCACATATTCAAGATACAATTCATAGACCACATGAAGCTCAAGAAGAAGGAAGACCAAAGTGTTGGTGCTTCTGTCCTTAGAAGGAGAACAAAATATTCACAGAAGCATATATGGAGATAAAGTGTAGAGCACAGACTGAAAGAAATGTCATCCAGAATCTCTCCCACCTGGGAATTCATTCCATATACAGTTACCAAACCCAGACAATATTGTGGATACCAAGAAGTTCATGCTGAAAGGAGCATGATATGGCTAAGAGAGACCCTGCCAGAGACTTACAAATACAGAGGCAGATGTTCACATCCAACCATTGGAATGAGTGTGGGATTCCCAATAGAGGAGTTAGAGAAATGACTGAAGGAGTTGAAGGGGTTTGCAACCCCATAGGGAAAACAACAATATCAACCAACCAGACCCCCTAGAGATCCCAGGGACTAAGCCATCAACCATGGAGTACACATGGCTCCGGCTGCATATGTAGCAGCAGATGGACTTGTCAGGCATAAATGGGAGAAAAGGTTCTTGGTTCTATGAAGGCTTGATAGAGGCCCCAGTGGAGGGGAATTGAGGGCAGGGAGGTGGGAGTGGGTGGGTGGATGGAGGAACACCCTCATAGAAGCAGAAGGGGGGAGGATAGGATAGGATAATAGCTTTCCAGGAGGTGGGGGGGGGGACTGGGAAAGGCAATAACATTTGAAATGTAAATAAAGAAACGATCCAATAAAAAAACAAAACAAGCAAAAACAAACAAACAAAAGACTTCCAAGTATTATATTAAAGACTTATGGAAAGAATGGACAACTTTATCTTCTTGATGTTGGCTATGAGTTTGCTGTAAACTGCCTTTATTATGGTGATGTATATCCTTTGTATCCCTAATCTCTCTAGAACTTTTATCATGAAGGGGAATAGGATTTGGTCAAAAGTCTTTCTGCATGTAAAAAGATGACCATGATTTTTGTTTACTTTTAGTTTTTCTCTTTCTGTTTGTTTATACATTTATACTTTATACAGTGAATTGCATTTATCAAAGTTTTTAACATATGCTGAGTGATCCGTGCATCATTGAAATGAAGTCTACTTGATTATGGTGGATGATCTTTTTGATGTGTTCTTGGATTCAGTTTTCGAGTATTTTATTGAGTATTTTTGTATCTATTTTCAAAAGGAAAGATAGTCTACTACATATTTTCTTTCTTAGGTCTTTATGTAGTTTAAATTTAGAGTAACAATGGTGTTATAAAACAAGTTGGGCAATGTTTCTTCTGTTGCTATTTTGTAGAATAATTTGCAGGGTATAGGCGTTACCTCTTCTTTTAAAGTCTTGTAGAATTTTGCACTCAATCCATCTGGCCCTGTCCTTATTTGTTTGTTTGTGTTGTTGCTTTGTTTTATTTGGTTTGGGTAATCTGGTAGATTTTCAATTACTTTTTCTACTTTATTAGTGGTAATAGGTCTGTTGAAATTACTTATCTGATTTTTATTTAATTTTGACAAGTGGAATGTATCAAGATAATTATCCATTTTTTTTTTTTTTTTTTTTAGATTTTCCAGTTTGGTGGAGTGCAGATTTTTAACTTGCTTCCTTATGATTCTCTGTATTTTATTAGTGAATGTTATTATGGGCCTCTTTCAACTCTAATTTTGTTAATTTGGATATTCTTTCTCTGACTTCTAGCTAATTTAGATAAGGATTTGCCAGTCTTACTAATTTTTCTCAAAGAACCAACTCTTTGTATCTTGATTCCTTCTAATATTTTTATTGTCAATTTGTTTGCTTTGTTGATTTTATCCCTGAGTTTGATTATTTCTTGCTCTCTACATTTTTTTGAGCATAATTTCTTCTGTTCTAGAGCTTTCGGGTGTTCTTTAAGTTGCTAGTATGAGATCTTTCCAATTCTTTCATGTAGGCACTTGGTCCTGTGAACTTGCCTCTTTGAAGATCCTTCATTGTATCCTATAATTCTGGAAATTGTTGCATACTAATTTTTATTCATTTCTAGAAAATCTTCATTTTTTTATTAATTTCTGTCTTGACCAATTTTTATTCAGATGTGAGTTTTTCAGTTTCCATGAATTTGTAAGCTTTCTGTTGTTTCTGTTGTGATTGACACCCATCTTCATCTGACATGGAGATTAGACAGGTTGTGGGATGTTATTTCAATTTCCCCGTATCTGTTGAGACTTGCTTTGTGCTTGAATATGTGGTTAATTTTGGAGAAAGTTCCATGAGGTGCTGAGAAGATGGTAAATTCTTTTGTGTTTGGGTGAAATGTATTGTAGATATCTATTAGGTCTATTTGGTTTATAACATCACTTACTCAAGCATTTTCTCTGCTTAGTTTTTGTCTGGATCTATCTATCAGAGAGAGCAGAGTATTAAAGTCATTGTGTAAAGGTCAATATATGATATAAGCTGTAATAATGTTTCTTTTATTAACATCAGTTTCCTTATATTTGGTACATAGATGTTAAGAATTGAAATGTACTCTAGGTAGATTTTCCTTTTGTCCTTTCCTATCTCTTTTAACTAGTTTTGGTTTGGAGTCTACTGCATGATTTTAAAATGAATGTACCTGCTTGCTTCTTAATAATTTTTCTTGGAATATATTTTTCATCCTTTTATCTGAGGTGATGTCTATTCTTGATGTTATGCTTTTTGAATGCAGCAGAAGGATGGATCCTGGTTTTTGTATCCATTCTGTTAATCTGTTTCTTTTTATTGGAGGAATTGAGACTATTGGTGTTGAGAGATATCAATGAGCAAAGTTTGCTGATTTCTGTTATTTTATTGCTATTGTTGGTTGTTGTAGTTGTGGTGGTGATGGTGCTGTGTGTGTAACCTCTTTTGATTTGCTGGTCTAGAATGATTCATTCCTTGTGTTTACTTACTGAATGTTTGACCTCTTAGGGTTGCAGTTTTCCCTTCCAGCACCTTTTATAAACTGGATTTTTAGATCAATAATGTATAAACTCCCCCATCTAATATCTTATTTTCTTCATCTATTGGGATTGAAAGTTTTTCCAAGTACAGTATTCCAGGCTGGCATCTGTGGACTCTTACATTTTGTAAACTGCTTAGGCCTTTCAGGCTTTTAGAGTCTCCACTGAGAATTCAGGTATTTTTCTAATAGATCTGGTTTTATAGCTTAGTAGATCTTTCTTTTTCAGTTTTAATATTCTTTCTTTGTTCTCTACAGCCCATTTAGTGGTTTTTTTTTTCTTGGTGGTGTTGTTGATTTTTTATTGTGGATCAAGGGAATTTTTTCTGGTTCATTCGATTTGGTGTCCTATGTGCATCTTATGCCTTAGTGGGATTCTCCTTCTTGACTTGGGAAATTTTCATCTATAATTTTGTTGAGATATTTCTGCATTTTTGACCTGAGTTTCTTCCTCTTCCTTTAGTTATATTTTGTCCTTTCACAGTGTCCCAGATTTCATGGATGTTTTTTGCTAGGACTTTTTTTCGTTTAATATTTTCATAAAATATTCATTTCTTCTATCATTGTCTTCAATGCCTAAGATTCTCCTTTTCATCTCTATCTCTATCTCTCTCTCTGATGAGGCTTGCCTCTGAGATTCCTATTTGATTTCCTAAAATTTTAATTTTCAGATTTCCATCAGATTGTTTTTTCTTTATTCAATCTATTTCCATTTTCACGTATTAAACTGTTTTATTCATTTCCTTCCACTATTTGCTTATGTTTTTTATAAGCTTCTTTAAGGATTTTTTTTAATGAAGCAAAACTGTTTTAGTAAATAAAGTAAGAAGTAAAGATTCAGGAACAAATGAATTTACCATAGGAAACTCAAAAATTCACCAGCTGACTGTGGGTACTAAGAGGACCCAAAGGATACTTAAGCACTAGGGAAGGCCCAACCCAGTGAGGCAACTGATCACCTACAGCTAGAACAACAAAGTCCCTATTATAACCCTAACTACAGTGGGGCAGGGGTGGGGGGAGCAGAGAAGGGAATGACCAGTGTTACAGTGGTAACTTATGTGAATGTTTTAACCACTAGAGGGGTCTTCACTCACAGTGATCTTCCTTGTGGCTAAGAGACTCTGAAATTTTTAGGAGAAAAGCTATGAGGAATTTGATCACAGTATTTCAATACTCATGACACTAAACAGCTTTGAAATGGAGAACAGAAGGTTGCTATCAGTTGATACAACCCATTTTCCATATTTTCACCAGTTCTCAAAGAGGGAGCTCACCAATTAAGGAGAACACATATGTAAAAAATATTCTACCAAACTTCCAACAAAGGAACCTGCATCCATTTACTCATGAGATACTGGGCAAATAGCAAAGTTCCTTTCTTAAAGTGGTTAGTGATCACATAAAATATAAGGTCACCGGAGTTGTGCAATATTAAACTTATTCAATTACATGAATGAAGAATAGAAGACACATGATTAAATGGAGTTCTGGGCTGGGTGCACTTATATTTATTTAACTGTGATCCTACTGGGCCATCAGTCTATGTTCACTCCTCTTGTCCTTGAATGAGATAACTTAGGAACTAAGTATACCCTTTAGTTCATTTCTCACTACATAGAATGTAAGAGACTTTATAACAAAATGGACTGGGTGGAAGTAATTGAAATCCCATCTCTCTTGTAAACATAGTAAATTATATTCCATATCACAACCCAGCTGAATATGTAGAGAGTAGTGCAATCCTTAAAGAATCAGAGGATATAAGGTTGGTGGTCTGCACTATGTTCCTGCTTAATTCCTTAGTATGGCCCTGCACCAAACAGACTGGTATGGCAGATGGTGATAGACTGTAGTAAACTTAACAAATGATTGCACTAATTATACATGCCGTGCTAAAAAAAAAAGCATCTTTGCTACAGCAGATAAATACAGGCTTTCATTTTTAGTAGCTATTGGTTTCCTCAATGTATTCATTTTGAACCTCATCAGAAAGGAGACTCAAAAATACTTTTTATTATATACCTGTGTCAAATAATAATACATTTTCACTGTCTTGTCTCTCCTCTTTCCACCATAATGTGAAACAAGGCAAATTGGATCACCTCAGTACCTTTCGGGTCATTACAAAAGCCCTGCATATTGATGGCACATAAAATTAGCCCTATCAGCAGTGTGATAGCATATACACTCTATGATCTGCTAAGGGCCAAGCAATCTAGAAAATGGAAAATAATTTTCAAGAAATTCAAAGATTGATGAATACTTAAACATTTTTAAAAAGTAATTTAAATATGCCATTCAGAACTCCTTTAAGATGTCTGACTTTATCAAAGAACCAACATCCAAACTATCTCCATCTAATTTTTCCAGTGCATCTGAGTCAAGGCTGTTTCCCCACAATGTTCTTTTTAACTGAGCACTACAAAAGTACAAATGCCACAGCATTCGCACATGATGTGCTTTCACTGCTTCACAGCTTACATTGACTCCTAATGTTCTAATGTCAAGACAGAGCTTTCGAGATGTGTGCTGCTGTCCCTGCTGACTTCTCTTGTGTCCTGAGCATCAGAGATGCATCAAAGCCTGGGGGCTATTCTTGCAATGGCATCATCCTAACAAATCTCTTGTATCTTTAACAAAGTCTTATGTGTCTGCTTCTCACAAGACCTGAGATAATATGGAATTCAATGGCTTGAGACATTCAGACATTGCTCCAACATAAAGGATAATGTATTGCAAAATGTATTGCAATGTTGAGCCTACAATGGAAAAGGTCTGTGTTAGAGGATTTATTTCTTCTTTGACAGTGTCTATACCACTATGAGATGTTCTTTCAACTCATGCCTAGTGCAGTAAAAGGCTGATAATTTCTAGTGTAGCCTCACACAAACTCTGAGTGACCATCTGCCAAGCATTTGTCATAATATGAAATTTTTATGTCTAGAATGTACTAATATTGGACAACAGCCCATCGTGTATTCACAACAGGATATTAAGAATCCTAGGGAAACAAATATGGTATCCAAAGAGGTGCTCTGTGATTGTGGAATAACTTCTTTCATACACAGTATGGCCCTTGCTCTCTTTTAATATCAGAACAAATGACTACCCAGATAAAAACCCTCACAAGACTGACCCATTAATATCCCAGAAGCACCAGAGTACTCATGGGCATACAAGATGTTCTACAAAGGTGTCAAATGTTACCTGGGAACATAAGTGGCATGTGGGGCACCAGTATGAGACTGCAGGGAAGGGGTCTCATTATCTCCCTGCTCCAAAGAGAAGATCTATCTGCCTACAGAGATGAAGAGATCAGAGCTACCCATACTCTTGTAAGCAGCTCCTCATTCATGTTCCCATAAGTAACCTCAATTAAACCCATTGGTACACCAAGAGTCTCTTCTTTGGTCTGCCATTGGTGACGTGTTCATGGTTAACAGACATTCATGTATCTCCAAGAGAGGCTCACACAATACCCAGATACACATATCCTTTACTTAAATTGCTGGAGCATTTACCTAACTTACACTTATGGTGCCATTGGGCTTTACTTATGGCCAGCTAGTATACAAAGAAAGAACATACCTCGGATCCATTGATGATACGGCTCTGTCTTTTCATATTAGTCCATAGTAGACTGTGGCTACACTGCAGTTCCACTCAGAATTATATCTAAGTGTCAGGATCCAAAGGGAAGAAATTAGGAAGTCCCAAGACCAGTCATTCTAGTGATGAGAAGGTCAATTTGAGAAGGAATGAGGTATGAGGACATATTTAGGGTTAATGGTCATCTGTCAATATAAAAAAAGATACAAACTACCAATAGATAGATATCATGCCATATGGCTCTGATTGCTTACTCCAGGGCTTACACAGTGGGTCTATGGATGTAATATCAACGGTAAAAATAAGGGTTACTCATGGCTTCCTCAGCATGTACCCCATCACAGTAAATCTAACCTGAATGCTGCCACTACTCAGTGTTCAGACTGGAAGCAATGTTATCTATGGGAATCTATCAGTCTGCAGCCATACTTGGAAAAGAACATAGTCACCTGATAGAGTCAGGTGCAGTGATTTATAGTACCTTAGAAGTGGCATGTCTACAACTATCTGAGAGCTTGCATGCTTTCTTATTTGTTAATAGTGGGATCTCATACAAGATTGTTTGCAGAAAGATACCAACTGTCCTGCCACAGGATATGTCTTTCAGAAATCATATCTGAGGGCTGATAAAATTTTAGTATGCCCTTTATGACTTACGTAAACTATGATTTGGGTTACTATCAAACACTGTTTGCTGTATTTGTCATATCTAAGCTATGGAATCAGGGGTCAGAAAGGTGGTAAAATGTATAGATTCAGCTTAGAAGCCATCAAAAAATAACTAAAAAAAGAAATTGTAACTTAGACATACAGTGGAATATTGCTCAACCATAAGGTGACTGAAATTCTGTCTTCTGCAGTGAATCAAGAGGGAGTTGGAAGGTGCTGCATGAAGGAATGTGTGGCATACTACAGGAAGATACATGCTGCAGGTTCTTTTCCATATCTGGAAGCTAAAGTAAGATGGCAATAGAGGGTCAGTGCCTACTGGACACTGAGAAGGGGGATGCACAGAAAGAGCAGATGGGTTGGACCAGGGCATTATGGATGTGAGTATGGCTATACCGCAGTGAGCATACAGTCATGTGTGTTAATATCAGAAAATGTTCTGACTTTGGAATACATGCTACAAGGTTACAGTTTTCTCCTTCAAACTGCATTGTATTTGATAAATCAATGGACATTTTATAGTGTTCCAAATATCCAGATAATGTAGACCTCAAAGCCACAGACTAGAAGGAAAATAGATCTCTTTACTGTTGATGTAAGATGACCTTTGGAGAGTTTGATATTTCTATTCCAAATTTACACTCAGCTACTTTTTTTTTCCTCTTTTTAAAAAGGTTCGTTTAATTTTGTTAGCATTACTGCCAGGCTCACAGTAAGTATTCAAGTGAACTTAAAACTATGAATGCCACCACCGTGGTTTCCTTATGCCCATGGTAAGTGGGTTTTTAAAATTACATTTATTTATTAATTGTCTCCTCTCCCCAGCTTTATTCCACCCAAGTCCCCAATATGTGTGGTGTTGCTGCCAAATAGATGTGTCTTTCTCCTCCTTGTAAAAGCTCTTACAGGCATAGCCAGCTCATGCTTCACTATTTCCTAGGTAAAATTGCCCATCATACTTTTCCAGTCTCAGACTTCATCTTTTGTCCACACAACATACACCCACATCTTTCCATAGTGTCCCCTTTGTAGAGGCTCTTGTTGAGAAAGAATACAATTTCACTGTGTTGTTTTCTGGTTTGCTTTTTATAAACCATAACTGTCTGCCCAGGCTGTACATGGAAATCCCATTATTTCTCTTTTAGCCATGAGAACAACTTTTGTTATCGACTGTCAGCTTATAATTAAATCTCTTTCTGGGACATGTAACCTATATTATTGCTTTGCTTATCTTTCCCAACAGTAATGATATGCTTTCTGTGAACAAGGGCAATATTCTAACTATTTTTGTGACTGCAAAAAATAAGTAAATATTCAGATTTATACTTATATTTCACATGTTTGTCAAATTGGACCAAGTGCTAACTGAGGTTTCTGCCAGGAATATACATGGGTTTTCTTTTTCCATCCCCAACACTTATTATAAATTTAAAATAATATTCCCACTAAAGTTTGAAATGATGGTCCATTGCAGTTTTTTCTTCCATCTGAATGTAGTGTTGATCGTGTTGACATGTGCATAGCATTTGTATTCACTTTGGAGAAATTTCTATTCAGGTATTTTTTTTTCAATTGCTTTTTGGGTCACTTCACTGATAATGTTATTAAATTTCTTTTTCAAGTTCTCATGGGAAGAAACACACCAGCCAAATGAAATATGTTTTCTCTCTCTCTCTCTCTCTCTCTCTCTCTCTCTCTCTCTCTCTCTGAATGTGTGTGTGTGTCTCCCTCTCTCTCGGTGTATACACACACACACACACACACACACACATACATATATATGCATACTGAAAAAATTTCCCTAACACAAAGTACTTGGATCAACCAGATCGGCATCTTGTACATTGCTATTAAGGAAACTGTCAGGTAAGACTGTATAACCTCCAGAAATCATGAAGTTATTTCTATGGATGTTAACCCAGAAAGTTAATAAGTCATCAGTGTAATGCTCAAGCTTGAAAAAAGACTAATAAAATTTGTCACACCATGTTCCATCCCAAAGATTCAAAGTAGCCATTTATATGTGTGAAGATTAAATCATGCCACTAGCAATAGAATTTTCAGTCTTGAGATGTTTTTCAAATCATATAAAGAATGTACGTCCTATCTATGGTTCTCATAAACCCCCACATGACAACACCATAGGAGGCTTTGGAATCCATAGTCCTCAATACCGATGTGTCACATGCTGAAATAGCTGACTTCCCTCCAGAATGTCTGAAAGCTCAAGGCTGCTCTTATGATAAATATAATCACCCTGGGAGTATTTGGAAACCCTTTTCCAGTTGCAGGTTCAACTAACTTATGAAATACATCCTGCATATATATATGATGAAAGTGATCAATAACTTTCAAGCAGCAGGAGAATCGGGGCCAGGGTCACCCATATTTGATGGAGTGCATTACAGTTGCCGAGATGTGATGACCTCAAGCACACTCCTTCTCCATCCACAACAGGGGTGGGAGGTGGTTCTTGACCTCAGCTATACATCAGAATTATTCAAGGAACTAAAACCTGGGGGAAAAAAAACACCAAATTTGCTAAACGCATGAAACTCAAGAAGAATGAAGACCAAAGTGTGGACACTGTGCCCCTTCTTAGAACTGGGAACAAAACACCCATGGAAGGAGTTACACAGACAAAGTTTGGAGCTGTGATGAAAGAATGGACCATCTAGAAACTGCCATATCCAGGAATCCATCCCATAATCAGCTTCCAAACGCTGACACCATTGCATACACTAGCAAGATTTTGCTGAAAGGACCCAGATATAGCTGTCTCTTGTGAGACTATGCCGGGGCCTAGCAAACACAGAAGTGGATGCTCACAGTCAGCTATTGGATGGATCACAGGGCTCCCAATGGAGAAGCTAGAGAAAGTACCCAAGGAGCTTAAGGGATCTGCAACCCTATAGTTGGAACAACATGATGATCTAACCAGTACCCCGGAGCTCTTGTCTCTAGCTGCATATGTATTGAAAGATGGCCTAGTCGGCCATCACTGGAAAGAGAGGCCCATTGGACTTGCAAACTTTATATGCCCCAATACAGGGGAATGCCAGGGCCAAAAGAATGGGAATGGGTGGGTAGGGAAGTGGGGGGGTGTATGGGGGACTTTTGGGATAGCATTGGAAATGTAATTGAGGAAAATACGTAATAAAAATAAATAAATAAATAAATAAATAAATAAAAGAAAAAAAGAAAATCTAACCCATACCACGTGAAGGAGGTTCTTTGTACAGGGAACAATTTACTTGCGGGAGAGTGAGCACATAGCTATAGTCAGGCAAGGATACAGTCTCAGAATTATGGAAAGACTCTGGGCTGGCAAAGGTGAGCTGAGAAGTGTCAGGGAATGATGCTGGAAGCTGTGGGAGGTAGAATTGATGTGCAGCACTGATAACATGTAACAAGTGCTGACTTATGAAATGCTGAGGGGGTGGTAAGAATTTGTAGGAAGAGCACCAGTAAAGATAAAAAGAATCCTTGGTGGGACAATAAAGTCTGCTGTGATTAATCTATTTTGTTAGAAACTAGCAAGGAAGGAAAACAAAGACTCACATAGAAAGGAAGAGAGGAAAGAGAAAACAGCTGTCCTATGGAAGGGTCCAAGCACGGAGGCTCCATGAGAAGAGACTGGAAGGGTTAGAAACTGTTGAAAACAGTGCTTTCCAGAGTGACAAGATAGCATCCTGTGGAGGAAGTGGTAGAGTGCATGAGAGCAGGCCAAGGAAGTCACTGGGGAGGAAGAACAGAGAAAATGCAAGTGCTAGCACACATCATAGCATGAACCCCTGATGCAGCAGAAATAGATACCAGATTAACCCCCTGGAAAAACCTGTGTTAGTGGGTCATAATCAGAAAGCTGTCCAGGGGCACCAGCAACCCCAGATTCACAGGAGTGGGGAGGATGGGTTTTTGCAGAGATTGTGCAATGCCAAAGGCTTGAGAGAGCTTTGTCCAAGCCCAGAGTGTCTAAATCAGTTTATGGATAAGCACAGGGTCATAAGTGCCTAGAGGAGTCCTGCCTTCTACACAAGTCTTTATGGGTAAGGAAATTTGTAGGGAGGACCAGAGATCCATTCGAAAGTAGCTGAAATTCCATCTCAAGATAGAGTTTCCATCATGCCTGGAATTTAACAAAATTGGACATTTGTAGGTAAAGTACTATTTTTAGCCATGAATGTTCTTTTTCATAGACTAAGTTGAGCTTTCCTGCCACCTAGAAATGAAAGCAGTATGAGCCAGGACCCACTTTTACTTCCCGTGGGCTTGGCTACCTCTTTAATGACTCAGTAAGTCCTGTTGTCCACCTAGTGGTTCTCCATACTAAATATACCTTCCTCTTACAACACTTCTAAAGGTTTGAGGTCTCCAAAAAAAGCTATCCTGCTTTCCAAAAGGTGAGCATCAGAGCATACTATAGGTCACCCATGATGAGTGCTAGCACTTGTGTCTGTGTACTTTGCTTGCAAAGAGAATCTATAGCTATTTTTTAGGGCAGTAGACTTTTGGTCATTATTTTCCAGGTAATGCTTTATGAGAGTAAATAGGTTGAACTCCGGTTACATATACAATGAAGGTTGATTGGAAGACAACAGAAGCAAAACAACAAGGTTTGTGTGAGCAAGGAAGAGGCTCCCAGTAGAATGACACCAGCTTCATGACTCTTACATTTTTACTCTATTGAGGTTTTCGTTCACAGAAAGGAGTTTTCTTACTCAACAGATCACGTGATTTTTTTCCAGACATCTGGCACGAGATTAAACACAAACGCATTTATTTCTATCTTAATTACTAATATTTACTCTAATATCACACAACACATAGTAAATATTCTCTACATATGTCTCCTCATGAACCAAAAGTCTGAAGCCACAGAAATAAACACAGATTAGCATCATGGCTTCATCTGTGTAAGCTTACACTAATCAGAAAACTGTTGTGTAGTGTGTGTGTATTCTTGTATGTACATGTTTGTTTGTCTGTGTGTGTGCATGTATGTATACATATGTGTATGTTTGTGTGTATGTGTTTGTCTGTGTGTATTTATGCATGTGTGTATGTATGTTTATGTGTGTATATGTGTGTTTGTGTGCATGAGTGTATGTATGTGCGTGCGTGTGTGTGCACACATGTGTGTATGTGTGTGTGTGTGTGTGTGTGTTGGTACAGGTGATTTAAGAGGCTTCAGCAGAGTTTAAAAAGTTTCTGAGGTGAGCTCATAGAAATGTAAATAATGTCTGTTATGATGAGATAAGAAACCCAAAGGAGCTGGAGGAAAGAAACTGTCTCTGTAGAGTAAGGCTTCTGTGGATCACAGACTTAAGATGATAGGTTGGTGGGGGCACATACTGGATGACAGATGACAGTATCCCAGTGCTGAGCATGTGTCTCTCAACAATGCTCCGATGAAAAGTTCCACTCTTTCTGTGGTCTGGTGTTTGTGATAAGTTCTTGGGCCTGTTTCCTCCAGTGGGATTTTAATATACCCATGTGTCTAGGTACTCTCCATTTTCCCTGATATAAAAATCGGTGACACACATTCTACTTCCAGAAAGAAGTCATTTATCAGTCTGTTCTGCAGAGCTGAGACTGGACAGATGGCGTGATTCACCTGTCCAGCCTAGCATGGAGTCATTTCCATCCTCAAAAGAGAGTCAAATATTGCTTGTAGAATGGGGACTCTGCATGCAAGACAGAGTCTGAGAAACCACTGTGGTGTGTAGCATGGAGTCATTTGAATAGAGCACAGCCTGATCTTAACAAGTAGTCAGGAAGCAAAGACAAAAAACAGGAAGTAGAGCCAGGCTATAACATTACAAGTCTTAACCCCAGCAAATCGTCACCCCATAAAAGGTTCTCAACTTCTCCAAACAGAGCCTCCTGCTGAGGACCAAGTGTTCAAACACATGAAACTCTGAGAGACTCTCAAATCAAAACAGTCAAGGCCCTTCTCTCATACTAAGAAGCTCACATGAACATCTCTAACTGTCCTCAGAATCCTAAGTCTCCCACCCCAACTGCCAGTGCTTCTGCATGTCCCTCTAGAATATCTCCACCCCACTCAAAGGATCCTCTGGCCCATGTCACTTCTTGAGTGCTACAATGTACACTTCAGAAATCAGTCAACATGGCTGACAGATATTCAGATTGGTCATTTGATACTTCAACATCATTTCTATTTATTATGGCTTTGGTAATTTCACCTAACTTTTAGGACAAATGTGTTAGTGTTGTTATTTTTGTCAAACATATAATCTAAATTTGAACACATAGTCTTCTGAATTATAGCTTGGATTCTGTTTATTGAGAAAAAAGATGAACAGCTCATACCCAGCCTTATTGTTATTACAGATGTCATGAATTCACTAATGTATCTGACCCTGAATGCTATGCAATGGGTGACATAACATCAAGACATCAAGATGCCTCTGATGCCCAAGGATATTCCCTTCACAGTTACAGCTCTGTGTAGTCTAGCGTGATGTGCAATCCTTCCCAAGATGAGGAAAAGGTGGAAAACATGCAGGTAGTAATTACGTCCCCACAAAAAGCATCTGGTAGGTGAATGAGCCTCCCCAGGGCCTGCCCTGCTATTCATGATCTAGACAGCTCCCCCACATCTACTTCTCACCTCTAAAGAATTGTCTGTTACAGAAACACTGGTCGTCTTATCCATTCTGTCTCCTGTAGTGATGAGTCATATGTCCCTAGACTTGGAATGTAGTAATTAGAGGGGTAGTGAATACATAAGAACAGGACTTATTATTTCAAGGGGGTGAGAATCACTCATGTTAGTGTGTGTGTGTTTAAATCTTTGTCTTGTATGCTTTCTTAAGGTTTATCTTTAATTTTGTGTATGAATGCATGTCTGTATGGTAGCTATGTATATCAGAGTAGAGGTACCCACAAGATCCAAAAGTATTGAATACCATGAGGTTCTTAGTACCCATGTGGCAGCTGGGAGTTCTCCACATGCATAAAGCACACTCTTAATCACTGAGTATTCTCTCCAGCCCTGCCTTGTACACGTTCACCCAGGACTTATATTTGAGTTAAAGACGAATTATAAAAAGTCATCAATGGGTAGCTTGTTAGGACCTGTATTTTCTCTATTTTTTGTTTCAATATTGACTAAAATAAGCTACTTATTGTAAAAAGTGAAATAATCCAGTCATATTGGCTCAGAAGTCATTCAATAAAACTATATTCATAATTTGTAGACCTCCTATGCATATTCTTTTTGTCATAACTATTCCTAGGATGTTCTACTAAAAGAAAAAGTAAGCAAGGAATGCAATAAGGTAACCGTATTTCTATGAATACTGTGAAGCCAATATGTTTCAGTTTCTCTGCTATAAAACAACAGACAATAAGAAGTCAGTGATCTTGTACCAGAATCTGAGAAGGTGTCATGTAATTGTGAAGTTTGTTGGAGTTTTTGATCTTAGCCATTCTGACTGGTACGAGGCTGGATCTCACGGACATTTTGATTTGTATTTCCCTGATGACTAAGGATATTTCTTGAGGTGCTTTTCACTCATTCAAGTTTCCTCAGTTGAGAATTCTCTGTTTAACTCTGTTGCTCATTTTTTATACAGTTATTTGGTTCTCTGGGAATGGTTCAATATACAGAAATTCATCAATGTAATCTACTATATAAAAAAATAAACACAAAGAAAAAAACCACATGATAATTTCATTAGATGTTGAAAAGGAATTTGACAAAATTCAACATCCCTTCATGATAAAAGTCTTGGAAAGATCAGAAATTCAAGGCCCATACCTAAACATAGTGAAAGTAATATACAGCAAACCAGTAGCCAACATCAAAGTAAATGGAGAGAAAATTGAAGTAATCCCGTTAAAGTCAGGGATTAGACAAGGCTGCCCACTCTCTCTCTATCTATTCAATATAGTACTTGAAGTTCTAGCTAGAGGAATTAGACAACAAAAGGAAGTCAACCAGATAAAAATTGGAAAGGAAGAAGTCAAAATATCACTATTTGCAGATTATACGGTAGGATACTTAAGTGACCCCCGAAAATTCCACCTGAGAACTCCTAAAGCTGATAAACAAGTTGGCTGGGTATAAATTTAACTCAATCAAATCAGTAGCCTTCCTATACTCAAAGGATAAATGGGCTGAGAAAGAAATTATGGAAATGACACCCTTTACAATAGTCCTAAACAATATAAAATATCTTGGTGTGGCTCTAACCAAACAAGTAAAATATCTGTATGACAAGAACTTCAAGTCTCTGATGAAAGAAATCAAAGAAGACCTCAGAAGATGAAAAGATCTCCCATGCTCATGGATTGGCAGGATTAATATAGTAAAAATGGACACCATGCAGAAAGCAATCTACAGATTCAATGAAATCCCCATAAAAATTCCAAATAAATTCTTCACAGAGTTAGAAAAAGCAATTCTTAATTTAACTTGTAACAACAACAACAACAACAAACCCAGGATAGTGAAAACTATTCTCAACAATAAAAGAACTTCTGGGAGAATTACCATCCCTGATCTCAAGCTATATTACAGAGTAGTAGTGATAAAAACTGCATGGTATTGGTACAGAGATAGGCAGGTAGGTAAATGGAATAGAATTGAAGAGCCAGAAATGAACCCACATACCTATGGTCACTTGATCTTTGATAAAGGAGCTAAAACCATCCAGTGGAAAACAGAAAGCATTTTCAACAAATGCTGCTGGTTCAGCTTGCAGTCAGCAAGTAGAAGATTGCAAATTGATCATTCTTATCTCCTTGTACACAATCAAATCCAAGTGGATCAAGGACCACCACATTGGATGAGAGACACTGAAACTAACAGAGGAGAAAGTGGGGAAGATCCTTGAACACATGTGCAGAAAGGAAACGTTCCTGAACAGAACACCAAAGGCTTGTGCTCTGAGATCAACAATAGACAAACGGGACCTCATTAAATTGCAAAGCTTCTGTAAGGCAAAGGACACCATCAATGGGACAAAATGTCAACCAACTGATTGAGAAATGATCTTTACCAATCTTACATCCAATAGAGGGCTAGTATACAATATATACAAAGAACTCAAGAAGTTAGAGTCTGAGAATCAAGTAACCCTATCTAAAAATGGGTTACAGAGTTAAACAAAGAATTCTCAATTGTGGAATTCTGAATGGCCAAGAAGCACTTAAAGAAATGTTCAACATCCTTAGTCATCAGGGAAATGCAAATCAAAGCAACCCTGAGATTCCACCTCACACCAGTCAGAATGGCTAAGATCAAAAACTCAGGTGACAGCAGATACTGGCAAGGATGTGGAGAAAGGAACATGCCTTCATTGTTGGTGGGATTGCAAGCTGGTACAACCAACTCTGGAAATCAGTCTGGCAGTTCCTCAGAAAATTGGACATAGTATTACCTGAGGACCTACCTATACCATTCCTAGGCATATACACAAAAGATTCTCCAAGATATAACAAGGACAGATCTTCCTCTATGATCATCCTTATTTATAATAGCCAGAAGCTGGACCAGATATCCTTCAACAGAAGAATAGATACAGAAAATGTGGTACATTTCCATGTTGGAATACTACTCAGCTCTTAAAAACAATGAATTCATGAAATTCTTAGACAAATGGATGGAACTAGAAAATATCATCCTGAGTGAGGTAACCAAATCACAAAAGAACACACATGGTATGTACTCACTGATAAGCAGATATTAACCCAAAAGCTCAGAATACCCAACATACAATTCACAGACCACATGAAGCTCAAGAAGAAAGAAGACCAAAGTTTGGGTGCTTCAGTTCTTCTTAGAAAGGGGAACAAATTACCCACAGAAGCAAATATGGAGACAAAGTGTGGAGCAGAGTCGGAAGGAAAGACCATCCAAAGACTGCCCCACCTGGGAATCTATCCCACATATAGTCACCAAACCCAGACACTAATGTGAATGCCAAGTGTGTGCTGATATAGCTGTCTCCGGAGAGGCTTTGCCAGAGCCTGATAAATACAAAGGCTCACAGCCATCCATTGGAATGAGAACAGGGTCCCGAATGGGGTCCCCAATGGAGGATTTAGGAAAAGGACTGAAGGAGCTAAAGGGGTCTACAACCCCATAGAAAGACAATAATATCAACCAACCAGATCCACCAAGCTCCCCAGGACTAAACCATCAACCAAGTACACATGGAGGGACACATGGCTCCAACTGAATGGCCTTGTTGGGCATCAGTGGAAGGAGAGGTCCTGTGAAGGCTCACTATCCCAGTGTATGGGAATTTGAGGGTGGAGAGGTGGGAGTGGATGGTGGGGGGACACCCTCATAGAAGCAGGAGGGGGATGGATGAGATAGGGGGTTTTCAGGTGGGCAAGGGCTAACAAGGAAAGGGTACAACATTTGAAATGTAAATTTAAAAAATCCAATAAAAAAGATAAAAAAGACAACTATAATTACATATATACTTTATAACTATATATATAACTAATAATTATATATAATCATTATATATGTGTGTGTAACATATGACATTATACATATATGCATGCAATTATAGATATGTGTGTGTGTGTGTGTGTTTGCTGTCTAATCCAGTTGAAGAGGCCTCAAGGCTCACTTGGACTTGGAAACAACTTTTAGCTTCTCTAGTCTTTCATTTATCAATTAATCTATCTATATAAGGCCATGTTTGACACTTATTTCACTTGGAATTGTGGAGGAATTTTTTTTCTTTGTGTTGATCCTCCTCTTTGTATACTGGACACTGGTTAAAATCCACTTAGAGGCATCTCCATGACATTACTGAACAAGAGAATGGCTTACTTCCTATAGTTACAGGATACTTTGAAATACGTCCTATAATCCACTGGGACTTAGATGACGTTTGCATAGCAAGGAGGAAAATATTCTCCATTTTAACTCCTCTGACCACATCAGTGTGGTTCTCCAAGAACTATTGTTAAACACTCAGAGAATCTATTGCACTAATTTGGTATTTTTAAATATTGTATAATATTTAGTCAGAGTAGAAATTAAACACTTTAAAGTAATCCTTGATTAGCTATATAGTTCTTAAGCCATTACTTGGAGTGGGAATTCTGGAATTTTGGTTTCTTTAAGAACACATAAATATTATAGTATGTTTTTATTCTGATCCCAGGTGTAATATAAGGAATTAGGATTATGCGAGCATATAGAAGAAAATTAAATTTTAGCAAGCATTGTGACACATTATCAAAAAGACCTTGATATGAAGAAATAACTCCATGCAAATAAGAAGATAAAGACCAGACAAATATCCTTATATGTTGACCCCATAATTGTAGTTTTGGAAGATAGAAGTCATTCATTTCCTCTGCTTTAATTAAGATAGGTCAGTGCACAGGCAATGTCCTGAAAAAAAAAATCACCTCTCCCTCTAGTCCAATCTTACAGTCTATCAAGGGTTTTTGGTGCAACCCATTGCAAAGAAGTCCTAACTCCCCTAATTCTCAAAGGCTGAGAATAATAACCTTTTGTGGCTTTCACAGTCCAGAGAACTTTTTGCCATAGCACACCTTTTTGTTTTGAATGAATTCAATAGCAGAGAAAGTAGCAGGTGTGCAACAAAACATCTTTCAATCTATGTTTACAGCCTCCTCTAGAAATAAACTAAGGAATTCCCATTGCTATATTGGAGTAACTGGTTGGGTGACTTTGAGGCAAAAATCCCTCTTTGTGGTTGAGCATTCCATTAGGTTCTTTACCTATAGACAGCTCTGTATCATGAGATAAAGAATAGTAACATATGTTGGAAGTAGTTTACCCATTATCTGTCCTTAACGGGACTGTGTTCTTACTCCGAAAGCTGTTACATTTCCCTTGTTCTTACCACAGAGTAAAGGGACCAGCCTGATTCAAGACAGGGGTTTTGGAGGACATTTTGAGACAAAAATGCTTGAGTGTGTTATGGAAGGGGCCTTTGAAATAGCAAATCTCATTGCTGAGCCAGCTTCTCATTGATTAAACAGCACAGATTCATTTGCTAATATAACATATATGTAGGAGGCATTTACTTCTTTATAAAATTAAACTTAGTGCCTAATTGATAGGAAACTTGCTGTTGAGTCCTGACAACTGGCTGGACTCAAGCATCAGACCTCCTTATGACATCCAAACAAGGCTTATCTGTTGGGTCTTTCTTTGGAAGCACGTACTGACAATAGGCAGAAAGTAGTTTCTTTCCGTTTAGAGGTTTTAGAGGGCCATAAGGGACAGAATATTTGATTTTCACCCTCTGGTTTCCTTAAATTGTATAAGGTCATGGGTATATGATATTCTATACTCATGATCATAATGACAAAGACATCTGCCTTTACCCTGAGATCCTTTCTGTCTAGCCTTGGAGTGACCAACTGCTTATAACTCTCCTCTTATAATCAGTATGTATGAGCGTGTGATGTGTATGGGGGTGGTGTGTGTGTGTGTGGGTTGTCTGTGTGTGGGTATCTGTGGAGGGTTTTACGTGTGGAAGTGGGTATGTGGGTGTGGGTGTGAAAATGGAGGTAGGCAGCCAGAAAAAAAAAAAGCTTTCATCCTATAAAAATTAAGGGATAATCATTTGACCTTACTTTGAGCAAAAAAGGAAACAAATATTCAGAGACTTAAGGCTTTTGGACTTCTTGGAGGTCAGGGTAGTTCCCTAAGGATCATTTTCTATGAACAAAAGCTTTTAGAGATGATTTTTTTTTCTTAATTTGGCATCGGGATTTGTTAGGCTGTGTTTGTTCTTCCTGCAAGTTTTAAGTCCCCTCTGGAAACCAGTGGATATATTATATAAAACCATGTGTCAGACTCAAAACAAAAACAGAAAACTAAACATTCCAAAACACAGGTTAGAGGCCTGGTGCTACCTCCTTAGTCTGCTATGTAAAGAAGTAGTAGTATAGTGCCAAAGAGAGTAGTATAGACTCCAAACAGACAGGAAGCCACACAGGTGCCTCCATTTTCTTATATGTAGTTACTTTAACTAAGATGGAGGTGAAGTTACAATGCATATGCCCTTTTGTGTTATCACTAGCAAACATGGCAGCCAAGTCACATGATTTCCTCCATCTTAATAAGGTAACTATTGATTGTGGTTGCTTTCTGCTGTGGGTGACTTCAACTCCACAGTAAAGTAAGCCCATCCCCAGTCAGGACACAGGTCCATATTAGATATAGACTAAATGTGGACTGTAATACAATTTTATTTAAAATGACACACTTTAGTTAGGCCCATAGGGCTATAGGAGGGGATGATCATGATGGCCTAGAGAAGGAAGCCAAATATAGCAAAGTAAAGAAACAAAGGAAGGAATTCCATGCTCTCAGCTCAAATAAGCGGTCTAGACATAGCTGTTAGAGTGTTTTGTTTGTTTCTTTTTAAGTCAGTGAGAGGTTCCATCTCAGCTTCTAGAGAGGGAAAAGAAGGAATGGACCCATCAATGATTTTTAGCTCATACTGATGCTTTGAGGAATCCAAAGATTAGTCAGTGTCCAGGTGGAGAGGAACTCCCCAAATCTTCCTAGTTAAAGTCCCCCCTTCTGGCCTCTGGATAAGGCTTTACCCCCCCACACACATTATGAGGGAGCATAATTGCAAGTCAGGCTCCAGGTTAATGTGCATTTTGGTTTTAGTCAGTAAATCCTCTGAAGAACTCACAAGATGAGGTCCTCAAAATATTACCATTGTAAGGTTCTTGATGGGGTTTGTTTTTGTCTGCTGGTTAAAGAAGTAAATGGTAGGAAAAGTCTGCATAGAGGATAGCACTGGAGGAATTCTCAGACACAGGAAATAAAATTGGCCAGTAAGGAAAGAAGGAAAGAATTTATTAGTTATGAGCATCTATGCACGTTCACAGCAAAGCAAACACAGAAAGAGCTTCTACAAAGTGTGTGCAGTAGGTGGGATTGAGGAGATTCTAGCAGCCAAAGGGCATCTACTTTATTAATTTTTAATTGGTGAAATTGATCTTTAAGAATTTCATAAATGTACATAATACATTCTAATTACTCTTGCTTCCTAAGCTTGCTTATCTCCCTCCCAAGCCTGTTAATCTCCCCACCCTTATCTACAAATCCCTTCTCACATTCAAGTACTTTTGTTTAGTTTTGTGATCCACTGAGTTTAACCTGGGCAGCTAGGTGGTCATGGATTTGTAACTATTCCCAGAGGAGACTCACCTTTTATTTTGACACAGAGAATCTCAGAAACTATCACTCATCCTTCTGGGTAGCCTGGCTGGCCTGAAGATTCTGAAGACTACTAAGGTTTCAGGAACACACCGCCTCACATGGCTTTTAAGTGATTCTAGGGATCTAACCTCAGGTCACCATGCTTACATAGGAAGTACATCCCTCAAAGCCCCTCCACAAAATTTTAACTTTGAAGTAGTGAATTTGGGTATCCTCAGGTGCTGATAATCTTGATAATTTGAAAATAAACGTTTTTTAATATTCAAATTAGCATTTCTTACTCTTCATAAAACGACATTTTAAGTTTCTTCTCTTTTAAATAGAGTGAAGATTCAACATAGAAATCTGCCTTAAATTCTGTTCTCCACACTCCCAGATGTAGTGAGCAGGATGCTTCCTTTCCTCCCATTCAACACTCATCAAGTTTCAACATAATCAATATGACAGGTCATGAGCAACTGACAAGCAGGTGCCACCTCTTGTGCATCTAGTCACGCTAACGTGGTTCCCCCAACTAAATGAAGCTTCATACAGATCCCTACCCTTTTTCTGTGATCTATTTTGTGACTCACTCAAAAGTTAGAGGAAGAGAAATCTCAACACTTTTTATATGCCAAGAATTCCCACTAAAAGAATCTACTGGTGATCTCTCCCCAGAAAGCTCCCTAACAGCTACTGTGTGCTCTGAATGCAGAGGATTATGGAGCACTGTGAACACCCAGAAGTCCATGTGGGGCCCACTCACTTCACTTCTTGCCATATTCTAGTTATTTCTATGTTCTCTCTGAGCAAAATGTTATGTATTAACTCACTTCTAGATTCAGTACATTCTATAGCAGAGCTCTCCACTTTTTCTCCCTCTGTGGGATGGGCAGAAGAGCTTCCAGAATCTCGTTTTATACCTCTTAGTACAAAACTCAGTAATTTCATTTAAGAATATACCCGTTATATAAAAAATACAATGTCTCCTGAGAATGTTGTTCCTTAATTGAAAATGGTGCAAAGGCTTCTGATGGTTTATACAAACTTCCTTACAAATAAGGAATCGTGGACAACGGCCAATCTGGCAGTATTCAATTCATAATTTTATTCTTTGCTGCTGTTTTGGCTGCTTGAACAAAAGAATTACACAAGCTCTTGACTCCCCACATAAAACCTGAAATCCTCTGTTTGTGTTAAAGGCTTGTTAAATTCTTCTTATTGGTATTCTAGCTTGTAGGATTTCATTTTTATTATTATGAAAGTATTATAAAATATCCATTCCTTTAATTATAAATAACAATAACAAAGCATGCTTCAATTGCAGCTATGTACAGCTATGTAGCTACATATATGGATGAGGGAATATTGTAACATCCTTACTCTCAGCTACTAAGCCCCTAGGATGCCAGCCTTATTTTTTCTAGAGCTCAGTGATATATACAATCCTTTCTCCAGATATAATCATGTTCTACTCTCCATGTTTCTTGATGCCACTCAAAAAAATTTTCAACTGGTTCAAGGATGATTTCATTTCCACAGCCCTGAAAATAGTATGATAGGAATCCAGTTCTATGAAAAGCTAGATACCATCAAAGTCCCGAATCATTAGAAGCATTCAAGTGAACTATTTTACTTGTATGCAGCTTTACTCAAATTGAAACAGGTATTTGCAAAAAAGACAGGGTTTATCATAGATGAATACATTGTATTATTAAACCTCTATAACTGTATATATTTATACACTGTATTAATCTAGACTGAAGCCCTGTTAGTTTTAAATTATATATTAAATATTATGTGGTCATAGTAGTACATCAGAGGTCATTACTAGACTCCTAATGATATCGCAACAGTTTTTCTCTAAGACCAATATATTTTTAGAGTTGCTGACATACAAGACCTGTGTTTTCCCTATGCCCTCAAAATGAAAGATTATTTATAACTAGATGGCAGGATATATTTATATATATATATATACATACACACACATATATATTATATATATATGTATATATATATATATATATACTAGTTGATCATTGACATAAGATCAAAGGTACAACTAACATAAACTTCTCTTTAATCAGGACTTGGAAGAGGATACACCCACTCAAAAATTTCAGAAACCACCACAAATTTGATTTCTAAAATGATGATACATATCCTTGCAGATAATTCTATGTGATTAAATACACACCTATCTTAAGGACACAAAAATATGGAAATTAAAGACTATCTTGTATTTATAGTTGAATGACAAACATCTGTTTGTCAAATTTTCTTTCTTTTTTTAAATTTTTATTAGGTATTTTCCTCATTTACATTTCCAATGCTATCCCAAAAGTCCCCCATACCCTCCCCCCCACTCCCCTACCCACCCACTCCCACTTCTTGGCCCTGGTGTTCCCATGTACTGAGGCATATAAAGTTTGCACAACCAATGGGCCTCTCTTTCCACTGATGGTCGGCTAGGTCATCTTCTGATTCATATGCAGCTAGAGACACGAGCTACAGGGGATACTTGTTAGTTCATATTGTTGTTCCACCTATAGGGTTAGAGATCCCTTTAGCTCCTTGGATACTTTCTCTAGATCCTCCATTGGGGGCCCTATGATCCATTCAATAGCTGGCTGTGAGCATCCACTTCTGTGTTTGCTAGGCCCTGGCATAGTCTCACAAGAGACAGCTATATCTGGGTCCTTTCAGCAAAATCTTGCTAGTGTATGCAATGGTGTCTGCTTTTGGCAGCTGATTATGGGATGGATCCCAGGATATGGTAGTCTCTAGATGGTCCATCCTTTTGTCTCAGCTGCAAACTTTGTCTCTGTAACTCCTTCCATGGGTGTTTTGTTCCCAATTCTAAGAAGGGGCAAAGTGTCCACACTTTGGTCTTCGTTCTTCTTGAGTTTCATGTGCTTTGTATCTTGTATCTTGGGTATTCTAAGTTACTGGGCTAATATCCACTTATCAATGAGTACATATCATGTGAGTTCTTTTGTGATTGGGTTACCTCACTCAGGATGATGCCCTACAGGTCAATCCATTTGCCTAGGGATTTCATAAATTCATTCTTTTTAATAGCTGAGTAGTACTCCATTGTGTAAATGTACCACATTTTCTGTATCCATTCCTCTGTTGAGGGGCATCTGGGTTCTTTCCAGCTTCTGGCTATTATAAATAAGGCTGCTATGAACATAGTGGAACATGTGTCTTTCTTACCAGTTGGAACATCTTCTGGATATATGCCCAGGAGAGGTATTATGGGATCCTCCAGTAGTACTATGTCCAATTTTCTGAGGAACCGCCAGACTGATTTCCAGAGTGGTTGTACAAGCTTGCAATCCTACCAGCAATGGAGGAGTAAAGACATATAAAAGTTAGTAAACTAAGACAGGAAGCATTTGTCATCACCCATTCAAATGACTGGTTTGCCATTTTCTTCTTGATGTTATGTTATACTAGAGCATAAAGGAGTGACTTTAAATCTTGAAATTTTTGATCCTCAATTGGTAACAAGTTTCAGCTTTCTAGTGGCAGTTCTGTGTGATTTCATGTAGGCAACTTCAAAGTGTAGATAGAGATAAGTATTTTAAAATAGTATTTCATTTAAGAATTGATGCTACAATAGAAGATTGAGAAGTGATGAGGAAAACAGTAAAAGAATGGGTTTCAGAAATGAGTGACCAATAAGGAATTTTATCTCAGAGTCTCCTGAGAATGACTCAAAACACCTTGATAAAGCTTGACTACTATAGCCTAAACAATTAGTCTGATTATATATATATTGGTTTTTTTTGAGACAGGGTTTCTCTGTGTAGCTCTGGCTGTCCTGGAACTTACTCTGTAGACCAGGATGGCCTCAAACTCAGAAATCCACCTGCCTCTGCCTCCCAAGTACTGGTATTAAAGGTGTGCACCACCACCACCCAGCAATAATTTATATTTTTAATTGACCAAGATTTCATCTTCAAGTTCTTAACTGTGTACTGCCTTAAGAGAACAGCAAGATTATTTGGTTTGAAAATGCCTAGGATAACAAAATGGAAAGAGTTCATGACTTCTTCTCTGAGTAGTGTCTGTAGCTGACAAGAGGTAAGCTCACACACCCACAACTATATTCAACAAATAAAATCAAATGGACTGAAAAGAAATGTCAGGAGACCCATGATTGCCTCCGCTGGTGTGGGAATGAGCAGACAGTACTACACGAAATGTAAATGTCATGGAGTTGTAATGTTTGTTAAATAAGTAACAAGTACACAAATTTCCACACTGAAGATTTTTCTGAGAACTCATAAGGACATATTATCCTGTCTATGAATGAATTATTTATGGCTATAAAAGGACAAAGCCATCAAAGGTGGAAACTGTAGCTTACTGAGTGAAATACAGACCATGACGTAGGGCCTATGTGAAAACCCAAGTTTAGATATATTTCACAGAGAGTTTAAAGTTTTCTTTAAAAAAAAAAATCATGGTGCGCTACAGACAGTGATAGGCATTATTGAAAGTGAAATGAAAGTTGCCTATCATGGAGGTGGACAACAAATGTGTGCAAAGGCATTTGATATTACTAATTAGAAGGGAAATATAAATAAAACATAATAAAAAAACAAGCTCATGTCTGTTAGGATAGCTATTATCAAAATAAAGATTGCAAGTAGTAGTATTTTGTGAGGCTGGATAAATTGGAGTCCATGTGCATTGTTGCTGAGACTATAAAATCATTTAGGTCACTGTGAAAACCAGTATGAAGGTTTCTCATCGAAGATAGAACCTTGTGTTCTATCCTATCAGAGAATATTATGTTAAATGAAATAAGCCATCCACAGAAAGACAAGATGTTCATGATCGTCCTAGTTTGCATTTAGTTGCTATTATAAAATGCTATGATCAAAATCAATAAGAAAGAATTTACTTTAAAGGTTACAGTCCATTATTCAGGAAAGCCAACCAGAAATCGATTAAGCAGTGCTGCTTACTGACTTTTCTTACATTGCCCAGACCCACCTGCCTAAGAATGGTACCTCCCACAGTGGGCTTGGTCCTCCTAAATAAAGTAGTAGTCAAGAAAATTGTCCCACAGGTAAATCTGATGGAAGCAATTCTTCAGTTGAGGTACACTCTTCCAAATTATCTTAAGTTTGATGGCCAATATTAACAACTGCTGTGGTTGTCTTATATAGAGAATTTGAAGTGTCAGACCTGCAAAAACAGAGAGTAGATGAGTGGTTATCATGGCCAGGAGATATGAAAAGCTAAGAGAGTAAAAGTTTGCAGTCATGAGTAAGTCCTGGAGATCTATTGCACAACAGGGTAACATATATGTATATGTATATGTATATGTATATGTATATGTATATGTATATGTATATGTATATGTATATGTATATGTATATGTATATGTATATGTATATGTATATGTATATGTATATGTATATGTATATGTATATGTATATGTATATGTATATGTAGTGTGTATATTGTATATGTACAGTATATATGTGTATTACATATTCTTGAAACTTGATAACAGTCTAAATCTTAAATGTTCTTATCACACACAAAATTAGTGTGTAAATGAGATGATGTTTATGGTAATTAGCTTGATTGTAATCATTTGGCAATGTATACACATATTATAATACTACATTTTACCTAGACTAGTTATGCTTTTGCCAATTATATCATAATAAAGCAAAAAAGAATGGGAGTCTTCCAGTGGCCTCTGTTTTCTAATGCATCACTTTAACTGAATGCATAAGCATAACAACACCTGGGAAAACATGCTGAGTCTGCATGAAGAACTTAGTAGTTTGAACACAGGATGCTGATGCCTAAGGCTGCTTTTGATTAGTCAGTATGAATATTTTGGCTGCAACAGTGGTTCAGCTCAAATCTAAAAACCAAAATTGTCCCCATTCCGTTGGCTTGTCATTCTATGCTTTCTATGCCTCAAGAAATGTAGACATGATCTTTCCCTATACTGTCTACCAATCTTTCAATTGAAAACATTTCAACTTTATAGTCTTCTGAGTGAAAGGATTTCATTTAAAATCCCCCAGCTAAAAATGGTATTGTCTTGGCTCTGCTAATATTCCAGATTTCAGATTCCTGTGTTAATCTCTGTTGGCAAAATTCTATCACATTCCATCTGTCTTCACTGTTCCAACCTGCAACTGATGACACTGAAGAGTGACACTATTGGATGTGGAATATTAACAACTACTGAATTAGTAAAAGGTATGCTGTTTTATGTCACCCAGTGTTTTTCTCCATAGCTTTATCTGAAACTACTGTGGGAGGATAGAACAGAACTGATTCCAGTTTAAGTGACTTGTAAAGTTCTTGAATATCTCCCACTCCAAATATTTCACATATTCCTAAAATTCCCTATCCAAAATCTATTGACCTTAAATTACTTCATACCTTCTGCTGAAGAAAAATCCTGTTTTGGTAAGTAAGATGAAGAAGCTCATTCCAACCCCAGAATTAATAAGGCAAGGTGAATAATACAAATGAACAAGAAAATTAAATACTTTATCAAATTCTTCAAAAATATAAAGAGTATCAACTACCAATAAGAGGGATTTAGGACTGGGGCTATAGCGCAGTTGACAGTGCTTGCCTAGCACCTACAGAGCCCTGAGTTCAAACCTAGCACCTCATAAACCAGATGGGATGGTTCATGCCCATACTCCCAGAACATGGGAGGCAACGGCAGGATTTAAGATCAGAAAACGGAATCAAACAAAAATGGTTTTAAAAGAACTGAAGAATTAAGTATAAATTTTATCAAAATGAAGTCTTTGCAAACATAAGGTGACTTAAAAGATAAGCACTATGAAATAAAACTAATTAACTTAAAAGAAATTATGTAGCAAACATGTAGAGTAACCTAAGAAAGAATTAAGCAAAGGGAACTAAATGAATTTAGTAGACTGATAGTGGGGATGGTGAATGAATTGCTGATAACAAGGGGATTTATAACCAACCACCACTCCAGTCTAGTTTTCTTCAAGGTAGATCTGGGGCAGCTTAACTAGATGCACGAACTGCTCAAGGCCCCAAAGCTTTGAACAGTTGGGTCGTGTTGGCCTTCTGAAGAGCTTTTCTAGTTTCTTCCCAGGAATCAGAGGAAGTAATGCCTCCACGATCCCGGCAGCACAATGTCTTCAGGGCAACCTACACATGTTCCTCTTCCACATTTATGTAGTGCTGAGTGAGCATGAAGTACTTCTTTTGCATGGATGAAGATGATTCTATTTATCAACCTCAGTCCTCCATGTGTGTGGCACATCATGTGCATGGCACATCCATGGGCATCCTTACCTATGTGTGCTCACACACATGAAAACATCTGACACATACAAATACCACAATCCACACATACCCATGCAAATTGGCAGGGATAAAGCTATGTATGTGAATAGACTCAGGCGGTGGAAGCTAGAGGAAGACACAAACTCCATGGAGCCACCATAGAGAAGAAGCAAACCTAAGCACGGCACTTGTGGTGGCCTCCGAAGTACAGGTTAGAGACCAGAGGTTACCTGAAATGTGTTGAAGGATTTGGGAGAGAAGCAGACAGGCAATGGAAAGACTTCCAAAGCAGTTGGTGGCTGCAGAAGAAACAAGAAAAAAAGCACCAAGAGTAGCAGCCTCATCTGTCAGTTTAGAGCTTGCCCGGTCACTTAGTTTGGGGGAGAACTTTAGAAGTCATCAACAGAGATCAGAGGCAGCAAATGTTTTTTTTGTTTTTTGTTTTTTGTTTTTTGTTTGTTTGTTTGTTTGGTTGGTTGGTTTTTTTTAACCTTATTATCTTGAAGCAAGAGGGAATAAGGGAAAATTCTAGAAAATAGTCTCTTATGTACTTTTAGATGGGAAACAAAAGAGGATGTGTGGACACACAGCTATCTTGAATAATTTCTCAAGGCTCTGAAATGTGAAGCAGACCCAGTTTCTTAGAACATCTGGCTGTGGTAACTAAAGAAGAGTAAATGATTGAGACCTGGGTATGAGAACACTGTGAGCCCAGTAGTGGGAGTGGTTGTGGGTGGGAGTTTAGGTTTGGTTAGCTTGTGTATGAAGAGCATGGATCTTGTCAAGTTGTTCTCTATGTCAAGGATCTCGGTTGCCCTAAGAAGGTAGTATCCCTGTGATCAGTAGGATTATAGATTTCAAAATATAAACTAAAAGGCACAAGTGTTACAGAGGTAAAACAAAGTTAACATGAGCCTACTTTAAATCTTCTTCTGACAAAAACTTCAGTACTAGCCAACCATATTGATGTATTTTATCAAAAGCAACTTTTGGCATCCATGTGATGTGCCCCTTCTCCCATTTGGTATAGGATATGAATGATGACTTTAGAAAATCATTTCTCAACCCAGAAATGCATCCATTTTACCTTCAGCCTTGCTCACTCCCAGTGCATCGCAAGCCACATTTCTCATAGACAAACCCTTGCTACTTTTCAGAGGGTCCACAGAGCATCCCAGTACTGCTCAACATAACAGGGCTAGAGATCCTGTCCAGAGCTAATATCTCCCAGTTGCTACTTTATGATCTTCACTCTTCTGTACTGCTGTGGCTAGTGACAAGGGGAGGCAGGATATCCTCAGATTGGAGTCATTCTGGCCTGCATTGGTGGGAGTCTAGAACTCCTCCTTGGAATAAGGACGGTTTCATCTTCTGTGTACACTTACAACAGAAAGGAGCCTCAGAATGAACTCAATAAAATACTTAGTCTTTTATGTGCAACTATAGGGACACAAGGATCTCTGAGCTGGAAGAAATCATAATAAGAGGCTAACAATACAAAGTGAATGAAATCGGAGGTCTGCCTCTCTCATTAATAAACAAAGGGAAAAGAGGCCCCTTGGTTTTGCAAACTTTATATGCCTCAGTACAAGGGAAAGCCAGGGCCAAGAAGTGGGAGTGGGTGGGTAGGGGAGTGGGTGGAAGAGGGTATTGGGGACTTTTGGGATAACATTTGAAATGTAAATGAAGAAAATACCTAAAAATAAATAAATAAATAAACAAACTCCAATACTTTGACAATATTAATTTTTCTAAAGAATGGAAATCATGCTAGCTCAACAGGCTGGAAATCAGTATTATAAAGCTAGTTCTTAGGAAGGCAGCTTTCAGAACATGTCCAGCACAGTTCCTCTGAGTCCTGTGTGTGAAGTACTCTGTGAGGTACTGTGCTGAAGTCTGTGGTAGCCTCAGCATTATGGACTTTACTTCAAACCTCTAGGAGGCAACTAAGGGCTACAGCAATAGCCAATATTATTTGAGGAGTTGCTTGAGTTACACTGACCAAAACCTCAAATGGTGGTTTTTCATTTCTATTCCTGGGATTTTTGTTAGATGGTCTATAGCCTTACCAGCTGTCTGATAAGACTTAATGCCTATTAGAAGGGGAATTGTGCCAGCTGAAAAAGGGAAATAATGTCGGGTACTGGAAACCTAGCCAATTACCCTGCCTAGTGAAGTCATGGACCTTAGAGGAAAACATTTTACTGCCACATTCCTAAACCAATATAATTCATAACTGCATTCAAAATATATATGCCCACAGCTCTAACCCCTGACCAAAGAAGTTTCATAGCAGACAGACATCATCACAAAAAGCTACAACTGGTCAGAATGTAAAGAACAATGGACCATGAAGTGCCCACTCCCAGCTGATACATCTACAGAACAATCATTATACCTTAAAGATATGGGCAACATTATGGCAGGAGTGAGAAGGTTGTTAAGAACCAGGAAATCTGTTGCAAAATTCTGTCTTTTCTATGTTACAGAGAAGCTACACCAATAAAATCTCAACAATATGGCTGCCTAAACAAGACCTGAATGATGAGAACATCAGTTGACATATCAACTGTGGCCTCCCTTCCCCCAGCCTGGAACTTGCTTGCTCAAGGGTGGAGCTACCGGCTCATTAGTCCTGCCACGCCTACTGCTGGAACCTGCCTTTGCTGCCTGGAGGCACACACGTGTTCGTCCTGCTACTGGACCCTGAGTTACTTGGCGGGATATTGGGTTCCCTCCCCCTTCCTTTATAACTGAGTGTCTGAAAATAGTAAAATTGAGCCTTGATCAGAATGTTTGTTGTCTTGGCTCCATTGTTTCTTCCGCCCCGTCTAGATTCCTCTCTTTTCAGTTCGAACTGCCATTCTCAGTTGAACCGTTCGTGTTGTGGACTGCGGGCAGGCCGCAACAATCAACATGCATGGAAAATCTCATGGGGCTCATCCCTAGATGAAGAGCTATTGGCAATTATGAATTCTGAGAAAGGAAAAGTTAGTCTTCTTCAGCAATAAGCCCCCTAATTGGTTACACAATATCAAGTGGTTGGCTCCAAAACATACATATACAATCAACACTATACAGACTCAGCAGGTTGTATTTATAGATTTGTGAATAAATCTATAAATACATATTCATATATATATAATAACAATTAAAGATAAAGAGGCCATAAGTTTGAGAAGGAATAGAGAGACATGGGTGGAGTTGCAGGGAGGAAAGAGAGGGGGAGAATGAAGTAAATAAAATCAAAAAAATAAATGAAATAATTTTTAAAATTAACTAGAGTGGCAAAGGTCTTTGTAAGCTTAGGACAAAAAATTTAAAATATTTATTTGATATTTGTTGGCATAAAACCTAAAAATGAAAATAATAAATTCAATTCATGTAGCATTTATTTCTTTTGTGGTTTTAGAAGCTTGAAGACTAGAGCCTGGATCTGGGGGTCTAAAGAAGGAAGGTGAACTTCATTAATGTCTTAGTCTCTTTTTATGTTGCCATCATAAAATATTCTGGCAAAAAAATAAATAAATAAACCCATAAGAGTGAAAAGATTTATTTTTTATTAGGTATTTTCTGTAATTACATTTCAAATATTATCCCCTTTCCTGGTTTCCCCTCTGAAAACCCCCTTTTCCATCTCCCTCTCCCTGCTCACCAACCCAAAAAAAGATTTATTTTGACTTACTGGTCGAAGTAAAATTTATCATAAACAAGGAAATCAAACATGGCAGTAAGAGCTTGAAGCAGCTGGTCACATATTGTACACACTTAGGAAACAGAAAGAGATGAATTCATGCTGAAATTCAGTTCCCTTCCTCCACTTACACAGCTGAAGATCCCAGCGAGGAATAGTAGTATAAAGTGTGAGAGGCCTTCCCCTTTCTATTCATAAAAGCAAGTCAATTTCCCACAGGAATACCCAGATGCACAACTTCCATGGGATTCTAGATTCTATCATGTTGACAACACTATCACTATTGTGTTTATGGGAAATTATACTTAGAGCTGAAAAAGATGAGCACTTTGTGAGTGGGAATGTGCTGGGTAAGGGGACCCAGTGAGGGGTTTATAGTTCTCAAAGCTGGCTTAGGACTCCTATGGAAGTAATGACATAGCTTCAAATGGCAGATTCCATGTATTACGTCTTCAAGAGTCAAAATAAAACAAAACCAACCACAACAATGATAGAACACATAAACTTTCCTACTAAAGATGCAGAACAAAGGAGCAAATATACAAAACTGAGTCCATCTGGAGAAAAGGAAGCAGCAATGTCACAAACAAAGTAATTAAGGATAAAGCTAACTGGTAAGATAGACTTGTAGAGACCTATGTCACTTTATCAGGCTTTGTGATGTATTTTTATCTACAGATTGATAATCATAGTGGTAGCTTACCACTGAGCACAGCAAACAGCACCCTTTTTTTCCTGTGACATGAACTCACTTTTGGTCTTTGTTACACTTTGGTAATTCTGGAAAAACTTTTAAGGAGAAATGTTATGATATTTGTTACAGTGATTTGTGATCAGTGAATCATGATGGTTAGAGCATAGGTGTTTGGAGAGGTTCATGAGCCAATAATAATTTGACTGCTAAATGCATATCTTTTAAGTTTGCTTCTGGAGCCAATCCCTTATGGCTCCCATTCTCTTGGCCTCCCTGTCTCCTGATAACACAGTATTAAGGTAGGTTCAATTAATAACCTTACAATGGCCCAGAAGTGTTCAAGTAAGAGCTGCATGCCTTTCATGTTAAATCAATGCTGAAAATAATTAAAGTTAGTGAGGGAGATATACTCAAAGCCATACTGCCCAAAGGTAGACCTCCAGCACCAAACATTAATTTTGCAACAGTTCTCAAAGGGAATTAAAAGCATTAATTGAGTGAACACACAAAAGCTTAAAAAGCACAGTAACCCAACTGCTGACAGGCAGAAAGTTTTGTTCAGTATCCTGCGTAAAAATCAAAGCAGCTTGAAGCAAAGCAGAGACCCTGGAGGTGAGAAAAGTCTCAGAAGAAAGCTTTGACACTGGCAGAAATGTCTTTGTGACACGAAAGGGAGATGCTGTATGCCACATAAAAGTACATAGTGAGACAGAGAGCAGGTATTGATGGAGAATCCTAGGCAAGGAATGTGGAGTATCTCAGATAATTAATGAAGATAGCTACACATAAAAACATGTTCAGAATAAGAAAAAAATCCCTATATTTTATGTAGATATTCTCTCCAACTTTCTAAGTTAGAAGGAAGTCTGGGTCTGGGTTGATTTTATAAAGCCAACTCTCTTGCAGAGGCTACTGCAGCTATTTGGTGCAAATGTTCCTTTGCCACAATGAAAACCCTTCTCTTCTAAGTTATACAAACTCCACTCTATCAGTGTTTTATAAATGGGAAAAACACGGATGGCAACACAAGTGTTTACAGCATGGCTTAGTGGATATTTCCAGCCCACTTTTGAGATCTATTGCTCAAAAGAGAAATAAAAACTTCAAAAAATATTACTACTCATTGGCGATGTCCCCAGTAACCCAAGAATTACAATGGAGATGCACAACAGAATTAATGACATTTTAATGCCTGCTAATATTCATTTTACAGCCCATGGGTTTAGAAGCAGTTTTGATTTTCAAATCTGTATTCAAGGAATGTGTTCCATAAAGCTGCAGGTGCCACATCGATAGTTATTCCTCTAGTGGATCTGGGAAAAGTGAGTTGGACACCCCTGGAAATGACTGACTTTTCCAGATGTTGGTTACTAAGCTCATGGGTTTTGGGGAATTGGTTGTCAGTAAAGTGATCAGCCATGATGGGGGACTGCAAACAGGTGGCTCTCCCAAGCTCACCAGCCACTAGTCAAGCATAATCGGGATGCTCCAAGTTCATGTACACATGCACTCACACACTACCTGCACACACATGAACACACACCGAAAGAGCACTCATGGTTTATGAGAGCTCAAAACCTTAAACACTGACAGGTACTTGGAAGCAGTTGGCCCCAACCCTCAAGGATTCAAGTCTTGAGTGGAGGAAGTAACTGTAGATGCAGCAGGAATATCAGAAAACATTCCAGGTGAAGCAGGACAAACTTTTAAACTTTTATAGAAATTAGTTGTTACATTTATACTCTCTCTCTCTCTCTCTCTCTCTCTCTCTCTCTCTCTCTCTCTCTCTCTCTCTCTCTCTCTCTCTCTTTGTGTGTGTGTGTGTGTGTGTGTGTATGTGCCTGTATGGAAATCATAAGGTAATTTGCTGGAGTGAGTTATCCCTTTTTACCTTGTGGGTCATAGGGCTCAAATTTATGTCATCGGGATTGGCAGCAAGTTTCTTTGCTTCTAAGCCATTTCTTGTACCAAGGTGAGCTATTAATAGAGAAGGAATTGTGTCTGTTTCATCGGCTTTCTCTAGGAAAATATGAATATTTATTTATCTGTAGTAGAGCACCAACAACAGAGCAAAGTATAATTCTACTAAAGTACAGCTTGTTGAACTAATGGTTTTATTAAGTTAACTTTATTAAGAATATGTAAGGGTCACTTATGACCCCCAAACTGCTATATTCCTGAAAAATTTCACCATATCATGGATGACAACTTCATGTAAGCTACATCATCGCGTACCCCCCCCCCCCCATCAATTAGCCTTCCATCGCTTCGGAATCCTAAGATCTTCCCACTTTCTCTTCTGTGTGGTTCCTGGGCCTTGAGGGTAGGGGTTCGATGGAGACATCCAAATTAGGGCCAAGCTTTCCACTCTCTGCAGTTATAAGTCTATGTTACTCATCATTTACTGCAAGAAGATTCTCTGGAGAGGGTTGATCTGAACTATCAGTAAAGCAGAATGTCTCTAGGAAACATGTTATTGCTATGTTCATTTAACATAATAATAATACTGTTTTCCTCTAAGGCCCATAGCCTATATATAGTCTCAGGCTATTGGACTCATTAACAGTGTCAGTGTGGGTTCCAGGTCATAGAACACACCTTGAATCCAACCAAAAAGTAACTGGTTACTATCATCATAACCGTTGCGGTACTATTGAAACAGTCTATCTTGCAGGCTGGTTGCTGGTAGAGTTCACAGGTTGAGATTTGCAGCTGGGGGATGATTACTCTCTCCTCAAGTCATATATTTAGTACATTATAGTGCTGTGAATGGCACTCAGTAGGGTGACGTTTCTAGTTGGGCAGCAGCCTTACTTGTCTATGTCTAGTGACAAAAAGCGGTGTGTTCAGCATTAGGGTCTTCCCCTCAGCTTGTGGAGAGTAAATAAGAGCCTTCTCAATAGCCTGTAATGTTTACATGAGTTTACTCAACCCCTTTGATGAATGACTCAAAGAAATAATATCCTCCATTCCTGGCACTGGGGGTTACATTATCTACTTGGGGTATTATTCCCTTCATTATATGGTAACTCCATTCAAATCTCTTTCATACAGTTTAGTCTATTTCTAAAGTAGGCTTCTATATGGCTTTACAAAAGGCTTTTAGCATCAGTTGCCTCTCCTCCCCCCAACCCCCGCTCTTCCCCTCCCCATTTAATCTCATTCAATTCCCCTTTTATCCTTTTATTACACCATATTCTATTCTCCTTCTTTAGAAGATCCTGTTCTCTACCCTGGTTCTGTATGAAGTACTTAACCTGTGTGGTTATTTGAATTGAAGCTCACATTTAAAGCCTTAAAGCTAAAAATCTCTCTATATAAGATTAAACATGGACTGTTTGAGTTCTTGAGTCCCCCCATACTACAGGGATATAAAAATGAGTAAACAACGGTTGTGGGGAGACTCTGACCATAAGCACTGCAAGAAAGGCAGATGTCAAGACTGCCCGCTGCCTGAAGGCTGTTCAGAGAAACCCAGGGCTACAGCTTTTACAAAGTATCAGCCCTGTTGGGGGAAGGTGTCATTTCAGCGATGCAGCTCCTTTTGACATATTCTCCTTGTAATACTCCTGATACTCCTGTTAGTAAGTAACCTAATAAAATTTCATTGGTTCACCAAGTTAAACATTAATAGATTTGTTATTTTTGTCCGTTGTTTGTTCCACTTTTAGTTGAGAGGTGTGTGTGTGTGTGTGTGTGTGTGTGTGTGTGTGTGTGTGTGTGTGTGTTACATCTTCCTAGGGTATGGTCTTTCAGACAATAATCTCCATTGGCCTCCAGAGAGAGAATGACCCCCACTGCATCGCATTAGTAACAGATGCCTCACTTCTCTGCCACTATCACAAAGCATGGGTCACTCATTACTGGGCCCAATTTACCTATCTAGAGAAAATATGACCACTGTCACATAAAAGGAATCATGTTAACTAAACCTGCTTCCTTATGGTACAAGCCCTTCCCCTCCCTTAACAAAACACCTTGTTTTATCTTAAAAGAGGGGAGAGTGGGGACTGAAACTATATCAGAACCCTGTCATGGTGCTACTGTAATCACTAACAAACCTCTGGCCTGAAGGTTTATTCAACTGAACACCTCTCTAAGACATAATAACTACCTAAACTGATATACAATCAGCTCAAACTTGCCATGAACCAAAGACATATTTTACAAAAGTAAGAAAAGAAATCCTAAAATTTGAATGGTTTCTCAAAGGGCCATGAATAGCCAAAACAATCTTGGGGGAAAAAAGTTTGCATGACAGAATTTCCCTAATTCCCTACATTTTTTAGTAATAAAAATAACAAAAAAAAAAAAACCTTGACTTTAGTGTGAAGACAGATAGGATAAGTTTAGAAGACAATGGACTTGTCTGGAGAGCCCAGAAACATATCCTAAATCCACAGTCAAATGATTTTCAACAAATGTGCAAGGGCACCCATTGGGAAAGAGCAATGCTCACAACAAATGTTCTTTAGCTTCTGGATTCGTACCTGCATAAGAATGATGTTGAACTCACAATAAAAATAATCAATGCCATTAAGTGGTTAAGTAGGGCTAGTGAAGTGCCTTAACAGGTAAGGGCACTTGCTAAACAAGCCTGACATACAGAGTTCAACCCCCAAGACCCACATCATGGAACAAGAGAACAAGGGCCCACAAGCTGTTCTCTGATCTCCACATGAGTGACAAGGTGTCAATACAGATTTTGTGATCCATGGGAAAAGTAGTTTGCTTGCTTAAGCACAATACAATCCACAGTGAGGAACAAACTTACAGTTGCCTTAATATAGTCCTGTCTTGTGATGATGTAAAACACTTTTGGACATAATTTCAGAATTGAAGAGGTTCATAAATATGATTGAAATGCAAGCTGGTATTTGTCCTGCATCAGAGACAACCCAAGGACTGCAGATTAAATGGTTTTTAGTTTAGTTAAAAGCTGTGATTTCCTGGGTGGCAGCAAGTACCTCTGGGAATTCTGTAGCAGTCCATCACGCTGAGTTAGCAAGAGTGCCATACTCAACTTCATTGCTTTGGATTAAAGTGGGAAACTTTTGGTTTATCAGCAACTGTGCCTTCAACCACTCTGGGTATAGACTTGAAGTTTTGCAGAGCAGAGAAGGGGACAGAGGGTAAACCTAGAGAACAATGGAAGGCAGAAACTAGATAGAAGTACATGTGGGGTGAGGGTGGCCTGCATGACTAGACTGGAAAGCAGTCACAGGCTGGCCTGCCATGACAGACTGACTGGGCCTCCATAAAATGAAGACAGGTGGATTTAAAACCAAGATCACATTACAGTTGATATTCACCTGTTATTACCAGAATAGCCTTTGTTCAGAACCTTATCTGTGCCCCAGAACTAAAAGTTTGACTGAAACTTGTAAAATTAAATTGACTAAACTAAAATTGAAAATAAGCAAAGCAATCAGGAAGTGAGAAGAGAGGAGCTACTCAGGACAGAGAGTGAGCAAGGTCTAGCCTCTTTGTACTGATTCATCATTATATAATCCTCAAAAAAGCAGGATGGGGAGAACATGGAGACACAAGTAGGACTGTCTAACTTAGAGGCATTAAAACAGAAGCAAGCCCATAGTGAGGTTGGGGTGTAATTGCTTGTGGACTTGGTCTCAAGATCAAACAGAAGCAGAGAGAGTAAGACAGAGTGGTAAGGGAAGGAAGGAAAAGAAGGAGGGAGGGAAGGACAGACAGACGGACAGGCAGGCAGGCAGCCAGGGACAGTTGGGTGCTGGGCTATGTTTGTGATAAACAATATCTAATATTTGGGGGGCCCTCTAGTATTTAAGGGCACTAATACGCACCAACAAATCTTGTTAAAAAATCAAATATCTTCATGGGGCAGGTAGCTTCATTTCAAACCCCAGTGATGGATGTGTTAAGAACAGTGTTTGCTGCACCGTGGTTTAGCACCCGAAAGCTGCCCAGTGCTGCCTGCCTTTCAAAGGAAGCACATTCTGTTTCTTGTCTCCTTTCATCCTTTCTTCACTTCTTTGTTTCTTTCTTTCCTGTTTTCCTGCCTTCTTATTCTTTCTTCCTTGCCTTTCTTCTTTTCTACTTCTTGGCTTAGTTTGCTCATCTGTTTTTTCTATTGTGTGGTTGCTGCCAGACCCTATGTTTTCTCTTAGGAATGATGATGCTGTTAATGCCTTTCATAACACCTGGGAAGCAAAGTTTGTTTCATAGTCTGATTTAATCTTTATCCACAGATGATGTGTTGTTTGGAAAATGACATCATTTGTCTATTCTCTGTGCCTACTGCTGATCCTTGCAATCCTGTCCATCTGTCTCTTGTCTGTCCCTGAGTATGGCTCTCACTCCCATTCTTCTCACTTAAGAAAGGACCCAAGAATCCCTGGATGTCTCTCTTGGATCTTTATACTGTCTGAAAATATTCTTCATGGTTTCCAAGCTTATCTTCAGACTGTCCTTTAAGACAACAGGAGACTAAAGGATCTGTACACACAGCTATCCTCCACTGGTGAGGACTTCCTTTGGGGCCTCGGTTTTCCTCTTCTGAACCCCACTATAATAGAAAAGAGTGACTTCCAACAGCTCCAAAAGGAGAAAGCCTAAGAGGTATGCTAATCCTGTCAGAAAGTCACAGCTATCCAAACTGCTCACTGCATTTCCACTGCTAGGAGGAGCAAAGGAGATTCAACAGAATTGACTACCAAGATTTCAAACCATAAGATTTTTTTTTTATTTTTTTTATTACATATTTTTCTCAATTACATTTCCAATGTTATCCCAAAAGTCCCCACACCCTCCCCCACAACTTCCCTACCCACCCATTCCCATTTTTTTTTTTTTTTTTTTTTTTGGCCCTGGCGTTCCCATGTACTGGAGCATATAAAGTTTGAGTGTCCAATGGGCCTCTCTTTCCAGTGATGGCCGACTAGGCCATCTTTTGATACATATGCAGCTAGAGTCAAGAGCTCTGGGGTACTGGTTAGTTCATAATGTTGCACCTACAAGGTTGCAGATCTCTTTAGCTCCTTGGATACTTTCTCTAGCTCCTCCATTGGGGGCCCTGTGATCCATCCAATAGCTGACTGTGAGCATCCACTTATGTGTTTGCTAGGCCCTGGCCTAGTCTCACAAGAGACAGCTATATCAGGGTTCTTGCAGCAAACGCTTGCTAGTGTATGCAATGCTGTCATTGTTTGGAGGCTAATTATGGGATGGATCTCTGGATATGGCAGTCTCTAGATGGTCCATCCTTTTCTCTCAGTTCCAAACTTTGTCTCTGTACTCCTTCCATGGGTGATTGTTTCCAATTCTAAGAAGGGGCAAAGTGCCCACACTTTGGTCTTTGTTCTTCTTCAGTTTCATGCGTTTTGCAAATTGTATCTTATATCTTAGGTAGCCTAAGTTTCTGGGCTAATATCCACTTATCAGTGAGTACATATCATTTGAGTTCTTTTGTGATTGTGTTACCTCACTCAGGATGATGCCCTCCAGGTCCAAGCATTTTCTTTATTTACATTTCAAATGCCCTTTCCTAGTATCCCCTCCAAAAATCCCCTATCCCCTTCCCCTCCTCCCCAACCCACCTACTCCCATTCCTGGCCCTGACAGTCCCCTATACTGGGGCATAGAACCTTCACAAGACCTAGGGCTTCTCCTCCCATTGATGACCAACTAGACCATCCTCTGCTACATATACAGCTAGAGCCACAAGTTCCACCATGCGTTTCCTTTGATTGGTGGTTTAATTCCAAGGAGCTCTGGGGGTACTGGTTAGTTCATATTGATGTTCCTCCTATGGGGCTTCAAACCACTTCAGTTCCTTGGGTACTTTCTCTAGCTCCTTCATTGGGGACCTTATGCTCCATCCAATGGATGATTGTGAGCATCCACTTCTGTATTTTCCAGGCAGAGCCCCTCAGGAGTCAGCTATATCTGGCTCCTGTCAGCAAGCTCTTGTTGTCATCTGCCATAGTGTCTGGGTTTGCTAAACCATAAGATTTTAACACTATATGCAAAGTGTATATTTGTTTATTCATACCTTTGCTTTATACTAAATATAAGGCTTGTTGCTTCCAAAGGACTAATTTTTACCTCTTTGAAGATTCAGTGATCCCTGCTGAGGATGCACTCTGCATAGAAGATTAAAATGCTCAGATACCTATTTCTTTCATCTCGCTGTTTGAGGTCTAGTATTTCTGAGTATCTCTAGACTGAAAGTTCTGAGTCTGCCTTGCCTGTTTGGCTGTGGACTCAGTATGTATATGCTATTTCATGTTGTTTTGCTAAATGAATTCTTGAACTAAATACATATTCTAGAATGATTTAGCTCATTTATCCCCAATTACTTATAAAATTGGCTGAAGAGCTAACAAAAGAGGTCCTTCTGAAGCAGGATGAGAAGTGATGGCTTAAATGTGAGCTGTCTCTTGTAAGCTCCAGGGTTTGTACACTTGGTCCCCAGCTGTTGGTATTTTTTGGAAAGGTTGTATGTGGAAGCTTCAAGAGACAGAGCCTGCTGGATTGGAGGAAATGGCCCACTGTGGACACACTATGAGGCTTTCTAGCCCATTTCCACTTCCTTTATGTTCTTGACTTCCTGACTTCTGATGCAATATGACCAGCTGACTTCCCTTCCTTCTGTCCTGCCTCACAGAGATGGATTCTATCCCATGGAACTATAAGCTAAAGTAAATGCTTCCTTTTTTAAACTCTTTCTTGTCAGATGCTTGTTCAAAGCAATTTTAAAACACCACTAATACAGAAACAGAAGACAAACTGGAGACAGAAATTCTTTACTTTGGTTGCCTTAAATTCAAAAAACTATCCTAGAGAGATGAGACTGGTACTAGTTCTCTCATATTTGGTTCAGCTCAAGCTGCTCTTTGTGATTGGCTTAGCTTTCCTTGGCCTCCTGGAACAAGCCTGCCATATTTCCTACATTACTCTCCCAAGTGATAGGCATTAGCTGTTTAGGGAGGGCCCTGAAAGGACTGGGAGAGTGCAGAAGAGCTCTCAACAGAAAGACCCAGTTGCTTCTGAAATCCTTTCTCAGGGCTTTAGGGAAAGAACTATGTCTAACAGGAAACAGCCAGCTCTCTATAGTCCAGTGACTTGGGGCAGCAAAGGGAAGGATACACCAGACTCTTGTCAACTGTGCTCAGGCTCTGCGTGTTCTATAGGCCAGGTCCTATCAGAATTGAAGAGAATTAGTCTTTTGAAATTTAGTGCTAGTGTTATGAACTTCCTTGTCTCTGATATTCCTCTCAAAGATATATGCTGCTTTGGTTTGATGAAATCATTAATCTATAGCCATTAAATGACCAAAAATAAATTGTGAATTGAAATTAAATTCAGTTCTGATGGCTAATGTATTCTATTTCATCTTAATGCTGTTATCAGGCAAAGTTTTCAGGTGATATGAACAAAGGAGGGTACAGGTAAAAGGCAGGACCTAAGCCATGATGTGTTCTAGCGATTACCTACAATGAGATATAATCTCATCTGTGCCCGCAGAAGATCAAGAAGTTAACTAAAGACAAAAACTTTTTTCAGAGAGAACTAAACTTACTCATTCCTTAATGTTCACCTTGGAAGCTATTTAAAACCTGTCCAAAATCATGGAAGATACTTAGGCATGGATAGGACCTCAGAGGCATTGAGACATGGAGAAGGAAAACAAGCAATGATATTATAGAATGAGATTGTCTTCTTTTAAACTGGGTGAGCATTTCTCATGATAATTCTGTCACTTGAGCTGTTTTCTCCCTCCAGGACTCAAAGTCTATTTTAGGGGATGGTGCACCTTTTTGCTGATGATGCACCTCTCTATGATATCTCAAGATTGCCAATGACTTCATTTCCTTTATAGCTTTCCACCAACACCTTAGAACTAACTTAAATTCAAGTTATTTCAGTTCATCCTACAGTTGTATTTTCATTGCTTATGAAAAAAATAGATCCTGAGATGGTAAATCTGAAAACCATACAGCAAAGTGTTTTGTAGTTGCCCCTGAGATACCAAGGCAGTTATCTGGGAATGACAGGAGAGCCATATCCAGTCCCATACACAAAATGAGCATCACAGAATTTGACCTTGTGCCACTCACTACTTTTTATTATCATGGCTCCTCTCATTCCTCAAATACCTTGGCAAGCTTCCCCTGTCTTTTTCCATCTCCCCATTGTCTATGACCTGCTACGTACAGTGTATTTTTCCTGAGCTCTGCTTGAATGCTATTACTGTGTTCTTAAGATACCAATGCCCCTAAACAGCACTGACCTCCAAGTGACAACTTAATCTTTTTTACTTTCTCGTCCACACCTACGTAGAGTTATCCCTGCACAAACAAACCAGGACAAAAAAAAAAAAACTCCCCATCCCTTCAATAGGGAAAATAAAATCTCAGGTGTATATTTGCATAAACTTGTGGAAAGTTATCACTTTCTTTTTTTCACATTTTATTAGATATTTTCTTTATATACAATTTCAAATTTTAAATGTTATTCCGAAAGTTCCCTATACCCTCCCCCTGCCCTGCTCCCCTACCCACCCACTCCTTCTTCAAGTCTTTCAAGAGGATGCTATCCCTAGGAAAGCCAAAGATCTTCTTTCTGGTTTGTTTAATATTTTTTTGTCTCTTCCCATTTCCTAGGGTCAAGGATATGATAGGAGAGTCTGGTATCAGCAGCCACTAGGGCTGCCTGTAAAGAACGAGGGAAGGTTGACAATGTCAAGTAGCTGACAGATAACAATTCAGGAGTATACATATAATAACATGCAGCATTGCTGTGTATTAAGGAAGCCTAGAACTAACTGTTCACTTGCTTGAGGATCTTATGGTAAGGAAAGCCTCTAGCTAGGTCAAGGTACTTCAAGTGTGGAGTCAAAGCTACATTTAGGTTACAAGAATGAAAATAAACCTGCCTCAGATACCCTGCATACCTATGAAGATATACATTACAATACTACTCCTTCTGGGTCACTGAGGTGCCTCTACCCAAAAGGACATACATCTGTGTGTGACTCTTTTTCTTTGGTAGGACAGATGCAGAAGATCTCAGAATGTGTTCAGTCCAGAAACATTTGCCTTTGTTGCATATTACACTATCTAATTGAACATGGCAAGGTCAGCTGAGTTCTCATGTATCAAACGGGAGATGTGCTTGCATACTTATTTGAATTTAGTCTCCAGGGTCTACCAATAAAGTAAATGTCTACAACTAGTGCTTTGTCTACAGAGTATCTTATTTTAACTGCATTTTCCATAGGTTAGTGCCTGTCACAGAAGAAGTTGGATAAATCAGCATGTATAAAGAGAACTGAAGGTCAAAACATATGAACAGGTAACCATGGCCTTTCACAGCTTATCAGGCTTGGCTCCCAGCACGACAGCTCCCATGAACACAGGCCTCAGCACTACTTCCTCGCTAGGAAAGAGAAGTGCAACCTACCATGCATCCTCGCCACTATTCCCTCAGTCCTTAGCTTACTGGCTATAGGTAGAGGATCCTCAGCAGTGATAAACTTGGTTACTCTTTACTAGCCAACAAACATCACACACAATGTTATCACAAAGAACTATAAGCCAAGCTATGCTATCCAGATTCTCCTTTAGTTAGAATATATAACAATGTACAGAGGATTATATCCAAGACATTTTATCAATTGGGACATTTCTCGTTTTCTGTAGAACTGTGTATGATGCAATACATTGCTATGTATTTTTAAACATAAAATTTTTAGAAAGTGTCATTCAGGTTTGCTTGATGAAGCCTTCAGTCATTCCATCAAAGATCGTTTTAGATTCTAATGAACACTGTGGGGTTTTCAAAAGAGAGGAATCTACTGAAACACAGGTAACAGCATTACAATGTTCAGCCTCACATCTCCCTTGCATCTTCTGGAGTTTTGTCGCCCCATTCTGATAGGCTCCTCACTAATTCTTGCAGCACCTACTAGCATACCATCCAATGATATAGTTTTATTCATGTAAAATAGACATAGAGCCCTATCTTTCTCTGCATCTTGTCTTTTTATTAAATTAATTTTTAAAATTAATTATTTTAACTATTCACCTCCTAAATGTCACCCCATCTCAGACTCCCCTTGAGTTCCTCACCCCATTCCTATTCCTCTTTGCCTCTGAGAGGGTGCTCCCCATTCTCCTCTGCTCATGGACATCCCCCTTACCTGGGGCATCAAGTCTCTACAGGATTAAGTACATTCTCTCCCACTGAGACCAGACAAAGCAGTCCTCTGCTACATACATGCTTTGTGCCCTAGATCAACCCTGTGTATCTTGGTAACTCAGTCTCTGGGAGCTCCTAGGGTCCAGGTTAGTTGAGGCTCTTGGTCTTCCTATGGGGTTGCTCTCTCCTTTAGCTCCTTCAATTCTTCCCTTAAGTCTTCCATAGGGCTCCCTTACCTCAGTCCAGTGGTTGGCTATAAGTATCTACATCTGTCTCAGTCAGCAGCTGGTAGAGCATTTCAGAGGACAGCTATGCTAGTCTTGTCTGTAAACACAACATCACATCATCACACAGCATCAGTAATAGGGTCAGAGTTTTGTGCCCATTAATGAGATGGATCCCAAGTTGGGCCAGTCACTGAACTTTCCTTTATTCTCTGCTCAGTTTTTGCCCTTGCATGTCTTTTAGACAGGAACAATTCTGGGTCAAAATTTTTGAAAATGGGTTGGTGACACCCATCGCTCCACTGGAGGCCCTGTCTATCTGCTGGAAGTGGTCTCTTCAGGTTTTATCTAGCTACTGTGGGCATTTTGGCTAAGGTCACCCCAATTGGATCCTGGGAGCCTCTCACATCCCAGGTCTCTGGGATTTTTCTAGAGGATACCATCCCTATTCCCACCCCTGCTGCTGCATATTTCCATTCATTGTCCTGACCCTTTGAACTTCTTTCCTGTTGCCAGTGATGCCTGATCCTGCCCCCTTTTTCCCTTCCACTCCCCTCTCAGACAAAGGTCCCTCCCTCCCTCTGAATCCCATGATTACTTTATTCCTACTTCTAAGTGGGATCAAAGCACTCTTTCTTGGGCCTTCTTTCTTGTTTAACTTCTTATGGTCTCTGGATTGTATCATAGGTATTCTGTACTTTTGGGCTAATATTGTTGTGATACACACACACACACACACACACACACACACACACTGCTGGCAGAGCACTCAACAGGCCTCACAAGTTGTAAGCAGGTATTCTACATCTAACTCACATCTCCAGCTATTATGTAATATCCTGCAAAAATTCACTTCTGTGTCCATACTATATTCTACATATGTCCATCTATGGCAGACATAATGAAGACTATTTGTAAACATGTGCATAAAGCCCTTCCATTCATAACAATTCTCCACTTTATATATATTTATATTATATTTGTGGATTTATTAATCATGCTATGTAATTCAATCATAATAATAATATTTTGAACACTGTTTCCACCAACTTTATTGACATAGAGTAGACCAATTTCCATATTTTAAAGTACATGATGTGGATATATATATATATATATACATATATATATATATATATATATATATTACTAGAATCAATCTCATTCGAATTTCCATCACCTCATATACTTATAATTCTGTGTGGTGAGAACAATTCACACCTAATCGCATAATAAATTCTAAGTATTCAGGAAGACTAGAATGTATGAGTCCATTCTAGGCATTAGACTTACAGAAAAGATTGACTGTGTAAATTTTTCTTCCCCTTCTCTGACCCATCCCCTGGCAACCCCCATTGTACTCAGTTGTTCTGTGGCTTTGACTTAAACATAGATTCCATGGGTAAGTAACATAATGAGGGCTTTGTTGTCCTGTGCCTGGTTATTTTGTTTAGTAGAACAGTCTCCAAGTTGACCCTTGTTGGAACAAAGCCAGAATTCTCTTCTTTATTAAGACAAAGCAACACTGAGTGTGTGAGATATAAATAAAAATGCAGGTAATTGTACCTTTTCTGTGCCCATTTCCCCATCAGTTGACACTTACGTTGATTCCAAAGCTTGGTTCCTGAAAATAATGCTGCACTGAACACTGGCTTTACTTTATTTACATTCATTTCCCTCATGCCTTTATTTTGACCTTAGTCATTTGACTTAAGCAATTCTTATGAAAGATATATAAATGAGTTTCATTTTCTTAATCTAGTATGGCAAGAACTGAATGTAGCATATTTAATGGAATGAGTCAGTAGTCCCTCTTAGCTTTACTCTGAATTCTTTTTGTTTCTTTCCGCAGTGTTCTCTGGTGTTATAACTCACTGTGCATTAATTACTTTTCCAATTCAGCAATATTTGCTACTCCTTTCTTCTCGCAGTTGAACAATTGCTCCTACAGAAAAAATAAAAGAAAGAAAAAAACTTAAGAGCACAAACAGATGGTTCTCAGGCTCAATAAGTTCCACAGGTCAGTTATTATTATTAGTGTCCTTTCTTCCCACTGAAAGCTTCTACTTTGTATCCTCACCGTGGCCTCCCTCTTCTGATGCACTGATGGCTTCTAGATTTGTCTGATGTGGCTCACTGCACAGTCAATAGCAATTACACTTTTAGCTTTCCTGATTTGTCATTCATTTTGTTTCAGGTGACCTCTGAGCTATTTAAATTTAAATGTGTTACATTTCATTGTTCACTATTGCTTCCTGTATGCATCTCTCCTATCTTGCTCAGAGATTTGAGGATTATTATCGAATATTTTTCTCAGACATAAAAAATATGTGGTGTTAGTGGGTATATGAATTCTGATATATCTTCCTGTTTTCTTATGAGATGAAAAGATTGCAAGCCAAGAATCCTATATAAACAAAGAATGCCATGTTAAGTCAATATTTCCTTCTGCCTGTATGGAAGCCCTGAGAAAATAATAAATAAAAACTGCATGGCAGTTCCTTCTAAAGAGATGTGTCTATCTTTCCTTTGTGTTTCTCAAGTTTTCTAATCTAAGTCCTTTGTGTATGGGCTTTAAAAAATATGAGTAAACTTTGTGTAAGTAGGTATTTTATCATCAATCCATACTTGAATTAAATGATCCTCAAACATAGTTCCAGTCTTGATTTCAAAAGATCTTCCTCTATTAATATTGCTTTCTCTATATATAAATGACATACACCCAACTCTTCATAATTAAGACTTGAACTACTTATTACTTAATTCATAAATTCCATATATAATATATATTTCTATTAGAATACCATATTATCTGAAAATTAAATTTGTATATTTCATATAAATAAGTCATACATCTTCCAACTCTCTTCTTTTCCTCTTAGGATGTCTTCCTTCTTCTATCTTATGTGTAATTTTTTTAAAAAAATGTTAGTACAAATCTTACATGGAGGACCAATAGTCAGATTCATTATTCATTTACTCAAGTGTTTAGATAAGATATCATTGCTTTAAGCTCCAGAGAATGAATTTGTTACTCTTGAATATTCTTGAAAAGAACAGACCTGAGATGACTTAATAATTAAGTTGCCATCATTCTCCTCTGTAGCATTAATTCACTGGAATTTTGAATTGCTTTGGTAGGGTAGAACATATGACAGCATGGAGTTACATGCTAATTACCCTCCAAAAAATTAACTTGCACAATGTAAGGAATTACTTAGAATCCCCTCCCGAGGTCAATGGAAGGCCAAGTGCTTTCTGGGAAGCTGTCAACCATTGCCCTGGATATGACACAAGTGTATGGTGCAGAACCTGCAATCAGAAACTGTCCCTAACACAAATGATAGTTGTGGCATCATGATAGCTAATAATCTCTAAGCTGTCAACTTGACTTCATCTGGTACCAATTAGCAGATGAGCATCAAGCATTGAGGGCATGTGTAAGGGATTAAGATACTTGAAGTAGAAAGATACACTTTAACTATGAACAGAGCCTTCGAGTAGTTTCCCAGGTATAAGACATCCAGAGCAAAAACATTGGCTCTTTTGACTTGCTGTCTTCACAGCATACTAGTGAGTTCATCTACCATATTGCTGCAGCTATCACTGCTAGTGCCATTCGTTGGTGACATCAAAACTCAGTTTCTTTAGCCTTCCAATTTGAACACCATATCTCAGAAACCCTCCAAGCCTCCAACACTAGATTGAGAGTCCTAATCACCCAAGCTGGTGGACTAAGCAGGCACTGACTCTCATCCTCCCCAGTTTTATAACAGCCATCGATCAACAGCCTCTGACCACATAGTGTAAACTACCTAATCTATCCTCTTTTTATATGAACTTATTATATTGTTTAAGTTCCTCTGAAGAGCCCCAACTAATATACCCCTCCAATATGCATGGAATATCTGAAGTAGAGGGGAGAGAGCATTGGGAGTTGTGACCAAGAATACTCCTGTAGGATTGAGTTGTAAGAATTCTTGGTCATGAAGACCAGCTAACAAGACTTAACAAGCAGTAGCTGATTGATTGAGTTGCACAGTACTTGGACAGTGTTTTCTCCATTCCCCAGGGACATGACAATCTCAGAGCTAACATGGCACTTAGAAGCCACAGGAAGCTTTGCTGAGCAAAGCTGTATTGCCTGAGTTGCCATGGTAGATTATGGGCTGCCTCATTATATCCTGCAAAGGATGGATCTTCAAAATGACTGTAGAGTGCTGAAAACTTAGCCAAGCAGAAACCATAATTGTGCTTGCTATGCTGAAGAATCTTTGCTAGAGCAGACTAATGGGTAAATTATATGCAGCCAGTCCATATGGTTGTGCTTTTGGTCTACAGAACCCATAATACACAGGCCTGGGGGAAACTCCATTCACATGTAATAGACAGTGCTTATGAGGTGTGACAACAGACCTTCACTGCCAAAGTATAATCAAAAGGCAGAGCCATGTAGATATATGAAGAACTTATTGATCCACTATATCCATGTCAACAGAACTAGGCTGTGTTAGAGGTGGCACACTAGGGGACTTAGAGGTGCTTTCAAGATTTATCTATTTGCCCTTAATAGACTATCTAAAGACTTAGTAGCCACATTATGGTAGATGTCTCCAAAGAAAAATAACAATTGCTACATCTTATATGCATCCTTATAAAAAAAAAGAAGCAAAATACTTTTCAACTTTTAGAGCTTTGCATTTGTAACTTTCATCTGACTCATAAGCTGCTACCAAAGCTACTAGTTTTAAGTGGTACTTACAGCAGAAAAGTGTTCTTTGCAATTCTGGCCTGTGATGCAAGCAGCTTTAGATCTTCCAACCAATGACTGTGCAGACAGTTGCAGACCGTAATGTAGCATTTTCCTCTGAATTGAACTACTACATCCTGGAAGGAAGTTTATTAAGACTCAGGAAGTAACCAAACTTAGGTATCTCAAGGAGTTCAGAAAATAAAAATCACAAGGTCTCTCCCCAAGGTTATATAAGCAGTAACATTTGCTGCCGAGGATTCTGATTACAGACTTGTCTGTGTGGAGATCATCCAGGGGTGCAGCTTTCCTGAGCTGTGACTCATGGTGTCCATTTTTTTTCTCTGATGCAGCTACAATTTGAATCATTCATGCTGTATGTAACTCCTTACCCATGTTCCTGTGACTTGTGACAGTAAAGTCATTGCCTTATTCACCTAGACCTTTGAAGAATTCTTCCCTTGGTATGTTGTTGGTACCCTTTGGAGCATAGATGGTTATTTGTTCATGTCATCTAAGGACAGTCAGAGAACACAATCATATGAACTGTTTCATTAGAGAGTTTATGAAGAATTTCTGAGGTACTAAAATAACCTCATGTTAATTAGACATCTTGAGAAATTAATTCCCAACAGAACACCATGCTGGTGAAAATGGAATTTTGGTCACAGAGGCAAAGTTATGTTACCACACAGATGAGAACTTCAGCCAGACCCTAAATCAGTAGTTCTCCAGCTGTGGGTCACAACCCCTGTGGGGTTGCATATCAGATATCCAACATATCAGATAGTACATAATGAAGTAATAACAAATAATTTTATGGTTGGTGGCTGCCACAAAACATGGGAAACTGTATTAAAGTGTTGCAATATTAGAAAGGACGAGGTCCACCACAGAAGAATGGAACCAGGACAAACACACACACAGAGTCCTTTCTGTCTGGGGTCAGAGACAACCTGACCACTGACATGTGTATCAACAAGCACATGGCTCTGTGGGAGTCTCTATCTGATTGTTTACCCCCAAACAAACCGTGGACTTTCCAGGCACTTGTCTCAGCATAAACCATGGAGCATGTAGTGCCCTTTAATCTAATGTAGCAAGGCCAAAGTATCTATACATAGCTCCCTGAAGTATAACTCCTCCCACTCTCTAAAGCTGAAGTTTCACTTAGACTCTGAAGGACTGTTGGTGACATTAACAACCCTTTTACCTGAGGAACAATCTGATTCCACCCCTCTCTCAAACCATATCCATTTTTACATGAAATCTAGCAAAAGTAACCATTTATCTTATCACCGTTTTGCCAGGTCATTTCTAACACATCATAATTAGTCACAATTAGTGAGTCCTGTTTATCTAACATTACAAAAACGGGAATAGTAGTTTTTTATTGGATATTTTCTTTATTTACATTGCAAATATTATCCCCTTTCCTACACCCCCCCAATACCTCCTATTCCATTCCCCCTCCCACTGCTTCTATGAGGATGTTCAACCATCCACCCTCCCACTTCTGCCTCCCTGCCCTCACATTGCCCTACACTGGGGCATCAAGCCTTCATAGGACCAAGGGCCTCTCCTCCCATTGGTGCCCAACAAGGCAATCCTCTGCTATATCTGCAGCCATGGGTCCCTCCATGTGTACTTTTGGTTGGTGGTTTAATCCCTGAGAGCTCTGGGGGTCTGGATGGTTGATATTGTTGTTCTTCTTATGGGTTTGCAAACCCCTTCAGTTACTTCAGTCCTTTCTCTAATTCCTCCATTGGGACCCCGTGCTCAGTCCAATGGTTGACTGAGAACATTTGCCTCTGTATTTGTCAGGCTCTGGCAGAGCCTCTCAGGAGACACCTATATCAGGCTCCTTTCAGCAGGCACTTCTTGGCATCCACAATAGTGTCTGGCTTTGGTGACTATATATGGGATGGATCCCCAGGGGGGACAGTCTCTGGATGGCCTCTCCTTCAATCTCTGCTCTACACTTTGTCTCTGTATTTGTTCCCATGAGTATTTTGTTTCCCTTTCTAAGAAGGACTGAAGGACCCACACTTTGGTCTTCTATCTTCTTGAGCTTCATATGATCTGTGAATTCTATCATGGCTATTCTGAGTTTTGGAGCTAACATCCACTTATCAGTAAGTGTGTACCATGTGTTGGGTTACCTCATTCAAGATGATATTTTCTAGTTCTATTCATTTGCCTAAGAATTTCGTGAAGTCATTGTTTTTAATAACTGAGTAGTGCTCCATTTTGTAAGTGTACCACATTTTCTGTATCCATTCCTCTGTTGAGGAACATCTGGGTTCTTTCCAGCTTCTGGCTGTTATAAATGAGGCTGCTATGAATATACTAAGCCTGAAATGTATTATGCACATGATGTTGCCCTCAAGGAATAATCTTCAGTCTCCTATACTGCCTCTGAGAGGGTTCACTTAATACTAAACATCCAGCCTTTCTATCATCTAGTCACCCAACCCCTAATTATACAAACACAGTAAGAGTGTGTTTCTGTACAGAGACTTCAACCACAGTGCATCTATCAGTTTTATCATAATAAGCCAAATCTGAAAACAACCCAAATGTCCATCAGTGGATAATTTATTAAATAAATTATAACATATTTATATAGTGACTATTATTTAGCAGTAAGGAGGGATAATCTGTAAACATGGTAGCATGGATAAGTCTCAATGTGATTGTACAAAAAGGACTTGAGAGATATACACAGCATTCTATCCAGGAGCACATTGCAAGCAGGAAATTCACAATCAGAAACCATGTTCACTCACAAAACAATTATTATCAATTTTCTAACCATGATAGTATGAATCAGTTGTTGGTAATAACACAATTGGAAAAAGTCACAAATATATGGAAGTAAACAACACCCTAGAAGAAAAAGGGAGTCAGAGGTAAATGAAAAAAATATTTAAAAGAATCTTTAAAAGAACTAAAATGAATACAACTTACCAAAATGTATGGGATCTATTCAAAACAGAAGTGTGTAGGTAGAAATGTCAAATTAGAGTAAAAGGAAGACCTCAAGGAAACAACCTAAAGAAGCAACTCAAGAAAGTAAAACCAAATTATCCCCACTCATCAAAAGTCAGAAACGACCAACATTTTTGCAGGTACTAGAGAAATAATTGAAACAACCAGATTAAGTCTGATTTTTATTTAAGATAAACAAAACTCCCATTATTTTTAGCTTAAGAACAAGAGACTAAAATAAGTCTATAAATGAAAGAGAGGGCAATTCAATTGTACAAATACCACAAAACACGAGGATCAAATAAACTGCTATAAAAAACTTAAAACAACAAAATCATCTAAGAGAAATGGTAAATGCTTAAAAATATACAATCTGATATGGAATCACTATGAAGAATAGAAGCAGAATAAACAAATAAGGAAATCAAATCAGTAATCAAAAGTCCCTCAAAGAAAATCTCAGGACCTGATGATTTCAACATTGGATTATAATAAATATTAAAGAAGTAATTTTAATGTTCCTCTTTTAAGACAAGGTCTCTGTGTAGCCCTGGCTGTACTGAAACTCATTATGTAAATCCGAATAATCATGAATTCACAGAGATCCATATATGAGTTTGAGTCTCTAAAGGGTAGAGTCCATGATGGTGGAAAAAAAAAGAAAACCCAAAGCATGTTAGCTGAAGCTGAGATATCAGGGCAGCCATCTTGAAATATAAATAGGCAGAAGGAGGGCAAGTTAGAACTGGTGGCGTCTTTGAAATCCCAGTTCCCATCCCAAGTGTTATACTTCCTTCATCAAAGCTTCCCTAAATAGCCACCAAATGGGGACTAAGTATCCAATGCCTGGGCTATGAGGCACATCTCATTCAAACCACCAAGATACTTTTAATATCTTTTACTTACCCAAATTTTCTAACCATCACTACTAGCACTGTGTTGGAAAGAAATAATGGTTTTGACTTTAGGAGAAACTATGTTTTTGCTATTGAATACTAGCCATGGGAAGCCCTTGTCATGGACGGTTGTTATTATGCTCAAGAGCTATTTTCCTGTGCTTTTCCTCTGTGCATAATTGGGTGAGTGTTTTTAACATAAAAGGATGTTGAATTTTGTCAAGTGCTTTCTCTGCATCTACTGTAATAATCATGCCAGTTTTTTCTGTATTCTGTTAATATATCACATTTATTTATGTATGTTGACGCATTCTTGTATCCTGGGCATAAATCTCACCTAATCACAGCTTATATTACTTTTGTCATGTGCTATTGAATTCAATTTTCTAGTAGTTTTGAGGATATTTTGAATCCGTGCTTATCAGGGAAAATGGCCCATGCTTTTCTTCCCTTGTAATGTTTTTGTTTGGCTTTGGGTATCATATAATGATGATCTTAAAAAATGAGTTAGACTATTGTTCAAGTTTGGTTTTTGTGCTGTGATAAACACCATAAAACACACAATGAAAAACAACTAGGGGAGTAAAGGGTTTATTTCATTTCTTTAAATTAGAGTCCCTTATCCAGGGAAGTCAGGCAGGAAATCAAGCAAGGAAGAAACTTGAAACAGAAACATGAAGAATTCTATTTATATTCTCTTAGACTCATATTCAGCCACCATTATTCTATAGCCCATGCCCACCTACCTAAGGTTGGTCCCATCCACAATGAGCTACTGCTCCAGCCACCATACCTTTGTTCCACCACCATGGACTCTACCCTCTAGAACCACAAACTCAAAATAAAACCCTTCCTTCTATAAATTGCACTGGCCATGATGTCTTACAAAAGCAACAGAAAAGTAGCTAATTTGGGTATCCTTGAGGTAAAAGCCTTCTGTACTTTCTCTATAGTTGGCACACTTGTTCTTGTTTTTATCCAGCTCATATTTAGGCACTTGTGTTAACAAGATGTTTAGAATGTACTTCTGATATCCCTAGTAGCCACAATCTCACAACAAATTTCCTATTTCTCTGGCTCTTAAAATCATTCTGCCACAATGGTCCCTTGAGCCTTAGGTGTAGGAGCTGTGTTGTAGTTATTTTGGGACTGGGCTCCACACTCTTTATTGTATTGGTTGTGGTTTCCTTCAATGATCACCATCTGGTTCAAAGAGAAGTTGACCTGATGAGGAGTGAAAATTACTCTTATCTATAAATACAAGGACAAATATTTAGAATACAGAAAGAAATTATTCTGGTACTTTAAGGCAATTGTAGATTCTCCTTCAAAATACATGACTTCACTTATGAACTACACAAAGAACTACAGTCATCTGACTAATGTTGAGAGCCAGAGAAATAGTCTTCCTCATGGAAGAGCATACCAACTGGTAAACCAATATCTGTTTGTCAGCCTGAAAGCATTTAAATACAGGTAATTTTATACAGATAGAACAGACTGCATTTATTTGTATATTTATGAACACATGTAACAACAATTAAAGAAAAAGAAGCAATAAATTTAAAAGAGTGAGGCAGGGGATGGGGAGGTCTGTAGGAGGGTTTAGAAGGAAGAAAAAATGGGGGAAATGATATAATTCTATTATAGTCTCCAAAAATATTTTTTTAAAAAAAAGACAACCTATGAAATGATAGAAAATGTTTTATGCCTCATCTTAACATTCTAGAAGTACAAGAAATTCCATGCAAGTGGCCTGCTAGAATATGAAAAAAATTAAAGCACCACTAGTCATCAGGAAATTCAAAACTATTAATGAAATATTGCCTCATACAAGCTATGATATTAGCAGTATCAAAACAAAGGAAATGTAGCCAAGGAGATAAGAAGAGTATTTTATAGAGTGTTGGTAGGAATGTGACTTCTTATAATCACTATTAAAGAAGTATGGGGAGTCTTCATAAATTAAAACTAAAGCATATATATATGTGATCTGTCAGTAGCACCACATCAGGGTGTTCATCCAAAGGACTTAAGACTGCTGTTCCATGGTTACATAGCAAAATTCACAAGAGCCAAAACCTATAGAAATACTCTGCTCATCAACAGATACATAGATAAATTAAATGTGTGAATGAGCCAGAATTTTCCAGAGAAACAGAAATAATATGGATAAATACGTAATATTCATCTACCTAGAAATACAGATATGTGCTTTATTGTGAGAAAGGGCTCACACCATCACAGAGTCTGAGGAGTCTTTTCATAGGCCATCTATAAAAGAAAGAAGAAGGAAGTATCATATGTCTGTCTGTAGACAAAAGACATATGAGACATATGAGAAAGAAGAGATCTGGCCTGGCCATGCATCTCAGACCAAGGCCCAATGTATGCTGAAGCTGGCCCCAGAGTATGAGAAGAAAGAAAATTCTACTGTTCAAATGTGAATGGAAAGGTAAGGAAATCTCCCATCCTTTAGTGTCTTTCTCATGGGATCTTGGAGAATGTGTACTGCTTCTTCACATTTAAAGTGCAGGTTGTTATTCAGCCCATCAACTCAGTGACTAATTCTCTCTAGAGCCACTCTTATAGACAGCTCAGGAATGACTGTTTATGACTTTTACTGGGAAGACACATGGATACATTTAATTGCCACAGAAAGAAACCAACTCCAGTGTGAAACAGTGTATTGCTAGAGCATGAATGGCCACCTAGTGGTGATGATCATGTTACAACTTGCTACAATCTGAGTAGACCTTCAGGACAGTATGCTAGATAAAAACTCAAGCATAGAAAGAGAAGCACAAGAGACAGCTATATCTGGGTCCTTTCAGCAAAATCTTGCTAGTGTATGCAATGGTGTCAGCGTTTGGAAGCTGATTATGGGATGGATCCAGAGACAATGCCGGGGCCTAGCAAACACAGAAGTGGATGCTCACAGTCAGCTATTGGATGGATCACAGGGCCCCCAATGGAGGAGCTAGAGAAAGTACCCAAGGAGCTAAAGGGAGCTGCAACCCCATAGGTGGAACATTATTATGAACTAACCAGTACCCCAGAGCTCTTGACTCTAGCTGCATTTGTATCAAAAGATGGCCTAGTCGGCCATCACTGGAAAGAGAGGCCCATTGGACTTGCCAACTTTATATGCCCCAGTACAGGGGAATGCCAGGGCCAAGGGGTGGGAGTGGGTGGGTGGGGGGCTGGGGGAGGAGTGTATTGGGGACTTTTTGGATAGCATTGGAAATGTAATTGAGGAAAATATCTAATTAAAAAAAAGTATAATTAAAAAAAAGAAAGAAAGAGAAGCACTATGCTCCCTATAAGATGGGAACACCTTAAGACTCACCCAATGTCCATCTGTATTTCATTCTTTCAGCTTGTTCTCACCTCCTTGTAACCATGCAGCTACACCACCCTCTCTTTCACATTTTCCCAAAAGTGTAATATTCCGTGAAAATCGCAGTAAATGGAGCCTTATATGTTCAAAGTGACAAACAGGTATATGCTATTTAGGTTCTACATTAGAACCCCACTTAATGGTGCTAGTGTCTATTAGATAAAATGAAGGAGAATTTAGAAGAATGAGATATCCCAGTTAAAGAGTCTACGGATACCTTGAGCGAGCAAAGAAGATTCACCTAGTTGATGGGCCACTCCTCCCCCTTGGAAGGCTGCCATCAAGTTTGAGACTTCTGGATTAAACTGATGTCATGTTATCAAACTAGCATGTTCTTAGAGAAATTCTTTCTCTCTCTTCTCTTGCCTTCGTTGAGTCTCTGTAACTTTTGCCTTCCAGGTTCTGAACCAATGAGATGTAGAATATCATTTGTTAGCTAAAATTTCTTTCTGAAGCTCAACAAGCATTTATTTGACATATAAACTTGTCAAATCTGGAGGGCATACAAGGACTAGACTAGGGTACCTTTCCTCGAGATATTTTCAGTTTTACAAATGCTGTTACAATATAATTATAGTATTGCGGATGATTTTAAAAAGCAAGACAGTGTAAGAATGATGCTGCCAAGGGCTTTGTTGTTTAGAACATGATAAACTATAGTTAAAATAAAGAATACACACACACACACACGCATACACACACACACAAGCCACAGATATGAATATATGCAATGTATCATAACCAACTTGAATTCATTCCAGCAATAACTAGTTTGTACACAATTTGAGAATCAATTGAGGTAATTTAGGACACTAGCATATAAAAGAGTAAAGATATATGTATGGATGTGATCACTTCACATGCAGTAATCTGTGTATATGAGTATAGTATCTTTATAGAGATGAAGAAAAGCAGTTTTTATGTTGAAGGTTTAAAGTTTAGCTGGCAATATAGTTCAGTGGTAGAATATTTCCCTAGCATGTGCAAGGTTATACATAGTGTCAATCAACAATATTGGAAAAAAACAATCAAAACAAACAAACAAAAACCCACTACACTAGAGACTTTTGTTTAGAGGTTAAACAAAACTGGAATCTTGAAAAGTCTATTTAAGTCTGCATTTAAAAAATAAGTACCTGGACCTTCCTGGATGAAATAGAATGAGGCCCTGATGTATTCCAGCATGTAAAAACTTTCAACATTGTTCTGAGCTTTTATACAGGTTGACATTTCCATTAGTGCTTCAGCCCAAGGGAAGAAGTGTGCAAGCTGCCTGTGTCTGCACAGCTTTCACTTCTGAAGATGTGTCAGAGGTGGCTAACTTCCCTCATCCAATTTACTGAACCTTCGGGTGACATCTGCAGCTCATCTCCTCCCAAGGGCTCATCGACATCACGAGGGTGCATCACTGCCTTAGACCTTAAAGCTGACCTTCCTCTTCCTGAAGCAGTCACTGCTATTTGATTGTGATATCAAGGTGGTGGCTACTTTGTACATTCACCTCTTCCTCATGATTAAATGTCATCAACAACTTTTAGGCGTTTACCAAATGTTGATCTTGGCTTTCTGTAATGTGTCTTTTCCTTCTTGTTCTCTGAGCATGTAAACGAGCTTTTGCAATGGATTGACCAAGAATTCCATCCTGAACCAAATCATCTTCCCCTGGACTCTCAGAGGGCTACTTCAAGCACACATACAAGTTAGGTTCAGTTTGCTATGTCCCTTTTCTTCTGTTATGCACATAGCTGCCTACTGGGACCTTTTAAGGAGCTTAGAGCAAATTCAACCATTCATCCATAGAAAAGTACAAAAGATCAGTTTTCCTCTTTACCACCCACAGTTGTGCAGTTAGAGAAGCAGAGAGTGCACTTAGCCCCATCTAGACTCCTGGCCACACTCCATGGGCATGCTTTCAAACATTGCTATACTGTCCTTGCTCCCACGCATGCAGCCTGCTTGCAATCAATTTCTGGGAGCATGATTGATCTATTTTTCTCTGCCAGATAGACTTTATTGAAGCAGGCATATCCTTGGCACTTAAGTTCTTAATACAAATTCACATTGTTTATAAATGTGTGGGTAAAATGTAATATGAAGAAGGAACATGTGTGTGACTTCTGTGCTGCCTGACACAGTAGATGCTATGCACTAATTCCTGTTTGGATCTGGTAGGCTTTGATTTATTCTCCAGATGGCACTCATGTTGAGACTAATGTTCAGGTTATGTCTCACTCTCTCTCCATATCCTACTCCATTAGATGAAATGCTTTCATTTTTATTAGAGAAGGTAACAACTTTGTCTAAAGGGAGATATAATAATACTCATTGTGTAACTCCACACATACTTCCCCTACTCCGTTTTCTAGGAAACCAGTCAAGAGCAGGTGGACTTTTAGATAGAAATCAAGAAATAGGAGGGTTATTAGAGAGGGCTTTGGTGGTTCTAACATGTAGAAGGGAAAGGAAGCAAATGAGATTGAGCAGAGTGGGCTTCAGTGGAATGCAATACTTGATACAAGGGAATACATCTGTCAGACTTGTTTATCTACAGATAAAGCTCAGACCTGTTTAGAGTTGCGGCATTAGGGCTGGGTCTTGTTACTCCTAGAACAATGGATTACTGGCATACTCTATGCTACGTGGCAGTAGAAACATCTGCTCTCTGCCTCAAAGAACCCTTCAAGAAGGTTGATGACATTAGGTACACTAGTTACACTCCAGAACAGGCCCTAGATAGACCCAGGAGTAGTTGGCCAACACAAAGGAAATGATATGGTGTGTGTATGTGTGTGTGTGTGTGTGTGTGTGTTGTGTATTTGTTTTATTTTGGTACTTTTTGTCTTGTTGAGGATTTTATTTGTATTTTTTAAATTATTTATTTGTTTATTTATTTGTTGTGAAAGAGACAAAAAGTTGGGTGGCTAGGGAGGGTGGAAAGAACCAGGGAAGAGATTGATGAGGGGAAAGAATATGATCAAACTATTGTTCATTTTTTTAAGGAAAGAGAAGGTTGATGATTGAGTGATCTGTCCCCACAGGGTTCTTAAAATTAAGTTCTACACATTTTAGGAAGTATGTGAGCAACAGAATACAGTTTCTGCCAGACATGTCTAACATAAACTTGCAGACAAATTTATTTTAGTTTTCCAAGAACTTGAACTTATGGCTGGAAACAAAATCATTAATAATACTATAATAAACTATAATAAACATATATGTGAATACATAAGTGGCTGAAGGTAGCTGAAGCATAGGTGAATTTTATTAATGTTAAAGAAATAATCTCATTATCATAGTTGAGCTGTGATATTTGTTTCTATGTGTTTTTAATAGGCAGAGAATATTCATTGTTATATGAATTCAAAGTAGAAAATAATCAATTAGCTCTTTAAACAGTTATACTTGAGGAACTCATTGGTGGCCTTTAAGTATTTCTTTTACATAAGGTCTCTCACTAAATAGACTAGAATGGCTTAAAGTTGCGGTCTCCCTATCTTAGCCCCCCAGATGCTAGTATTATGAAATGCACTAATATGCTGAGGTTAGCTATGCCCTTATAATTCCGTATACATCTTTGTAAGGAGAGTTGGCAAAAGACATAGTTTCTGGTGTAACAAAGTTGGATCTCTTCTTTCTAATGAGTCCTGAGATGTGGAGATGGAAGACCAGCAAAGACATGTTTATTACTGATATTGAACTATAAACAATGTAGTAGAAGGCATTTTTATTTAGTTTTAGAATAAACGGAGTAACTGTTTAAAAAAGACTACAGAAAAAGAGCTCTTAATCTATAGAGAGGCTCAAAATTGACTGGGAAACAAGTTGGATATTACTGTAAGAAGGAGTAGGGCTGAGAACACTAAGAGCATTTTGAGAAATGACTAGAATTGCACAGTTGTAGCTACTTGTAGAGAAATGGAAGGGAGCTGCAGCCACATGATTATCTCTTTCATTCCCCAAACAAAATACCAAAGACTTAAGAAGGACACCTATCTGCTAAAATAAATACCCAATGAAGAATAACCCATTGTAGTGGGAGATAAGTTAGAAAGTGAGATAGATTAGTAAATATATGATTTCTGGGCAGGATACAATGACTGTATTAATATCAGCAAGGAGAGAAGAGGGCAGACATATCATGATCTGTCTTCTTCATTCCTGTTGAATCTTCTATAATCAGAGACACAAGAGCCTATGAATAATAGTCTTTATTGTGATACACCTAGCATGCTAGTACAATAGATAAGATCAGTCCTTTCAAATACTGTTACCTTATTTGATCCTCTGGGCTTTAGCTTTAGGTATATATACCAGAAAGCATGTAGATGTGATGTAATTTCTCATCTGTAGCCCCTGCTCCTCTTGCCAAAGGACTGGAAGAAAATATATTCTGAATATAAAAGGTCATCTGGGTTGTTTAAGATTATGAGTACATAGGAGAGGACTGACCAGTGAGTAGCTTTGTCTATGGGACTTAGAAATGACATTCCAGTGAAATCTGAGAATTAATGACATCCTCTATTATCTGAAAATAATTGATCTCAGAATTTAAAATTAAATGTGCTAGGATATCGGTTTTCTACAAATCCCAGCCTGCAAGGATGTCACTTAAAAGTCAAGGCAATACTGTAAGAGGAACTGTTGAATTTTCTCTGACTAATAAGATCAATTTCCTATGTTTGGCTTGTGAGTTAGCTTTATTCTAGTAAAAAAGAAAGAAAGAAAGAAAGAAAGAAAGAAAGAAAGAAAGAAAGAAAGAAAGAAAGAAAGAAAGAAAGAAAGAAAAGAAAAGATGGTGTCATTAAGGGTGGCATTCTCTAATTCTATTTTTTTCTGGCTAGGTAAACAAACAGACTGAACTTTCTGGGCTTTATTGTCTTGTTTATAAGAGTGAAGATGGCATCTGCATCAATAGGAGCAAAATGTGTTTATAAACTATTTCTCATTAGAACAGGTATAATTTGAACTAGCAGATTATATGATAAGCACGTGTCTTCGATTTCTTTTCCTGAAGTCAGAAACTAAAAGGATGTTATAACTGTGTGTTGGTAAAATAGGACAAACACAGTCTCAGCCACATGCTCAAAATGAGCATCCATGATGTGGATGTGTTATGCTGACAATGTGTATCATGTGAGTAACAAAATGAGGATGGTCCCTCACTTCTGCCATCTTGAAATATACTACTCTGAGCAAAAGTACATGTTAAATATTGCACATATCTTAATTGAATAACATTTTGAAAAAAAAAATTTGATTGGTATTCTTCAAACCTGAGACACTGACCAAAAATAAAGAAGTTCCACAAAGTGTCCCAGAAAAGAGATGCCAGAGGAGGTAAGACAACAAAATAAAATGTGGTGATGTTTTCAGAATCCTAAAATCATAGCAAAAGAACAGTAGGTAGAAACTGAGAAACTGAATAAAGCATGGACTTTAACTGATGTTAATGTATCAGACTTGGTTCATTAACTGAAACAAACAGATCTGAGTTAATGTGAGATGCTATTAGTGAAAATGGATTTAAGACAGATGGGAACATTCTACAATATCTTCACAATTGTTCTTTCACTGTCAAACTGTTCTAAAATAATTTATTTGAAAGTAAAGTACAATAGTTCATTGTGGAAGCAATCCAGCTCTTATTTAGAATTATTAAGTGTCCTGACAAACTCTCCTGCCTGAAGGTGCTGCTTGTACATGGCTTCAGATTCACTTCTTACCTCAGTCCTTCTTCCAGATATGCAAGGATACTAATCTTTTTGCATAGGTAATTTTCTGTACTTTACAGTTTCCTCAGAAATGCCTTGGGGTTTTGTGGCATCCCAGAATGACCTGCCTAAAGGAGCTCTCTGTTGGAAGCTCAGAAGAGACATTGGATCAGATTTAGCATGGACTCCTGGCTTAGTTAGGATTTCCATTGCTGTGATAAGACACCATGACCAAGGCAACTCTTTGTTTGTTTTTTTTTGTTTGTTTGTTTTTTTTGTTTTTTTTTTTAAGGATTTATTTTTATTTATTTATTTTTATTTAGTTTTTTTTAAATTAGGTATTTTCTTCATTTACATTTCAAATGCTATCCCAAAAGTCCCCCAGACACCCCCCCCCACTCCCCTACCCATTCCCACTTCTTGGCCCTGGCGTTCCCCCGTACTGAGACATATAAAGTTTGCAAGACCAAGGGGCCTCTCTTCCCAATGATGGCCGACTAGGCCATCTTCTGATACATATGTAGCTAGAAACACGAGCTCTGGGGTTACTGGTTAGTTCATATTGTTGTTTCACCTATAGGATTGCGGACCCCTTTAGCTCCTTAGGTGCTTTCTCTAGCTCCTCCATTGAGGTCCCTGTGTTCCACCCAATAGCTGACTGTGAGCATCCACTTCTGTGTTTTCCAGGCCCCGGCATAACCTCACAAGAGACACCAAAGGCAACTCTTATAATGGACAGCATTTAATTGGTGCTGGCTTACAGATTCAGAGGTTCAGTCTATTATCATCAAGGCAGGAAGCATGGCAGCATCCAGGCAGGCATGGCACTGAAGATGGAGCTGAGAATTCTACATCTTGATCAGAAGGCAGCTAGGAGAAGACTGACTTCTAGGCAGCTAGGAGAAAGGTCTCAAAACCCACCCCAACAGTGACACATTTCCTCCAACAAGGCCACACCTCCTAATAGTGTGACACTCTGGGCCAAGCTTATTCAAAACACCACACTATACTCCATGGCCTGATAGGCTTGTTCAAACATATGAGTCTATGGGGATCGTACCTAACCATAGTATGATGCAAAATACATTTCTCCCAACTTCAAAATTCCCATAGTCTATAATAGTCTCAAAAATGTTAAGAGTTTCAACAATGTTAAGAGTCCAAAGTTCAAAGACAACTTACCTAACTCAGGAGTGAGTGGCTTTGCTCATAAATCCTCACTCTTTTATCCCTTTCTTAACAAGAAATTCATCCTGCTTTTGGAATCTTTGCAGATTACACATGAGTTGTCTATGAAGGTGAAGGCTTTGCCTATCAACTTTCATACTTCATTGCTTGAAATTTTCTAAGAATATTTTCCTAGCATGTCTAGACTACTGAGTATGTGGATTTAAGGCTCTGGAGGCACTAGAAGAAGCCTCATGGTAGATATGTAAAGAGATGCAGGTTCTGAATTCATACATTATCAGGAAGTCTAGAAACTGTCCATAATGTTCTCAATATATCTAAAGGTTGGCTTGAGGAAATTAGGTATGGCTACAGTAGTGTTTGCCCTTCTGGGCAGGCTTGTGAATGCCAAAGCTCCATCTCATATCTCTGGAATCTAACTTTTAGTTTTCAGAGAGCCTGTGATGGAGCACTTGCACATTACTGTTTGATTAAAGAGGGTAGTTCTAGAGAGCAGGAATGGGTGGTAGAAGAAACGAAACAGACAAGAAAGAAAACAATGTTTTACTTCTGTGACCCAGATAGGTTATGAGATCCTTTGATGATTAAATGGCAAACCAGAAATTAAACATATGACTGATTGCTGGAGCCTATAAAATTTTCCCTAATATCCATACAAAATATATTTGAAATTTCCAAGTAAGATGTAGGGGAAACTGAGAGTCGATATGACATACTGGCCAATGGGAATGGGCAAATATTTGCATTGTATTAACTCTGCTTTCTTCCAGGATAGACATAGGGAATTCTAACAGGGTTAAAGGTAGATAGCAAGAAATAAAGAACACTAAGCAAGAAGCTGTCAGATGGCATCTGTGTCAAGTTGGTCATACCTCACACAGAGTAGCTGTGGCATCTGTAGCTAATAAAATGAAAGTGAGGCTGGAAAGACTTTAGAATGAGTGGCATCTAACAATACAGAGTTTAAACAATACAGACTAAAGCATCAGTAAGAACATGAGCACTAAAGGAAGAGACACTTAGAATTCTTCCCATCTTTATCCTCCAACCAATCAATACAAAGTCTAAGATCAATCTCCCTCTAAGTCAATATTCATGTTAACAAATAAAGGATAGCACTAAAATACTAGATATAGGATCAATAAATCCCAGACTAGTTGAAGGAAAAGGGATTAGAAGATCCAATCAATCCAAGAACCCATGACAATAATTAGGGGTGAAAAAAGGTCATAAAATCCATAAGACTGTAGAATTACCAAGTGTAATAATTAAACATAGTTTTAAAAGCCCAAGAATCTAACTATCTTCTAAAACTACTGGCTAAGGTCGAATGAAGGAAAAATGTGAAAAGAAACTGGTGGAAGAGATACATGGAGAAAATGCCAAATAAAAAATCATAATGCTAAAATAGTCAGTTAGTACTGAGCATCCCAATATCAAATTGAAGTATTAATCCTTAACAATAACTTTTCAGTAATGGAAAACATACTTTCACTTGTTGACTTGTTGCATGCAATAATATGCATACATCAATACTCAAAATAAAGTAAGTCCTGTCAGACTTACTTGAATAAATGAATCAATCAATAAAACAGACATACAAATATTAGTATACAATATTTGTCAGTTTCTCCTTACATTTATGTTACAATTTTTTCTCAGGTTAATAAAATAATCAGTGAACAGAGATAAAAGTTTAATCATTAATACATTTTAATAAAGATATCTGGAAGAAACAGCTAAGGAAAATCTGATATTTGTCCTCTTTACTCCCTACAATCTTCTATCCCTCAATAATATATGTATGAGACATGGTCACAAATAATCACTATGCCAAAGTGACAGCAATACAATTAAAATTAAATAAGAGATCCATGACACTTTCTACAGTAAGTGTAAAATAGCCTGTGTTATTTGCCAACTTTTATACTTAATGAACCCATACAATGCAGCTTCATTTATAAACTCAAAGCCACTTCTATTTCATCTATATTCTGTTTACTTCCCAATGCCATATAATTTTAAAGCAAATCTAATAAATCAACTTTGGTTGTACATGCTGAAATATTTATGAAGAAAATAAGCATTATAACTTATAGGGTTTTAGAAACCATGTATATTCCACCAGCTTGCTTTTGCTGTTTTTGTTCATGATTGTTTTGAAGAAGACTCAGATACAAACAAACTAGCCAATAAACGGAACATGCATTCCACTGATCTATGATTTCAAGAGCATGTCCTTCTCTCCTTATAACTTATTTTTGTTAGACTCAATTTTTAATTAATATTTTATTGATTGATTCATTTAGTAAGGGATAGTATGAGTGCCACAGAGGACCTGTGTAGGTCAGAGAACAACATGAGTCATCCCCCTATTTCTATTGTATGGGTCGCAATGTTAATCTCAGGTCATCAGACTTGGTAACAAATGCTTTGCCTTTATCCACTCAACCATCTCACCAGCTCTACTCTAAGACTTTTAATGAATGGTTTTCAATGGGAAAAACATGGTTTTCACTCAAAATTAAAACATAAATATAATCACTTATGCAATTAATATTGGTTGTTGACTTAACAGGATTGAGTCACCTAAAAGACACACTTCCATGTATCTGTGAAGGGTTATCTACATTCAGTCAACTAAGGTAGGTTATGTGCAGCATTGTCCCATGGGCTAGCATTTCAAATTGAATATAAAGGGGATAAGTGAGTGTTAGTATTCATTCTCCTCAACTTGCTGACTAGGGATGCAATGAGATCAGCTGCCTCAACTTCCCGACTTCATGCATTTCCCACCATGATAGGCTGGAAGTGTGGGCCCAAAGGTATAATGACAAGATGACAGGACATGTCACTAATACTACACTGAATTGTAAGTTTGAGAATGCTTATGCATGTTGCATATAAATCCAGGAGACAGTATTTAGTCCACATGTTTACATGCTTTCTATATAAATAACCATAAATATAGATTTCTCCTTTGCAGAAGAAAAAGATAACTGACCAAGAAAACCATCTGGAAATACTAAAATAAATATGTTTAAACAACTTTAACAAGATTATGCAGAGATTTTCTTTTATGAAGCATACAAATTTCCAGGAAGAAATACTAAAGCTTCTTAATCCAATCTATCAATCAGTATGTAGCCCTGGAAATACAAAATATCACAAAAATGATGATGACCAAAGAAAAAGCTTTGTTCCAGATTCTAGCAGCCATAAACACCAAGAGCAAGTCATTGTGCACAGGGACTGAGTGATAAAGATGGAAAGAGGGATAGAAACCAACTTCTTTCTTGTCTCCAAGAACTGTAGAGACAAGACCTCAGAACCATCTAGGGCTGATGGTGAAGCAAAGGCTGGCAGCACTTCTACTTCTCTTTTTTTTTTTTTTTTAAGATTTATTTATTACATGTAAGTACACTGTAGCTGTCTTCAGACACTCCAGAAGAGGGCGCCAGATCTCGTTACGGATGGTTGTTAGCTACCATGTGGTTGCTGGGATTTGAACTCTGGACCTTTGGAAGAGCAGTCGGGTGCTCTTACCCACTGAGCCATCTCACCAGCCCTCTACTTCTCATAAATTCCTTCAAATGAGATAATTCAACAGGATTTGTGAGCATGGCATCTAGCCCATAGAAGTTATTTTTCTTGAAAAGCTAAAGTACAGGATCTTATTCCAGTTAGTAAAAATTACAACATAGTCTTGCTGAGGATGCTTTTCCCAGAGGCGAAGAAAGGGGCTATGCCAATATGAACCTGCAAGGTACAGCTAGAGCATGGAGCACAAGTCAAGAAAGTATACACGGGACTGGATTATGATGGTTCTAGATCAAGGGAGTCAAAAAACCCATTAACTAATGAACTCTTCACCTCATCTTTAAGATGCAAAACAGCATAATTATAGTCTACTACATTATATATTTCAAAATAACTGAGGGTCTAGGAGTTATCAATGTGTAGTAGTGATGAATATTTGAAGAAATAGAAATGCTGATTGTGCTTATTTGGATATTAGCCATTGTCCTAGTTTCATTTGTGTTGCTATAATAAAATACCCTGATAAAATGGATGAATTTATTGGCCTATAAGTTCAGGTTGAAGTCCACAACTATAGGGAACTCAAAGCAGAAACCTAAGTCACTGCATTCACAGTCAAGAGTAGGGGAAGAAATAAACTATGAGTCTTTGCTTGCTTATGATCATCTAGCTTTCTTCACTCATAGACAGTTCAGGGCTGAGCCCCTGAAATGGTACCACCTACAGTGTGTCCTATATTAGTTGACAATCATGACAGTCTTCTACAGGCTTTCCCACAGAACAACCTGATCAAGATAATTTCTCATTAAGACTCTTTGCAAAACCAACAAAGTCAACTAACTTGGGTCCTTGGAGCTCTCAGTGACTGAACCACCAACAAAAGAACATACACAAGCTTTCCATATCCCAAAAGTTGTTGCCTGTCCGTGGAATATGTTATTTTAGCTGAACTGCTTTGTCTGGACTCTGGGAGAAGCTGCACTTGGCCCTGCATATACTTGATGTGTCAGTGTACAGGGATATCTAAGGGAGGTCCCACCTACTCAGATGAGACTGGAATGGGTTGAAAGATTGTAGGAAGGGGTGAACAGGAGCGTCCAGTGAGCAGGATGTAAAATGAAATAAGCTAATTTTAGAAAGGACTCCTTCCAAGATAATTCTAGGTGTATCAAGTTAATAGATAAAAACCCATCAATCCAATAGTTATACATACACTGAATTAACATACTGTGCCTCTGAAATGCATGCAAATGATATATGTGAATACAAATATTAAAAAAAGGATGATGAGATTGTTAAACACGTAAAGATACTTATTTACAGGCTTTGAATCCTGAGTTCTACATGTAAATTTGGAACTGCCATCACACAATTTTCTGATCACCTCATGCATGCCCCAACCTAACTCCACCCACAATAATGAGAATGCTTTATTATAATGTATATTTTAGTTGTAAAGATTTTAAATGACTGTGTGATGAAATGTGTATCAGAAATATAACTTAAATTAGTTATGGTCACCCACCCTATATATTCCAGTGCTAGGAGGAAACACTAGGAGGACTGTGAATCTAAGACCAATCTGTGGTTCACAGTGTTGGAAGCTTTGTCTCAAACATTATGGAAAAATAGCAACAAACGTAATAGAAAATAACATAACAATAATTTTAGATACACTGGATAAAAATACTATTGGCGTGATAATAATTTCCCAACATTCACAATGTAGCATCTTAGAAAGAATTCCAGAAAATAATATTACATTCTTGTATGAATTTAAATTTTTATATGGAATATAGAAAAAAACAACCATGTATTCTGAAGAAGTCCCATAGAAGTCAGTTAAACAAATTAAAAGACTGTGAAATAAGCATACCAGAGTGGGCATGAAGATATACCTAATGATTGTTTCATAAGAAAACCCACTACAGACACCATGTTCCAGATCCAAAAGGAATGCACAATTGCAGAGAGTAAAATCCAATTTTGCCAAGAGATTAAGTAGTAACTACATCTATAGATTCAGAGGGTTTGTTTGTGAAGATATCTATAGCACTTTGCTCAGTTATACTAATTAGATCATAGGATCCCAACCAATGACATTCAAAATGTATCACAGTAAGAATAGCAAGACTGAAGAGAAAACAATGGCACCTAACCCACAGGACACAATGAAAAGAGTTCATGTGTCAACCCAGGGGCAAGGTAGACAGGTAACCAACAGTTGTACCAACAAAGAAATAAATGATGGATGGCAAATCTCAAGGTGAGGACTCCATTAAAAAGTCATAATCTACTGTGTAGTTTCTTTTTCTTTTTTCAATTTTTATTAGATATTTTCTTTATTTACATTTCAAATGTTATTCCCATTCCTAGTTTCCCCTCTGAAAATCACCTATCTCCTCCTCCCTCCCCCTGCTCACCAACCCACCAACTTCTGCTTTCTGGCCCTGGAATTCCCCTATACTAGGGCATATAATCTTCACAAGACCAAGGGTCTCTCCTCCCACTGATGACCGACTAGGCCATCCTCTGCTGCATATGCAGCTAGATCCATGAGTCCCACCATGTGTTTTCTTTGATTGATAGTTTAGTCCCAGGGAGCTCTGGGGGCACTGGTTAGTTCATATTGTTATTCCTCCTATGGGGCTGCAAACCCCTTCAGCTCCGTGGATACCTCCCCTAGCTCCTTCCCTGGGGACCCTGTGCTCCATCAAATGGTGGTTGTGAGCATCCACTTCTGTATTTGTCAGCCACTAGCAGAGCCTCTTAGGAGACAGCTATATCAGGTTCCTGTCAGCAAGCTCTTGTTGGCATCTACAATAGTGTCTGGTTGTGGAGGGTGTTGTTTCCCTGTTTATTCTTTGTGTAGAGAAAGGCCACTGATTTGTTTGAGTTAATTTGTACTCTTAAAAGCTAACTAGAAGCTACTAAAGGTGCCTTCTCTCCCAGACCCTGCTAAAGTAGCAAACACTATTATGCCTTGGGAGGATCACAGTGGATGCCAGTGCCTTTAAAGATTTCATGTATTTTTAATTACTTCACCCTCCCATCCCTGAAAACTCTAAAGAGGTATTTCTGGATGGCTCTAAGCTATCAAGATCCTAGCTAAGTCACAGTTCAAATCATAGCCACTTACCCTAACTCATGCTTCATTTCAATACAAGTTTTTGTACAGTAGCATTTGGAAACGTCTTATTACATAGACTCACAGTTTTGCAGAAGAAATGTTCAAGTTCTACTGAATCTTAAGCTACAGTTGTTTCACAGGTATTTTGGCCTAGGTACCTAGGGCCTAGCAAAGATGGAAATGAGTTTCAGTCACGGCAGCAGATCAAAGAGAGAGGTAGGGTTTTTTACATGAGTGTCCTACTTTGGGGGGCTTGGGGGACACAGTTGGCCACTTGTGACACTCACTAAAGCCCTACATTCAGAAAGGCATGGTAGACAAGGATTCGGCTACATCAGTGGAAAAAACACTGTATAGATTAACACTTACTGTATACTTAATGCCTACCATAGATCTATGACCCTACTGTCACTTCTTTTACAACTGTGACCATACCTATATATTGACTTTTTTATTATAAAATTTGGATTTATTATTGGATACCTTGGCTTCTGTGATGTTAATGGGGGAAGCATAAACATGGCTTTTTGCATTTGTAAACACCATGCCTTTCCAGAAGCAGTATTTTATATATATATATATATATATATATATATATATGTGTGTGTGTGTGTGTGTGTGTGTACACGCACATAGATAGATACATAGATAGATAGATAGATACATACATACATACATACATACATACATACATAGATATAGATACATAGATACATAGATACACAGATAGATAGATACATAGATAGACAGATAGAGAGGCAGTCCGTGACATCTTATTATTTAGAAATATGACTTCTGTTAAGTAAAGAGAATCACGAAACTGAGCTCATGTTTTCAGTCTCTCTTCTTTGAAGGTCATATCTATACAGCTGGAAACTCAACCATGACATCTGTATAAATACTGACCAGCTGTTGAATCTTCTCTCCAGAGTCTGAAAGTGATTGCAGGGGAAAGGGGGCTGGGAGCGGTTAGATAAACATCATACATTCAGCTGATGCCCCCTAATGGCCAAGAAAATGTGAGCCCAAATTTTTCCCTGTCCAACCTTTCCCAAAATTAACAAAAGCTTTGTGAAAGTGCTACTATCCATCCACAACCATCCCTCAATCTCTGGATCCTCGCCATTTGACTGTATTCTAGTTTCTACCTTGCACATCAAATGTGCACATTCCTGCACATCCTGAAAACCATACTTCAGACCCACTGAATAATGACAGTCCAAGGTCATCTTTCCTTGGTGTTGGAAACACACCACCTTCCCTCCAGATTCATATTCCTGAATCTTTGCTGTGTGATTTACAAGTGAGGTTAATAGGCACATTTGGTTTCAAAATTACTCCCTGACCAAACTTGAAAACAGATTCTTGGTTTATTTTGATTAATTTCTGCCAGACTCTTATCATACTGCCCTTCAGTATACCCCATATATTCACAAGAGCATTATAATATGATATTTTTTTTAATCAGTGACATACAGGCTCTTTAAGGTTTTAATAACTATGTTTATGGTTCCAAAAAGTATTCAACAACAGAGTCTATGGTTCAAGTTGAATGGAGTTTGATTGAATAATTCTAATTCACGTGGAGAAAATTTATTGATTGCAGTACCCTCAGAAGGCAACATTTGCAAACAGAGAACACATCTTGTACAAACAACCTGTCTCCAATACTTCTCCAACTTCTCTGTAAGAGTGAAGTTCAAGGAACTCAGTAACTTTTAAGATAAAAATATTGATCTTTTAAGAAACACTTCCTGTATTTTAAACCTAGAAAAGACACAGCTTAAAAAATCTGGAGGTGCATTCCCTGTGAATAATAAGTTACAGCATAATTAAAGACATAGTCTGATTGCTTTGCCTTGCAATGACAGTCATGCAAGGGGCATGTGGCAGTGCAGACACCTAAATTCTAAGATATCTCAAGACCTTGTGGCAGGCAGTAATCAGGAATAAGGACACCTTTGGAGTTACTATAGCAACCCCAGGAGCAGACATGTTGGAAAAAGAGACTCTAACACTCATAACAGGCCAGTCAGTACTCACATGAGTCCTGTTTGGTCAGTAAACTCATGTGTTTTTCAAATTTCCTTTCCAGCAGTTAGTACAGTAACACTGGTCAGTCATGGTCATCTCCAAACCTTGAACCAGCTCCAAGTAATAGAATAATACCTCAGAGTTAGATGTTTTGTAAAGTTTAAGGAATGCAGCTTAAATTGAATTATTTAACTGAAACAGGTTAAAATTTGAGGCTATCGTGGGTTCTGTGAGAATTTACTACCTTTTTCCTTCTGAAAAGGACTATATAAAAATAATTAATGTTTGTTTCCCTTCAAAGCAGGTTATGTGAATTCTTACTGGCTTATGTGTGAGAGTGGTTAATTATAAATGAATACTCATTTGCCTTAATCATAATTTCATAGTAAAATAGAATCTTTTGACCATCCATGGGTGCTTCAGACATCTAATGTTATCAATTCTCAATGCCTATTAAAATCCATCTAGCATCCTTCAATCCACTACAAGTCCTTGGAATTCATACATTTCCTAAATCACCAGTTATGTGTATGTTATAAGAGCCTTCAGGTTGAAGCTAAGATGTAGTGGGAATGTCAGCTTGTTTTGCAAGGGCTGTCGTCTGGGTGAAGTCTCATCCAGGATATGTCTCCTACTCACAGAACCTGGCCTGTTAGACCTACACAGAAACCTTTTACCTAAAAAGAGCTTCTTTATGAAGGATGAGTGACTTTCCTGAGTCCAAAATATCATTGTTAATGTACATAGTTAATGTATACTGGAAATATGCAGATTTGAGCATGGTAGATGACAAATGTTTTCTCATTCCTGCAACAAATCTAGAATACCAGGAGAAGCCTTTAACATTAGCAGACGGATTTTGAGATCATGAGAGTCTTGACATGCTACACAGCTGGAAAACAAATGTACCTTGTTTGTCTATGCTGTGTGGGCTTAGAAACTGTTCACCTGGTTTTCCCCAGACCAGCCTAGAGTGCCAGCTTTCCTGTGCTTTTAAATTCTGCCTGCTAATCCCTTCTTCCTTCACATTTCCAAATCAAATTCAGACTTATCTCACTCTGTCTGAATGTGTCTCTTGATTGAGTGATGTTGGTTCAAGAAAAAAAACACGCAAATCAATTTAATGCAAATTCCCATTCACAGGCTGGTTGACCCATTGGGATACTGACAATAATAGATTGGAGTGCTTAATTCCTAAGGCATATGACTCATGGTAGGCTTAGTAATCAATTTCCATTGCAGCGACTGCATAATTTGTCTTTGGTGCTCTTGGGCTCTGGAATACCAAGTCTTGTTCTCTCTCTCTCTCTCTCTCTCTCTCTCTCTCTCTCTCTCTCTCTCTCTCTCTCTCTCTCTCTCTCTCCCTCCCTCCCTCCCTCCCTCCCTCCCTCCCTCCCTCCCTTCCTCCCTCCCTCCCTCCCTTCCTCCCTCATCCTCTTCCAAATAGCAAAGCCCTTTCCATGTCTCTGCAATCATTTCCTTATCTAAATTTCCATATGGTGCCCTGGCAAGGTGTCCTACCTATGAAGGATTTAGATCAATAAAAATAATTGGCATGTTTTGCCTCTAGTTGCAGATGCCTGGAATAGATTACTCTGCACTCTGGCAAACAGTAGCAAGATGAAATGAAAGCTGCTCACTGCTCCAGTCACATTAGCTGTTAACTCTCTGTAGCACAGTCAGTACGGAAGGATCCTTATAGCAGGGAATCTATGCCCCAGAATGGCCCAACCATTTCGTCCTCCTCTGTACAATGAAGTGTGGGGAGGGGGGGATATACAGCAGGTGACAGGCAGATGTCCTTTTCTTATCAAATGTCATGTATCATGGAGACTGTGTGCACCTTTGTCATTCTTTTGGGTATCTCTTCTCCTTTGACAAAGCATTGTACTGATAACAGATTATTCCCTGGGAGTTCTCTCCAGTAAGCAGTCAAAATTTTTCTCTAAATTCTTGAATCAATAGGTAAGAAATTTATCAGCAGTTAGGTAGAATGTGTTTGTAGAAGACAAGTGTTTGTCAGTCATTTCTTTTATTTTTTTCTCAAGAACTAAGTCTTTCCAGTCAGCATCAATCTTTTCTGGAGTGGACATATGTCTGGTATGTGCTACTGCTGGTGTTTCTCAGTCCTCAAAAGACTGACTGACTACCAAGCCATCCATGGGGACTGCAGTGGGCATGTCATGTGGGAAACAACTTCTGTGTCTTTCAAAGCAAACAGTTAAACAATCAAAGGACTGCTGTCCTTTCCTTATCTCAGCCCCATATCTTCTGCATCCATCCTCCTTGTCACAGGTGAAAAGCTGATGCTTAAAAGAAGAATAAGAATAAGACGCTCCTGTTAGCCAACTCTCCAGGTTGTTTTGAGTCTGTCCACATAAACTAAGAAGTCTGAAGAAAGTTTTTGGAGCCTTCAGGTCCACTCGAGTATCGGGGTGCCTTGCCAGAGGAGTCTCCGGACACCCACAAGGACCCACACAGAATTCCCCACGGGATCCTAAGACCTCTGGTGAGTGGAACACAGCATCTGCTCCAATCCAATTGCGTGGAACCTGAGACTGCATTAACTAGGGAAGCAGGCAACCCGGCCTGAGGTGGGGCACAAGTCCCTTCCGGTCCACTCAAGCACCAGGGTGCCTTGCCAGTGGAGTCTCCGGACACCCGAAAGGACCCAAACAGGATTCCCCACAGGATCCTAAGACTTCTGGTGAGTGGAACACAACTTCTGCCAGGAGGCAGAATAGAGCTTGCCTGCAAAGAATACTCTGACCACTGAAACTAAGGAGAGAGCCAGCCTCCCAGGTCTGCTGATAGAGGCTAACAGAGTCACCTGAGGAACAAGCTCTAACCAGAGACAACTATAACAGCTAGCTTCAGAGATTACCAGATGGCGAAAGGCAAACATAAGAATCCTACTAACAGAAATCAAGACCACTCACCATCATCAGAACGCAGCACTCCCACCCCACCTTGTCCTGGGCACCCCAAAACAACCGAAAATCTAGACCCAGATATAAAAGCATATCTCATGATGATGGTAGAGGACATCAAGAAGGACTTTCATAACTCACTTAAAGAAATACAGGAGAGCACTGCTAAAGAGTTACAGGTCCTTAATGAAAAACAGGAAAACACATCCAAACAGGGGATGGAAATGAACAAAACCATACTAGACCTAAAAATGGAAGTAGACACAATAAAGAAAACCCAAAGTGAGGCAACGCTGGAGATAGAAACCCTAGGAAAGAAATCTGGAAACATAGATGCAAGCATCAGCAACAGAATACAGGAGATGGAAGAGAGAATCTCAGGTGCAGAAGATTCCATAGAGAACATCAGCACAACAATCAAAGAAAATACAAAATGCAAAAGGATCCTAACTCAAAACATCCAGGAAATACAGGACACAATGAGAAGACTAAACCTACAGATAATAGGAGTTGATGAGAATGAAGATTTTCAAATTAAAGTGCCAGCAAATATCTTCAACAAAAAAATAGAAGAAAACTTCCCAATCCTAAAGAAAGAGATGCCCATGATCATACAAGAAGCCTACAGAACTCCAAATAGACTGGACCAGAAAAGAAATTCCTCCCAACACATAGTAATCAGAACAACAAATGCACTAAATAAAGATAGAATATTAAAAGCAGTAAGGGAGAAAAGACAAATAACATATAAAGGCAGGCCTATCAGAATTACACCAGACTTTTCACCAGAGACTATGCAAGCCAGAAGAGCCTGGACAGATGTTATACAGACACTAAGAGAACACAAATGCCAACCCAGGTTACTATACCTGGCCAAACTCTCAATTACCATAGATGGAAAAACCAAAGTATTCCACGACAAAACCAAATTCACACATTATCTTTCCACGAATCCAGCCCTTCAACGGATAATAACAGAAAACAAAAACAAAAACAAAACAAGAACGGAAATCACGCCCTAGAAAAAGCAAGAAAGTAATCCCTCAATGAACCTAAAAGAAGACAGCCACAAGAACAGAATGCCATCTCTCTTTTTTTTTTTTTAAATGCATACTCAGAACTCTGTTTTATTAGTTATCTGGGTATAGGTTTCTAAATTTCTTTTTTTTTTTAATTTTTAATATTTTTATTACATATTTTCCTCAGTTACATTTCCAATGCTATCCCAAAAGTCCCCCATAGTGCCCCCCACTTCCCTACCCACCCATTCCCATTCTTTTGGCCCTGGCAATCCCCTATATTGGGGCATATAAAGTTTGCAAGTCCAATGGGCCTCTCTTTCCAGTGATGGCCAACTAGGCCATCTTTCGATACATATGCAGCTAGAGACAAGAGCTCCGGGGTTCTGGTTAGTACATCCTGTTGTTCCAACAATAGGGTTGCAGATCCCTTTAGCTCCTTGGGTACTTTCTCTAGCTTCTCCATTGGGAGCCCTGTGATACATCCAATAGCTGACTGTGAACATCCACTCCTGTGTTTGCTAGGCCCCGGCATCGTCTCACAAGAGAGAGCTATATTTGGGTCCTTTCAGCAAAATCTTGCTAGTGTATGCAATGGTGTCAGCGTTTAGAAGCTGCTTATGGAGTACTACTCAGCTATTAAAAAGAATGAATTTATGAAATTCCTAGCCAAATGGATGGACCTCGAGGGCATCATCTTGAGTGAAGTAACACAATCACAAAAGAACTCACACAATATGTATTCACTGATAAGTGGATATTAGCCCAAAACTTAGGATACCCAAGATATAAGATACAATTTGCTAAACGCATGAAACTCAAGAAGAATGAAGACCGAAGTGTGGACACTGTGCCCCTTCTTAGAATTGGGAACAAAACACCCAGGGAAGGAGTTACAGAGACAAAGTTCGTAGCTGTGATGAAAGGATGGACCATTTAGAGACTGCCGTATCCAGGGATCCATCCCATAAGCAGCTTCTAAACACTGACACCATTGCATACACTAGCAAGATTTTGCTGACAGAATGCCATATCTAACAACAAAAATAAAAGGAAGCAACAATTACTTTTCCTTAATATCTCTTAATATCAATGGACTCAATTCCCCAATAAAAAGACATAGACTAACAGACTGGCTACACAAACAGGACCCAACATTCTGCTGCTTACAGGAAACCCATCTCAGGGAAAAAGAAGACACTACCTCAGAGTGAAAGGCTGGAAAAAAAATTTCCAAGCAAATGGTCTGAAGAAACAAACTGGAGTAGTCATTCTGATATCGAATAAAATCGACTTCCAACCCAATGTTATCAAAAAAGACGAGGGACACTTCATACTCATCAAAAGTAAAATCCTTCAAGAGGAACTCTCAATTCTGAATATCTATCCCCCAAAGGCAAGGGCAGCCATATTCATTAAAGACACGTTAGTAAAGCTCAAAGCACACATTGCACCTCACAATAATAGTGGGAGACTTCAACACACTAATTTCATCAATGGACAGATCCTGGAAACAGAAACTAAACAGGGACACAGTGAAACTAACAGAAGTTATGAAACAAATGGTCTTAACAGATATCTACAGAACATTTTATCCTAAAACAAAAGGATATACCTTCTTCTCAGCACCTCATGGGACCTTCTCCAAAATTGACCATATAATTGGTCACAAAACAGGCCTCAACCGATACAAAAATATTGAAATTGTCCCATGCATCTTATGAGACCACCATGGACTAAGGCTGATCTTCAATAACAACATAAATAATGGAAAGCCAACATTCACGTGGAAACTGAATAACACTCTTCTCAATGATACCTTGATCAAGGATGGAATAATGAAAGAAATTAAAGACTTTTTACAATTTAATGAGAATGAAGCCACTTCTTACCCAAACCTATGGGACACAATGAAAGCATTTCTAAGAGGGAAACTCATAGCTCTGAGTGCCTCCAAAAAGAAACTAGAGAGAGTACACACTAGCAGATTGACAACACATCTAAAAGCTCTAGAAAAAAAAAGGAAGCAAATTCACCCATGAGGAGTAGACGGCAGGAAATAATCAAACTCAGGGGTGAAATCAACCAAGTGGAAACAAGAAGAACTATTCAAAGAATTAACCAAATGAGGAGTTGGTTCTTTGAGAAAATCAACAAGATAGATAAACCCTTAGCTAGACTCACTAGAGAGCACAGGGACAACATCCTATTTAACAAAATCAGTAATGAAAAGGGAGACATAACAACAGATCCTGAAGAAATACAAAACACCATCAGATCCTTCTACAAAAGGCTATACTCAACAAAACTTGAAAACCTGGATGAAATGAACAAATGTCTGGACAGATACCAGGTACCAAAATTAAATCAGGATCAAGTTAACGAGCTAAACAGTCCCATATCCCCTAAAGAAATAGAAGCAGTCATTAATAGTCTCCCAGCCAAAAAAAGCCCAGGACCAGATGGGTTTAGTGCAGAGTTCTACCAGACCTTCAAAGAAGATCTAATTCCAGTTCTGCACAAACTATTCCACAAAATAGAAGTAGAAGGAACTCTACCCAACTCATTGTATGAAGCCACAATTACTCTGATACCTAAACCAAAGAAAGATCCAACAAACATAGAGAACTTCAGACCAATTTCCCTTATGAATGTTGATGCAAAAATACTCAATAAAATTCTCCCTAACCGAATCCAAGAACACATTAAAGCAATCATCCATCCTGACCAAGTAGGCTTTGTTCCAGGGATGCAGGGATGGTTTAATATACGGAAATCCATCAACGTAATCCATTATATAAACAAACTCAAAGAAAAAAACCACATGATCATCTCGTTAGATGCAGAAAAAGCATTCGACAAGATCCAACACCCATTCATGATAAAAGTCTTGGAAAGGTCAGTAATTCAAGGCCCATACCTAAACATGATAAAATCAATCTACAGCAAACCAGTATCCAACATCAAAATAAATGGTGAGAAGCTTGAAGCAATCCCACTAAAATCAGGGACTAGACAAGGCTGTCCACTCTCCCCATACCTATTCAACATTGTACTTGAAGTCCTAGCCAGAGCATTTAGACAACAAAAGGAGATCAAGGGGATACAAATTGGAAAAGATGAAGTCCAATATCACTTTTTGCAGATGATATGATAGTATATATAAGTGACCCTAAAAATTCCACCAGAGAACTCCTAAACCTGATAAACAGCATCGGTGAAGTAGCTGGATAAAAAATTAACTCAAACAAGTCAATGGCCTTTCTCTACACAAAGAATAAACAGGCTGAGAAAGAAATTAGGGAAACAACACCCTTCTCAATAGTCACAAATAATATAAAATATCTTGGCGTGACTCTAACTAAGGAAGTGAAAGATCTCTATGATAAGGACTTCAAGTCTCTGAAGAAAGAAATTAAAGAAGATCTCAGAAGATGGAAAGATCTCCCATGCTCATGGATTGGCAGGATCAACATTGTAAAAATGGCTATCTTGCCAAAAGCAATCTACAGGTTCAATGCAATCCCCATCAAAATTCCAACTCAATTCTTCAATGAATTAAAAAGAGCAATCTCCAAATTCATCTGGAATAACAAAAAACCTAGGATAGCAAAAACTCTTCTCAAGGATAAAAGAACCTCTGGTGGAATCACCATGCCTGACCTAAAGCTGTACTACAGAGCAATTGTGATAAAAACTGCATGGTACTGGTATAGTGACAGACAAGTAGACCAATGGAATAGAATTGAAGACCCAGAAATGAACCCACACACCTATGGTCACTTGATCTTTTACAAGGGAGCTAAAACCATCCAGTGGAAAAAAGACAGCATATTCAACAAATGGTGCTGCACAACTGGCAGTTATCATGTAGAAGAATGAGAATTGATCCATTCCTAACTCCTTGTACTAAGGTCAAATCTAAGTGGATTAAGGAACTCCACATAAAACCAGAGACACTGAAACTTATAGAGGAGAAAGTGGGGAAAAGCCTTGAAGATATGGGCACAGGGAAAGATTCCTGAATAGAACAGCAATGGCTTGTGCTGTAAGATCGAGAATTGACAAATGGGACCTCATGAAACTGCAAAGCTTCTGCAAGGCAAAAGACACCATCAATAAGCCAAAAAGACCACCAACAGATTGGGAAAGGATCTTTACCTATCCTAAATCAGATAGGGGACTAATATCCAATATATATAAAGAACTCAAGAAGGTGGACTCCAGAAAATCAAATAACCCCACTAAAAAATGGGGCACAGAACTGAACAAAGAATTCTCACCTGAGGAATACTGAATGGCAGAGAAGCACTTGAAAAAATGTTCAACATCCTTAATCATCAGGGAAATGCAAATCAAAACAACCCTGAGATTCCACCTCACTCCAGTCAGAATGGCTAAGTTCAAAAATTCAGGTGACAGCAGATGCTGGTGAGGATGTGGAGAAAGAGGAACACTCCTCCATTGTTGGTGGGATTGCAAGCTTGTACAACCTCTCTGGAAATCAGTCTGGCGGTTCCTTAGAAAATTGGATGTAGTACTACTGGAGGATCCAGCAATACCTCTCCTGGGCATATATCCAGAAGATGTCCCAACTGGTAAGAAGGACACATGCTCCACTATGTTCATAGCAGCCTTATTTATAATAGCCAGAACCTGGAAAGAACCCAGATGCCCCTCAACAGAGGAATGGATACAGAAATTTGGTACATTTACACAATGGAGTACTATTCAGCTATGAAAAAGAATGAATTTATGAAATTCATAGCCAAATGGATGGACCTGGAGGGCATCATCCTGAGTGAGGTAACACAATCACAAAGGAACTCACACAATATATACTCACTGAAAAGTGGATATTAGCCCAAAACTTAGGATACCCAAGATATAAGATACAGTTTGCTAAACACATGAAACTCAAGAAGAATGAAGACTGAAGTGTGGACACTATGCCCCTCCTTAGAATTGGGAACAGAACCCCCATGGAAGGAGTTACAGAGACAAAGTTTGGAGCTGTGACGAGAGGATGGACCATCTAGAGACTGCCATATCCAGAGATCCATCCCATGATCAGCATCCAAACTCTGACACCATTGCATTCACTAGCAATATTTTGCTGAAAGGACCCAGATATAGCTGTCTCTTGTGAGACTATGCCGGGGCCTGGCAAACACAGAAGTGGATGCTCACAGTCAGTTAGTGAATGGATCACAGGGTCCCCAATGGAGGAGCTGGAGAAAGTACCCAAGGAGCTGAAGGGATTCGCAACCCTATGGGTGGAACAACATTATGATCTAACCAGTACCCCAGAGCTCTTGACTCTAGCTGTATATGTATCAAAAGATGGCCTAGTCGGCCATCACTGGAAAGAGAGGCCCACTGGACATGCAAACTTTATATGCCCCAGTACAGGGGAATGCCAGGGCCAAAAAAATGGGAATGGGTGGGTAGGGAATTGGGGGGGGGGAGGGTATGGGGGACTTTTGGGATAGCATTGGAAATGTAATTGAGGAAAAGATGTAATAAAAATATATTAAAAAAAAAGAAAGTTTTTGGAAGTACTAAGAATGACATGCTTCTCAAATTTCAGTGGGCCTCACTAGGAGGAAAAATACTTGAATTAAATCAGTGTGTGTTGTGTGTGTGTTAAATCTATATATAATGAATAAAACAGACTGAGAATTTATATGTATACTCCTTCCTCATACAGCTGAAAATACAGTGAATATAAATGTCAGATTTTTTTCTATGTACTTAGTATGAGATATCTGTATGACATTCTTTATATCACACTTAGCATGACAACATTCCTATGCTGTTAATGCTATTAATATGTGTCCTTTGGCAGGTATCAAAAAGAAATTTTCCTATATATTTATATAATCAAATTAATACACCAAATTTTAAAATCAATAAAATCATTCTATATAACATCAATCCAATGTAAAATTGAAAATAAATTTATTCTATATTTTAATCACATTTAGATCTTTGGAATCGCATGCGGTAGGACATGACTTATCTATCATCTTGGAGAAACTTGTAAACCCAAAGTTCTTGAACAATCCATTGCACACAATAAGCACAGCACTGAGCCAACACACTGGTGTAGTATGAGTGTGGTGTTGATAGCTTACACAACTTCACTCTTTTAATCTGTGCATCATTTTAATAAATTACATCCAAAAAGCAGTAGTTTCTTATTATATCAGAAGAAAAATGAGTAACCTTATCTTCCCATTGAAAATTTGCCTTTACAAAAAGTCAAGAAGACTGAATACCCAATCACTAAGCAACAAAGATGGTAGAAACCGCTATGATGCTAGAATTTTCCAGAAGGGACAAATGAGTTACAAACAATAGAATTTCTTTGAAATATCAGTACTAGACATAGGAGACATAGGAAGGGAACAGACCAATACCCTCATAAGTCTAAAGAATACTCTCTTTTGCTTACTAGAGTTGTAAGTATATATATATATATATATATATATATATATATATATATATATATATATGAGTGTATATGTATATATGTATATGTGTGCGTGTATATATATATATGCAGCAGGAAACTCGAGGTTGAAAAAAAGTTTTCAAGCCTGTCATTGAAATATGCCTCACCAACACCTTTCCTCGATGCTTCCAGAGTGTGCAGTCCATCAATCTAGAGTTATAAACAATGATGACAGCAACAATAAGATATATGGTCCAGGAAGGTAGACCTAAATATTGGAGAGCAGAGAGTCCCAAACACATAAGTCATGCCCAGAGAGTAACTAGGCTACTTGGAACTGCAGAAGACAGACCTGCCAGAAGATGTTACCGAGAAACAAAAGACACTGAGAGATTTTAATTCTTGGTGTTTAGGAAAATCAGGTTAGTAATCTGTGGCTCCTTTACATGCTTTATAAAATAGATGCAGCAGGGCGTGGTGGCACATGCCTTTAATCCCAGCACTCAGGAGGCAGAGGCAGACGGATTTCTGAGTTCGAGGCCAGCCTGGTCTACACAGTGAGTTCCAGGACAGCCAGAGCTATACAGAGAAACCCTGTCTCGAAAAAAATAAAATAAATAAATAAATAAATAAATAAATAAATAAATAAATAAATAAAATGAAATAAAATAGATGCATGTGAAGCTAGGGAAACAACTCAATGGTTTAGAGTATGTTATGTTGTTATGTTCTTCCAGAGTACCTGCATCTGGTGGCTCACAACTACCTGTGACACCAGCTCCAGGGGGCTCAGTGCCCTCTTCTGGTTTCAGAGGGCACTTGCAAAAAAATGGCCTACACTCACACAGGTGTAGGCACACGGAAAAAAATAAAATTAAAGTTAAAAATCTTAAAAATAAAAATAAAAACAAAGCCACTGTACAAGATGCATCTTAAATATTGTACACTCTGGTCCAGCAGAGAGCAATGTCCTAGCATCGAATTAAAACAAAAACAAAAACAAAAAAAACAACTAGCTTTATTTGACTAAAGATAAGTTATGGTAGTTATGTTGAAAAATCTATGGAGTAAAGGGACTAAAGTCAGTCAACAATAGGATCTAATATTCCACCTGATAAATCAAAGAGAAGGAAACATTCTTGTGCAGAGGTAAATTCCAAATGTCTCAGTTCAGAGTTAGCGTTTCCTCTAGTTAGTGACAGAGGGAAAAGTGGTATAGTAAGGAATGTTTTTTTGTTTGTTTGTTTTGTTTGTTTGTTTGTTTTTGTTTTTTTAAGATTTGTTAGCTCAAGTCAGCGTAATTCTATGAAAAATGTCACTTTGATTAACATTTTAAAATTGATTTAAATTTATGATGTTCTGATTGTAAGAATCCCACAAGAACTGAATTAGGTGAGCACGATACAACCCAGTGAAAACTTCATTGTCTTAGATATTTTAAATTATTACAGCTTTCACAAAAGTTCTTTATATCAATCCTACTTGGCTGTAGATATTTTGAGGACAATGTTTATTCATCACAGTGTGTTCTGTGTGATTATCTGTGTGTTTGATGCCCAGGTTTATCCATCACAGTTTGTTTTGTGTGATTATCTGTGTCTCTGATGCCTCAGCAATAGTTATGAGGAGAGATTTAAGATTTATACCTTCATGTGTAAATGTCAGAATGGCTGAGGTAGATTCAAAAGCAGAGTTCATAGGAGGAGTAAGTTTGAAATGCAAGTGAGGTTAATAAGAAGCTTAGAATATGGACAGGACAAAGGAAAACAGAAAAGGGAATCTGCAGTGTTCTCTGGATTCAGCCATAGGAGACATTCCACCTCAAAAAGATGTAGAAGAAGAAGGGAGAAACCACAACAGCTAGGTCAAAAGACATCAATGTGATATATTTCACCTTAATATTCAGAAGACTCTCCCCTAAGCAGCAATATTTTAGTAATCTAGGATTGTCTGCTTTAGTAAGAATCCATTCATATTAATTGGTTTTAAGAGAACATTTACATAATATGATAAATGCCATTCATTATCTGTATGTTGAATCTATAAACCAAAGCATGGAAGACTCAGTTATAATTTATTTTTAAATCAAGCTTTGACATTTACAATCTTTTCTGTAACTATAATTAACAGATTTCATAGGAGATGAAAGAGCCTCGGTAAATTTCGTAAATTCTTTATCTTTTCCAGCAGATACAATAAATCCTGTCTAAATACTCATACTTTATTTCTTGATTTATCAGCTCTAAAGCTATGATGTAAACAATAAAACTAATGTTAAGTGATTACCTCGTGGTAGTGGGTCTAGAGATAGGAATACTAGAAATTGAAATTTGTATATTTTTCTGTATTATTAGGGTAGTCAACCAATGTAGCCAAGAGCTATTATGGAAGACATGTGAGTATTCCATGGCCTGCAAGTGTGCTCTTCCTTCAGGACAGATGAAGCCATTGCTATTCTGAAGTAGAGCAATTATGGTTATATTTATAAGACCCTCAGAAGATCTGAAACAAGGCCTATTATTATCATTCCAATGCAAACAGAGAGGAGACAGCTGCAGCAGACTTTGGGACACCCTTATCAGTCCCCACCCCTCCCTGGAGTTACATAGGTATTTAGCAATCCATTAGGATAGGGCTTTTCAGAAACATAGCTGCTAGAAATATGCCCAGAAGGCATCCCCATGCCATAGCTTCCCATGGATTGCCTATTCTGTGGGTGGACTCATCTGTGATACAGTTGTCTGTCAGTTGTCCAATAGACTTCCCATAGTGTAGCGGTTTTTGAATTGGCAATCCTCCTATAAGTGAGTCCAAGAAACACTGGCTCACCAAAGCAGAACATGTAATCTTCTTTCTGGTCTGTTGGTACCCTTTTTGGGGGGCAAATAGACATTTCTCTAATCCTCTCCAGGATAAGTTATGACACGAGGGCATGGACAACTTAATCTGCTCCTTATCTCCAAACTGTTAGGAGTTTTTCAAATTCTCCCAGTATTTTTGTCATCTTAGTCAGAGACACATAAAAGAAGTAAAAGAAAGACAAAAACCCTAGACCTATCTTTATTTAAACCCAGGGTGGAAAAATAATTTAATGACTTGTTTATGAAGTGTTCAGAGTATTTCAATAATTATACCTGATGGGAACTCAATAAACTTAATTTAAAAAAATTCATATGAGGTTTAATGTTCACATATTTGTTGTGACCCATGTGTTCCATGCCTGTTACTCTTTGAAAAGGTAATTAGACACATTATAGGTGGGTGAGAATAAAGTACATGGTTTATAATGCAACTGGCCAGAGAGGAAGGAGCATAGGCCAGTGTGAAATTACAGTGGACTACTACATAGCTGGCAAGCATGGGCATACCCTCTCTCCAATCATAGAAACCTGTGAAGCTCCTGTGGAGAATAGCTTTCTTTCTCCTTTTAGTGATGGGAATGTAGTCATTATATAATATAATCATGGCAGCTCTTAAGTCCTCTGAGAATGAGGATGCTATAGACACAGGCAGGCTCACATCCAACCACAGTAAAATGCTTTAGATTCCAGCTATAAAGATAACTATTCTGTCCATGAAGAACAAAGCATGGGCTGAGAATGCTGCCTGCCAGCTACCTCATTACCCAGGAAGGCTCCCTGCTTCAAGAGAATTGAGTCAGGAATACTTTATGAATGGAGGCTTACTTTTCTCATGTAAGAACTGAAGAGGTGAGCTAGCTATCGATGATCCCTGGCTTCTTAGTTGTGTCTCTTTAATATGTTGGATTTGGCCCATGGGCTCTCAATTTGTGAAAATAGATACCTTCCAGGTAGCTTACTTGCTTTCCAGGCAGATGAAAATGGGCTAGGCAATGGCTGTGCTTCCTCTGCTGAGAAGCAGACTTTCTAATGAAAAGGCCTGGATTCTTCCTCAGCTTATTTGCTGAAACTGAGTCACAGCCTCCATCTTCCTCTCTGCACTTACATTAATCTGAGGAAATTGGTCTGTGGCTGGTTGACACAAACCACAGTTCATTAACTGGGGTCAGATCCTAACTTCCCACTCATGGCTCATAGATTACCGTTCACTCAGTGAGGGGTGGATACTTACGAGGCCAAAGGCTGTGACAAGGTAGCATCCTGTCCTCTGGATCTCACTATTCTCCCTAAGGCTGATGAGCAAGCACCTTATGGTATAAAAATGCTCTGAATGTCTGTGCCTGACTTTACCTTATCCATTCTGCTTCACAGGTAAGGGTCCATAAATAAATCTCTCCGAATGATTTGTCTTGATCTACTTATTAACACAGAATGACATTTGAGAAGGAAAATCATGTGGTTGACAGCTAGTCAAGACTGACACAGTTTCCTGAAGTGAGCTGGCAGGGTCTGAGGCAGAACACAGGAAGAGGAGTCAGGTGAGACTGCAGGTGAGTGCAGGAGACAATCTTTTCTTCTCCCTGAGTGGAAATGGACAACTACTATAGCCTATCAGTGCTGACTTATAGACCTTATAGACAGGAAGGGTAGCAGGGAGTCTGTGCAAGTGCTTTAATTAGCATTGCTTTGGAAAGACAGCTGATATTATCTGATAATAGAGAAACACAGAGAAAGAAATGTGCTTATTTGATATAATTGCCCCGTATATCTGCCACTAGATCAATTGCAGTTTGCTGACAGTGAATCTCTTTCATGATCTAATAGCCACCTGCTATAACTTTATATGTAAAGTCAATGAGCTTCCAGTATTTGAATTGTGAGCTTTCAAGAGTCCCATATGTGATTTTTTTTCATTACATTAACTTATAAGGAGAGAGATAGAGTTTTTATAATGTAGGGTAAGTGTGGTCTTGCTTTCTGATGGAGTTTCAACAATAGGAGAAGTTTATTACACCCTCCAGCTACATCCCTATCAGAGATGGTATAGTAATGAGAATTTTAATACTTATTAACCTCATGAATTTTGCAAACTGATAAAATTGAAAGAAGAAACATCTACCATGCATTGCTGAGCCTTTATCTAGTGGCTCTGTGCCCAGTATGTTAAGGATATTATTGTTCTACCACTGAAAAGTTAAAGAATAATTTTGAGATATTACTTTCTTTTTTGACACAAATCTTTCTATAAAGTCTTGATCTTCTCATCCAACTTGGATCTTGCAACAAAGCCATACATTCCTTAAATAGCAATACACCCTGATTTTCCCATGACTAACAAATGTCTCATATTGGACAGTATGGGATCAAATGTGGGCCTGCTTATATGCATAACTTTAAACCAAAGGTATGATAGGAAGGAGCATGGGTGAAGAGTCTTGGGTATGAAGGAGAAAGCCTAGACATGGTTGTATATACTGGTTATTGATTTTTAATTTTAAATTTGGAGGCAGTTATATCTAGAGGGACATAGTATTGTTTTTGAGATTCCTTTTGGAGGTTTGTAATTATATTGATAACAGCAAGATAGTTGATAATAGATCTGTTAGTTGGTCTTGAGTGAAGATGTTGGTCAGAGATTTTATTTAGTCAGCCTTTTTCTTTATCAGAAATAGCATTCCTTATTAGAAAGACAGTAAGAGTTTACTCTGAGTTACATGTGCTGACACAATCCGGAAAAAGAGTGGGGCTCAGAGTCAAAGGTAGACAGATGAGTCCCAGAGAGCCTCGTTTTCCACCAGCAAGGCAAGACATCTTGTAATCTAAAATTCACTTCCCCCAACTCCCTCCTCTTGGTCCTCTCAAGACAGAGCAACATTTACTTAAGAAACAAGAGCTCAGATAAGAGTCAGGACAGAAAACACAAAAGGATGGAGGGCACATGAGTTGGAAGGGAAAAAATGTTTCTTCCTACTTAACTCCAATCGCCAGAGTGCTTCCCAGCTGCCAGAGCTCTGGCCCTCTATGCTCATTTCCAATTTTCCATTCTGGTTTGCTGTTGCCTTGCAAATACAGATTGCAACTTTGTTTCTAAGAGAAATAGAATGGATTAAGGATCCTCACCCAAAGAAATAGGGACCAAAGTATGCTGCATTCATAGTCAAGTAGGAGAGGTATTGCATTTGAATTTGTTCCCACAAGGGTTCAACCAAGAGAGTGCTATAGATATTCTCCCTGTGCTCAAGCCCACACATTCCTGTTCATTTAGTTTGGCTTCATAAACTATATTCTGTCCTGGCAGCCAGTTAGCTTGTAATGGTCAGCAGTGCCCCAAGCACACCATGCTAATGTAGAACTCTAGGAGTGAAAAAAATCACTGGTCTTATAAGCAGTTGAGAAGGCAGGGATGTTAATATCCATTCCAAATGGTCTGTGCAGACCTGCCTCTTTTTGCCTTATACAGAGGTAATGGCATTACAATTAGGGAGTATAACAATTAGGAAGTATTCTGGCACAACTGTGGGAGGCCTGTCCTCCTTGCCAAGCCTCTGAGCAAACCTACAATTGTACACCCTGTCTCTGTTATCTGCTCAGCTACATATGGGCTACAAAAGAGACTTCCCTTCTAGCTGCCTCAACTCCAATGTTGAGTTTCTGAAATTTCCCAGACATTCATATAGGGCAATTTAAAGAAAAAATAGACAGTGTACCATTTCACATACCCCTGCCTAACTGCACAAAATTAAAGACAAATGGGTGGGATACACACTTTTTCCACTTCTTGTAGCAAATATTTGCAAACCTGCACACTTATAGGCTCCATGGGGCTTTTCTGAGATATGTTCAGAATACTTTATGCTATCTGGTTTATATTATAGTAATATAATGCTAAGCTTTAGAAAGTGATTTAAATTTACAGTGGATTAAAATATCAGTTCAGTTTAATTGTCAATAATATCTTGTTAATAGTATAGTCTGGAGTGGGAAGGAAAAACTGCATTTTAGAGCCACACCTATAAGGAAGCATCCCTGTATGTTCATGTTACCCAAACACTAAAACAGGCGGCCAGGGGGTAAAGATGCAGAAACCTTGAGCAAGATAATGGGATTTCTCTTAATTTGATTTGCTATGGAGAATAAGCCTATTTAATACATCCATGTGGAGTTGCTGTTTATATTTTGGTTTCTAATTAGCATAGTCATTCTGAAGCCTCTAGCTGACTTCCCCTCCCATATAAATCTAATTTGGCCTTGAGGAGGGTTATTAGAGCAGAGAGCACATAGGGAAATGTCTGCCAAACAGCAGGCAGGCTTAATGGCTGTGGACTGGGCTGAGGCTAGCAGCCAGCCCAAGTGAGGTGCTGCAAGCAGTGCCAGGCACAGCACCCACACAACACAACCACACCAACCACCACCTCCACCCCACCTGCCTAAGCCCACCCCACCTCAGACTGGTTGCTTTGCCAACACAACTTCATAATAAAAACGGATGATGCTGAGGGGCCATGAAAGCTATAACGCAAAGATTTAAAATTGATTTTGAAAGTTTCTAAACTAGGCCGTAGAATGGATGGTCTGCACTGAGGTAAATGCTTAGTCTCCCTCCTAAAACTCCTTGTAAAGAGTGACATTTCAATTTTCCCTGGCTTTGGGGAACTTGATTTTTTTTTAACAGCTCTACAACTCAGCTTGTGAGAAGTACCTCTAGCAGTGATAATAAAGTGTACAGAGTAGGGATATGGACAACATTGATAAAGAGCCTCTAATCCTTATTCTCTGTGAAAAATAGTCTGAAGGCAGATTCTATCCCAAAGGGGAAGAAAGAAGAATGTTAAACATGACTTGCACCGACCTATTTCTCAACAAGCAATCGGGGCTCAAGTACATTTTGACTAAAATGTTGTTCACAAAGACCAGCAAAGGACCTAAAAACTCTATAAAAGGCATTAAAGTCATCCGTTAAGCATACAGCTGTGTGATGGCTTGAAAGAAGAGCGATAACAAGGTTATTCTGGAAGATTCCAGGGTCTAGCAACATTGATCCGACAGGTCCTTGACAGGATCTCCACTGTGGCTGCAGATTCTGCTTACCTAGTCCTTGCATTCTTTATAAACTTGGGAGAGCAGTTACTAAAGACCAGAGTCTGCTCATAAAGGTCATGGGGACTCTGATAAATGTTACTTAGTGCAAAACTTGTCCCTGCTGTGGGGAGAGTGATCTGGATCTGCTTCAGCCAAAACAGGGAGAACTGCAACTCTCCAAAGAATGCACTCAAAAGTCTCAAAGATTCAACTTCAGAAAGATGCACCTCTGTCACTCCTGTATATTCTGTATTCTATTTAAAAATCCGTGCTTACCAATAGCTTAATGATTCCTGACACTGTTCCAGGTTACAGGGATATCAGGTTCATGTGTCCCATAGCAAAGAGCTACCTCATATACACAGAGATGAGAGGTTTTCTGCAAACCTCATACGTATATACAATTTATCTTCCTCATACCCATCCTCCACCACCTCCTCCCAGTTTCACCACACCTAACCCCCCAAGATATCCCTGTCTCCCTCCCAATGTCATTATCTTTTTTTTGTTTTGTTTTGTTTTTGTTTTTTGATTTTTAATATTTTTATTGCATATTTTCCTCAATTACATTTCCAATGCTATCCCTAAAGTCCCCCATAGCGCCCCCCACTTCCCTACCCACCCATTCCCATTCTTTTGGCCCTGGCATTCCCCTATATTGGGGCACATAAAGTTTGCAAGTCCAATGGGCCTCTCTTTCCAATGATGGCCGACTAGGCCATCTTTCGATACATATGCAGCTAGAGACAAGAGCTCCGGGGTTCTGGTTAGTACATCATGTTGTTCCAACAATAGGGTTGCAGATCCCTTTAGCTCCTTGGGTACTTTCTCTAGCTTCTCCATTGGGAGCCCTGTGATACATCCAATAGCAGACTGTGAACATCAACTCCTGTGTTTGCTAGGCCCCGGCATCGTCTCACAAGAGACAGCTATATTTGGGTCCTTTCAGCAAAATCTTGCTAGTGTATGCAATGGTGTCAGCGTTTAGAAGCTGATTATGGGACGGATCCCTGGATACAGCAGTCTCTAAATGGTCCATCCTTTCATCACAGCTACGAACTTTGTCTCTGTAACTCCTTCCCTGGGTGTTTTGTTCCCAATTCTAAGAAGGTGCACAGTGTCCACACTTTGGTCTTCATTCTTCTTGAGTTTCATGCGTTTAGCAAATTGTATCTTATATCTTGGGTATCCTAAGTTTTGGGCTAATATCCACTTATCAATGAATACATATTGTATGAGTTCTTTTGTGATTGTGTTACTTCACTCAAGATGATGCCCTCCAGGTCCATCCATTTGGCTAGGAATTTCATAAATTCATTCTTTTTAATAGCTGAGTAGTACTCCATTGTGTAAATGTACCATAATTTCTGTATCCATTCCTCTGTTGAGGGACATCTGGGTTCTTTCCAGCTTCTGGCTATTATAAATAAGGCTGCTATGAACATAGTGGAGCATGTGTCCTTTTTACTGGTTGGGACATCTTCTGGATATATGCCCAGGAGAGGTATTGCTGGATCCTCCGGTAGTACTATGTCCAATTTTCTGAGGAACCGCCAGACTGATTTCCAGAGTGGTTGTACAAGCTTGCAATCCCACCAACAATGGAGGAGTGTTCCTCTTTCTCCACATCCTCGCCAGCATCTGCTGTCACCTGAATTTTTGATCTTAGCCATTCTGACTGGTGTGAGGTGGAATCTCAGGGTTGTTTTGATTTGCATTTCCCTGATGATTAAGGATGTTGAACATTTTTTCAGGTGTTTCTCTGCCATTCGGTATTCCTCAGGTGAGAATTCTTTGTTCAGTTCTGAGCCCCATTTTTTAATGGGGTTATTTGACTTTCTGGAATCCACCTTCTTGAGTTCTTTATATATATTGGATATTAGTCCCTTATCTGATTTAGGATAGGTGAAGATCCTTTCCCAATCTGTTGGTGGTTTTTTTGTCTTATTGATGGTGTCTTTAGCCTTGCAGAAGCTTTGTAGTTTCATGAGGTCCCACTTGTCAATTCTCGATCTTACAGCACAAGCCATTACTGTTCTATTCAGGAATTTTTCCCCTGTGCCCATATCTTCAAGGCTTTTCCCCACTTTCTCCTCTATAAGTTTCAGTGTCTCTGGTTTTATGTGAAGTTCCTTGATCCACTTAGACTTGACCTTAGTACAAGGAGATAGGAATGGATCGATTCGCATTCTTCTACATGTTAACAACCAGTTGTGCCAGCACCATTTGTTGAAAATGCTGTCTTTCTTCCACTGGATGTTTTTAGCTCCCTTGTCGAAGATCAAGTAACCATAGGTGTGTGGGTTCATTTCTGGGTCTTCAATTCTATTCCATTGGTCTATTTGTCTGTCACTATACCAGTACCATGCAGTTTTTATCACAATTGCTCTGTAGTAGAGCTTTAGGTCCGGCATGGTGATTCCACCAGAGGTTCTTTTATCCTTGAGAAGAGTTTTTGCTATCCTAGGTTTTTTGTTATTCCAGATGAATTTGCAGATTGCACTTTCTAATTCGTTGAAGAATTGATTTGGAATTTTGATGGGGATTGCATTGAATCTGTAGATTGCTTTTGGCAAGATAGCCATTTTTACAATGTTGATCCTGCCAATCCATGAGCATGGGAGATCTTTCCATCTTCTGAGATCTTCTTTAATTTCTTTCTTTAGGGACTTGAAGTTTTTATTATACAGATCTTTCACTTCCTTAGTTAGAGTCACGCCAAGATATTTTATATTATTTGTGACTATTGAGAAGGGTGTTGTTTCCCTAATTTCTTTCTCAGCCTGTTTATTCTTTGTGTAGAGAAAGGCCATTGATTTGTTTGAGTTAATTTTATATCCAGCTACTTCACCGAAGCTGTTTATCAGGCTTAGGAGTTCTCTGGTGGAATTTTTAGGGTCACTTATATATACTATCATATCATCTGCAAAAAGTGATATTTTGACTTCATCTTTTCCAATTTGTATCCCTTTGATCTCCTTTTGTTGTCGAATTGCTCTGGCTAGGACTTCAAGTACAATGTTGAATAGGTATGGAGAAAGTGGACAGCCTTGTCTAGTCCCTGATTTTAGAGGGATTGCTTCAAGCTTCTCACCATTTACTTTGATGTTGGCTACTGGTTTGCTGTAGATTGCTTTTATCATGTTAGGTATGGGCCTTGAATTCCTGATCTCTCCAAGACTTTTATCATGAATGGGTGTTGGATCTTGTCAAATGCTTTTTCCGCATCTAACGAGATGACCATGTGGTTTTTGTCTTTGAGTTTGTTTATATACTGGATTACGTTGATGGATTTCCGTATATTGAACCATCCCTGCATCCCTGGGATGAAACCTACTTGGTCAGGATGGATGATTGTTTTGATGTGTTCTTGGATTCGGTTAGCAAGAACTTTATTGAGGATTTTTGCATCAATATTTATAAGGGATATTGGTCTGAAGATTTCTATCTTTGTTGGGTATTTTTGTGGTTTAGGTATCAGAGTAATTGTGGCTTCATAGAATGAGTTGGGTAGAGTACCTTCTGTTTCTATTTTGTGGAATAGTTTGTGAAGAACTGGGATTAGATCTTCTTTGAAGGTCTGATAGAACTCTGCACTAAACCCATCTGGTCCTGGGCTTTTTTTAGTTGGGAGACTATTAATGACTGCTTCTATTTCTTTGGGGGATATAGGGCTGTTTAGATCATTAACCTGATCTTGATTCAACTTTGGTACCTGGTATCTGTCTAGGAACTTCTCCATTTCATCCAGGTTCTCCAGTTTTGTTGAGTATAGCCTTTGGTAGAAGGATCTGATGGTGTTTTGGATGTCTTCAGGATCTGTTGTTATGTCTCCTTTTTCATTTCTGATTTTGTTAATTAGGATGCTTTCCCTGTGCCCTCTAGTGAGTCTGGCTAAGGGTTTATCTATCTTGTTGATTTTCTCAAAGAACCAGCTCCTTGATTGGTTGATTCTTTGAATAGTTTTTCTTGTTTCCACTTGGTTGATTTCACCCCTGAGTTTGATTATTTCCTGCCTTACTCCTCTTGGGTGAATTTGCTTCCTTTTGTTCTAGTGCTTTTAGGTGTGTTGTCAAGCTGCTAATGTGTGCTCCCTCTAGTTTCCTTTTGGAGGCACTCAGAGCTATGAGTTTTCCTCTTAGAAATGCTTTCATTGCGTCCCATAAGTTTGGGTATGTTGTGGCTTCATTTTCATTGAACTCTAAAAAGTCCTTAATTTCGTTCTTTATTCCTTCCTTGACCAAGGTATCATTGAGAAGAGTGTTGTTCAGTTTCCACGTGAAGGTTGGCTTTCTATTATTTATTTTGTTATTGAAGATCAGCCTTAGTCCATGGTGATCTGATAGGATGCATGGGACAATTTCAATATTTTTATATCTGTTGAGGCCTGCTTTGTGACCAATTATGTGGTCAATTTTGGAGAAGGTACCATGAGGTGCTGAGAAGAAGGTATATCCTTTTGTTTTAGGATAGAATGTTCTGTAGATATCTGCCAGATCCATTTGATTCATAATTTCTCTTAGTTTCACTGTGTCCCTGTTTAGTTTCTGTTTCCATGATCTGTCCATTGGTGAAAGTGGTGTGTTGAAGTCTCCCACTATTATTGTATGAGGTGCAATATGTGCTTTGAGATTTACTAAAATTTCTTTAATGAATGTGGCTGCCTTTGTATTTGGAGCATAGATATTCAGGATTGATAGTTCCTCTTGGAGGATTTTTCCTTTGATGAGTATGAAGTGTCCCTCCCTGTCTTTTTTAATGACTTTGGGTTGGAAGTCAATCTTATCAGATATTAGAATGGCTACTCCAGCTTGTTTCTTCATGCCATTTGCTTGGAAAATTGTTTTCCAGCCTTTCATTCTGAGATAGTGTCTATCCTTTTCTCTGAGATGAGTTTCCTGTAAGCAGCAAAATGTTGGGTCTTGTTTGTGTAGCCAGTTTGTTAGTCTATGTCTTTTTATCGGGGAGTTGAGTCCATTGATATTAAGAGATATTAAGGAAAAGTAATTGTTGTTTCCTGTTATTTTTGTTGTTAAAGTTGGCATTTTGTTCTGGTGGCTGTCTTCTTTTAGGTTTGTTGAGGGATTACCTTCTTGTTGTTTCTAGGGGGTGGTTCCTGTCCTTGTATTGTTTTTTTTCTGTTATTATCCTTTGAAGGGCTGGATTCGTGGAGAGATAATGTGTGAATTTGGTTTTGTCGTGGAATACTTTGGTTTCTCCATCTATGTTAATTGAGAGTTTGGCTGGGTATAGTAGCCTGGGCTGGAATTTGTGTTCTTTTAGTGTCTGTATAACATCCGTCCAGGATCTTCTGGCTTTCATAGTCTCTGGTGAAAAATCTGGTGTAATTCTGATAGGCTTGCCTTTATATGTTACTTGGCCTTTTTCTCTTACTGCTTTTAGTATTCTATCTTTATTTAGAGCATTTGTTGTTCTGATTATAATGTGTCGGGAGGTATTTCTTTTCTGGTCCAGTCTATTTGGAGTTCTGTAGGCTTCTTGTATGTTCATGGGCATCTCTTTCTTTAGATTTGGGAAGTTTTCTTCTATAATTTTGTTGAAGATGTTTGCTGGTCCTTTGAGTTGAAAATCTTCATTCTCATCCACTCCTATTATCCGTAGGTTTGGTCTTCTCATTGTGTCCTGTATTTCTTGGATGTTTTGAGTTAGGATCTTTTTGCATTTTACATTTTCCTTGATTGTTGTGCCGATGTTCTCTATGGAATCTTCTGCACCTGAGATTCTCTCTTCCATCTCTTGTATTCTGTTGCTGATGCTCATATCTATGGTTCCAGATTTCTTTCCTAGGGTTTCTATCTCCAGTGTTGCCTCCTTTTGGGTTTTCTTTATTGTGTCTACTTCCCTTTTTAGGTCTAGTATGGTTTTGTTCATTTCCATCATCTGTTTGGATGTGTTTTCCTGTTTTTCTTTAAGGACTTCTACCTGTTTGATTATGTTATCCTGTTTTTCTTTAAGGATTTGTAACTCTTTAGCATTGTTCTCCTGCCATTCTTTAAGGGATTTTTGTGCTTCCTCTTTATTGTCTTCTGCCTGTTTATCAGTGTTCTCCTGTATTTCTTTAAGTGTGTTATTAAAGTCCTTCTTGAAGTCCTCTATCATCATCAGGAGATATGCTTTTAAATCCGTGTCTAGCTTTTCCGGTGTGTTGGGGTGCCCTGGACTGGGCGAAGTGGGGGTGCTGGGTTCTGATGATGGTGAGTGGTCTTGGTTTCTGTTAGTAAGATTATTACGTTTACCTTTCGCCATCTGGTAATCTCTGGGGTTAGTTGTTATCGTTGTCACTGTTTAAAGATTGGAGCAGAAGCTGTGTTCCACTCACCAGCAGTCTCTAAATCCTGCGGCGGGGGTCGTGGGTAGCTGATGGTACCCCGGTTCTGGTCCAGCCGGAAGAGGCCTGTGGTCCTACTCAGGCCGGTTTTCTGCTTCCCTAACTAATGCAGTCTCTGGTCCCGCGTGTAATTGGATTGGAGCAGAAGCTGTGTTCCACTCTCCAGAAGTCTTAAGATCCTGTGGCGGGTGTTGTGGGTAGCTGGTGAGTGTCAGCCGACCCTGCGCCCCAGCTGCCCAGGTGCTTTTCTGACCGGAAGAGGGTTGTGGCCCTATGTAGGCCGGATTTCTCTCTCCCCAACCAGAGCAGTCTCAGGTCCCGCGTGATTGGACTGGAGCAGAAGCTGTGTTCCACTCACCAGCAGTCCCAAAATCCTGCGGCGGGGGTCGTGGGTAGCTGGGGGGTGTCAGGCAACCCTGCGCTCCCGCTACCCCGGCGCTGATCCGGCCGGATGAGGCCTGTGGCCCTACTCAGGCCGGTTTCTGCTTCCCTAACTAATGCAGTCTCAGGTCCCGTGCAATTGGATTGGAGCAGAAGCTGTGTTCCACTCACCAGCAGTCCCAAAAACCTGCGGCGGGGGTCGTGGGTAGCTGGTGGGTGTCAGGCAACCCTGTGCTCCCGCTACCCAGGCGCTGATCCAGCCGGATGAGGCCTGTGGTCCTACTCAGGCCGGTTTCTGCTTCCCTAACTAATGCAGTCTCAGGTCCCGGCGCAATTGGATTGGAGCAGAAGCTGTGCTCCACTCACCAGAAGTCTTAAGATCCTGTGGCGGGTGTTGTGGGTAGCTGGCGAGTGTCAGCTGACCCTGCGCCCCAGCTGCCCTGGTGCTTTTCTGACTGGAAGAGGGTTGTGGCCCTATGTAGGCCGGATTTCTCTCTCCCCAACCAGAGCAGTCTCAGGTCCCGCGTGATTGGACTGGAGCAGAAGCTGTGTTCCACTCACCAGCAGTCCCAAAATCCTGCGGCGGGGGTCCTGGGTAGCTGGCGGGTGTCAGGCAACCCTGCGCTCCCGCTACCCCGGCGCTGATCCCGTCATTATCTTTTTATAATTATTATCATCTAGTAAGACTAGTTAGTACTTCCTATATGCATATGTGTTGGGGGGAGGTTTATCCAGTGAAAAACTTGCCAATGGCTGCCCCCTCACAAAGAAATGTGACTCTCCCTGCCTCAGCAACTGCTGTTAATGTCTCAACTAGTGACTGTCCGTGAGTAGACATCTACACATACACACAAACACACACATACACACACTCCATAGTCTTGGTCTTGTGGAGTTCTTGTGTGGGTAACCACAGTTGCAGTGAATTTGTGTCATGTGACAGCAATTTCATGTCCACAGGCCAACCTACACCAGCATTCTTCCCATCTTCTAACTCTTAAATTCTTTTGGCCCCATCTTCTGTACTGTTGTGTGAATCATGGAGGGAGAATTGACATAAACACTATTGTAGGCTTATATATTTTTTAAAAACCTACTTTTAATAAGGGTTTTCAAATGCTTTGACCCCTCTTTTACTCCACCATCCAAAGGTAGAAGAGAAAAGATGGCAAAATAGAACAAGGGGATGCGGACTTGTTTAGAAGTAGTTCTTTGGGACAATTCCAATCTACTTTTTTTCAGGATACCAGCAGTCTAGTTCAGTAGTGTCAGTATACCAAACACCAATTAACATTCGTGGCAGGAACCAGCAGAAACAGCCAAGCCTCTGCCAAATAGGCACAAATCAGCAGGAGTGAGCAGAGCCAGCTGGGATGCCAGGAGAAGTTCTCTGTCATGCCAGATGTGAGACCAAGGAAGCACTGCAAGGCTATCTATGCAAGCATGCCATCACTGTCCATTGAGTCCTATTATACTCTTTCTAAACATCATGTGTCTTCCCACAGGTCTTGCTTCAACCAAACACCACATAAGTCTGCATCTCATGACATATCCAGAAACTTCCATCTCACATTATATCTATGGCTGAGCACTCGCAGTCTCTTGTTCTCAGCCTTTGTAACAGTAATGAGTTTCTGCAACTTTCTTACCAGAGATGAGAGCAACACACATCTGTGACTATAAACATAAATATTTGAAAGAGGACTTGACAACATGACAGTTTAACACAGTATCATTAAGTTTTCTCCTAGGATCCATGGCTTCCCTAGCCTGGGGTTCTAACCATATCTACAGGGTTGGGCAGGAATTATTTTCCTGTAGAGCAGGTCTCATATCTGATTTATGTCTAAATTTACAGATCAGTTGGTTATCCTCATAAACAGTCTTGTCAGTATTGTGCCAGTGGGTCATGAAAGGAAGGAGGAGGAATCCTAGGAATAGAAAGTTTGAAGCTGTAGTAGAGTAAGGGAGATGTAGAAAAAGGTGAGGAGTGAACAGTTAAGCAACTGAAGTATGAATTCACAAGCTAGGTGGAAACCCATGATCTTGTAACCATGTAAGAACAACAGCAAAGCAAAGCAAAACAGAACAAAGAAAAGACCATAGTAGAAAACTTGATATTAAAGACTGGGCAAGTGTGAGCACTGGGAGAAAAATGTTTACTTGTGAATAGAGGAGGGAGGGGCTTGACATGTAGGGTAGGAGGTAAGTTGATCAAACTAAGATAGTATGGAGCCACCTTATTAAATCCCACTACTTTATAAGCTAATCAAAGCCTTATTTTAAAAAGTCAAGGCATTTGAACAAAGATATCTTGTGCATAAACACACAACACTATTCTTGGAAAATATGGATTATCAAGTGAAGATCTCAATGCCAGGCACACACTGATACTTTATGAATTATTAGTCAAAGACGAGGCACACAAAACAATACAGGTTATTGCCATTGTTCTTGGGCATGCATCAAAACTAGATAGTAAGTCTGTATTTGCTGAATACACCAAACACCTGGGACATAGAAGAAGCAATCTTGAACTGACCAGGGGACTGGTCACTGGCTAAATTTCACAATACTGGGAAGTACTGTGCAGGTTGCACACCCAACAAAACCACCAAGTCTCAGCTTCTCCAATAAGCAGTTACTCCCTATGTCGTACAGTCCTATGCCCATAAGGACCATCCCTCTCACCCTATTTCTGCTCCTTTCCATTAGCAGAACGACTAGTATCTGAGTGTATAAGTTGCTTAATAAATCTTTTAAAGAGAGCTGTACTAAGAGAAAGTCCTAATTCTCTTGGCACTTAATGTAATGAAATAAATGGATGCTTGTCAGTTGGTGAAGTTTTATAGAGAAAATATGAAACAGAGTGCAACAAGCAAAGAATGAGGAAGAGGGGAACATTGCCATCTACACTGGGAAGACATGGAATTCTGACAGTGAGTAAATCATGCATGTCAGCAGGAGCACTGCAGACAGAGCCAGCGAAGATCAGGGTTCTACCACACAGCAGCCAGAGTCAGGGGAGGAAGCCGAAGGCAGTGGGTGACAGTAAAATGTGGCTTGCTGGCCTTTAGGTGGGATGTGGATTTCACTAAACAATGGAACATCATCATGTGTTTTGAAAAGCAACACACGTTAAAGAATGACTCTTGCTGTGATGAAAATGGGATACAGGAATGATATGGAAACAGGACTCTGAAATTGGTCCAGCACTCGTGGTCAAGTTGGAATAGCCTTAAGCATATCAGCTGTGCAGGTCAGGAAGCTGCGAGACTCAGGACCCGTCTGAAGGTGGAATTTGAAGGGCACACTGATGTCTTGGATGAGTGCTGGCAGCTTCATTTTTCAGAAGAAGCTCATGTAAATACCTTAGGCCTTTCTGATTGCCTTTACTACCCAGCCAACTCTTTTTTTTTAATTTTGAATATTTTTTTATTATGTATTTTCCTCAATTACATTTCCAATGCTATCCCAAAAGTCCCCCATACCCTCCCCCCCACTTTCCTACCCACCCATTCCCATTTTTTTTGGCCCTGGCGTTCCCCTGTACTGGGGCATATAAAGTTTGTGTGTCCAATGGGCCTCTCTTTCCAGTGATGGCCGACTAGGCCATCTTTTGATACATATGCAGCTAGAGTCAAGAGCTCCGGGGTACTGGTTAGTTAATAATGTTGTTCCACCTATAGGGTTGCAAATCCCTTTAGCTCCTTGGGTACTTTCTCTAGCTCCTCCATTGGGAGCCCTGTGATCTATCCAATAGCTAACTGTGAGCATCCACTTCTGTGTTTGCTAGGCCCCGGCATAGTCTCACAAGAGACAGCCAACTCTTGAAGGTGAACCCCCAGTCAAATCACACAGAGAGATCAAGACAGTTTCTCTCCTGCATTCCCTCTGAACTGAGCACAGAGGTTCTTGCTCGAGGTACTTAGCTTCACAGTGCTGATGCCCAGCTGTCCAGACACACGTACACTTAACTTTAATACTTACTTTATCATACTTGTCCTCAAGCACAACTAGGTATTCTTAAAACTCTGACAACATTAAAAATAGTTTTTGAATGATTACCTGAATTGTGCTTATTAGAGTACTTGATTTTTATATAGTATGGGATAATAATACCTTTCAAACACTGAGCAACATGCATGCACACTAGGCTAATCTCCATTTTAGTAGTACATTGAGTTAACTATACAGACACTACATAGTGTTTTCCAATGCTATTAGGATTAAAGGATCATCCTGCTCTCCTATGAAATCTTCTGAATTAATGATACCTGTGACACTCTTATTTCCAGAAGAGCACATTTGCAGTCAGTATACAACCTGGGGGGACACAACTCAACCTATAGCAGAGTCCTGAGAGTGAAGGTGGGGGTAACTCTTTGTTATTATAATTTTTAAATATTTTAATGAATATAACATACTCATTTATGAAGTATGCAATTATCATTCAACTCAGATATTGAATGCAACCAATAGAATGAATATAGAGTACAATAGGATTTATTAGATTAGCTTACACAATACAGTCTTAGTAGCCCAAACATGGCTATCTTTACACTGGAGAGGCTGGCTGGAGCTGATCTACCACTGAAGGATTTCTGGAGAGTCATGGTATTCATTCCAGGTTGTAAGGCTGAAGAAATTGGTTCTAATGTCATAGAAAGATGGCAGAACAGGTGGCAAGAGTAGCAGGAGCAGCAGCAGCAGTGTAGATGAATTTGCCAGTGAGATCCAAATGCAAATAGGCAAAAAGCAAACACTTTTTACTCAACATCCTTCCATCTAGGCTGCTGGCAGAAGGTGTAACTCACTGTTAGGTTGGGTATTTCCTGAATAGGCTAATGAAATAGGTAATAAAATAGCCTATTCAGGAAAGCCTCTCACAGCTCCACCCAAAAGCTTGACTTCTGATCCAGTCAAGTTGACAATCAAGATTAGCCATCAAAATTTTAAAAATGCATATTGATCAGATCAGGATATTACTATTCCTATGCCTTTAATAATTTCTGTGTATTAGAAGGCATAAAATGCTTCTCCTATATCTACTTTGATATGTAAAATTAATTGTATCTATTGGCCCCTGGTTGTGCTGTAAAAATATTAGAACTACTTTTAGCTCTGTTATCTGTACTTTACTGTTCTCCTTTCCCTCTCTCCCTGCACCCAAACCCCACCTCTCTCTCTCTCTCTCTCTCTCTCTCTCTCTCTCTCTCTCTCTCTCTCTCTCTCTCTCTCTCTCTCTCTCTCTCTCTCCTTCTCTCTCTCTCTTGATTGTTTTTATCCTATTTAACCATAACCAGCCTCTATTCTACTCTCCATTCCATATGAGCATCATTTTTCGTTTCTAGTAACGTGCATTATTGGTAAAAATTAGCACCTTAAACATATTGATAATATAATCCAAGTCTCAAAATACTTAGTTGTGAAACTCTATGGATTTCACAGATATGAAATATTTGTAAGTATGAAGCTTTGGGATTAAACATAATAAGAAATGAACAAGGTTGCACAACCTTGACAAGAATGCCAATCTTCCAGTTTCATTTTCCAAGCAGTAAATTAAAATAAATATGGAACATGTGTGTATGTATGTGAATATTAACTTCTATTTAGAGCACACATCTCTGCAAAGTGCTTTATGAATTACTTAGACTTCTATAGAGTTCACTTCATGTGATCTACCTAAAGATGGATCCATTGATGGTGGGATTTTTGGGTTTTTTGAGGGTTTTGTTTTGTTTTGTTTTTTGCCTTATCTATAATGGTTCACTCAGCTATGTATCTTCACATATATGCATAAATTCCCTCTCATTTCTATGGCGATTTGGCTTCAAAACAGCTTGAGGATACCACAATTCATTACATAAATAGCATATTATTTCATACACACAACCCACATTATTCCATATGTTTTCAATAATCTCTTGGCAATTTATGATACATATCACAGTAAAGCTACTATATAAGTAGTCATTTTCCTCTCTTATTTAAGAAATAATGACAAAAGAAACAAGTCATAATTGAAGCATGTTAAATAGACATGTATTTTTCCAACCTGTTTTTTTTTGTTTTCAGGTTTATTCAACAAATAAAAAAGAAACATGATTGAGAGAGCAATGAAAAGGCCAGGGTAGGAGCTGTGCAGGTCTTTCTGTAGAATTAATTCCTACACATAGAATAGAATGTAAAGAAAATATAGGTTTTTAGTTGTTTTGAAAGATTAGCAAAATTTGCTAATAGATTTTTACCTAAAGTTTCTATTATCTCTCATCTCTGTAGTATTTTTGTGCTAAACTTACCATGCAGATAAAAATGTGATAGTTTATTCAATAAGAGGAGAACTTTGCATCTTTATGCTCAGAAATTATTTAAATAAATTGAAAAGATATATTCCTTTAAAACTGCTCATTTATGCTATCAGAGCATCAGCTTTTTTTTTTTTTTCAGGCAGATAGTTAGTTGCTAATGCTGCTGATGGTTCTTGTCATCTGTAATGGCACAGGGAGACAGGAGATGCAGCACATCTGCCTCATCCAGAGGAGCTGCAGCTGCGCAGGTATGAACATGTTTGATCATTTCCCACACACAAGGGGCGTTGAGATCCCACTAACGGGAAGTAGACACGGTACGTGTGGGTCACCTTGACATAGAAGTGCAGCTTTTGTGCTGCACAGTGTTTTATACCACTCTAGTCACGTGGCTTTAAGACCTGTATACCTGCTCAGCTATTTGCCTCTCATGAGCCCAGAGTAGAAATGGGCATCTCCCTTCAATAGCACACACTGACTTTAACTAACTTCCAAAAGGGGTCCATGTCAGGTGTCAACCATTCTATACCTTAATCTTTGAGTCAGAGTCTTTCTCTGAACCTTTTCCGGCTTGGCTAGCCTGGCTTGCCAAATCTCCACGGAGGTGTCTCCCCTTCTACTTCCACAGCACTGGGATTATAGTCACAAGCTGTTGTGCATGGCTTGTTTAGTGGGTGCTGGGAACCCCAACTCGTTGTCTCGTGCTTATGCAACTAATGCCTCACTGCTAAGTCATTTCCTCAGCCTATTTTTATAATTTTAATGACCACTTATTTATTTCTCATAACGTCAAGTTCTGAAACCTGTGGTCCTTTTGAGTATTTAATTCATTTTTTTTAAATTAACTTACTTTGTGTTAATTACTACCTCAACAAACCCCATACAAAGAAATACATTTTAGAGTTGAATTTTTATTTTTGCTTTCTTCTCTAACAAGAAATGCAGTTCCACAAACTTCCCTTCTTCACGCTACTTTAAACATGTCCTTAAAGATATATATATATATTCTCACCAGGCAGTGGTGGCACAACCTTTAATCCCAGCACTTGGGAGGCAGAGGCAGGCAGATTTCTGAGTTCAAGGCCAGCCTGGTCTACAGAGTAAGTTCCAAGACATCCAGGGCTACACAGAGAAACCCTATCTCGAAAAAAAAAAATATATATATATAATTTTATTAATTTCTCAATGAGGTTAAGAAAAACTTTAAACAAACAAAACTCTAAACTGTTTTATAAGTTATTTATTTCCAAAGAACTGCTTTTATTAGCTTGTTAACTAATAATGCATTACAATGTATTCAGACTGTGACATTGAAATTTCTATATTTAGTTGTTTGTGCAATCAGGTTTTATATTAGGGAATGCTTGTTAAATTACCTTCTTAGTATTTACTTGTATATCCAGTTGTATATCCAGTTTCTATAAGAAAGTATGCTAACATCACAGACTGATTGGCTTCGCAAAATTTTTCATAAAGGTTTGGCTTCTGTTGATAAGAAATTCTTAGTATCAATGTCAGCTTCCCTTCTTAATGCTCTGCATTGCAGACATGTGACAGGGTTCATTTCAGAAAAGAAAATGACTTCTCTTTCTTTCTTTGGTGTGTTTTTTTTCTGTCACTATATCCTTTTGCTTCCATTTCTTTGTCGTTTCACTGAAAGGGTCTCATTGCTTTGTTTCTTCTTTATATTTGTGTCTACTATTTCAGAAATTATTTCATCAAATCTGTTAACTATCATAATCACATTATCCACAAGTACTTAGGCATTGAGTTTATTTTTTTTTCTTTTCCTATTGCTCCTGGAGTGAGAAATAATAATATTCATGCACATCCTTCAGAATTTGAGAAGCATGGAATAAACCAGTGCTGTATCTAAAATGATCTATGCTACCTTCATACTTAAATAATTTTGATATACAGTTATATACTCAATCATTTTTCTAAGAACTGTTTTTGAGTACTTGTGATTGCCTCCAAGGAAATAATCAATCAATATCTTAGTTTGCATCTTTAGAAAGCTGAATTTAACTGTATAAGATATGATATATTATTGAAAGCACAAAGACATGGCAATCAAAGCCAGCAGTGGGGGTAGAGCAGTGATAAAGGAGTCAAGATCCAATACCATGGATCTCTGTGCTACTACCACCAGTGGGTGAGCCATGGGGAATGAACGGGTACTTTGGCACAAATTTCTCAACAGGGTGTTCATGGGTATGCATCTTTGAACAGTGATTGTATAAGGTCTCTATGGGGTAAATTTATCCTGCTGGGAGGTAGCTCTCTTGCACTATTGAAGGCTCTGTCATCTAGTCTCTTGGCCAAGGAAGCCAGTTCCTGAGAACCTTGTACAGGATTACGAAGCCCAGAGGTGTAAGGCTGACACCAGAGAGAGAGGAGAGAAGGAGAGAGGGAGAGGGAGAGGGAGAGGGAGAGGGAGAGGGAGAGGGAGAGGGAGAGGGAGAGGGAGAGGGAGAGGGAGAGGGAGAGGGAGAGGGAGAGGGAGAGGGAGAGGGAGAGGGAGAGGGAGAGGGAGAGGGAGAGGGAGAGGGAGAGGGAGAGGGAGAGGGAGAGGGAGAGGGAGAGGGAGAGGGAGAGGGAGAGGGAGAGGGAGAGGGAGAGGGAGAGGGAGAGGGAGAGGGAGAGGGAGAGGGAGAGGGAGAGGGAGAGGGAGATTGTATAGCCTCTATGCCCACCTTATGCTTGGAACATCTCCAGGCTAAGACCTCCTATACATCTTTAGCAAATGTGCAGCTTGGACTTCATTTGGATCCCCTAACAAGTGGAGCAAGGCTGCCTTGGTCTCTGTTCCCTGCAAGTGGATTCCCTTCTCCTAGATGGACTGCTTGGCTGAGCCTCAGTGGAGAGGATGTCCCTATTCCTGTTGGGATGAGATGACCCAGGGTGGGATAATACCCAAGGGGAGATCTTTTTCTCTAAGGAGGAGAGGAAGCACCTGTGGGGGGGGGGCGATTTTTAAGGGTAGGACTTGGAACTGAGGAGGGAGGGGCCTGTGATCAGAATGTAAAGTGAATAAAAACAAAAGAAAAAGAAATAAAGAGCACCTAAATTACGTCGCCTCGGAAGGAGTCCAGTATCAGATTTCACTGACTTTATCTCAGGGGTTAGTATTTTATATCTCAGGATTAGCATTTTTATGGTTGTAAATTTTATTTACTCTTATCAGTTTATGTGAACCAAAAATGCTCACAGGTATTTATTGTGCTTTCAAGTGAAATATTCTCTATTTTGATTTGCAGTCATGTGTTCTGATTTTAGCATTGCTGACAGTTGATCTATTAAATTATAGAAAACTTTAAATTTATATTTTTCCTTTCCTCCTGGAGTATATGAGACTTCTTCCAAACTGACTTCTTCAGTTTGTGTTCCCCAGAAGCAGACCCTGAAATAGGAATGCATATGCACACAATTTATTTAAAAATTGTTTCCAGGAGAAAGGAGTAAAGAAGTGAAATAAACAAACCATGGCAGAGATAAAGCCAATTCAGGAAACACTGAAGGCTGAGAGAAAATGAAAGTCTAGGTCTCCTGCCTCACACTGGCCAAATCTTGAGAGATAACTTACATTCTACTCACTCAGCCAGGTACCGAACAGAAGCCAGGGAGTGAGCAGTCAGATGCTTCTAGCTTTCTGTACCTGCATTTGAGCATTTGAAAAATGACAGCTCTATGAACAAGAGCTGCAGGCACAAGCTTTGTGTAACATCTCATTGCATCTAAGAGAGGCTCAAAAAGACAGCAGAAGGAATCTAAGGGGACCAGAATGGAGTGCTGTTGGTTTCCACTATATACGTCTTCTTTCCTGTCTACAGCAACAAGATGTTTCCCACATAAAGAATATAACTCCTGGGAGAAATATCTGGACTCATAGCTTGGACAGGAACTAGTAATTATCTTGAATATTAAAAATGTAACTGAAGTGTGTGTGTGTGTGTGCATGCACTAGACAAAAGTGATTCTTATTACTATAAACTTTGCCTGTGAATATCTAATGCTTATTAATCAACAGGGCTAAGAAACCAAAATATGTCAGAAACAATGCATTCTATTTCCAATGTTTCTTTTCTTTAATAATTGCTTTAATAGATATATAATAAATAGATAAATAAATGATAGTTTGGTAATTATGTATGAATAGATAATACTAAATAGATGATTGATTGATTGATAGATAGATAGACAGATGGTAGATACATGCATACATAGATAGATAGATAGATAGATAGATAGATAGATAGATAGATAGATAATTTATAGGTAGAGAGAGGGGGAGGGAAAGAGAAGGGGAAGGGAGGGGGAGGGGGAGGGAAAAAGAAGGGGAAGGGAGGGGGAGAGCGGAGGGGGAGGGGGAGGGGGAGGGAGAGGGGAGGGGGAGAGGGGGAGGGGGAGGGAGAGGAGGGGGGAGGGGGAGGGGGAGGGGGAGAGGGAGAGGGAGAGATACCTAATGCATTTGGTTTACTCTTACCCTCATACTTTTTTTTTAATCTCTCTTCTCTTCCTGTTAATTCTTCCCCTGTCTTCTCTACAGATTTCCTTCCCACATTCCTCTCCTGTTGTTTGTTTGTTAGCCAGTGAGTTTGTCCAGGGTCATCTGTATGACCATGGGTTTTGAACTTTCCAGTGGAGTTTGGTGGACTTATCAGTGGAAGAGCCTCTGATAATGACTCTACCTTCCCCAGAATGTGTCAGTGTAGTTCATGGTGGACTGATTGGGCTCTGTAAGTCTCTCTTCTACTGAACTTACTTTTGGCAGGTCAAGTGCAGGCAAATGGGGCTGCAATGAGGTCATGATTACAATGGCTGTGTCAGGTCCAGGAAATGGCATTTAGTAACACTTCTCCTTATCTTCCAGCTCTTCTACTACTTCTTCTGCAATGTTATCTGAACCTTCAAGAGGGTTACATAAATATCCTGTTTAGAAGTGAACACACAAGGGCCCCTTATGTTTATCACCTGAAAGCCAAAAGTCTGTAATCTCCACCACTCACTGCAGTGGAAAGTTTCTCTAATTTCTTCTCAGAATAGCATTTGTTAGTGGGTATGCACATAAGTATTGAGAAGGCCTTTGGTAACATATCAGCTTAGCTGATCAACAATAGTCTGTTTCTCTGCTAGAATATATAACCTGCCCAGCCATGTGCTTTGGAAAATGTTTATAGAACCAAACATGGATTATCTCCTATGAAACTAGCCTCAAACCCAAGCAAAGAGCAGCTGGTTATGCCCATAACAACACTATCACTATTCCAGTAGTGAGGACATCTCGCCTGGCAGGCTGATGTTATAGTTCACAGGGTGCACTGCTGAGTGAACCATATGCCCCTCTCCCCCAGAAACCTGAATACTTTCAACATATTGAAAGTAAACGAGCAGAAAGGGATATTCCAGTTCAGCTCCAGCTTCATTTCTCTATTCCTTTTAACCAAGGTATTTGGTGTCATTGGCAGTAGTGCTACCTCTTTACCTAATGAGTGGCTCTGGAATTTGTGTTACTATATAAAGTAAGACATACCACCATCTCCAAACTGACAGGATGCATATAACCTTACATCCCAACACCAAAGTCAAACCACCGATTTCAGTGGAAGTGTTTTCTCTCCCCCATTCCTTTTTGTCATTATATTATAAATCCTATTTGCATCAATTAAACAGATAAATAAATAAATAATATACCAAATGGAAAGGGAGAGATAAACTCTTTTTGTTTATGCCTAACATGATTATTCATGTAAGAAAACTTTTGAAAGTAAGTCATTATAGTAAGTATTGGAATACTGAGGAAAAAAAATCAACTGCTTTCTAACACTAGCAATGAAAAACTAGAAACTGAAATTCAAATTATAATACAACTTATATGAGAATACCTCAGAAATTCACAGGTACAAGTATATGTACGTGTGTGTGTGTGTGTGTGAGGTAAACAATATAATATGTTAAAATAAATAAAAGAGAATGAAAGAAATGGAAGGATACTCTGTCTTTACTAACATTGAGTCTCAATGCTATCACAATGTCACTTCTTTCAAACTTCTTCTATAAATTTGATACACCCTCTGATACATTCTCAATCAAAATACCAGCCATTACTATATTATTACAACTGACTATAAAGTTCATGTATATGGTGTATGATCCAAAATAAATGATACATTATTGAAGAAGGATAAAGTTGGAAGGTCTATGCTATGCAACTTCTAATTCAATATAAATCTTCAGCAATATGGCACTTATGATAGAACAGACAAAGCAACCAATGGACCAGAGTTGACAGCCTAAAACAGACACATATTTCCACTGATCTTTGATGAAGGTGGCAAAGGCAACACAGTGGAGCAAAGAAAATTTTACAATAAATGGCGATCCAACAACTTGATGTGCTGAGCCATCAGACTCACCACATCCCTCCTCCAATTCAAAAAACTTTCTTTAGAACAAAAGGAAAATATACATTTAAAATTTGAAGACATAAAACTCTTAGAGGATAACAATGGAGAAAAACTAGATGACCTTAGGTTTAGTAACATCTTTTTCTATATAACACCAAAGGCATAAGCCATGAAAAGAAGAATTAATAAGATGGACTTCATTTGAATATAAAATTCCTGTTCCGTGAAAGACACTTTCAAGAAACTAAAAGACAAACCTTTAAAGGGAAGATAATATTTGCAAAAAGCATTTCCAATAAAGTATTGTCCCTTAAAATATATAAAGAATTAAAAATACAACAGTCAGAAATTGTTTTTAAAGTGAACTTTATCTGCTAACACTGTGGTAGAAATACAGCAAACAAACAGAAGAAAATATTTTCCTTATCATTAGCTATCAGGAAACACAAATTAGAAATACAAGGAGATAACACTACACTTACATCCCTAAATGCTAGCAAAGATGTGGACCAACAAAATCTCTTTTCCATTACTGATGAGAATATATAACGATGTGGCCATTTTGAAAGGCAGTTTGGTGATGGACTACAAATTTAAAGATAATCTTACCATATACCCAGCAATCAGGCTTCTCAATATTTAATTTAAAAAACCTTTTATGCAAAACTCTGATTGTGATATTGCAAGCTCTATTCCTAATTGACAAAACAAGGAAGGAACCAAGGTGCCCTTGAATATATTAACCTTGCACACTAGAATGTACTTCTTAGCTATAACAAATGGACTATCAAGCTCTGAAAACTACAGCAGAAATAAAAATGATCATTTCAATCTTAGTTTCCTTTCCTGTTATGATAAAATTCTCTGAGAAAATTAAGTTAGAGGAGAAAAAGTCTCCACCATGGCGAAGAAGTCAAGACAGAAGGAGCTTGAGGATGCTGCTTACATCACATCCACAATCATGAAGCAGAGAGTGAGGAGTCGTGTGTTTCCCCTTCTTTCTTCTTCCTATACAGTCCAGAATGTGCTGCCCATTTTTAGTACAATTCTTTCCACTTAAAAACTAATGATCATGGTCCTTTGCAAGCATGCTCAGCAGCTAAATAATTCCTCAAAAGTGTACCTTCAGGCTTGTGTCCAGGAAATACCAAAGCATCTACAGTTGACTGCATCATGATTACCAAGTAGAAGTGTCCAGTCCTAAGAAAGCACATGATGTGATTCCAGCTACATGGTAGTCTGGAAAGGGAAAACAATGGGCATGGATAAAGATCAATCATGTGGAAATCCTAATGGGGAGACATGAGTAAGCAGAACACAAAAGTTTGTTAGCAAACTGAAACAATTCTGTGTGAACTATAACATGAACAGATGTCACAAAAAAATGTGGAAGTGTCCAGCACTATAAATGGACCCTGATGTAGTCTATGAACATTAGTGTAAGTGATTGTAGCAAATATATTCTCTGTTGAGGGGGCTTTGCCAATAGGAGAAATATATGCACCATAGCAAGCAACAGGAGATAGTTCAGTGCCTTCCTACTATGGGCCTGACTTCTCTAAAAATCATTAGGAAAAATCTTCATTATATCACCAAGTACAAAATCTCATTGCTTTTTATGTTTCAGAGATGTCTAAAAAAAAAAGGTAATTCCTACTTTGACTTTGAGTATTAACCTCTGTAACCAAGTTATGTGGCTTCCACACAAGTAAAAGCAAGTGTCACGACATAGTAGAGCGTGTGTTGTATTCTAACTGGTCGTCCATATGCAAATGTTTTCTCAAATAATTTGAATCAATTAAATGTGCAATTTAAAAATGATTGGCTAAGGTCTATCTAGAATGTCATTTTTTTAATGGAGTGTGGCTTCCTTCTCTTAAAAATAATAGGCCTCACACTTTGAATGTGGCTGGTATGAACTACTAACCGCTATGTTCATTGATCCTCTCTACTGCTCCATCTGACCCCATGGCATGAATAGTCAGTTACTTTGGGAATCTTTATCACTTATGGTGATACATTTTTATAAAAGTATCTTTTGACACAGGAAAGACTGAACTTTTCGTAGAGTTCACAGAAAAGCTAATTTAAACAACAACAAATTACCTTTGAGAATAATGTTTACGACACTTAACTTGTTACCCTACTGTGTACCCAATCTATTGAAGTTCAACTGCCTTTATGAGAACACTATAACCAACCTTCTTTTGCCTTCAATTTCCCATGCAGCCACCCTTTACAACTTAAGCTAATGCATAACTTTAATCATAAGTCATGCCCACTCCCATATACCCGATCCAGAAAAATGTATTTATGTATGTGTGGGTTCTGGTAATCATTTGCTGAAGCAGCCAACTGACTTGAAGCAACCCTATACAGTAACCATCTTTCATAAATGTTTCAGGCAACATGAATATAAGTTGGCAATGTCTGTGTGCCCTGATGTTTATCAGTTGGAGGTCAGTAAAAATTATTCCTTTGTAAAACATTGTTAAAGAAAAGTATCCCACATTCTTTATTTCTTGTCATTTTTCTGTGCTGTTCAGTAACTACAGGGAAAAGTCTTTTGTTGGGTACAGTCATGGATTCAGAGGCTCAACAGACATAGAGTCACAGCTCACTGATAAAGGAGCCAAACTGACCAGATACACAGCAAGCAGGATACAGGAAGTCCAGAACTCAAACATGGGATCTGTTATTGTTATATTAATCCAAGAGGAAGTGCCCTGTTTTCATTTCTTAATGTGTCAACTAACAGTTACCATTTTGGTTACTCTTAATTATCAACTTGACACAGTGTTTATCAGCATGATAACTGTAGAAACACCTGGAGTGAAGGGCCTCTCTGGGTAACTCCATTCCCCCGGTAGTGAATTCTATACTGCATATAGTGGAGAAAGCAAACTGAATGCTGCTGTGCTTGCATTTATTATTATGACTAGCTGTTTCAGGCTTCTGCTGACTTAATTTTCTCGCCATGATAGACTGTATCTTGAACTGTGAGATAAAAATAAACACCTGAGTTGCTTTGTCATGGTAATTTTTATCACAGCAACACAAAGAAACAGCACTCACCTACTTGAATCTCCATATTTATAATACAATATAGCACAATAATAAACCTAAACATTAATCTTATCCCATGATAACATTAACAACCAGATTTGTTATTGCTGTTAAGATTTCATAACAAATAGACGAAATTCCTCATATACCTGTTACCCACAAACAGAGTCTCATTTGGAAATTCAAATATGTAAGTGTTACTACTTTAACTTCATGAAAGCAAACCTGGCATACTATCTGAAGGGAGTGGTTATTTAGTAGTTTTCTTCCCTTTATATTTCTGGATAAATGTTCTAGATAAGAAAATGCATAAAGTTCTTATGAGAATAAGCTCTATGGCCTAGTAAGCATCAGCTTTCAACTTGGCAAGACCCAAAATTTCTAAGAGTGTCTGATTTGAAGATTGTTTCGATCACATTGGCCTGTGGGCATGTCTGTGAGGCAGTGTCTTAATTGCTAATAATATAGAAATGGGCCTGGCCCATTGTAGGTAGGATTAAACCTAGTCAAGTAGACCTGGACTATTTAAAAAACAGTATCTGAACAAGCCAGGCTAAGCAAGCTAGGAAGCAGCATTTCTCTGTGGTTTCTTCTTCTAGCTCTTATCTTGAGTTCTTGCTCTGAGTTCCACCAAGAAAGACTATGTAGAACAGATAAGCCCTTCCCCCACTAAATTCTTTTAATCATGATGTTTATCCCAGTAACAGAAATTAAGCTAGAACACCCTAGTAGGTAAAACAATTACTTTAATAACTAATTATTAATATTACATTTAAAATTGTATACATTGGAGATAAAGACACTCTTATTACTAAATGCATATAGTTTCTTCTTCCACACTAGCACATTCCTCAGTAAATAAAACTACCAGTTTTCAAAGTTCTCTCCTGCACATGCCCTGGCTAGTACTCCCTTTATATCTTGATAAAGGTCATTAACAAGTTACTCCAAAACTGTCAAGGAATACTACCAACCATAATATATTATATAGTCCCACCATGTTGACCTTGTGGAATACTGTGGCCACCTTAGGACATCTTCATTTATATCAATTAAAAGATGAAATACTGCTAACAACAGGGACATATGTTGATATCAGACTGATAGTCACCCATATCTGATGATGAAGAAATCACTGAAAAGCATAGTCTATGATTCTTGACTTCTTACGTACATCCTTTGTTATAAGAATACTCTTAATAATAGGATTTTACTTCCCTAATATATTACATTATTGAAACTGATGACAGGATTTTACATATATAATTAAGGTTCCTGGTAAGGCATTTTTGAGTTCATCAGAAGGGTAAGTTTCTGGGTATGCTTGCCTAACCAATGAGGACTATGCAAAAGAGTAAAGAATCTGAGAAACTCAAAGGAAGGGAGATATTTCCTTGAAGCCATAAAGAAAAAAACTGCCATAGCAAGGAGTGGGACTCATGGCATGGGAGAGCAAACTCTTGGAACTGAAGATCTGAGATCCACAAACAGAAGGAGCCTTCGAAAAGAACCCCAAGACTCAAATGGAGTTACCAATACTTGAATTTCAGACACAGCAAATGAATGCCCATGACATCCAGCTGCATGATAATAAACTTTTCTCACTCTATGCATAATAACTTGTTATGCAGAAATAGAAGACAAGTATCATAATTCACACAGAGCTCACATATAACTTCAGAGTGATGATCACCTTCAGAGCTTTTACTTGATTTGTGGCTGTGTGTGGCAGAGAATAAACTTGTTTCTTTTAATAAAGACCCATGTACTATAGAAAAACACAAGTAACCAAAAGTCAATAAGATGATGTAATGATCAATAATTGTGACTGCACTGAGATAGTGGTTCCTGCCACAATTAGAATCTCCATGTGAAAGAACAAAATATGATGAATATCTGTCTTCATTTGATATCCATGGGCCACAGACTCAAGAATGGATTTTCATTTTTATTTATTTATTTTTGGTGTGTGTGTGTGTGTGTGTGTGTGTGTGTGTGTGTGTGTGTGTGTGTGCTGTATATCCATAGAAGCCAGGAGAGGGTGTTATGTTTCCAGGAATTGGTATTGTAGCTGGATGAATATAGTGTTTGGAATTGTACTCTGGAGTTCTACAAGAGGACAGAGCACTCTTGCCTGCTGAGCTAACTCTCTATCTCTCCTCAAGAAGACTTTTGCCATGACAGAGGTGAAATTTGAAAACAGAGAGCCATCTTCTGGTATGTCAAGCAGTGTACCAATTACTTATGCTAGATATCTAGTGTCTGCATAACTGAGCATAAAAAGCAATAACATGGTATGCTTCATATGGGATATTAATCCAGGAGATATCAGAAGGGCGACCAGGCTGGTGCAATATCTTCTCCATGTTTGCCATTGACACAGATCAGAGTTCCAGTGAGCTTTAGGAGGAAAAAGGAATTACAGCTAAGCTCATTCCTAATGACTTGTTAGAAAGAGACTTTATCTACATACCAAGTCACACCACTGTCACAAAATATCATTTGGCTTCCCCTCAAACAATCCAATTAATAAATTGCAGGGGTCAAGACAAAATAATTATACATTTTGTAATGCACTCTTAGCAGTTGTATTCTATGCCTTTTGCCATATCCAACTAATCATAAAGACAAGTTTTATCATAATGTGGAAAGGAACTAACTATGCAAAGGTATAATTGCCAGAGAACATAGATTGTAATTTCCAGGTTAAAGGCCATGTACTTGAGCAGGAATTTCACTCAAAGATTTGATTCAGGCCCATCTAGCTAATATGATTAGGAAATTTTACCAAAACTAGCAACATAATCCATATATCTAAGCCTAAAAATACTTAATGGGGTGCTTGCTTTAGGAGTGTGCTTGCTACCTTCAGGGAAATTATACAAATTTTCACCAACTATAGACAATTGGTAGCTACCTTCTTCCACAACTGACAACTCCTTGCTCCCTCTTTAACAATCTTTCAATAAAAACATGAGTTCACTTGAGTCTTTCCAACTAGTAGATAGGACCCATCTTCCTGACTAACAGTTTGAACTAGTCCTAAGAACTCCTCTGACTTCTGTGTTAGCCTCCTTGAGTTTCTGGTGAGGTAAAAACTTTCTGGCTTAGTCTGAGAGCTCTAAAATCACCATTTTAGAACTCATTTATGAAGCACAAATCCAAAGCCACATAGAAAAGGAAAGGAAAATGGAGCCTGGAAAGGTGAGAAATGAATAGCATTTGGGCTGTTTATCAATAAATGTCACAGAAGGTTGCTCATCTAGAGAATCTGTTGGGGAAATATGCAGAATGTGGATGAAGAAGTACAAGTAAGATAAAGTAGAAGCTCTGAGAGGTGGATGCAATTAATGTAGCCAGAGGAAGTCTGTGGATATAAATAACAATCATGTTCGGTCTTCTTTGTTCCTACAATGAGTCTCAGAATAAAATGAACCCAGTCAAATACATGTCTTTCACCCTCATAATGCTACATTTGCCCTGTTCCCAGCATTATGATGTATGCTTGATTGAAATTATTCCTCTGTTGACTCTGGCTTCTACTGACCTCTGTCTTTATCAATGGGACAGGGATGGCCAGGCTGGGTAGTCCAAAGAGAAGAAATCTGGGACAGAAATCCTTAGTCAGAGTGAGATAATGTGTATTGTGGCTCACATGAAGCAATGTTTCTCTAATTATACTGACTTAAGCAATTTCTGAAGGCAGGTTCAGCATAGACTGAAAGATTCTAAATTATCTCAACTGACTAAGGGTCTTTGTAAGATTTAGTGTGAGGAACTCATTCAAAGATTCTTTGTACACCTTCTTGGTCTTTCTGCTAGCAACAACTTACAGTAGAATATTCTTATCAGAGATTCTATATGGATTACCTAAAGAAATATGAAAATTTTCTGTAAACAGTCCCATATCCCCTAAAGAAATAGAAACAGTCTTTAATAGTCTCCCAACCAAAAAATTCCCAGGACCTTATGGGTTTTGTGCAGAGTTCTATCAGACCTTCAAAGATGACCTATATCAATACTCCTCAAACTATTCCATAAAATAGAAACAGAGGGTATTCTACCCAACTCATTCTGTGAAGCCACAATTACTCTGATACTTAAACCACACAAAGATCCAACAAACAAAGAGAACTTCAGACCAATTCCCCTTATGAATATTGATTCAAAAGTACTCAATAAAATTCTTGCAAACCAAATCCTTCATGATCAAGTAGGCTTCATCCCACAGATGCAGGGATGATTCAATATAAGGAAATCCATAAACATAATCCACTATAAAAGAAACTCAAAGGAAAAAAAAAACATGATCATCTCATTAGATGCTGAGAAAGAATTTGACAAAATCTAACACCCCTTCATGATAAAAGTCTTGGAAAGATCAGGAATTCAAGTCCCATACCTAAACACAGTAAAAGCAATATACAGCGAACCAGTAGCCAGCATAAAACTAAATGGAGAGAAGCTTGAAGCAATCCCACTAAAATCAGAGACTAGACAAAGCTCCCCACTCTCTCCCTACCTATTCAATATAGTGCTTGAAGTCCTAGCCAGAAAAATTTCTCTAAACAACACAGTACCAATATTTATCTACAGCTATGTCAAAAAACACGTTTCAAGTGGTTTTTGTTTTATCATAGAGCATACAAGATGACACCTTTAGGTACAATATTCTAATACTATGATATAAATGCTGTCATTTCATAGATTAGATATTCAAATCAAAATTCCATATTAGGAAAAGATTCACACTTCAATAGGAAAGACTGTCATAAAATTCTATGTGGAAAATAATTCCCAAAATAGACACTAGCTTATATTCTATATTTTAAAAATGTTTCCCACACTTTAACCAATATTGCACACCTTGGTTTGATAATAATAAAAACAAAATCTGCATCTATGAAAGTTAACTGATCTATAGACAACAAAATATTTCTATGTTCAAAAGACTGTTTTGGGATTGGTTCTCAACACCAAGCTTTGTGTACCATCATTGCAATCAGTATTTGTTGCATTTATAGGATGCCTGGCATCCTTGATTGTCACAGTGGAAGCAGAGATACATGACTCATTTGCTACTTCATGGAGGATTTCTTACTAAGCTTCGAGAGGTCTGGCTGGATGACCAACCCCTGGTATTCACTTTTTCATATGATTGTGGAAGATGTCATGTTCTTCTCAGGATAGAATCAATAATGAGATAGGATTAGGGTAATATGCAATTTTACATTTAAGGCACAATATTTTCTCTTAAGCTTTAAAGCTTCCTGTGGGGTTGATCTCTCTCTTGTTCTGACACTGTCTTCTGTCAATCCTGCTCCATTTTTCCTTCTACCAATCCATGAACATGGGATGCATTTCCATTTTCCAGTGTCCCTGTCAATCCCTTCCTGCAGAGATTTGAAGTTTGTGTTGTAAAATTATTTCAACTGTTTGGTTAGGGTTATTCTAATATGCTTCCTTGTCTTTGATGATACTATAAATGATGATATAAAGTGATCATGGTCTCTTTATTGGTTGCTAGTATATTCAAAAGTTTTATAAGTTGATTTTATACTCTTGCCACATTACTTGATTGTTTCTAGAAGTTTTCTGGTAGAATTACTGAGATTCCCTTCTATATAATATCATATCATCTGTAAATAAGAATAATTCATTTTATTCTTTTTCTATTTGTATGCCTTTAATTTTCTTTTCTTGTTTTATTGCTTCAGCTAGTGATTTGGGAACTGTATTGAAAAAGAATGGAGACAATGGGAAACGTCATCTCATTCCTGATTTTACTGAAGTTTCTTTAAGGTTTTCTCCATTTAGGATAATGTTGGCTGTAGGTTTATCAAAGCTAGACTTTATTAGGTATATTCCCTCCAATTTTACTCTCCTAGGACTTGAAAGTATTGTTGGGTTTTGTTGAAGACATTCTCTGTACCTATTGACATGATCATGTGATTTTTTTTTTATCTTTAAGTTCATTTGTATAATTCATTATAATTATTGAGTTACATATGCTGAACCAATCCTGCATTGAGAGGATAAAGTCAACTTGATCATGGTGGATGATCCTCTTGGTACATAATCTTTCTTTTGTTGGCTAGTATTTTACTGAGAATTTTAGTATATATCTTCATCAGGGATTTTGCTCTGTAATTTTGTATTTCTATTATTGTTGTATCATTACATAGTTTAGTACTGAGTAGTACTGGCTTCATAGAACAAGATTTGGAGTTATCTTCTGTTTTGTTGTTGTTGTTGTTTTGTTTTGTTTTGTTTCTTTTTAAGTTTAAGAAGCATTAATTATAGCTCTTTGAAAGTCCGGTAAAATTCTGCTGTGAATCTATCTGGGTCTGGACATTGTTTTGTTGTTGTTTTGTTTGTTTGTTTGTTGTTTTGGAGGGTTGCAAGACTTTTTATTACTATGTCAACATCCTCATTTATTATGGATCTATTTAGGTTGTTGTTATCTTCTTGGTTTAATACTGATTGTTTGGGTGAATCAAAAAGGCAACACTTCTTTCAGATATTCCAGCTTACTGAAATACATTTTGAAGTATCCCCTTAAAATATTCTGTCTATCATAATATTTACCTGATCATTTCTAATTATGTTAATTTGGGTCATTTTTCCCTTTGGGTTAATTAAACCAAGGTCTGTCAATTTTATTTATCATTAAAAAACCCAGCTCTTAAATTTGTTGAGTCTTCATACTGTTTTCTCTTTTCGTATTTCATTAATCTCTACTTTGGTCTTTATTTTTTTTGCATCAGTACTAAGTTTGGATTTGATTTATTATAGTTTTTCCAGATTAAGTTGGATCATTAGATCATTTATTTTAGTCATTATTGTTTGTTTGTTTATTTATTTATTTATTTATTTATTTATTTATTTATTTATTCATGTTATATCCCAATCACAGCCCTGCTTCCTCCTCTCCTCTCAGTCTCATTCTCATAAGTCCCTCCCCTATTACCTCCTCTCCTTCTCCTCAAAGAAGGGGAAGCTCCTATAAGTTCCAACTTGCCCTGGAACATCAAGTCACAGAAGGACTAAGAGCATCCTCTCCCTCTGAGGCCCAACAGACTGTTCAGTTAGGGGAAGAGGATCCAAAGGCAGGCAACAGAGTCAGAGACACCCCCTACTCTAATATAATGTAGGTATGTACTTAAGGCTATAAACTGCTCTCTTAGAACAGCTTTTAATATACCCCAGAGGTTTTGTTGCATTATCTTCAATTCCATCTAGTTCTAGAAATATTTTTTATTTCTGTCTTTATCTCTTCTTTGACCAAATCATCATTCAGTAATGAGCCATTTAATCTTTATGAATTAATATACTTTCTAGAGTTTTAATAGCTGTTGATTTAAATTTTTATTGCATAATGGTTACATAAGATACATGGAATTATTTCAGTTTTGTGTATTTTAAGGCATGTTTTGTGTCCCAGCGTATAGTCTATTTTAAAGAATTCCCCATGTGTTGCGGAGTGGTAGGTATATACCTCAGAGTTCAGGTAGAATTCTCTGTAGCATTTGTTGGGTCTACTCAACGTAAAATACCATTTAATCCTATGATTTCTCTGTTTATTTTTCTTCTGATAAAGTATTAGTTGGATAAAGTGCAGTGCTGAATGAATCATCTGCAGTTATTAGGTTGTGTTCATCTATATCTTTAATTTCATTAGTATGCTTTTTATGAAACTGGGTGTACCAGAGTTTGGATGCATTTATGTTTAGTGTTGTGTAGTATGTTCTTGACTAGTTGATCCCTTGATTAGAATTAAGTGACTTTTTTTACTTTGATGTTTATTGCTTGCTTGTGTTCTTCATAGTTCCTTTGGTTTTTATCAGTATTTGGGTTTATTTGTTTACATTTTAGAGTCTCTTGGCTGTACTTATTCCTCTCATCAGTTTGGAATAATTCTTGTATTGTTTGGCATTTTTGTTGTTCTAGTATAAGACTTTTTAGGCTGTTCAGATCATGGAAAGTTTTTCTTTCTCCTTCAACTGCAGCTGGGTACAGTCTAGTTTTGCTGGGTACAACAGCCTAGGTTAGCAGTTGTGGTCTTTTAGACCTTGAAGTTTATTTCCCTAGGATGGTTCTAGATTTTGAAGTTTCCATTGAGAAATTAGGTGTTATTCTGATAGTTCTTCCTCGTGTTTTGTCTCTTGCAGCTTTCAATACTTTTACTATATTCTGAATATTTAGCTGTTGATATGTTATGAGGTATTTCTTTTTTGGTATTGTCTAGTTGGAGTTCTGTGTACTACTTTATCTATTTGAGTGTATTTTGCTTAGTTTGGGGAAGTTTTCTTCTATGATTCTGCTAAAACTCAGGTCCATGCTTAAGTTTTGGGGTTCTTCTTTACTTTTTAGTCAATTATATCTTCATTTTGGAGTGTATTCTCGTTGATGTTTCTATCATTTTCCTAAACATTTTCAAATCTTGAGTTATCTTCATTATTTCATTTAAGTATATATATTTGTATTTTCCTGGACATCATTCAAGTATTTATTATTATCATTTTGGAAGTCAGTGAGGTGTTTGCTCGTGTCTTCTTTAATTTACCTAAATTTTTATATAGTTTATTGTTGATTGATATTTTAAATTCTGTGATCTGGGATTCATCTAAGAAGGTCTCATTAGAGAACAGTAATAGAGGTCTTGAGAGTTTGATGGGAGAGATGCTGTTTGGGCCATTTCTATTGTTTATTTTATTTATTTATTTATTTATTTATTTATTTATTTATTTAATCTGAACTTATGGACTTCTTTCTTTAGTTGTATGTCTGATGTGATAAATCAGCCATTCTTAGAATAGGCCTGTGCAAGATATGCACAACTGGCATTGTTGAAGTCAGGTAATGATAGTGGAAGATCTATTTATTTGGACAAAGGAAAGACGGCTCCCAAACCATGAGGTTATATTAAGGTCAGGAAAAAGAGACTCTTGGGTGAAGAGGGTTCACAGCCACAGGTCTGGAGTTAGGCTGTTCGAATTACCAATGACAGAGGATAAGGAAGAGAAGACAGGAAAGCAGTGACTCACTCAGGAAAAGTGTCTCAAGCACAAAGTATATTTATGGATTGTGGGTCTGTAAAAGATTTGTGCAAACCTCTGTTATTGCTAGCCTGGTTTTCTTCATGCTTGAGAGAAGTGACTATCTCTGCAGTCTCTACATTGCTATGAGATTTGGGGTCTCTGCAGTCTTCTGTTCTGCCAACATCTGCTCTGGATTCTCTCCACAAGTCAATATGATCTTTGTAAACTTAATTTACTTTTATCCTGTTTGGCAAAACAACTTCTGTGATTGCTATAATTAAAGAATGATAGCTCTGTAAAATATTTTGGGGCCAATTCTATGGCACTGAAGCAGATGAGCTATTATTCCCAATTCACGGGTTCTTAATTAGCACAAAGTAGTGAGCTGTACTTGAAATTCCTCATAGCAAACGCAAAAAGATATTTAATTTTGAAAGTTAACTATGTGCTATTGAGGTCTTGCTTACTAAAAACTTTAGGATCTTCAGTCTTGCATTAATTTGCTTATTGATATGTTTTGGTTTTGGATAGAATATACTGAAGCAACTTTATATTTTATTTGTAGATCCAGCTAGGCATTGCACATTTGTAAAGCAAATGAGAACTATTGATTCTCACTTGCTGGGCCATTCCATGAGGCCATGGATAAGAAAGTTTTAAATTCACTTGAAAAAAAAAAAACACTTTTCTCACTAAAAAAGAAACAAATTAATTTCTAGATGGGCAATATGTAAAAGAAATGACCACACTTTTGTTATACAATGCAGAACTTTGTGGTTACAATATAAGTAAAGATTCTAAAATTATACAATGTATAGTTGAAGACAAAGTACAAAAAAATTGACTAAATTTATTTTTATATTGAATATGTTTATATAAAATTCAATAAATACTCCTTTTTTATTAGAAATTTTCTTTATTTACATTTCAAATGTTATCTCCTTTCCTAGTTTCCCCTCTGAAAAATCCCCTATCCCCTCCCCACTCCCCCTACTCCCCAATCCACCCACTCCCATTCCTGGCCCTGGCTTTCCCCTATACTGAGGCATAGAACCTTCACAGAACCAAGGGCCTCTCCTCCCATTGATGACTGTCTAGGCCAGCCTCTGCTACATATATAGCTAGAGCCACAAGTTCTACCATGTGTTTTCTTTGATTGGTGGTATAGTTCCAAGGAGCTCTGGGGGTACTGGTTAATTCATATTGATGTTCCTTCTATGGGGCTCCAGTCCCTTTCAGCTCCCTGGGTATTGCTCTAGCTCCTTCACTAGGGACCTTGTGCTCCGTTCAATGGATGACTGTGAGCATCCACTTCTGTATTTACCAGGAACTGGCAGAGCCTCACAGGAGACAGCTATATCAGGCTCCTGTCAGCAGGCTCTTGTTGGCATCTGCCTAGTGTCTGGGTTTGGTTGTTGTTTATGGGGTGGATCCCCAAGTGTGGCATTCTTTGAATGGTCATTCCTTTAGGCTTTGCTCCAAACTTGGTCTCTGTAACTCCTTCCATGGGTATTTTGTTCCTCATTCTAGGAAGGAAAGAAGTATCCACATTTTGGAATCAAAAAATGGGACCTTATAAAATTGCAAAGCTTCTGTAAGGTAAAAGATACTGTCAATAAGACAAAAATGCCACCAACAGATTAGGAAAGGATCTTTACTAATCCTAAATCTGATAGGGGACTAATATACAATATTTACAAAGAACTCAAGAAGCTGGACTCCAGAAAATCAAATAAACCTATTAAAAATGGTGTACAGACCTAAACAAAGAATTCAACTGAGGAATACCAAATGGCTGAGAAGCACCTGAAAAAATGTTCAACATCCTTAATCATCAGGGAAATGCAAATCAAAACAACCCTAAGATTTCACCTCATACCAGTCAGAATGGCTAAGATAAAAACTTCAGGTGACAGCAGATGCTGGTGAGGATGTGGAGAAAGAGGAACACTTCCCCATTGCTGGTGGGCTTGCAAGCTGGTACAACCACTCTGGAAATCAGTTTGGTGATTCTTCAGAAAAATGGACATAGTACTACCAGAAGATCCAGCAATACCTCTCCTGGGCATATACCCAGAAGATGTTCCAACTTGTAATAAGCACACATGTTCCACTATGCTCATAGAAGCCTTATTTATAATAGCCAGAAGCTGGAAAGAAACCAGATGTTCCTCAACAGAGGACTGGATACAGAAAATGCGGTACATTTACAAAATAGATTACTACTCAGCTATTAAAAACAATGAACTTATGAAATGCTTAGGCAAATGGATGTATCAGGAGGATATCATCCTAAGTGAGGTAACCCAATCACAAAAGAACACACATGGTATGGACTCACTGGTAAGTGAATATTAGTCCAGAAACTTAGAATACCCAAGATACAATTTGCAAAACACATGAAACTCAAGAAGAAGGAAAACCAAAGTGTGGATACTTCGCTCCTTCTTAGAATGGAGAACAAAATACCCATGGAAGGAGTTAAGGAGACAAAGTTTGGAGCTGAGATGGAAGGAAGGACCATCCAGAGATTGCCCTACCCGAGAATCCATCCCACATACAACCACCAAACCCAGACACTATTTCATATGCCAGAAAGATTTTGCTGACAGGACCCTGATATAGGTCTTTCTTGTGAGGCTATGCCAGTACCTGGCAAACACAGAAGTGGATGCTTACATTCATCTATTGGATGTAACACAGGGCCCCAATGAAGGAGCTAGAGAAAGTACCCAAGGAGATAAAGAGGTCTGCAAGCCTATAGGAGGAACAACAATACGAACTAGCCAGTAACCCCCAGAGCTGTGTCTCTAGTTGCATATATAGCAGAGGATGGCCTAGTGGGCCATCAATGGGAGGAGAGGCCCTTGGTCTTGAGAAGATTATATGCCCAAGTACAGGGGAATGCAGGTCCAGGGAGCAGGAGTGCATGGGTTGGGGAGCAGAGCAGGGTGGTTGTTATAGGGTACTTTGGGAATAGCATTTGAAATGTTAATGAATAAAACATCTAAGAAAAAAAAAGAAAAGATTCTGTTGGCATTTTCAATAGATTAACTGTGTGGATAAAAATTGAGCCCTTGTTTATACAAAGTCATCTCTAGAGGCTTTTTAAGGCAAAAGCGCTCAGAATCACATTTTAGTGGAATGATTTATGGTAAGGATAGAACTGTTCTACAGGGTGATGGAGAAGAAGAATGAGTAAGTAGATGTTTAAACAAGAATAAAAACTGTCTTGCTGGTTTCTGGCAATCATTGAAGTAGTTTGTCTCAGTGCACCAATGAAAAGTTTACTTCAGACAGAAACCACCACAATTTTCTAAGACATTACAGAAAAATAATTATTAAAACATCATTATATAACTATGTAAAAACAATAACACTAAGAAAATAACAAATTATGAAATGCAACTTGTAGAACTAAATCACAAAATCATAAGTCAAACTTTTTTATTGTGTTTTTCTCTCCTGTAATTTGTCTGAATATAAAACCAACTCTAGAATCCTGTGGTGAAGGCAGAATTTAGTCATTTTGTGACTAAAGACCTAAGGATGAGACCAATCCTAAAACACTCATAATTCTTTAGGGAGCTTATGCAAAACTGTTTCCCTTCCTACTGAATCTGACAAGCAGGTGTGAGTGGGACTGCATACAATCTGTACAGTGCAATTAGATATATCTGTAGCTAGAAAAAGCTCTTTAGGCCTTCCTTTATAACCATTGAAAGCACAGTGCAAATATACATATCTTTATATACCCAGTGAGGTAAACCTTCTAAAACAAATTACTTTCTATTACATTTGGAAAATTATTTTAGGAAAAAAAATGCATGTAATCTTCACCAAAAGGCCTGACCCTGTGGCTCCTGAAGAATTGGGGGAAAGTCATTAGAAATATAGTTGTTAATATGAGAAAAAAAACTTAAAATGAGACAGAATTATTTGAATCTGCATCAGAAGAGAACAACATTCCCCCTGCAGATAATAGAACCAATGACACAGAAGACATCTCTAATAAGGACTCCCTGAATGCAGGCCAATGTGAATGCCAATGTGAGAAAGAAAATTAGGCATCTCTTTTTTGTTTCTCTTTTCAATAATTACAGATCATCAGGAACAATAGGAAAAGAATAACAAACTAGAAGAACCAAACTTCCCTGAGAGGAGAAACTTCTTATGGAATTTAAGATGTTTTCTAAAATTCTGAAATAAAAGACAATATTTAGGCATATTCTAGCAAGAATTCAGTGTGAAACCTTACACAATTATGATCGTATATAACTAAAACAAGTACTGGCTTTATCCATGTCTTCCTGTAAACTTCAACATAAATTTCAGGAATTTTATTGACAGCTAGAGAGGCTTCTTTATAAGTTGTTGATTTGTCTTGCAAATGGTCTTGGTGGGCTTCTGTGATGGCTATTGTTGGTTCTCAACTTAACTATATCTGGAATTAACTAATCCCCAAAAATGGAGGGTACACCTGTCAAGGGTTTCTGCTTAATTTGAAGTGGGAATGTCTACTTATAACCCTGAACCTTGAGGTAGGAAGAGACACATTTGATCCAGATCTAATCTAAGCCATGCCTTCTCCTGGAAGCCTACATAAGGACTTGGAAGAAGGAAGGTTTTGCTCTTTACTTGATTGCTCTCCTCTTGCTAGCAAGTTCATTCCTTCACTGACATTAGAGCCTATTTCTTTGAGATTTCAGTATATACTAAAAACCACATGAGACATATAGCTTCATGAATTGAGCAACTATTGGATTGATGCACTTTTCATTTTTGGCAAGCCATTGTAGGATTATCTGGACTAGAGCATGTCAGGCATGTAAGTCATTCTAGTAAATCACACATTTAAAAGTCACACACATATATGATATAAATTCCAAATGTAAGATCATTCAACACTGAAAGAATCTTATACACTTACCCAAGAACTGTCAAAAGTAATACAGATAATATGTGCAAGAACATTCAAGAAACCCTAACATATGAGGGTACTTATATGAGAAACAGAACAGTACCTAAAATATGGACACAAAGAGAGACATAGGGTTGAATGGCAGATACTAGCCAATATCAACACTTATACTAAAATTAGTACTATATGATATTAGCAAAAGGAAAGACAAATCAACAGATTAAACAGAGTAGAGAACATTGAGATAGATCCATATAAATATTGTCAACCAATCTTCAACAATGGGCCAAAGGCAAGGAAACAGAGCAAAGGCAGACATTTCAACTCCTGGGGCTACAAGTAAGCATTCATATACAAAGAATTCAATCTGGACAAAGTCAATCACAGATGTCAATGTAAAACTATAAAACTCCTAGACTATAGCACAGCATAAAATCCAGCTGACTCTGGGTTTGCTAACAGCTTCATGGGCATACTACCAAAGGCAAAAGCCTTGATAAACTAGACTTCACCCTAATTCTAAAATTTTCCTCTGTAAAAGTTGATACTATGATAATTAAAGAACAAGTTAGAAACTGGAATAAATATTGTAAAATACATATCTGATATCCAGAATAGAAAAATAAAACTTCAGACTGAAGAATAAAACAAACAAAAAAGCAAGCAAACAAACAAAAAAACAGACAACCCAAATAGATGGAGCCCAAAGAAATTAACCGATGTTTCACCAAACAAAATAAGCAAACAAAAAATAAAGACATAAAAAGATGTTCCATGACCTTGGGCATGAACTCAGCAGACAGTCCCAAGATCCTCAGAGGACTCTCTATGGTGCAGGTGCCCTAGAAGGCCCAGGATTTTAGGATCACTGGTGAGTGGAACACAACATCTATTCTAAACAAATCATGACAGGCCTGTGACAGCAGGAACAAGGATACAGGAGCCCTACCTGACCAGAGGTTTGAGTTCCTTCTGATTAGTGCTGGTATACTTTGGTTTCGAACAACCAGACACCCACAGTCCCAATAGGAGACACCATTTCCAGGAGCTGTAACAATCCCAGGATTTTAGGATTACAGGATACCAGGATACCAGGAGCTTGGTCACACCAGGATCCCAGGGTCTCAGAGGAAGCTTGACTGCCAAGAACGCTGACACACCCAGAATCTCAGGTTCACAGGATCCTGGAATCACACGATCACAGAGAAAGCTGGACTCTGAGGAGTCCTGAATCAACTGGGATTATAGGACGGACAGGCTCCAATCAGATATATTGAGGGCACCAAGCACATGAGATAATCAGATGTCAGGAGACAAGCATAAAAACAGAAGCAACAGAAACCAAGCTTACTTGGCATCATCAGATCCAAACTCTCCCACCATAGTAAGACCTGGATACACCATCACACCAGAAAAAGCAAGATATGGAGCTAAAGTCACTTCTCATGATGATGACGGAGGACTTTAAAAAGGACATAAATAACTCCCTTAAAGAAATACAGGAGAACACAGGTAAACAGCTAGAAGTTCTTAAAGAGGAAAATCCCCTAAAGAGTTACAGGAAAACACTACCAAACAGGTGAAAGAATTGAACAAAACCATCCAGGACCTAAAAATTGAAGTAGAAACAATAAAGAAATCACAAAGGGAGACAACTCTGGTGATAAAAACCCTAGGAAAGAAATCAGGAACCTTAGATGCGAGCATTAGCAACAGAATACAAGAGATGGAAGAGAGAATCTCAGGTGCAGAAGATTACATAGAAAACATGGACACAACAATCAAAGAAAATACAAAATACAAAAAGTTCCTCACTCAAAATGCCCAGGAAATCCAGGAAACAATGAGAACACCAAACCTAAGGATAACAAGCATAGATGAGAATGAAGACTTTCAACTTAATGGGCTGGTAAATATCTTGAATAAAATTATAGAAGAAAACTTCCCTAACCTAAAGAAAGAGATGTCCATGAACATACAAGAAGCCTACAGAACTCCAAATAGACTGGACCAGAAAAGAAATTCCTCCCAACACATGATAATCAGAACAACAAATGCACTAAATAAACATAGAATATTAAGAGCAGTAAGGGGAAAAGGTCAAGTAACATATAAAGGCAGCCTTTTCAGAATTACACCAGACTTCTCATCAGAGACTATGAAAGCCAGAAGATCCTGGACAAATGTTATACACACCATAAGAGGACACAAATGCCAGCAGGGGTTACTGTAACCCGCAAAACTCTCAATTACCATAGATGGAGAAACCAAGGTATTCCATGAAAAAACCAAATTCACACAAAATCTTTCCACAAATCCAGCCCTTCAAAGGATAATAAAGGGAAAATTCAACACAAGGAGAAAAATGATGCCCTAGAAAAGCAAGAAAGTAATTCTTAAATGAACCTAAAAGAAGATAGCTGTAAGAGAAGAATCCCAACTCTAACAACAAAAATAACAGGAAGTAACAATTATTTTTCCTTACTATCTCTTAATATCAATGGATTCAATTCCACAATAAAAAGACATAGACTAACAAACTGGTTACATAAACAGGACCCAACATTTTGCTGCATACATGAAACCCACCTCAGGGACAAAGACTGACACTACCTCAGAGTAAAAGGCTGGAAAACAAATGGTCTGAAGAAACAAGCTGGAGTAGCCATTCTAATATCTAATAAAATTGACTTCCAACCCAAAGTTATCAAAAAAGACAAGGAGGGGCACTTCATACTCATCAAAGGTAAAATCTACCAAGATAAACTCTCAATTCTGAATATCTATGCTCCAAATGCAAGGGCATCCACATTCATTAAGGAAACTTTAGTAAAGCTCAAAGCACACATTGCACCTCACATAATAATAGTGGGAGACTTTAACACCCCACTCTCATCAATGGACAGATCCTGGAAACAGAAACACTTTAAAACTAACAGAAGTTATGAAACAAATGGTTTTAACAGATAACTACAGGATATTTTATCCTAAAACAAAAGGATATATCTTCTTCTCAGCACCTCATGGTACCTTCTCCAAAACTGACCATTTAATTGGTCAAAAAACAGGCTTCAACAGATATAAAAATATTGAAATTGTCCCATGCATCCTATCAGATTACCACAAACTAAGGCGGATCTTAAATAACATCATAAATAATAGAAAGCCAACACTGATGTGGAAGCTGAACAACACTCTACTCAACCATAACTTGGTCAAGGAAGAAATAAAGAAAGAGATAAAAGACTTTTTAGAGATTAATGAAAATGAAGACAGAACATACCAAAACTTATGGGACACAATGAAAGCAGTCCTAAGAGGAAAACTCATAGCTCTGAGTGCCACCAAAAAGAAACTAGAGAGAGCACACACACTAGCAGCTTGACAGCACACCTAAAAGCTCGAAAACAAAATGAAGCAAACTCACCAAAGAGGAGTAGATGGCAGGAAATAATCAAACTCAGGGTTGAAATCAACCAAGTGGAAATAAAAAGAACTATACAAAAATCAAACAAAACAGGAGTGGTTCTATGAGAAAATCAGCAGGAAAAATAAACCTTTAGTCAGACTAACTCGAGGTCACAGAAACAGTATCCTAATTAACAAAATCAGAAATGAAAAGGGAGACATAACAACAGAATCTGAGGAAATCCAAAGCATTACCAGATCCTACTTCAAATAAAGCTATACTCAACAAAGCTGGAAAACCTGGATGAAATTGACAAATTTCTGGACAGATACCAGGTACCAAAGTTAAATCAGGATCAGATTAATGATCTATACAACCCCATATCTCCTAAAGAAATAGAAACAGTCATTAATAGTCTCCCAACCAAAAAAAAGCCGAGGACCAGATGGGTTTAGTGCAGAGTTTTATCAGACCTTCAAAGAAGACCTAATTCCAATTCTCCTCAAACTATTTCACAAAATAGAAACAGAAGGTACTCTACACAATTCATTCTTTTTTTTTTTTTTTTTATGAATTTCCCTTACCTACCAAAGCTGCAGCAATCACTATCAGAAGCTTTGTAAGTACAACAGAGCATTATCTATTTCCTAGGGGGAGGGATATTTCTTTTTTTTTTAATTTTTAATATTTTTATTACATATTTTCCTCAATTACATTTCCAATGCTATCCCAAAAGTCCCCCATACCGCCCCCCACTTCCGTACCCACCCATTCCCATTCTTTTGGCCCTGGCATTCCCCTATATTGGGGCATATAAAGTTTTCAAGTACAATGGGCCTCTCTTTCCAGTGATGGCCAACTAGGCCATCTTTCGATACATATGCAGCTAGAGACAAGAGCTCCAGGGTACTGGTTAGTTCATCATGTTGTTCCAACTATAGGGTTGCAGATCCCTTTAGCTCCTTGGGTACTTTCTCTAGCTTCTCCATTGGGGCCTTGTGATACATCCAATAGCTGACTGTGAGCATCCACTTCTGTGTTTGCTAGGCCCTGGCATATTCTCACAAGAGACAGCTATATTTGGGTCCTTTCAGCAAAATCTTGCTAGTGTATGCAATGGTGTCAGCGTTTGGAAGCTGATTATGGGATGCATTCATGGATACGGCAGTCTCTAAATGGTCCATCCTTTCATCACAGCTACAAACTTTGTCTCTGTAACTCCTTCCATGGGTGTTTTGTTCCCAGTTCTAAGAAGGGGCACAGTGTCCACATTTTGGTCTTCATTCTTCTTGAGTTTCATGCGTTTAGCAAATTGTATCTTATATCTTGGGTATCCTAAGTTTTGGGCTAATATCCACTTATCAGTGAAGACATATTGTGTGAGTTCCTTTGTGATTGTGTTACCTCACTCAAGATGATGCCCTCCAGGTCCATCCATTTGGCTAGGAATTTCATAAATTCATTCTTTTTAATAGCTGAGTAGTACTCCATTGTGTAAATGTACCATAATTTCTGTATCCATTCCTCTGTTGAGGGACATCTGGGTTCTTTCCAGCTTCTGGCTATTATAAATAGGGCTGCTATGAACATAGTGGAGCATGTGTCCTTTTTACCGGTTGGGACATCTTCTGGATATATGCCCAGGAGAGGTATTGCTGGATCCTCCGGTAGTACTATGTCCAATTTTCTGAGGAACCGCCAGACTGATTTCCAGAGTGGTTGTACAAGCTTGCAATTCCACCAACAATGGAGGAGTGTTCCTCTTTCTCCACATCCTCACCAGCATCTGCTGTCACCTGAATTTTTGATCTTAGCCATTCTGACTGGTGTGAGGTGGAATCTCAGGGTTGTTTTGATTTGCATTTCCCTGATGATTAAGGATGTTGAACATTTTTTCAGGTGCTTCTCTGCCATTCAGTATTCCTCAGGTGAGAATTCTTTGTTCAGTTCTGAGCCCCATTTTTTAATGAGGTTTTTTGACTTTCTGGAGTCCACCTTCTTGAGTTCTTTATATATATTGGATATTAGTCCCTTATCTGATTTAGGATAGGTAAAGATTCTTTCCCAATCTGTTGGTGGTTTTTTTTGTCTTATTGATGGTGTCTTTTGCCTTGCAGAAGCTTTGCAGTTTCATGAGGTCCCACTTGTCAATCCTCGATCTTACAGCACAAGCCATTGCTGTTCTATTCAAGAATTTTTCCCCTGTGCCCATATCTTCAAGGCTTTTCCCCACTTTCTCCTCTATAAGTTTCAGTGTCTCTGGTTTTATGTGAAGTTCCTTGATCCACTTAGACTTGACCTTAGTACAAGGAGATAGGAATGGATCAATTCGCATTCTTCTACATGTTAACAACCAGTTGTGCCAGCACCATTTGTTGAAAATGCTGTCTTTCTTCCACTGGATGTTTTTAGCTCCCTTGTCAAAGATCAAGTGACCGTAGGTGTGTGGGTTCATTTCTGGGTCTTCAATTCTATTCCATTGGTCTACTTGTCTGTCACTATACCAGTACCACGCAGTTTTTATCACAATTGCTCTGTAGTAAAGCTTTAGGTCAGGCATGGTGATTCCACCAGAGGTTCTTTTATCCTGGAGAAGAGTTTTTGCTATCCTAGGTTTTTTGTTATTGCAGATGAATTTGCAGATTGCACTTTCTAATTCGTTGAAGAATTGAGTTGGAATTTTGATGGGGATTGCATTGAATCTGTAGATTGCTTTTGGCAAGATAGCCATTTTTACAATGTTGATCCTGCCAATCCATGAGCATGGGAGATCTTTCCATCTTCTGAGATCTTCTATAATTTCTTTCTTCAGAGGCTTGAAGTTTTTATTATACAGATCTTTCACTTCCTTAGTTAGAGTCATGCCAAGATATTTTATATTATTTGTGACTATTGAGAAGGGTGTTGTTTCCCTAATTTCTTTCTCAGCCTGTTGATTCTTTGTGTAGAGAAAGGCCATTGATTTGTTTGAGTTCATTTTATATCCAGTTACTTCACCGAAGCTATACATCAGGTTTAGGAGTTCTCTGGTGGAATTTTTAGGATCACTTATATATACTATCATATCATCTGCAAAAAGTGATATTTTGACTTCATCTTTTCCAATTTGTATCCCTTTGATCTCCTTTTGTTGTCGAATTGCTCTGGCTAGGACTTCAAGTACAATGTTGAATAGGTATGGAGAAAGTGGACAGCCTTGTCTAGTCCCTGATTTTAGAGGGATTGCTTCAAGCTTCTGACCATTTACTTTGATGTTGGCTACTGGTTTGCTGTAGATTGCTTTTATCATGTTTAGGTATGGGCCTTGAATTCCTGATCTTTCCAAGACTTTTATCATGAATGGGTGTTGGATCTTGTCGAATGCTTTTTCCCCATCTAAGGAGATGATCATGTGGTTTTTGTCTTTGATTTTGATAATATACTGGATTACGTTGATGGATTTCCGTATATTGAACCATCCCTGCATCCCTGGGATGAAACCTACTTGGTCAGGATGGATGATTGTTTTGATGTGTTCTTGGATTCCGTTAGCAAGAACTTTATTGAGGATTTTTGCATCAATATTCATAAGGGATATTGGTCTGAAGTTTTCCATCTTTGTTGGGTCTTTTGGTGGTTTAGGTATCAGAGTAATTGTGGCTTCATAGAATGAGTTGGGTAGAGTACCTTCTGTTTCTATTTTGTGGAATAGTTTGTGAAGAACTGGGATTAGATCTTCTTTGAAGGTCTGATAGAACTCTGCACAAAATCCATCTGGTCCTGGGCTTTTTTTAGTTGGGAGACTATTAATGACTGCTTCTATTTCTTTGGGGGATATAGGGCTGTTTAGATCATTAACCTGATCTTGATTCAACTTTGGTACCTGTTATCTGTCTAGGAACTTCTCCATTTCATCCAGGTTCTCCAGTTTTGTTGAGTATAGCCTTTTGTAGAAGGATCTGATGGTGTTTTGGATGTCTTCAGGATCTCTTGTTATGTCTCCTTTTTCATTTCTGATTTTGTTAATTAGAATGCTTTCCCTGTGCCCTCTAGTGAGTCTGGCTAAGGGTTTATCTATCTTGTTGATTTTCTCAAAGAACCAGCTCCTTGATTGGTTGATTTTTTGAATAGTTCTTCTTGTTTCCACTTGGTTGATTTCGCCCCTGAGTTTGATTATTTCCTGCCGTCTACTCCTCTTGGGTGAATTTGCTTCCTTTTGTTCTAGTTCTTTTAGGTGTGTTGTCAAGCTGCTAATGTGTGCTCTCTCTAGTTTCTTTTTGGGGGCACTGTGAGCTATGGGTTTTCCTCTTAGAAATGCTTTCATTGTGTCCCATACGTTTGGATATGTTGTGGCTTCATTTTCATTGAACTCTAAAAAGTTCTTTCTTTATTCCTTCCTTGACCAAGGTATCATTGAGAAGAGTGTTGTTCAGTTTCCACGTGAATGTTGGCTTTCTATTATTCATTTTGTTATTGAAGATCAGCCTTAGTCCATGGTGATCTGATAGGATGCATGGGACAATTTCAATATTTTTGTATCTGTTGAGGCCTGTTTTGTGACCAATTATGTGGTCAATTTTGGAGAAGGTACCTTGAGGTGCTGAGAAGAAGGTATATCCTTTTGTTTTAGGATAGAATGTTCTGTAGATATCTGCCAGATCCATTTGATTCATAACTTCTGTTAGTTTCACTGTGTCCCTGTTTAGTTTCTGTTTCCATGATCTGTCCATTGGTGAAAGTGGTGTGTTGAAGTCTCCCACTATTATTGTATGAGGTGCAATGTGTGCTTTGAGATTTACTAAAGTTTCTTTAATGAATGTGGCTGCCTTTGTATTTGGAGCATAGATATTCAGGATTGATAGTTCCTCTTGGAGGATTTTACCTTTGATGAGTATGAAGTGCCCCTCCCTGTCTTTTTTTATGACTTTGGGTTGGAAGTCAATCTTATCAGATATTAGAATGGCTACTCCAGCTTGTTTCTTCATACCATTTGCTTGGAAAATTGTTTTCCAGCCTTTCATTCTGAGGTAGTGTCTATCTTTTTCTCTGAGATGAGTTTCCTGTAAGCAGCAAAATGTTGGGTCTTGTTTGTGTAGCCAGTTTGTTAGTCTATGTCTTTTTATCGGGGAGTTGAGTCCATTGATATTAAGAGATATTAAGGAAAAGTAATTGTTGTTTCCTGTTATATTTGTTGTTAAAGGTGGCATTCTGTTTTTGTGGCTGTCTTCTTTTAGGTTTGTTGAGGGATTACCTTCTTGCTTTTTCTATGACGTGGTTTCCGTCCTTGTATTGGTTTTTTTCTGTTATTATCCTTTGAAGGGCTGGATTCGTGGAGAGATAATGTGTAAATTTGGTTTTGTCGTGGAATACTTTGGTTTCTCCATCTATGTTAGTTGAGAGTTTGGCTGGGTATAGTAGCCTGGGCTGGAATTTGTGTTCTTTTAGTGTCTGTATAACATCTGTCCAGGATCTTCTGGCTTTCATAGTCTTTGGTGAAAAATCTGGTGTAATTCTGATAGGCTTGCCTTTATATGTTACTTGGCCTTTTTTCTCTTACTGCTTTTAGTATTCTATCTTTATTTAGTGCATTTGTTGTTCTGATTATTATGTGTCGGGAAGTATTTCTTTTCTGGTCCAGTCTATTTGGAGTTCTGTAAACTTCTTGTATGTTCATGGGCATATCTTTCTTTAGATTTGGGAAGTTTTCTTCTATAATTTTGTTGAAGATGTTTGCTGGTCCTTTGAGTTGAAAATCTTCATTCTCATCCACTCCTATTATCCGTAGGTTTGCTCTTCTCATTGTGTCCTGTATTTCTTGAATGTTTTGAGTTAGGATCTTTTTGCATTTTCCATTTTCCTTGATTGTTGTGCCGATGTTCTCTATGGAATCTTCTGCACCTGAGATTCTCTCTTCCATCTCTTGTATTCTGTAGCTGATGCTCGTATCTATGGTTCCAGATTTCTTTCCTAGGGTTTCTATCTCCAGTGTTGTCTCATTTTGGGTTTTCTTTATTGTGTCTAATTCCCTTTTTAGTTCTAGTATGGTTTTGTTCATTTCCATCATCTGTTTGGATATGTTTTCCTGTTTTTCTTTAAGGACTTCTACCTGTTTGATTGTGTTATCCTGTTTTTCTTTAAGGAGTTGTAACTCTTTAGCCATGTTCTCCTGTAATTCTTTAAGTGAGTTATTAAAGTCCTTCTTGATGTCCTCTACCATCATCATGAGATATGCTTTTAGATCCGTGTCTAGCTTTTCTGGTGTGTTGGGGTGCCTTGGACTGGGCGAAGTGGGAGTGCTGGGTTCTGATGATGGTGAGTGGTCTTGGTTTCTGTTAGTAAGATTATTACGTTTACCTTTCGCCATCTTGTAATCTCTGGGGTTAGTTGTTATTGTTGTCACTGTTTAAAGATTGGAGCAGACTCTGTGTTCCACTCACCAGAAGTCTCAAAATCCTGTGGCGGGTGTCGTGGGTAGCTGGCGGGTGTCAGCCGACCCTGATCTCTAGCTACCTCGGTGCTGGTCAGACCGGAAGAGGCTTGTGGCCCTACTCAGGCCGGTTTTCTGCTTCCCTAACTAATGCAGTCTCAGGTCCCACACGCAATTGGATTGGAGCAGAAGCTGTGTTCCACTCACCAGAAGTCTTAAGATCCTGTGGCGGGTGTTGTGGGTAGCTGGCGAGTGTCAGCCGACCCTGCGCCCTAGCTACCTCGGTGCTGGTCTGACCGGAAGAGCTACCCAATTCATTCTATCAAGCCACAATTACTCTGATACCTCAACCACAAAGACCCAACAAAGAAAGAGAACTTCAGACCAATTTCCCTTATGAATATCAAAGCAAAAATACTCAATAAAATTCTTGCAAACTAAGTCCAAGAACACATCAAAATGATCATCATCATGATCAAGTAGGCTTCATCCCAGGGATGCCCGGATGGTTTAATATATGGAAATCCATCAACATAATCCACTATATAAACAAACTCAAAGACAAAAAAACACATGATCATCTTCTTCGATGCTGAGAAGGCATTTGACAAAATCCAACACCCATTCATGATAAAAGTCTTGGAAAACATGGATGGACACAACAATCAAAGAAAATACAAAACTCAAGGCCCATACATAAACATAATAGAAGCAATATACAGCAAACCAGGAGCCAACATCAAACTAAATGGAGAGACTTGGAGCAATCCTACTAAAATCAGGGACTTGGCAAGGCTGTCCACTTTCTCCCTACCTATTCTATATAGTACTTGAAGTCCTAGCCAGAGCAATTAGAGAACAAAAGGAGATCAAGGAGATACAAATTGGAAAGGAAGAAGTCAAAATATCACTGTTTGCAGATGATATGATAGTATATATAAGTGACCCTAAAAATTCCACCAGAGAACTTCTAAACCTGATAAACAGCTTCAGTGCAGTAGCTGGATATAAAATTAACTCAAACAAGTAAAACATAGAAGAAAACAACTTTGACCATCAAAATGTTGTGGAAAAAATTTTAACACAGCTAAAGTTCTACTCAGATGGGGACAGGATGGGACAGATATTTTAGACACAGAACTACATATCCTTCCACTCTGGAATGCTGAGATAAATTCAAGTAGTTTCCACAGCAAATAAAAATAAAAATAAAAATAAAGTAAAATAAAAACCGTGAAAGATAGAATGCAAAACAGATTGAGACCAACACTTAGGAAATATTGGCAATGATAAAATAACTAAGATCAAATAAGTACAGAAAATACAAAAGAGATGATTTCATTATCTTTGGTTTCCTCTCAAGAAGAAAATAGCAATACAAGCAATCATATATTGCACAGACGTTGTTATAAAGCATAATTTTAAATGTCTTTAATTTTGTATTAACATGGAGGAGGAAATAGAATTTCACTGAGAAACCAGAAGCGAAATAAGTATTAGTAAAAATTAGTATATCCACATATCTATTATCAGATGAACTGAAGTAAATAAACAAATGAATTAGGTATGTTTAAAATAAATATGCCTACAATATTCCAAATAAAATGTCTAATCCTTACAAGTCATTTCATTTCAACCTAAATCATTCACCCAGAGAAAACCACGTTAAAGATACTATCATTTAAAGTTGATTTTTTTAAAAATCTTCAAGTATGTATATTATTGATACTATTGTGGTTATCATCCATTGATTGTCAACTTGATGGGATTTAGTGCTAGCACACACAGAGTCCTCTGCATGTCTGTGAGGAAGTTTCTAGATTATGTTAGTGGAGATGGAAAGACCCACCTTAAATGCTAACAACACCACTCAGTGGGCTGGATATTCATTGGATAAAAAGGGGAACTAAACTGAACTGTGCATTAATGTTTTTACCATTGTCTGGTTTCTGATGAAAATTCAAGGTGACCAACTTTCCAATTTCCAGTTACAATTTTCAATTGTACCCTTGAACTGTAAGCTAAAAATAAACCCCTATTTCCTTATGCTGTTCAGTCCAGCAACAGAGAAGTAACTGATACAACACCTGAGGCAGAAAGCATGAGACAAGTCTACTACACATCTAAAGTTAACAAGGATTTCATAAAAAGATGAGCAATGGAGGAAGATGTTATTGAAAACACTAAATCCACCTTGCCAAGTCACTGTGTATCCAAAAACTCAAGCCACTTAAAGTTCCTGGTGAAGAAGAAAAGCAGTTAGCTCTTAGAGAAGTGACATGAAGAGCTTGTTAGCCCAACTCCATAAAACACCAGGGCACCAATTCCTGCTTGTCTTCTTCAGCACTCAGCTCAGGAGTACTTTGGAAGCCAACACTACTTTCCTGGAAAACTTGAGAAGTGTCAGCAAGGATGCTGTGGGCTGTGAGACCTAGTGATCTTCAGGGCTGGTACACATGAGAATCACAGTGTCCATTGAGTTATTCAATATTGCCTACATAGATGTTTAGATTACCTATCTAGGCTCTATGTACAGAGCCACTCCAATTTTATGTGTGGGAATCTAAGCCCAGAATAATAATTGTGCTTCCATACATTTTAATGTCTTTCACCAGCATAGATGTACCCTCATGTATTCAGGCACTTTGGCACAGAGCTTAGGTATAACTGCTTTCTTAGAGAATGTTGCCGGTCTCTGTCTGCACTGGCATGGAAAGGAAAATCAATGTAAAAATGGGTTATTGAGTAGACTTACATCTATTAAAAGTTGATGTTAAGTATAGTGGGAATGGCCATGGCATGGGTAAAGTACCAGTGGGAATTGGTTTTCCAAGCTATAAAATAAGCATTTACCCATTGGCTTTCATCCTCTATTTGATAGAGGCATAAACCACTCACATTTCTAAAGCTATTATGTAAATATCTACCAGGCTATTGCAGGATCCCATCTTAACAGCACTGAAGCTGTGGCTATGGGTTTCTATGGTAAAATGAAGGGAATATTATGGCCCCCTTTTGAGATTTGTCTTCCATTTCCTCATAAAAGTAGTTTACTTCTTCTCACCTGCAGTGAATTTCTCTTTCCCATTACACAAGGAAATAGAGAGATGCCAAGCTCACCCCAGTCAACAAACAACTGCTTGTATACCTGTCCACCAAGATAAAAAGACACCCCTATACACACATACACTGTAGCTGCTTCTGTGAGCATGCGCCAGGGCAAAGGAACCTACTACAGTTACTTCCATGCACATGGAGAGAGACAGAGGCCCAGAGTCTATAACATAAGGCATGTGTGAACAACTTGAGACTGATAGATGGGAATGGGGTGTCACCAGGGCTGAGCAATACCTGTACTTAACTCAGGTTCCTAGACACACAGCAGTTCCATGTCCTGGGCCCCTTTCTATTCAGGGAGTCTTTAACTACACTTGCTAATAAACTCCTCCACTTTTACCCTTCTTTGACCTGTTTCTGTCTTTCAGTTCCTTAGCCCATAGAAAGAGGAACTCTCCAACCCAGTCTATGTCAACAGAAGAAAACCCAAGTTGGAAGCCAAAGATAAATAGTGCAAGTTGGGTGAGTGATATTGGTTCAAAGCAGGTCATAGTAATGGTTACACTGTTCCAGATACATCTCTGAAATCAGAGAAGACACAGCAATCACAAAGCACTTTGCATGGGAAGGCTCTAGTACAAACATTTTTGAAATACCCATTAGCTTTGTGTGAACAGTGTCCACGACATCATTATAGATGCCAGTAGAATTAATACAAAAAGTGAATGTGTTACAATGAACTGGCCCCTCCTCTGCCTAGAGTTGATGCAATATTCCTTTCACTTCCCCACCACATACTTTAAATACCTCCTTGTGGATAAACCCTCCTTAATTATCCTAGCTTGAATGAAGCATCAGCATCTTTATAGACTTGGGCCACAACTTCATTGGGGTGTAGAGTTTATTTTCATTCCCATGATGGGCAGACTGTCAACACTAACCTTGATATACTGTTTCGCACTTTATTATTGGGAAAATTCCTCTTTGATACAACAACTCAAGAATGAGATTGTTAGTGATAAAATAAAAATGATGGCTCTTCTTCCTCACAGTGCCTCATATATACTGAATGGGTATCATCCAAGTATAAAAGATTATTAGTCAACAGGTACACAACATTAACTGCTTTTTCACAGTGCCCAGTATGTCTCCTTAATGAGGAAACTGCCTGTAGCTCGTCTGTCTGTGCAAGCTTGTACCTACGTTGTGAGTGTTTTTACAAGCATCTCAGCAGTGTGCATTGTGTTCATAGTTCCCATAAGTATTGTAACTCTGGCTGACATGCTGATGCTCTGGGCTCTTCTGCCTTAGGGACAGTTAATAAGTTTTGTACTACTTTAAAGTGTTGTTTTATGTTATTCTCGAAAAAGAAAGAAAGCACTTTTTATTTCGCCATGTTGGTCATTCTACTTTGCTGGAAAAAAACTCTAAAGCTTTAATAAAAATTCGTAACAACCCCAAAATCTTTCTCTCTGATTGTGTCCATAAAAGGTCAATATTCAGACTCTTCTGCATAGTTCCCCAGCTATTTATGCAAAAGTCACCACACAGGGCAACACACACTATTAACCACATATTCATTTTCCATATTTATTAAAATACAATAGTATGCACTACTTTAAATTCTCAGCATTACTTTGAGTTACAGCATTTGCTCTGATGTTACCACTATTTAATTTGCTTCAATTCGTTAGTGGATTTTTCTATAGCTGAGACTTGAAATGTTTCCTGAAGACCCATAAATTAAACAGTGGTCACTCAGAATGGCACTATTAGAAGATTGTGGGACCTTTAAAGTGATCTGATGGAAGTATGCCAATCATGTGGGACATGCCTACAGAGAAATAGTGAGACTCCAACCCTTTGTCTATTCTTGTTCCCTTCCTGGTGGAGAAGGAAGCAGCTTGACCCAGCCATATGCCTTCACAAAAAGTGCTGTCTCACTTTGGGCTCAAAAGCAACAGAGGCAATCATGCATGGAGACCTCTAAAACCAGGAGCCATAATCAAACTTTCCTGTTTGTAAAATGACTGTGTCAGCTACTTTCCAAATTCACACTAGCTAACACTAATTGCTTTTGTACCAATGTGGAATTGAAAATGTCCAGTTATGGATAGAATAATAATAAAGACAAATTGCCATTTATTTTGTAGATTAAATTCTTCTTCTTTGTGTTAAATGCAATCCACCTTATATTAAATTTACTACTGTTGGCTAAGTGTTAACAGGGTACATTTAATACCATTTGTATAATGTTTTATAATTAATCTAAGTATCACATCTCTGGAAGACTCCCACAAGTTACTCTGTAGGATATCAAGAACTACAAACTGTGTACCTCCATACCAAAAGACACTACTGTGCAGGTTGGTTTTTGTCAACTGGATAAAATCTTAGGCATTATTAGAGAAGAGAGAATTTTTTTACTGAGAATATGTTTCCTTAAGACTTACCTGTAAGCAAGTCTGTGGGATATTGTCTTGATTAATGACTGATATAGGAAGGCCCAGCATAGTGTGCCGTCCCTAGGCAGGTGGTCCTGGGTTGTGTAAGAAAGCAGGCTAAGCCAGGTGTAGAAAACACACCAGTAAGCAGCATTCCACCTTAACTCTGCTTTGGTTCCTACCTCTGGGGTCTTTGTCAAGACCCCAGGTTGATAAATATTTTTCCCAATACTTCATAATCTTTGTATTTACCAAGGCAAGTGGGAATAAATACAGAGTCAGTCTTAAAAGGCCTCATGAAAGCTATCCCTGGTGTTATGTCTTTCTACCCACATTTTGCTAGTTAAAGTAAACTTATGGACAAATGTAACTTTAAAAGTTACAGAGAAGTACAAGCATAGAATTGTAGGAAGAAAAGCAGAATAAAAATGAACCCTGGGGCAAATCCCCATTGACTGGTGTATTGACACTTAGGTAGTCAGTTGTAAATACATGCCTCTAAAAGGAGGTTAATCATTTGTACATGCATGCATGTGTGTGTGAGTATGTGTTTGTGTGTGTATTAATCATATATGTGTGTGTATGTTGACAATGTCCCATTTCCCCAAATACTCAATGTTCTATAAAGACTATATCTGTATCAACATAGTCCTAGCCATATATGTTAAAATTCTGCTGTCATTAAACAGTGACATCTTTTCCTCAAGACTTAGCCTGCATTGTCCTGACACAACAACATGAGCATAAGAGATTAATAAAGAAATCTGGTCCCAGGGAGGAGTCTGTGAGGACAGAAGGATGAAAGAGTTGGGTAAAAGACAACACGAGGGAGGTTCACTAGCACGGCATACAACTGATATTTAACACACACAACTTTTAGAGCTGTCCACCCAGTGGTCAAAACAAGTGACATTGTTAACCAATTCCTTTTTTATTTTGTTAAGGTGGCACCTGACATTGAGTCGCCTTCATTTCCAGGTCATGCTTCAGGTGTGCACTCTTGGGAGTGCCTGCCTGTGTCTATGGACACCCCAGACAGTAGCAACAAAAGATACAAAACAGGAAATGAAAGGTCAGATTCATTGAATCTGTGGCTATACAAAACTAGCCTGTTTAGTTACCCATTTCAGCACAGAAAAGTCAAGAAATCCTTCATTAATGCACAAGCATTGCCCAATAGCAGCACACACATAATGACATGGGCAGTTCACCAGGCTGTTTGAACATCTCCTTTCATTTGGTTCACATATAAATGACCCCAGATGTGGAACTGCTGTTATTAAATGTCTAGCATTTAAGATATGAAATATACAATGAATGGCTATTTACCCAGAACAATTAAATCTTACCTTTTTCAGTCTCAGAGTTCATTTATTTTATCTCAAAGGACTTTGGGTGCATTTTAATGCAGCCTGGTTGACCACTTCTGAGATCTGTGTTTGCATCTAAGCTCTCCCTGCCCTGTATGCTTTCATAAGGGTCAGACCTGAATGTTTATATTTATGTCTGAAGGCCCCTCCCTTCCAGATGACTCACTTCCTTTCCTCTTAATATTCCAGATTTATTTCCAATGTCTTATTCATACAAAGTCTAAAACTATCAAAATCTAAAAACATTTTGCTTTGTTATTTCCCTTCTAATAGATGAATGAATCTTTGCAGTATATACATTCCCAAAGTGCTTCATTAGAATAATTGCTGTATTTTTACATTTTGTGTTTATGAGTCCCAATAAACATCCTGATGACATCAAAGTGATTTCATTATGATGTAAAATATGATCTGGGTTAGTAGAGCTAGGAGTCCTGCTATCTGCTTTCGCTTGTCATTTGTCAAAAGAATAGACACATAAATTATAGTAAATAATCTATTTAACAAATGTTCTGTTGAAAATGAATGTTTACTTGATCCAGGGGTATTCTTCTGCATGTAAAGGCAACATCGTTTATGTATAAGTAATAAGATAGTGAAGTGTTTCACAATGGAAAGCTCCTAATCTATAAAGAAAATAGGACTTCTAGGAATACTGAGAATGTTGTCTCCGAAGCAGATATCCAAGACAAGCAAAATTGCACACAGGCAGACCTTGGGAAGTCACCTCTGTTCCTCTCTACTGACAGCTTGTCTGTGATCAGTGTGGGGGGAAAAAATCATACAATCAACAGAATTTCTTATGCATTGTTTACTTCTCTAGACTCAACCCTAGGTCACACATTTGGATGTGTGTGGCCTCTCTTCCTTTGATTGCTATAAATTCTTAGATAGATGATAGATAGATATAAAGCTAAATATAAGAGAGTTAGATATAGAGATAGATATATGATAGATAATGGATATATTTAGAGATAGATAGAGATAAAGATAAATATAGATATAAGATAGATAGATAGATGATAGATGATAGATAGATGATAGATGATAGATAGATAGATAGATAGATAGATAGATAGATAGATAGATAGATGATAGATAGATGATAGATAGATAGATAGATAGATAGATAGATAGATAGATAGATGATATACAGATAAGGGTAAATGAAGAGATGATAGATATGGAAAGAAGAGTAACTCTTCTGGAAGGGCTTGAGAAAAATTCATAATAACATTTTAACTAGAGATTTCATCAGAAATGAGCAAGCATATTGAACTGTTGCAAGTTTGATTAAATTTTACTACACATTAAATACAACTTTCCAAGTAAAATCTGATAATATTGGCCTGTTTTTCAAAAATGTATAACTTAATTAAACAAACTTACAGAGCACTTACCTTGTGTAGAATTTTCCTTATTTTCCAGTGTAAGATACCAAATGCTTTATTTATTGTGGCAAATTTAATATCAACATTTGCCATAACACACGGAGAGAGGGGGGAGAATGAAGGTGGAGGGAGAGAGAGAAAGAGAAAGAGAGGAAGACTCATATATATCTGAAGAATCAAACTCTGATCTTCATTACTGGAACCAGAGCTGCAAAATTCCCCCTTGAGAATCAAGAGCCCCAAGACTAGGGATGCTGGCATTTCCAAGATGTCTTTGTCTTTCAAATCCCATGGTAACACACGGAGTTCTCTTGAAGGAAGCCTGCCTTCTAATAAATTTGGTCATTGAAATATTTGTGTTACTATATTATTGCTTGCTACAATGTAGGCATTCTATCCTTTCCTAAAAATCTTTTCAAGTACCAATCAGACTTATAGAACCTTAGTAATGTGGGAGAGCTTTAATTGGGGCTGTGGACTAGTCACAGATGTGAGATAGGGGAAATCTAACTTGGCTGAATAAGAGCAAAGATTCGTTTAGCAAATTGTATCTTATATCTTGGGTATCCTAAGTTTCTGGGCTAATATCCACTTATCAGTGAGTACATATTGTGCTAGTTCCTTTGTGATTGGGTTACCTCACTCAGGAAGATGCCCTCCAGGTCCATCCATTTGCCTAGGAATTTCATAAATTCATTCTTTTTAATAGCTGAGTAGTACTCCATTGTGTAAATGTACCACATTTTCTGTTTCCATTCCTCTGTTGAGGGGCATCTGGGTTCTTTCCAGCTTCTGGCTATTATAAATAAGGCTGCTATGAACATAGTGGAGCATGTGTCCTTCTTACCGGTTGGAACATCTTCTGGATATATGCCCAGGAGAGGTATTGCGGGATCCTCTGATAGTACTATGTCCAATTTTCTGAGTAACTGCCAGACTGATTTCCAGAGTTGTTGTACAAGTTTGCACTAGCAAGATTTTGCTGAAAGGACCCAGATATACCCGTCTCTTGTGAGACTAAGCCGGGGCCTAGCAAACACAGAAGTGGATGCTCACAGTCAGCTATTGGATGGATCACAGGGCCCCCAATGGAGGAGCTAGAGAAAGTACCCAAGGAGCTAAAGGGATCTGCAACCCTATAGGTGGAACAACATTATGAACTAACCAATACCCCGGAGCTCTTGACTCTAGCTGCATATGTATCAAAAGATGGCCTAGTCGGCCATCACTGGAAAGAGAGGCCCATTGGACTTGCAAACTTTATATGCCCCAGTACAGGGGAACGCCAGGGCCAAAAAGTGGGAGTGAGTGAGTAGGGGAGTGGAGGGGGGGAGGGTATAGGGGACTTTTGGGATAGCATTGGAAATGTAAATGAGGAAAATACCTAATAAAAATATTTTTAAAAAAGAGTAAAGATTCACCAAATGAAGGCAAGTCTAAACTGTTCTTTGCATTTATGCATGTAAACTGCACTGTAGACGCATCTTAATTAAAACTTGTGAATGATTAGTTGAAAATTTGACACTGTCTCACTGAGCATGCTGATAAACAGGAGTCTGGGCCCCTTATAATTTTATAATTTTGTGGGAGAAACAAAGAAATCCTGAACTGTGGCAGACTCACAGCAGATGGATAGGAGGGAGCCTCAAACCCAAGAGTATTGGCAGAGATTCTTACAGACTGTAGGGATGTCCAGAGCTAAAAAAATTCTGACCCTTTATTTCCAAGTCAATAGAATTTGTCCAGATGTATTATACATCTTCAAATTAATACCATTCCAGTTCCAAAGAAAACTACAAAAGATAGAAAGAAATTAAGAAAAACGTGAATAAAGGGGAAAGCTTTTTATGTTCACAGATTGAGAATGTTCATGATTGAAAACATATTGTGTAAAATGGCAATATTCTTAACACTGATCGATCTTGTTCAACACAATCCTCAGTCAAAATTTTAACTTGCCTTTTCTATTTGTCAAAAACTGGTAAAAAGATTCTGAAATTCTTAACCAAATGTAGACAATTTGAAAAAAGTCCAAAAACCTAAAAGAATCAAGTTTGAAGACTTTTGAAGCTAACCTCTTTTATGCCACTGGGCTAAAATTAGACACATTAAAAAAAAAAAAAAAAAAAACAGAACTGATTAGAAAGTCCAGAATTAAAATGGAAATCCTGATTGTGTTGTCACTTGATTATCCAGAGTGCCAGGGCCACACAGCAGGAAAAGTGTAACCATTTCAACCAGTGATGTACCAACAAATAGACATCGCTACAGAAGTAAAGTTACATCCTCACCTTCTACCATAAAAATTGTCTCAAGTGCATCCATGAGCTAAATGCAAACGCTGACATTATAAAATTCCTCACAGAAAATACTTTAGGAGCAAATCTATGTGACCTTAAGTAGGCAATGTTATACATTATGTCAGGAGGTGAGCCACAGCCCAGCATAAACAACGTATTAACTTATATAAAGCCAACAGGACAGCTTACCAAACTAGAATGCTTTTGTGATGCAAAGACTCTCATTTCGAGAGTGAAAATCCCATGCACATAATGTCAGACATTTGAAAACACGTGTCTGACAAGTGGGCATGAGATACAAAAAGAACATTCTACAACATGATAATAAAAGGACATGTAGCACAACTTAAAAATGGGCAAGGGTTGTGGGTAGACATTTCTCTAAAGATAATGTATAAACAGCACTAGACACATGAAAAGACACTAAACACCTTTAGCCATTGAAATGCAATAAAGGGCTCAATGAGTTACCATCTCACATGGGCAAGTGGCGAAAGCAGAGCCTTCACTCATTGTACCCATTGCTAGCAGTAATATAAAATGCTGAAACAATTTGGAAGAACTTTGTAGTTAACATTAAAGAATGTTAAACAGAGTTACCACATCATCCATCAATTTCACTCCTAGGCAGGTACCATATGTGCCTATTTCCCTAGAGTCTGAAGAAAAGAAAAGAAATGTATCCACACAAAACTTCTACACTTATCCTAACAGAAATACTGTCCCCAAAAGCAAAACCAAGGTTTTAAATATTCACCTCCTGAGAATATGTTTTGAAATCTGATACACTGTTTATTTTTAGAAAAGAATGAAATAATTTAAACTTAGCTTGCAGTAATGATCTCACAGTTGTGAACACACACACACACACACAAAACCCCTAACCTCATACATGTTAGATGAGTCATCTTATAACATATAAATTATAGCTCCATAAAGAAGCTTATTTAAAATGAGAACATACATGAAAGCGCATTTAAACTGACAAGAATTGAAGGAAGCAAAAGATTTATTTTTAATCCCCCTCATGAGACTAATGTTCCGAGAAAACGAAAAGCTTCCTCTGCTTGGAAATCTAGCCTTGGTAATTACAGGTCCCATGATTATTACACTCTTGGACTGCAACACACTTGAGCAAGCCCCGAGGGACTGGAGAAAAACATACCTACCTGAGGGAGTTTTATGTGTAGCTCCGTGGAAATAACTATTTGTTCTTTGTCCTAGTTTCTTAGGAACTTTGGAGTGATTAGTGTCTTCTGCATGCTAATAAAATGATTGGCTAGAGGACCCTAGTCAACTTCAAGAAGAGGGATAATCACTAGAAAACATGAGTAGACACTTAGAATTTTCCCACAGCTAAAACCCTAGGTTCAGAAGAGGGACTGGGATTGAGAGGATCAACAGTTGGTCAACTATGCAATCGATTATAATTAAATGAAGTCTTAAAAAAAAAAAACGGAAAGATGTAATTCACAAAGCTTGCAGGTTGAAAAGCACTTCACCTGTCATTGTGTTCCAAGACAATGGCATATCCCAACTCCAGTGAGGCAGGTACTCCTGTGCCACAGGCCCATTGCCCTATCCTTAGTCATCCTTCATGTGTCTGCCATCTGGGTTCTTTCTTGCTTCCTTAATTAACTAGAAATATAAGTAATTTTCCCCTCAGTTCCATGATTCATGCTTTCTAAGTTATAACCTGAGAGCAATCGTATTCCTAGCTCACAGCTAGTTGGTCAGAAGTATCAGCAACAGGTGCACTTGGCATTAGGAGTTGGATGGTATCCTTGTGGTATGGGAAACTTTCTCAAAGAATGATGCCACATCATTCTTGAACTACACCAAAGTGAACTAGATTTTACTGTATTGCACTTAACTGGCCCAAACATGATCAGACTAGCTTGGAAGGGACTGGATTATAAAACATACCAGCGACATGGTGTCTGTTGATAAATTGCTGTGTATGGAAGAAAACCCACTCACAGGATACATGAGGCAGTATCGTAAGTGGTGAGTAAACATCAGGGGAAAAAAAAGCCACGTTAGTTCTTCCTGCCTGTCTTTTTAGTCTCTATAAAGCTGTAATTGAAAAAAGAAAATCCTTACTTTCTCCCCTGTTGATATGTATGCATCTTCAACAAGGGAAGCTGATATACAGTTTGGATTTTGGTTTTTAATTTGTTGCTTTCACATAGAAGGAATGTGCTAGACGATGTACTTATGGTGGAGATGGTCTCTCCCCAAAAGGCAGTTACCACAAGGCTTACAGACCTTTTCACTGACAGTACAAACTCACAAGAGTCTACTATTCAGATTTTTACGATGTCTTATACAGGAAGAATATGAGATTTGTAATTGCACTGATTTTCCAATTATTAGATGTTTAATCTTAGGCAAGTTGTACAAAACCTCTGCCCATTCTGTCTAGTTTTTAGCGTACAGTAAGGGGAGTTCCTTATTGAAGTATATGTGAGTCAAGCATCACAAAGAAATTCATATATTTAATGTCCTTCATATCTCCCTCCAAGGCAAATGGGAATATAGTAGGAACCTTTTGTTCCTTGCCTCTGTGTAGACACAATGTTACCTACTATGTAGTCAACACCATTGCCGGGTGTTTACTCCCTAGAATTGAGGAGAAAGCCAGGCTGCAAGGGGGCATGTCAAAGAACAATTTCAGTAAGAAGGCCTGCAATTGGGAACTCCCCGGATGGGCGGATGGACGGCAGTTAGTTCCAGGACCAGGTACTCCACAGGGTTCTTCTCTAAACCTCACAGTTTCAGGTAGCACCACTCAAGTGTTAACCTCTGGAAATTCTAACATGAACAGGCCAGCCCTCCACACACTTAATCTTTGCCTAATCTTACTCCAGTGACAACAGAATTGGGCCTGAGACCGACTCCTGCTCCCTTTACTGAGCTGCGCTGTGGCCCATCTTAATTAGAGTTGCACAAAACTGATTTATCCAGGTGCGCCTCGTTTACCTCTGCTCGGGTTCTCATTAAAGTAAAATCGTGATTTTTTTTCTGTAAGTGGTTTCAAATGTGATAGCCTAAATCTTTTTTTTTTTTTTTTTTTTTTTTTACATTCCTAGCTGGATTAGCATTCTGACCCACTCACATAAAATATGAAGTTATGATCTAGGGAGCTCTGAGAGCATTAATATACAAAAAGATCTCATAATGATTTGCTTAGAGATGTATGAAGATATAGCTAAATTGGACTTCTTTGGCAAATGCCTGTTACTTTAATGTGAAAGTAAACTCTGTGGCCTGGCAGAGAACCATGCAGAATTAAGAACTCAGCCAACTGGGCAAAGTTATGACACCTAAGAGTTCCTTAACAGACCATATTTGCCAATTACTTCTCATCTTAATGTTTTATTTATGAATCAAGTTTAATTAGCATAACAATAAAGGACCACTTGAAAGGAATTTTGAATAAAATTGACTTTTGGATCTTTACTACCTTCTTCTCAGACACATCAAAAAATTTTATTCATGAAAGAAAATTACCTAATTTAAAATTTTTTTCTATGTGGAATTTTTTCACCTTGTTTTCATAGCTAATATACCTCAGAGATAATACTTACATTTGCTTTTTAAAGGTTATTTTTATATTGATTGGTTCTTTATTTTAAGCTAGATTATTCACTAGCTATGCTAATTTTATCACAAAGAAGCTAAGGCAGTTTCTCATTAGACCCATCTGCCAAAGATAGAAAGACTTGTTCATTCACAAAAGATGGTTTCAGTATAAAACAGTTTGAACATAGTATCAGTAAGCTACTGCTGTGTAACAAGCCACTCCTACACATTCATTGAAAAGCATCACACTTCAAGGTATTAATTTATTAACTTATTTATTTCCAGATTGTATAGACATTTTTTTCTATTCCCCATTTGAAGTAGAAATTTCTAGTTTCTTTGGCGACTCAGTTGTGTCACGTGATGTTTTCTGGGAATGTCTTACATATGACAGGATGTGTCGGCTGAAACAGACACGTGAGAGGAGGTTTCACTAAGAACAGACTCATGGTATTTTTCAATGGAAACTGCCTTGGGGGAAAAAAGACTTGTGATATTTTGCTAGAGTAGACAATGAGAACATGTGATGTTTGGAAAGGGCTTAAATATAAACCAACAGAGTGGGCAGTGCTGAGTGGTAATGGTTTGCCTCGCCACTCTTTGCTGGTCTCATTAGGCCTTACTGATGTTGGTCTTCACTGTGACAAAACTGTGGTAATGAATCACCTTGCCTTCTTTGCTGATAATTGTTGGTTATAATATCATAGAGAGAAATGCACCAAAAAACTTGTGGTGTTCTGGTGGCTTCTTGCCACTTCTGTGGACTCAGGCCGATTAGCAGAGCCTCACAGTTGCTTCTGGATTGTACTGACAATGCTGAATTGTGAATGGTGTTTGCAAGTGGATTGAGCTACTGATGTTGATTCATGAGAACTGAATTGCTGATATCCTGATTGGATTCATCCCAAAGAACTATTTCTGTCCACAGCCTCCTTTGCTCTATTAACCATCCATCTACCTCAGGCAGGTGATATGCTAGAGGGGAAGTTATAGCAGTTAAGTACACTTATTAAAGTAGGTTTTGAAAAATCTAAGCCTACACTTGTGGATATGTGGATGTTAGAATGCTAACCATGGCTTGAATGGGAAGTTCAGCTAATCTTATCTTGGCTTTCTCACTACTCTGGGAGTCAACGGGCCTTCACCTCATCTGGGATGGTGTCAGCTCTTTCCTATGTTGTCTCAGTAGTATTACACTCCCCTAATAGTGCTATGAGAACAGGCTCAGGCTAATTTAATGAAAGTGAAAACAAAACATGCAAAGCCTCTGGAAGCTTTCATTCAAAAATTGTCTCTTGTGTTGCAAACTAGAAATCAAGCTGGTTCAAGAAATTGGGACATTGTGTTTTCTCCCATTAATAAAACACCTCCATGTAATTTTGCAAAGGGATGGATATAGGTAAAAGAAAATATTTGTTGAATTCTGGCACCAGATCATTCAAACATCATCATCATCATCATCATCATATCCTACAGTATGAAATCCTTGAGGTCAAAAATTAGGAAAAAATCAGGAACACAAATATAATGCTATGTCATGGGAAGAAAAAAGTATGATAAGATTACAAGGGATCAGAGGAAACTTCAGAAATGTGAGGATACATACTTGCTTGTCTGTCTATCAGCCTATTCCCTTGACACTTTTCCAGACTTTTCTGTCATATAAGCATATAATTTGGGGAGATAGTAGAAAGATTTAAGGCATATTAGAGACAGACATTAGGGGCAAGATTTTTTGTTTGTTTGAGCGGGTGGGTGGGTATATATATATATATATATATATATATATATATATAAAAAACACCAAAACTCTCTTTAACTCCAGTCAAAATCAGCTATAAAATGAAGATTATTTTATAAAAATTTAGGGTTTGTCCAACCCACTCAACCTATGAGACACCTTTGGCTGTGTGTGTGTACAAACAACTGTTCACACAGCTTTAGCTGTTCTCTAACAGAAAACAGAATTCATAAGAGATCAAGGGTGGAGACATTGGAAATGGGAGATGCACATTTTTTCATTGAAGCATAAGCATATACCAAATCCAGCCAGACCCTCTTAAAAGGAAGTATCTGGGAGATAGGTTTTCTCCCTAGTTATAGCATGTTAAAAGTATGCTGCATTGTGAATGAAAACAAGAGAAAAAGTGGAAGTCAAATATTAGATCAATGCTACTTTGAGTATTCATTATTTAACTGACATTTTACCAGCATGTCAGACACAGGGATGGGTACTAACAACACAGAAGTAAACTACATAGATTTGGTCTTTCTTTTTTTTTTTAGTATTTTTTATTGGGTATTTTCCGTTTCCCATACCCTCCCCCCCCCCACTCCCCTACCCACCCTCTCCCACTTTTTGGCCCTGGCGTTCCCCTGTACTGGGGCATATAAAGTTTGCAAGTTCAATGGGCCTCTCTTTCCAGTGATGGCCAACTAGGCCATCTTTTGATACATATGCAGCTAGAGTCAAGAGCTCCGGGGTACTGGTTAGTTCATAATGTTGTTCCACCTATAGGGTTGCAGATCCCTTTAGCTCCTTGGGTACTTTCTCTAGCTCCTCCATTGAGGACCCTGTGATCCATCCAATATCTTGAAGTGCAGTGAAAGAAAGTAAGCATGAACAATCGTACCTCACTGTGATAGTTTTGGACAAATCTCCAGGGCATGCTGGAAAACAGGATGTAGGACAAGGAAGTGGTTCATGGAAGAACAGTACTCAAAACATATGCCTGCTTGTCAAATAATCCAAATAATCATTTTGAAACTCTCTCTCTCTCTCTCTCTCTCTCTCTCTCTCTCTCTCTCTCTCTGTGTGTGTGTGTGTGTGTGTGTGTGTGTGTGTGTGTGTTTGAAGACACATCTCAAAATGTTCACACAATTACCTAAAGGCTCAACAAACTCTTGGGCAAGAACTTTGGGAATTTTAAGCCTACCTGCCATCTATTCAAACTCATCCTTTCTGTTTCTAGCCATATTTCTTGGCCCTCTCCAGCATTTCTCACTTGACCTTGTTTTCAAATTTAGTAAATTTAGCTTTGGCTTTCATTTCTATCCTAATCCCAGAGGCAAAGTTAAAGGCACAAACAAGAAATGCTTGTTTCTCTGTGAGCTCTAGAATTTCATTAATCTTCATTATGTAAGAAACGCTTAGTGCTAGAAAACTAATAAGATACTTTAGCTCCCATCTCATTCCAGTAGGTGAAAGTTGGAGTTATTTAGCAGGGAATTTCACTGGGAAAGTCTGATTTTTGTTTGTCTACATAAGAAATGACTTTATTTCTTGGCCAGTGAAATCTTACTTGAACTGACCTCAGAGCTCTAGGGAGCATCCTACATTTTTAGTGGAGTCCAGTGAGCTTTGGAAGCTCAAGGCCATCACTTCTATCTGAAAGAGAGAGAATTGGGGTTATTTAATATGGTCGTGATCCTGATCTGCCAGTTCAGTAGACCAGAAAAGATCCTTCCATAAGTCATGAAGGACCTTGGATATCTTGTGAAGGACACCAAGATTTATCCTTTAGCACCTAAATTTTTAAATAGGATGATGAAATGATCATATGTATATTTTATCAACTAACTCTTCCGGACTCATATCTCTGTCATAGGGTCTGCTTCTAGAGAAACCTGGGCTTATGCAAGGCCCTAAGAATCCAGTTTACATGAACAATGACATCAAAGAATATTTTATATGGAAGGAAAGCAATAAAGAGGAAGGGAAGGGTATTAATGGACAATATTGTTAAGAAACTTACTAAGTGTAGCAAATTACTGTTCAATTTCCGCTAACTTCCAAGAGAACGTGTAGGAAATACCCACCTCAGTATTTCTCTATCAGTGGATGAAGGCAGACCCTGACATGGCTAACTCTTCAACACCACCTGTCTTCTTTGGCACAAACTATTAGGCTCCAGGGGCCAGGACAAACCCCTGCACAGGGAGTTTAAGGTGTTTGCTGTAAGAAATCTTTACATTTATTGGAACAGTGAGTGTCAAGGGCATGTAGCAGGACACTGATGAGTAGATAATAGTTAAGTGACCCAATAGTAAATCATAAGGCTTCCCTTATCAAATGAGAATGAGTATTTAATCCACAACAGCAGAGGTGATGGAGAGAAGAGAAAACATTTGGAAATAAATTTGAAAACAATCAATGTGACTGACAATCAAAGAGAATAATAGTGAAACGGGATCTAGAAAAACTCCTGGGTTTCCAGCTTGAAGGTAAATGGAGATGCTGTGGTCTGGCTAACAAATGCAATAAGAGGCTTCATCCTCTTCCATGAAATTTGTTGAGATGTTCGGCATAGCATATTTTAAATATTTGTCAATATCTCAAATTGACTTTCTTAGAAAGTTAACTCTGAAGTAGAGGTTAGTATGCAATGGGTATTCATTTGGAATCATTAAAACAGAATTCACTGGAATCAACTCAGGATAAAGAGAATACAAGCAGGAGAAGTTGAACAGGCAATGTAGACTCAGTGAAAATCTCACTGTGCCCTGAAAGGATGGTACCCACTTGAGTAAGCTGACTCGACTGTCAGGAGAAGAGGGCCTTGAGAAAGCACATGAAATCAGATGGGATGTCTCTCTTCAGCCATGACAGTCCAAGAGAAAGGCTGACAGCTTGACAGCTGTGAACACCCCTACACACAGTGAGGTTAAGCGGTACTCTATTCCTAAACAGGGGTCTGGACAATTGATCCCAGCATCCACCACAGGCAGGACTACAATCTCAAGAATCAAGTTGCTAATTCACTCTCAGTTCTAGTGCACAGAAGAAATGTCTGGGCTAACAGTATATTTGAAGAGCTCACAGTTGAAATCTGTTTCAATAAACAACTTAGGCAGATGGTATGTAACAAATACTTCATTCTGAAACATCCCAAATGCAATTTTTCTGTGGGAAATTATGGCAACTTGTTTGCCTTAGAAAGATGCAAATAAAGTCATTATGCCATATACAACAGACTGTAAGTTACCTGTCAACAATAAAATGGAGAGAAGTGTAGCAGAATTATTTTATTCAAAGGTGAATAATAAAAGAGTAGAAATGTGAAGAATGTTAGTCCACATGTAGTGATTGTGTTTCCCCATGATGTATATGAGAATCATAACAAAACAAATTATCTTTAAACCTCTTTTTTCTGTTAGATTATGTTTATAATAAACATGTGGTTAGAGAAATATACAATTTTTAATGCTGATGTCAATGATAGTATTCTTAGTAGAATTGTTTGTCTATTAAATATTATGTTCCACCTGACCAAAAATGTGTAAAAACTTAAAAATATAACACTAGGGGCTGGAGAGCACTTGTTGCTCTTTGACAGGACTCTGGGTTTGGTTGCCAACACCTACATGGTGGCTCACACCCATCTGTAACTCCAGTTCCAGGGCATCTGGTGCCAACTCCTGACATCTGCAAGCACCGGTCATACACATGGTGCAAGCACCGGTCATATTTGTACACCTACATATGTACAAATAAAGCACTCATACAATAAAATAAATAAAAATTTTAAGATTAAAAAATACTGGCACATTGCAAATAATTCCCCAAAGACACTTTCCATAAATAGATGATAGATAGATAGATAGATAGATAGATAGATAGATAGATAAGTGATAGATAGATCTAAGTACCAAAATAGTTTTGCCTCATAATTGCCTTCTATTGTCTCCTCAGTGTCCTTCCCCCAAGATCCTCTGCATAGAAAATGTTGTCTACCAGTCAACACCACTGATCTGGAAGTTACACTCCCTACTTGCTCATGTATACCTGATCAAGATCTATAAAGGCTTCTCAGCTCCTCTGATTTTTAATTTTCTCATGTGTAAAATAAGCCTCATAAAAAATGCTCTCTTCCTAGTACCCTTACAAAGTGTTTGCTGGAACAAAGAGGTTTACATTTTATTGCTATAACAGAAGAGTACATACAAGCTACCTGGTTGCCTAACTTGTACCCTCAGAGCTTACCAGAAAAACAGTCAACCACTGGAAAACTATCCACCAAGACTAGATACTCAAGGCTCTTGAATTGCCAAAGCCACCTCTGCTGTGAATAGATTACAGCGAAATCCCCAGTGGCCCAGAACAGAGACAATGAAAAAAAAAAAAAAAAACAAAACTACATTTTCATTCCACCTGCTTAAGACACCATAAATCTGTGGGTCCAGACTCCAAAGTTCTCTTTCTACATCATCCCAGAGGCTCACTTGACATAAATTATGTCCTCAGAGCAGCAGGATGCTTGTGAGAAACACCTCACATCAGAAACTTAGCTGCATATTAAACTTCAGCTCAGTCCTAGGAACTCACCAATTGACTAACAAGCTCAGAATTTCCCAAGAAGTGCCTCCTGGCATTACAATCTCCTCATTCTTAAATTCTCTGTCAGTAAGTCTAAATCTAAACAAAGAGGAGAGGTGGCAGAAACAGCACCAGGACATCCTGGATATTCCTAAACAGCAGGTAGCTGCCTCTTACACTTGACTTCATCAGAAAGTCCAGTTAAATTAAGAATCTGAAACAGGCTTGCTACTCATTTATATCTATAAAAGGATACCTGTTGTGGGTAGCCCTGGGGCTAATTATATTTGATGTTAATTCTGTTCTCCTGTGAGGGGTTGTGAACAAGAAATGAGTCAGCACTCAGGTGATTTCCTGTAAACCTGCTTCCCACCTTAATTTGTAAAATAAAGGAGAGCTGATGATTGGGCAGATAAAGGGAAGGTGGATCAGAAGGTTGGGAGAGAGAAGGAGAAAATGGAAGAGGGAGAGGATGCAGAGAAAGAAGAAGAAAAGCAGAGCAGAAGTACATGGCCTGGAGAAACCACAGGGTTTTTCTAAGGGGTCTCATAGATGGAGAAGATGTTAGTGTAGCAGTAGATCTGCCCAATCTAGGCGCACAGCATGTATTCAAATTAACTGAGTTGTGTTTTCATTGCCGGGGCCTATTTGGGTTGGAGATTTACTGCAATAGATACCCTTTCCCCTAGCTTGTATTCCACACTCTTGAATAAGAACTATAGTCACCCTCCACCTATCCCACAACTAAAGAATTCCTCCTCTAAATGTCTCTCCAGTGAATTTCACTCACAGAGTTTCTTCATTTTCTCTAGGAAACACAACACTAGAATCCATGCCATCTGACTATTTTAGAGTTTCATAAAGTATTAAGTTCATCAAAGACTATAGACAAAGAGAGGGCTGAGAGGAGCTGTCTCAAGGGTTGAAACAAGCCTAATAGACTGCAAAATGACCAACACAGAGCAGACTCAGACTATGGAATTATTTATGCTCTAGCATATTTTCTTTTAAATACTAGGGAATTCAGAAAATATTAGAGACTAAGAGATGTCTGTAATACAGGTAGACACAGCCAGATAAAGGATCCACTAGGATCAACAAAGAGAAACTGAAAGCTGAAACTGAAAGGTGGGAGAGTAACACTAACAAAGCATTATTCTCAATGCTGATCCTTCTAAGAAGAAATGTTGGAGGCCAAACTTGGGGACTGGGAGTGAAATAGATGTCATTGAAATAGTCCATATATGTCAATAAGCAAATAAACAAGAAAATAAAGACAATTCTGTCTAGAGGGGAGAGTATACAGGATATGTAGTGACAAGACAATATCCAAAATGTTAAACTCTAGCCAGACTTCATTCTCAAATCTCTCCTTGAGGTGCTTTCATACTCATTTCAACAGTGTCTTGGGACTTCTCACATCTCCTCCCATTTTAGATCTATTTCCCCAAACAACAAAACGGATAGAAACACTTAGACAGAAATACATACAGGCATTCAGTAAAGACAACCAAAAGTGGCCACAGGGAGACTTAAACAGTGGTCTAGAGACATCTCATCCCAGAATAAGGGAGGGCTGTGTCTATCCTTTCCTGAGTATCTTATTCAGAAGGCTCCATAAAACAGACTTACCTCTGGAGATGACAAGTTCAGGAGACTTCTTGTGAATTCTTTTTTTATGGTAGAGGGATCCTCTGGAATGTTAGTACTGCAGGAAGGAAAGTTCCTTGGGGAATGTCCCAGAGTGTGAGGCCCCTAGAAACTGTCCATTTCCCATGCTATCACCTCAAAATGGATCTAAGACAACCCCCATCATGTCCTGGTGACTCAGTCTCTAAGGATTTTGCTAGGGTGTCCAGAATGATGTGAGGTAAGCCCATCAGAGACTCCCACCCAGACAATTTTAAGCCAAAAAGAAAACCTTTATTGCCATTAAGTAGCTGTATGGTGAACTTGCCCACATTATGCAGGCACAATCCTTATGGCTCTTTGTCTTTTACGCCTAAAAGCAACATTCTGGATGTCACTCTTCAGTTAGCAAGAAAAGAAATGACAGAAGCCAAAAAGCAAGGTTAATAGACCCAGAAATGAACCCACACACATATGGTCACATGATCTTTGACAAAGGAGCTAAAACCATCCAGTGGAAAAAAGACAGTGTTTTTAACAAATAGTGCTGGTTCAACTGGCAGTCAACATGTAGAAGAATGCAAATTGACCCATTCTTATCTCCTAGTACAAAGCTCAAGTCTAAGTGGATCAAGGACCTCCACATAAAACAAGAGACACTGAAACTTAGTGTGGGGGGAGACCCTCAAACATATGGGCACAGGGGGGAAATTCCTGAAAAGAACACCAATGGCTTATGCTCTAAGATCAAAAATTGACAAGTGGGACCTCATAAAATTGCAAAGCTTCTGTAACAGAAAGGACACTGTCAATAAGACAAAACAGCAACCAACAGATTGGGAAAAGATCTTTACCAACCCTACATCCAATAAAGGGCTAATATCCAATATACACAAAGAACTCAAGAAGTTAGACTGCAGAGAATCAAATAACCCTATTAAAAATGGGGTACAGAACTAAACAAAGAATTTTCAATTGAGGAATATTGAATGGATGAGAAGCACCTAAAGAAATGTTCAACATCTTTAGTCATCAGGGAAATGCAAATTCAAACAACCCTGAGATTCTACCTCACACCAGTCAGAAAGGCTAAAATCAAAAAACAGGTGACAGCATATGCTGGCAAGGATGTGGAAAAAGAGGAACACTCCTCCATTGCTGGTGGGATTGCAAGCTGGTACAGCCTCTCTGAAAGTCAGTTTGGCAGTTCCTCAGAAAACTGGACATAGTATTACCTGAGGACCCAGCAATACCACTCCTGGGCATATACCCAGAATATGCTCCAACAGGTAATAAGGATACATGCTCTACTATGTTCATAGCAGCCTTATTTATAATAGCCAGGAGCTTGAAAGAACCCAGATGTCCTTCAACAGAGGAATGGATACAAAAAAATGTGGTATATTTACACAATGGAGTACTACTCAGCTATTAAAAATGACAAATTCATGAAATTCTTAGGCAAATGAATAGAACTAAAAAATATTATCCTGAGTGAGGTAACCCAATTGCAAAAGAAAACACATGGTATGCACTCACTAAGTGGATACTAGCCCAAAAGTTCCAAATAACTAGGATACAATTCACAGACTATATGAAGCTCAAGACCAAAGTGTGGGTTCTTAAGTCCTTCTGGAGAACAAAATACTCATTGGAGCAAATAGTGTAAAGCATAGACTAAAAGAAAGGCCATCTAGAGACTATCCAACCTGGGGATTCATCCCATATAGAATTATCAAACCCAGACACTACTGTGGATGCCAAGAAGTGCATGCTGAAAGAAGCCTAATATGGCTGTCTCCTGAGAGGCCCTGCCAGAGCCTTATAAATACAGAGACAGATGTTAGCAGCCAACCATTGGACTGAGCAGGGTCCCTAATAGAGGAGTTAGAGAAGGGACTGAAGGAGTTGAAGGGGTTTGCAACCCCATGGGAAGAACAACAATATCAACCAACCATACCCCCCAGAACTCCCAGGGACTAAGCCATCAACAAAGGAGTAAACATGGCTCCAGCTGCATATGTAACAGAGGACAGCTTTGTCAGGCATCAATAGGAGGAGAGGTCCTTGGTCCTATGAAGGCTTGATAGATGTCCCAGTATAAGGGAATCAAGGGTGGGGAGATGGTAAGTAGGTGGGTGGAGGAAAACCCTCATAGAAGCAGGGGAGTGGGTAGGATAGGCTAGGGCATTTCCAGGAGGGAGGGGAACTGGGAAAAGGGATAACATTTGATATGTAAATAAAAAAAAATATCCAATAAAAATCATAAAATAGCTAGGATTTTTTTTACTCAGGATCTTTCCTCTATCTATGGACTAGGTCTTTGTTCCTGTTTTGGCAGGTGTTGGGATACATGTACTAGGTTTTAAAATCAGGATAGTGCTTCTAAATGGCACCAGTCATGCTGAGGTCCAGGGCCCTGCTGCAGAGTTATATACATGAAAGACTACAACAGACTGTATAAATATATTTTTCTTTGTCTTTCAGTTAAAAGAATAGCATTTAGCTATTTTGTTTGTTGATGTGCAGTTTCTTCAGTTCTTTAAATATTTTGGACATCAGCCCTCTGTTGGATGTAGGCTTAGTGAAGAACTTTTCCCAATCTGTAGGTTGTGATTTTTTTCTGAATGACTGTATCCTTTGACACACAGAAGCTTTTCAGTTTCATAAGGTCCCATTTATTAATTGTTGACCTTAGTGCCTGAGCCATTGATGTACTGTTCAGGAAGTTGACTCCTGAACCAATGAGTTCGAGGCTATTCTGCCCTTTCTGTTCTATTAGATTAAGTGTGTCTGGTTTTATGCTTAGTGCTTGACCCATTTAGATTTGAGTTTTATGTGTGGTGATAAATGTGTATCTATTTGCATTCTTCTACATGCAGACATCCAGTTAGACCAGCACCATTTGTTAAAGATACTCACCTTTTTCCACTGTATGGTTTTGATTTCTTTGTCAAAAATCAAATGACAATAGGTATGTGGGCTTATTTCTGGAGTCTTTGATTTGATTACATTTATCCACTTATCTGTTTCTATACAATATCATGCAGTTTTTATTACTATTGCAGAATATATTGAAGTCAGGGATAATGGTACACATCCATAAGTTCTTTTATTGTTCAGGATCATTTTTACTACCCTGAGTTTTTGATTTTGCACATGAAGTTGAGAATTGTTCTTTCAAGATTGGTGAAAAACTGTGTTGGAACTTTGTGTTGGAACTTTTCTTTAGGGATTGCATTGAATCTGTAGATTGCTCTTGGTAAGATGCCCATTTTTATTACTTTAATCCTCCAGATCCATGGACAAGGAAGATCTTCAATTTCTTTCTTCATAGACTTGAAGTTCTTGTCATGCAGATCTTTCACTTGTTTGGTTAGGGCTACAGGAAGGTATTTATGTTATTTGTGACTATTGTGAAGGATACTGTTTCCCTTAATTCTTTCTCAGCCCATTTATTGTGTGTGTAGAGGAGGGCTACTAATTTCTTTGAGTTAATTTTGTATCCAACCACTTTGCTAAAGATGTTTATCAGCTGTAAGAGTTCTCTGGTAGAATTTTTGAAGTCACTTATGTATATTATCATATCATCTAGAAATAGTGATACTTTGACTTCTTTCTTTCCAATTTATATCACCTTAATCTTCTTTCGTTGTCTTATTGCTCTAGCTAGAACATCAAGTACCATATTGGAGAGATTTGGAGAGAAAGGACAGCCTAGCCTTATCTCCAATTCTAGTGGAAATGCTTTAAGTTTCTCTCCATTTCATTTGATGTTAGGTATTGGCTTGCTGTATATTACCTTCATTGTGTGAAGGTATGCCCTTGTATCCAAGAATTTTATCTTGAAGTGGTGTTGGATTTTGTCAAATGTTTTTGGCATCTAGTGAGACGATGATCATGTGGGTTTTTTCCTATTAGTTTCTTTATATGGTGGATTATGTTGTTGGATTTTCATATATAGATCTGCCTCTGCAGATTAGGATTAGGCTTACTTGATCATGGTGGATGATATCTTTGATGTGTTCTTGGATTCAATTATGAGTATTTTATGGAGTATTTATTTATTTATTTATTTATGCTAGGAGAGTTTTAATGACTGCTTCCATTTCCTTAGGAGTTATAGGACTATCCAGATAGTTTACCTGGCAATTGGTATCTGTATAGAAAATCATCCAATTCATTTATATTTTCAAATTTTGTGGAGTTCAGACATTTGAAGTAAGACCTGATGATTTTTTTTTTCAATTTCCTCAGTGTCTATTGTTATTCCTCCCTTTTCATTTCTGATTTTGTTAAATTGAGTAGTCTTGCTCTGTGTTCGAGTTAGTTTGGCTAAGTGTTTGTCTATCTTGCAGATTTTCTCAAAGAACCAGCTCTTGTTTTTGTTGATTCTTTGTATTGTTCTCTTTACTTCTAATCCATTAATTCAGTTCTGATTTTGATTATTTTCTGTCATCTACTCATCCTGGGTATCTTTGCTTGTGTTTTTTTCTAGAGATTTTAGATGTACTTTTAATTCATTAGTACGAGAAATCTCCAACTTCTTTATGAGGGCATTTAGAGTTTTGAACTTCCCTCTTAGCACTACTTACATAGTGATCCATAATTTGGGCATGTTGTGCCTTTCTTTTTATTGAATTCTAAATAACTTTTCATTTCTGTCTTTATTTCTTCCCTGACCCAATAATCAGTGAGTACAGAGTTGCTCAGTTTCCATGAGCATGTAGGCTTTCTATTCTTTCTATTGTTAAAATCCAGGTTTAATCCATGGTAATCTGATAAAATGCATAGGGTTATTTCAATCTTCTCGTATCTGTTGAGGTTTGCTTTATGGCCAATTATAAGGTCAATTATATGGTCAATGTTCTGTGAGGTTCGGGAAAAGGGTGTAATTTATTTGTGTTTGGGTAAAATGTTCTATAGATACATGTTAGTTCTTTTGAACCATAATCTCTGTTAGTTTTGTAATTTCTTTGTTTAGTTTTGTCTCAATTACCTGTCTGTTGGTGAGAGTTGGGTGTTGAGGTCTCCCACTATGAGTGTGTGCGATTCAATCTGTGATATAAGCTTTAGTAATCTTGCTTTTACAAATGTGGGTGCTCTCACACTTGGGGCACAGAATTTAGATACCCTCATGATGGATTTTTCCTTTTATGGATATGAACTCTCTTTACCTGTCTCTTTCGATTACTTTCAGTTCAAAGATTATTTTATTAGACATTAGAATGGCTATTCCAGATTGTTTCTTGGGTCCATTTGCTTAGAAACCATTTTCCCAGCAATGTATACTGAGATAATAAATATCTTTGTTGCTGAAATGTGTTTACTGTATACAGCAGAAGAACAGATTCTGTTTATACATCCATTCTGTTAGCCTGTGTCATTTAATGGGGGAATTGAGTCCTTTGATATTGAGACATATTAATGAACAAGTATTGTTTCTTGTTATTTTGATGTTGGTGGTGGTGGTTGGGTGTGTGTGTGTGTGTGTGTGTGTGTGTGTGTGTGTGTTTCTTTTCTATTAATTTTAATGATGTGAAATGTATTTACTTCTTGTGTTTTCTTGAGTATAGATGGCTTCATTGGTTTGGAGTTTTCTTTCTAGTACCCTTTGTAGAACTGGGTTAGTGGAAAGATATTATTTGAACTTGGTTTTGTCATGGAGTATCTAGTTTCTTCATCTATGGTGATTGAAAGATTTTTCTGGGTATAGACCATAGATGTCTAGGCTGACATCTATGGTCTTTTAGGGTCTGCAAGCTCTGCCCGGGCCTTTCTAGCTTTTAGAGTCTCCGGGGAGAAATTGGGTGTAATTCTGATAGGGTTGCCTTTATATGTTATTTGACCATTTTCCTTGCTGTTTATATATTCTTTCTTTGTTCTGTATATTTAGTGTTTTGATTATTTATGGTGAGAGGATTTTCTTTCTTTGTCTAATCTCTTTGGTGTTTTATGTATGCTTCTTGTACATTATAGGCGTTCCTTTCTTTAGGTTAGGGAAATCTTCTTCTATGATTTTGTTGAAGATATTTTCTGGACCTTTGAGTTAGGGATCTTCTTCTTCTTCCTTCTCCTCCTCTCCCCACCTCTTCCTCCTCCTCTTCCTTCTCTATCCTATTATTTCTAGGTTTGGTCTTTTCATAATGTCCCAAATTTCCTGGATGTTTTATGTCATGAACTTCTTAGATTTTGTATTTTCATCACTTGAGATATTGATTTCTCCCATCATATTTTTTATACCTGAGATTTTCTTTTCCATTTCTTGTATTCTATTAGTGATGCTTATGTCTATAGTTCCTGTTCTATTTCCTAGGTTTTCCATCTCCAGGATTGCCTCAATTTCTGTTTTCTTTATTGTTTCCATTTCCCATTTCAGGTCTTATACAGTTTCACTCCTATTTTTCACCAGTTTGATTCTGTCACCCCTCCCAGTCTGCACTCCCACAGTTCCTCCTTCCATTCCTCCTCCTCCTCCTGTCTCCAAGAGGATGTCTCCATCCCCTCCCCAGGCATTCCCACTGCCTGGGACCTCAAGTCTTTCTAGAATTAGGTGCTACTTCTCCCAGTGAGGCCAGACCAAGAAGTCCTCTGCTGTATATGTGTTGAGGTGGGGAGAGGGGACTCAGACTATCTCATGCTTGCTGACTGGTTGGTGGCTCAGTGTCAGAGATCTCAGGGTTCTGGTTTGGTTGAGACTGCTTATCTTTCAATATGATCATCTTCCTCCTCAGCCCCTTCCAGCCTTTCCCTAGTTCAACCACAGAATTTCCCAACTTCAGGCTATTGGTTGAGTGTAAATAACTGCATCTGTCTCAGTCTGCTGCTTGTTGGGCCTCTCTGAGGAAAGGCATGCTTGGCTTCTGCCCATAAGTACACCATAGCATCAGTAGTGGTGTCAGGCCTGATAGCCTCTCCTTGAGATGGATCCCAAGTTGGACTACTCAATGAACAGCCTTTCCCTCAGTCACTTCTCCAATTTTGTCCCTGCAGATCTTTTAGACTGGAACAATTCTCGGTCAAAATTTCTGGGTATGGAATGGCTGCTTATTTCTGGAGGTGGGCTCTAGGTGTCCCCTCTCCCCAGTGTTGGGCATTTCATCCAAGATCACTCCCTTTGAGTCCTGATAGTCTCTTACCTCCTAGGTCTCTGGTACTTTCTAGAACCACCTCCAGATTGATTTCCAGAGTAGTTGTACCAGTTTGCAGTCCCATCAGCAATGGAGAAGTGTTGCTCTTTCTCCACATCCTCACCAAAATGTGGTGTCACCTGAGTTTTCGATCTTAGCCATTCTCATTGGTGTAAGGTGGAATCTCAGGTCTTTCTGATTTGTATTTCCCTGATGACCAAGGACTTTGAACATTTCGTTAAGTGCTTCTCATCCTTTTGAGATTCCTCTATTATGAATTCTCTGTTTAGCTCTATACCTCAGTTTTTAATGGGGTTGTCTGGTTTTTTAAAGGTTAGCTTCTTGAGTTCTTTATATATTTTGGATATTAGCCCTATACTGAATGTGGGGTTAGTGAAAACGTTTTCCCAATCCGTGGGTTGCTAGTTTGTCCGATTGACAATGTCCTTTGCCTTACAGAAGTTTTTCAGTTTCATGAGGTCTCATTTATCAATTTTTGATCTTAGAACCTGAGCAATTGAGGTTTTGCTTAGGAAATTTCCCTCTGTGCCAATGAGTTTGAGACTCTGTCCTGCTTTCTCTTCTATTAGATTCAGTGTATCTGTTTTTATGTTAAGGTCCTTGATCCACTTGGGCTTGAGCATTGTGCAAGGTGACAAATATGGACCTATTTTCATTTTTCTACATACTGACTGCACAGCACCATTTATTTTACATGCTTTCTTTTTTCCATTGTATATTTTTGGCTTCTTTGTCAAAAATCAAATGTCCATAAGTGTGTGGTTTTATTTCTGGGTCTTCAATTCTATCCATTGTTCAACCCATCTGTCTCTGTACCAATACCATTGCCTTTTTTATCACTGTTGCTCTGTTGTACAGGTTGAGGTCAGGTATGGTGATTTTCCTAGAAGTTCTTTTATTATTAAGAATTGTTTTTGCTATTATGGGCTTTTGTTTTTCCATATGAAATTGAGAATTGCTCTTTCCTTGTCTTTGAAGAATTGTGTTGGAATTTTGTGAGGATTGCATTGAATCTGTCGATTGCTTTTGGTAGGATTACCATTGTTACTGTGTAATTCCTACCAATCCATGATCATGGGAGAGCTCTTCATTTTCTCAGATCTTTTGTGATTTCTTTCTTGAGAGACTTGAAGTTCTTGTCATAAAGAACTTTCACTTGTTTGGTTAGAGTTACCACAAGATACTTTATATCATATATGACTGACTATTGTGAAGTGTATTGTTTCCCTAGTTTCTTTCTCAACCTGTTTTTCATTTGTATAAAAGAAAACTACTGCTTTGTTTAAGTTAATTTTATATCCAGCCACTTTGCTGAAGCTGTCTATAAGCTGTAGACTAAGCCTTAGTCCATGGTGATCTGATAGGATGCATGGGATTATTTCAATCTTCTTGTATTGGTTGGGGGTTGTTTTGTGACCAATTATGTAGTCAATTTTAGACAATGTATTGTGAGGTGGTAAGAAGAAGGTATATTCCTTTGTTTTAGGGTGAAATCTGTATATATTTTTAAAGTCCATTTGGTTCATATCTTCTCTTAGATTCACTGTATCTCTGTTTAGTTTCTGTATCAGTGACATGTCCATTGGTAAGAGTAGGGTGTTGAAGTTTCCCACTATTATTGTGTGGGGTTCAATGTGTGTTTTGAGCTTTAGTAAAGTTTCTTTTATAAATGTGGGTGCCTTTACATTTGGGGTATAGATGTTCAGAATTGAGACTTTCTCTTGGTGGGTTTTTTCCTTTGATGACTATGAAGTGCCCTTCCTCATCTTGCTTGATAATTTTTGGTTGAAAGTCTTCTCTATTGGATATTAGAATGGCAAGTCTCTTTGGACCATTTGCTTGGAAGACTTTTTTTCCAGCCTTTTACTGTAAGGTATAATCTGTCTTTGTCATTGAGGTGTGTTTCTTGTATGTAATAATATGCTGGATCCTATTTGCATATCCAGCCTGTTAGCTTATGTCTTTTTAGTGCAGAATTGAGTCTGTTGATACTGAGAGATATTAAAAACAGATGATTATTTGTTCGTGTTGTGTTTGTTGTTGTAGGTGGCATGATGTGTATGTGATTCTCTTTTTTTGGTTTTGTTGTGAGATGATTAATTTCTTGTTTTTTTCTTTGGTGTAGGTAACCTCCTTGTGTTGGAGTTTACCTTCTAGAATCCTCTGCATGGCAGGGTTAGTAAATAGATATTGTTTAAATTTAATTTTTATGACATATTTTGGCTTATCTAATTATGATTATTGAGATAATAATAATATTATTATTTTGTAGGATATAGTAGCCTGGCCTGGCATTTTTGTTCCCTTAGGGTCTGTATGACATCTACCCAGGATCGTCTTGCTTTTAGGATCTCTGTTGAGAAGTCTGTTGAGACCCATAATTCTGATGGGTCTGCCTTTATATGTTACTTGGCCTTTTTCCCTTAAAGCTGTTAATATTCTTTCTCTGTTCTGAGCATTTAGTGTTTTGACTATTATGTAAAGAGAGGATTTTCTTTTCTATTCCAATCTATTTGGTGTTCTATAGGTTTCCTTTATGTTTATGGCTATCACTTTCTTTAGGTTGGGGAAGTGTTCTGTGATTTTGTTGAAGACATTTTCTGATCCATTGAGTTGGGAATCTTCACTCTCTTCTATTACTATTATTCTTAAGTTTGGTGTTTTCATTGTGTCTTAGATTTCCTGGATGTTTTGGACTAGGAATTTTTTATGTTTTGAATTTTCTTTGACTGTTGTGTCAATATCTCCTATGGTATCTTGTAGGCCTGAGATTATCTCTTTTATCTCTTGTACTCTGTTGTTGATGCTTGCATCTATAGCTCATGACCTTTTTCCTAGGTTTTCCAATTCCATGATTTCCTCTATTTGTGTTTTATTTATTGTTTCTACTTCCATTTTTAGGTCTTTGACTGCTTTGTTCAATTCCTTCACCTGTTTGATTGTGTTATTCTATATTTCTTTAAGGGACATTTTTGTTTCCTCTTTAAGGGCTTCTACCTGTTTGTTTGCCTGTGTTTTCCTGTATTTCTTTCAGTCAGTTATTGATATCCTCCTTAAGGGACTCTATTCTCTTCTTGAAATAGGATTTTAGGTCAGCATTCTGGTTTTCAGATGTGTTGGGGTATCCCACACTTGCTGTTGTGGAAGAACTGGTTTTTGATGATGCCAGTTTATTGGCTTCTGTTACTTATGGCCTTCTGCCTGCCTTTCACCATCTCATTATCTCTAGTGTCAACTGACCTGGGTGTCTTAGTCTGGAGCCTGCCTCCTGTGTCCCTGGGTTGCTACAGGTCTCCTGGGAGGCCTGTAACTCTGACTGCAGCAGATCTCCTGGGAGGCCTTCAGACTATGGGGTCTGTTGCTCTGGGTGCAGTAGATCTCCTGGGAGGCCTTCAGACCATGGGATATTCAGAGGGGCAGACACACTGATGATCTGCCATGGTAGAAGTCACAGGCCAGAAGGAAGGTGGAGTTCAAGCAGAAGGGATTAGTCCCAAGTCTGCTGGGCTCCTTGGAGCAATCCCAGCTGCTGCAGTTATTTGGGAGAGTCCCCTAACTGTTGCCCTGGGTACAGCAGATCTTCTTGGATGCCTTCAAACTGTGGTGTCTTCATGGGATCTGTCCCAGGAGAAAGCTCAAGCCAAAGGAACCTGTATTTCTTTGTATTTATTTGCTTCCTCTTTTAATGCCTCTGCCTTTTGCTATATTTTACTGTGCCCTTAAAGGAATTTATTCATGTCCTCTTTAAAGGCCTCTATCATCTTTATAAGACTAGATTTAAGATTTTCTTCTTGTGCTTCAGTTTCATTAGAATATCTAGCGTTTGTTGTACCACAATAGCTGGGTTCTAGTGATGTCATTTTGCCTTGAGTCTTGTTTGAGGAGAACAATGGCTTCCCTTTGGTTCTGGCCTGAAAGGGTCAGAGGTTAACTGGAAGAAAGTTCAGGTGTCATCTCTCCTGAAAGGGAGGGATGTCCTAACATGACTTTCTGTGAGCCAGAGTTTTTCCTTGTTCCTAGTCAAGAGTTAATATTTACCCTGAGAGGAGGATGTCCTTGGGCCTGCAGATAACAGTTTTGTCTTCTGAAGTTCATTTTTGTTATGAGAAAATGACTCCAAAAATGATAATATTGTCTGCCAGGTGCAACTAAGTAAGTTTTGCTACTTGCCACCAGAGCGGTAGTCCATTTGTTTCTTTAAGGCGTTCGAGAAGCTGGTCTTCATCACTTGTTGATTGTCTTCTTAGGCTGTCCTTTAGGCATTTGGTTTTCCCTGGTTGGCTGGATGATCTTGATAGCAGCAGGACTTCTTTGGAAGATTAGTGAAGTCTTGAACCAGACAATGGAGGTCAGGGTATCCTACTCTGCTGGTTGTGCTTCAGGTAGACTCCACTCTGTAGACTGTGTCCTGGGTCAACCCTATTCTTAGGGATGCATCCCATTCAGACACATCTGGGATAGTGGGCTGATCTGACTAGAATAGGTGCTCAGGCAGGGTTCCAAACTGGTTAGTTTTGGGGCCCCCAAAGGTTTTAACAGTGAGGCAGGATGGCATAGGAGTCCCACAGGCTCCTCTGCAGGATGTCCCAAGAAGACCAGCTGGGATGGTGGGTGGATCTCACTAGGATAGATAGTCAGGCAGGGTTCCAAGCTGGATAATTTTGGCGTCTCAAAGATTTTCATGTAGAGGCAGAATGCTTCTGGGCTCCTGCAAGTCTCCTCTGAATCAAGGAGCAAGGCCAAATTTTGACAATGGGGCTTAGAGACTGCACAACCCACCACTCACCACTATAGCTGCATTGTGTATTTTTAAAGATATTTTATACCCAGATCCCTCAGAGACTGGTCTGCACAGGTGAGAGTGTGGACTACAGAAGCTACACAGCTTCTGGGACAGGCAGAAGCCACACAGATTCTGGGGCAGACACCATTTCGGTCTCCAGACATCTGGGCACCTTCCCTGCAGGAGGAGAGGTGTCCGCCCCACCCAGGAGGTCTTTTCCAGAGCACCTGGGGGAGTCATCTTGGTTCCCAGATCCCTCAGAGACTAGTCTATGTAGGTGAGAGTGTGGACTACAGATGCTACACAGCTTATGGGACAGGCAGAAACAACACAGCTTCTGGAGCAGGCCCTGATTTGAGCCTTCATCTTTGGCCAGGAGGCAGGTTCAAACACCAGATATCTGTGCACCTTCCCTGCAAGAGGAGAGTTTGCCTGCAGAGAGTACTCTGACCACTGAAACTCAGGAGAGAACTAGACTCCCAGGTCTGCTAACAGAGGGTAACAGAATCATGAGTGGAACAAGCTCCAACCAGAGACAACTTTAACAACTAACTACAGAGATTACCAGATGGCAAAAGGCAAACATAAGGATCTTACTAACAGAAACCAAGACCACTCATCATCATCAGAACCCAGCACTCCCACCTCAGCCAGTCCTGGATACCCCAACACACGCGAAAAGTTAGACTCGGATTTAAAAGATTATCTCAGGATGATGGTAGAGGACATCGAGAAGGACTTTAATAACTCACTTAAAGAAATACAGGAGAACACTGCTAAAGAGGTAGAAGTCCTTAAAGGAAAACACAACCAAACAGGTGATGTAAATGAACAAAACTGTACAAGACCTAAAAAGGGAAGTAGAAACAATAAAGAAAACCCAAAGTGAGACAGCGCTAGAGAAAGAAACCCTAGGAAAGAGATCTGGAACCATAGCTGCGAGCATCAGCAACAGACTACAAGAGATGGAAGAGAGAATCTCAGGTGCAGAAGATTCCATAAAGAACATCAGCACAACAATCAAAGAAATGCAAAATGCAAAATTATCCTAAGTCAAAACATCCAGGAAATACAGGACACAATGAGAAGACAAAACCTACAGTTAATAGGAGTAGATGAGAATGAAGAATTTCAGCTTATAGGGCCAGCAAATATCTTCAACAAAATTATAGAAGAAAACATCCCAAACCTAAAGAAAGAGATGCCCATGAACATACAAGAAGCTTACAGAACTCCAAATAAACTGGACCAGAAAAAAAATTCCTCCTGACACATAATAATCAGAACAACAAATGCACTAAATAAAGAGAGAATATTAAAAGCAGTAAGGGAAAAAGGTCAAGTAAGATATAAAGGCAGTCCTATTAGAATTACACCAGACTAAGAAAGACAGAAGAATCCTAGAGAGATGTTATATGGACACTAAGAGAACACAAATGCCAGCCCAGGCTACTATACCCAGCCAAACTCTCAATTAACTTAGATGGAGAAACCAAAGTATTCCGTGACAAAACCAAATTCACACATTATCTTTCGAACGAATTCAGCCCTGCAAAGGATAATAACAGAAAAAAAAAAAAAACATTACAAGGACAGAAACTACACCCTAGAAAAAACAAAAAAGTAATCCTTCAACAAACCGAAAAGAAGATAGCCACAAGAACAGAATGCCATCTCTAACAACAAAATTAATAGGAAGCAACAATTACTTTTCCTTAATATCTCTTAATATCAATGGACTCAACTCCCCAATAAAAAGACATCGACTAACAGACTGGATACACAAACAGGACCCAACATTTTGGTGCTTACAGAAAACCCATTTCAGGGAAAAAGACAGACACTACTTCAGAGTGAAAGGCTGAAAAACAATATTACAAGCAAATGGTCTGAAGAAACAAGCTGGAGTAGCCATTCTAATATCAAATAAAATTGACTTCCAACCCAAAGTTATCATAAAAGACAAGGAGGGGCACTTCATACTCATCAAAGTTAAAATCTTCCAAGAGGAACTCTCAATTCTGAATATCTATGCCCCAAATGCAAGGGCAGCCACATCCATTAAAGAAACATTAGTAAAGCTCAAAGCACACATTGCACCTCACACAATAATAGTAAGAGACTTCAACACACCACTTTCATCAATGAACAGATCATGGAAACAGAAACTAAACAGGGACACAGTGAAACTAACAGAAGTTATGAAATGAATGGATTTAACAGGTATCTACAGAACATTGTATCCTAAAAAAAAAAGGATATACCTTCTTCTCAGCACCTCATGCTACCCTCTCCAAAACTGACCATATAATTGGTCATAAAACAGGCCTAAACAGATACAAAAATATTGAAATTGTCCCACACATCCTATCAAATCACCATGGATTAAGGCTGATCTTCAAAAACAATATAAATAATAGAAAGCCAACATTCACGTGGAAACTGAATAACACTCTTCTCAATGATACTTGGTCATGGAAGGAATAATGAAAGAGAAAAGGAGTTTTTAGAGTTTAATGAAAATAAAGCTACAACATACCCAAACATATGGGACACAATGAAAGCATTTCTAAGAGGAAAACTCATAGCTCTGAGTGCCTCCAAAAAGAAACTAGAGAGAGCACACACTAGCAGCTTGACAACAGCTTCTAAAACCTCTAGAACAAAAGGAAGCAAATTCACCCAAGAGGAGTAGATGGCAGGAAATAATCAAACTCAGGGGTGAAATTCAACCAAGTGGAAACAAGAAGAACTATTCAAAGAATCAACCAAATAAGGAGCTGATTCTTTGAGAAAATCAACAAGATAGATAAACCCTTAGCCAGACTCACTAGAGGGCACAAGGACAGCATCCTAATCAACAAAATCAGAAATGAAAAGGGAGACATAACAACAGATCCTGAAGAAATCCAAAACACCATCAGATCCTTCTACAAAAGGCTATACTCAACAAAACTGGAAAACCAGTATGAAATGGACAAATTTTAGACAGATACCAGGTACCAAAATTAAATCAGGATTAGATTAATGACCTAAACAGTTTTATATCCCCTAAATAAATAGAAGCAGTCATTAATATTCTCGCAACCAAAAAAAAAAAAAAAAAAAAGCCCAGGAAAAGATGGGTTTAGTGCAGAGTTCTATCAGACCTTCAAAGAAGATCTAATTCCAGTTCTTCTCAAACTATTCCACAAAATAGAAACAGAAGGCACTCTTCCCAATTTATTCTATCAAGCCACAATTACTCTGATACTTGAACCACACAAAGACCCAACAAAGAAAGAGAACTTCAGACCAATTTCCCTTATGAATATCGATGCAAAAGTACTCAATAAAATTCTCGCTAACCGATTCCAATAACACATCAAAACAATCATCCATCCTGACCAAGTAGGTTTCATGCCAGGGATGCAGGGATGATTCAATATACGAAAATCCATCAACGTAATCCAGTATATAAACAAACTCAAGGACAAAAACCACTTGATCATCTCGTTAGATGATGAGAAAGCATTTGATAAAATCCAACACCCATTTATGATAAAAGTCTTGGAAAGATCAGGAATTCAAGGCCCATACCTAAATATGATTAAAGCAATCTACTGCAAACCAGTAGCCAACATCAAAGTAAATGGTGAGACACTGGATGCAATCCCACTAAAATCAGGGACTAGACAAGGCTGCCCACTTTCTCATTACCTTTTTAACATAGTACTTGAAATCCTAGCCAGAGCAATTTGATAACAGAAGGAAATCAAGGGGATACAAATTGGAAAGGAAGAAGTCAAAATCTCACAATTTGTAGATGATATGATAATATATATAAAAATTCCACCAGAGAACTCCTAAACCTAATAAACAGCTTCAGTGAAGTAGCTGAATATAAAATTAACTCAATAAGTCAATGGCCTTTCTGTACACAAAGGATAAACAGGCTGAGAAAAAAATTAGGGAAACAACATTCTTCACAATAGTCACAAATAATATAAAATACCTTGCTGTGACTCTAACTAAGGAAGTGAAAGATCTGTATGATAAGAAGTTCAAGTCTCTGAAGAAAGAAATCAAAGAAGATCTCAGAAGATGGAAAGATCTCCCATGCTCATGGATTGGCAGGATCAACATTGTAAAAATGGCTATCTTGCCAAAAGCAATCTACAGATTCAATGCAATCCCCATCAAAATTCCAACTCAATTCTTCAACGAATTAAAAAGGACAATTTGCAAATTCATCTGGAATAACAAAAAACCTAGGATAGCAAAAACTCTTCTCAATGATAAAAGAACCTCTGGTGGAATCACCATGCCTTACATAAAGCTGTACTACAGAGCAATTGTGTTAAAAAATAATAATAATAACAAACAAACAAACAAAAAAAAAACCTGCATGGTATTAGTATAACAACAGACAAGTAGACCAATAAAATAGAATTGAAGAGCCAGAAATGAACCCACGCACCCATGGTCACTTGATCTTTGACAAGGGAGCCAAAACCATCCAGTGGAAAAAAGACAGCAGTTTCAACAAATGGTGCTGGCACAACTGGTGATTAGAATGTAGAAGAATGTGAATTAATCCATTCTTATCTCCTTGTACTAAGGTCAAATCTAAGTGGATCAAGGAATTCCACATAATATCAGAGACAGTGACACTTATAGAGGAGAAAGTAGGGAAAAGCCTCGAAGATATGGGCACAGGGGATATTTTCCAGAATAGAATAGCAATGGCTTGTGCTGTAAGATCAAGAATCGACAATTGGGACCTCCTAAAATTGCAAAGCTTCTGTAAGGCAAAAGACACTGTCAATAAGACAAAGTGGCCACCAACAGATTGGGAAAGGATCTTTATCAATCCTAAATCAGATTGGGGACTAATATCCAATATATATATATATATATATATATATATATATATATATATATATATATATATATATAACTCAAGAAGGGGAACTCAAGAAAATCAAATAACCCCATTAAAAATGGGGCTCTGAGCTAAACAAAGAATTCTCACCTGAGGAATACCAAATGGCTGAGAAGCACCTGAAAAATGTTCAGCATCCTTAATCATCAGGGAAATGCAACTCAAAACAACCCTGGGATTCCACCTCACACCAGTCAGAATGGCTAAGATCAAAAATTCAGGTGACAGCAGATGCTGGCTGGCTGGCTGGCGAGGATGTGGAGAAAGAATAACACTCCTCCATTGTTGGTGGAATTGCAAGCTTGTACAACCACTCTGGAAATCAGTCTAATGGTTCCTCAGAAAATTGGACATAATACTACTGAAGGATCCCACAATACCTCTCTTGGGCATATATCCAGATGTTCCAACTGTTAAGAAAGACGCATGCTCCACTATGTTCATAGCAGCCTTATTTATAATAGCCAGAAGCTGGAAAGAACCCAGATGCCCATCAACAGAGTAATGGATACAGAAAATGTGGTACATTTACACAATGGAGTACTACTCAGCTATTAAAAAGAATGAATTTATGAAACTCCTAGGCAAATGGTTGGACCAGGAGGGCATCATCCTGAGTGAGGTAATCCAATCACAAAAGAACTCACATAATATGTACTCACTGATAAGTGTACATTAGCCCAGAAACTTAGAATACCCAAGATACAAGATACAATTTGCAAAACACATGAATCTCAAAAAGAACGAAGACCAAAGTGTGGACACTTTGCCCCTTCTTAGAATTGGGAACAAAACACCCATGGAAGGAGTTACAGAGACAAATTTTGGAGCTGAGATGAAAGGATGGACCTTCTAGAGACTGCTACACCTGGGGATTCATCCCATAATCAGCCTCCAAACATTGACACTATTGCATATGCCAGCAAGATTTTGCTGAAAAGACCCTGATATAGCTGTCTCTTGTGAGGCTATGCCAGTGCCTGACAAACTCAGAAGTGGATGCTCACAATCAGCTATTGGATGGAACACAGGTCCCTAATGGAGGAGCTAGAGAAAGTACCCAAGGAACTAAAGGGGTCTGCAACCCTATAGGTGGAACAAGAATACGAACTAACCAGTACCCCCCAGAGCTCATTTCTCTAGCTGCATATGTATCAGAAGATGGCCTAGTTGGCCATCATTGGAAAGAGAGGGCCATTGGTCTTGCAAACTTTATATGCCTCAGTAAGGGGGAACTCCAGGGCCAAGAAGTGGGAGTGGGTGGGTAGGGGAGTGGGGGGGGGTATGGGGGACTTTTGGGATAGCATTTGAAATGTAAATGAAGGAAATACCTAATAAAAAAGATATTTTATGAATGCTTATGCTCTGGATAGCACACCCACTGAATTCATGCAACCTGCTCTCTATCTCAAATCATACTGGATCCGATCTTCATGTGAAGATATTTCTTCCAATCCTTTAAATCTTCCCTAAACCTTGAAGGAAAGACTTTGTGTTCTTCTGTCTCTCAATCTGCCCCATAACCTAGGGCACCCATTGTTTACTTTCACCTGAGCACTGATTTTGTGTCTAAGAGATAGATACTAACTAAAGCACACACATCCAGAGCTGGGTCTTCTCACTGCCCTGCCTTTACAAACATCTCCTTGAATTTCCAATAGCAGAATTGCTTGTGGTCAAGGCCAAGGTAAGAACTGTATCTTAACTTTCTTTCTAAGCAAAAGGAGGTGTGACACAGGAGAATGTGCAATTAGTAAAGCTGTAAAGTGTAATCCCAGAATCTTTCATTTATATCTGTGTTCTTAATTTGTTTACCTATTTTTGCAAGTCATTTTTCAATTGTAAATAATGAAGAGATAGGACAATATGATACTGTAGTTGTCTAATTCTGTGTTCTGTAGCTTCATAAAAGATTTGCTAGATATTTCTAGAACATTACCGCTTAACATAAAGCTTTCTGGTCCTGGCAATGTCCTATATCTGACCTGTACAATATGGTAGCTGCTAGTCATTTGTAGTTATTTGGCAGTTGGAATGAGGCTGGTGTAACCACGGGACTCAATTTTTCATTTTGTTGAGTTCTAAATAGGTGTTGTTTGCCTAACATTTATTTGTGTTTTTCATGAGTGGATTTATGTACATGCCGTGCCATGGCACACACGCAGAGGTCAATTAGTTGTGAAAGTCAGTTCTTCCCTCCCATCTTGTAGGTTCTGGGGCTTGAACTCAGCTCATCAGGCTTGGCAGGATGGACCTCACTCACTGACCCTTCTCACTGGCCAAATTTTAATTAATTTTAATTGGAAAAAAGTTGTAACTAGGAATTACTTGTACTGAACAACACAACTCTAGAAACATTAACCAAATAAATAGAGGAAATAATTGCTTTCTTACTACTGTGAAATCAACCAGTATTCTATTCTGTTATTGTTGTACAAATTAATGAAAACGGAGTTTGAGAACATCAGAGAGTACCTAGTCCATTGTAAATGCAGAATAAAGTTTTGTCTTCTATTAATATTCCTCTTTTATGAAACTAGAGTCTAAATTTTAATTAATAATTAGCTTTTTGTTTGATAATATAAACAATAGATTTACCAAACTAAGTTATTATCTAATTTGGATCAGTGGTTTTCTTAATAGGGAAATAGAACTTGGAAAATGATTGACAAAGTCATAAAGTTCCCTAAACTCAGACTTAAACTTTCTCCTTCTGTGGGTACTTTCTTTTCTTTTTCTTCTTTATTCTTCTCTCATACAGTACATCCTAATCATGCTGCCTTCCTTCCTTCCCTCCTCCAGTTGCCTCCATACCTCCCCTCTCCACCCGATTCTCTATTTCCCTTCAGAAAAAAAAAGCAGGTCTCCCAAACAAACCAGCATAACAAGATGCAATAAGATTAGGCATAAACCCTCATATCAAGACTAGACCAGGAAACTCAGTAGAGTCCCATGAGGTAGCAAAAGAGTCAGAGACACCTCACCTCATTAGGAGTCTCACAGTAACCTCAAGATACAAATTGCAGTATGTTTGCAGAGGGCTCAGCACAGACCTGTGGGATATGCTCAATCTCTCACCTGTGGTGGTGAGCTGTTCTTCTTTCTGCTCCACTTTCTTTGAGCCTTTAAAGGGTCTTGACCTCCTTCTCTGTGGCTTGGTAATTTTACAATCATTGAAAAGAGCTCATTTTACCTCTTGTTAGGTACCTTCCCAACCAAGGTAAGATAGCTAATTACATATGCCATTAACCAAATGCAATTCTCACTAATTTACAAAAGTATTATACAGCAGCAATTTTTGAAGAACAAAGTTATATGAAGTACAAGGTCATACTTCAGAAGTTTATCCCCAGGAACCAAGAGTTCTCAGCATTTACTGTGTGACTGTGAATTCTACTAAAATCACTGCCTATTAGGTCGTATCTGTGACATACAGGACTTCATCATTTATCCAAATTTCACTAAGTGCTGTAACATCTTCACAGTTCTTCTAGACATCAGGAAAGAGATGGATGTGGCTGCTATGACCCCTGCCCCTTGAGAAGCTTGCTCTCTCTCCTGTTTCTGTATTTTGGTGTTCTTTGCTCAGAACACCATGCTTTTGACACAAGTTACAGCTTTCCTCTCATCCCAGCTCTCCTGTACATCCTGACCTCCCAGTCTCCTCCCATAGGTTCTGTGGTTTCACCTCATAAAAATATGCTGTGCGTTTTTTGGGGGGGAGGGGGTTTGTTTGTTTGTTTGTTTGTTTGACAAAACAAGCCATATGCTACAGACTATTTTAGATACAGACTGCCCTTTATATCGTGGATTGTGCAGACATAAATTCAATTAACCACAGATGGCAATATAGTCAAGATGCATCTTTTTTCTTGTGCTGAGAAGTACAATTTAATGACAATTTTCATGGTATTTAGATTATACTTAGTTGTTATGAATAATCTAGAAAGGATTAAAATATATGGGAGAACATGTGCAAGTAATCCAGACATGGTTTAAAGCAAATGGAAGATTATGCACAGGCTACATGCAAATATTCCATCTTACATAAAGGATGAGCATCTGCAGATCTGATATGAGAGAGAGGGAGAGGGAGAGGGAGAGGGAGAGGGAGAGGGAGAGGGAGAGGGAGAGGGAGAGGGAGAGGGAGAGGGAGAGGGAGAGGGAGAGGGAGAGGGAGAGGGAGAGGGAGAGGGAGAGGGAGAGGGAGAGGGAGAGGGAGAGGGAGAGGGAGAGGGAGAGGGAGAGGGAGAGGGAGAGGGAGAGGGAGAGGGAGAGGGAGAGGGAGAGGGAGAGGGAGAGGGAGAGGGAGAGGGAGGAGAGATCCCAGAACCAGAACCAGAACCAACCTCCTGTGGATACCAGGGGATGATTAAATAACAATATCTGGTAATAAGGAAGAAAACAGTAGTCCTTACCTCCAGATCACTTTGTATTGAAAAGAAATGATTTCTCTCCATTAAAATCATTGTTCAACTTAATTAACTTGTTCAAGAGTTTGCAATACTTTTTCTTCATTCACCATGCTTATCTTGAATTGCACAAAATAAATAAAATAAGGGATAGAGACATGGCTCAGTGCTTAATGCACAAGCATGAGATCCTGAGTTCAGATACTCAGCACCTAAATAAAAGCTTGGCATAGCAACACATCCCTGTAACCCAAGCACACCACCACCCCTGACAGAGGGCAGTGACAGATACATTCTAGGAGATTGCCAGAAAACCAGGCTACCTCTAATGACAGTCTACAGGCTCAATGCAATAACTAGTATCAAAACATAAGAAGGAAAGCAATGTAAAAAGACTTCTGATGCTGACCTAAGGTCTCTGCATGTAAGAGCATAGGTGAATGCACCTGCATACTTATGAGCATGCACATGCATATTCTACAGAGTGGGGGAGAGAGAAAGTAATTATGTTAGCTTACGAGAAATATATAAAATACCCTATTAAAAACACAACATAAAGTCTAAAATATATTAAACTATAAATACTATGAAAAAATGAATCTATCTTTAGGAGAAAAGAAAGGGGACTGGAGTTATGTTCATTAAGCTAATATCTACTGTCCTTATACTATGTGCAAATCATTGCTAAATCTAGATAATACAAAGACTAAGGCATCATCTGCCACATATATAGCTGTCAGATAGTAGAGAAGCTATGGCTTACAAATGCATTTTCCAATTGCATGTTTAACAAATGGATTTGATGTTTAATAGGAACACAGAAGCTGTATAAAAGCTATGCCTTTGACAGGGACTCTCCCTCTAGGTCACATCCATTAGTGCTCCAAAACAATATGCTCTGTTTTCTTAGGTTTGTATTATAGTTGGAATAAATGTTATTCCCATTATGTAGATGGAAAAGTACAGGGATGGATCAAGACACTGTTAACAATATGGGAATAAAGAAAGCTGGAACTTGACCTCAGTATTTGCTGACATCTGATATTCAAAAAGCCATTGGGCAAGATGTGGTAGAGCATGCCTGTCACTCCAGTACTTAGAGGCAGAGACACCAGGATCATGAGTTCATTGGGTGGTTGAGGTCATCTCTGACTACATGAGACCCTCTCAGAAACAAAATCAAAACAAAACCAAAGGACCACTGGTGCCTAACCCTACTATGCACATAAGTTTGGCAATTTGAAAAATTTCTCAACACAACAATTGCCATAAAATTGTGCTAAAATACATACACTTCCTGTGAGAAAGAAAAGACATAGACATCTGTTGTCTTCCTGTCTGTGAAACTATAAAATAGACATAAATTTGAGACTTCCTTTACTTACTTGTAAAGGTGAAATAAAGTTTCCATAATTTATGTACAAGTAGTAATAATGCTGTAAATATATTCTACAGAGGAATTTTAATCCAGTAACAAGGATGCTCTGGTAAGAGATTATATGACTTCTAGACCATATGATCTGGCTAGAATATGGAAATGCCCATAGTAAACACCTTTAATCCCTAACAAGGAATGTAAAATTAGTTTGTAGAAGGAAGCAGACATATTTGAAAGTGACCTCTAATTGAGGGTCAGACAAAGTGATGAATCAGAGAAAGATTTGACAAAATGAGTCAGAGATAGGATATGCACAACTCAAAGAAGAACAGAACAGGAGAGGCTACTTAAGAGCAGTGAGAGAAAGAAGGTGGCATGGTGTGTGTATGGCAGTTTTATCAGGACATTTTACAGAGAAAGCTTGCAGGGAGATCAAGCTAGACACAGAATAGAATGAACAGGTGAGAAGAAGCCAGGATATTAGATCATATTCTAAAAGTTAGTATGAGAGGCCAAGCAGACCAATTCAGTCAGAAGCCAAGAGAAGCCAGATTGAATCAGTCAGTATAGAAGCTTGGAATCTTCCAAGACTAGGCTTAAGTATCGTTAGAATAGAGAAAGAAACACTTTGAGCTCTACCCAAACTGTATATTCACGCATCTTGGGTGTGACTCTCATCTGATCATCTAAGAAAATAAAAACATTTACTGTATTCAAACTGGATCTCTCTGGATCCAAAGCCAGCCATGCTTCTGTTAGATAATCTCTAGCCCTCCTCACCTAGGTAAGAAAAAGCATGTTGGTGTCTTTTAGTGTGACTTTTGGACTTACCAATAGAAACTAGAAATCTAAGGTAGAGCTAGACCTTGAGTAGATGGGTTTTAAAAAATGGCATTTCACATAGGCTCAAAGGTGGGTAGCCTTGACAGCATTTGGTGACTATCATTGTTAACATTGGTACTGTTGGTATCAATATCTCCTGTGCTATAAGGAGCATCCCTTTGTGCCCAGTGCAAACACAGTTATATTCTTTGCTGAAATATCCTTGAAATGTATATGAGGAAATAAATCAACTAAGAATAAATGTCATTTTTACTTTAAATGCATTTCAGGTAAGGAAGAAATCTACTAAATCTTGCCAAAAACAATACCCAGAGGGTTCATCTCTGAAGATTTTTAAATAAATGCCAAAATCAAGAGAGATGTTGGAGTATCTTTAGCTAGAGTGAGATTTCTGCATTATTTATTATCTCATTATGAACGTACATTTTTTAATGAGTTTATTTCTCCTGAGGCCCACTCACCAGAGGGTGGGAAAGAGAAGAGGAGAAGGTCATAAGAAAAATTGCAGGGAATTTGCTCATACTGAATCAAACAGGAGGCCCTGGGAGCATTCTGTTCAGATGCCTACTCTCCCTACCCCCTGCTAAAATAAAGAGCAAGGAATACAAACCTAAATATACTCCCCACACTTCATAGCTTCATGTTTTAGCATCATGCCTAGAATTGTTTTAACCACCAGTCAATGCTCTGAGACACATTTTAGCATTTGTGTCCAAATCCTAAAACAAGATTTCTCTTTACAAAGTGAGAAAGGAGGAAATCATCTGGAGTCAGGGGTGACAGAAGAGGCTAACGGCAAAAAAGGTCATTGCAATACCTTGTTCACATGTCAACATTTAATATTTTTATTTAAAAAGTTTTAATGGGCATCACATGCATTTGGAGAAAAGTTCTAACTTTTAAAGTCCTCTTTGGTGGTTAAAATGGTCTCTGGTGAATAAAATTTCTACCACCCTCTAAGTTGTTTTCTTAATTTTAGCATCAATTCCTCTATCAAACTTGAACATATTTTGAGTCTTAATCATCCAAATCCATTCTGGTACCCATCCATCCTGACTTAAACCAGTTTCCACTATGAAGTTAATGGCAGTACCATTATTCTAAACTCCCAAGTCCACTAACTTTAAGAACTCCTACTTCCCACATCCAGTTACAAGATTCTGTAGCTTCAACCTGAATGAATATCGCCAAATATTCCAAGCATCTTACATGAATTTCAAAACCACCTGTCTAAGCAACCTTGCCTAGACAGCCTTGCCTAAACAGCCTTTAAAATGTCTAAGTGATCCTAGGTTACTTCTAATCTTATGAAGTAGCAGTGGGCAGGCCAGATTAATTTCGCTAGAATAAAAAAAAAAATCATTGTGTCTGGTTAAAAGGCAAAAGTACCACACATGACAGTACAGACACAGTAGGTGGCTTGTTTAGGCCCACAATCTAATAATAAAGAAAAGCTTTTAGATGCCCTGATTCTACTACCCACATAGGCAAGAACTTTATTTAGCCAAGTACAGAGAGTCTGAGAAAAGTGATTCAGAAGAGAGGTCCTGCCCAGTTAAGCCCTAGTTCTTTATAGAAGAGAAGAAAAGTAGAGAAGGAGGCACAAACAGATAACCATTGAAGAGGGAAATAAGGAGACCCCCAGCCCCTCCAAAAGGAGAAAATAGCCCTGTAGTTAAGAGAAGCAGCCAGTCCAAGAATTACACATCTAGAACTCTATGTGCCATCCCCAGTGTCAGCTACAGACATTTGTTACCCTACCACTGGGACATTTGCAATCTTTGATAAAAATCAAACTAATTTTCATAGCTTTAGTTAAAACTCTCCTACTTTGCCATATCTAGAAAAAGAAATATATTTATATATCTAGCTTTGTAAACTAAATGTATTTCCAGTATGTTATCACCCACCCTTCAATATGGCCACAGTGTTATTTCAGCTATTTCATCCTTCTTGCCAAATTAGTTGTCTTGGTTCCAAAGCTACATCTGTGAAGACACACCTGTCCCTCCATATCCCAGCCCTAGGGAGCCACCTTCCTTCTGTGAACAACCCCCATGCTTTCCTTTTGTAGTTAGTTTTTTGCACAGCCTTCCTGGTATTACAAGCATCTGTTCATCTTCCTCTTTATATCCTGTTTGCAACTTCACACTTAATTTCAGGAGAAAAGCCCATGGGTTCTTCAAGTTTAAAGCCAACCACATGACATACCATTGTAACCTTGGTAACCTATATATAATAAGAATTCTTGTGCTTTGTTTATGAAATGTATAGTTCTGCTGAGAGATGTTGTCCAAGTATGCATATGTGTAATTCAGCAATCCACCATGAGTGATGACTCTGGTTATTTTATTATCAGTTCATTGGTTCTGTCCACAGTCAGGAACCAGAAAGGCCATGAAGATTCCAGGAGTATGATCACAGATGGATTAGTCACCATCTCATCAGGAAACAAGTAGCACTCTGAAAACATGACCAGACCATTTAAGAAGGCTGTAGAGCTGAGTTAAGGGAAGATTAAAATACCAAGTGGTGATCTTTTATCTTGTTCCTTTGTCCCAAAGGGTAGTAATAGAGTCTGCCTATTCCTAAACATAATGAAATCTTTAACCATAACAAAGAAGAAACCTCTTCTTGAAGCCATGGCTTTGATCCAGAAACACAGCCCCTGAGAATCTCTAGACTGAGAAGGAGAAGGCAAGAAATAACTACTCTTGCCTCATTTTTTAATTTTAATCTTCTAATGATTCCTCCCACTGGCTAGTACCACTGGAGGCCAGAGACATGAAAATAATTAATTCAAATAAAAGAGATCATCATTCTTGGAAACCAAGCATGGAGGATAAAGATGAATAGTGATGTCAGAGGTAAAAATTTTAAAAAAAAAGTCCTTGATGACATTTTTCCTTTACAGAGCATTTCTATAAAATGAGACAAGTGAGAAAAAGCACATGCATGTGCACACACACACACACACACACACAAAATGGCTTTCTTAGCTTCTCTTTCTATGTAGCAGGATGATCACATACACACACATACACACACAAATGAACACATGATTTCAGCTCTATATTTCATTTAGTCAAGAGATAAATCCTAAATCATTGGTTGTTTGCATCTCTAGCACAGATTCCTGAAAAAGAGTGTTTGCTCCAGCTCCCATCAGGAACACAGTTCTCAATCCCCTGTGATGTGGGGGCTACAAAGCATATGGCTATGACTGCCAAAGGGCCTCTTCAGGTTTTTAGGAGACAGTGCAGACAACCTGTCACAGACCTCCCCAAAGAATCTGTAATAGAATCCTCAAAGAGAACATTTCCAAGCAGTGTCTTCATTATATAGGCAGAACCAACGAATCTCTTAGACACAAATTCATAAGTAGACAATAAATTGGCAGTGAAGGTCGGCCCACTCTCAGGGTTTTAGTGTTAATGCCGCTCAGTGTGATGCCCACCCCATTAGGCCCTCATGCACTGAACATGTTAACCAATCTGAAAGGAATGTTTTCACTCAGTAAAGAAACCTGGAGTTTAAAATGCACTTGGGTATTGTTTCTGTTTATTTGCCTCAAACTCTGCCTCAGGCTCATTGAACACTGATCAACAGAAGGAGCATCGCAGAAACAGTTCAAGGCAAAATTCCAAGTTTAGGAAATAAATTGACAATCCTTAAAAAAATAAAAAATAAAATAAAAGATGGGCCTGAATTTCTGTGTTTACTCTGTAAAGAGCAGGTAAACACTTTATGATTTCATTGCCTCGCGATGTGCTTCAGCAAGGAATGCTCCAGGAACTGGGAGTCTCTTACCCTATAGAGTCCCTTACTCCCAAGTGCATATGTGGTTAATTAAACACATTGAAAGAGGGAAAAAAACCATTTGATCCTTCTAGTAGTTAGATCAACTCTGATTTAAAGAACAAGATAATCTGAAACTCTTTGTCCATGTCCTCCTGAGTGGTCATTAGAGAAGAAATTGCATGCTGACTCTATTGTGTAGATACTTTCTACATTTTCAATTCAATTACCACCTAATGAAATACGGTATGCTGAAATCAATACATGGTTTGGCAAGTAGACTTGGACACAAAATTTGTATCTGTTACTAGTCACAAGACTGACTTAGCCCAGTGTCTTCAAAAAGCAAGAATTGTAAGATGAGTTCCAATCTTACAATATCCTATTTGGGTGTTTCAAGTGGAAGAAATGACCTAAGTGTTATGTGATTCATTACCAAGGTGGGTTACTGCTCACTAACTGGGAACTAACAAACCAAGCCAAACTAAGAGTGTTCTACCTTGGCCATGGGAGCTGCTGTAGGAGGGACACACATATAATCAGAATAGTCGACTGAAAGAGAAGTCGTGGGAGTTGTGTTCATCTTCCTCCCCTCTTTCTCATTGGTTCACTGACCAACATGGAACACCTTGTACTTCTAAGATTTTATTGTTAATGTACTTCTAAGGTTCATTCCACTGTAGTCACCCTGGAGGTCAGATCCCACACAGTGAAGTTTGTCTCATATGTTGGCATTCTGCAGCACTAGAACAAAGTCTAACTGACGAAGCTACTTGAAACAGCATGAAGTCATCTGACAAGTTGTGTGATTCAGGGTCCTGGCATGTTTTAGCAGAGTTCTTCTTCTGTTTAGAGGATAGTAAGGTAGGAATAAAGGTATCAGCTGGACACATCCCCCCTTTGGATGCTTGAGCAGAGGACTACCCACTTCTGAGTCCCTTGGTTGTGGATTGAGTTTCTCTCTCAATGCCTATGACTGAGACTTTAGTCTTATTTGTCTCCTTGCCTACATAGTTTATTTTAGCTTGCTAGTTGTTTAGATCACACCAGCCCTTGGAGGCTCTTGTAGGCCTTGGCTTGCTTCACATCATGGCAGCTTTGTTCTTCAAGGCTAGCAGAAGAAATTGTTATCCAATGCTTCATCTTTCCCTAAAGGTCTCTAGTTACTATAGACAACATGTGTGTCCTCCCATCTGTATGCATTTGGATTTAACCAGAAAGCAGAACATGTGAAAGTATAGGTGCACATAGGCCTAGCAGATAGAAGCCTGAGGTATCTTTTCCTACTGTTCTGTTTTATTTGGGAGACACTGTCTTACCAATATTGGAGCTCATTAGACTAATGTCCAATAAGCTCCATGAATCATCTTCCTGTACACATGAACTCAGAGCATATGTGTGCTAGATGCTAGTGAGTGTGGACACACACACACACACTATAAAACCAAGCAGTTTTATATAGGTGCACATGAACTCAGATCCTCATGCACACATAGGAATCACATTACTTACTGAAAAGCATATCCTCAACCCAAAAGTCAACTTTAAGAATATTTATACTTTAAGAGTTGACTAAGAGCATTGGTGAGTCATATTTTTATAAATGCAAAAACATTTAATGAATATAGACCAACAAAAATCCCTATTTCCCCCCATCCTGTTTTGGAAGGGGGGTGCTGAATAAAATTAGATAAATGCACTTAAAAACTTCCTTCAAATACCTAAAGATATCTTTTGCTCATTAATGCTCTGTTTTCTTTTTTTATATTTATTGTTTATTTTTTAAATTTACTTACATTTCAAGTGTTATCCCCTTACCAAGTTCCCCCCCCCACTCCTGGGAACCCCCTATCCCATCAACCCTTCCCCTGCTTCTATGAGGGCGTTCCTCTATTCACCCACCCACTTCTGCCTCCCCGCCCTCGCTCTGTTTTCAGTATCGAAGCAAAAGTCAATGATGAAAAAACTGCTTAGTTTTACTGAAAGTGTGTGTGTGTGTGTGTGTTTGTGTGTGTGTCTGCCCACACTCACTAGCATCTACCAAACATATGCTCTTTAAGTATACAAAATAAAACAAGAAATATGTTTTCCTTTTTTCCCCACCCAAAGTACAGAATATTACTCACAGCCTTACTTTAGAAAAGAGTCAGTACACCTTCCAAAATACAAATTCAAAACTTAAATGTATCATTATATTTCAGGGAAAGAGCCTGTGTTGTGTCCCCACCCACCCACTCTCCTTATGTGAAAATGAATTGTTTAACAACTCAGATTTTTTTTTACCAAGCTCTCACCTGTGTTTTGCCCCCTACCTTTGTTGTGGTCTGGTAAATGAACACAAAACACTAAAATGAATACATTATAGGAAGGAGATCTAGAGGCAAATGGATATTGCAATAATATTCCTACCAGAGGAAAATAAGTATACCCTGGTACTCTTCGTCTTTAAACCATGGCCTTGGGTCTGCTGGTCCTGGAATCAGGTTGTTTGCAGGTGCTGCTGATTCAGCTCGGGGAAGATCTTCATGAAAGTTTCGCTGACCTCCTGGGAACCTCTCGAGTGTCCGTCTCAGTAGAGTCACTTTTACCAGTGATTTTTGTTTGTTTTTTGTTTGGTTGGTTTTTGTTTTTTAAATTGATTGCTTTGAAACAAAATCTAGTACTCATTTTTAAAGATTGGCTACTATATTTCTTTCCTAAAGTTTGATTTGTTTACAAACATTTATCTTTTTTTATTTTCCTCTTCCATCTTCAATTTTTCAAATTTGTCTTCCATTTAGATTAGTGTTTGGTAGTCAGTCTGTAATAATGGCAATATCATTACTCTTTGTGGATCTGTTCCTGGTATTGCTCTTGCACAGAATTATCTGTGCCTTGGACTTTCCAGAATGCTCTCACTGACTTGTAGCTGCCAGCATCTGTACCCTGTCCTCTGTACATCAGACTTCTTTTCTTTTTTTTTTTTTTCAGAACTGTGATGATCCCTGATGTCTATGTACATGAAAACCTAGAAGTACCATGAATTCATGATGATCACATTGGAGAACCCTCCAGCCAACAGACAAGAACAATGGTCAGCTCACCTTTCAGATGTGGCTATTATGATGTGTGCTTTCACACCCCTTTCCAGTGTTTCCTTGTGAATTTGTCAAATTCTTGATGTCTGCTTCTGCTTCTATTAAATATCTCCTCAATATGGTAATATCTCCTCCATTTCAAAATTAGGGGCATCTGTATTTTCTAAGCAGACTACAGGATTTTTTATCTTTGTCTTAATGTCTATTGTCTTAATGACTATTTAATAAAAACTAATTCTCAGAGCCAAGGGTAAGATTATGTCCACCCGAAGATTTGGAATTGCTTCTACTAAACTTTATAACTTGGGCTACCAAAATGAGCCAAATTTAAGATAGTAAGTTCACTTGAGGACCAGCCATTAAATTTTACAGAGCTCTGTATCTCCTAGCTCTCTTCAGCATAGGTAATCTCCCCTTAGTTCCCTAGGAGTAGACATCAAAACATGATTTAAGTCTGGATCTCCTTGGCTCAGTAGAATGGTCCTTTGAGTCTCAACTTGATCAAGAGACTTATAAGCTGTTCCATATTTATTCTGAGATGTCTTCATTGCACAGTATTTTTAATATATGTGTTTTAAATGTGAAAAATAACTACACATATTATTGGAGATAGATTTACTCTCCTCTTGTTAAAACACAGCTTGAGGTGAGTTTTCTGTCACCTATTCATGAGAAAGGCTCAGTAATTCAGATGGGATTTTCCTTGCTTCAAAATGCCATACTCTAAGGGCTTCCTACATATAAAAGAGACACCATTACTATATATTCCTTTGTAAACTGATCATTCCTTGAAATATGCTTGTGGGAACTGGGGTACCTGTTTTTTTTCTGGTATATTCTATATAGATTATTGATTTATTTATGGGTTTTATGTTCCCATGTAAACTATAACCCTGAAGCCTATGCACAAGAATTTGTCTCATCCAGTCAGTGAATGTCTGTCTATCTTGTACCATCTCAAAATATACAGCAACAAAAGCAGAGTGATTCCCCTTATATAGTTCACATCAAATGAATAAGGTACACACCAATAACAAGGACATATAGAACATGTATGCATAAGCAAGGCACTATGAGTATATACAGTAAGTGGGACCCCAGGCCTTGAAAAACACAGATGTAATCACAGCTCTTACTTAGGATGCTGAAGAAGATAGACTGCACATTCAATAACAAACTAGGCAACATAGTAAAAACCTGTATAAAAATAAAAAAGAGGCCTGATGATACAGCTCAATAGTACAACTCTTTTCTTCCTCCTTATATGACTCCTTCATTCAACCCCCAGTTGAATCAGTCAATCCGTTAATCAATCAATGAAAGTCCTAGAAAACAAGTCAAAAAAGACCACTGACATATGGATAATCAGAATTGTTTGCTTCTATGGGAACTTGTTACTATTTGACATTTGAAGAAATTTAAATTATAGGGTACTTTTGCTCCCCCTACCAAACAAAACAAAACAAAACAAAACAAAACCTTCTAATTGCCTATTGTAAACAATGACATTTATAAACATGGATCTAGGTTCATCAGTCTGACTCAATGAAAGACATCTTTTTACTCCTTTCCCATGCCAGTAAATTCATGGGATGAATTTCAAGGATACTTTCAAACCTCAGACACCCACCAGAACAGTAAGCAACCATGAGATCCAGGTTTCTACTTTTGTTGAAGTATTGTTGGCCATGGGTTAATTTTGCCAGTTAGTCTTGGGAAATCAGTTCACCTGGACAACTCCAGGAGCTTCCTTCTCCTACCTTGAAACAGTAGGATGTAGTGAGCCCTGTAGTTCAGACATACTTTTCAGTGAAGTCTTTAAGATTGATGGGGTCTTTTGTGATTACCTCTGATGTTTTCTGAGTACATTCACCATTCCAGAACTTAGAGCAGCAGTTCTGACTCAGTAAATCATGCCTGGATCTCTCATAACTCACTATACCATGGAGCTAACTGAACCAGAACCGTTTTGTCTTTTCTTCTGAAAAGCAAGATCTGGAGAGTAGAAAACTTAGTGTTTGAAACAAAATACCAAAATAGGGCCCTTTCATTTTTTATAAAGGTCACACTGAATTTTCAATCTCCTAATATAGAGTACTTGTGAGTGTGTGTGTTCCCCTGATCTATATGCATACTCTGTATGTGCATGCACACACATGCTCATAAATTTTTAAATGTAATCTGAAATGTGATTGGCCTAGATCAAGGCATAATTTTAAACAGTAACTATTGAATTTATAAAATACTCACTTTGATAGGTGAACTTAATTTTATTTCCTCAGAAATAAAATTCCTTTATACACATTGCATCTAATACAATACCAAAATAATAACTATATGTTGTTATAAGATATCTAAATTATAAGGCTGCAAGTCAAGGAAGCAGTCTATGCTCACGTGTCATGTTGTATTTAATCACATTAATTTCCAATGAGAATTGATGGTTCTGACAGGTAAGCTGATGATAATGTTATATTCTCAATTTCTTCACTGATGCTATGTTTGTATAATACCAAGAAAATTTTCCTCAAGGTGATAGTACAAGTTTTCTTTGGAATAATGTGAATATACTTGTCAATAGTATAAACCATTTTCATTATAAAACTGTTCTTCACTCTTCATATAATTCAGAGAAATTTTTCAAAGCTTTTGTTCAGTGGCTTCTTAGGGATACATGTCCTAGAAGTTTTAGTTAAAAGTGAAGGCAGTTTATGAGTATTGACACAGCTTCTGTTAGTTCTACTTCACATCACTTAAAAGGAAAGGTCTATAAATCAATCACAGGACAAAGATATCAAACAATGAGAAATGTAATGAGTGAGCAGGCTGATGTTTTCATCTGCACCTTTGAACAAGATGGTTGACTAAAATAAACCAGCAATAATCAGCTGTAATTGCCAAAGTTAACTAGAATGACATTTTTGTGGGACAAAACAACACTCTGTGATGCTTCTGTCCTTTTATGTCTCTCTGGTCTACCCACACAAACCACAGAGATCAATAACTCAGACTTGAAAGTAAGACTTTTAAATCATCTCCCCTCTTGCCATTAATCTCCCCTCCTGAGACTTCATTTCTTTCACTTCACCCCCAGTTCTTATCAAAAATATCAGAAAGGTCTAAAGGAGATGGCGAGCCTTTGGGGAGTTCAGAGCAAGTCTAGCTCAATACCTGAGTGCCTTAAAGGTGCTATTAGAAATTAAACTAAATTCAACTCACTAACCCAAATGAGTCAGTGCTTATTTTAGCCTCCTCTCCAAGATTGTTTGTTTTCTGCTGAGCCTTTCACCTGCCTGGCCTTTAAGTACTCAGCAGCACTGTTTCAAAACAGGATTAGAGGTTCTGATCCAGGCAGTCTTATCCCGTCCTTTCCTAAGGAGGATTAGAAATATGTCCAGGACACCTATAAGTATCTCTGGCTTCATTTTTGAAAGTTCTAAAGCCACAGATTTTTTTCCTTTTGCATTTTATCTCTGCTTGGGCAGTGAATCAGCCTTTATGAGTCCCAAATTTAAAATGTATAACATTTTTTGCCCAAGACTTGTTCCTAAGAGATCCCCAAACAAATTTTTCTAAGTTGTGAAATTCTTATCATTAATGTAACTATGCTGGACTCACTGTTCTCTGCCAAGATAGGTCTAAAGAAATCCCTCTGGAAAAACATCTGAGGAGGAAGAGGTTGCCATAGCAACATGATGCTGATTGAGGAAGTGTCTCAAGAAACCGAGGAAGTGCATGTTTCTCAACCTTGACAAATGTGCAAAGGCAGCAGCATCTGATCACTTCATTGTGCCAGGACATACTGGCATTGGCCGGAATTAAATATGACAAAACTGGGTTTATGACAGTCTGTGTTTGAAGCAAGTTGTAGGTCAGCTCATTTCTGCCTTAAAAATGAGTAGAAGATAGCGATGTGGCTGTGTGTGCATAATCAGTGCATCACTGGAGATCCTTTCCATTCCAGTTGTAGGAGTGTTTATATTTAAATTCAACTATATATTGAATGAATGGATCAATATTAGAATACTGCAGGCAAAACTATTATTACCAGTGACAAGGGACTGTTACGACTTAAGTATTTATCAACTATTGTTTAATCAGAAACTTTGGTAGCCACAAAAGATACAGAATATGGACAAGCCTCTTTCCTCATGAGGCTTACACCTTCATGGGAAAACCAAGTAATAAACAAAAGATGAATTAAATGTTATGTTACAGAGTAATTATGCTAAGCAGGAAAAATAAGGAGGAGCTTAGGTGAGAAATCTCAACAGGGTATTTAAATTTTCAGGAAAACAGGAATGAAAACCCTCAGTCTAAGGGTGCCTTCTGGTTCAAGATCTAAAAGAATTGAAATGAAAGTCCTATTCTATCTTAGAATTGGCCTCTATCTTAAAAAACAAAACAACCAGAGAATGTGGCCCACAGCTAAACCCAAGCTACACCCAAATACCAGGAAAGATGCTAGCTACTTCCTAGCAATAGTTAATCAAAGATTAGTATGATTGTTTCAGATGTACTTTCAGACCATTACCGATTGTATTTAGTCTTGCTTCAGAGCACCCACCTATCGGCTTACAATAAACATTCAGTAAGATTCTTCCCAGGCTAGATCCCCACCTTTCACTTACATCCATTTCCTATAAAACCTTCTCTTGATGAGAGTCCAGGGATGCTTCACCAAACCTGCCCTGTGGGTCTGCAGTGAGTAATCCCATATTCTTTATAATAAAGAGACCCTAATGTGATTGCATCAGAAATGACTCCTTGGTAGTCTTTTGGGGTTCACAATTGCTTCGTGGCATAACAGAAGAACCTGACCATACATCTTGGACAGATGTTTTATTACAGGAATAGTAGCTAGCAAATGGGTAGATTGAAGGAAGGATGCAATATACAAGAAACACTAGAAAAAAAAATAAAAGCAAAAGTTAGAGCTCTATGACTTCTCAGGCCTTGCATATACAGGGTATAAATAAAGCGATTCACTGAAGGAATTGTTTTTTAAATATTAGAATGATATCATCAGGCAAGTATTTTCAAAGGGCCAGTCTTGGAAGCTAGAATATTTAAAATATATCTATAAGGAAATCAAAGCACTAAGAATTATTAAAGAAGTTCTATTAAAGACAAACTGAACACAAAATTGAATAGAGAATGTGTGTGGGATTCAAAGATCATATGTGAATACAAAGAGAGAGAGAGAGAGAGCAAAAGCGAGAGACTAAGGGAGAAGTCATACATTCACATTGAATTCAAAATTGAGCATTGCCTTCTCCCTGCTGAACAATGCAAACATTCCCACAGGAAAATAAGGGTTATTTTTATAAAATCCAACCAATGACCTAACTCCAGGTATACAAGCAGCAACAAAAATCTCAGAAAACACAAAAAGCAAAGCCAATGAGAGAGTGATTAGATAAGTTTCCAGACAAAAAATTCAAAAACTGATTTAAAGTTTTGTTCAAAGAAATTTTAAATGTCACAAATAAACTGCTAAATAATTTCCAAGAAAGCACAGTTTAATTAAATGTAGGATATGACTAAAAAGTTCAATAATGAGATAGATAAGACAAAAAATTCCCCAAAATACAGCAAATGAAAGTTTAATGACTCAAATGAATAGCCCTGTGGAATGCCTCCCTAACAGAACTGATCACAAAGAAGACATATAATCAGGGCCTGAAGGCAAGGTAGATGAAGTAGAAATCTGAGACAATGGCAAAGATAAAAAAAGTAGGGTGAGTGAATCGAACATGCTGTGATAGGTCTTTTGGGTTCTTTGGAAATGCCAAATCTGGAAGTCATGGGTACATAGAATGATTTCATGATAAGAGCACAGAAAGATATTTCAATAAAGTCATATCAGAAAATTTCCCAAATCTAGAAAAGAGCTGTCCTTCCAGGAGGAAAAGGCTTTAAGAATATCAAATATTAAAAATAGAAAAGAATCTGAACACCTCATGATATAGTTAAAGCAAAAAGTATATAGAACAAAGAAGGTGTATTGAAAGCTACAAAAGAGAAGTGCCACATCTTGTACAAAGGCAGGCACATCAGAATAACAGCAGATTTCTCAATAGAAACTTGAAAAGTCAGAACTTTGAAATGATAGACTTTAATGGTGTCTAAGAGAGAGTAACTTTCAACCCAGACTACTATACCCAGCAAAAATATCTGTCACAATTTAAAAAGAAAGAAAAACATGAATAAAGCATGAAGGGATTCCTGATCACAAGGCCAGATCTAAAGAAACCACCTTGAGAAATCATTTGATTTGAATAGAAAGATAAATGTAATCATGAAGTTACAGAAAGGAATGAACCATGCTACAAGCAAAGTAAAAGATGAATTGGGAAATCTTAAACAATACCGAGCCAACAAAATTGCAAAGATTAATGCACACAATTGAATAATAATTATGAATGCTTTTAAATATATTTTATTTATTGTTACTTTGTATACAAAGTATACATCCAATGTATACAATGCACACATACAAGAGATAATGCAGGTATCTAAATGTTCCTCAGCTCACATTTAGAGGTCAGAGGATGATTTGTTTCTGAAAGAATAATTCTTCCCTTAGTTGCTGTCAGAAATCACACAAAGAGTATAAAGTGTCATTTAACAAAGTAACATTCTAGTAAGGGTTATATGCATCCTTAGTTTACAACATGACCTAACATCTACTGCAAAGGTGCAGCAGCCAGAGCCAAAGTCACCCCTGTTGAGTTGAGGGCATGAGGACTCACTTTATCAAAAGTCTAACTTTGTTTTCTCAAACTTTAGCTTTAGAAAAAAAAATGCTCAGATAACCAACTGTGTTGAACAAATGTTCTTTCTGTTTGGGTCCCCCAGGTGCCAGAGAAGTCATTACCAACTCCCTTAGAAGTGTTTGGTTAAATACATGATTGCATCTACTTGATAGATTGCAAACTTGTCCTAAATTGCCCAAAAAGCTTCTTTCTGCCTTTACTCTGAAAGTTAATTAGAACAAACCCTCCCCAGATTCTCTGATGGACTTCTGTACTCTCCACTCCAGGTGAGGGAACCTTAATAGAATGCAAAATACTCCCCAGGTGGCCCCCAAAGTTCCAGCTGTCTAATCTCAGATATGGAACCAGGCCAAAGTTCTATAGTTGTTCCTGCCATTTGGATCTGGAGATTCCTTGCCAGCATGCAGGCATGGAATGGAGTTCTGACCTAGTTCCTGGTCATTCTGGCTCATCCCAGCTAAGTCTTCATGTTGTCTGAAAAGTAATTCATGTTTCTTGGATTTTTATAGGATATGAAAAGCTTTTATCATATAGTACATAATGCTTAGGAAGTACACAAATGCTGGTTGATTAATTCCACTCATTCATCCCAAAGATCAGTTGTGAATGCCTAAGGAAACAGGTCTATATGGAAGACAGGAGGTCTAATAGCAATGGGAACATAATACTCTGGCACTACCTACCCAGATGAATTCTATCCAATTGACACTGAGGATTTCAAGTCCAGGGTTGAAGCCTTTTCCCTTGGTATAAAATTTCTACATGTTTTAATACATTTTTATTAGATATTTTATTTACATTTCAAATGCTATCCCAAAAGTTCCTTGTACCCTCCTCCTGCCCTGCTCCCCTACCCACCCACTCCCACTTCTTGACCCTGGCATTCTCCTGTACTGGGGCATATAAAGATTGCTATACCAAGGGGCCTCTCTTCCCAATGATGGCCGACTAGGCCATCTTCTGCTACATATGCATAATCAGCCACCAACTCAGACACTATTACGTATGCCAGCAAGATTTCACTAAAAGGACCCTGATATAGCTGACTCATGTGAGGCTATGCCAGTGCCTGGCAAATACAGAAGTGGATGCTCACAGTCATCTATTGGATGGAACACAGGGCCCCCAATGGAAGAGCTAGAGAAAGTACCAAAGGAGTTGAAGGGATCTGCAACCCTATAGGTGGAACAACAATATGAACTAACCAGTACCCCCAGAGCTCGGGTCTCTAGCTGCATATGTAGATTTCTACATTTTTATGTGGAAACATGCTCATTTTAAACTATTAGCTGAAAGTTTTTAAACCACTGTATGTATACAGTAAAACTGACCTAATAGACCAGTTTCAGTTGTGGGCCATAGGCTTGCAAAACTAGCTTTATATCTTTTTCCTTTGTTTATTTCTTCACTCAGTCAGAAACAAAAGCAAAAGCAAGGGGAAATGACACCACAAGGTACAAAAAAGTCATTTTAGTATCATGAGCAAGAGACAGGGACTATTAAAGCAGTGCCCTGATCAATACAGTCTTGCATTACAGAGCATGCATTCTTCCCACCTGGACTCACCTAAGAAACCACTCTTCCCAAGTACGGATTCACTCTATGGATTTACTCTGGGACCTTTGTAAAATGCCAAGACCTAGTCCCTCCATTTATAAGTTCTCATGTTGATGTGTGATGTACCTCTAAATATAACCTTCTGACTTCTTTACTCCTCACCTCTATTCTGAATCTTCAGTTACGGTTAAGAACCCAGCTAAACAGTTGATTTTAAACAAAGCAAAACAACAAAACTTGCATTGTATACTTACAGAATTAAAGAAGAAAAACATATATCTAGAAGTCCAGTGTCTAGCTCAGGATGCCCCAGGAATTTGTTTTTCATTTCTGTCTAGAATGATTCTAGTACAGGTGGTTAAATTTTGTTGTTTTTTTGTTTTTGTTTTTGTTTTTGTTTTGTTTTGTTTTACAAACTGCTAACATTCAGGTTATGAAACAGTGGCAGTAATTTCCTTCAGTTGCTTTAAAAAAAAAAGTAAAAAGGCAGTAGCAGCTGTTGGTCTCCAGAGTAAACTGAAAGAAAATTCCCTTCAGAGGGTTTTATTATATAACACAAGGGCCTCAAGGCCACCTGTGGACCTTGTAATGGAAGGGAGAAGATTAGATGTAAATGATGTGGTGATCTAAGTATGATGGGGCCTTAAAGGGAAAGTGAGGCTTCCCTTTATAGCCTGAAAGGAGAAAGGGAGCACAATAAGAGAAAGAATTGGTGTGTGTGTGTGTGTGTGTGTGTGTGTCTATGTGTGTCTATGTGTGTGTGTCTGTGTGTGTGTCTGTGTGTGTGAGAGAGAGAGAGAGAGGATAGAAGAAAGAAAGAAAGAAAGAAAGAAAGAAAGAAAGAAAGAAAGAAAGAAAGAAAGAAAGAAAGAAAGAAAGAAAGAAAGAGAGAGAGAGACAGGGAGGGAGGGAGGGAGGGAGGGAGGGAGGGAGGAAGGAAGGAAGGAAGGAAGGAAGGAAGGAAGGAAGGAAGGAAGGAAGGAAGGAAGGAAGGAAGGAAGAAGGAAAGATGATAGATGAATGGTGGAGAGGGGTGTGTGTGGAATGAGTGGTGGTAAGAAACATAGTCTGGTAGGCCAGAAGCTATTAACTGAGCAATCTTCCTGAGGCGTCTCAAACTACTGTCCCAAAAGAAAGATCGAATTTTCACAAACATTTATAGGTGACAGGAAGTTTCACATCATGTGAATTAGTTCAGCATAATGTATATAACAGGGAACATGGTGGTGCTGGTATATAGGCTGTGAGCTGTCAGGTCACAGTACAGACTGCATCTTAACTGTCTGTCTTAGCAACAGCCACAGGGAAGGGTTGCCTAATTCAGGATATGAACATAAAGCTGCAGGCCCATGTTCTAAAATGTCCTCTTCAGCACATTCAATGTGTGCATACATTTTTCTACAGGCTTTATAATTCTTAAGTTTCTTACGTTTTATACTTCAAAATTTTCGTAGAATGTATTTTGATTATATCCACCTCCAACTCTTCTGAGATCCACTCTATCCCATACCCACCTGCCTTTGATGAGCATATAATTCCATATTATAGAATACCAAAGATTCCAAAATTTACTCACCAGAGCATGGTGGGGCTGGTTTTGGAACAAGATCTTACTGAGAAGACTTACTAAGGAATATTTCTTTTGTTTTTAATTTATTTTTTACACCCCATATTCCATTCCTTGTCCCCCCATTTACCCTCCATCTGCTCCACATCCCATATCTCCTCCCCACCCCACACCATCTCCACGTGGATGCCCACATGCCCCCACTCCACCTGAACTCTAAACTCCCTGGGACCTCCAGTCTCTTGAAAAGTCCTTCAGAAGTCCTCTAATGTATATGTTGGGGGCCTCATATCAGCTAGTTCATATTGTCTGTTTGGTGGTCCAGTGTTTGAGAGATCTTAAGAGTCCAGATTAATTGAAACTGCTGGTCCTCCTACAAGATCGCCATTCTCCTCAGCTTCTTTCAGCCTTCTTTAATTCAGCAACAGGGGTCAGATGCTTCTGTCCATTGGTTGGGTGCAAATATCTGCATTTGACTCTTTCAGCTGCTCGTTGGGTCTTTTGGAGGGCAGTCATGCTAGGTCCCTCTTTGTGAGCATTCCATAGCCTCAGTAACAGTGTCAGCCCTCCCCTTAAACTGGATCCTACTTTGTGCCTGTTGCTGGACCTTCTTTTCCTCAGGCTCCTCTCCATTTCCAGCCCTGTAATTCTTTTAGACAGAAACAATTAAGGGTCAGAGGTGAGACTGTGGGATGGCAACCCCATTCCTCACTTGATGTCCTGTCTTCCTGCTGGAGGTGAGCTTTATAAGAGGGATCTCCCTACTGTTGGGCATTTCATCTAAGATCCCTCCCTTTGAGTCCTGGGAGTCTCTCACCTTCCAGGTCTCTTGCATATTCTATTTCTAAGGTATAGCAGATAGTTGTCCAATTGTTGGTAGCCAGAGGTCCTTGCCAATGCAAGGAATGCCTGGAAACAATCATATCAGGCCACATTTGCTATCTGAAAAGGCAGTGACTATTTCTGAGAAAGCCACCTACATACAGGATCTACATTGGGCAGAAGGACATTAAGGATTAGAAGTAGTTCTGCGATATGTAAGATGGGGTGGACCAACCAAGAAAGATGTTCCATTGAATGTTTGGTAAAAACAGAATAAAAAAAAAGTGCAACCTAGCCCAGCCTCTCATTGCTGTTCATGACAGGGCCTGAATCTCAGCAAAACTTATTAGTAGAAATAATAAGTTAGAAACTGAGGCAGCACTTGTTAAGAACAAAAAGGTATCTCACTCCATCTGCCTTCAATCTTATAGGGGAGCAGAGGGCTCTTTTGGGGGAGATTTAAAAACTCTTGAACATTTTCCTGTTATCTTCCCAGAACAGCATGTTGATTACAGGCTAATGGTTGGTTAGATATATTTGGCCTAGTCAATAGATTCAGCTTGCTTATAATTCATGTGCATGCCATATTCTTGTTAAGCATCAAATCATTCCTAAAATGTTTGCTTTCAGCAGATCTCTCAATCAGCATGATTAGCTGAACACCTGTTATATACATGAAGCTAAGACCCTGGGTTATAGTATGAGAAAGAGGAAATAAAGATACAAATGAGTCTGGCCCGTGGCTCATCAGGCCCATCAACTAACAAAAACTGAAAGTGGCAACTAATCTTGGTCAAAGAAATGTGACATTTCATGAAGCCATCTGCAGCACACAGCCCTCTGAGAGCATGCACTCTTGGGGTTGCCACCAGGTCATGCAGCCTCCATCAACGTAGTTCTTGGAGACTCAGCTGACTTTAACCCCAAAGAATTGAAAGATGTAAAATTGAGGAGAACTCTGAATGATGCCTCCTTCCAGAACCACTTCCTTGTGGAAGAGACAGGATAGATTCATTCCCAACTGACTTGTGTTCTTCTTCAGTGACACCAGAGAAAGGTGAAGGCAGAAAATGATAATCAAATGTACGGGATAGGTGGCATTTCAGAGGTTGTTTGCCTGCTTGCTCTTTTAGAAGAATAGCTTACTTGATTCCCTTGAACTTTGTCTTTCACTTTACCCAGCAGGAGAATTACTAGCTTTGTATACATGGTTCTTGAAAGACTTAAATTTTGCCTTTGACGTGTTTTCTCTGGTTTTGAATTAATTTTACACAATGAGATTCTGTGCTTTTCAGGAGGAGGTATCCTCTGTCAAATCATAGCAGTAGTTCTCAAACTAGTACACATCAGAACCACCTTGGAGAGTTGTTATAATACAAACTTTTGGGTTCCTTCACCAGTAGGTCTATGGCAGAGGCTGAGAAAGTGACCTCTCCAGTAATGGGAAAACAGCTGGTCTAGGCCCTGATCCTTGACTATAAACTTGAGTTTCAGGTCTGAGTGGTTCATCATAGTAAATATGCAAATGCCATTAGAAAACCACTACAAGAATTTAAAATGCATGTATTTGTCCCCTTTAGAGTCCCATTTATTCCCTAAAAATAAATAATTGTCAATTAAAAATAAAAGCTTAGACCCACCCAGAGACCTTCATGCCTTCCAGTTTACACCAGTGCCTGGAGCAGAGCAGCTGCTATGGATCCAAATACATACAGCCCACACCCTAGTTGCAGCTCGACTTCCCAGGGCTCTTGACACATCTAGAATCACAGGATCACAGGATTACAGGATCACAGGATCATAGGAAGGACAGGCTCCAGTCAGAAACATCAAGGGCAGTTAATAACAGAGATAACCAGATGGCAAGAGGCAAGCTAAAGAGCATAAGCAACAAAAACCATGACTTGGCAACATCAGAACCTAATTCTCTCACCACAAAAGCCCTGGATACCCCCATCACACCTATAATGCAAGATTCAGCTCTAAATTATCATTTCATGAAGATGATAGAAGACTTCAAGAAGAACATAAATAACTCCCTTATAGAAATACAAGAGAACACAAGTAAAGAAGTATAAGCCTTTAAAGAGAAAACACATAAATCCCTTAAAGAAATACTAGAGGACACAATCAAACAGGTGAAGGAATTGATCAAAACTGTTCAAAATTGCCATACCCACCCACTCCAGTAGTTACTGTGACAGGCCCAAAAGCTTGGACACGGTCCTGAGGCAAAAAGTTCACAGAAACTTAGTCTCCTGGAACTGTGGCATCCTGTAAAACAAATGCTCCAAATCTGTCCTTGCTTTAGTCAGTGAACAGATCTGTGTGCTTTCCTTCAATATTGTTTTAGTATAAGTGCCTTTAAGGATTGATTTTGACATATAGCTAAGTTCGATTAGCCTCCACCAGTGTTCCAATGCCCTAGGAAGTCCTTGAGTCAACCCTGGGCTTGGAAATTAGTAAGAATGTTACCTATTCGGTAACATTCAGAATTACCTCTAGTATTGTAAGAGAGACAGTGAAAGAAATCAGGCATTACAATTTACTTGAATAGATCTAGAATTCTCAGGACAAGTCTACATAGTAAATATTTAGAACAATAGCCAAGTCACTCCCATACACAGGAATTTACAATGACCTAGGAAGAAGAAAAGTTGTAGTTTTAGGAGGAACTATAATATTGTATTATTCATGAAAGGGTTAGTAGTATGGAATTCCCCTGGTGCATGGTTTTCACTAGGCCCAGAGGAATAGCATAAGTAGGTATTTAATAAGGGACCCCTGGTGGTGGGCTTAACAATAGACTAGTATTACATCAGACCTTTCACCTAGCTCCTGTGAATAGCTGACTTTACATAGGGTTGATTTTTTTTCTCAATTGTAAACACTGCCTGGTTCCTGTCAGTCTTTTTGTATGCATTTTTTGTTTTATGTCAGATAACTTCAGTGTACCTTGGATAACCTTAATGTATCACTTAACTTCTTTGTTTTCTGTACTATGTAAGTCTGATTCTCACTTTGACAAATTACATTCACATCTGTTTGTCACCTTTTGCTGACTCCCTGTCCACTTGTACCTGGACTCTGATTCTCCCATGGATTGAGGGGCCGACTGGGGACAGTCTGCAGCACAAGATTTAAAAATTGAAATAGAAACATTAAAGTAAACACAAAGGGATACATCCCTGGAGTTAGAAAACCTAGAAAAGAGAGCAGGAGTAAGAGATGCAAGCATCACCAACAGAATACAAGAGATAGAAGAGAGAATCTCGGGTATAGAAGATGCCATAGAAGACATTGACACAACAGTCAGAGAAAATACAAAAGGCAAAATGTTCTTAACTCAAAACATTTAAGAAATTCAGGACACAATGAAAAGACCAAATCTAAGAATGATAAGTATAGAGGAGTGTAAAGAATCCCAACTCAAAGGGCCAGGAAACATCTTCAACAAAATTATAGAAGAAGATTTCCATAAACTAAAGAAAGAGATACCCATTAACATACAAGAAACCTACAGAACTCAGAACAGATGGGACCAGAAAAGAAATTCCTCCTGTCACATAATAATTAAAATACCATACCAACTACGCAAAACAAAGAAAGAGTATTGAAATATTGAAAGCAGTAGGGAAAATGATCACTTTACATATAAAGGCAGACATATCAGAATTACACCAGACTTTTATACAGAGACGTAAAAGCCAGAATATCTTGGGAAGATGCCATATAGACCCTAAGAAAACAAAAATACTAGCTCACGCTACTATACCCAGCAAAACTCTCAATTACCATAGATGGAGAAACCAAGGTATTCCAAGACAAAACCAAATTTAAACAATATCTTTCTACTAATCTAGCCCTACAGAGAATAATAGAAGGAAAAGTCCAAAACAAGGGGGTAAATTACACCAAAAGAAGCAAGAAATTAATCTTTTCACAACAAACCAAATCAAGAGAAACACACAAACATAATTCCACCTCTAACAACAAAAATAACAGGAAGCAACAATCATTGCTCCCTAATGTCTCTCAACATCAATGGATTCAATTGCCCAATAAAAAGACATAGGCAAACAGACTTGATACATAAATAGGACCCAGCATTTTGCTGAATACAGGAAACACACCTCAGTGACAAAGACAGACACTACCTCAAAGTGAAAGACTGGAAAACACTTTACAAGCAAATGTCCCAAGAAATAAGCTGGAGTAGCCATTCTAATATCCAATAAAATAGACTTTCAACCAAAAGTTATCAAAAAAGATGGGGAAGGTCACTACATATTCATCAAAGGAAAAATCTAACAACATGAACTCTAAATTCTGAATATCTATGCCTCAAATGCAAGGGTACTCACATTTGTAAAAGAAACATTACTGAAGCTCAAAGCACACATTGAACCTCACACAATAATAGTAGGAAATTTCAACACCCTTCCTCACCAGTGGACAGATCATGGAGACAAAGTAAATAGAGACACAGTGAAACTAAAAGAAGTTATGGACTAAATGGAATTAACAGATATCTACTTAGCATTTCACCATAAAACAAAATAATATATCTTCTTCTCAGCACCTCATGGTACCTTCTCAAAAATCAACCATATAATCAGACACAAAACAATCTCAAAAGATACAAGAACATTGACTTAATCCCATGTATTCTATCAGACCCCCACGGACAAAGGCTGGTCTTCAATAACAACAAAAGCAACAGAAAGCCCACATACATGTGGAAGCTGAACAGCTACCTACTCAATGATAACTTGGTCACTTGGTCATGGAAGAAATAAAGAAAGAAATTAGGGACTTTTTGGAATTTAATGAAAATGAAGGCACAACATATTCAAACTTACAGAACACAATGAAAACAGTGCTAAACTCATAGCCATGAATTCCTCCATAAAGAAATTGGAGAGATCATACACTAGCAGCTTAACAGCACATCTAAAAGTTCTAGAACAAAAAGAAGCAAATACACCCAAGAGGAGTAGATGCCAGGAAATGATCAAACACAGGGCTGGAATCAAACAAGTAGAAACAAAGACAACTATACAAACAATCAACAAAACTAGAGGTGGTTCTTTGAAAAATCAACAAGATAAAAAAACCCTTAGCCAAACTAGAGGGCAAAAAAACAGTATCCAAATAAACAAAATCAGAAATGAAAAGGGAAACTTAACAACAGAAAATGAGGAAATTAAAAAAATAATCAGATCCTACTACAAAACTCTATATTCAACAAAACTGGAAATCTAGATTAAATAGGTGGATTTCTAGATGAATACCAAGTACCAAAGCTAAATTAGGATCAGATAAACCATCTAAACAGTCCAATAACCCCCAAAGAAATAGAAACAATTATTAGAAGTCTATCACATCTTCAAAGTAGACCTAATTTCAATACTTCTCAAACTATTCCATATAATAGAAACAGAAGGAACACTACCCAATTCTTTCTATGAAGCTACAATTACACTGATACCTAAACCACACAAAGACCCAACAAAGACAGAGAACTTCAGACCAGTTTCCCTCAAGAATATCGATGCAAATATACTCAATAAAATTCTCACAAACCGAATCCAAGAACACATCAAAACTATCATCCATCATGATCAAGTAGGCTTTATCCCAGGGATGCAGGGATGGTTCAATATACGGAAATCCATCAATGTAATCCACTATATAAACAAACTCAAAGAAAAAAAACCACATGTTCATCACATTAGTGGTTGAAATGACCTTTGACAAAATACAACACCCATTCATGTTTAAAGTATTGGAGAGATCAGGATTTCATATCTAAGTATAATAAAAGCAATATACAGCAAACCAATAGCAAACTTCAAACTAAATGGAGAGAAACTCAAAGCAATCTCATTAAAATCAGGGACAAAACGAAGCTGACTACTCTCTCCCTAACTATTTAATATAGTACTCAAAGTTCTAGCCAGAGCAATTAGACAACAAAAGGAGATCAAAGGGATAAAATTTGGGAAAGAGAAAGTCAAGGCATCACTATTTACAGATGATATGATAGTATACATAAGCAACCCAAAAAATTCTACTAGAGAGCTCTTACAACTTCAGCTGGATATAAAATTAACTCAAAGAAATCCTTTCTCTATTCAAAGGATAAACAGGATTAGAATGAAATGGTGGATAAAACTCCCTTTACAATTGTCACAAATAATATAAAATATCTTGGTGTGACTCTAAACAAGCAAGTGAAAGATCTATATGACAAGAACTTCAAGTATCTGAAGAAGGAAATTGAAGAAGACCTCAGAAGATGGAAAAGAACTCCCATGCTCAAGGATTGGCAGGATTAATATAGTAAAAATGGCCATCTTACCAAAAAGCAATCTTCAGGTTCAATGCAATCCTCATCAAAATTCCAATTCAATTCTTCATAGAATTAGAAAGAGCAATTTGCAAATTCATTTGGAATAAACAAAAACCCATGACAGTGAAAACTATTCTCATCAATAAAAGAACTTCTGGAAGAATCACCATCCTTGATCTCAAGCTATACTATAGAGCAATAGTTATAAAAACTGCATGGTATTGGTACAGAGACAGGCAGGTAGATCAATGGAATAGATTGGAGATTCAGAAGTTTGATCTTTGACAAAGAAGCTAAAATCATCCAGTGGAAAAAAGACAGTATTTTCAACAAATGGTGCTGGCTCAACTGGCAGTCTGCATGTAGAAGAATGCAAATTGATCTATTTTTATCTCCTGCACAAAGCTCAAGTCCAAGTGGATCAAAGACCCCCACATAAAACCATATATATGCGGAATCTAATAGAAGAGAAAGTGGGGAAGAGCCTCAACTACTTGAGCAAAAGGAAAAACTTCTGGAACAGAACAACAGTGGCTTATGGGTTAAGATCAACAATTGACAAATGAGACCTCATAAAATTGCAAAGCTTCTGAAAGGCAAATGACACTATCAATACGTCAAAATGGCAACCCTCAGATTGGGAAAAAAATCTTTACCAACTCTACATCCAATAGAGGACTAATATCCAATATATACAAAGAACTCAAGAAGTTAGATTCCAGAAACCAAATAACCCTATTAAAGATGTAGTATAGCCCCCAATGGAGGAGCTAGAGAAAGTACCCAAGGAGCTGAAGGGGTCTGCAACCATATAGGTGGAACAACAATATGAACTAATCAGTACCCCCAGAGCTCATGTCTCTAGCTGCATATGTAGTAGAAGATGGCCAAGTCAGCCATTACTGGGAAGAGAGGCCCCTTGGTCTTGCAAACTTTTTATGCCCCAGTACAGAGGAAATGCCAGAGCGAAGAAGTGGGAGTGAGTGGGTAGGGGAGCAGGGCAGGGGGAGGGTATAGAGGACTGTGTGGTGGCACATGCCTTTAATCCCAGCACTCGAGAGGCAGAGGCAGGCAGATTTCTAAGTTCGAGGCCAGCCTGGTCTACAAAGTGAGTTCCAGGACAGCCAGGGCTATACAGAGAAACCATGTCTCGAAAAACAAAACAAACAAAGAAACAAAAGACTTTTGGGATAGCATTTGAACTGTAAATGAAGAAAATATCTAATAAAAAATTAAAATTTAAAAAAATGGAGTACAAAGCTAAACAGAGAATTTTCAACCAAGTTCAACCAAGGCATCTCAAATGGCTGAAAAGCACTTAAAGAAATGTTCAACATCCTTAGTCATCAGGGAAATGCAAATCAAAATGGCCCTGAGATTCCACCTCACACCAATCAGAATGGCTAACATCAAAAACTCAGGTGACAGCAGATGTTGGTGAAGATGTGGAGAAAGAGGAACACTCCTCCATTGCTGGTGGTACTGCAACCTGGTTAAACCACTTTGGATATCAGTCTAGTTGTTCTGAGAAAATTGGAAATAGTTTTATACCCAACAATACAATTATTGGTCATATATCAAAAAAGTGTTTCAACATATAACAAGGACACTATGTTCATAGCAGCCTTATTTATAATAGCCAGAAGCTGGAAAGAACCCAGAGGACCCTCAACAGACGAATGGATACAGAAAATATGGTACATTTGCACAATGGAGTACTACTCAGTGACAATGACTTCATGAAATTCACAGGCAAATGGATGGAAGTAAAAAATAATCATCCTGAGAGAGGTAACCTAGTCACAAAAGAACACACAAGGTATTTACTCACTGAGAAGTAGGTAATAGCCCAAAAGCTCACAATACCAGTGACTCAACCCATAGACCATATGGAGCTTAGGAGGAAGGAAGACCAGGGTGTAGATGCTTCAGTCCTGCCTTGCAGGAAAAATAGGATCATTATGGGAGGTGGAGGGAGAGGGGACCTGGGAAAGAGTGAGGAAGGGCAAGAAACAAGGGGGCATTATCAGGTATTGGAGGCAATGGAAGATAGGTACAGAGGGTTAGGAAATTAAACAAAAATATGTAGCAGGGGTTATGAGGAACTGGGGATAACCTCTGGAGGGTCCCAGACACTAGGGAAAAGAGAAGCTCCCAGGACCCAACGGGGGTGACTTTGGCCAAAATGTGCAAAGAAGGGAGAGATAGAAACTGTAGAGAAGATAGACATGGCTCCCTGTCAAGGGATGGGGCACACATTCATCTCAAAGTTTTTAACTCAGAAATGTTCCTGTCCAAAGGAAGAAAGGGGACAAAAAATGGAGCAGAGACTGAAGGACGGGCCACCAGAGGACTGCCCCACCTGGGGATCCATCCTGTCTGCAGACACCAAACCCTACAGTGTTGCTATGGTCAACAGCCACTTGCTGACAGGAACCTGGTGTGGCTGCTCCTTGGGAGGTCCAGCCAGCAACTGACCAATGCAGATGTGGATGCTTGGAGTCAACCATTAGACTGAGCTCAAGGACCCTGTGGGGGAGCTGGCAAAAGGACTGGAGGAGCAGAAGGGAATTGCAACCCCATAGGAAGAACAATATTGGCTGGCTGGATCACCCAGTGCTCCCAGAGACTAGACCACCAACCAAGGAGTGTACAGGGAAGGAAACATGACTCCAGATACATATGTCGCAGAGGGTGGCCTTGCCTGACAGTAATGGGAGGGGAGGCCCTTGGTCCTGTGGAGGTTTGATGATCCAGTGTAGGGGGATGCTGGAGTGGTGGGGCAGGAGAGAGTGGGGGTGGGGAGCACCCTCATGGGGGCAATTGGGAGGGGGAGAGAGTGGATATGGGATGGAGGTTAGTGTAGGGGTAACTGGAAAGTGGGATATTATTTGAGATGTAAATGAATGGAAAGTTAATAAAAAATAAAAATAAAAGCTTAAAATTTTTATAAAAGCCCTCAAGAAAAAAATTGTAAAACTATAAAATTTTCAGAAAGTTTGGTTATAGTTAACAGGATAAACTAGGGGAAAGATAGACACACATGCACACACCCATGCACACAAGTAGGAGACCCTGCTTGCTTTCCAAAATAGAAGTCTCCAGAGTGTGCTTGGAGAACCACTGTGGTAGGTGATCTCTCAGATCCCCTCCAGGTCTATACTCAGTGTTTATACATTCAGTGTGAATTCATGAGAAATGGCCGAACAGATGTGAAGCATCATAAAGGAGCTTTCTGGGTTTACTGCATCCTTTCCTTTGTTCTGCTCAGCCAAGTAAGAAATTTGAGGACCCTTGCTAACTTCCAGCTACCAAGGTTGGCCTTCCATATCTATCTAGGCTGCATCCCCAGTTCAGGATTGCTGATTTCAGCATTCACTAGCCCGATCCTTTGCTAAATCTGGTGGGGGGGTGGGGGGGAAGTATCATGGATAATCCTTAAGTCATAATTTGCCTCCTGGAAAACATTTTATCATATCTTTATTTTTCCATTAATTCAGAGGAGAAATTGATGGGGCCTCTGGTATTTTAAATATTTCTAGTCAAAGTCATCATCACTTCTCTCTGGTGTCCTACCATGAGTCTCACTTTTCCTCCTCTACACCCATAGTGTAGCAAGAACAACAGCAGGGCTGCCTCTATGTAAACGCTGGGGGCCATACCTCTGCAAAAGCATCTCCTGCAGGAGGACCTAATTGAGGACTGCCTAAGAGTGCAAGGACTGCTGGTGCAAATAATGCCAGCCAATCAGGAACTGTTGTTTAGAAGAGATACTTTCTTAGGACCAATGGGGGCATGGGTGGAGGGTATTAAAGGAGCTTGCAGCAGTGCTCAGATGAGCTTGCTGCACGCAGCATTTCTCATCTGCTCCTGGAGTCTGTGTCTTTGACTCTGCAACAACTCACCCCCAACCCCCACAAGCAGGTAGGATCAGGCAGAGAGCTGTCCAGGGCACAGGCAGCACCACAGTGACTCTTTTTTGATTCCTTTGAACTGAGAAATCTGAGTATATTCATGTCAAAACAGGATTCTAGTGGCTTGTTAAAAATACTTTAATAATCTCTGTGGCTCTTCAAGCAAATATTTCAATACTTTGTATATCTGATATAGCTTTGTACAGTACAGACCCTGTCTACCTGGAAGCCACACACCATTCCACCCTGAGCTGAGTCTCAATGTATGGACTATATTATTCGATAATACCCTTGGTTCCACCCTATTCCTGTCACTGGGCTAGCTGTTCACTGCACCAGTTATGTTCACCTCTCAGCTCATGACCTTATTATACCCAAACTCCCTCAGGTGAGAGCTGAAGACTTTCCCCCAATGTCTGACATACTGTGCCCTCTCCTGTGAGTGAATTTGTTTCTTTCCTTCATAAACTTTAGAGCCAATGATTTCAAACCAATCTTTTTATTTTGTATGGTGCCTTTTATATACAAAATGTATTATATAATCAGTTGAATGAATTATATTCGATCAAGGGAAACTCTTTTCATTCTGAAAAATATTTTTAATAATTTTATTTCAGCATATAGTGGTCAGTGACACATGCTGACAGAGATTAAATATTTTTGTTTTATCTGTTCAAGAGCTAACATAGTGCTTAATAATCAACATAATATACATTTCCATTTACTGCAAGTCTTCCTGGAAACTTTAGCTTATCCTTAAGTACAAACCCACTATATATTATTAACTCCACAAATGTAGAGTTCCATGCTGCAACAGGTTTTAATGGTTCTTAATGGTTCTGATGGGACAGCCTCTGGACACAGAGTTTGCATAGAAAATCATTCATGAGTTTTCTGTGCAGAGTCCTAACACCATTGCAACTGTTGGCTCAGCATTTGCTAAAGCTCTGTCTTGTCCCCTTGATGAACCATTGTAGAACTAACATTCACTGAATTTTCACAAATCATTTTTCTTATTGAACAGAGAGTTTACGGTGAACTTGAGCTGTTCAGGGATAGAAACTAGCTTCAAATCATTTGGAATAAATGAAATAAATTGTTGGTTTCAACTAACAGCCATCACTTTCTTTGACCTTGTCTAGAGTCACAGTATATTAAATTAAATAGATATCTACCCAGGGTTTCACAATCACAAGAACCTTTACAATGTGCAAGCCTCATACTAAGTCATAATAATATTTTATATGTGGATATGATTTAGGTTTGCTTATTTAAGTGTATTTGACACAAGATGTGTAAATCTATATGTTTGCAGGTACTTTTGAAGGGATACATACTTTGAGGCATAGCACTTACATAATTAAGCTAGATTGTCAGTTGTTCATAGAAAGTAATTATTTTATACACTATAATGCATATGCAGAGGGATTCTCCCACAAGAGTGCTGGTCAAAGTTACCACCCAGAAAGAAAAACTGACTTGATCCACAAACAAATTCAACCAATCTGGATTCCTTAAATGCCTGTCACCAGTGATCACAAGAGTGAATATGCCAATGACTGGAACTAAGCAACTAAGCTATAATAATACTTGACAATGTATTTTCTAAACATATATATACCCAAAGGACAAAACTTCCTGCTACAGAGACACGTACTCCCTAATGTTCATTGCTGTTCTGTGTCACAATAGCCAGGACATGGAAACAAACTAGATGCTCATCAACTGCTAGATGGAAAATGAAAATGTTGAACCTATGATCAATGAAATTTTGTTCACCCTTAAAGAAAAATGAAATTTGCAGGTAAATGGATGGGACTGGAAATGATAATTATCCTGAGTGAGATAACCCAGTCTTCGAAAAACAAATGTTCCATATTCTTACTTATATGTGAACCTTGGCATTGACTATTCGAATCTGTGTGTCCAATTTGGAGTACTTATAGAATCCAGGAAGCAAGAATGAGACCATTGGTGGGAGAAGATAGGAGGGGGTATAGTAGAACCTTAAGGGAGGGGGGAGAGTAGAACATGGTGATATAAGGGAAGGAGGGAAATAATGAGGAAAGTTTACTAGAGGAAGGGGTGGGAACATGGGGCAGAAGAAGGGGTAAGGAGAGAGAGAATAAACATTAAGGGTGTTTGAAAAGGATTTGTGGAATCCTACTATTTTATTTTATTTCATAAATAGATAGGAAGATAGATAGGCAGATAGGTAGGTAGATAGATAGATAGATAGATAGATAGATAGATAGATAGATAGATAGATAGATAGATGGTACATAGATAACCCGGTGGTTTGAATGAAAATAGCCCCCATAAGGAGTAGCACTATAAGAAGGTATGGCCATGTTTGAGTAGGTGTGGCTTTGTTTTTCTTATTAATAGTTGCTGTGGTCATGATGTTTCTTCACAGCAATAGAAGCCCTAATTTAGATAGACAGACAGATGACAGATGATTGATGGGTAATCTCAGTGCCAAGTGTAAGATTCCTTACCTAGAGGTGCTGGTCAGAGGTGAGCAACTGAAATCAGGAAACGGATTATGTTACTCCCTGCTCGCTAGTTTTCATAGAAAAGCTAGCATTCATAGCTGCAGGTGTGGCAGGCAGTTGGAGAGGTGGCCATTGGCATTCTTATCTATCTGTGAACCCTGTGAACTATAATCTGACCAGTGTGGGAAGATATGCACATGGCTGAAATAGTGGTGTGAATATTATAGGATTAATTAACCACTTTCTAATTGGTTTGGATTTAAGCCAACACTACAAAAGAAAATCTATCTTGTACTGTAAATCTATCCAAGAACCCATGGTTAAGAACCTTACAGAGCCTGGGGATGAACATATGACCATTAATCTGCCAAATGGACATAAAATCAAACTACCTCTCAAATTCATATCTCTGTACTAATCTGTAGAGAAGTTTTTAAATATATACTTCACATGGTGAAGGCAAAAATTCACAACCTGTCTAATTGCAGGGAGTATCAATGTGGCCCTCACCCACAAATAAAACTTCTATCTTATTGCTTCACTATCACCTCCAAGGTGCTGGGCACATCACAGAATGGATTGTAAATACTGTAAGACCTGGACATCAGGGACACAAGATCAACAATATCCTATGGACATGATAAAAGTACTACCCTCCTGGACTCACAATAGCTATCATTACCTGCTCAAGATCTTCACAAGATCAAGCCAGTCAGTATTCTAACATGGATGGAAAGACATTCACAAGTCCCTGCCCCTTACTGAGGAGTTAGGGATAGCTGATGACTTCTAGAGAAAGAACATCAATGTCCTTTAAGAGTGTGGATCCTGGTGAAGATTAACCACACTCCAGTGTTCAGACTCACACCCAGGAATAATAGCAGCAGCATGTATGGATTCAATGTGCTATTGAAACAGTAAAGAAAATATAAAATTTTAGGGAGTGTGGAGGTGGTAGATTTGGGGGGATTCTGAGAAATTGGAGGTGAATGTTATAAGAATGTGATTTTTTTTAATAATTGAAAAACAAGAACTAAGACTTCAAGGATTAATCAATGTTTTTGAAAATGTTGATGGTTAGAAACAAGGATGCACTTCAAGCAGAGCAGCTTCAGAGACAATGTTTCCTAATTCTAGTGTCTCTTACTTTTCCCAAAGATCCCAGGGCTGCAGTACTAATAGGAGTATATATTAATGTGCCACGTTCCCACCTATTGGCTTCAAGTAAATAACAGCTATATAGAGCTGTAGATTCACCACTGTGGTCCATGAGTGACTTACAGAACCTGTAGACTCCCACTACAGATAAAGCTATGAGAGGGATGTACAGTGCATCGACTTCCTGCTGCACTCCAGATGATGAAAAGGAACAGTAGAGATGTAATTCAATGGTGACAGGACAGAGGCCTCTTTGCTGCTTCAGAACCCAGAGCATTTTGAGGGGTTAGTTCAGGACAAAAAGGGCTTCACCTACATCATGCCATAGAAAGAGTTTTGTGGATCTATAATGGTATAGTTTGTTAGAAGGTCCCTATCCAATCACAGATGCCTGCCTAGAACACCTCCTACATCATGATAAAAGGCTTCAGATACACAGATTGCATCTGCTACCTGCTCAAGCAAGATCAGTGCTATGGCTAAGAATAACAAGATGCAGTATATTTCTTTTCTCTACTTCTCAAACATAATCAGTAACTTAATTTTATTAGTGAGAATGCTTAACAATCATATTTGTATATATTAAATAGGAACTTCAGTGTAGACTTTGGAGGCTTTCATTTATTTTTATTAAAGATTTCACTGGCTATAGATCTTGGCACTAAATAGTGCATCTTTCATCAGTGCCTACAGAAGCAGTTCTTAAGGATGGGATCCTATTGTGCATTTGGTATTCTACTGGAGTGGAGTCCTTCTCAGCACAAGAAAAACAGGACTGGGCAGAAAATCAGAACCAAGCAAGAGTGAGTTCTTAGCTGGAGACCAGCTTCAGTCTAACCCCTGAGGAAACTGTGGGCAAAAGTCACACCACCAATCTAGTGGTTCATTGAGAGAATATGGAAGCTCTTATACACACTTGCCAAAGTATCTAGTGTTAGTACTTAGTAAGGGACATCTGTGATGGCTGGCTCCATTCATAGCAGCTGGGACATCTCCACAGGGTACTGACAGTATCCTTTCCTGGAATTTTCATTGGCAGATGACAACCTGTGAGTAATTCAGTAACTGATTTCTCCTACTTCATGTTCCTTTCCTTTTTATCCAAGAGTCAATGATCTCTCTCTCTCTCTCTCTCTCTCTCTCTCTCTCTCTCTCTCTCTCTCTCTCTCTCTCTCTCTCTCTCTCTCTCTTTTAAAGGCTTTATTTCAGACTTTAGTGGGCACTTACCATGTCACAACAACTTAACTCTACTAACAGAATCACAGCATCCACAGATGCTATGTGAAAACTGAGTTGAACTATGCACCATTGGCCTGTATTTACATATGACCCACAGGATACTCCTGTCTTCCTCTTGCTTTGTCTCATGTAGTCCTCTTTTTAAGCCCCCCATTGTCTCTTGTTCCCAGTCACCCCTTGTAGAATACAATAACAGCATGTCCACTAACTTATAACAAGTTCTGTACTTATTCCAAAGGCCTGCAAGAATCCAGGTTTTCTGTTTTATTATGTTCTGTTTTGTTTTGTCTTATCTTCAGTTACCAGTCTCTTTGATTCTACTGATAATGGTTCCTATTTAATCTGACATAGTTGGAACAAGAAGAGCTGGCTTCTACCTTGCTCTCCTTCAAGGAGGATCTGAGGATTTCATATAATCAATATTCTGAAAAACATTCAGAACCAGGAGGTAGGGTTTTCTGTGGAGCAGAGATCAATTTGTGTTCCAAGTGCAAGGTTCTTTTATCTCCTCTTTTCAAGATTGCTTTGTTCTCTTCTAAGCTACTTCTTGTGGCTATTCCAAAATGAATGATCTCAAATCTTTTTTCACTAACAAGAAACTAGGGTGGGGTTTCAGAGGCAGTAAAGCAGGGATGGGCACAGCAGAAGCTTCAGATTTAGTCTTTAAATTTCACACCTCATTGGCCAAAGTAAGAGATCATATGAATGAGGGCCTAAGCTCTGGCTACTAAGAAAGGAGCCACTGTGATTAAGAGAGACATCCCTGCTGCGAGGTTAATCTTGGATGCTAACTTGATTAAATTGAGAAGACTTGGGAGATTAAAACTGCATACTGCTAGGTGTGAATGTGAAACTGTTTCTAGAGGTGATTAAATGAGGAAAGAGCTGTCTTGAATGCTGGCAGCCACACTCCATAGGCTGAAGGACTAAGTGGACTAAAAGGGGGAGAAGAAAAGCAAAAACGTTAAAACAAGCCTGGAGGAGGATCTGCCAGGGTCTGCTATTCTTGGAAGCCAAAGATTTAGGCTGTGACTCAACCCTGTAAGTGTAACTTTCCTTAAGTAACTAAAATGCCTAAAGATTAAAATATCTCATACTTTATCAATATAATCACTTACAGTTTCTAATTTGTATCAGGCTTCTAAGAAAAAAAAGCAACTGACTCTTAAAAGTGTCAAGCTTTATCCAAATGACTGCCTCAGTCTTTTCAGACACCTAAATTTTTAAAAGTTGAAAAAAAATAAATTTAAAAGTTTTTTAACTTTTTAATTTTAAAAAAGAAGCCAGAAAGAGGAAGGAGAGGACATATAAGAGCAATCGATAGGAAGGAGGAATTTAAGAACTTATATTTTAAGCAGATAATTTTTAAGTATATTAAAGTTTAAAATGAAACAAACCATTACCCAGGTCTTCATATTAAGTCCTGAGTGTGGGCTTCCACTGTGCAGTAAAATGATCACAGCCACTTTGGCTATTATACAATGATAAACTCTATTTTTGTAAATCTATTGAGATATAATAGATTCATCCAGATCTGTCTGTATTGTAATCTCCATCATGCCTTCATTAGTTTTCCTTGAATACTACAAGCATTCAACCTCACACTGTTTCCCCCCACCATCCACCTTTTATCTATTGCACTAAAAGTTTCTTCCTTATATTTTTTCTCTTATGCCTTGCAACTGCTTTAATATAAAACCATAAATATGTTTTAACAGTCCAGGGGAATCACACAGCCCAACAATAAGCTACGAAAGCTGTCTCTCCTGAAATGAACACAGCCATATCTTCTTTGGCTTACTCTATCTGTGATCATTGACTGCCAAAATCATGTTATTCTTACTCAACACTGTATGTTAATCTTGTAAAAAAAATTGTGTCTTCTAGAATATGTGACAATGTCTTAACTAAATGCCCCATAATGCAGGGATCCCAGCCCAACTCCTACTACAGAAAATCCAAATGCTTTCTCTCCAACCAGTGTATACAATAGAGAGAGTCCTAAGATCCCTTTGAAGGACCACATCCCTCATCAGCATAGAAGGAATTAATAGGCAATCAGCTGATCATCAGCTACTATTCCCCAAAAAGGGTTTTGGCACCACAGATCTTGGGAAATGATCTTGACAGAAGAGAACACAGACTAGAGGAGGTTATATTATGTTTAACAAATAAAAGAAGCCACTTGGCAGAAAAAGACTGGAAGCCTATTGTGCTTCATACAACACAGAGCATGCTCAAGACAAGGCCCAGGTTGGACAAAGGTGAAAGAGGCGGGTAGCCTGGTGTTCACTAGCCCTCTTCCTCTTTCAGAGATGCATTTTCCTTACTTCATAAAATGCCTCTGCTCATATTAACCACCCATTCTTGATCTAGTTCTTTGCCATGGCACACAAGAACCTGGATCCTTGGGCAGTTGGCCTATGACTCAGATACACCTATGATAGCGTAGGAGTTTGTTGTAAAAAGAACTATTTATAAACTGGGTAGACCGACTTTATGAAGAACCTAAATGCCCTCTCTGTCTCCCTCATCCACAGCTCTCCCTGTATGTATGTATATGTGTGTCTGTCTCTCTCTACCTCTGTCTCTGTGTGTGCCTATCTGTCTCTCTGTATATCTCTATCTCTGTGTCTCTGTTTCTCTCTCTGTGTGTCCACCTGGGGCTACATAAAGAGACCTTATCTCAATAAATAAATAAGTAAGAATATAAATAAATAAATAATAGGAGCTCTGAAAGTGTTTTTATTCTTCAAAAGATGTTACTAACAAATTTAACTAAAAATATAAATATTGGGAGAAATATTTGCCAAATATCTGTATAATTATTTTTTTCAAGACAGGGTTTCTCTGTATAGCCCTGGCTGTCCTGGCACTCACTTTGTAGACCAGGCTCACCTCAAACTCAGACATCCACCTGCCTCTGCCTCCCAAGTGCTGGAATTACACCACTGCCCAGCATAATCATTAACTGAAATCTCTCTCTCTCTCTCTCTCTCTCTCTCTCTCTCTCTCTCTCTCTCTCTCTCTCTCTCTCTCTCTCTCCCTGTCTCCTTCTCCCTCCCTCTTATATAAATCATTTTTTATTTTCAATAAATTTCCAGTGAAATCATAACAAATATATTTGTTTAAAGGATGATTGTAAAAGTTATGGGCAAATAGCCTATAATAGTTTAAAAAAATAAGAAGTCATATTAGGTACTTTGCTGATTTCAAGACATAAAAGAGAGAACAAGAAATCAGAATGTTGTGATGAAGAAATATGCCTGTACACATTTGATCAATTAACTTTGACAGCTAGTAATTTGATTAATTAGTAGCTGATTATTTTGTGGACTAATTCAACAAAAGATACCAAACAGTTGGATATTTACATGGTAAAAATGACTAGCTCTTATGACATACATAAATTTTGATATAATTTTATAATAAAATACTTTATTTCACATGGATTAATAGTAATAAAACATCAGTATGATCAAAGATTTCATAGGCTTCACCCATAAAGCTTAAGGTTTTTTCCAAAGAAATCATGGGGACCATAATAGCACATTTTCACAGCCTTGGGTCAACAGAGATTCATCCTTTTATATAAGCCACAATCTGTGAAAGAAAACACTAATAAATGTAATTTTAATAACTGTGAATTCAATGCCAGGCATGGTGGTGCAGGCCTGCTAAATGTCTGAGTAATTGTTAACTAGAATCTAGAAAAGAAATTATCAAATGACAGTCTCCTGCTTTTGTGTATAGTTTTCTTCATCAGTACTCTTTCTAACTAAAATACTAGAATTAAGTCTCATCATAATTCAAAACTCAGGCTTCATGATCCTGAAATATTTACTTTCTGACTATTTTTAATTTATTTATTTATTTACATCCCATATGCTGTCCCCTGCAGGTCCCTCCCTCTCCAAGTTCTTCCCTCATATCCTCCTTCCCTTTGCCTAAAGAAAGTTTGTCAACACCTGTTAGAAAACAGGTAGAACTATAGAAAATTAGTAAGTAGATAATTTAACATTCAATGCTCAAAACTGGAAAGATAGTTTACAGAAAGAACATATGAATATTACATTAGATAAATGCATAAAAATGCCAAATGTGTCATTAGAAATATAAAATCAAAAACCATAATGAGTTACCACCAAACACAACCAGAAGGGCTAAAATTAAAAGAACACATTACTGCAAATGCAGGTGAGGATATCAGAGAGCTGGAACTCTCTTATTCTATGCTAGTGAGAGAGCAAAATATTAGTCATTTTGGAAATCAATGTACAAAGTTTGAAAAATGCCATGACCCCCAAATTCTATTCTAAATGTAGATATAGAAATGAAGAAATTCATACTAGCAAAATTGTTTCCCAAAGGCTCGTGTCTTCTAATAGTTCCTTGATGGCTTCTCTGGACTCATTCTGGCTGAGCAACTGAGGCTTTGAGCTGTATTTTTCTTACTGCTTATTTGGTGAGATCAATAGTGCTATGGTCCTGATGGATGCCAGTATTCAGCAAAGTAATCCATGTAGACTGTTCTGTATGATGTCTAATGCAGAATACATACAACAAAACTCAAATCAACTTCATTAATAATCTGTTTGCAGCCCCCAACAATGAGACTCCGTTCTTCATCCTTTTCAACTGGACCCCACTCCTTTCTTCATGTGGCTAACACACACTCCTCTCTGATATTCCTGAGTTGATACTTAATAAATCTGTATTTTATCTTTGCTGGCTGCCCTGGACCCTGTTGGGCAGCCCTCCTGAGGCCTATTCCCCCCTGCACCTACATAAACCATCAGAGTCTCAAGCAATGCAAGTCACCTTTTGGAATTAGCTCTATATTTAGTATTGTATTCACTGTCATTACCATTCCAGTCATTTGAAATCAGGAAACCACTGTTTTGCTCCTGCCTGCGTTTTCCAGTGATACATTATTTTTTAAGAATGACATCATTTCTCTCTCAAGTATTCAGGCAGATATTTATTTGCCTATTACAAATAGAATACCTTGACAATCATTGTACACTTTTAACATGTCATTTCAGGTAAATCTATAAATGTAGGGAAAAGATGATTTTTTTTAAACCTGAAAAATATAAAACCAGGGGTGGATTTGACAACAAAAGACTGGCATTCAACCCCTCTTCAAGACAATAGTGTAATGACTTAAAATCATGCCAGTGGTGTCTCTGTCATCCATGAACTTGGTGATGGAGGTATTCAGAGCTGCGGTACTGAAACAGACAAATGGGGGTGATGGGTGGGTAGAGATGGCAAGTATTAGTGGTCCAGGGCCAGTCAAGGGTTCCCCTGTTATCACAGTCTTCCTGAGCTGAGTAGTCACAGTGCAGTTAGTGACCAGCAACTCACAGTTCATGATCAGCCTTACTGCCCTTGTCAATCAGGATTTTACCACAACTGATACTTGAGAAAATGCTTGGTGCCAAGAGAAGGAAGACGTTAATAACATTTTGCAAACGAAGTAAATGAGGCTCAGAAAGGTCATGCTCCAGAAATGTGCTTCAGTAACATCTTCAGTTGCTTTTCTCTTTTATCCTGTGAGAGCTTATCCGTTAGTGGGGAGACTCTGTGAGCATTTCTAACCCAATAGCTTGCAATATGTTGCAGGTCCTCTGCCCTCAAGGCGGCTGGATGGGAACTGTATGACAAGATGGCCTACTTAGGCCACTCTCAGCAGTGAGCAGGCTCTAATCGTATCTCTGTGTGCTGTGTGTTGTGAAAACTGCCTGAAGGCACCAATACCATCTGGGGTGGTGGATTCCTCTTCTCACAATCATCCTCCATTTCAAACGAGGCAATTCGGACCTTAAACCAGAGGGATGTAGAAAATTCAAAACGTGTGACACCCTCTCAGAGTGCAGATGGAATCAGCCCTCTTGGGGGTAATCCTAGCCTGAGCCAAAAGTACTAATTATGTCAGAGAGGTCACAGGAGGGCAGACTCTGTGTTTTTAATCCCTGTGTGTTCTTCCCTGGTACCCCCACAACTCCATATATCAATGCATCACCTAGAACCCTCACACTGAGTACAATCTTCTGATTTTCTCCTCATCGACTGTAATCGGGTAACAGTAAAGGGCACGTGCTGTTACCCCCAATATAGTGCCCAGATCACCAGAATATCCTCCTAACTTGCCTTTGCAAAGTGCCTTTCTTTGACCTTCTTCAAGTTTGAGTAAGGTTGGCATGATGTGTGTGTGTGTGTGTGTGTGTGTGTGTGTGTGTGTGTGTGTGTGTCTATAAGAAGGCCAAGAATCTCTTCACATTCCCTATTTAAAACCCTCCAATGGTCAGAAAACTCTAAATCTTGATTATGTATGATCATTTAACCATATGTTTTCTCGAAAGTCATAAAACTCCATAGGCAATACAGCTAGATTTTGCTGTATATAAAGTATGCTTCAATAAACCTGACTTAAAGTTTTAAAAATTAAAGTGGTTTTCTACTTTTAAAAGCCACATCCTCCTCCATAAATGAAGTTGTTATGAGGCAAGATCCCACCAGAACCAGGTGTCATATTCAAATCAGGAAGAGTGATCAATGGTTCACTGAACTCCCCTCAGAAGCCTAGGGAAGCAGTACTGTTGACACAAGGTTAGCAGAGACGGAGCTCATAGCAACAGGGTGATGATAGACCACAGACCTGAAAGGAAGATTTGGCTACTGTGAACATTGTCAGAATCAAAGACACTGGTTCTATCAGCCCCTTCCTTAATCAGTTTTCTGTTGCAAATAACAATACTAGAGAGTGGGTTAGTTATAAAGGAAGGTTTATTATGACTCATGGTCCTGACCCAGAGCACCAGATGCATGACTGACACGCTGGCTTTTGTAGATGTACCCCCAAGATGACCCACTAATACATTAATTGCACAAATTAACTAATCTGTTCTTGAGAGGAAAGCCCTAATTGCTTCTCCAAAGACCCAACAGCTCTTCCCTCCTAATGCCTCACAATGGGAAAGTTCAAAGTAAGTTTCAGAGGGAACAAGCCACACTCACAGCAATCTCATCCAAGTGAAGAAGAGTGACAATGCCAGAAAGTTGTGAGGAAATCTCATTCATGTGGCTTGATAACAAGAGCTAGCCTGTAAATCTTGGCCAGATAAACATCGGTCACAAGGAACATTACAACCTTCCACAGCAAATACTTCTGTAAGAAAGTATGTCCAAACTTGGACTGTCTTCATGCTTGCTGTGGATCCTGAAGCCAAAAATTATTATTGCAAAATGACTACATACTTGCCCTTGCTCAATCTTCTTGAATATGCACAGTTCAAAATGGCATGTACATTCTCTTTGCAATGCTATTGATATGAACATCGGTCTTTAAGAATCTGTGTTTCGAGCAGTGTGGTGGTGGTGAATGCCTTTAATCCTAGAACTTGGGAGGCAGAGGCAGACGAAGTCAGCCTGCTCTACAAAGCAAGTTGTGGGACAACTAGGACCACACAGGGAGACTCTGTGCCTGGGGAAAAGAAAAAAAAAAAACAATCTTAGGTTTGAATTCAGATTGAGACAATCCTTGCCTGACAACAGGCAAAATTTATGTGGAACTGAGACTTTTAGTTAAATACCATGTCTCCCACTAGGGCATCTGATTGACTGTCCCAAGAGCTAGGCAAGCATTCTACATGTGAACAAGATTCCCAGCTCTTTTGACCAGTCTCACTAAGTTGTCTGGGCCGATTTTAAACTTTGATACCATGCCTTCCCTGTCTCAGCCTTCTAAGGACCTGAGGTTATGAGTCTACACATCCAAGCTCAGCCAGATCCTTTTATAATTTTCTCTGCACCTAAAGTTCTCTGTCTAGATGCTTCTAGGAGGAGGCTGTTTTCCAAAATCTTTAGATTGATCTTAATATCAACCAAAAGTTAAGCCTACCCCAACTCCCATTACTCATGATATCTAAAATCATGCTGCTTATTTACCTGGTTCCAAGCCACCCACATTATGAAGATCACAACGGCCAGTCAATCAAATTTTAGGGGACCAGATTACCTCTTCAAACCTCTGAGGATACTGGCATGCACATGCATAAACATAAATAAACATACAGAGAGAGAGAGAGAGAGAGAGAGAGAGAGAGAGAGAGAGAGAGAGACTCAATTAAAAGGAAGAAATAGATAAATATTTTAAAATGCATGTAGTTAAGTTATACAAGATGTTTTGACGCACATATGTAAGTTGATGACTAGAGTCATATTAATTAACATCTTTCTCCTCACATCAATTCTCTTAGGAAGCATTCCATATAAAGTGCTTTTAATTATAACATCATGCCATACACTAGAATTGTAGTCTCACCCTAAGATATTGCAGCTTGGTACCTCTAACCATTATCTTCATTTCCTGCTGACTCCCTGACCCTGCCTTTGACTTCATTATATTTCACAGAGAAGTATGACCATCAGATAATTTTTCTACACATGAATTTTTGCCTCTCTGGTGAACAGAGCAATGCCTAGAGTCCATAGTGTTTAGGTAAAGGAAGAACAATGAGGCTGTGCCTTCGGCCTTGTGTCCTGGGTCTCTATTCCATATTGATCTGGTGGCTCAGAAGGGTGCTATATTGTGAGCACAAAAGAGGTGCTCAAGTACAGCACTCATGACCAATGAGAACGTCAGGACCAAAACAGACAGACACAGCCAGGATGCTCTGGGATGCATTGGAAATTTGTTTTTAGCTTGGTCAACATCAGTATCCCTTCTCCCACATATATTCGGCAGAGGTGTAGCAGATGCAAAGACTAAGAGTAGATAGGTGTGGGTCTAATCAGATACACACTCAATAAATAGTTAGCCAGTATTGAGATTCAGTGAGGCTTGGCTCGAAAGAGACTACCTCCCTTTCCTGAGAGGGGAGGAAGATCGTGAAGGAAAAAAATCATCATCTCTGTTTTCTTACTATGGTATCATTTAGTCAGTGATCTGTAGAGCAAGTTAAGGTTCTTAACCAAGTTGATTTAAAATAAATACCTGCAATTCCCAGGAAGCTTTGTTTTTAAAATACTGTTATGCCCTTTTTTCCCCTAAAAGCAGTTAATTGAGGCAATTTCTTTTTAATTTAAAAAAGAATACATTTACCAAGCTAATTCCTTTATAGCAGAGACTAGTCATTTCTTGCCGCCTCTCAGCTATTATTTCCCTTTATTGTTCTGTAGACAAAACAGCACTGCAGAATTTTCCCCAGCATTTCCTCAATTTTGCTCAAAGCTGCTAAATTTTATGGACAATGGTTTTCTTCGTTTGCTACAGAGAAAAGTCCCATGAATTGCAAAAATGTGAACATTTTGAATTAGAAAACGGGGTTGCTCGGATCACTTTCTGTGTAGGGAACAGTCTCTCATTTCCCATGTTCCCTGGTTTTAAAAGCACTGACTGTTTGAATATTGACTGGAATTCTTCTCTATGTAGCTCCAAAGACAGTGGCCTTGATTATATGTGTTTTTCAGATTTATAACCCTCTCATTAGTGATGAGCCATCTGGCTAGTCAACATTTAGTTATGTGTGTCTAAATTCTTTGAGGAAGGCAGTTTATTTCTAGGCTGAAAAACACCTCAAGAGCTATTGATGATTTCCTTCAACAAGCGATGGCCAGGCATCTTCAGCTTTGGAATGTGGCCAACCCGCATCTTCCTGGATGGCTCATTCAATCTGGCCAAAATGACTTGGTAGACTCTGGATTGGACTTGGATTCAAAATGTAGTCCCAGTCAACAAACTAAAAGGCTGATTTGCAAAGCAAGAGAGCCCCAGGCACAAAGTACTAATTTCCTTTTGCCTTTACTCTGTCTCCTCAAGAGGCTATCCTCAGAAGAAGTCAGGGCTGCATGCCCAGAACTGGCCTTGATATGACACTCTAGACAGATTATACACTCTGGAACTAAAACAGTTCCCATTGGTTGAGGACTGAGAATGTACGATAAATCAGGTCCATGACTTACTGAGCACATTTTTGTTTTTCAGAGAGGGGAATTATGCTGACAGAGTGAGAATAACCTGTTCATTGCAGTATAAGCAACCTTTCTCTAAAGTTTACCTCTACTTTCTCTGTGTTAATAGTTGTGACAACCTCTCCATTAGCAGTAAGGAACATCTGGAAAGCCAATGGAGGAGCTAGGCTATGAGTCCTGGGATATTATTAGCTTCTAGTCCTGTCTCATATGGAGCATATGAAACTCCATACAGAGAAATTGCTATACAGCTTCTCTCTCCTACTGGTAAGACAGAGAGAATCACTCAAGTGAAGGTTAGAAATTAAGACTCTGAAGTTGGTCTGTTCCTTTAACCTCCATAAATTATGCTTTCTGCTTAGGCAAAGTGGAAAAGTCTATTCTCAAAAAACCTATCTCCCTCTCCCAAATCTTTATCACCATCAGGACACTCTTATGTCAGGACCCTAGTACTTTTATTGAGCATTTGTGGCAGATACTACAGTGCTGTGAACACAGACATGACCATCTTCCTCCATCTAATTGCAGGTATGCATGTAAGAAACCTGTAGGGCTATCCTTCCCAGCTTCTTGAAGAAGGTTAAGAAGGACCAACATGGAAAGTGATATTTAACTGGAGACCAGAAAGTGTGAGAAGTGTTGAGGGGCAGGTTAATTAATGCTGGAGTCATATGCTGATGCTGAGCCAAATAGAGCCTCAATAGCCATGGAAAGAACTTGGGCTTCATGTCATAGTGATATTAGAGTAGGCTATGGCTGTATGCCAAAATCTGAGCTGTGAAGTGGAAACAAAAGTTTGCCTATCCCTTGAGAATGCAGTGAATCTACTGAGTAACCCATAGGGAAGGAAGGCTCTGTATAGCAAAGTTCTGGGTAAAAATTATCATTGTTATTTTAACCTATGGGCTATAGAATACTTCCAAAAAGGTCAACATGATCAGTTTGGGCAGTGTGGCAAACACATTTATACAAAATAAGGCTGAAGGCTGAGAAAACAAAGAGTATATGGGGCAGAAAACCAATCACATTGGCATCCCATGATGCAAAATAAGAACTTGTGGACACTAATTGTAACCATCTAAGAGTAAGAACTTTTTGAAGAGGGAGCATTAAAATATTGTCCACCATTAATATTACTTGTATAACATGTTAGAATAGGTAGATAGATAGATAGATAACATAATATATTATATATATTATGTTTTATATATATATATATATATATATATATATATATATATATATCAAGAGAACCTGGATCAAGGGAACAACAATATGAGGAGCAGAGAGCTCAGAAGATCAAGGTCATATTACAAGTTTGAAAAGAACACCAGGTAGTAGGGAGGGATGGTAGAAGACAGGGTTAAGACAAGGTGCTCTGAAGATAATTCTGCCACTGCACAGGTGTCTGGAGACATTCCTCTTGGGCCTACACCTTATCAAAATGTGACCCCATATGCTCCTCTGTGAAGCATCCTTATTCTTTCACACTGATGTGTACAATTTCATGTAGCATTAGGCTTCCCTCCCTGTCATAAGGACTTGTCCTCTAGAAGCAGCAATGATAAGGCTTTTGGAATACATGTCTCTGAAAGGAATCATGACTTGAGGGTTAGACTGACACTTCTGGCTTGTATCAGGCTACATCAATACTGCCTTATAAGCCAAGCAGCCAAGGTACAAGGTGAGAGATATGTGTTGCTTTTCTAAAGAGAGGCTGCCATTCCTACTTCAAGCATAGGGAGGGTTGGGAAAATCATAGCTCTTAGACTAAGTGAAAGGAAACATGTAAAATAAAATAAAATCTTCAAGAGCACCTGTACAAAAAGTCCCCATATCACACGTTGTTTCTAACCTGAGCCCTACCTTTTGTATAAGATGTTTAGTGTCTTTCAGTGTTTAATCTTTGAAGTTCAACATTTTGACTTTTGAATCCTGGACTTGGCTCTTGATGCTCTCCTTTTTCCCATGTAGGAGATGGGTGCCATACTGTTCTTCCCTTTGCTCTTAGGTGTTCATTATCTTTTATGGTATCTTATGGTATAATTACCCATAGCATCCAACCCTGTTGTCTTTAAAGATAGTATTTCCTCCATTCATCTCTAATGTGACATATCACATTCACATGCATTCTTTTCTACTACTGTATCATTTCAGTTTACCAATGATTAAAATGTTTCACATTTGGACTTCTACCTTATGGCTTAATCCTTCACCTTACAACAGTAATGAGGTCATTGGTGCAACAGGACCAGTGAGTCACTCAACCCTATACCACCTCTTGCTTCTCAGAAATAGCTCAAGGTTCACAGACTGGCATCTCTAGAAACTGATGGCCAGGTTGAGTCAGAAGTTCACAATGTTTGTGAAGAGGGAAGACCTATGAAAAGAACATGAGAACAGGACTCAGGAATCAGGTGATAGCTGAACTAGAAAAAAGGCCAAAAGATGATTAATGGTCAGGAACATGCACTGCATCCTGAGTTGCAGGGTGGGAAGTTACTGCCAAGCTCTACCCTTCCATCTCACTCCATCAAGGAATATCCTCAGGAAGGGGAGTCAGTCCTAGTGGTTCTCAATAGCTGACAAAGATCCAAAAGTAGCTGACAACTCGGCACTACCTTGCTGGCCACCATGGTCTCTCCAGAGTCCCATGACTAAGAGGAAATCTTAGTCTGCAAGTCAACATGATCTGTATCTGCCACATTTTTCTGCCATCTGAGAAGAGTTTTAGGTTTGTTTTAACTCTATCTTTTTTATGTTCCCTAAAATCTGAGACCTGTATTTAAATCAACATCACCAGATACACACACACACACACACGAGAGAGAGAGAGAGAGAGACTACACAATTCAGCAGGAGAAGTGAAAGTATTGTCAGAGAACAGAGAAGAACTTTTACTAGATCTGTTGATCTGACTGGTTAGAAACACATTGTTCACATTCTGCTATACTTAGAGATCAGTGCCCTGCCTAGCCCAGCCATCATCAGAGAAGCTTCTCCCTTTAGCAGTTGGAACAAATACAAAGACCCACAACCAGATGTTAACACAGAGAATGAGACACGAATTATACAGAGTGAGAACCCATAGAACACTCATCCCTAAACAGAGTCTCTATCTGATCCCTCCCCTCCAGGGCACAGAGAATACTGTAGATGAACAGGCAAGAAGTAAAACCAAAGGGGATGGAAGATGCACACACACACACACACACAAAGGCCCTCTAAATCAATATGATCAAAGCTCACTTGAACTCACAGAGCCTAAGGCAGTATGTGCAGAGTCTGTGGGAAACACAGCTTAGAGTAAGCATTGGAGAAAGCAGTTTTGCCAACCATGTGAGCCTATTTTTCTTCAATAGAAAAATAAATAAATAGTGACTGATCACCTGGAATATTGGAGTGGCATGGTCATACAACCTAGTGGACCTTTTCTATTTTATTAGGAACCCCAGTATCCTGAGCATTGTTTAGGTCCTAATCCTGAGCTGTGTCTCTCAGTGATAGAACATATTCCTATGAAAAGGCCCCATGTACTTTGCATCACCCACCAATAAAACCTATCTTTATGTTCATTACACATTCTTCCTCCCTAGGCCCTTGTCCTGAGTCAGTAGAAATTATTCTTATTGTGAAGGCCACACATGCTTTGCTACCTTGGTAGGGAGTTTCTATGTAGTCATAACTAAAGCTTGGCTTTGATAATTGTCACATGCAAATCCCATCCAAAATTTATTATGCTTAAATGTGTAAGACAAATAAAATAGGAGGTCAATCTCTGGCAGATTTTGACCCAGTGCCTACAAAGATGGGACTAATGAGTTTCATTCTTCACCTCTGCCAGGTCCAGCATGGCTGTCTAAGGGAGGTATGACACAGTTCCTGCCCTTGGAGCATCACCAGGCCACTGATCCCAGCATGTGTTGATAGTTACTATTGTCCTGAAGCTGATCTGCTATCTCTCTATTTTACTTTCAATCTCTCTTTCTGGGGAATATACTTACCTCCCTCATTATTCAGAGCTAATCACCCATAATCAATGAAACAGATGCAGTTCCCAGGAATGGAGAATAGAAGTGGCCATGAGGCTATGGAGGATGAGGAGCAGCCCTTCCTCTTGGCCTTGAGAGTCATGGGAAAGGATCTAGACAACATAACCACAGAGGTCATAAAATCCTACGCAGTCCTTTGTAGAAATTGTTCATTGCAAGATTTGGTCTTGAATTTGGAATTATGAGGAGACACATGCACCCTGCAGTTCAATGAATGCCAGGGTGAACTTGGGGACAACAAGGATACAGACGCAAGTGATCTCAAGAAGAAAGGCATGGAGAAAAGACGAAGGGATCTAAAAAAACAAAGGATAGACAGGTTAATCTTATAAGAGAAAGGTTTGTTTATGATCTAGAATCAAATAGTATTAGACGGAGAGTATATTAGGCCATTGAATTGCTAAAATAGGAAACAAAGATTAGAGAATTAAAAGATGATGGACAAGCATATAAAAAGTTAGAACTTTGTTCTCCTAGCTACTTGAAGGATTGGAGATGACAGTGCCTAGAGGAATGTTAAAGAGAGCTAGCTGCTTTACTTATATAAATTTTAAAACTTTGTAAGAAAATATTTTAACCTTAGTAGTCTGTCACCTCTCTGTTCTTACATGAAAATAGTTACTAAAGACTTCTGTCTGCTATATTAGAAAACCACAAAATATATGCCCAAATACCCATGAAGGGCAGGCTGTGTAAAAACTATAAGGGAATGTGTTTTTGCTTTGTGTTAGAACTAAGGATACAGGGCTCATAAAATTCATGTAAATTTAAGGATTTCTCTTAAAACTTAACAATTTCAAAGCTATTTTGATATAGCTTTAGTAAACAAAAGACTGGGTTTAGGCTCTCTGGTTGGGAAAAGGAAAAAGAATGAAAAGGGAGAAGGCAAAAGAATGAAAAGGAAGAAGAAAAAAGAGTGAGAAGAAGGAAGAAGAATGAACAAAGAATAAGAAGAAGGAAGAATAATGAGAATGATCAGACAACGAGAGAACACTTAAACTGAGAGCTTGCATCCACTACTGACTTCCGAGGCATTGCTGAATCAGCACTGTTCCCATTCCCTTCTTTCTCAAGACCCTCCTTATGCTGAGACTAGACCTCAGCAACTTCACAGGGATTGTCACCTCATGAGGCTTGGGGGGCCCCAAGAAGCTTTGCATGGATCTGCATCAAGTTTGGAGTTATGAGACTCATGAGCTGAGTATATGAAGAAGTGGGTCTGGTTCTTGTACATTTTCTTGGGCTGTTCCTCTCTTTGTTTGCTTTGTCCAATTTTGATGCATTAGTTTTTGTATTATACTATATCCCTTAGAAGACTGATTGTTTTCTAATAAGGTACAAAACCAGGATGGATCCAGGTGGTAAGAGAAGTGGGGAGGATCCGGAGGAGTAGAAGGAATGGAAACAGTAGCTAGTAATCAGGATATACTATGTGAGAAAAATCTTTTAATAAAAGGAGAAAATAAAAAAAGATTTGCTCTTCATTTCACAACTCCTCAAGTCCCACCTACACACACACACACACACACACACACACACACAATGGGAGCTTTAATAAAAGGATGATCTTCCCCAAGAGAGAAACTATTATTTGCTAAAGCAAACACAGAGAGTGTGGTCTATATCCATATTGAGTTTTAAATGGCATATACACAGCAGGGGAAAGTCTGAATAGAGCATGACCCTGATCTAATCTTCACTAGATCTAACTGCTGGAGGGAGGGCCAGGCAGCCCAGTTCCCAGTTAATACCCTTATCTAGTCCACTGCTGTGATAGTCTTAGCATCAGGCTCTAAACCAGCTCAGTATTCGCCAGCCCTCAACTCTCTACCCCATTACTCTTAATGTATTAACTAACAAAAATCATATTATTTGTTAGAAGGGAGATATTTTACTGATCTTCATTATAAAATACATAAGTAGAAAATTACACCTTTTTGAAATCAAATTCAGTCACTATTTTTTGTAGCTCTTGTCTAATTTCCCTCAACTCCCTTCAACAAATATACAAGCTACTTAAAGGAAGAATTCTCCACAAGGATTTAAAATGTCATCTGTGATGAGTTGCTTTTAATACCCTTCAACTTGTTAGTGTGAATGAAGGATTCCAAGGGAAAGCAGTCTACCACAAAATGGTAAAACTAGATGGCTGAGAAAGTTATCATTAGAAGAAAACACCAAATAAGTAAGAATAGGAAGAAGGAGACATACTGGGCAGTTTACTTTCTTTTGAGGACTGCTCAACACCAGAAAAGCTTTCAAAGCTCTCTACTTACTTGACTTTGGAGAGAAAGGTATGGCCAGCAACCTAGGCAATGCGCAGGAAGAAGCTATGCTGGGGCTTTCAAAATTAGGAGAGATGGGGCTTCTATATTTTTTTCAATGACTAGTGGTCTTCAAGATTTGCTTATTTTATTATGGAAAATATTCTCCCTTAGAAACCAAAATAAAAGGGACTACAGTGGTCACCCTGAGCTGCGAATCTACAACAACCCAGACTGAAGACACCAAGGACTGAACTCAAGTCAAAATGAGAAAAAAAAAATAGAGTTAGAAAAGTGCACTTCTCACAGTAGCTAGGAAATAGAATCAGCCTGGATGATTATCAACTGACACATGGAGAACAAAAATGTGATAAATCTACGAGATGGAGTTAAATTCAACAATGAAGAAAAATCAAGTTATGAAATTTGCAGGAAAATGTATGGAACTGAAATATACTATACTGAGGTAACCAAGAAAGACAAATGTCATGTGTTCTCTTTTGTATGTGGATCCTAGACTAAATGTTTAGGTAGTTGTGTTTAAAGTAAAGTGTCAGTAGAGGCCAGAATGCAAAAAAGGAGTTATAAATGTCATCTATGAAAAAAAGGTCTGAAGGGGAATAGTAAAATGAATGTATGAAAATAGAAAGGCCAGATCCTAGGGAGGAGAGTTTAGCAAGAGATAACAATTTTAGAGAAATGTTGAGGGACATATTAATCAAAGAATCATACAGAAGCCTACTACTTTGTGTGCTAAGTAAACACATGATAGGTTTAAAAGAGCTTGAGTGGAAATACTCTATATGAGCAATCATCTCTGCTCTCATACATCATAGGTTTTCAAACCAAAATCCTAGTGCCAAGTGCAGAATATCACTGTATGAGTGGCTTTCCAGATGCCCCTAGACACTCCCAAACAATACAAGCCAGTACCATGGCTCTTAGACATCCACCAGAACTAGAAAATTAAACTCCCTTGCTGAAGTCCCCACATGTTCAGGGTACAGGACACAGACAAGCCAACATGAGCCTCAGCTGAAAGTCTCTTCTTGTTGGCTAGTATTCATAGTGATGGAAGGTGCTTTGCAGGCTACTGGAAAAGAAAAGCCATCAACAGCCACACCCAAAAATAGACCCTGCATGCTACAATACTGAAATGACTGGAAAGATATGCTCACTGGTGCAATAGTGGCATGAATGCTCTGGGGGTCACCAACAACTTCCTGCTTGAATGTGAGGACCATCTACAAGAAAGTAAACATATCAGGTACTGTAGAAGTAGTCAAAAGCCTATGAGTAGAGAAGTCACAGACAACTACAAGGGAACCTATTTTATGTTTGGCCAAATGGACATATACTTAATTATCTTCTAAATATCAAAATGTATGCCCACAGACTAGAGCAACTCTCACTCTTAGTCAGAAAAGCCTCTTTGGGCCGCACTGGCAATAGTCAAAGTAGATAATTAACTTATCAAAGTGCTAAGAATAAGTGACTGTTGAGTACTTAACCTGAACAAGACATGTATAGGGGCAGAAATAGGTGGGAGAATTGTGGGAGCCAAATGATGGGCAAGAATACAGTGGGATGCTCTCCTCTGGATACAGCCAGGCTGTTGCATTCATAAACCAACAGCACCTAAGGCCAGCATGCACAGGGTTAGTAAGGGACAACTGCAAGAAAGGAAGTAAATGTGGGACATTGTCAAGTCCTTCGTGGCCATGTGGAAGGGACAGTGTGACATGGTTTCCCACCCCTGGAGCAGAGCCAGCGGGGCATGGGCCTCCACAAGTGTTGACAGAGTTGCTAGGTGTGAGGCTTGCTTGTATAAAAAATATATATCATATATATTTTTTATTTCATGTCCCTCCTTTTGGAAATATTCTTCATGCCAAAGTTATCAGGATATGTCCTCTCTGCCAAAATATTAATTTTAATATCATTTCATGATAATAAGAGGCAGCACAAGTCCAAGAAGTTAGGGTGTGTCTGTTGTTAGCAAAAATGGTGAATGCTGTGACATTTGGGATAGCCCTTAAGGCTGAGGGGGAAAAAAATCTGAAAACGTGTTCAAAAATATATAATTTCTTAACTATGCAAAGTATAAGGATCATATTAGGGGCTTCATGGACCTAAAAGAACAGACTCAGCTGCACTATGAACCAGGTTGTCAGAAAGACACAAAGGCAGGCCGATACAAAGTCAGGCAGATTCCTGAGTTCCAGGTCATCCTGTCACAGAGCAAATTTAGGCCCAGGCAAGATTGGAGTTGTAATCTCAGAACCAGGTCCCGCCCAGCTAGCTTATTGTCTGTGCTTACAAAGGCATGTAGACCTCTGAATTCACTTGCAATGTTAAGAAAAAAACATGCTTGCTGTCCTTTCCTAGGAATCATAGGCTAAGGTCAAAAAGTGCTGATTGGTGTGATAAAAGGGAGCCTCAAGAGGACAACTGAAATGATATATAAATAAAAGACTAGGCTTTGGTCTGTGAGAGCTGAGCAGTCTGCTGATCTCAGAAAGCTGTCAGCTTGTACCCATGATTTGACTTCAAGTCATTTTTTTCCATGTTACCAAACACCCCTTCCTCAGGATACCTAGCCTAGTCGAGGCTTGTCATTGGCAGCACATAAATGTAGGAGAGGATCTGGCAGGAAAGAAGGTCATTGGCAGGGGTGGAAAGTGATGAGAGAGATGAAGGGATGAACATACTCACAGTACATTATATGCATATATGATATTGACAATTTCTTAAATTAATTAGGTGAAAAAATATAAAGCTTCATCCTATGCAAATATTAAAATAGAGTGGGGAGCTTTATAGTGTCTTGTTCTACCCTTTTTAAAAAATTCAGTAGCAAGAGTTTGCACCAGCTAAGGAAGGACTCTTCCATTACACAGTCTTCTAGAAAATGACTAGTGTCTTAGGCTTTTATTGTGAAGAGACACCATGACCAAGGCAACTCTTAGAAAACATTTCATTGAGGCTGGATTTCAGTATCTGAGGTTCAGTCTATTATCATCATAGGAAGAAGCATGGCAGCCTGCAGGTAAACACAGTGCTGGAGAAGGAGCTAATAGTCCTACATCTTGATCCAAAGGCAGCAGAAAGAGACTAACATCCACTCTGGGTAGAGCCTGAGCATAGGAGGAGACCTCAATGCCCACCCCCACCATGACACATTTATTCTAACCACACCTACTCCAACAAGGCCATATCTCCTAATAGTGTCACTCCCCATGGGCCAAGCATTCAAACACTTGAGTCTATGGGGGCAGAACCTATTCAAACCTCCATACCTGGCATCTGCTCAGCAATGCTTAGACCTACACAAGGAAAATAGCACAGATGTAGGCCCCTCAGAAACCTAAGGAAACAAGTATCCTGTGTTTACTTTGCACCACCAGGATACAGGGCATGACAGGAGGCTCTGAGACCCAAAGTGAAATTGCAGAAATATTTTTGGTTTTGATGGGAGCTGACTCTTAGCAGAAATTGGCTGTCATGTCTGCAGCCATCTCAGGCTATTGATTTACAGGTGGTACTTTTCCACCCTGATGAAAGACTTGCTTTTCTAGCGTGATATTTATGCAAGAAGCCCACCACAGCTGAATACACTCTAATAACATCTTGTTTTTCTCCTATACATCCTAGACCTGTGGTTAAGTGTCTCCATAGTTGCCTTCCAATAAATAAGACTCCAGATGTGAGACTTGATCAGATAGCCTGTCTTGGCTCCATTCTTCGCGTCTCTTGCCCCTTATTTCTCACTCTCTCACTTGCAGACCCCATTGACTAACCAGCAGACCAGGTCATGTTTTGTTTTGTTTTGTTTTGTTTTTAAACTTTAAGAATAAATGTGTGTGTTTCTTGTTAGCTTTTTTATTTGATTTAAAAAAAAATCTCGTTTTGTTTGTTTGCCTTTGTTTTCTAAAGAAGAAATAAAGAAAGAGCAAGGGAGGTAGGGGAAATCTGAGAAGAGTTGGGGAAGGAAAACCATGATCAGAACATATATGAAAAAGATTTATTTCAATAAGATAAATAAATACATAACACAGGAGTAGTGGTTGTATAGTGAATAATAATACTCATTTAACATCTCCTTTTTAGGAAATTTTCATGCCAGTAAAACAGGTAATCACTGTCAGGTAGTATGCTTCCCTTGATGAAGCAATTAGACTTAATTAGCCATTGGGATCTTCCTGTCAAACCTTGGATCCAGAGGCTTAGAGTGCATTTCATTATCTATCTACAGACACCTTGACCCAGTTCTAAGCAAAACCCGCTAGAATTCCCTTTCACTCTTTTCAAAGTCCCCTGTACCCTTTCTTCTTACAATTACACTTAAAATTCTATTTTTTTAATCATCTCAAATGCTCTAATAAGTGAGTGGCCATGAAATATGGCATACCTGATAACACATGACCTATTTTCAGATCCCAGGCACAGCTCTGGGCAGGAAATAAAAACTATATTTATCTGCGGAAGTCTACCCACCACCATTAGCTTGATGTCATAGATAAGAAGGGAACTAAGCAGATGTTCACTACTTTATGAAACTCATTGCTATGATATTTCAATGACCCAGCTATATCACCCCAGAGCATATCTATAGCCTGCAGGGATTTGCATATCCATGGTCATTTTGGTTCTATTCACAATAGCAAGAAAGTACAACCAGCCTAGATGAACATCAACTGAGAAAACTATGATATAAAATCTCAATAAAATGTTATTCAATGGTAAAAAAAGAAGGAAATCATGAAATTAACAGAAAAATGAATGGATCTGAAAAGCATTATGCTGAGTGAGATCACCTAAGCCCAGAAAGACAAAAAACATGTGTTCTCCCTTATATGTAGAACCTAGCCTAAGGACAGTTACTAGAATCATGAATATGCTTACTGCTATGAGTTTCAACAGGGCTGGGGAGATAGCTCAGTGGGTATGGCGTTTGCTATGCAAGCATGAAAGCCTAAGTTTGAATCTCCAGAATCCACCTAAAAACTAGATGTCATAACTTGAGTCTGTGACCCCAGTGTCCCTACAGAGAAATTAAAGACAGAGACTGGAAAATCCATGGGCACTCTTGGGCCACTAGCCTCAAATACACAGTAAGAAAATCAAAGAAATCCTGCCACAAACAGTAGAAGGCCATGACTCCCAGCCAAGATTGATCTCTAAGCTCACACAAGGCAATGGCTTGCTATCATGTCAAAGACTTTTCTAGGGGATATGAAACACACTCACCTACTCACTCCAAAATAGTAGCAAAGTCTACTTGGTGAACGAATACAAGTAATGTGGTTGATAGATGTATGGATGATGAGTTTCTTTCAAGGATGGAATGACCCAAAATACCATACCAATGGGAGTGACAACTCAATGGAAACTACAACCATGGTAATCCCTGGACAGTCTGCACACAGCTCAGCAAATCTGAGACTCTGTTCTCTGTAGCTTGGCTGGTCAGAGTCTCCTTTCCTGGAAGTTGTATATTCTTTCTATAAATCTTTGAAAAGTTTGTACTCTTTGAAAATCTTTTATGTTTCCACTTCATCAAATAAGTAATGTTTTGCTTAGCTCTGGAGCCTCAGATGCCTTCCTTTCTATCCTAGTGGTAATGTTAGTTCTAAAGAAAGTGCTATAAAACATGTACATGCGTGCATTAGCCCACACAAAGACATGTACCATGCATGTGCTCGTGTGCATTCACATGCACAGACACAAGAATTTTGCTGTGAAGAAGTCATTGTTATCTCCTGGCCAGCAATCTACATATCCACAGGAGGGGGAAATATTTACTTTTGAAAGCAGCATTAGCATTATGAAATATCAAAATGGCCAAACCTAATAGAAGCTGGGGGAAAGGATAAAATGCATATAGAAGAAAAATAAAATAGTAAATTCTGAAAAAGATCAAAACATTGAAAAATAGCACAAAATAAAATGGATTGATTTAAAAGGCAATTTGAAACAAGTGATGAAATGAAGAAAACAGAATAATAGAAGATACTGGATTCAAAAGAAAAGACCAGAAATATGGAAAACACACACAATTCTTACTTCTTAATTAGAGAAAAGAGTAAGTGAACAAAAATAATGTTTTCAATAATTAAAGGAAAATTGGCACAGAAATAGGGAGAAAGAGAACTGCTTGTGTGTGGCAGTATATGCCTGTACTATTAGGACTCATGGGGCTGGATATTGAGACAGGAGGCTCTCAAGCTTGAGGCCATTCTGGGCAACGTATCAAATTTGAAAAGTAAAATACACTGTATAATCCTGCACCAAAATAAGAAAAATAAACACAATCCATGTGGGGAAAAAAAGTGAAGTCATTTATAGGAAAATAGAAAAGTACTGAGAAGAGAATGAGGGACCCATGTTTGTACACTTATTCTCAACAGGGCTGATATCACCACTGCCAAGCATCCAAAATTCATTAAAGGGGTAGTGAAAGAAGCAGAGGCAAGCTTGTTGTGTCTGTAATATTCAATGTTCTTTGGAGTAATGAAAATAGAAATACTTGGTTAACATAGCACACTCATAAAATATTCAATGCTAAAACTAAGCAACGGGGAAATAAACCATGTGCTAATAATTCCAAACTAAACAATTACCAGTGCAGATGAGTCATTAAACATGCATGTGCATATTCAAACCTGAGAAGAATCAGATGACAATAGCCGCCAGGACTAGTAGGGAAGATGTTGGAGCAAGAACTCCAGTCAGCCAAATAATGAGCCACTGCAAACAAATGGCAAAGCTGTGTGACTGAAGGATTATCAGAGAACAATAAAGGCATCATATTTTATAACACATGATCCATGTTATAAACTTAGTTGTTGTCAAGGGACCAAAAGTCAAGGTCACAGGATTCAAGTCATAGAGAATGAATTAAGAACACCAAATTACCCATATTTCATTGTAAGGAGTCAAGAGAACTTTAAACAGATTTCAAGTCATAAATTAACTACTAGAAGAACTGAAACAGGACTGTAAATCTCTCAAAATAACAGTAAGAGAGGAACAACAGAACCAAAATGCAGAAGATAGGAATCACTCACACTGGAAAAGATAGAAAACAATACAGCTTTTAAAAAAAACAAACACGGGATGGCAGGGCCACACTGGGGATTGAAATTGGTGGCACAATGCTAGTATCGCTTGTGTGATCCTCCACAGCACTGCAAAGGAAGGCAGGGTTTAGTCATGAAATATATATAATATGTAGATACATATAAGTGGATGGGGTAAATATTATAGAGATCTTTAAGTTAGATTTAAGGAAAAATTAACCTTTATGGGTTTTATTATCATAAGAAAGGCTATATTTTGTGTATATTTATGTCTTTGCCAAACAATAATCAAGATAAATAAAACTAAACAAACCAACAATGCATATTATAAAAATATTCCATCTTACAGTTTCATAGCCCAGTGATACAGTTTCAAATGCAGCAAATTTTAAAAGAAATATCCAAATGAAGGAGGATTTTTATTATTTCTTTGAACCCAAACTAGGTCAATGACCAGAACTTAAGTAAAGATGCAAATACTCTTGAATCTAATTCACTAGATTAACATTTATATAACTCACTTACCCTGAAAAGGGATAGGTCATCTCAAATAACGGTAAAAAGCATTTTCAAAGCCTGTCATGTATTAGGTACAAGAAAAACCAACAAAAACACATAATAATGTCCACTTTTTCTGGTTATACTACAATAAGTGTTAAAATGTGTAATAAAGCCAGCCTTCTGAAATGTTATAACCCATTCTTTAACAATCTAGGTCATGAGCTTGCTACTTGGACTTGGAGTAGTGAATATGTGGGAAATGATAACATTGATGCTACTGCATTAATAAAAACCCACAGGAGATATGTGAAGCTTAGAACTGGAGAAAATGTGAGTATCTATACATTTCTGTTGCTAAATAAGAGTTGAGTTCACTAATTTTAAAAAATAGCCCAAGGAAACAGAAAAAATGATCATTTAACCTTAAAGCAGAAATTGGCACGCTTAGCAGTTATTCTTAAAGTAATATAGAACGATTTGGATGGATGGACGGATGGATGGATGGATGGACATATGGATAGATACATACATATATACATACAGGCATACAGACATAGAAGATACATTGATAGACATATAAGCAACTAGTCCATACAAAAGAATAAAAGTGTAAAAAATGAAAACACAGGTAACTAGCAATGTTTAAAAAACAGCTCAGAGGAAGTGTTTAAAATCTGTGAGTACTTTGTAAGAGTAAATAAATAACTATAAGTAATCTTGAATTTCTAGATGAAATTCTTTCCTAAGAAATAATAACTTATCAAAATTGAGTGCATACTTCTTTTAATGACTGTAGATTTGTCACTTCTCTTCTAGAGACAAAGAGTACTCTACATACCATCCCATCACAAAAATATGCCTCAAAAGGTAACAGAATAAGTAATGCTGCCTTATTTCTACGATCTTTCCATGTACAGGTAATGAGATTTGCATATTCAGATCAGTCTCCCCAATTAATACCAATGCCAAAATTCTCTAACATACATCCATACTAAAAATATGTATCCTGCCAAGCAGTACTTATTCAGGGGGAAAAAGTCCTTGAATTTCCACCTGAACTTGATGAATTCTTCCTGGACCAGTCTTGCAGCTGATTTCCTATCCACTGGGTTCTCCCTCCATAATCTCCTAACAGCTCCAGTATATCTGTCATGTTGTCAACAGGTGACAATATTTGTCCCAATAATGCCACTATATTTTTTTTCTACTTATACCATTTGGAATAAAGTTGAAAACCCAGATGGTGCCAAGTGTAGAAGGCTCCGTGTGCCCTTGTCCTATCTTCTAGCTGTGCATCATGGTTGACTCTCGCTATTGAGTTCTGCTTTGTGATCCTCACTCCATTTTTACTGTCTCCTACCCATGTGCTCCCATCCTCATGTGTTTTATCCAACTGGAATGCTTTCCTTCCTGCTTCTACCCTCTGAGCTTATTCAGGCATCAATTCCTCAAGAAAGTCGCCAATGCTCCCCTAAGCTGTGTTGGTTTACTTTATCATTTTTCTAATAGCACCATGTGCAGACCTCAGAAGGACTCAAGTGTGGGTCTAGTTAGAATGTGTGGCACCTGCAACCACTGTACATGCAACTTCCTTGGAGATTAAGTTTATTTTCTCTTGTTTGAGCATATGCCTGGTTATCACAGACACTAATGATGAAAGAATGAATCTGGGAGGAAATTACTTTCAAATTAAGAAAGACACAGGAAGCTTAATGAAATGACCCAGAGATACAATTATTTTCAAGGCTTTGTTTAAAAATAAAAATCCTACTTTCTGACTACAAGAGAGTCTCACCCTCAGGACTGTCATCCCTTGAGAAATGAATGATTATCTCAGAGGATGCTGTGTCTTTCTGACCTTGGGAGGATTAGAGATGGAATTTCAGAGTATGAGCAGGACAGAATGTTGAGTATAATATGATCCATCTAGAAATTCAGTGAGAAAAAAATTACAGCATTTTTCCCATCACTACACAGCCCCTGGTTGACCATTATAGATGAGAATCATCATATTCCACATAAGATTATTTTGTATTGCAGGTTTTATCAACATTGCAAGGAAGAAAACACTTCTCTCTGGAAACTACTTCTCTGAGAGAGTCTTTTATGAGATTTTATTTGCATCTCTGGGTCCTAGACCTTTGAAAAGTCCAGAATGAGTATGCATTCACTCATATATCTTTTATACTATTTACTTCTCCATGATATTATTTAAAGACTATTATAAAACTTATTAACAGAAAAACATTCTGACTTGATACAATTTTAACTTTACAAATAAGAGAAATGATGCAACAGGTTAGACAAGCTTGCCACATCACTAGTTATCAAGACCCAGAAACACTCTGTAAATATTTAAATACTAGGTACAATGTTCATTGGTGGTGGTGAAGAATACTAGTAATCTGTGCTTTGCTGTGCATAGTGTGGAAGGTTGTGTGTTTTAATCTAAATCTCTTAGTTGACTATCACCTACTACTTTATTCAATTACCTGGCATAGAAAGGTTTCAGATTTCCTAAAACATTACTCAAAGCCAAGACCTTAAAACCCAATATTAATAAAGACAACCAACACTCACAGAGGTTAGTAGACACATGTTCAAGCAACTTAGAAGCTTCCTAGCAAATTTCTACTCTAATAAAATCCATTGTCAATAAGTCATAAAACAAACTAAAATGCAATGGAGAATAATGTAAGTTAGCTTCATAATCCACCAGAGTACTCATGCCAGCTCCATCTGTGTGTCTTTTACATGATTAGACTCCATTTTGGACAATATTCAACACACTGGGCAATCCTTTCACAAAGACCATATGCTTAAAATTCAGTAAGGACTGCCAAGCAAGAGCTATCAGCTATGCATACAAGAATTCACTTTCAGGGAAATCTTTTTCAAAAATAATTTGGGTCCAGAGAGATGTCTCAGTGGATAAAGGCACTTGTCACCAAGCTTGATGGAAGGACCTGTGTTTGAGCTCCATAATCCACATAGTAGAAGGAGAGAACTTACTCTATCAAGTTTCTTCTAACCTCCATATGTATACCTTACACATTTACATACATACATTTTATATATATATATATATATATATATATATATATATATATATATATATACACATACATACATACAAGCTGTCTTAGTTAGAGTTTCATTGCTGTGAAGAGATAACATGGCCATCTTATAAAGGAAAACACTTAATTGCAAGTTGAAAGGTTCAGTCCATTATCATTATAGCAGGAAGCATGGCAGCATCCAGGCAGGCATGGCACTGTAGGAGCTGAGAGTTCTACCTCTTGTTCTGAAGGCAGCTAGGAGAAGACTGACTCCCATGTGGCTAGAAGGAGAGTCTCAAAGCCCACCCCCACAGTGACATACTTCCTCCAAAAAGGCCACACCTACTCCAATAAGGCCACACTTCTTAATAGTGCCACTCCCTCGGCTAAACATATTCAAACCACCATACATATATACAATAAAAATTGTTAGTTACTGATAGAAGATTGTAGTATCTGATTGGCTCATTGATTGTTAGATGTTTGCAAGGTAGGGAAGCATTAGAAAAACTGTTTGTTTTCAAAAAAATCTTATAATAATGATAAGGTGAAATTATAACTAAATACACAGATCAAGTGCCCAAGTATAGACCATGGTTTTGAGAAGCCTCAGGCTGTTGTTCAAGGTTTCATATAGCTGTGGGAAAGGCCAGAAGTATATTAAGAATTTCACATGTACAACATCAGTTTTTATAAAACTCAGCTTTTTAAAACTCATTCAATGCTATCTTTGGTTAAGTCTTTTCTTATCCAAATTGGATAGTTCAGTAAGCAGTTAATTTTTCTTACATGGAAATTATTGCATTCTATTTAATAACTTGTATGTTTTCTTCCCCTTCAACATGAGGATCAAGTTTGTGCACTACTCAATAGAGTAGATGGAAGATAATAGAGACTCGCCAATGAAGGAAGAAAAGGAACAGGAGAGAGGAATCGAGATGAGCTCAGTGTGGGAGACATGGAGGAAAGGATAAACCAGACAAGTTCAGACATCATTACTATCACCACACAGGATATGAAACCTTGGCAATAATGATAGAAAATTCAATCGTGATATCAAGGTAAACAGGATACATTCAAATCTGCTCTGTGTGTGCCTATAGTAAATTACATTCCACTTTCATTTCAGCATACAAACATCAAAAGATTTACTGAAAAAGACAAATTCTTTATCAAGACCCTAGTTGACAAACTTCGTTGAGCATTATCATAAACCCAGGTAAACTCTGCATGACTACTGAATTCAAGATTGAGAGCTGGAAATGAGCATCACTCAAATTTCACCAGAATTTCCTTTGTTGGGATAGTCCTCTTGCTCACTGTGTAAAAGTTGTCTTTGTATTATTTCAACTGTTGATTTCAGAACCACCAGAATGCTGAGTACTGTCCAGACTTTGATATTGTTATTTTTATGAAGTTTCCTGTCTCCATGTTTGTAAACATTTTTCTCCATCACCTTCAGATTGGTTTAAGAAATGTAATTGAGGAAAATATGTTTAAATATATAAAATATATTAAATATATAAAATATATAAATATATAAAAAAATAAATGAAGTCTGCATGTTAAAAAAAAACCAAAATAAATAAGTAAATAAATAAATAAATAAATAAATAAAAAGAAAGAGCTAATGGCCTTTAGCAGGGCCGGAGAGGAAAGGCAAGACATCCAGGCAGAGATAGAACTCTGGGAAAGAAACAGGGAAGGGGGATTCATCAGCCAGACACTGTGTAAGGAACAGGTACCTGGACTGAAAGAGAAGTAGCAGACTCATAGCAGAACTTAGATTAGAATACACAGGTTATCTGAGTTATACAAGCTAGTAGGGAACAAACCTCAGCTAAGGCCTGAGCTGTAATAAATAGTAATTGTCTCCTTGTCATTGGAAGCTGGCTGGTTGAGACAGTCTAGCAAGACTCCCCCTTTTGCTCTTAGATATTCTTCACAAGTATGTTATTCATGACCTGAGCTTGAGCTAGAGGCAGATGTAACCCAGTGTAAGCTAAAAGACCACAAAATACCATTATGAAGGAAAGAAAAATCTAAGGAATAAACACAGACAGAAAGAGAAAGCAGTGATTAGACTCTCCCAGCTGTTTCCAAATGTTATTCAGGGTAGGTTAGCAGAACTTATTCAATGAATGTGTGTGTGTGTGTGTGTGTGTGTATGTGTGTGTGTGTGTGTGTGTGTGTTCCAGCAGTCAAATTCTTCCATGTTCTGCTTGTCCACAACTTGACCAGCATCTTGTCATCAGTTGGAGCAAGGGCAGTTTCTTGCCCAGTGGATAACTTGCCACATTTAAAGCAAACTCCATATGGAGATTCTTTGATGCACAATGTCTTCTTTGAAGGAGAAGAGGGGTTCTGCCAGGGCCAGACATGCCTCATAGTCAAAACACCCCTTTATTAATCAAATGGCTTTAAGGGTATATTCTGTAGGGCTCTGGAGACCCTCTACCTATCAAAAGTATATCTGAATAGGAAAGTGTTGCTTGTTTCTAGGTATTTACAATTTGTTTAACTTTGAAAACATTTACTGGAGGCTAAATATAGGATATAATAATAACACCTGAGTACTCTGTAACCAACAAGATTTGTTGGCTACACAGAGACATTTTCATATTTCAGCTAGTCTCAGAGATGTTCCCATATAGAGGGATTAGCACTCACGTTTGTTTTTTTGGTTTGGTTTGGTTTGGTTTGGTTTGGTTTGGTTTGGTTTTGTTCTTCTTGGTTTCTTTCTTCATTTTTTGCAGCCAGGACTTTCAGGAGATCTCCCAGGGTCAAATAAAATCTTTATTAATTTCCAAGGAATCCATAGCTTTTCATTTCCTATTGTAACAAAGACAAAAGCTCTCCCCCAATACATTTCCTGGTGTTCATTTTGAAGTTCAGACATCCTTAAAATAAATAGGCCGGTTTAATTAAACAGTTTTTTTTCCACAATTCCATCTCTCAGCAGCTGTTGTATTTTGCTCATTAGCATTTACAAACTTATACAGTTAATAGAGCATTATGCAATCTATCTCTGGAGGTCTTTGTTACTGCTTTCTGTTTATTAAGCATCACTTTAAAGTGTGATTAGATCTTTCTACAACTGCTTGTCCTATAGAGTTGTGAGGTATACCTATAATATGCTTTATATTATAATATGTAAATAAATTATTTCATTTTACTAGAGTCATATGCTGGAGGATTGTCAGTCCTAATTTGTAGAGGTATCCCCATAATAGCCATAACTTCTAATAAATATGTAATTACAGAATCAGCCTTTTCAGTACTTAAAGCAGTTGCTTACTGAAATCCTGAACACGTATCTATTGTATGGAGCACATACTTTTTTAATTTTCCAAACTCCACAAAATGAAATATATCTATTTGCCAAATTTCATTTCTTTGGGTCCTTTTTGGGTTACTTCCTGTGTAGATGGAATTTGGTTACACAAACAATGAGTAGGACATTTCCTTATCACCTCCTTGGCTTGTTGCCAAGTTATAGAAACATTTTCTTTAAATCTTTGCTGCTAACATGGTGTTTCTTATGAAATTCTGAAGATTCTAGCATATTTTCTATTATTAGCTAATCAACTTCACCATTAACTTGTGCTAGAAGGCCTGGTAAACCCATATGGGATCTGATATGTGAAATATACAATGAGGGATTTCTATTTTTGATTATTGGTTATAGTTGAATAAATAGAGAAGTTATTCTGAATAATCCTGAGTAAAAATGGTTTCTATAGGCAAAACAACTCTTTCTGCATATTGGGAGTCACTATATTAAGAGATCCAGGAAAATCTAATAATACCATAAGAATGGCATACAGCTATGATTTTTAACTGAACCATAAGGTCTCTGAGCCACTTTACTTATATTTTTCTGACTTACATCTTGCCTTTCCTGATTTATTTATATTATTATAGAATGTAGAGACTCCAAAAATTGATGCCCCTTTTACTATATGGGGAAGAATATAATAGTCCTTTTTTAAACTGAAGTTTCTTGCTTTGGGGGTATATGTTATTAATTTCTCCCCCCAGAAAATTACTGCAAGCTCTTTGCCAGTGTTCATTTTCTACCCATAATAAGGCCATTTCAGCATTAGTAAAAGGTACCACAGTTTCTGCTGGGCTTATTTCTGTTAATTGATGAAGCCTCTTTTTTTTTTCCTTTCAGAATCATCTTAGAAACCTTTTCTATATAGGTCTTTAATTTTTTACTCTGTGTGCTAAGAATATCCACTCTAAAATATTATCTTCTCTCTGTGTATGAATTCCTGCAGGATAATGACTAGAAGGTGAAATAAGTAAACTACAGTCCAGTTTTAGATCCAAGTTGTCCACATGTGCATACTGTAATTTCTTTTCTACCTCAACCAATTCTCTCTCAGCATTAGAGATATTTTCTTAAACTATGTAAATTCCTATCACTTTATAAAGTTTGAAATAAATTACTTAGCTCTTGAGTAGTTAATTCAATTATGGATCTTAGCCAATTAATATTGCCCAACAATTTTTTAAAGTCATTAAGAGTTTTTAATTGGTCTTTCCTAATTTTTACTTTCTGTGATGGATTTTTCTTTTTTGTAAAACTATCTTACATCCTAAATAATTAATAGAATCTCTCCTTTATATTTTTTCAGGAGCAATAAGGCAAAATTATCTTTACTTCATCAAATATTTTCTTTGAAATGTTTCTCCATCTGAATCAGCTAGCAAGATATCATCCATATAATGGTAAATGAGGGATTGGGAAAATTTCTTACAAATTATTCCTAACAGCTGTTGTACAAAATATTGGCATAAGATAGAACTGTTTAAAATTCCTGTGACAAGACTCTCCATTGGTATCTCTTAGCTGGCATGGCTAAATGGGGGCTCAATGAAAACAAATCTTTTTCAATCTTGTTCTAGAAAGGGTATAGTAAAAACAATTACTATAAAAGACCATGCTTTAGATAACAATGAAGTCAATGGGATTCCAAGCTGTAAAGAGCCCATTGGCTAAATGATTTTATTGATTGCTCTCAGATCTGTTTACATTCTCCATTTTCCATATTTCTTTTTAATGTCAAATACAGGAGAATTGAAAGAGCTGGTGGACTCTTCTATACATTGGTCCTCCAGCTGCTCTTAGACTAGCTGTTCTAGTGCCTGTAATGTTGGAAAACTCTGCTAATCAAGGTTAAAGTCTACTGTGGGTTTGCATTTCACCTTGTGCCACACCCACTTCAGTGAAGTCTGTGTGACAGGCCTAAAGGGTTGGACACAGTCCTAAGGTAAAGAGTTTCACGGAAACTTAGCCCCCTGGAACCTTGACATTCCCATAGCAAAAATGCTCCAAATCTGTCCCTGCATTAGTTGGTAAATGGATCTGTGTGCTTTCTTCCAGTATTGTAAGAAATGATTTTACAAATAACTAAATCAGGTTGAACTTTACTCCCTGGCTTTCACCAATGTCTTATGCAGTCCTTGAGCTGACCCTGGACTTGGAATTTCATAAGAATGTTATACATCCAGACAAAATACCCCAGTGTTGATAGTTAGTAATCAGGCATCTCTGTTTGCCAGATAGGAGCTAATATTCTCAGGGCTAGTTCAAAATAGTAAACTTAGAATTCTCATTACAGTCAGGTATGGCAGACTACATTGCATATAGGAAGAAAGTTGGTGAATTCTTCTGACAAATGGAGATTCCCTACAGATACTTAAAAGAGCCTCCAAGTTACTCCCATATGCAAGAATTTACCATGGCCTAGGAAAAAGGAGGGTTGTAGTTTAAGGAAGAACTACAGTATTGCATTATTCATGAAAAGGTCTGCTAGAACGGAATTCCCCTGGTGCATATTTTTTACTAGAGGAATAGCATAATTAGGTATTTACTAAGGGACCCCTGGTGGTGGGTTTAACAATAGACTAGCATTGCATCAGACCATTCACCTGGCTTCTGTGTTTAGCTGACCTTAGATAGTGCTGTTCCTATCTCAGTTGTAAACACTACCTGGCTCCCGCCATCTTTTTATGTATGCATTTTCTTTGTTTTGTGTAAACAACCATTATGCATCTCAATGTACCTTGGCTGCTGTATTCACCTAACATTCTTATTTTTCTTCTGTATTATAAGTCTAGTGCTTTCTTTAAGAAATTATATTCAGATATAACACTCCCTTGTGTTTGAGTCTGTTCGTCACCCCTTTCGCTGACTCCCTGCCCACCTGTACTGGGACTCTGATTCTCCTGCAGGTGAAAGGACTAACTGAGTCCAGTCTGTAGCAACCTTGTCTCTGGGGTGTCCAGATGCAGCTCGGGGAGGTTAAACACAGAGGCACTAGGTTACATTCCTTCCTTACCAATTGAGTGTCAGGTTCATGGAACGCACCAAAGTGCTGCTCAGGCAAAATATAGCCTAAGATGGGGGCCTCAGCCTGTGTTCCTCTGGGTGAGAAACAGGGTAAGCTGAGGATGAGACCATGATTCTCTAACTCGTGGGCACTCAGGACACAGTTGGAAACCATAAGAAGTTGAGAATAGGGCTCTCAGACCTGAGTTGAGCCTGGGAGGGGGGAATACAGCTTAGCTCAGGGTGAGTGCTAAGACCACGGGGGGAGGGGGGGCTTTCTGTGGGAGATTTAGGCCATGTGGCTCAATAACAAAGGCTTCCCCTGACAGCAGTCTTTGAGGATGGTCTTTGCTTGTCTAAACTGATTATTCATGGTGGAAAAATGGAAGCATTTGATTTACTCAGGGTGTACCAGAGGTTAAATATCTTTTGCAGGATAGAATTCCCAGGAAGGAAATCTCATTGGCTAGACATTCAGGGCCTATCTAGATACCTCATTAGCATTGAGAACTCTAGGCTCTATGCTACATTACCAGCTGTCATGGTCTTCTTAGTGGGGTGTCATGATCCCATGGTCCAGGACAGGAACTTGATTGGAGACAGATTTAAACTCCTAATGTTCTCAATTTGAGAATTGCCAGGGTTCCTTAATCTGCTTGACCTTACCCATTTTTTCTGCCTGGTGACACAATTCCACTTGCCCTACAGTCTACATGTCCAGATAGCTCCCATGAACTTGGTGCAAAATGGAGGGCTCCCTTTCCCAGCAGGGTTTCCTCTTTTCTACCTTTTCTTGGGAGCCCCAAGCCCCATACTCTACCTGAGGAATGTCACATAATCCTTGGCAAAACTACAGGTTCAACTTGGAATGCCTTTCAATGCTAATGAGGTATCTAGAGCCTTAAGCCTCACCCAATGAAAGTTCACCTTAAGTCCTTCCCACTTTCCCAGGTTTATATAGTCCTTGTTCACTCCAGATAAAGTGTATGCATACAAGCTGTTTCATTGAATGCCATCTGAGAGAGTTGCTTCATTGAACGCTGTCTAAAAGAGTTGTAACATTAAAGAGCTGAAACATTGAACTCTTTAACTGAGACATCCTCCCCAGGCACTCACAGCCAGACCAGGATCCTTCGAACCCACCCATTCTGGACTTTGTTTCATTCTTTCCTGCCCCTTGTATGTTGGAGTCCAGACACTCCAAGGAAAGATGCAGACCTGGGAACTCAGCTCCACTCATCTTTTCCTGCCTAGTGAGTACCTACCCAGAGTATGTCAGGTCTAGCCATCCCAAAGGAAGACATGGACTGTGGAACTTATCTTCACTTCATTTTTCCCTGCTTAGTATGTAGCAGTGCCTGGACAGAACCACAGTGTAATTTTAATTTTGTCATAGGCCATTGTTCTATACAAACAGGCCTATCACTGAACCATTTTAGTGATAGGACCATTGGTAATCTGCCAGCAGTGGCTCCCCCATATAAAGTTGAAAAGCCAAACCTCTGCTGTGTCCTGTTTATGGACAGTCTGTGACTGTTCTTAATAGCATATTTGACACCTTCATCAGGAACATCCTATTTTATGACTTGTCCCTGAAGTTGGAGGAATACTAATCTTTGCATCTCATTATTGCTGTAGATCTCCTCCCCATAAATTTATGGATTTATCAGCTACATATGGCTTTAATAGTTCTATTTGACTTCTGGCCCTATACATTTAACCCATTTTACACTTTGTTCTATTTGGGATAAAGCTTCAACCCCTAGAAATTGAATATCTACTTTCTGAGGAGGTCAATCTGGAGGCCAAGATTTTTGTAATATTATTATTACATCTACTCCTCTGTATATCATACATTTAATTTCAATATTATTTATAAATAATTTTAATTTTGGCTTCTGATCATCTATAGAAGTTTGTGAAAATACTAGTTTTCTGGTTCCTTCTGGGCTTTTTGTTTTATCTATTGAAACTGCTCTGACTTTGATAGTTAAGTCTATCTTCAGAGCACTGTTGTTTAATTATTCTGTGTATTTCTCAGCTGCTGACCTGAGATGGCTGATTTGAATTGGAAATTGGGACCTGTGAGATGTCTCCTTGGGTGTTTCCTGACAAGGGAATTACCCTATGTGTCCCTTGGTGATCTACATTCATTAGTCCACTTCTGGTCTTTGCCACATCTTCTGCATATTCCAGAAGGCTGAGGCTTGCTTTCAGGATAGCTTGGCTTTGTATCCCAAGCTATCTTTCTCGCCGGCAAGAACACACTCGGACAACCGGAATCTTCTGCAGCAAAAAGCTTTATTGCTTCTTCAGGAGAGAAGACCCAGACCCCGAAAAATGGCATTGCTTATATAGCCCTCACCCATGGCGTTTCAGCACCTGATGTGGCATGTCAGCTCCTGATTTGTTACTCGCCCATCACCCCATTACTATGCCCTGAGATGGGCCGTGACTAGGCGTGAGTTCACTCTCGCACTTGCGCACAAGGCTTGTTTACTAGTTAGGCACATCGGAGGCCAGCGCCATCTTATAATGGTGATTGCTCTTCACAGCTTTGTCCACAATTCCTTTTGAAAGGACCTTAATTATCACAATTAAGACATTTGACAGTCTGGATTTTGTCAAAACCTTTAGAGATCGCTTCTCCTATTAAAGTTACATCAAATGAATGAGAACCAATTTCAGTTGTACTTCTAATACATTCATCTATTGGGGCTGAACTTTCTTCTAGGGACCTTTTTGCATTAGGAGTTAGTGTCTTGAATACCAAAGATTTGATCAGTTCTTTCCTAAACTCTGGATCTGATACCCTTCTATTTATGGCTAAAGTCAGTCTTTGTAAAAGGTCAGTGAATGTTTCTTCTGGACCTTGTATAATTTGAGTAAATGGCTCAGACCTTTTTCCTGTTTCTTCAAACATGTCCCAAGCACTTAAAGCTGCCCTACAACACAATACCAAGATTGCTTCATCATATACAACTTGCATCTGTACCTCGCAAATGGACCTTCACCATCATTAATATCTTGGAAAATATTAATACCTCTGACCTCATTTCTCTGGTCTACCTCCTTAGCTTCTTCTTTCTACCATGATATCCATTGAAACTGAGTACCAGGTTATAATATTGTTTTGTCCTTGTGGTAGTTTGAATGTACTTGGATGAGGAAGTGGTGCTATTAGAAAGTATGCCCTTGTTAGAGTAGGTGTGGCCTTGTTGGAGGAAGTGTGTCACTGTGGGGGTAGGCCTGAAAACACTCCTCCTAGCTGCCTGAGGATGCTCAGTGTTCCCCTAGCAGCCTTCAGATCAAGATGTAGAACCCTCAGCTCTTCCTGCACCATGCCTGCCTGGCCTCTGCCATGTTCTTGCCTTGATGGTTATGAACTGAACCTCTGAACCTGTAAGCCAGCCTCAATTAAATGTTGTTCTTTGTAAGAGTTGCCTTGCTCATGGTGTCTCTTCCCAGCTATGGAAATCTTAAGACAGTCATATCTTTACAGTCTTAGAAGATTATTCTATTTTGAATTGCTCAAGAATTTAACATTTGCTTCATGAACAGTAAATGCATATCATGTTCAGTAAACTCCTGTCTACTGATTCCTCTGTCTCTACTTACTATCTTTTCCATTTTTATTTAAAAATCTTTCTAATTTTTTTCCAAGACTTATCTTCACTTTTCATATTTTCCTTTTTCCTGTGTCTCTAAAGTCTTTTTGTTTGAGAAGGCATTGAAAGTAATTATGGCTATTGAGAATAAAATACAAAGTACTAACATGATAATAATTGTAACTGGTATTGAACCAATCTCAGTTAAGTCATTTCATTAAGTCATTAAGTCTTTTCATTTCCTGTCTCTGTTTTAAACCATCTGACACAGCATTATATAGGGTCCAAAAGGTCTGTGTTATTGTGTTTTATATTGTTACATGTCTTATTCTTTTTAATTTTACTTACTTCTTTATTTTATTACTTTCAAACTACTTATATCTGTCTATGATGTTTTTATACCCAGTCTCTTTCTTTCTTTAGCACTTAAGCATAAATCCAGAAATACTTACCTGGTCAGAGTTCATCTATGCTTTGGTCTTGAATTTCTTATGTGTGATATCTCTGCCTCCCTCTGCTGTTAAGCTTAGAACCTGCTAGTGGATGGCTGGCTCTACCCCAGCCCTTCTACCAAATATTGACTACAGCATTCTGCCTGCTTTCACAACATTAACAGTGCTCCCTAGGCTGCATTGCATTCCTGTGGTTACAGTGGGCCCATGTGCCACACCAGGCTGGGCTGTTGCTTCTGATCTCTGCTTGCACATGTTCCTCATGTTCACAGGCACCAGCTACTAGCCTGTTTGTTCACTTGTCTCATCCATCTGCAGCCAGTACTCTCTCCATCATCTCTCTCAGCACAACTCATGCAAAGCCACCTGGTCCTTGTAGGACTACTACTAGTACCTCTGGTATGGCTACTCCAGGAAGCACATGGCCATGCTCACTGAATGCCTTACCCCTCTTCTGCAGCAAGCGTCCCTTGGCCACCAATGGTTGCACCCTTACCCTAACCCACCCTGCTTCCCAATTCTGGGAAGCCATTGGGTCAGCATGTGGCAGGTTCCTCATGCTAGCATACCTTGATTTTTCCTGCCTTCTACACTGCTGCTCACAGACTTAGTTGTCTTTCAGCCACGGACTGGCAGTCATCTCCTTCCGGTCTGTTCCACTGGAGTAGTGCTAGCTGGCCTCAGCTGCTTCCCTGACTCAGCTACAGGTAGTGAGCAGTTGCTAGTAAACTGCCCACCACCACCACTACCACCCACCAGGACTCTTCTCAAGCTCCAAGCTTGGATTCTAGCTATCACATTAGATGCCAAATGTAAATGTAGGGGGCTTTTCTGTGCCCAACTTTGCTCTGAATAATGACACAAAGACTTTCAGGCACTATAGGTGAACACATACTCAGCTACTCTAACCTGATAATACTAGCTTGGCCTACTTCCCAGTCACATGACCCATTACCTGCCATCATCTTTATACCCTGACATCTCCTTCTTCATTCTTGTCACTATGGCAATTCCCTGGTCCCCACCTGAGACAACTAGCTCTCTAACACATTCTCTCTCTTTCTCTCTAACACATTCTCTCTCCTTCTCTTCTCCCCTCCCCTCTCTCTCTGCCCAGAAGCCCCCCTTTTCCTCTCCTGTCCAGCTATTGGTTGTTCAGCTCCAGCTCTTTATTTAACCAATCAGAAGGTGGTGGAGAACAATATTTTACAAAACACGGAGTCAGATCTTTCATAATAATAATATCAAAGTCTGGACTGCAGCCAGATTTCTGGGTACAGAAATCAGCATTTGAATAAACAGTACATAAAAAGATCCTCCAAAGCCAGGTGCAGTAACTTACCCTTCACCTTAGAAGAAATATCTCTGTGTGCCTCATACCACTGAACTAAAACATTTACTGACATTGAAGGTCCTTGAATTTTTGTTGAATCTATTTATCTTCCTTTAATGCACATATAGGTTACCAATGAGTTCAAAGTGGTGGCAATCTCCTTCTCATTTTGGTCCAAACATTATAATGTCATTGTACTGGCTGGTTTTGTGGGTCAACGTGGCACAAGCTGAAGTTATCACAGAGATAGGAGCCTCAATTGAGAAAATGCCTCCATGAGATCCAGCTGTAAGACATTTTTCTCAATTAGTGATCAAGGGGGTGGGGCAACCCATTGTAGGTGGTCCAGTATTCTATAAAAAAGCAATATAAGCAATGCAGGGAAGGTAAGCTAGTAAGCAACACCCTCTATGGACTCTGCAGCAGCTCCTGCCTCCAAGTTCCTGTCCCGTGTGAGTTCCTGTCCTGACTTCTTTTGGTGATGAACAGCAATGTGGAAATGTAAGCTGAATAAACCCTTTCCTCTCCAACTTGCTTCTTGGTCATGATATTTTATGCAGGAATACAAACCCTAACTAAGACAGTCATCAATATAGCATACCAATGTGATATTTGTGGAAGAAACAGAAAATTGGGATCCCTTCTAACTAAGTTGTGCATAGAGCTGGAGAGTTATATGCTTGAAATATTATATATTATACTTCTGGCCTTGCCAACTGAAAACAAATTGCTTCTGGTGGTCCTTATGCACAGGTATCAAGAAAAAGAAAGTTGCTAGATCAATAGTTGCCTACCATATACCAGAAGATGTGTTGAATTACTCAAGTAAGGACACCACATCTGGTAGAGCGGCTATAATCAGAGTCACAACTGAATTTCTAATAGTCAACTGATATTCCCCATGATCTATCTGTCTTCTGCATTGGTCAGATAGAGTTTAAAGGAGATGTGATAAGAAACATTACCCCTACATCTTTCTTTTTTTTAAGATATTTTTTATATTACATATTTTCCTCAATTACATTTCCAATGCTATCCCAAAAGGACCCCAAACCCTCCCCCCTACTTCCATAACCACCCATTCCGATTTTTTGGCCCTGGCATTCCCATGTACTGGGGAATATAAAGTTTGTGTGTCCAATGGGCCTCTCTTTCTAGTGATGGCCGACTAGGCCATCTTTTGATACATATGCAGCTAGAGACACGAGCTCCGGGATACTGGTTAGTTCATAATGTTGTTGCACCTACAGGGATGCAGATCTCTTTAGCTCCTTGGATACTTTCTCCAGCTCCTCCATTGGGGGCCCTGTGAACCATCCAATAGCTGACTGTGAGCATCCACTTCTGTGTTTGCTAGGCCCCGGCCTAGACTCACAAGAGACAGCTATATCAGGGTCCTTTCAGCAAACGCTTGTTAGTGTATGCAATGGTGTCATCGTTTGGAGGCTAATTATGGGATGGATCCCTGGATATGGCAGTCTCTAGATGGTCCATCCTTTTGTCTCAGCTCCAAACTTTGTTTCTGTAACTCCTTCCATGGGTGATTGTTTCCAATTCTAGGAAGGGGCAAAGTGTCCACACTTTGGTCTTCGTTCTTCTTCAGTTTCATGTGTTTTACAAATTGTCTCTTTTATCTCAGATAGACTAAGTTTCTGGGCTAATATCCACTTATCAGTGAGTACATATCATTTGAGTTCTTTTGTGATTGTGTTACCTCACTCAGGATGATGCCCTCCAGGTCCAACCATTTTCCTAGGAATTTCATAAATTCATTCTTTTTATTAGCTGAGTAGTACTCCATTGTGTAAATGTACCACATTTTTTGTATCCATTCCTCTGTTGAGGGGCATCTGGGTTTTTTCCAGCTTCTGGCTATTATAAATAAGGCTGCTATGAACATAGTGGAGCATGTGTCCTTCTTACTGGTTGGGACATCTTCTGGATATATGCCCAGGAGAGGTATTGCGGGATGCTCTGGTAGTAATATGTTCAATTTTCTGAGGAACCACCAGACTGATTTCCACAGTGGTTGTACAGGCTTGCAATCCCACCAACAATGGAGGAGTGTTCCTCTTTCTCCACATCCTCACCAGCATCTACTGTCACCTGAAATTTTGATCTTAGCCATTCTGACTGGTGTGAGATGGAATCTCAGGGTTATTTTGATTTGCATTTCTCTGATGATTAAGGATGTTGAACATTTTTTTCAAGTGCTTCTCAGCCATTCAGTATTCCTCAGGTGAGAATTCTTTGTTTAGCTCTGAGCCCCATTTTTTAATGGGGTTAATTGATTTTCTGGAATCCACCTTCTTGAGTTCTTTATATATATTGGATATTAGTCCCCTATCTGATTTAAGATAGGTAAAGATCCTTTCCCAATCTGTTGGTGGCCTTTTTGTCTTATTGACGGTGTCTTTTGCCTTGCAGAAGCTTTGCAGTTTCATGAGGTCCCATTTGTCAATCCTCAATCTTACAGCACAAGCCATTGCTGTTCTATTCAGGATTTTTCCCCTGGGCCCATATCTTCAAGGCTTTTCCCCACTTTCTTCTCTATAAGTTTCAGTGTCTCTGGTTTTATGTGGAGTTCCTTGATCCACTTAGATTTGACCTTAGTACAAGGAAAAAGGAATGGATCAATTCGCATTCTTCTACATGATAACAACCAGTTGTGCCAGCACCATTTGTTGAAAATACTGTCTTTCTTCCACTGGATGGTTTTAGCTCCCTTGTCAAAGATCAAGTGACCATGGGTGTGTGGGTTCATTTCTGGGTGTTCAATTCTATTCCACTGGTCTACTTGTCTGTCACTATACCAGTACCATGCAGTTTTTATCACAATTTCTCTGTAGTGGAGCTTTATGTCAGGCATGGTGATTCCACCAAAGGTAATTTTATCCTTGAGAAGAGTTTTTGCTATCCTAGGTTTTTTATTATTCCAGATGAATTTGGAGATTGCTCTAATTCATTGAAGAATTGAGTTGGAATTTTGATGGGGACTGCATTGAACCTGTAGATTGCTTTTGGCAAGATAGCCATTTTTACAATGTTGATCCTGCCAATCCATGAGCATGGGAGATCTTTCCATCTTCTCAGATCTTCTTTAATTTCTTTCTTCAGAGACTTGAAGTTTTTATCATACAGATCTTTCACTTCCTTAGATAGAGTCACGCCAAGATATTTTATATTATTTGTGACTATTGAGAAGGGTGTTGTTTCCCTAATTTCTTTCTCAGCCTGTTTATTCTTTGTGTAGAGAAAGGCCATTGACTTGTTTGAGTTAATTTTATATCCAGCTACTTCACCGAAGCTGTTTATCAGGCTTAGGAGTTCTCTAATAGAATTCTTAGGATCACTTATATATACTGTCATATCATCTGTAAAAAGTGATATTTTGACTTCATCTTTTCCAATTTGTATCCTCTTGATCTCCTTTTATGGTCGAATTGCTCTGGCTAGGACTTCAAGTACTATGTTGAATAGGTAGGGAGAAAATGGGCAGCCTTGTCTAGTCCCTGATTTTAGTGTGATTGCTTCAAGCTTCTCTCCATTTACTTTGATGTTGCCTATTGGTTTGCTGTAGATTGCTTTTATCATGTTTAGGTATGGGCCTTGAATTCCTAATCTTTCCAAGACTTTTATCATGAATGGGTGTTGGATCTTGTCGAATGCTTTTTCCACATCTAACTAGATGATCATGTGGTTTTGGTCTTTGTGTTTGTTTATATAATGGATTACGTTGATGGATTTCCATATATTAAACCGTCCCTGCATCCCTGGAATAAAACCTACTTGGTCAGGATGGATGATTGCTTTAATGTGTTCTTGGATTCGGTTAGCAAGAATTTTATTGAGGATTTTTGCATCTATATTCATAAGGGAAATTGGTCTGAAGTTCTCTATCTTTGTTGGATCTTTCTGTGGTTTAGATATCAGAGTAATTGTGGCTTCATAGAATGAGTTGAGTAGAGTTCCCTCTACTTCTATTTTGTGGAATAGCTTGTGCAGAACTGGAATTAGATCTTCTTTGAAGGTCTCGTAGAACTCTGCACTAAACCCATTTGGTCCGGGGCTTTTTTTGGTTGGGAGACTATTAATGACTGCTTCTATTTCTTTAGGGTATATGGGACTGTTTAGATTGTTAACTTGATCCTGATTTAACTTTGGTACCTGGTATCTGTCTAGAAATTTGTCCATTTAGTCCAGGTTTTCCAGTTTTGTTGAGTATAGACTTTTGTAGAAGGATCTGATGGTGTTTTCGATTTCTTCAGGATCTGTTGTTATGTCTCCCTTTTCATTTCTGATTTTGTTAATTAGGATGCTTTCCCTGTGTCCTCTAGTAAGTCTAGCTAAGGGTTTATCTATCTTGTTGATTTTCTCAAAGAACCAACTCCTCGTTTGGTTAATTCTTTGAATAGTTCTTCTTGTTTCCACTTGGTTGATTTCGCCCCTGAGTTTGATTATTTCCTGCCGTCTACTCCTCTTGGGTGAATTTTCTTTCTTTATTTTAGAGCTTTTAGATGTGTTGTCAAGCTGCTAGTGTGTGCTCTCTCCAGTTTCTTTTTGGAGGCACTCAGAGCTATGAGTTTTCCTCTTAGAAATGCTTTCATTGTGTCCCATAGGTTTGGGTATGTTGTGGTTTCATTTTCATTAACCTCTAAAAAGTCTTTGATTTCTTTCTTTATTCCTTCCTTGACCAAGGTATCATTGAGAAGAGTGTTGTTCAGTTTCCACGTGAATGTTGGCTTTCCTTATTTATGTTGTTATTGAAGATCAGCCTTAGTCCATGGTGGTCTGATAGGATGCATGGGACAATTTCAACATTTTTGTATCTGTTGAGGCCTGTTTTGTGACCAATTATATGGTCAGTTTTGGAGAAGGTTCCATGAGAAGAAGGTATATCCTTTTGTTTTAGGATAAAATGTTCTGTAGATATCTGTTAAGTCCATTTGTTTCATAACTTCTGTTAGTTTCACTGTGTCCATATTTAATTTCTGTTTCCACGATCTGTCCATTGATGAAAGTGGTGTGTTGAAGTCTCCCACTATTATTGTGTGAGGTGCAATGTGTACTTTGAGCTTTACTAAAGTGTCTTTAATGCATGTGGCTGCCCTTGCATTTGGAGCATAGATATTCAGAATTGAGAGTTCCTCTTGGAGGATTTAACCTTTGATGAGTATGAAGTGCCCCTCCTTGTCTTTTTTGATAACTTTGTGGTGGAAGTCGATTATATTCGATATTAGAAATGCTACTCCAGCTTGTTTCTTCAGACCATTTGCTTGGAAAATTGTTTTCCAGCCTTTCACTCTGAGGTAGTGTCTGTCTTTTTCCCTGAGATGGGTTTCCTGTAAGCAGCAGAATGTTGCGTCCTGTTTGTGTAGCCAGTCTGTTAGTCTATGTCTTTTTCTTGGGGAATTGAGTCCATTGATATTAAGAGATATTAAGGAAAAGTAATTGTTGCTTCCTTTTATTTTTGTTGTTAGAGATGACATTCTGTTCTTGTGGCTCTCTTCTTTTTGGTTTGTTGAGGGATTACTTTCTTGCTTTTTCTAGGGAGTGATTTCCATCCTTGTATTGATTTTTTCTGTTATTATCCTTTGAAGGGCTGGATTCGTGGAAAGATAATGTGTGAATTTGGTTTTGTCCTGGAATACTTTGGTTTCTCCATCTATGGTAATTGAGAGTTTGGCCGGGTATAGTAGCCTGGACTGGCATTTGTGTTCTCTTAGTGTCTGTATAACATCTGTCCTGGCTCTTCTGGCTTTCATAGTCTCTGGTGAAAAGTCTGGTGTAATTCTGATAGGCCTGCCTTTATATGTCACTTGACCTTTCTCCCTTACTGCTTTTAATATTCTATCTTTATTTAGTGCATTTGTTGTTCTGATTATTATGTGTCGGGAGGAATTTCTTTTCTGGTCCAGTCTATTTGGAGATCTGTAGGCTTCTTGTATGTTCATGGGCATCTCTTTCTTTAGGTTTGGGAAGTTTTCTTCTATAATTTTGTTGAAGATATTCACTGGCCCTTTAAGTTGAAAATCTTCATTCTCATCAACTCCTATTATCCGAAGGTTTAGTCTTCTCATTTTGTCCTGTATTTCCTGGATGTTTTGAGTTAGGATCCTTTTGCGTTTTGTATTTTCTTTGATTGTTGTGCCGATGTTCTCTATGGAATCTTCTGTACCTGATATTCTCTCTTCCATCTCTTGTATTCTGTTGCTGATGCTCGCATCTATGGTTCCAGATTTCTTTCCTAGGGTTTCTATCTCCAGCGTTGCCTCACTTTGGGTTTTCCTTATTGTGTCTACTTCCCTTTTTAGGTCTAGTATGATTTTGTTCATTTCCATCACCTGTTTGGATGTGTTTTCCTGTTTTTCTTTAAGGACTTCTACCTGTTTTGTTGTGTTTTTCTGTTTTTCGTTAAGGACTTGTAACTCTTTAGCAGTGTTCTCCTGTATTTCCTTAAGTGAGTTATTAAAGTCCTTCTTGATGTCCTCTACCATTATCATGAGATATGATTTTTTAAATCCGGGTCTAGCTTTTTGGTTGTTTTGGGGTGCCCAGGACTAGGTGGGGTGGGAGTGCTGTGTTCTGATGATAGTGAGTGGTCTTGATTTCTGTTAGTAGGATTTTTATGTTTGCCTTTCGCCATCTGGTAATATCTGGAGCTAGTTATTATAGTTGTCTCTGGTTAGAGCTTGTTCCTCAGGTGATTATGTTAGCCTCTATCAGCAGACCTGGGAGACTAGTCTATCCTTAGTTTCAGTGGTCAGAGTACTCTCTGCAGGCAAGCTCTCCTCTTGCAGGGAAGGTGCCCAGATATCTGGGTTTCAAACCTGCCTCCTGGCAGAAGTTGTGTTCCACTCACCAGAGGTCTTAAGATCCCGTGGAGGGTCCTGTGAGGAACTTGGGGGTGTCCAGAACCTCAGCGCACAAGGAACCCCGGTGCTGGAGTGGACCGGAAGGGACTTGTGCCCCTAATCAGGCCGGGTTATCTGCTTCCCTAGTTAATGCAGTCTCAGGTCCTGCGCGATTGGATTGGAGCAGATGCTGTGTTCCACTCACCAGAGGTTTTAGGATCCCATGGGGGATCCTGTGTGGGTCCTTGCGGGTGTCTGGAGACTCCCCGGGCCAGGAACCACGGTGCTGCAATGGACTGGAAGGTGGTCGGATGTCCGGAGCGTGAAAAGGGTGCTGCCTCAGAAGCTCTGTGGCTCCCACCTGTCCCAGAAGCTGTCTGCTTCTGTGTGCACACTCTCACCTGTGCAGACTACTTTTGGGCGGAGTTCCGGAACCAAGATGGCTACCGCCATTCCTGAGTCAAAAACCTTCCAGGCAGGGTGGACACCTGTCCTCTGGCTGGGAGGTGGTCGGATGTCTGGAGCCCGAAAAGGGTGCTGCCTCAGAAGCTCTGTGGCTCCTGCCTGTCCCAGAAGCTGTCTGCTTCTGTGTGCACACTCTCACCTGTGCAGACTACTTTTCGGCATAGTCCCGCTACCCCTACATCTTTCAATTCCATGGTGGTGCACCTATTTCTATAGTTCCATCAGAGATGGGATACTGTTTTTAATTCACTATTTTCCTTGCCTGAGTCAGCTCTAAAGACTTCCTTTTAGCTGTTCCAACCATAATAGCCCTCAATCCGCAAACCAGGGAACCAATGTGAGATTTCTGAATACACGCACACACACACACACACACACACACACACATTCTGGACTGGAAAAATAAACACGGGATGAGTTGGGATAACCCACCGGATCTACTGTGAATCTGACTTAAGCCAAAATTCAATACTGATTCATTATATACAGGATTCCATTGCTTATTTCCATAAGCCCCATACTTTAACTGGAGGGCCATGATGTTTCTTGGGATCTCCCAGAATCAGTATCTATTCAGAACCAGTATCCAACAGACCCCAGAAAGTCTGATTGTTTCCTTTTCCCCACAGTACAGTTACCATTGTAAAAGACTGTAGGTCCCTCTAGGAAGAACTGGAGAAAGGCTAACGTAAATCCTTCAGGTATTTTACCAAGGTCCTTCCTCAGGAGAATTTGGCCACCAGTTCATTCAAAGGGCCCTGGGTCTGCAATCTGGCTCAAGTCTGGAAATTGATTCATAAGCTGAGATTCCCATTTGCTATGATCCAATGCAGCTGTTCTCTCATTTGTTTAAGACGTTTTCCATGTATACAGATCAAGCAAAAATTCAGTAGACTTATCTGTTCCATGCTTGGAAACACAATTGATTTTCCAGTACTAAAGGTCATTATGAGTCATTCCACCATAAAATTTACTTTGCCTATGCTGACCATTGCAGGTTAGGCCATTATGAACATTGTTTTGTCTATGTTGCCCATTACAATAACTACAACCATCTTGCCTTTGGGGATCCAGTACTACCATTAGCCCTGCTCAGGTCTTAGAGGATTAGTGTAGAGTATGTACTCAGGACCTCCCCTTTGTGAAGGGTTAAGTTTCTCACAGTGTACCCACTCTAATATTGCAACTTCTACCTCCCCTCTAGAAACTTGCTTTGCCTTAAGTCTGGCTATATATAGGTCAAGCAATAACTATTGTTAGGTTCTTAGGGATATCAACATTTTGCCTGGCATTTTCTTCAGAGAAGTTACCACTGGTTTAGAAGACAGTGAAAGATTAATTTTCTTAGTTAAAAGTTTTGATTTTAAATAAAGCAATATTTCAGAGACTGGAGGTATGACTTTGCTCTTGATTTTATGATTTCTTCCTAGAGCGTCTTATAACTTATTATGTTCTATTTCTAAAGTTGGTGCCTTACAACCCTTTTTGAAATCAGGCCTTATTCATAAGTGAAGACAAATGGGGACCTTAAAAGAAACAAATGGGTTTATGTTGCCCTTTCAAAATACAGAGAAAGAGGGAGAGAGAGAGAGAGAGAGAGAGAGAGAGAGAGAGAGAGAGAACATTCAATAAGTAGAATCACTTCAGGCTATTGTCTAATTCATCAATGGTCTGCTTTGAAACAAGTTCCAAGGATATCTCACCTTTAGTAGAAGCTGGAATCCTGAAGAAGTGGGCTCTAATGCCAGACTTTTTAGCAAGGTGAGAACAAGCAAGCAAGTAACAAACGCTTTCTTCTTCCATGTCCTTCCACAAACTTCTAACAAAAGATGCGGCCCAGATTAAAGGTATGTCTTCCTGACTCAACATCCAAATCAAAGGTGAAAGAAATCCTACCTCTAGGCTAGAAATGGATTCACTCACTTCAAACCAAGCTTCCCACCCCCACAAAAAAAAATTACTCAAAGGTGTGCCCTCCAGTATGGAAAAACTGCTAATTAAGGTCAAAGTATACCATTGATCAGATAGCGGTCTGACACTCAGCACACAAAGGAGGACTCCATTCATTAACAGAGTTTCTCCCTCTCTGACTTTGTTGGGGGTTATTCTAAGCCCTTGCACTTCCCTCTACCTGAGGAATGTCATGTAGCCTCAATTAGTTTATAGGATCAGTTTCCTTTCTCCTGATAAGACCTGTTCAGCCATCACCTAAAGTTTCTGAAATGCTTGGTAATGAAGTATACCAAGCACCCTAAGGCCCCAGCCAATTACCTTTGCTCATCCTTGATGTCCCTGCCCTCAGTCCACCAAAGCCTTACCAGCCTTCGATCGCCCTAAGTAAAGTTGATCTGCCAGGTGTTCCTGATATGGTCATTTACTGTACATTCTCATAGGGCTTCTGAACCCCTTTTGACATCTGTGCTGTCACTGCCCTCATGGATTAGCCAATGATCCACAAGAGAGGGGAGACCTACACTCCATTCCTGGGCTGTAGTTCATTTCAGACGTAGTCAAAATGACAACTAAGAATAGTCATCACACCAAATTAACAGTAGAAATTTCACTTGAGATTATGTAAAAATGTCAAGATATCTAAGCTACAAATAGAGAAACTTTAAATCATATTAGAACATTTTAAATCAGAAAGCATTGTATGAGTGGGTTAGGAGGTTTGCCTGGTAAGGGGATGGGGGAGATGGGGAGAGGGTTAAACAAAACCAAGGATTCATGAGGAAGTCATATTGAAGCATACTACTTTAGATTTCAACTAAAACATATGAGATCATATGAGCATTAGAAGAGTTATACACTGTGTGGCTGAATAATGAATAATAATGATATAGCCATAGGTTATCATTTCAAGGTTATCCCCTTGTGCCAGGTAGGGGAATAGGTACCTATGAACTGTTGGTCATACAGTCTCCAGAAGCTCCCAAACCATAGTGGGGTCTTATCATTCATCTTGTTTGCCAATCAGAATGAGACACTACAAACCTTGGGTACAAAATAGAGAGAGAACAAACTATAACTAAATTGGAAGATTCTTGTAAATGTTTATCTTGACAGAATTCATGATATAAGCTGGTAGGCATGAAAGGTAACAATGATCTTACCTGACTAAGAATGCTATGAATTATATCAACCTGCCAGACAAGATATGCAACTACTACAATAGTGTTACAACTTTTCTATGGGCAACCAAGAATTCTCTGATTGATTCTTAGGCCTATTCCTAAAGATAATATCTATGCCTGCTACTGTAAACCCAGTTTTAAAAAATGGCTGAGAAAGTCTTAGACCCCTTGGAAACTTACTACTATTATTTAGTTGAATTAATATAGCACCAAGCTGCTTTATAAGAACTTACGTTTATATCCATAGACAAATGTTCTTAGTCTTAAGATATAGCTGCTCAAAGTACTGAATGTAAATGACAGCCTAGTTCTTAGCTCTAAACTGTGCATTGATATCACAACCTCTAAGAGTCAGAGAAAAATACAGAGGATGGGGTAAGAAGAATGAGAAAGTTAAAAGATACAGGGGGAAAGATTATAATAATGCTGATTTCTGAGCATGACAACACAGCAGCATTGGATACCTAGAATGGCTTGCACACGTTTGGGGGATTCAACAGTCAACCACAGATGGAGAATAGCCATGTTTGCCCTACCCCTTCCTGCAGAACTATAGTTTATTGTTAAGTTCTTGGGAAAGAGTAGGCCTTGTCTTAAGTTATAGACCCACTGATGAGTTCACAAGACTGTATTGCCTGGCTCCAAACCAGTGGTCACACAGATGGCTCTGGTGAAAGTTAGTGGTTCACAAAACAAACAAAGAGATTAATGTGGCAAAAAGACTTGTAAGGGAGGAGAGAGTGGGAGCCATCAAGAGGAGGGGAGAAACAAGAGATAAAGTGAAGGTGGAAGTTATCAGAAAGCACTGACTTTATATAGAGACAAAGAATAAGCTCAGTAAAATATTTTAAATAAATATTTTTAAATTGTATGAGGGCTTCATACAATGTATTTTTATTATATTCACCTCAACTCTCTAGACTTAACTCATTAATTTTAAGTCCGTAATCCCCTAATTTCATGTCCTATTCTTTTTTTATAAGTTTAATGTCCAATTTGTGTTTATATACTTCTGGGTGTATAGAGTATCTATCCACCAGGAACTATATCCTTAAAGAAAACTGACTCTCCATCTTCCCAGAATTCATCAACTAATCTTCAGCTATAAATGTTCATCAGTTAGGGATGAGGTCTCATGAAATCCTTCCTATTTCAACATAGAATGATGGGTGATTTGACCTTATGTGGGTCTCATGCAGACCACCACTATTGTGAGCTCATGTTTGTGGTGGTCCTACCATGACCAGAAGATACTGTTTTATACCTGTTCCCTTGTGCTGTTAAAGTCTACCCATCCCCTCTTCCTCAATGGTCCCCGAACCATGGAGATAGGGTATGTCATAGATTTCCTGTTTGTGACTGGGGACTCCATAGTCACATTCGTTCTCTGCACTATAGCAGTTGTGATTTTTCTGTTTTAGCCATCATCAACTGCACAAAGAAGCTCTTCTGATGAGCTCTGAATGCTTTACTATTTTATAGGTAGGAAGATAAGAATTAGGAGAGAAATTGGATACTGGGTCCACTTAGCAAACTCTTCTAGTGGGTTTACTTCTGTGGCCTATGAACTCAACCATGGGTGGCCTCTTGTGGAGTCAGCCTCGGATTCAGTAAGAAAGCATTAGTTATTTCTGAAACATTTATGCCACTATGACATCCATGGCCATGTTTTGCCACGCTGGTCCTTACAGAAGAGGAAGAGTGCTGATGAGTGTCTACGAGTAGCAGTGCCTTCCAGTGCTCTTGAGATCCAGCCAGCATGGAGGAAGTTTACTGACTTAATTTCTACATGACCTATATCCAGTGTGTGTGTGTGTGTGTGTGTGTGTGTGTGTGTGTGTGTGTGTGTGTGTGTTTTATTGGATATTTTCTTTATTTACATTTCAAATGTTATCCCCTTTCCTGGTTTCCCCACTCCTGGAAATCCACTATTCCATCCTCCCTCGCTCTGCTTCTATGAGGGTGTTCCTCCATTCACCCACCCAATCCAACCTCCCCACCCTTGATTCCCCTACATTGGGGAATCTATCAAACCTTCATAAGACCAAGGACCTCTCCTCCCAATGATGCCTGCTACATATGTAGTTGGAGTCATCATGTGTACTCCTTTGTTGATTGCTTAGTCCCTGGGAGATCTGGGGGATCTGGTTGGGTGATACGGTTTTCCCCATGGGGTTGCAAACCCCTTCAACTCCTTCAGTCATTTCTCTAACTCCTCTATTGAGGACCATGTACTCAGTTCAATGGTTGGATGTGAGCATCCACCTCTGTATTTGTAAGGCTCTAGCAGGGCCTCTCAGGAAACAGCTATATGAAGCTCCTGTCAGCATGTACTTCTTGGCATCCACAATAGTTTCTGGGTTTGGTAACTGTATATGGAATGTAGGTAGAACAGTCTCTGGATGGCCTTTCCTTCGGCCATTGCTGTACACTTTATCTCCATATTTGCTCCTGTGAGTACTTTGTTTTCCTTCTAAGAAGGACCAAAACACCCACACTTTTGTTTTCCTTCTTCTTGATCTTCATGTGGTCTGTGAATTGTATTTTGAGTATTTGGAGCTTCTGGGCTAATATCCACTTATCAGTGAGTGCATATCATGTGTGTTCTTTTGTGATTGGGTTACCTCACTTAGGATGATATTCCCCAGATCCATCCATTTGACTAGGAATTTCATAAATTCACTGTTTTTAATAGCTGAGTAGTACTCCATTGTGTAAATGTACCACATTTTCTATATCCATTCCTCTGTTGAAGGACATCTGGGTTCTTTCCAGCTTCTGGCTATTATAAATAAGGCTGCTATGAACATAGTGGAGTATCTGTCCTTATTACATGTTGAAGCATATTCTGGATATATGGCCAAGAGTTGTATAGCTGGGTCCTCAGGTAGTACTATGTCCAATTGTCTAAGAAACCACCAAACTGATTTCCAGATTGTACCAGATTGCAATCCCACCAGCAATGGAGGAGTGTTCCTCTTTCTTCACATCCTCACCAGCATCTGCTGTTACCTGAGGTTTTTTTATTTTGGCCATTCTGACTGGTGTGAGGTGGAATCTCAGGGCTGTTTTGATTTGCATTTCCCTGATGACTAAGGACTTTGAACATTTCTCTAGGTGCTTCTCGGCCATTCGATATTCCTCAGGTGAAAATTCTTTGTTTAGCTCTTTACCCCATTGTTTAATAGGAGGCTTGAATTTTTAAAACCCCAAAGCCCACCTCTAGTGACCCTCTTCCTCCAACTATGCCACACCTACTCCAACTAAGACACACATCCTAATCCCTCTCAAGCGATGCTACACTCTAATGACCAAGCATTCCAATAAGTGAGCCTATGAGTGTAATTCCTATTGAAACCACCACACTCCTCATTATCTCTCCTCCAAAATATCACCTGTGTTCTTCCTTTAAGATCTTACCTCCCTCTCCCTACCACTGGCCCCTAACTAATTCTACAGGTACTCAAGAATAAATACATAAATCTAAATATCTGCTGCTAAACTCCACATATGAATTAGAGCATGCAGCAATGATCTCTAAGTTTGTGCTGAAATAATTCTAGAGATAATGTTCAAATTCTTAACTTTACTAAAGTGAGAGAACTTGGAGTTAGAGATTTTTCTTAGCTGAAGGTCTTTGAATTGACATGAAAATGGGTCGGTCATGTCCCTAAACTCCATCGTGAATGCTCACTTCTTCCAAACCATCTAAATTTAGTCACAAGAATTACTGAAAAATACATCCATAAACATTTATTTAGGACTTGAGGCAAAGTGTAAGTTTCATAAAACCTACTTTCTGGGAAGTCTTCTTATCTTTTCTCATTTTTAATAGTCATTTTTTAACCCAATAACTGAGTGTGGTGCTACATGCATGCCCATTATCCAGCAATTGAGAAGTGGAACCAAGGTGATCAGGAGTTCAAAGTCAGCCTCAGCTACATAGCTATCTCAAGGTCAGTCTGAGATACATAAGACCTTGTATAAAAAAAAAATAAAAATATGTAATATCTATAATTATTTTAACATTAGAAAATATTCACATGTATATTGGAATTATAAATTTACATTATAAACTACTTTCCTCCATTCTTAAACAATTTAAATTCAAAATAACTCATATAAGAAGGAAACTATATATCTGCCATGGCTTTAGAGTGTCTTAAGGACCCAGCTTTCTTTGATCTCTGCACTCTACTTTCCTAGATATAACTTCCTTCTAAGTCAGAGTCCCTCCAAGGCTTAAGGTGACAGTGCTTGTTGATGAGGGTGTGTATTTGCTTCTTTACATTGCTTATAGCAATGCAGGCAAGTGATACAAGGCCCTACCAAGTTGGCAAACTTGGATCTTATGGTTACAGCTGGACCAGATGCACCAATGGGAGTCTCACAATTTGATCAGCTTAAACTCTAATCAGTAATGATCCCTGATTAAACTCAAAGCAGGAGGGAAAACTCACCAGGTCCAGAATACCATGATACTCTTAGAGTCCAGCAATATACTTAGTTTGGCTAATAGGATTTTAGTAAGAGTTAAAATTGGAGTGTGAGTCACTATAAATGCAACTCCCTTAGTAGCCTCAAATGCTCCCACCTCTACCCTCACCCATTACTCAAAATTTCCTCTATCGAAGTTTGAAACTGATATAGCAGCTGGGGTGAGGGAGGACTTGGCATAAGTGACTGTATCAATTTGCATGCAGTTTCTGCTTGTGGCTGGCAGTTCTCATTCTGATGTTTTTGGGTAGCACATACAGAGGACCCTGCTGAATCTGGCTATGAGGGTTTATGTAAATCAGTATTAAACATTAGAATACTAATACCATGAAACCACAAAGAGTACATTAGACTTTCTCTGGGGTATAATTTGAACATGGGTATCCTTTCAAACCCCTTATATGAGTCTAAGACGTCACCAGGACTGGGAACCATTAGTACACTAAACATCTGATTGCCCCACTCTCTCAATTATGTTAGCCAGTTATAGCCCAATACTTTGAATTTGATTGCTTTGAAATTTACCCAGGTGACTTAGAGCATAATCCCTTTAAATAAAATATTATTCTCAGTAAGATAACTGGCATTTGAGGTAGAGATGCTGTGTCAGCTTATTTTTGGAGAATGTTGTTCAATCAACAAATACGTGCTAGACAAAAATATTACATAGGCATGAAGGGCTTGTATTGCTTTCTATCCATTTCTGGGGGAAGGGTATAACATACAGTAGCAACATTTCACTTTTACGTTGTAATGGGATCTCCATAGGCTTATATTGAAATTGGTTTTCTGCTGTAATCTCACATTTTAACAGCCTCCACAGACCTGCTCAGGAACTGACTCAAAATTGTTATGAAGAATATTTGGCATCGTAATTTCATTTTTGCATTATATAAATGCTTCTCCCTCCCCATTTCATCCCTCCATGAGAGATATTGAAGCATCATTATAGCAGCAATGGAAAGTAAATACTTGACATGTTCAATAGTTATTTTACAAAAGCTAGAAACTGTTTTTCCTCTTGAGTGCAGAGTCTCCAGTCATCCTCCGCTTTTTAATAGGATTTTGACACCCATTTCAAATGATGGCAGAAAGTGATTTTACCACTTGGTTTTTTTTGAAATTAATACTTCAGGCACCCGAGCTATTCAAAGTCCCTAAAGCATCCAATTGGCGACCCTCTCCTGTCACATGCCAGATGCCTTCCTGATTAGCCAGGCCCACTCATTTTCTCACATCCTCCCACGAGCCACCCACAACCTTGAAATTCAGAAGGGAAGCAGCTGTCTGCTGTCTCCTCATGATCTTCTCTACCAAACCTCCCATAACACTTCTTGGTCCCTGGGGCTCTGCAGATGTTCAAAGTAAGTCTTACCACTGACAAATGATACAACTTCTCAGCCTCACCTCAGTAACTCTCCACTACTTGGTAAGTAGAATGTTTACCACTCAGGATGTTTAGCAGGCTGAACTGACTGTGCTAACTTGGTACATGGCATACGGCAACATGTCAGGCTTAAGCTGCTGTTAACATACCCACTGTGGTTTCTGTCTACTGTCACTGTCACCCCATCATGGTGGTGGCTAGTCTGTAGCATGTTCTGCATTTCTTTGGTTTTTGTACATCACTTTTCTTCTTTCTATCTGTCCTGCTTCTATCCTGCTTTAAATCCTTATCACCTCATGCCTACACTATTGCAATGTTGTTCAAAATAGTGCCCTGTTCCTGCCTCTAACTACTCAGTTCCAGAAAGAGTGAAAACTATCCACTCCACCGTGTCATTCCAACCTCCACAACACAAGTCCCATCACAGAGCCAACTTCTATTTACTTTTTCCAAAACTGTTTCCCTTGATTCTTCAACCCAGTACTTCTGAGGCTCTCCTGGAAGATTTTCACCAGGGAACGTGAATCCAAGTGAGGGAAGACAGATATAGACTCATGTGAAATGACTGATTTCCACTGCTCAGATAAACCTTTTTCTTACTGTAGTTCTTACTGACCTCAGAACTGGAAGTCAGCTGATCACACCTTGTAGTACTAGTTCAAGAAAATGACAAGACTAAACCACAGAGGCCAAACAGTCTCCTTCTTGTGGTGGTTCCTATAGCTTAGCAGACAAATGTCTGGAGACAGACAGACTGAGGCTTCCTCAGATCTAATTAAAGTCCTTCCCAGGCTTAGCTTCTGCAAATCTGCACAAATGTCCAGGATCTCCCAGAAGGCTGTTTGAGAGATGACAACATCCAAGTGAGACCACCAAGCAATGGCATCTCCCATGTGACCTGTCAATAACACAGGAAAGGTGTGGCCTTCTGCCAGCCACTCTCCACATCCTTCTCCTATTGTTCTCTTAGCATTGTTCCCTACTAAGGCCTATGCTACTTGGGTTTAAAGTGAGTCACCAAGTTGCTGCCCTAGGATATGCCCGACAATGATTCTATTCTAGTGAAACAAATGTGATAGCCCAGAGTTCTGCTATGTGACTAGGTGGTATAATGGCTGGTCCTAAAGCTGACAAGAAAGCATATTTGTCTGCTACTATGTCTCTATTAAAGAACACAACTTTGAAGGAGGGACATGGAGGTCTATATTCATGAAGATGACTGTTGGCACACCAAAATAATTAGTCTGTATCTTCAACACTGTAGGTATCACTAAATGCAAAATGCACCTATTCTCATCCCTTAGTGCCCAGTCTGGTAGCTACCACCACTGTGTCCTGCTGCAGCATGAGCAACACCCTGTGCTTTGCCGGCTAGAGAATAACTCTTTTTAAAGTGGGAGTTGGTGATGACTAAAATGATGCTAGTGCAGTAGGAACCAAAAGGAATTGCCCCAAGTAAATAGAAATTACCTTACTGTGCCCTGTTGTAGCTCTTAGGAGATGCTATGGAGAAATTGTTTCCTGTCCTGTGCATCAAGAGCACCACACTGACAGAAGAGAAGCCCCTGGTGTGCTCACCTAAAGTTACAGGACCTTTTCTGATAGTATTATATCTGAGATAAAAGTCTCCTACCATTACAGTCTGAGATAAAAGTCCCCTGACATCACCACAGACCCACTGCTCCACGTGCCCCATACACACACACACCAACTGGTCAAACTCATGAAGAAGAGTGCTGGGTGTTCTGGTTTGCTTGTGTCTTTCCCTATTTATATTCCTCAAAAGAAGAGTGCCGTTTTCTTTTTAGAGTAAGTCATAAAAATCAATTTATAAATCTAAACATGCAAAATTTATTTGCAATAAATATATCAACAGAAAACTCTAGCTTTGGCAACACAGTGATGAGAGGAAAATTGTAGGAACTAAAACACTTGAAAATCATTAGAGAAAACATTTAAGAGTACAAGGCAGGAAAAATATGCTAAAGCATATAAATGCTTTGAATGATAAAATCTGGCAATAATCGAGAAAATGATTTACTATGGAGATTACAGTACTTTATAGATGTTTTGTTGTTGTTGTTGCAGTGGTGGTGGTGGTCGTTATGGTTATATTATTTTTGGTTTTTCTTTTGTTCAGTCTTGAAAGCAACTAATCCTTGCAGATTGGAATGGCCTTTGGTCCTTTCCACAGCCTCTCACCCTCCAGCAAGTTTGTGAGGCACAGGAAGAATGGAACTGCACAGGCCCCAGAGTGGTGCAAGATCCGTTCTGCCTCACCACTGATCAAAGTACATGATGTGGTATGAAAGTCCAGGTGGGGTTGGTCCTCAAAGTACATGAGTTGCAGACGCTGAACTCAGTCTGAAGTACAGTGAGTGACACTGAGATGGGGAAATTTTAAGGAGCTGGTCCTGGAGACATGTAATTAGGTCACAGGGTGTCACCTTGATACTGGTCCTGTGGAACGAGTTCAGTTCTCGTGAGTTACAAAGCAAGGTCACGTCACATATGCTCAGGCCCTTCTGCTCACAGCCTGTTTCTTTCTGCTTCTCCATTATGCTGTGACAAATTCAGAAGACCCTCACCAGGACACTGGCATCATGTTCTAGAGTTTCCTGAATACTGAACCAAATAAACCCTATTATTTTATGTATCTTGTAGTAACAAAAGCCATTTGAATCCCTATGAGATGAGTAAGCTGTCTTTGAGGGGAACTCCTAAGTCACAAGCAATAGATATAAAGAATATAGGAGGAGGTGAAAATTTAAGACCATTAATGAAATTAACCAGACCCCCCTCCCTGAGCCAAAGTCACATGCTAAATGATAAAAAGGCAAAAAGCTCAGGTTTTCAGAAAACAGTGAAATATAAAAGAAAGCTCAGAGTCAGGAGAAGCTCAGCCCCTGCAGTGCTTGCTGCCCAAGGGTGAGGACAGGAATTTGATCTCCAGCCCTCACATAAAAGCTGCATGCTGCCTTGGTCTTGCAAACTTTTTATGCCCCAGTACAGGGGAACACCAGGGCCAAGAAGTGGGAGTGGGAAGGTAGGAGAGCAGGGTGTGGGGAGGGTATAGAGGACTTTCGGGATAGCATTTGAAATGTAAATGAAGAAAATACCTAATAAAAGATTGGAAAAAGGCCAGGCGGTGGTGGCACATGCCTTTAATCCCAGCACTTGGGAGACAGAGGCAGGCGGATTTCTGAGTTCGAGGCTAGCCTGGTTTAGAGAGTGAGTTCCAGGACAGCCAGAGCTATACAGAGAAACCCTGTCTCGGAAAAAAAAAAAAAAAAAAAAAAAAAGGTAATAAAGAAAAATAAGTAAACTTTAAAAAAAAAAAAAGCTGCATGCTTGTATACACTGGCAGTCTCAGAGCTGGGGAGGCAGAGACAGGCAGAGCCCTGGAGCACACTGAGCAAATAGAGGAGGAGGCAAATAAATAAATAAATAAATAAATAAATAAATAATCCAAATGATGTTAGGATGAAGACTGATTAAGGAATTGGTATTCCAATTCCTCCAACGTTGACCTCGTGCCTCTGCATACACACATCTGAACACTCGAATCCACATGCTTATATGCGCACTCCACACAAACACATATGCACACCTACACCACACTCACACACACATACAGAAGTGCAGAGAAACGGCAAGTGAAGATGTATAATTTTGGTCCATGTAAACAGCAGGCATTATAAGTAAACACAAATCATTTTTGAGAGTATTCTATTTCAATTAATTTCCCCAAACACAAACCTTATGGCAAAAGAATAAAACTATTCCTTAATTTGTTTCCAATTTGATAATATTCAAAGAATTGAGTCTCATGTGGATCTAATACAAGCGAACATTAAGACTACGTTTTTTGAGGGTCACTGGGCACCACATGTTAAAAGTGCTTCTTCTATAACCTGTCACTTACAGGATACATGGTCCATTATTGAGCCCTCAGAGCAGTAACAGTTTCCACAAGAGGGTAAGAGAAGGGCTGGAATGTGAAGGAAAGCACGTATGTAAAACTGAATTAATGATTTTAGTTCCAAGTTTCCTAAAAGTAAAGACGAATGCTCCTCTTTAGTAGATCATCTAGTTCCTATCCAGCATGCATCTCTCCTTAGATGCTTCCTAAGAGAGTCCCAGTTTTTCAGAGGTACCCACTCTGTTTTCTGAAATCCAGACAAATGTACGACAGTTTGTACAGTAACACTTGTTCAAAAATAATGACTGGTTTGGGCATGGTCAGGTGACCTAGGTTTGACCAATCACACCAAAGGCAAGAATATATATTCCATAGAAGGGAACTTCTTCCATCTTCCTGCTACTTTGAATAAGGAAGCATGTATCCTGGATTCCATTGCTACAACCATAGGAATCATCTCTAGAAATGCGCAGACAGTGATGTAAGACTCCCGTGTCTGGAGCCTCTTTTGCCTCTGATCTCTCAATGACTTAAGACAATATGAGTCCTTACTGTTTATGCCCTCAGGAGCCAAGGTTTTATGTTCCTTAGATTCAGAGGCATCCTAATCCATATATCACCATCATACAAAAAAATGTCTCCTAGAAATATATCTTTCAATGTTGATCCTGCCAATCCATGAGCATGGGAGATCTTTCCATCTTCTGAGATCTTCTAGAATTTCTTTCTTCAGAGACTTGAAGTTTTTATTATACAGATCTTTCACTTCCTTAGTTAGAGTCACGCCAAGATATTTTATATTATTTGTGACTATTGAGAAGGGTGTTGTTTCCCTAATTTCTTTCTCAGCCTGTTTATTCTTTGTGTAGAGAAAGGCCATTGATTTGTTTGAGTTAATTTTATATCCAGCTACTTCACCGAAGCTGTTTATCAGGTTTAGGAGTTCTCTGGTGGAATTTTTAGGGTCACTTATATATACTATCATATCATCTGCAAAAAGTGATATTTTGACTTCATCTTTTCCAATTTGTATCCCTTTGATCTCCTTTTGTTGTCGAATTGCTCTGGCTAGGACTTCAAGTACAATGTTGAATAGGTAGGGAGAAAGTGGACAGCCTTGTCTAGTCCCTGATTTTAGAGGGATTGCTTCAAGCTTCTCACCATTTACTTTGATGTTGGCTACTGGTTTGCTGTAGATTGCTTTTATCATGTTTAGGTATGGGCCTTGAATTCCTGATCTATCCAAGACTTTTATCATGAATGGGTGTTGGATTTTGTCAAATGCTTTTTCTGTATCTAACGAGATGATCATGTGGTTTTTGTCCTTTGAGTTTGTTTATATACTGGATTACGTTGATGGATTTCCGTATATTGAACCATCCCTGCATCCCTGGGATGAAACCTAATTGGTCAGGATGGATGATTGTTTTGATGTGTTCTTGGATTTGGTTAGCAAAAACTTTATTGAGGATTTTTGCATCAATATTCATCAGGGATATTGGTCTGAAGTTTTCTATCTTTGTTGGGTCTTTTTGTGGTTTAGGTAACCCACACACTTACGGTCACTTGATCTTCGACAAGGGAGCTAAAAACATCCAGTGGAAGAAAGACAGCATTTTCAACAAATGGTGCTGGCACAACTGGTTGTTAACATGTAGAAGAATGCGAATCGATCCATTCCTATCTCCTTGTACTAAGGTCAAGTCTAAGTGGATCAAGGAACTTCACATAAAACCAGAGACACTGAAACTTATAGAGGAGAAAGTGGGGAAAAGCCTTGAAGATATGGGCACAGGGGAAAAATTCTTGAAAAGAACAGCAATGGCTTGTGCTGTAAGATCGAGAATTGACAAGTGGGACTTCATGAAACTGCAAAGCTTCTGCAAGGCAAAAGACACCATCAATAAGACAAAAAAACCACAAACAGATTGGGAAAGGATCTTCACCTATCCTAAATCAGATAAGGGACTAATATCCAATATATATAAAGAACTCAAGAAGATGGACTCCAGAAAGTCAAATAAATCCATTAAAAAATGGGGCTCAGAACTGAACAAAGAATTCTCACCTGAGGAATACCGAATGGCAGAGAAGCACCTGAAAAAATGTTCAACATCCTTAATCATCAGGGAAATGCAAATCAAAACAACCCTGAGATTCCACCTCACACCAGTCAGAATGGCTAAGATCAAAAATTCAGGTGACAGCAGATGCTGGCGAGGATGTGGAGAAAGAGGAACACTCCTCCATTGTTGGTGGGATTGCAAGCTTGTACAACCACTCTGGAAATCAGTCTGGCGGTTCCTCAGAAAATTGGACATAGTAATACTGGAGGATCCCGCAATACCTCTCCTGGGCATATATCCAGAAGATGTCCCAACCGGTAAGAAGGACACATGCTCCACTATGTTCATAGCAGCCTTATTTATAATAGCCAGAATCTGGAAAGAACCCAGGTGCCACTCAACAGATGAATGGATACAGAAAATGTGGTACATTTACACAATGGAGTATTACTCAGCTATTAAAAAGAATGAATTTATGAAATTCCTAGCCAAATGGATGGACCTGGAGGGCATCATCTTGAGTGAGGTAACACAATCACAAAAGAACTCACACAATATGTATTCACTGATAAGTGGATATTATCCCAAAACTTAGGATACCCAAGATATAAGATACAATTTGCTAAATGCATGAAACTCAAGAAGAATGAAGACCAAAGTGTGGACACTGTGCCCCTTCTTAGAATTGGGAACAAAACACCCAGGGAAGGAGTTACAGAGACAAAGTTCGTAGCTGTGATGAAAGGATGGACCATTTAGAGACTGCCGTATCCAGGGATCCATCCCATAATCAGCTTCTAAACGCTGACACCATTGCATACACTAGCAAGATTTTGCTGAAAGGACCCAAATATAGCTGTCTCTTGTGAGACGATGCCGGGGCCTAGCAAACACAGGAGTGGATGCTCACAGTCAGCTATTGGATGTATCACAGGGCTCCCAATGGAGAAGCTAGAGAAAGTACCCAAGGAGCTAAAGGGATCTGCAACCCTATAGTTGGAACAACATGATGTACTAACCAGTACCCCGGAGCTCTTATCTCTAGCTGCATATGTATCGAAAGATGGCCTAGTCGGCCATCACTGGAAAGAGAGGCCCATTGGACTTGCAAACTTTATATGCCCCAATATAGGGGAATGCCAGGGCCAAAAGAATGGGAATTGGTGGGTAGGGAAGTGGGGGGTGGTATGGGGGACTTTTGGGATAGCATTGGAAATGTAATTGAGAAAAATATGTAATAAAAACTATTAAAAATTAAAAAATAAATAAATAAATCTCAAAAAAAAAAGAAATATATCTTTCTAAAACATGTGCAGCTTCCTGGAATGATATTTTGCATACTTCACAACACAGGAATCTCTGCCCAAACCTGGGTCACTTCCACCATCCTGAGAAAAGCATGTCAGACACATTTACCTGGTCCCCTCCTCTCAGATTCTAGAATTGCAGTCCATGCTTCTCTGTGAATGAAATAAAGGAAGAGGGATGGCCTGTGCCCTCCGGACCTACTTATGTATACAAAGCAACTCTGAATCTAAGATTTGGTCTATTTTGTGAGACTAATGAGCCTGGCTTCCTGCTATATTTGCAGCCATGTTCCTCATCAAAGGCAATTCTGCTCTGTGCTGTTTTATTATCTATGGCAAGCTACTTACCTCTCTACTAAAGGTGGTTACAGTCCCAGTATTTCCTTATCTGAGAACCAAAATGCTGAAAGATGTGCTACAGTAAATGTCTTATAAAGATATGAGTTGCAATTTTGTTCCCCAACTACAAGTTTGTTAATCTCCACTGTACTGATTATGGACTTTCGTTTGAAATGTTCTTGAGATTTCTAGTAAAATTCATATCCATATAATTAAGTATAAAAAGAATATTTCAACATACATTTAATAGGACATGAGGGCACAGTAAAACAAATGCTCTGTAGATGTGAGAAAGTTCAAATTACTGCTGCCTTTTTCAAAAACCTTTATTAAGGTTAGATTGAGTTTTAACATTAGGTTATGAGTGATTCCTTTAGCAGGAATGCAAAACCTCATCAATTTTGACTGTGTGAGAATCCAAATTCCCTCCTTCCAAGTATCTTAATGAATAATTAATATCTTGTTCAATGGTCTGGCTGCAAACACCAATCAGGTGGCCAAAAAAAAATATTGGATTTGTATTGGAGAAATAGTTCCCTGTGCTCATCACAAAGATTACGATTTCTTTTAGGAGAAACCTATAATCGTATGAAATGAAGTCCTGCTGGAATACTTAATGCTATCTGCACGAATAATCATTCCTTTTTGAAACTACTCTATCCCAGCATGATTTGATCTTAAGGTTATGTTTGCAAAAGATAATTGTTAACACCAGCAGAAATTCCATTGATTTTAAGGAACAACGTGTGTGTTTCCTTTTTTTTTTTTCTTTTTTGAACCCCATTTTCAGCGTTTCATATCCAAGAAAATACCTTTTTAGTATGTTAGTCTTCAAGAAACCTGGTCTGTATGTTCCTAACCACACTGTAGCTTTATTGTGTGGAAGGAAAGCCAGAGCCTTGAAGTCAGAGGCATGGATGGTCACCAGACTTCACTCAGCAGTCATTAAATCATGAAGTGTCAAAATCAGGACATGCAAAGGTCCTTTCTGTGACTCTTTTTTTTTTTTCAGAAGCACACAGGAGGCACTGCAGACCCCAGAATCCACCATCTTTACTGGGAACACAGTGACACTCGATAAGAAAAATAAATCATCACACAAGCAATGCCACTAGGAAGTGGCAGCAAGAATGTGCTGTGCTTTATAGAAATAGAAATAGAGAGATTTCAACAGAGTTAAAGATGGTTCATAGATGAGCTAAATATATGGCTTTAAAGAGTAGTAATTGGGAAAATGTGGGCTCCAAGTTCTCTTTAAAGCAGATACATCCTACTATAAACTATAAGATTGGGTAACAACCCACACAATCAGTTAAATACACAACAAGACGACAAAACTAATCACTTCAATTAAAACAAACCTTGCCAAAAATGCATTAGAAACATTATCAAATTGTCGTCACTGGCAGGAGGAGGCAATGATCAGTCATGGAACAAGGAATGTGGGACTTTGCACTAAGTTCCTAGTCCCTCCCTCTAAGTATGCATGGTAGAAGTCTCGCCATGCTGTCAATTGCTGAACGCCATTTGCTAAATTACAGCTCTCTGGTAAGCTTATAAGTGAATGTATCTCAATTTGTGGATATCGGAATTTAATAACCCTTAATTCAGACACCTTCTGTTCCTAGCAAAGATAAAAGCCAATGGAATTGAGTTTTCTGGGTGGATGCCATAGCATAAAAGGACTTAAATTTTGCATGTTTTGACCCTTCAGGGGAGTTTGGTGAGCTAGCAGTGGGCTGCAGAAAGTTGTTTGATCGCTGCTGTAAAATGTAAAAACAACCTGTTCTTCAGTGATCTCAAATATAAAAGCAAGGACTCCTTAATGATAAAAGAACTCACTGTCTTCCCTTTACTTCAACCCACAAATCTGAGCTGTCATGGCCTGAGGCTGAATAAAACCTCTCTGAACCTTGTTCTCATGGCAGTCCCTTTTTTATTGAAGAAGGCTGGTTTTGTCCCTATGAATCTTTGATCCTCTAAACTAAATATCCCTATGTTTGAGGGAACAAATTAGAATCTCATCACATCTTGGTCACTCTGTCAAACCCAAGTTTTATACTGAGCTTGAATAGCTACACGAGAAAAGCACAGGTAGAAAATATTTAGCAGAGGGAGTGCAATAAGCAAAGACATGGTGAAAAAATACCTTTCACACTTAGGGCACAGAAGAGTGAGGGGTGAGGAGCCAGGCAGTGAACAGTCTCCCTGTCAGGTGCCAGGTGTCTGGGAGGAGCAGGGAATATGGTTCTGACTTGACAGAGCCAAACAGTGTGCTACCTGGCTGGAGAGTTTGCACTTCACTACATGTTTGGAAAGAAGCCAAAAAGGCTTTTGAGCACAGAAATAAAATGTCCAACATAGTATTTTAAGAACATTACCTATGGCAGCAATCTAAGCCTAGCCAAGAGGCAAGACTTTCAGTTAGATGACTATAGAGCCTTATTGATTATGGACTTGACTCTGCAGCCAGACTGCTCTGGCTGAACATGGGCAACTTACTCAACCACCTCAAGATTTTTTGGCACAGATGCAAGAAAATAATATCAACTCCATAGATTAATGTGGGGGCTACGTGAGTTAATATGCACAAAGCATTTGGTATGTGACACACCATATGGACTTAAAAGCTTGACTTTAATGTTATAATCTTCATTATCATTGATACCATCACTGGGTATAACACATGAGTCTCTACTGCATGATAGTGAAAGGGGCAAACGAGACTGAGTCTATTTGATAACTATTGAAAACAAGATTTCTCACACCCTCCCTTTGTCTGGCGTCCCACAGCTAGTCTCAGACACTAGCTTGGCCCTTTCATCTAAGATCTGCACTAACACTAGCATAGCCACCATCCTCACTTCTATAAAAAATAGTAATAATATAAGGAGTTTTTGACAAAGCAACTAGACAGGAGAAAAATATAAAGCCATGAAAAGTGAAAACGAAGGTAACATGTGTCAGTGTTTGCTGGTAATATAATTTTCTATATAAAATGCTAAAGATTAAAAAATACTATTAGGATTAAGAAGAAATAAAAATGGTGAGATCAACACACAAAATATAGCAGTATCTCTGTAAACAAAAAAAAACTTTCTGAAAAAAACATAATAACATTATGTAAATCATCTATAAAAATTACAAATACGTATTTTTATAAATATATATTAAATACGGTATATTTTATATATGAATATATATATAGTTATAGGAATATTATTTATTTACAAATATTTATACTTCATATGTGATATGTTCATGTTTAATAAACTAATTAAATAACTTTATTAAATTATTAATATATAACTTTGGTAAATTAATTAAAATGAATTAAATTAATAAAATTTAAATGTATGTGAAATATAAAAATATATTTATATGTTAAGTATAAAATATATATTTATATATAATGAATATATAATATAAATGTATAAATATAAAAGTTATCTAAGATTTTAAGAACTGAAATAATAAACAGTGAATAAGAAACTAGAGATGGGACACCTAAACAGAACTAACCAGTGACCCCCAGAGCTCGTGTCTCTAGCTGCATACGTATCAGAGGATGGCCTAGTCGGCCATCAGTGGAAAGAGAGGCCCATTGGTCTTGCAGACTTTATATGCCTCAGTGCAGGGGAACACCAGGGCCGGGAAGGATAGCACTGGAGATGTGAATGAAGAAAGTACCTAATTAAAAAAAAGAAAGAAAGAAAGAAAGAAAGAAAGAAAGAAAGAAAGAAAGGAAGGAAGGAAGGAAGGAAGGAAGGAAGGAAGGAAGGAAGGAAGGAAGGAAGGACGGATTTTCACTGGTGGCACCAGCTCCGGGCCACCTTGCACGAGAACTCAGTGGAGAGTCCCATGGTCCACAGAATACTCTCCACACACACACCACTAGGCATCCTAGCACACCCAGGATCTTAGGATCACTGGTGAGTCAAACCCAGCATCTCTTCCAACACAACTGAGAGTGCCTAGGGACAGCAAGAGCAAGGACACAGGAGCCCTGCCTAACCAGCAGCTCGGGTTCCTTCTGGTCTGCACTGGTCTACCTTGGTTTCAAACACAGTGGACAGCCCCATGTTCCCCAGAGGAGGTACCACTTCCAGGTGCTATAACAAGCCCAGGATCTTAGGATTCCAGGAGCCCAGGAGCCCAGGAGCCCAGAAGCCCAGGAGCTTGGTCTCAGGGGGAATTGACTGCCAAGAACACTGACACACCCAGAATCTGGAGATCACAGGATCCTGGAATAACAGGATCACCGAGAAAGCTGGACTCTGAGGAGTTCTGACTCAACTGGGATTACAAGAAGGACAGGCTCCAATCAAATATATTGAGGCCAGGGAGCACTTGAGATAATCAGATGGTAGGAGACAAGCTTAAGAACAGAAGTAGAGAAACCAAAGTTTCTTGGCATCATCAGAACCAAACTCTCCCACCATAGTAAGTCCTGGATACACCATCACACCAGAAAAGCAAGATATGGATCTAAAGTCACTTCTCATGATGATGATGGAGGACTATTAAGAAGGAAATAAATAACTCCCTTAAAGAAATACAGAAGAACACATCCAAACAGGGGAAAGAATTTAATGAAACCATCCAGGATCTAAAAACAGAAGTAGAAACAATAAAGAAATCACAAAGGGAGACCACTCTAAAAATATAAAACCTAGGAAAGAAATCAGGAGCCATTGATGCAAGCATAACAAACAGAATACAACAGATAGAAGAGAGAATCTCAGGTGTAGAAGATACCATAGAAAACATTGACACAACAATCAAAGAAAATGTGAAATGCAAAAAGATACTAACACAAAACTTCCAGGAAATCCAGGACACAATGAGAAGACCTAACCTAAGGATAATAGGTAGAAAAAAAGGAAGATTTCCAACTTAAAGGGCCAGTAAATATTTTCAACAAAATTATAGAAGAAAACTTCCCCAACCTAAAGGAAGAGATGCCCATAAACATACAAGAAGCCTACAGAAATCCAAATAGTTTGGACCAGGAAAGAAATTCCTCCCATCACATAATAATCAAAACACCAAATGCACAAAAAAAAAAAAGAAAGAATATTAAAAGTAGTCAGGGAAAACGGTCAAGTAACATATAAAGGTAGACCAAACAGAATTATACCTGACTTTTCCCCAGAGATTATGAGACCCAGAAGATTCTGGGCAGATGTCATATAGACGCAAAGAGAACACAAATGCCAGCCCAGGCTACTATACCCAGCAAAACTCTCAATTACCATAGATGGAGAAACCAAGGTATTCCATGATGAAACCAAATTCATACAATATCTTTCCACAAATCCAGCCCTTCAAAGGATAATAAAGGGAAAACTCCAACACAAAAAGAGAAACTAAGCTCGAGAAAAAGCAAGAAAGTAATCTTTCAACAATCCTAAAAAAGTTAGCCACATGAACAGAATTCCAACTCTAACAACAAAAATAACAGGAAGCAACAAGGACTTTTCCTTAATATCTCTTAATACCAGTGGACACAATTCTCCAATATAAAGAAATAGACTAAACCAGCCACCTTCGGGGCCAGAGAACAGGTGTCCACCCAGCCCGGGAGGCTTCTGCCTCAGGTTCCGCAGGAGCCACCTTTGTTCCAGGACTCCGCAGCGGGCAGTCTGCAGGTGAGAGTGTGAACTACAGAGGCTAGCAGCTTCTGGGACAGGCAAGAGCCACAGAGCTCCTGAGGCGGCGCCATTTTCGGGTCCAGACAAACGACCACCTTCCTGGCCAGAGGACAGGTGTCCACCCAGCCTGGGAGGCCTTTGCCTCAGGATCCGCGGGAGCCATCTTGGTTTCAGTACTCCACCGAAAGTAGTCTACACAGGGGAAAGTGCAGACTACTGAAATAACAGCTTCTGTGACAGGCCAAAGCAACACAGCGTCTCAGAAATATCCTGTTTTGGGCCTTCATCTTCGGCCAGAAGGAGGTCCAAATGCCAGATAAATGTGCACCTTCCTGAAAGAGGAGAGATTTCCTGCAGAGACTGTTCTGACCACTGAAACTCAGAGGAGAGATCTAGTCTCCCAGGTCTGCTGATAGAGGGTAACAAAATCACCAGAGGAACAATCTCTAAACAAAGACAACTATAACAACTAACGCCAGAGATTACCAGATGGCGAAAGGTAAACGTAAGAATCTTACTAACAGAAACCAGGACCACTCACCATCATCAGAACCCAGCACTCCCACTTCGCACAGTCCAGGGCACCCCAACACACCCAAAAAGCTAAACATGTATTTAAAAGCGTATCTCATGATGATAGTAGAGGACATCAAGAAGGACTTTAATAACTCACTTAAAGAAATACAGGAGAACACTGCTAAAGAGTTACAAGTCCTTAAAGAAAAACAGGAAAACACAACCAAACAGGTAGAAGTCCTTAAAGAAAAACAGGAAAACACATCCAAACAGGTGATGGAAATGAACAAAACCATACTAGACCTAAAAAGGGAAGTAGACACAATAAAGAAAACCCAAAGTGAGGCAACGCTGGAGATAAAAACCCTAGGAAAGAAATCTGGAATCATAGACGCAAGCATCAGCAACAGGATACAAGAGATGGAAGAGAGAATCTCAGATGCAGAAGATTCCATAGAGAACATCAGCACAACAATCAAAGAAAACGGAAAATGCAAAAAGATCCTAACTCAAAATATTCAGGAAATCCAGGACACAATGAGAAGACCAAACCTACGAATAATAGGAGTGGATGAGAATGAAGATTTTCAACTCAAAGGACCAGCAAATATCTTCAACAAAATTATAGAAGAAAACTTCCCAAATCTAAAGAAAGAGATGCCCATTAACATACAAGAAGCCTACAGAACTCCAAATAGACTGGACCAGAAAAGAAATTCCTCCTGACACATAATAATCAGAACAACAAATGCACTAAATAAAGATAGAATACTAAAAGCAGTAAGGGAAAAAGGTCAAGTAACATATAAAGTCAAGCCTATCAGAATTACACCAGATTTTTGACCAGAGACTATGAAAGCCAGAAGATCCTGGACAGATGTTATACAGACACTAAGAGAACACAAATTCCAGCCCAGGCTACTATACCCAGGCAAACTCTCAATTACCATAGATGGAGAAACCAAAGTATTCCACGACAAAACCAAATTCACACATTATCATTCCACGAATCCAGCCCTTCAAAGGATAATAACAGAAAAAAAACAAACAAACAAACAAACAAACAAAAACAGGACAAGGACGGATACCACGCCCTAGAAAAAGCAAGAAGATAATCGTTCAACAAACCTAAAAGAAGACACCCACAAGAACAGAATGCCAACTTTAACAACAAAAATAACGGGAAGCAACAATTACGTTTCCTTAATATCTCTGGATATCAATGGACTCAACTCCCCAATAAAAAGATATCGACTAACAAACTGGCTATACAAACAAGACCCAACATTTTCCTGCCTACAGGAAACTCTTCTTAGGGAAAAAGACAGACACTACATCAGAGTAAAGGGCTGGAAAACAATTTTCCAAGCAAATGGTGTGAAGAAAGAAGCTGGGGTAGCCATTCTCATATCTAACAAAATCGACTTCCAACCCAAAGTAATCAAAAAAGACAAGGAGGGGCACTTCATACTCATCAAAGGTAAAATCTCCCAAGAGGAACTCTCAATTCTGAATATCTATGCTCAAAATACAAGGGCAGCCACATTCATTAAAGAAACTTTAGTAAAGCTCAAAGCACACATTGCACCTCACACAATAATAGTGGGAGACTTCAACACACTACTTTCACCAATGGACAGATCATGGAAACAAAAACTAAACAGGGACACAGTGAAACTAACAGAAGTGATGAAACAAATGGATCTGACAGATACCTACAGAACATTTTATCCTAAAACAAAAGGATATACCTTCTTCTCAGCACCTCATGGGACCTTCTCCAAAACTGACCACATAATTGGTCACAAAACAAGCCTCAACATATACAAAAATATTGAAATAGTCCCATGCATCCTATCAGATCACCATGGACTAAGGCTGATCTTCAATAACAAAATAAATAATAGAAAGCCAACATTCACGTGGAAACTGAACAACACTCTTCTCAATGATACCTCGGTCAAGGAAGGAATAAAGAAAGAAATTAAGGACTTTTTGGAGTTTAATGAAAATGAAGCCAAAACATATCCAAACTTATGGGACACAATGAAAGCATTTCTAAGAGGAAAACTCATAGCTCTGAGTGCCTCCAAAAAGAAACTAGAGAGAGCACACATTAGCAGCCTGACAACACACCTAAAAGCTCAAGAACAAAAGGAAGCAAATTCACCCAAGAGGAGTAGAAGGCAAGAAATAATCAAACTCAGGGGTGAAATCAACCAAGTGGAAACAAGAAGAACTATTCAAAGAATCAACCAAAAGAGGAGCTGGTTCTTTGAGAAAATCAACAAGATAGATAAACGCTTAGCCAGACTCACTAGAGGACACAGGGAAAGCATCCTAATTAACAAAATCAGAAATGAAAAGGGAAACATAACAACAGATCCTGAAGAAATCCATAACACCATCAGATCCTTCTACAAAAGGCTATACTCAACAAAACAGGAAAACCTGGATGAAATGAACAAGTTTCTAGACAGATACCAGGTACCAAAGTTAAATCAAGATCAGGTTAATAATCTAAACAGTCTTAGATCCCCTAAAGAAATAGAAGTAGCCATTAATAGTCTCCCAACCAAAAAAAGCCCAGGACCAGATGTGTATAGTGCAGAGTTCTATAAGACCTTCAAAGAAGATCTAATCCCAGTTCTTCACAAACTATTCCACAAAAAAGAAACAGAAACTACTCTACCCAACTCATTCTATGAAGCCACAATTATTCTGATACCTAAACCACAAAAAGACCCAACAAAGATAGAGAATTTCAGACCAATTTCCCTTATGACTATCGATGCAAAAATCCTCAATAAAGTTATTACTAACCGAACCCAAGAACACATCAAAACAATCATCCATCCTGACCAAGTAAGTTTCATCCCAGGGATGCAGGGATGGTTCAATATACGGAAATCCATCAACGTAATCCAGTATATAAACAAACTCAAAGGACAAAAACCACATGATCATCTCGTTAGATACAGAAAAAGCATTTGACAAAATCCAACACCCATTCATGATAAAAGTCTTGGAAAGATCAGGAATATAAGGCCCATACCTAAACATGATAAAAGCAATCTACAGCAAACCAGTAGCCAACATCAAAGTAAATGGTGAGAAGCTGGAAGCAATCCCACTAAAATCAGGGACTAGACAAGGCTGTCCACTCTCTCCCTACCTATTCAACATTGTACTTGAAGTCCTAGCCAGAGCAATTCGACAACAAAAGGAGATCAAAGGGATACAAACTGAAAAGGAAGAAGTCAAAATATCACATTTTGCAGATGATATGATAGTTTATATAAGTGACCCTAAAAATTCCACCAGAGAACTCCTAAGCCTGATAAACAGCTTCAATCAAGTAGCTGGATATAAAATTAACTCAAACAAGTCAATGGCCTTTCTGTACACAAAGGATAAACAGGCTGAGAAAGAAATTAGGGAAACAACACCCTTCTCAATAGTCACAAATAATATAAAATACCTTGGCATGACTCTAACTAAGGAAGTGAAAGATCTGTATGATAAGAACTTGAAATCTCTGAAGAAAGAAATTAAAGAAGATCTCAGAAGATGGAAAGATCTCCCATGCTCATGGATTGGGAGGATCAATATAGTAAAAATGGCTATCTTGCCAAAAGCGATCTACAGATTCAATGCAATCCCCATCAAAATTCCAACTCAATTCTTCAACAAATTAGAAAGGACAATCAGCAGATTCATCTGGAATAACAAAAAACCTAGGATAGCAAAAACTCTTCTCAAGGATAAGAGAACCTCTGGTGGAATTACCATGCCTGACCTAAAGCTGTACTACAGAGCAATTGTGATAAAAAAAAAAACTGCATGATACTGGTATAGTGACAGACAAGTAGACCAATGGAACAGAATTGAAGACCCAGAGATGAACCCACACACCTATGGTCACTTGATCTTTGACAAGGGAGCTAAAACCATCCAGTGGAAAAAAGACAGCATTTTCAACAAATGGTGCTGGCACAACTGGCTGTTATCATGTAGAAGAATGAGAATTGATCCATTTCTATCTCCTTGTACTAAGGTCAAATCTAAGTGGATTAAGGAACTCCACATAAAACCAGAGACACTGAAACTTATAGAGGAGAAAGTAGGGAAAAGCCTCGAAGATATGGGTACAGGGGAAAAATTCCTGAATAGAACAGCAATGGCTTGTGCTGTAAGATCGAGAATCAATAAATGGAACCTCATAAAATTACAAAGCTTCTACAAGGCAAAAGACACCGTCAATAAGACAAAATGACCACCAACATATTGGGAAAGGATCTTTACCAATCCCAAATCAGATAGGGGGCTAATATCCAATATATATAAAGAACTCAAGAAGGTGGGCTCTAGAAAATGGAAAAACCCCATTAAAAAATGGGGCTCAGAGCTGAACAAAGAATTCTCACCTGAGGAATACCGAATGGCAGAGAAGCACCTGAAAAAATGTACAACATCTTTAATCATCAGGGAAATGCAAATCAAAACAACCCTGAGATTCCACCTCACACCAGTCAGAATGGCTAAGATCAAAAATTCAGGTGACACTAGATGCTGGCGAGGATGTAGAGAAAGAGGAACACTCCTCCATTGTTGGTGGGATTGCAATCTTGTACAACCACTCTGGAAATCAGTCTGGCGGTTCCTCAGAAAATTGGACATAGTAATACTGGAGGATCCCGCAATACCTCTCCTGGGCATATATCCAGAAGATGTCCCAACCGGTAAGAAGGACACATGCTCCACTATGTTCATAGCAGCCTTATTTATAATAGCCAGAATCTGGAAAGAACCCAGGTGCCACTCAACAGATGAATGGATACAGAAAATGTGGTACATTTACACAGTGGAGTATTACTCAGCTATTAAAAAGAATGAATTTATGAAATTCCTAGGCAAATGGATGGATCTGGAGGGCATCATCCTGAATGAGGTAACCCAATCACAGAGGAACTCGCACAATATGTACTCACTGATAAGTGGATATTAGCCCAGAAACTTAGGATTCACAAGATATAAGATACAATGTGCTAAAAGCATGAAACTCAAGAAGAATGAAGACCAAAGTGTGGACACTTTGCCCCTTCCTAGAAATGGGAACAAAACACTCATGAAAGGAGTTACAGAGACAAAATTTGGAGCTGTGATGAAAGGATGGACCATCTAGTGATTGCCATATCCAGGGATCCATCCCATAATCAGTTTCCAAACGCTGAAACCATTGCATACACTAGCAAGATTTTGCTGTAAGGACCCAGATATAGCTGTCTCTTGTGAGACTATGCCGGGGACCTAGCAAACACAGAAGTGGATGCTCACAGTCAGCTGTTGGATGGGTCACACGGCCCCCAATGGAGGAGCTAGAGAAAGTACCCAAGGAGCTAAAGGGAACTGCAACCCTATATGTGGAACAACAATATGAACTAACCAGTACCCTGGAGCTCTTGTCTCTAGCTGCATATGTATCAAAAGATGGCCTAGTCAGCCATCACTGGAAAGAGAGGCCCTTTGGATTTGCAAACTTTATATGCCCCAGTACAGGGGAACGCCAGGGCCAAAAAGGGGGAGTGGGTGGGTAGGGGATTGGGGGGGTGGGTATGGGGGACTTTTGGGATAGCATTGGAAATGTAAACAAGGAAAATACCTAATTAAAAAAAAACTCTTAAAAAAAAAAAAAGAAATAGTCTAACAGACTGGTTATATAAACATGACCCAATATTTTGCTGCATACAGGAAACCCACCTCAGAGACAAAGACAGACACTACCTTTTAGTAGAGTAAAAGGCTGGAAAAGAATTTTCCAAGCCAATGGTCCCAAGAAACAAGCTGGAATAGCCATTCTAATATTGAATAAAATCTACTTTCAACCTAAAGTTCTCAGAAAAGATAAAGAGGGACACATCTTACTCATCAAAGGTAAACTTTACCAAAATGAACTCTCAATTCTGAACATTTATGCTCCAAATGCAAGGACATCCACATTCATTAAAGAAACTTTGCTAAAACTCAAAGCAAATATTACACCTCACACTATAATACAGGGAGATTTCAACACCCCACTCTTATCAATGGACAGATCCTGGAAAAAGGAACTAAACAGAGACACATGGACACTAACAGAAGTTATGAAACAAATGGATTTAATTGATAACTACAGAACATTTTATCCTAAAACAAAAGGATATACCTTCTTCTCAGCGTCACATGGTACCTCCTCCAAAATTGACCATATAATTGATAACACAACAGGCCTCAACAGATACAAAAATATTGAAATTATCCCATGCATTCTATCTGATCACCACGGACTAAGGCTGACCTTCAATAACAAAATAAATAATAGAAAGCCAACATTCACGTGGAAACTGAACAACACTCTACTCTATGATTCTTTGGTCAAGGATGAAATAAAGAAAGGAATTAAAGACTTTTTAGAGTTTAATGAAAATGAAGCCACAACATACCCAAACTAATGGGATACAATGAAACCATTTCTAAGAGGAAAACTCATAGCTCTGAGTGCCTCCACATAGAAAATGGAGCAAGCATACACTAGCAGTTTGACAGCACACCTAAAATCTCTAAAACAAAAGGAAGCAAATTCACCAAAGAGGAGTAGACAGCAGGAAATAATCAAATTCAGGGCTGAAATCAACCAAGTAGAAACAAAAAGAACTATACAAAGAATCAACCAATCGAGGAGCTGGTTCTTTGAGAAAATCAACAAGATAGATAAACCCTTAGCCATACTAACTAGAGGGCACAGGGACAGTAACCTAATTAACAAAATCAGAAATGAAAAGGGAAATATAACAACAGAATCTGAGGAAATCCAAAAAAAAAATCATCAGATCCTACTACAAAAGCCTATACTCAACAAAACTGGAAAACCTGAATGAAATGGACAATTATCTAGACAGATACCAGATACCATAGTTAAATCAGGATCAGATTAACAATCTAAACAGTCCCATATCCCCTAAAGAAATAGAAAGAGTCATTAATAGTCTCCCAGCCAAAAAAGCCCAGGACCAGATGCGTTTATTGGTTTAGTGCAGAGTTCTATCAGAACTTCAAAGAAGACCTAATTTCAATTTTCCTCAAAATATCCCACAAAATAGAAACAGAAGGTACGCTACCCAATTCATTTTATGAAGCCACAATTACTCTGATACCTAAACCACACAAAGACTCAACAAAGAAAGAGAACTTCAGAGGAATTTCCCTTATGAATATTGATGCAAAAATACTCAACAAAATTCTCACTAACCGAATCCAAAAACACATCAAAATGGTCAACCATCATGATCAAGTAGGCCTCATCCCAGGGATGCAAGGATGACTGAATATATGGAAATCCATCAATGTAATCCAGTATATAAACAAACTCAAACACAAAAAACACGTGATCATCTCATTAGATGCTGAGAAAACATTCAACAAAGTCCAACACCCATTCATGAAAAAATTCTTGGAAAGATCAGAAATTCAATGCCCATACCTAAACATAATAAAAGCAATATACAGCAAACCAGTACCCAACATCAAAGTAAATGGTGAGAAACTGGAAGCAATCCCACTAAAATCAGGGACTAGACAAGGCTGCCCACTCTCTCCCTACCTATTCAATATAGTACTTGAAGTCCTAGCCAGAGAAATTAGATAACAAAAGGAGATCAAAAGAATAAAAATTGGAAAGGAAGAAGTCAAAATATCACTATTTGCAAATGATATGATAGTATATACAAGTAACCCTAAAAATTCCACCAGAGAACTCCTAAACCTGATAAACAACTTCAGTAAAGTAGCTGGATATAAAATTAACTCAAACAAATCAGTGGCCTTTCTCTACAAAAAGGATAAACAGGCTGAGAAAGAAATTAGGGAAACAACAATCTTCAAAATAGTCACAAATAATATAAAATACCTTGGTGTGACTCTAACTAAGGAAGTGAAAGATCTGTTTGATAAGAACTTCAAGTCTCTGAAGAAAGAAATCAAAAAAGCCTTCAGAAGATGGAAAGATCCCCCATGCTCATGGATTGGAAGAATTAATATAGGCAAAATGGCTATCTTGCTGAAAGCAATCTACAGATTCAATGCAATCCCCATCAAAATTCTAACTTAATTCTTCACAGAGATAGAAAGGGCAGTTTGCAAATTCACCTGGAATAACAAAAATCCTAGGATAGCAAAAACTATTCAACAATGAATGAACCTCTGGTGGAATCACCATCCCCATCCTCAAGCTGTACTACAGAGCAATTGTGATAAAACCTGCATAGTACTGGTACAGGGACAGACAGGTAGATCAATGGAATAGAATTGAAGACCCAGAAATGAATCCACACACCTATGGCCACTTGATCTTTGACAAAGGAGCTAAAACCATCCAGTGGGAAAAAAGACAGAATTTTTTAAAAATGGTATTGGTTCAACTGGCACTCAGCATATAGGAAAATGTGAATTGCTCCATTCTCCTTGTACAAAGCTCAAGTCCAAGTGAATCAAGGACCTCCACATAAAATCAGATACACTGAAACTGAAAAGAAAGTAGGGAAGAGCTTCAAGTACATGGGCACAGGGGAAATTTTCCTGAACAGAACACCAATGTCTTGTGCTGTAAGATCAAGAATCAGCAAATGGGACCTCATAAAATTGCAAAGCTTCTGTAAGGCAAAAGACACTGTCAATAATACCAAAAGTCAACCAACAGATTGGGAAAAGATCTTTACCAATACTAAATCCAATAGGGGGCTAAAAATCTAATATATATAACAAACTCAAGAAGTTGGACTCCAGAAAACAAAACAACCATATTAAAAAATGGGGTATAGAGCTAAATAAAGAATTTTCAACTGAGAAATACTGAATGGCTGAGAAGCACCTAAAAAAAAATGTTTAACATCCTTAATCATCAGGGAAATGCAAATCAAAACAACCCCGAGATTCCACCTCACACTAGTCAGAATGGCTAAGATCAAAAACTCAGGTGACAACAGATGCTGGTGAGGATGTGGAGAAAGAGGAACGCTCCTCCATTGTTGGTGGGATTGCAACCTGGTACAACCACTCTGGAAATCAGTTTAGCAGTTCCTCAGAGAATTGAGCATAGTTCTACCTGAAGATCCAGCAATACCACTCCTGACATATACCCAGGAGATGTTACAACATGTAATAAGGACACATGTTCATAGCAGCCTTATTTATAATAGCCAGAAGCTGAAAAGAACCCAGATGTCCCTCAACAGAGGAATGCATACAGAAAATGTGGTACATTTACACAGTGGTGTACTATGCAGTTCATAAAAACAATGACTTTATGAATTCTTAGACAAATGGATGGATCTGGAGGATATCACCCTAAGTGAGGTAACCCAATCATAAAAGAGCATACATGATATGCTCTCACTGATAAGTGGATATTAGCCCAGAAGCTCAGAATTCTTCTTAGAAGGGAGAACAAAATACCCATGGAAGGAGTTACAGAGACAAAGTTCAGAGCAGAGACTGAAGGAATGACCATCCAGAGACTGCCCCACTTGGGGATCCATCCCATGAATAACCACCAAACTCAGTCACTAGGCAGATGCCAACAGGAGCTTGCTGACAGGAGCCTGATATAGCTGTCTCTTGAGGGGCTCTGCCAGTGCCTGGCAAATACAGAAGTGGATACTCACAATCATCCATTGGACAGAGCACAGGGTCCCCAATGAAGGAGCTAGAAAAAGTACCCAAGGAGCTGAAGGGGTTTGAAGTCCCATAGGAGGAACAATATGAACTAACCAGTACCACCAGAGCTCCTTGGAACTAAACCACCAATCAAAAATACATGATAGAACTTGTGGCTCTAGCTGTATATGTAGCAGAGAATGGCCTAATCGGCCAATAATGGGAGGAGAGGCCCTAAGTCCTGTGAAGGCTCTTTGCCCCAGTATAGGGGAATGCCAGGACCAGGAATGGGAGTGGGTGGGTTGGGGAGCAGGGGGAGTGGGGAGGGGATAGGGATTTTTCAGAGGGGGAACTAGGAAAGGGGATAACATTTGAAGTGTAAATAAGAAAATATCTAATTAAAAAAGAAAGTATTTTCATCTTGAGGAACACAAAGAATTACTAATGTTAAAATTGGATGGTTGAGCTTCTTCATTGTCAGTGTGAAAAGGTTTTTAATGACCTGTAAAGCACAACTGTAAATGTGTCTATGAATGTGTTTGCACTGAGGAAGGAAAAACCACCTTGAATATGGATCATCATATATTGGGCATATCGTATGGACCGTATATGGCCCAAGATTAAGAAAGAGAAGAAAGAAAGCTGTGCACCAGTGTTGATTTCACTTTGCTCCTTGATTTCAGATGAAATATGACCAGCTGGCCAGTGCTTCTAATATCATGCCTTACCATCTTGATGACTGTACTACCCTTTAAACAATGAACTAGGAGAAACCCTTCCTTGTGTGCAGGTGAATAGGTATGGGTGTGTGTATGTGTATTTTTGTTTATATGTGTATGTGTGTGCATTTTTGTTTGCATGTGTGTGTATGTATGTATGTGTATGTGAGTGTAGGGGTGTGTGTGTGAATGTGTGTGTGTGTGTGTGTGTGTGTGTGTGTGTGTGTGTGTGCATGTGCATGTGCACGCATGTGCATTCATGCAGAAATTAAAGTTCAGCTCTCGAGGTCCAAGAACCAAAACAACACTGGGACTTTATGAGGTCATATATTTTTTTTTAAAAATTCAGGAGAGAAAAAAGCCATTGATCTTATAGTTTAGAAATGTCCCTTAGAAAAATAATGACCTCATAGTAGCGCCAGGTGGAAAGAGAAGTTGTTTCTTGAATTAGTATTGGAATCTAATAATACCAGGTCTCTTGATATGAGGGGGATTAAAATGTTTATTTATGCACATTTGTTCTGTTTGAATATTATGTGTTATCAGCATATTGCAGATTTTCCACTATACTAGTAACTGGAATTAGCTTTAAAAAAATAATAAAACTAAGCATACAAAGCTGCTGTTTTAGCTTGAAAATGCTTTGAGTTGTTCTTCCTAAATGAGTCCATGCTTTCCTCTGTGTCCTATGTCTAAATCTGTATGTTAGATTCACAGATTAACTGAGTTTCCATATCAACCCACCATGTCTGAGTCTAGACACATTAAGGAATGTAATGGCAACCTACATGCTCCTCATGTAGTGTGTCACTCCAGGCAGCATACAGTAACATCTGAAGGATGCTGTTCATCAGGGAAAGGAGCAGAGGTCTTCACAGGAGGGAGGAGGAGGCTCATGAGACTCAGGGATAGAGAATCTGGGTGTAGCTTTTGTGAGATGTCACCTGTATTGAGATGGAACTAGTACTGATGTATCTGCCTTTGAGTCATCTCTGCTCCTGTAACTCCTCACCCACACTTCTGTTAGTAACCACAATGAAAACTCATTGGTTGACCAAATGAACATTGGAACAATTGTTACATTAGTCTGTCTTGGGCTCCCTTTGTAGGGTAACGAAGTGAGTGTGCTTGTCTGTGTCTGTGTCTGTGTCTGTGTCTGTGTCTGTGTCTGTGTCTGTGTCTGTGTCTGTGTCTGTGTCTGTGTCTGTGTCTGTGTGTGTGTGTGTGTGTGTGTGTGTGTGTGTGTGTGTGTGAGAGAGAGAGAGAGAGAGAGAGACAGAGAGACAGAGAGACAGAGACAGAGACAGAGACAGAGAGAGATCTTCCAGTCTATTACCAAAGTAAAATCTATGCAAGATTCGCACCTACCCTCCCAGATTTTCCCTCTTGCTCTCTTGTAAGTCTTGGGATTCCCTTCAGGCCTGAAGCTTTGGAACAGGTCAGTGATGTCAAAACTTGCCTTACACAAAGGTTTAGGTCAACTAATCTCAGAAGTAACTTCAATTTCTAAGACTCAAAATTACTGAGTACATCAATGAGTCATCCTTGAAGTATTGACAAAATTCTGACAGCTTTACAGAAAGACTATCTTATCAAAGAGATTCTGATTGGTTCTATGTGATACTTAGTCAGTTTCACCATGTTAAGCCATCAAACCTGGTTCTTAACCAAAACTTATAAGTAAAATATAAATAACATAGGGTCTAACTCAAATTGGTGCTTTGAGTACATACTGAAATCATCCACATGAGGAACTTGAACCAGAGGAAGGACTCAAAAAATATTAGCCATTAATGTATCCACAAGAGATGATTAGCTGAGTATAGTGGTTCAGATCTATGAATCTACTGTTCAGAGAGCTCAAGTAAAAATATCACTAGTTTGAGACTAGCCAGAGCTAAGTAGTGAGTCCCAGGACAGTCTGACCTACAGAATGAAATTGTTTCAAGAACAAACAAAAGGCCCTTGTCACTTTGCTGAAAACCTCCAAATTGAAGAGATGCTGCTCTTAGAGACCAAGGCTCTCCACATTTTGGAAATGTGCAAAAATCCAGAGGAACTTAGAAGGGAAAAGAGAAAAATGGACCCTGAACATGAAAGCTAAGTCAGCTTCCCATTACTAATCATGGCTGATTCTAAAACAGGTCATCAAATGATGAATTTATAATCTTTGGAGAATGAAGAGCTAACAAGTGTGCTCACAAAGCTTCAAGGGCTACAAATCACACTGAGCTCACTGAAAAGAAGCATGGTCATCTCAGTAGGGCAGCAGGGGCGCAGGATGCTTCTTAAGATCTAGACAACTTTGGCTTTGAAAAGTGAGAGATTTTTCACCAACAAAGAGTGAAAATTTGGTGTAAATCACAGACCTCTAAGAGAGCTTTCTTGAGATTAACTTAATGTGAGTTACTAGCTCCCAGAGAGAGAAGCAGAGGGCCAATTTCTATCCTTCACAGGTATAGATAAACATGAGGATGAGAGTACCCAAGCAGACACTATGAGCTAAGAATTGCTGTCTATAATCTCCCTACTGCTAAGTGGCTAGTTTTATTACCTGTCAAATGGACAATGCATTTAAAAGGGATGAATATATCATCCACCTTATTCCATAATTGTTAAATGGTGCTACTAAGGGTCACAACTAAGTCTATGTTTTTAGAATCTGGAGCAATACGGTTTAGCAAAACCACAGTTCATACTAAGCATCAGTCCCTGCCCGGGGCCTTACCCTCACTTACTCACAACCATGTTATAACCCTTCATGTACCACTGCTCTTCGGATGTCTACAAATCTTTCCTGAACCTTCTTCAACTTACAAGTGTCCCATAGAGGCTATGCTGGGTGAGAACAGGATAAGAGGATGCTTTGATACTTTTTGCTGGGACACCTAGGAGTCAGATGCTACAGAGCAGTCACACTGGCTGGTCTCAGGAGTAGGGTGACTAATGAGGACATTTATACCCAACTCAAAGGGCAGTGAATGCTGATAATGGCTAGTGAAAAATTTGCAGTTCTAGGCCAGCTTGTGTGGGACTTCAAAGAGTGATGGGGAGTCCATAAAGTTTATAAAGATGCAGACCCTTCAGTCAAGGAGTTTGGGAGTTAAACTGAACTGAACAAAATTCTCCCTAACACTCTCAGACCCATTTATTCTGTATGTTAGATCCATAGCTTGATTGAGTTTCCAACTGCACATCCTTCTCTGAATCTGGACACTTTTTTATGTATCCAAATGTGGCAACCCACATGCTCCTCAACACAGGCAGCACATGGTAACATCTGATGGATGCTGTTCATCAAGGGAAAGGATCTGCTGGAGAGTGGTCTACCAGGCAGGAGAATGAGGCTGAGAGAACTTTTGGACAAAATGACTTTAGGGACTAGAGATTGTCCAGATTACTAGAAGATGTATGCAGGGTAGCCCCTGAGCCCTGCTAAAACATGTGAGGAGGAGAGTAGCTTCCATTGGATTGTTTCTATGAGATTCCTCAAGCTTAGTATTCTGGTATTTGCTCTCTCCAGCAACTATCCATACATCCTAGAAATGGGGCCTATAGACTTACCTGTGACAAAGTCGAAAATCAAAGAAATTATAATGCTAAAATTTGAACCCATACCTGCCTGGTTCCAGAGTCTATATTAACTGAGATGATAAGTCATGTGTATGCTGAAGGCCATGACCCATTAGCTTGTGTTTACTACAAAATTATGTTTCCACTTAAGACCCAAGAAAAACAGACATCAAAAAGAAAAGTGCCTTGGTAGATGTAAAACAAGACTCTTTGATGCAGATGGAACATCTTAAAAGTACTCAGGTATTTAAAGTTAGCTCTCTTGGGTGTTCTTTTTAATATGCATGTCACCGTTGATAAGGTGTCAGCAGGAAGGAATCATATGATACTTATGGCAGACATCTGAAGAACATAATTGCCCCGGCTGACATGTGTGACTGCTCCTTCATTAGCACGTCAAGAGGACAGGTCTGCTTATAAGCTGTTTTCAGTAAAAAATAAAATAGGAAGCACTTGCTTAAAGTTTATTACAGCCTTTTAGAGTAACATAATTATAATTATAAAATGTTCTTCCTGGGTGCGAATATTTTACTTGCTCTTCAGAGGATTTCTTTTAAGATCAGAAAAGAAAAATGTTATTTTGATAGATGTTTTACACTGAAGTTCCATTCATGGAAGCTTTAGTTGAGTGTTCAACAGAGGGTCAAGAGGCCATAAGTACACTCTGCCTGCTGTGCACTCCAGCTCAGAAGAACATCCCAGTGTGTTGACTTGATGCAGTTCTTCTGGGGTATCAAGCACTAGAACTAATCTAAAGGACCAACATCAATCTGCAACAAAAATTAAGGAATGGAATGGAGTCTGTTACAGTCAGAACTAAGACTATTCTAACATCCTAGGAAACTGAGGCAAACCACGAAGTGGCTTTCATACTTGGTAAAGTAACAGAACTCTAGAGAATCCTCTGAAATCAGACATTGGCCTCTTAATATGAGTTAATTTCATATTATAGATGACCTTCAGTATCTAGAGGGACATATACCAGATCTCTATCATTTTGCAGATGAAGTAAGTGAGCTCTAAGACCATACTGGCCTGGTCTACCTGGGGTAACCTACTTACAAGGTTCAGAACCATGGAACAGACCCTACCTGTTTATTCCAGTCTTCGTAATCTTCTATGTAAAGATTATGACTGACCAGATGTGACTTCAAAGAAGGAAGAAGGGAAATCAGGTAAATGTATCTTTGGTACCTCCCCTACCCACCCTCCGGGTTTCTGTTCTGTTCCCTGTGATCAGCAATTAAGAAGATGGGAAGCAGGGCTTAAATTGTATAGTATGCATGGCACTGCCTACTGTCTGCCTTTCAAAACACAGAAGACCTCAACTAATGGCCATGCAAATGTGTTGAAGAAAAACACACCATGTTCTTAGTGTCTGAAACATTTTTATTTTCTTTTTTACCCTCTTCCTTAGACTTATAACTCATCTATTAAAAATGTCAATTTTAAGGGAAAAAAACATATAACCCACTACAAATGTTTTTAATCAATATCCCTGAGCCTCACATCTGAAGGGCAACTATAAATCAGAAAAAAACAAAACTAATTTCTGTAATAGAAACATGGTTTGTGGATTATTAGAAAGAGGACCTGGTTTCCCACTAAAATAGGAAACACAAAATATCATCATGATTCTCTGATTAAAGTAAACACTTGTGGAAGCCAAGTGATACGTGCAGTCTTGCTTAGATGTTCTCACCTGTATGAGGGGTAGACATGCATAATTACTCTATCTTAGTGGGGGTACCCTCCGATTTGAGGAATCAGAGTTATTGTGGTAGAAAAGAGCAAGTTAAGGCCTCCCACACTGCCACAGAGTTCTAGAATACATCACCCATGATGCTATATATCCCAAGAGGAATCTCAGAGATTGACACTGCCTTGCAAAATCTACCTAAAAGAAGCAAAGGCAAAGTTTTCTGTCACATCTCCTTCAAATGTTTTGGCACCTGAGAAAACCAGGTAAAATGTGGCAGATGGCAGTAGACTGCCACAAAATTAAGAATGGGAGCCCCAAGTGTAGATGTTATTATTTCCAGATATGGTATCTGTATCTACTAGAGAAAAACTACATGCCTTCAAGAGCTAAACATGCACCCACTAATCTGGTAAATGTACTTATTCCCTATACCACTCAGGAAAGAGGCTGTCTCTTGTGAGAGACTATGCCGGGGCCTAGCAAACACAGAAGTGGATGCTCACAGTCAGCTATTGGATGGATCACAGGGCCCCCAATGGAGGAGCTAGAGAAAGTACCCAAGGAGCTAAAGGGATCTGCAATCCTATAGGTGGAACAACAATATGAACTAACCAGTACCCCCCCCCGGAGCTCGTGTCTCTAGCTGCATATGAATCAGAAGATGGCCTAGTAGGCCATCAGTGGAAAGAGAGGCCCATTGGTTGTGCAAACTTTATATGCCTCAGTACAGGGGAATGCCAGGGCCAAGAAGTGGGAGTGGGGGGGGGGGAGTGGGTGGGGGAGCGTGTGGAGGACTTTTGGGATAGCATTGGAAATGTAAATGAAATAAATCCCCAATAAAAAAAAAGAAATGAAAAAAAAAGGAAAGAGGATTAGAAAAGTTAGTTAAAAGTTAGTCATATGGCAGAGGGAGGATTATAATTTAACTGTCCTGCCTAAGTATTAAGAAAATTGTCTTGTTCTCTTTGAAGGCATAGTTAATAGAGTCCTTGATCATCTTAATGTGACACACTGATGTTCCACTTCATTGATGATATTATACTGATTAGAATAACTAGCTATTCATACTTTGGATAAACTAGAAAAATACATTGTATCACGAGATAAAAGAAGATTCTACAAAGATGCAAGGGCCTCCCACAGCAGTGAGCTTTAAGGACAGAAGAGTCTTGAAGTTATAAACACATGATAGTAAATGTTAACAGATTCTAATTTGGAGTGAAATGGAACACATTCTGTTGAGGCACTTAAGGATTCTGTGGAACTGTGACTACCTCCTGAATAATTTGCCGTCCACGTCAATAGACCAGCAAACACAGAGAAAGTCAAGAAAAGTAAGTACACAAGGAACTAAATCTGCCCCTACTGAATGGAAACCAGAACAACTATGTCTAAAATCCACAGAATGTTATAAAGCAGATCTTTATGCCCCAATAGTTCATAGCATTCATATGCAAAATGGGCACTTGCAGCAAAAATAGCTAAGTAAAGCAAAGATTGTAAAGTCTGAGGCCTCTAGAGTATGTCATCCATAGGCCACCCAGCCCACAGCAACAGAAAGACAGGCAGGATGACAAAAAATGGAGGTGGACAAGGATGTTGAAAATGTTAACTTAGACTGACATTCTGAGTGCAATGGAAATGTTACCTCACTTCATAATGAACCTTTTGCCTTAGATTGTTGAGACAGTATGGCTACTCCTCATTAAAAAAAAAAAAAAGTGTGATAGATCAGACTCAAGAACAGTGTGCACACACATGTTCTCTCTCCCTCTCCCTCCCTCCCTTCCCCTCCTCTTCTCCTCCCCTTCCCCTTCTCCCTCTCCCTCCCTTCCTCTCTTGGGCCAGAGACAGAGCTCAAGTTGTAAAGCACTTGCCTACCATGCATGAGGCCCTGGGTTCAATCATCATTACTGATAAAAGTCTTCCCTTTAGTAAGACTGCAGACAGATAAAGCTATTATCCACATGATGAAAGGGGAACTATGTGAGTTACTACATGAGAAGTGACAAGTTAAGGCCATCTGTCTCTTCCAGCTCTCCATGCTTCTTACCTAGTCTGGGCATTTGCAGTTTGACAATGCATTGTCTACTATTCCTTGCCTTTAACTTTTCTTCTACCATGAATTTTGCTCTTCCAGATCTACTACAGAAACCTTAATCGGTGTCCACATGAACAGTTAGGGGACATGGTGAAGTTAACGTCCCATGGGCAAGTCCCCTATACTCAGTAGAGAAATTTTCTCTCTATCTCTAATTTCCCATCTAGGGACAGTTCTGAGACACAACTTGAACAACTCCCAAGAGGTGTGGTACCATGGGTTGAGAGCTTCTTGTGAGTTCTCCTTGCTTAACGGGTTTGCTCAGTTTAGCTACTCCAGCTGAGATTGAACTTCCTAATAAAATAACAGTGTAGATGCTGTTTGTCTAAGGTTCTGTTTCCTTGGAAACTAAGAAGGGATAAATAGGCATTGTTGATTTTATTAATGTTGCTGTTGTTACCACCTCATCGATTTGTTAAAAACACTGTAAGTACTATTGTGGTTAATTTGAAGACTTAGAAATGACATCTAAACACTGGCTAGTATCAGTGTGGCTAATCTCTTTCTTGTTACCTCCATAGCCACAGTTTCTATCTGATTCAAACTTTACATTTCATAAAGGCTACATCTGTTCATAAATGGGAGAAAATGCCCCAGTCCTGAAACACAGACAGAGAGGAGAATGCTGGAAATAGAAAGATAAGGTAACTGGGAACCCAGATGGTACTGAGAAAGCTTCAGGCTGTCTCTACTCGTGCCAATATACCTACCTACCTCTCGAATTCATGAAGCACTCATTACCTAAAACAACTGTGTCATAAAATTCAAAATTTTAAGAATTTTATGACACACTGTGATATTTCATGTTCAGACATAGACGTGTGTGTGCACACTTGTATATACATGAAAATATGTTCTGTCTTCCTATATAGACTGAAGGACTTACAGACAGTCCTCCTTCAGGAAGCAGGATATATGCTGGTATCCTCCTTCAGGAAGCTGGATATATGCTGGTGTCTGATACAAAGTTGTTGCCTGATTGCTTAGTGGGCTGAATTCAATTTCTTCTTGTTCCCACTAGAAATTCTTCATTGTCTTTGCCCATTATAAGGCACAGCAAAGCATAAGCTACTTTGTTTTAAGTGTTTATTTTCCATATTACCATGGGCTTTTCTATAGTTAAGAAGTTTTTCTAGACATATAAAATTCTATTTTATAAATATAGGTGAGCCATCAGGAGTACCACAGTTTTTATGGGGTACCATGGTCAAGCTGTTTAAAAATAGCCATCCCAGCCCAGACACATCCTGCCTTAATCTTGGGTCATTTTCTTGAAACTCTGGAGGAATTTGAAGTCTATGTGGAACCAACAATATGAAGTTTTATGAATGGATAAAGATAAATAAAGAAAAAAGAAGAAGATAAAGAAGAATTAGGACAGGATCTCCCATGAGGTGTCAGCAGCTCACCTGTCTCTATTATACAAAATGAGCTCTGCTTCTTCCTATTATAAAGATTCAAGTACCCCTGCCGGAACAGTGATGTTTTTTCTTCTGGTGTGCTCATCTCTGGACATAAGGGCCAGTATGTTTCAAAACTTAATCTAATGTGGTCTTAGAAACCAAGAGAATGAGAGGGGCAGTATCTCAATGCACATGGTAGTCCTATTCCTTTGAAGAAGACCCACATGTATATTGGGTGGCTTTGTGCATTAGGTATTGATAGGGGAAGAGGCAATTTCTTCAGACCCTAAGAATTAAGTACTGAGGGCATTGTGTGAGAGACAGGCAACAAGTTGTCCCCACTCCATGTTTCAAAATTCTAGTCTCCTCACACGGGGCACTGATCCCTGCATGCTTTTTCTGCTTCACCTGGACGTCTAATTATTTTTGAAGCACAAGACTCCGTTTAATCCTAAATTGGGTCTTTGTCCTTTCTCCAAACACTGATAATAATTACCTCTTTCTAAACTACCCAAGAGGACTTCTGACCCAGGTTTTCCATTTTTTAAATGGTTCCAGCTTGTCATTATTTCCTACCAGGCAATAATAAAACTCATGACAAGCAGCCAATACCATTTTCTTTACATGAACTGTTTCTTTTATGTTTTCGAATACCCAGAGCTTTGCTTTGCAACATTGTCAATTCATCTTTTGCTATTTCTTTCTTTCATTGTTTCTCTCTCTTTTTTCTTTTCCATTTTGGCCAAAGCCTCAGGCCAGAGCCTCTCTGTGCCCATTCCTATTGACCTGGGATAGAACTTCTATTGTGGGAAGGCTGTGAGTGATCCAAGCCCAAGTCCTCATCTTACCATCACCTGTCTCCTCCAAACATTCCTGGAAACACTGTCAGTTGTGTGTGTCCTCTGGAAAACAGACGATGATTGGGGCGGGGGGGGTTAGAGGGGAGTAAGAATGCAAATAGCACTAGAACTAATTAACAAACTAAAAGATTATCACCTGTGGAAACTGAAGACCAGAACTCAAGTGAGCTGCAACCTTGATAGAAGTAACTGAGCTGGAGACAACTTGGAGTCTGTCCTACTTCCATGAATACTCTGGGTTCACCTGGGAGCAGTTACTGCAAAAAAAAAAAAAAAAAAAAGCACATCAAGAAAGAGGAGAGTCTAAGGAGGAGACTCTGGAGGCCTTGGCTGACAAACTCGAACTGACAAAAGGACACATTAGGTCTTGGTTCTTCCATAAAAGATGTGAGATGTTGCTGAAGCAGTTGCCTAAGGCCCACAATTATTGGAAAATATGTAGTTGCCACCATGAAGGACCACCAGACAGAACTCCAAGGAGTCCTCTCAAAATGACCCTGGACTCCCCAAAGTTCTGGAAGCCTTGAAGAATCTCACACTCTCTTCTTGGTACCAAAGCAGAGATGGCATGTCACTAGATTTCTGACTCCCTAGGTTCTTTTTGTTAATGTTTTTCAACTTCCTTGTTGGGTCAGGGCTCTGTTGGGTTTTATGTCTCTAGACAGTACATGAATAATAGAGCTTGCATTCATAGAAACTAAAATGATTGCTTTAAAGAAAAAGAGTCTCACCTGTGGAAAGAAAAGGAGGATAAGATGGGGTGGGGAGGGGCCTGTATGCATAAGGCTGCTTCAACATGGCAGGCTGCATGCATCAGGCTAGCTCAGCCAAGAGATCTCTGCTCAGAGGCTGGTTAGACTAATAAAAGAAAGCCTTGAAAAACAAGCTAACTTTTTTCCCTCTTTATGTGTGTGTATCTATGTGTGAACAAGTGTGTTATAGAGACCAGAAAAGTAGAAGGGGACAAAAAGAAACCCACAAAGATTACATAAAGAAAAATCTTAACATGTGTTTGATACAAAAGTGGAAAGGAAACCATAAGAATGGAAAGGTTTAAATGGGGAGAAGCAGCTGGGAGAGAATATGGAGAAATGGGAAGCAGAGGAATGGGGTATGGGAAAAGCCTTAAAGTATCTGACAAATTGATAAACTAGTAGTGATGGTTCCTTGTATAGAAGGATGAAGCTGCTCTCAGGAGAGGAGAGGGGCAGATCAAAGCACATTGCACACATTTACAGATTGTCACAATGAAATTCTTACTCTGTATAATTAATATGCACCAATAACAAAGAGGGGAGAAAGAAGACAACGTCAAGGTAGGCAATGACCCCAAGGTTCTAGCAAAAACAGCTCAAGACTGATTTATATAACATGTATGAAATAAGTTAGTGTGGTCTCCTGTTAAAAATGACTGAGAACTTCAAGCCATATAAAAAATGCTAAGCAAAATGTAGGGTCCTTAAGAGTATGTGGCCCAGCAATTCTCAGGAAGCATGCCCATTAGCCCATCCCATGAACTCATCTCTTAAAAAACTGGTTATATTATTTATTGCTGGGAGAAAATGGATTCCCCTTTTCAATAAAAGAGCATAAATGTACGTATGGACAGCCTTTAAGACCTCCACAGCTGCCCTCCACTTATAAAGTATGTATATTCCCCCCACATGCAAAATGGATGATCCTTTATATCACCAACCTGAAATTCAGAATCAAAGCATAGAAGGCAAGTCGAATATACATGGCCAGAATCTGTTTAATAGATAAGTTACTACATAAAAAGTTGTACAGAAATTCAGTGACCTGTGACATTCCCAGTTTGTATGGAGGAGCTCAAGTAACAGCTCAGGTAGGTGTCTGCTTCAAGATATCAGGAAGGTGTCAGCCATCTGAAGGCAGGACTGCAGCTGGACAGTCCCTCCAACACAACTCACTCCTAGCTATTGTAAACCAGCTTCTTAGCTGTTGATAAGAGGCTTCAGGAGTCCCCTGAGCTATGGAGGAGTCTTGGAGTTCAGAACCCAGACCCTATCTCTGACACCTTTCTTTGCTCAGAGTAGGCTGAGTGGTTAGATCTGTGAAAAGTGTCTATGATTCTGAAACCGTTTTCTTTGTCACTTTCTCTATTCCTTTTCTGAAGTTCCTTTCTTCTACATGAAAAAATACATAGATTATTTCCCATGCCCACGATGCCCTTCTGTATGGAGATATAACCTCAAAGAATACACCGAAGACTTCAGGGCATCTATTCATTCCATTCTTCAGTCCATAAGAACTGTGACATACGCACAAATGGGAAGCAGGCCTCTATTGTGCCACTCACTAAGCATTGCTGTGGCTATAAGAGAGGCAATGAGTGAGAGAACCTGGGGAGAAATCTAAAAGCAGAAAGAAAAGCCCAGGGGGAAGTCCTTACCACCAAGTCAGCATGGGACAGTAGTTTTCTAGCATATATTACAAAAGCCACAAAGGAACACTATGGAACAGTTGAAAGTGGGTTATGAGTTGGGCCTTACCAGTTTTTTATGTGAAAATTGACAAAATAGTTTTGTTTTGGTTTGGTTTTTTACTTTTAAGGGGAATAAGTGTCTACCCTAATGTCCTCATAGAGTGTTCTAAGTAATAAGTGAAATGTGGCAGGTAATATGGAGCAGAACCCAAACTGCACTTGTGTGAAAGGTGAGAGATAAAACACACGAAAAACAAGCAAACAAAAACTGCCTTCCAAAGTGTGCTCCAAAAGTCTTACTTACTTCAGGTGTCATGACCTCCCACACAATCAGAAGAGAGCTCCCAGCCCCACAGAGAATACAACTTCAGACAATCCAAGTTTCCCTGCCATTAAGATATTTGATATCCTTTGCCAATTTTCCTCAAAAAATCTTTATGGAAGAGGGTTTTTCTTTTTCTTCTTTTAGCCTGAAAAATTCAAGAAATCAGAATCTTGAATCTTACGGACACAGCTGGACTTAACCGTGAACACAGCTGTGGTTAACAAGAACCCATGAGATATAAGAGTCCAGGAAGCCTCTACACAGGAATTCAAATCATGGAGATGGAGAAATGTTCTTTTCCAAAAAAAAAAAAAAAAAAAAAAAAAAAAAGGAAAGAAAAAGGCATGTTTAAGAAAAAGAGAAAATAAATTCTTGGCTTATCCCACATTCCAGCTGAAAAAAAAAAAAGGCTAAGAAAGGTATAGGGAGAATATATATTCCACCCACAGAATTTGACTACAGACAGAAAAAGTTACTCCCATCTCATTGTGATTAAAGTCAAGTGAGTCTGAGCTGTGACTGGAGACAGGAAGAACAGCATACAGCTTTACAACGTGACACCAGAAGCACCCTGAGCTGGTTCTGTGAGGCCGTGTTATGGACTCCCAGAGGAAGTCTTTGGATGAAACTGCACATATTTGGGAACAAAGACCTGGCTGTAAACTGTTGTGAGTCAGAACAAAATTTGTTAGCATTGACTTAAGCTTCAAATCTATTGCTTGGTCTGTTGCTTAGGAAACTATTGACTATTGAAATAACAATGCCAAAGAGCTAGACAAATTAAAAGTATCAATTTTAAAAGTGAGGGAAAACATTTATTAAAAGAGGCAGGAAAGAATCAACACTTATTGAACAGCTCCCATGCCCCAGCTCTAAACTGCTTTATATTAGATCCCATCTAATCTCCAGGAGCCTCTGTGTGAGGACAGAATGCAAGCTCTTCGAAAGCTGAATCTGCCCATTCAGTGACTCTTTTATACTCCCAGCATCTAGAACAATGCCTACAGTTTAGAAGGCACTCAAGAAATTGTATTCAAAGATGGGTAAGTATATTACCTTCATGTCTACACTAAACTGAAGACTCATACAGTGTATTTAAATTGTAAGTGGCACAGGTTGCCAAGATTATATGACCTTCAGCCGAGCATCAAATCATACCCCGTTGAAAATAATTTTCTGCTCAAATAAGAACTTGTAAAATATTTCTGATGTTTACACAAAGAAAATTATGAAAACCTTACCTGGACCTTTCTTTGATCTTTCAAATGTGGAGGAAATGCTCTCTGTATTGACCAACGAGAAAGTATTTATTCATGAAACTTTACAGTACAAATCTCTTTTTCCAATATTTCACTTTTATTTTTAGTTACATTTTGGGGTGTCCTTGCAGGTATGAGTGCAGTGAGGGTCACATGGCGCTGAGGTGGTTATGAGCCATGTGATGTGAGTGCTAGAAACCAAACCTCTGGACCTCTGCAGGAGCAGTATGGGCTCTAATGGCTGAGAGATCTCTTTATCTCCCATGACAAAACCTCAAGAAAGTATTCATAAGCATGCATAAAAATGATGAGAAGCTTGGTATCAACGGACATTTAGCCCATATATTTCCTAAATATAAGTGGAATCCCAGGACGAGGTTATGTAAAAAATAAGATGATTTTTCAGGATTGTGGATTCTCAAAAGAAAAACTTTAAACAATATAAATTTCCCTATAGAATATTTGAAGGGCAAGTTTTTTAAAAAATTGAACTGTGTCCTAATTACAAGTAATTGCAAGCCAAGAAATAACTTGTGAGTAATGGATTGCCTCTGAGTGGGTCTGAGGTATGGAGAGACTCCCCTCAGAGGCACAGGCAAGCAAAGTTTTAAAGAGGTTTGGACAAAAGAGGTTTGGACAAACCAGTTTAACTGGTTTGGACAAAAGCCCTGCTACAGTCTCAGAGGCCACACTGAGCAGTGACCCCACATCTGGATGCTGAAAGAAGGAATTTCATTTTATTTGTTTGTTTGTTTGTTGATAAACTCTTGGCATGTAGCTAAGCTTGACCACAAACTGTTGGGTTCAAGAGGTCCTCCTGCCTCCATATCCCAAATGCTGAGGCAATATGCATGTTCTATCATACAAGGCAACAGAATAAAACTTTGGACAGACCAAGGTAACTGCTTATTCTTAGACAGGAATTCTATTTTCCTGGGTCTCCATGATCTACACACAATGTTCAGAATCCATTAAAGAAACATTACAAGTCATATTATTAAGATACAAAGTGCTGGGCATTGATGGCACATACCTTTAACCCCAGCACTCAGGAGACAGAGACAGGTAGATTTTTTTGAATTCCAGGTTAGCCTGGTGTACTGAGCAAGTTCCAGGACAGCCGGAGCTATAAAGAGAAACCCTGTCTTGGAAAACAAGCAAATTAGTTGAGACTGCTGGTCTTCCTACAGGATCACCTTCCTCCTCAGCTTCTTTCAGCCCTGCCTAATTCAACAACAGGGGTCAGCTGCTTCGGTCCACCAGCTGGGTGCAAATATCTGCATCTGACCCTTTCGGCTGCTTATTCGGTCTTCCAGAGTCTGGTCATGCTAGGTCCCTTTTTGTGAACGCTCCATAACCTCAGTAATAGTGTCAGACCTCAGGACATCCCCTTGAGCTGGATCCTACTTTGGGCCTGTCACTGGACCTTCTTTTCCTCAGGCTTCTCTCCCTTTCCATCCCTACAGTTCTTTCAGACAGGAACAATTCCAGGTCAGAGTTGTGAAGTGGGATGCCCCCCTCTCCCTCATTTGATACCCTGTCTTCTTGCTGGAGGTGGGCTATATAAGTTGCCTCTCTGTACTGTCAGGCATTTCATCTAAGGTCCTCCCTTGGAGTCCTGGCCCCCTGAGATCTCTCAAACACTGAACCACCCTACAGGCAGCATACACCAGCTGATATGAGGTCCCCAAACACACATACAGTAGAGGACTGCTGGGTCTGTGTTCATTCAGAAATGATGCACCCAACCCTCAAGAGACTGGAGGCCCCAGGGAGTTTAGAGGTCAAGTGGGTGGCAGGGGATGGGGTTGGGGGGAGGGACATTCATGTGGAGACACGGGGTGGGGAGGAGGTGTGAGATGTGAAACAGGTGGAGGGTGGATTGCCAGTGGTAGCACATTCCTTTAATCCTAGCACTTGGGAGGCAGAAGCAGGCAGATTTCTGAGTTCGAGGCCAGCCTGGTCTATAGAGTGAGTTCCAGGACAGCCAGAGCTATACAGAGAAACCCTGTCTTGAAAAACCAAAAAATTAATTAATTAATTAATTAATTAAAAAGAAAAACAAACAACAACAACAAAAATACAAAGCAACCTAAAGAACCAATATTGGCAAGAACCCAGTGTCAAAAGTGATTTGTGGGAAGGGAGGGGCAGGGTAACTTTTTATTGAAAATAGATTCTTTTCTTGCATAATATATCCTGTTTACAGCTTCCCCTCCCCTCTACTCCCTACCTCCTCTCCCACTCTGATCCCACTCCCAGATCTTCCTTTCTGATTCTCATTTTTAAATTTTTTTTTAAAAAAGGAAGAAGAAGAAAAGGAAAGGAAAGGAAAAGGGAAAAAGAAAAGAATCGGCTTCTAAGAGATAGTATTAAAATATAACAAAATAAAATATGATAAAATGAAAAGGACTGAACAAACCAACAAAAGGAAAGAGTCCTAGAGAAGGCACAGAATCAGAGACGACTCCTTCCCACACACAGGAATCCCATAAGAACACTGAACTGTGAGCCAATATATAATATGCAGCCAGCCTGTCACAGATCCATGTAGGTACTGCGCATGCTGCTTCAATCTCTGTGAGTTCATACAAGCTTTGTTCATGCTGTTTAGAGGGCCTTGCTTTATTGTTTCATCCCCTCTGTATCTTACACTTTTTCTGCCTCCTCTTCTTTGAGGTTCCTGAGCTCTGAGGGGAGGGATTTGATGGAGACATCCCAGTTAGCACTGAGTGTTCCCAAGTCTCTCGCTCTTTGCATAATGTCTGCCTGCGGCTCTGTATTTGTCCCCATCTGCTTCAGGAGAAAGCTTCTCTGACGGCTGAGCAAGGTGCTGAGCTATGAGTGTAGCAGAATATCATTAGGAATAACTCTATTACAGTTCTTTTTACTTTTATTTTTTAGACCAGTACGTTAAACTATCTAGTGGAAAGTCTGGACATTATCATTGAACAAATAAATCTGAAGAAACAGATTTAACACATCAAAAGGAATGAAATGGAAATGGAAACAGAAATACAACATGGAGATGATGATTCCTTTGACAATGTTGTGACCACACTAAATACACTGAAATATGTGAACCTGGGCATAAAGAAAAAGTATCCAAATGGAAAACAAGAAAACAAACAAACAGAACACATCTCAGAACTGTGGGAAAAGAGCAAATGACAGAGAGTCCCTCAAAGGAACAGCGAGAGAAAAAAGGCAGGAAGAATATTTGAGATGACAGCTATAAGTTTTCCATATTCAAATTTTAGTTATTTCTTGGAGCTAGTGAGATGGTTCTGTGATTTAGAATGCTTACTGTTCTTGCAGAGAACCTGGGTTCCAGTTCCCAGCAGCCACAGATGGTTACAACCATCTGTAACTCATTTCAAGGGACCTAATAGCTCAGCCAGTTCTGGCCCCCACAGGCTCCTATGTGCTTTCAGTGCACATAAAATCACATGGGCAAACACACATACATATAAATTAAATAAACACATGTTTAATTAGTCATTTCAGGACTCTATACCTAGTAAAATCATCTTTCAAAAACAAGAGACAATAAACACCTTCCCAGACAGAATTTAGGACTCCCAGTCTGTATATATGATATGCTGGAAGACATGTGTTAGGAGGACAGAGTAGTCCCAGATGGAAGTTTGGGCTTATGCAAATAAAGGAAGAACAAAGGATATGCTTATACTTATAGGTAAGCAAAACTTCCTATTTTTATCTAAGATGTATTTGACAATCTAAAGTGAAATAAAATAGACAAAAAATATGTGAAATGTATACAGTAAAGTGAAATGAGAAATAATAGCAAAAGCAGAATGAGACAGAACATGCTGTTTATATAAGGTCATTACATAATCTGGGCTGGAGGGAGACTAGTAAGACATTTCAAACCCTGGAATAAAAACAAAAAATATAACAGAAACATAACTATGCATTTATTGATACATACATGAATGCATATGTGCACATGTTCAGAGTGTGGCATAAAGAGTAGGCTTTTTATTTCATGGATTCAACAAGCTATGAATCAAAATTTTCAGAAAAAAAATGCATCTGTACTAAACATATGCAGGTATTTTCTTGTTACCATCTCCTCTGAAAGTATAATAGTCCTATATATAAAATATTCATTCTATTGCATATTACAGACGATCTAAAGATGTTTCAAAAATATGGGAACACATATGTAGGTTATATTCATATACTGAGAGATTTGTGCATTCACACATTTTGTTACCAGCCATGAGTCATGTAACTAATATATGGATATCAAAGATGGTAGTATATGTAGAATGTATATTGTATAGTTATTTTTTGCTTACACTGACCTGAAATATATAAGGGGTGGGAGACATGCCATAAGAAAGCTAGAGTGACTATGTTAACATCAGCAAAAGGAGACTTCAGAACAAGTGTTGAGATGAACAGAACATGACCCATGATATGAGTCCACTCAGAAACCTCCTCTCTCCCGTCTTTATGATGTTGAAATACATTTTCTTCCATAGGTATCATAAACCTCATGATATATTTTGCATTTATCTAGGCTTTCTCATATGAATAACTTACACCTACTAACCAAACAGAACATAAACTGAAGCATATCTGTATCATTTTAACCAATAAGGAATAAAATAAAACAGTCTAAGTGCTCTCAATAAATATATGAATTTTACAAAAATGATAAGTAACCAGATATTAGATACCTAATGATTAAAGATCATACCACCTACAGTCAAATTGAAATTCATAAATCTGATAAACATCTTACATCTGTTGCCAACTTGCAGAAAATGTGGCCTGTAGAGGTCCTAGCAATTTTCACTGCAGGCATGTATTCACAGGCAAGGCTATGCATAACCCAGTTCTTCAACAAAGTATAAGGAAAATAAAAAGATGGTGAGAGAACTATAAATTTAAAAAATCAAAACTAAATTGAAATGGGCAAATCTAAAATAACCATGTGTGGGGGGGGACGTAAAGGGGAATCAGTGTAAAATCTTCCAAGCATCAGGGAGACAGAGGCTGGTGAACATTGCCACATGTGGAATAGTTTCCAGGATGGATATCAAAATTGTTTTCTAACCTGTGCTATAATTACAAAACCTTGCCTCAAAGTAACATGTTCTGCCATGTGTTTGCCTTGTGTGCTTTATATTATTGTCTGTGCTTTGGCTTACAATTTAAAAATTAAGAAAAACTCAATGTGATCTCAAATCTCCAAGGTCAAACTGAAAAGACTGAATTTATACATGTCAGAAGCCATCTAGCAAAAGCTAAGGCATGCAAGAGGCTTTTCTGGAGAGGGTCCACTGATTTGCATGGCTTGTGAGGGTTAAGCTCTGAGATGCAGGATCCTTAGAGACTTCATACCAGGATTGCTTCTTGCTGTTGATATGCCTTTTCCTGTCACTATTACATAGCCTAATGATTTCTAAGCATTAGCCCATCCATTGGGAAGGTTTCCTGCAGAATCAATAAAAACTTTTACTTTCATGTAGTGATGCTATGTAGAGAAATTGATGATTTCATAATTCCTAATAATGATTTTATAGAAGTCCTAAATTAGTCAAATAATTTCAAGCCCTCTACAGGATAATAGCTACAAACAGAGCTCTGTAAACTTTCATGGGTCATGGACTAATTGTAAAAGAAAAAGAAAGCAGGCTTGGAAAAAAATTATGATCAGTGAAAACATTCCTTCTATTTTAGGTGTAAGACCATTATCTTGTAACTAAAGGTAATAAATTAGGAATGGACAATTTCTTGTAGGTGCAAGGACAAAACGTAAAAAATTCACTAGTTTATCTATACAAAACTTCAAAACTAATAAGACACAAGGCACAGATGATTTGTCTCTTGACAAAACCATGCTAACTTATAACATAAAAATTATTGCCTTAAACTTATAATGAACTTATGGGGGGCGGGAGACTAGTAACAGATAATGAATATTTAGTCAGATACTAGTCTTTATGGAAAGACATGTAAACAATTCTGCTGTTATTACTTAGGTCTTATCAATTTATGAGATGAATTATTGCCTTAAATTTGCTATGAACTTATTGGAATATAAAAGTATTTAGAAAATCATGTAATCAATTATCCTGCTGCAAAGGTTCTACCTAGTAGTTGCATGACGTAATTTTTAGAGACAGTATAAATATTGAGAAAGGCAATAAAGACTGTTGGAGCTTCGTTTTTTTATGCTTCATCTGAGGTGAGTGTTTTTTCTGTGTGTGTGAGTACAATTAGCCCATTACCCATGAAAATGTGGTTTTTTTTTCTTAATCCCCTGCTGCTAACAGCCAGAGCTAATTACTTGAAGCCAAGACTTTGGGCCTTAGAATAACAAAGAGTTAAAGGGAAAAAATGCCAATAGTAAGCAACTGTAACCCTCAGAAATTGCAATATTTGCCCCAGCAACAGAGGACATCATCACCCAGTCTACTTAGGTGCTGGACTAGACACTGGCACATACATAAATGAGAAAAAGCCCGGGGAGTTGGAATGAAGCAAGTCCTAGCAACTCCCGAAAGAAATTGCAGAAAAATTCAAAGAAAATACAAACACGGAAAAACACCTCACTATTCAGGGTTAAAGGTTCAAAATATGTTCCAGAAAAGAGAGGACAGAGCTGCTCGCCTTCTTTTAAGAAGTGGGCCCTTTGGGCCTCTTAGTCAGGACTTCTCATTTTGGATCAAGTTCAAGATGAGAAAAAAAAATCAATATTTAGAGATACTAGAAATACTAGTATTCCCTGACTGTTTGGAGCTGCATGTTTTAATCAGTCATATCTAGAATATAAGAGTGATACAATGAAAGCCCCACTGTCTGCTAGTTCTGAGACGCCACAGACTCTGGGGACTCTCTGAAGGCCATGCTGTTGGCTTAAGTGGGAAATTTGGAAGATGGTTAGACCACTCACTTAAGTTTTTATCCCATGAAGATCACTGTTAATATGCTTTTGTATGTGTGTCTACATGCCTATATGTCTAGATATAGACAAAAGTGTTCTATGTGTAGTAACTATAGAAACTATCACTTTTAAGAAAGACAAAGTCTCCAGGCTTCTTCCTAAAACTAATAATAGTAGTAACAATAATAATAAGTAATTTTTTCACCTGTAGCTACAGCATCTGACTTGATACATGTTCATGGTGATATGATTATATACATTGTTGCTCTCAAATATTAAACATTAGTGCTTTTAGCTTCCATTTTCTCTATTCTACTAAAGTGCCTTGATAATTATATGGGGTTTTCTACCTCTACCATCTCTCAGTGTAATTATATTAAAATAACTCCTATTTATATTCTGATAGTGTGGAGAACCAGCACTGGAGTCAGAAACCTGATTTTAGTCTGAACCCTGCCACAACCTCGTTCTGTGACCCTGCTTGAAGGATGCAGAAGGTAGGATTTTAGCCTTCCCATCTGTGCAGTAGAGATGCCAGATTATAGCTGAAGGTCAAAGAGAGTATTTTCACTTTAATAGAAGGCTCTGGATTTTGAAGCTTTCTCAGATTTCAAAAGAAATCTCTAACAGTGCCATCGCTGGCATCTTTTCAGAGTTTGTGATTGATACTTGGTGAGAATATCTCATTTTTACTTTCTTTCTTCTGAGTTGATCTTCAAGCCCAGACAAGTCACACCTCAGACTCCTAACACAGAATAGACTCCATCATCAACCCAACGAGAGAGAATTTTATGGAATCATGGACACTGTGACTCCTCCCTTAAAACCGATTTGTGCAAAGTATATGTGCATTTTTATTCACTAAAATTGGCAAAATGACAATGACAGAAAATTCCTAATAATTCTGAAGTCGGGGAAGGGGTACTGTCATACGGTCATATTTGGCAGCACCTATCAGAAGTTAGTCTATTATATCCTTAAACCCAGCAGCTCCAGTGGTAGGAATTCACCCTATAGAAGAAGCTGTGCATGTAACTAAGGATATGCTTGTGACATGGATGTAAGAACACTGTAGTTTGTGTCCTGAATGTTCCTAAGGGCCTACTCACTAAAAGTTTGGTCCCCATTCCATAGTCCTACTGAAAGAGTAGAGAAAACAGAAGAGGAGCTCTGCAGAAATAATTTATCCCATTGGGGCAGCCCTGAAAGGAAATGATGGGACCCAAGCCTTTCCTATCTTTCCTGCGGCTGCTCAACCACCATGAGGTAAGTACTCCAGGGTGCCATTCTTCCAAAGACCTAAAGCAACAGAGCCAACTGACCATGGACCCAGACACCTGAAACCAAGAATCAAAAGCTCTTCTGGCTTTCGAGTGGATATTATCAGGAATTTTCTTACAAGATTGACACAGATGACCTCACTTGGAAAAGCCAAAAACTGGAAGAAATTCAAATGCTAATCAAATGTAGATTGTTTAAATAGCTTCAGTACAAACATGTAAATTCCTTTTCATTAGTCACTATTAAAAAGAACTTTAAAAGATCTTTACATACTGATACAGTCTTTCAAAAAGTATTATACAGAGTGCAAGTTCAAAACAAAATGTGGAGTACACCTTTTCCACAAAACCACAAATGTTTGAATATGCATACACATTTGTGTGTGTGCATGAACATGTGTGCATGCATGTGTATGCATGTGTGCATATGTTTATGTTCTGCAACCCTATAGGTGGAACAACAATATGAACTAACCAGTACCCCCAGAGCTCATATCTCTAGCTGCATTTGTAGCAGAAGATAGCCCAATTGGTCATCACAGGGAAGAGAGGCCCCTTGGTATTGCAAACTTTATATGCCCCAGTACAGGGGAATGCCAGGGCCAAGAAGCAGGAGTGGGTGGGTAGGGGATCAGGGCAAAGGTAGGGTATAGGGAACTTTCAGGATAGCATTTGAAATGTATATAAAGAAAATATCTAATAAAAAATAAATAAATATAAAAAAAAAAACTTTCAGAGGAAGTGGAAAAGCCCCTGTGCACTCAGAAGTCATGGACAACAAACATCAAATCTATTGAAGAGAGAGTAAGTGACAGTTAGACTCCATGCTGCCATCAGATCCATATCTGCTTTAGCACCAAAGCAGCAGTCACCAGATCCTGATCCCAGCCAATAACACAGCAGAAAGAAAGGGAAGACCCTGCCTGGACACAGCTCCTAAGATACCTCATCACAGCAGTTGCTCATTGGTAGATTCTTTTTTTTTTTTTTGATTTTTAATATTTTTATTACATATTTTCCTCAATTACATTTCCAATGCTATCCCAAAAGTCCCCCATAGCGCCCCCCACTTCCCTACCCACCCATTCCCATTCTTTTGGCCCTGGCATTCCCCTATATTGGGGCATGTAAAGTTTGCAAGTCCAACGGGCCTCTCTTTCCAGTGATGGCCGACTAGGCCATCTTTCGATACATATGCAGCTAGAGACAAGAGCTCCGGGGTTCTGGTTAGTACATCATGTTGTTCCAACAATAGGGTTGCAGATCCCTTTAGCTCCTTGGGTACTTTCTCTAGCTTCTCCATTGGGAGCCCTGTGATACATCCAATAGCTGACTGTGAACATCCACTCCTGTGTTTGCTAGGCCCCGGCATCGTCTCACAAGAGACAGCTATATTTGGGTCCTTTCAGCAAAATCTTGCTAGTGTATGCAATGGTGTCAGCATTTAGAAGCTGATTATGGGATGGATCCCTGGATACGGCAGTCTCTAAATGGTCCATCCTTTCATCACAGCTACGAACTTTGTCTCTGTAACTCCTTCCCTGGGTGTTTTGTTCCCAATTCTAAGAAGGTGCACAGTGTCCACACTTTGGTCTTCATTCTTCTTGAGTTTCATGCGTTTAGCAAATTGTATCTTATATCTTGGGTATCCTAAGTTTTGGGCTAATATCCACTTATCAGTGAATACATATTGTGTGAGTTCTTTTGTGATTGTGTTACTTCACTCAAGATGATGCCCTCCAGGTCCATCCATTTGGCTAGGAATTTCATAAATTCATTCTTTTTAATAGCTGAGTAGTACTCCATTGTGTAAATGTACCATAATTTCTGTATCCATTCCTCTGTTGAGGGACATCTGGGTTCTTTCCAGCTTCTAGCTATTATAACTTCCCTAAGACTACATTACCATTTGAAATCCCCCCTCTGCCCTTCCTCCCTCTTTCCTTCCCTCTCTCCCTCCCTGGCTCCCCCTTTCCTTCCCTCCCTTCCTTCTTTCCTGCCTCTTTCCTTCCTTCCTTCCTTCCTTCCTTCCTTCCTTCCTTCCTTCCTTCCTTCTTTCCTTCCTTCCTTCCCTCCTTTACTCCTTCCCTCCTTCCCTCCTTCCCTCCCTGGCTCTCTCTTTCCTTCCCTCCCTCCCATACTCCCTCCTCTCCCTTCTTTTCTCTCTCTCCGTTCCTTCCTTTCTTCATTCTTTTCTCCCTTTCTCCTCTTTTAGCCTATCTCAGATAACACACATTTTCCTGCTTCATCTTTCCTCAAACTCATCCCTATTTTTCCTTGGAGGCTTATGAAAAAATTCTGATGAATGTCTAACCCTTGATTGACATGAGCTTCCAAGTACTCCAATTAGCACCAAGTTCATGGTACTTCTCTCGAGAAGTGGAGTACCAGTAAAATTTGTTACAACAGCAATAGTTTCAAAGGAAACAGATTTTTGGCCAGGATTTTTCTTAAACGTGCAAAAAATAATAATAGCAACAAAACTCCTGGTGAGTCCTCTTTCTACAGGAGCCTATGCAGAGCTCACACATGGGCAGGTAATGACTCCAGTTGATTTTTGAATACCATTTCATAATCTTTCATCACAATAGACTCACCATAATCTCAAATGGGTAAACTGTGCATTATAATTTTCTGCTTGAGAGAAAACTTTAGCTTCTCAAGTGCCAGACATCTTGATCCATTTCCAGTATCACTTCCTGCTCAGGAGGCTGTGCAGGAGAACACAGGGAACTTGTGTGGAAGACTGAGACCAAGATGAAACAGCTCACTGTGTTAGGCACTCTACATCTTCATGTCCAGGCTTTTGCCTGCTGTGAGGATTTGTGTCAGAGGGATCACTAGCTGGAGGAAACTTCACAGCTCTGCAAAGTTTGAAAAATGTTAAAATTATTATCACAGATGAGATTGTTTTGTCTTTGTTTGTACAAACTGGTTTTCATAATTCTCTTGTAAACAACCTACAATTTCAATTCTAAACTGTTGTTCTCTATATATTTAGTGAAGGGGAGTCAGGCTGGCATCTTGTTCTTGAACACAAAGGAAGAAGATACTATAGACTTCTATTTCCCAGGGCAGAGATCACAGGCTGATTATGGCTAGGAGCCACCTTTCTCCCCATCCTACCACCCACCCCTAATTTATAGACAGAACATTGACTGCCAGTTCCCTGGACACCTCAGAGAACCAGACATGGAATGTCTGCCTGCTTCCTGTGCTTCAGCCTTGGCTTGCTTGCCTTGTCATCTCTATTATGGGCTTTCTAATGTCAGTGAAATTTGGTTGGAAACCCCTAACACTGTTTTGAACAAGTTATTGCCCAGCACTGACTGTGTGACAGGTACTGATAACTTTTAAGTGTTAAGTCTACATAGAGATAGAATGCCCCATACGTTTATAGATGACACCGAAACGAAGGACACATCTCAAACCACACAGCTGGCTCTAACTAATGAAGCTGAAGTTTGAACAAAGGTATCATGAGTCCAAATAAAATTATTTTTATACAACTATTTATTGTTTAAGAAAAGCCAAGTATTTATAAAGGTAACAAAATAAGAAAATCTGTAGGGTTTTTCTTGTATTTTATATATTCCCCCTTTTCTCTCTGCCACAATAAATGTTTATTTTCACCTTTTGCTATTTTTTTTCATTCCTGCATTTTTTAACACAATAAAAACTTCATCTTTTTAAAATCATTATTGAATTGTGGCATAATGTATAATCGAACTTTTTTCTACCACCTAAGCATGTTTGTGCTGTCTTCGTAAGCATCTCATCATGAACAGTAGATTTTTAGTTTTAGTTTTTAGTTTATTGGGGGCAGGGCACAAGCATGTGTGTACCACATGTATGCTTGTACCCTTGTAGGCCAACAGAGAGCATCAGATCCCCTGGAGCTGGAGTTTTGAGAATCAAATTTCCATCTTTTGAAACAGCAAGAAGCACACTAAACCACGGAGTCATCTCCCCTCTCCCCAGTAAACATACTTTAAGATAAAACCTATGGAGTTAGTCTTTTGTCCAATGAAGGCATCTTTTACTCTGGAATTTTATTTTAGAGCTGTGGATCCTTCTGAACTTCAAATGAAAGATTTCAAGACTACCTGTGCCCAAAACAAAGTCAATCTCTCTCTCTCTCTCTCTCTCTCTCTCTCTCTCTCTCTCTCTCTCTCTCTCTCTCACACACACACACACACACACACACACACACACACTCAAATCAAGACATTGTACACCTTAGGATTATAAAGATTCTAAGCTGTGAACTCACTCCTTAACAAAAATAGAATACCAGATACAGGCATTCTATGTTCACCAGAACTTCCTAAATTGTGTCCGTGCCCAGGAAACTTTAGAAAGACTACATCTTATCACACTGTCAAAAGTTGTATATACACATGAATCATGCTCACAGAAATGTGATTTGCAGAACTATTTATCATCCCAGAGCTATTTTAGAAAATGCTTCCTATCTAGGGATTATTTTAAGGATGATAATTAGCATTCATGTGCCACCCCCAGAACTTCTCTATTAGCAACACTGTCTAACTCCTACATTTATATATGTCACTCTTTATGAGTTCGATTAAAGATGGAGACAAGAGCCAGCGTTGGCTGCCACCTCTACATAGCACCACCAAGTTGTCTAAGGAGAGTTTGCAGGGATTTAAGAGTAAGCTGTTAGTTTTGATTCGTTGACATAATTTACCTTTATATGAGGTCATGTAGGTGTGTTTTAGGGGGTGACTTCCTGTGAGCAGAAGAAAAGACAAGTTGCCAATACTGAGATTTACTCAGTGGTCACCTCTAAAGTTGTGATATATTCAGAAACTTTTTACTTTTAAACAGAAAAATATCAGAATTATACTTTAAAATGTAAGGAAACATCATTTTGTGCACTCATGCCCAACTTAAAGGCAACTGGAGATTTTTGACTTATCTATAGTTTTGATCGTGGTTTTAAACCTCTGGTATGACAATCATTAGAAATATTCTAAATGTCCATTCTTTGGATGATACTTACAAAAGTGGTCATAATCTACAAAAGGGAATAACATGAAGCCATTCCTGTGGTTGCCTTTGAAGAATGTATAAGTATGTATGAAGCTAAGCAGAATCCTCAAATACTTTAAAGTGATTGTTAAGCCCTTGGAAAGTAAACCTGAAAGTGTGGGTAGGAAATAAATAAACTTAGTTATTATGTCATCTGAATTTTTTATTATAAGCACTTTTATTTAAAATACCATTATAAGTGAAAAAGATAGAATTGACAAACTTAGCTAAATCAGCCAAAAGATAGAGATAGGAGATCCAAATTAATAAAATTAGAGATGAAAACAGGACACATTACAACACTGAAAAAATTCAAAGAATCCCAAGAGCATAATTTTAAAATGTATGTTCTACTCAATTTGAAAATCTAAAAAGAAATAGATAAGTGTCTAGATCCATATGATCTATGAAAAATAAACCAAAATTAAATAAATGACTCAAATACACACACACACACACACACACACACACATATCAAGCAATTAAACAAAAATGTAATTTTTAAATCTCCCAACAAAAATGAGTCCATGGACTAACAGATTTTATGCAGAATTCTACCAGGTCTTCAAATAACTCATGCTAATACTACTCAAATTATCCTATAAAATAGAAAAGGAGTAATACTTCTTCCAAATCCTTTTAATAAACTCAGGGTTATACTGACATCAAAACCAGAGAAAGATTTAACATGAAAGGGAGAGAGAACATGTGTGTGTGTGTGTGTGTGTGTGTGTGTGTGTGTGTTTGTGTGTGTGAGAGAGAGAGACAGAGACAGAGACAGAGACAGAGACAGAGAGACAGAGAGAGAAAGAGGGAGAGGGACAGAGAGAGGTTGGGGGAAGAGAATGAATTATAGGCTAATCTCACTATTTCTAGACAAAATACTTGCAAACTGTATTCAAGAAGACATTGAAAATATCATTCATCATAATCAAGTTAGTTTCAATCCAGGGATATGGGATGGTTTAACATATGTAAAGCAATAAATAGAATCCACTGCAAAAATGGACTCCAGGACAGACATTACATGATCAATTTCACAGAAAGGGCCTTTGACAAAATCCAATATTTCTCTCTTGATAAAAAAAAAATCATGTAGAGGTTAAGGATGGATGAAATACATCTCAACATAAAAAGATAGACTATGATAATAGACTCTACCATGTCAAATTGGGGGAAAAAGGTATTTCCACTAAGAACAGAAATAAGACAAAGGGATCCTCTCTCTCTATTCCCATTCAACATAGCATTTGAAGCCCTAGCTAGAACACTAAGAAAAGAGAAGAAAATAAAAAGGATATAAATAAGAAAGAATGTCAAAGCATATTACTAACAAATGGCATGATTTCATACATGAGAGACCTCTAACAGGAACTTCTAGCACTGACAAGTGCAAAGCAAAGCATGAAGTTCCAAAATGAGCCTACTAAAATCAACAGCCTTGCTTTATACTAAAGACAAACAGACTAAATAAGGAATGCATTATGGAAAAAATCCATTCACTATAGCCTCAAAACAAAACAAAACAAAAAAAGTAAAACCTTGGACTAAACCGAACAAGAATATGAAAGACTTCCATAGTTAGAACTTTAAAACACTTAAGAATGAAATTAAATTCTTAAGTGTTTTAAAGTTCTAAGTGTGGACAGTTTGCCCCTTCTTAGAATTGGGAACAAAACCCCCTTGGAAGGAGTTAAAGAGACAAAGTTTGGAGATGAGACAAAAGGATGGACCATCTAGAGACTGCCATATCCAGGGATCCATCCCATAATAATCAGCCTCCAAACGCTGACACCATTGCATACACTAGCAAGATTTTGCCGATAGGACCCTGATATAGCTTTCTCTAGTGAGACTACGCCGGGGCCTAGCAAACACAGAAGTGGATGCTCACAGTCAGCTATTGGTTGGATCACAGGGCCCCCAATCGCGGAGCTAGAGCAAATACCCAAGGAACTAAAGGGATCTGCAACCCTATAGGTGGAACAACATTATGAACTAACCAGTACCCCGGAGCTCTTGACTCTAGCTGCATATGTATCAAAAGATGGCCTAGTAGGCCATCACTGGAAAGAGAGGCCCATTGGACTTGCAAACTTTATATGCCCCAGTACAGGGGAATGCCAGGGCCAAAAAGTGGGAGTGGGTGGGTAGGGGGGTGGGGGAGGGTATGGGGGACTTTTGGGATAGCATTGGAAATGTAAATGAGGAAAATACCTAATTAAAAAAAATTATTCCAATAAATTATAGAACACCCCCCCAAAAAAAGAATGAAATTAAAGAAGACACGAGAAGATGGGAAGACCTCCATGATCACAGATTGTCAGGATCAATATTGTGAGTAGCCATCCAAGTAAAAGTAATCTCTACAGATTCAATTTAACAGAAATTGAAAAATAGAAGCACAAAAGACTGAATGGTCAAAACAATCCTGGACAATAAAAATATGGCTGGAGGCATCACCATTCCTGATTTCAAGTAAAACTAAGAGTCCTAGTAATAAATGCAACATGGTGCTAGCACAAAAAACAGACACATTATTCAGTGGAAGAGAATTGAGAACCATAAGTCTAAATACCTACAGCCAGCTGATTTTTTACAAAGATGCCAAAAACATACATTGAAGAAAAGACAGCATCTTTAACAAATCAGGAAGCTGGACAACTACTGGATATAGAACAATGAGACTTGGGGCTTCCCTCCTACCCTGCACGCAAATCAATTCCAAATGTTGGTAAGAGATATTATAGAGACTCCAAAAATGATACAGACTGTTGCCATTGCTCAAGGTTGCCTACCAGACCTGGATGGTAAGATCCTACAGAGGTACCTGGGGCAAGGATGAGTCATCAACAGTCTTACCAAGCTATGAGTCATGTGAACTACGATAGTGACAAGCATGGTAAGACATGTAGTAGTGGCACAGATACTAAGGAGATAACCAATCACTTTCTTCCTGCTCCCTAGAACTTCACAAGACCAAGCTAATCAATAGCTGGACATGGAATGGGAAGGGATTCAAGAGTTACCTTCCTAACTGAGGAACTATTGACAGTTGATAGCTTCTGTGGTAGGACATGCCAATTTTCCTTAAAGGTATGGGCCTTAGTAGGTCTACCATGTTCCAGTAGATGTCACCACACCTTGGAATATATGCTCAGCACAAACTAGACTTGGTGGATTGTTTTCTTTTAAAAGAGTACTAGAATTTCAGGTGAAGTGGTGAATTATAGGTAGCTCTCAAAGCAATCAGGAGGAATGTGATTGAATGTGATAAAAATACACTATGAAATTCTCAAAGAATTAATAAAACATAAATAAATATATATTTTAAGTAATTATATATGACATAAAACTGCAACTAACATCTTTCAAAAGTTCATATACTACATACATATCATTTCTGCTCTCCTGAAGAACACAATGCTCTCATTTGGACTCCTTCTGAAGACCTATTAATATACCAAGGAACTTGGAGGTGGGAGAGCCTTGTTTAAAATACTACTATGTAGCAAATCAAATCTGGGGTGTTGCTGGCTATTTTAGGCTTGTGCTTCTCTAAACCATACATACTTTATCTGCAAGGCTCACTTCACTGGTTTCCAGACTACCAGGTACTCTTCTCAGGAAGAATGATTACTACATTGGTAGTTGCTAGAAGCAGCATCTAGGGCCCTAATTATTCACTGTCAAGGTTTCCTTGTAATCAGATCAGTGGAACATTCTGAACCCAGACCAGTCCCCACAGGGTCATTCACACCACTGTCTATGAGCATGTGTACAGGAAAAAAAAAGTCTGTACTGTGTGAGCACATAACACAAGCTTTCCAAATTATTTCAGCTTTCCCTGCCAAAAGGGTCATCCTCACACAATGCCCCTTCTCCCCCTGAATCCAGTCATATTGAAGTGTTACGTTAAAGGACCTGGCAGTCATGCTACACATACATGCTTGGCTGGATAACCAAGGAAAATATCCAGGAAGGATAAAGGCATCTGTTGCCTCCCCAACTCCCCTAAAATTCAAATATAATGAAGAAGATAGTTAAAGAAAGTGAAAAATGGTTAAACACTAGAAGCTATTGTCTACAAATCTGTTCTTCCTTGAATAACCTAAGAGTCCTCTATTTAAATCTCAGATGAAACAAGCAGAAATGTCCCAGACATTGGAATTTAAATATAGCCAAGACTCAGAGGAGCCAAATAAGGACAGCAGCCAGGTGTGGGCTGAATGCCCCATTTGGAATTCTGATGAATCTCCTGCATCTGCCCCTTCAAGCCTGTGCTGCTTGGTGCATACTGTGCCTGTGCATTCCTGACCTTTGTCACATTGTGAAGGTGTCTCACAATTGTGAATTGTCTCATTCAATCTGTCCTCATGACCTTAGGTTTAGTTCTACTCTAGAAGCCTAACTTGAGGATGTGCCATTTGGGTAAAGACTCAACTTCTAATGGTAAAGGAGGGAAAATTCTCTCAGTACCCAGGCTAAGGCTACAGAAAGCTTCTCAGATAAAAGTATTCACCCTGGCTATGTTTGCAGAGTCTCACACCCTGAACTCATCATGGCCAGTAAATGAGCCATCTTCTGCATGTGAGTGCTTCCAAGCAGATCCATCTACCATGTCACTTACTGGCTTCATTGAAAAGTCTGGAGGGTCCTTGTTGTATAATTGTACACCATGTATAAATCTTCCAGATAGTAATAGCACTGACTCCACCCATCAGATGTGTGTAAACAGGTTCCCAGCTGGCTTAGATTACTAGAAAATGAAAAGCAAAAGAATAGTAATTACACTGTAAACACTTTTTTGGCACTTACCAGGTACTATTCTAAGAATCACATCTGTCCTTTTTCTCTAGGCCTCACTTATACCAAAATAAAATGGGGCATAAAGTCAATTCTGAACCTTTGGGTTATTGTATCCATTCAATTAATTGTGAAAATGTATATACATTACATGACCAATATATATTGAGAAGCCAAGCTTCATGCTTACATATTCTGATTCTAGAATACTTGCCTCTGGTATTCTCCACAGACTGTGCCTCTGTGTGAACTTGCTCTAACATGTGCATTGTATCCATATGTCAACTCTAACCCATTCCTTTTTGCTTGGTTGGGTTTTGCGGAAACTTGGAAACAATCTTAGTGTTTAAAGGAAAAGCCCCAGGGTATACAAGTTGTCAATCTTTCCAGCTGCCCAGAAGAGGGGGAGAGAAAGAGGGGAAAGAAATAAGGCATGCCTTCTGAATTAGGCATGGAAGACCTACATTAGTCTAAGCTATTCAATATCTTAGCCACCTTGTGTTATCTGCCTGCCCTTGTCACTCTCCATCCTCAGGAAGAGATCTCCTCCCAGAAGCACAGGCTGCAAATGCAAACCAGCTAACCCAGAACGCACCTCTCCAACCACTTTCCCTAAGACTGTCAGACTTCACTCTGGAACACTGCACACCAGCCATTATTTATTTGGTTTTTGTTTTACGTATCCGCACTCTGCTGCATATGCACCTGAACACCAGAAGAGGGCATCAGATCCCTTTATAGATGGTCCTGAGCCACCATGTGGGTGCTGGGAATATGAACTCAGAATCTTTAGAAGAGCAGCCCATGGTCTTAACCTCTGAGCCATCTCTCCAGACTGACACCAGCCATTATTACCCTCAAGGTCAAACACCATCCAGCACAAAGTTTCTCTCTATGCAATGAGATCAATGAAATTGTTTAAACTAGGTCATGTTCTCTGGCAGAAACTCCTCACCTACCTTGGACTACTAACTGGCATCCTTATGTGGCCCCTATGCCTCAGCATGCCCATTCCCCTTCTGAACTGTGAGTGACAGACTACCTTTTCAGTGATAACTATCTCTTGACTTATTGACATTACTATATACCCAAGTTTTACAACAGCATGCATTTTTAAATGCCATTATGTTCAGGAAGCAAGTTCCTGTCATCAATACTACTTGGTTCAACCTATCTCTTAAGGCTTTCTGCTCCTGACCATTACTGAGTGGACTCGCAAAGGGTAGCCCTGGAACATTTTTCTAAAGGGATTATGTGGTTTCTGTTTCCATCCTGTAATGGTGTTTCCTTCTCACAGGAGCAGGTGGGACACCTGTCCTTAAGCAAAATGCTGCCAAGAACTTATAGATCATACAACATGCTATAATGCAAAGGATACATGTTTTCACAAAGAAATAACATTTTAACCCTTAACAATTATTTCCTGGTTGTATTTTCATTAGGAATTTTGCTTGCTTGATAATCACATGCATGAGTAAAAAAAAAAACCAAATCTAATAATATTAATAATATAATAATAATAGAAAACATCCTTTGTTTACTCTCATGTGATAAAAGAAAGTTATAGATTGGTGTCTGTCAGGCTTAAGGGAGATACTGAGGTCAGAACACCTCCCCATCTTTTGCTGCAGTAGCTAGCTGACAGTTCCCAGAAGGTTGATGGTCTTTGCAAGAGGCTGCCGAAAACACACTTCTGCCCCGTGTGTATGCTAATATGCTTGCTCGAAATCACAGAAGTGACTGAACAAGTTTGAATTCAGAGAAATGTGGGAGGCTGTCTCTGACACAGCAGATATTATCTGAAGGCAATGTGACAGAGATGTGATAGGAAACAAACGATAACTAAATCCTCTCTCCTGCTCTTTGACTTGAGATGTCTGAAAACGAGCTTCTCCCTATAATCAGAAGAATCAAAGCACAGTCAAGCCCAAAGAAGGAATACCTACCTAGGGTTGACACTCAGCCACCCTGCACAGCCTAGTGCAGGATGAGACCCAAGCACAATTCAAAATCATAGATTCTCTTCCATGCAGTCTGCTGAAGTGAGACATTGCTAGTCTTCCATATTTAACTTATCTCCTCATTTAAGTAAATGGCATTTGTGAGAAAGTGGTTTATTTGCATCGATGGCATGCGCTTCGATGCCAGGTTTATCTCAATTCAGATATGCATTTTCAATGTTGCAAACATATGGCTAGAATTTCTGTAGAGCTGTTTGGGAAATTTTTATGGATCAAATCCTTAGTCCTGACATGCCAGCCAGGCTCAGAGATTTTTTTTTTTAAAACTGCTGCAAAGCCCTTTCCTTCCTACAGGCTCATTTCTAGCATGAATTGGCTTGGGAAGTGTTTATAAGTTCTTCAGTGTTGTCTATAATTACTTTCTCAGCTGAAGTGATAGCAAGGAGGCAGATCTAGATGGAGAAGAGAGCTAGAAAAAGCCTGAATAAATAAATAAAGATGTCTTATGAGGGAATCACTTCCATCTCTCCGATCTGGGATTTTCTTCTCCACCCCACCCAACTATAATTGAAAAAAATTAGTGCCAGAGTTCTATCAGAGATATTAAAAAGAATCACCGCCAGGCTTTGTTATGTGGTTTCCTGAGGCCTGAGGTTCAAACAGCCGCTGTGTAAAGAGCAGTGTCCAGAGAGGAGACCAAGAGAAGAGATAACTGACTTTCATCTCTATGGTTATCCAGGCACACTTGAGGAAACCACTTTCATTTTACCTGGGAGAACATGAAAAAATATGCGAATGTTGTATGAGCAAGTACAGTGGAGGGCCCTTGAGAGCAAAATTGCTATTCAGATGCTTTCTGAGCTAATACTCCTCCAAAGCCTGCACTGTGTCTCGTGCTCTCGGCCTCTTGATGGAATTTTGTGTAATCGGACTCCAGGCTGTGCACTGCAGAGGCTACATGTGAGATGTGCATGAAGAACCAAAAGTGGCACTGAGCACAGGCCACAGAGCAGCGACAATCTTCCTTTCTCTCGGCCTTTCCTCAGATTTCATTTCATGATGATCCACTCTCTCTGTTATTTGCCTTTTCTTTTGACCATGCCATGCTGTAAGAAACAGAGACCGTGAAGACCACTGACAGCAAATGGCAGACAGCATCAGCCTCTGGTGACCTGCAATAGCAAATTGCATCAAAACACAGCTGCACTTAAATAGCAGTGACACAATGCCTTCCCATTCATGCCTCTGTGATGCTTATGAAAACATGATTAATACCCTTAATTAGGCAACTGTGCACTGAGCCAGCCTCTGTATCTGTGAGTTTCATATATATGGGTCAGTCAATGCAGTGCAGCTTAGAAGTATTTGAGGAAAAATAAATGCATTTGAACTGAACATGTACAGGGCCTTTTTCTCATCACCATTACCCAAACAATGCAATGTAACACCTGTCTAGGTAGCACTCACCCTGCAGGATGTTCTCAGTAACCTGCAATAGAGATTTAAAGCACCCAGGAGGATTGCAAGGGTTGTAAACACTGTACTGTTTTATGGAAGAGACTAGGACATTCTTAATTTGGACATCTGCAGGACATTGTGGAATCAATCTTTTGAGGATATCAAAGGACAACTCTACATATATGTGTAAACACATATGTTATACAAAACCATTTTAAATATTAACAGTACTTCTGAACAATACACATACCACCCATCCCTTTGATGTCTATTTTTGATGAGGCATTGGTTATCCATACACACTCCCTTGAGTTCACACAGGAAAAAGATCTAGAAAATTCGAGATTGGAGATGAGAGCAAGGCCCACTTCTCAGATGGTACCATTGTGGCTTTCCTTTATCCTAACCATATATATGTTTGAAAAACACAGGTTAACAAAACATAAACCTAAGAAAAACAATTTTTCATTCTACCTAATTTCAGATTAGTGTCATCCCCAAAAAAACATACATAAAACACAAAATACTTAAAGAGAGACTCATGTTTTGTTCATATTTCTTAAATGTGTAGGAATAGCATCTGACTTTCTGTTCCATACTTATTCCAAAACTCTCTCCTTTCTCTCCAAACTTAGAACTCCACTCCCATCTGGTTCCTGCCCCCTTTCCTTTCCTTGAGATTATTTATAACATAATAAAAAGCCTAGTTGTGGGTAAAGACTCAGAGTTTAGGGAACAAACTCACTAGACCAGCCCATAAACCTCTGTAATAGAGCAAGGAGGGATTTGAGGCATCACTGTGTTGTTAGTTAGCCCTCATCTTCATTTCACAACATCTATTGACCTATCAACATAACTTAAGAATCTAAACTAGAACCAGAAAACCAGGATACAATCTACTGCACCTTCCCTTAGAGACCAAAAGAGCCTTGTGTTGACCAATGACTTTAATTGCTGTAAGATGTGGTAGTATGGACAGACAGACAGATGACAGATAATGGTCAGGACCTTGGAACTCTCAGCCCAACTTCAACCTCTTGGAACAGGAGATGGGCTGGAGAATAGGTTAAGAACCCATCATGCCTATGTGATGAAGCCTCCATAAGAGTTCCTAATGAGTAGGGTTCAGCAATGTCTCGATGCTTGCCATCACCTGGGGCTCTACCATTGAGGTACATCCCCAGGCCCTACTTCTTGCCATTGGCTGTCTCATTTTCATCTTTCTAGACTGAGCTCTGAAGACCCCACAGGGAAGTGTCTTCTCATCTTGATTCCACAGTACCCTGAGGACACAGTATAAGGTGGAGCCTCCTTTAGAAGTAGTCAGGATGGCGGGGATGCCTAGTTGACTGTTCTACTCTTTCATCTTCACCCATGTGTCAAGGGGAGAGCAATCCTGTCTCCTACTTGCTATTGTTTTAGTAGCTACAAAGGATAAGGAGTAGAGCAAATCCTGAAAACTTTGTCTTTGCTCTATTGTACCAATGGCTATCAGCTAGGAGGCCTGAAACCAGTACATTTATAGGCTAGAAAACACATAAGCTAGATGCAGCGACAGCTACCTATACTTCAGTCTCCACTACTCACAGGTGCTGAGCCAGGACATCACTTGAGTGTGGGTTCAAGAACAACTTGAAAAATGCACTAAAAGCTCATTCCTAACCCCCAACCCCCAGAAAAGACATTCATCTAACTTTTTTCTTGCAAGCACCTGGTTTTATGAAAATGTTCTGAAAAAAAATATTTTAAAGCAAGATGAAAGAGTAGGGTTCAAAGTGTTTCTGGGTCAGCCAGCAAGAACACAATCCAAATGTGCAGAAGTTGGTGCCCTAATTCCATGGCAAAAGAAAGTCCTGCACTGAGGACTCTCAAGCTTCAACCTACGTGACTTATCACCAGACTGTCTGCTATGTTTATTATCATGCCCTTCATTAAATAATAAGCCAATAAATATGGGTCTCTCCATTCTGTGAACCATTACATCAAGTGGTTAAATGCACGGAAGGGGGTGCAGGACTTCTCATCCTATGGCCAGTCTGGGATGGGGCTTGTCTTGTATATGTGGAAGAACTGACCATGGATGAAACCTCAGACACATTTTAGCAAACAGAGTGTTAAATATAAGATCACAGTGGAGAAAATGGTTTGTTTTTATTTTTTTTCCAATATGTACACAGAGAGAGAGAGAGACAGAGAGAGAGAGAGAGAGAGACAGAGACAGAGACAGAGACAGAGACAGAGACAGAGACAGAGACAGAGAGAGTTAGAGTTACTGGTATAAAAAGGGGGGAAAGTCTTGCAAAATCAATCTTTACAGATTTGGTAATATTTGCAGATCTGGCAAATATTGCAGATCTGCTTATATTTAGAACACATCACTGTTGGCTTCCTGTTCTCCCAGGATGGGGTCCTAAGGTCTTGAGAAATTGGGCTGATACACAAAACATGTATATATTCTAATTCTCTCTGTCTCTCTCCATAGATAATTTTTATTCATTATTAAGCATATTGATAACTTAGTTTCCTATAATGTATACATGCTTGCATGTTTCTGTGTATATGCATGTGTCTGTATGTCTTTGTGTCCATGTATACATGTATGTTCAATCACATGTCTTTATATATATATATATGTGTGTGTATTTAGTTGTTCAAAGCAAATCTTAACAACACTGTTCAACTTTAGTTCAGATAAGAAGACGCCTCTTATCAAGATGGCATGCCTATGTCTTGTGTCCCTGATTGCCTTATTCAATTAAAAATTTATGCCACAAACATTAAAACTTTATAATAAATGTTATTTTAATCTATGCTTATAATCCAATATTCTATTTATTGTTTAGTTTCCCTTACAATGAGCAAAAGAGAAAAAAAATACTTGTCCAAAAGACACAAGTATCTGTTTTTTTTTCTGTTCTATTCTTTGCTTCAGATTAATTCATTGACATTCTGATTTTATGCATTGGTCTCTGTAAGACTAGCTAATGGGAGTGTGCCCATGAGAAATTATTTTACACTTAGTGAGGGGAAAAATATAAGACCAAAAACTTGACTCTGGACTAATAAATTCTCACTTCTGAAACCTTTTGAAGAAAGCTATAAGCTACTTCTAAATATATCATTTTCAGTAATACATGTTTTAGTCTTTTTAAAAAATATACAACTTGCAAATGTAATATGTAAATGTAAATATGTAAATATATTCTGGATATTAATCTGCTATCCAATAATAACTGTCAAAAATTCTCTCCCATTCTTTGGGCTTCCTCCTAACTCGATTGATTATTTCTATAGCTGTGCATAAACTTTTTGGTTTAATGAAGTCATACTTGTTGATTCTTGCCCTTAATTCTTGGGCAAACAGAATCCTACTCAAAATGTTCTTACTTGCACCTATTCCACATGGGTACTATGGTGGTCTGAATAAAAATAGCTCCCAAAGGGCCAGAGGAAATGGCACTGTTAGGAGGTATGGCCTTGATGGGGTAGGTGTGGTTTTTTTTTGGAGAAAGTATGTCACTAGTAGCTGGGCCTTAATGACTTAAATGCTCAAGCCATACCACCAGTTAGACATTCACTTCCTGTTTGCCTACCCTTCTGGGTGTAGAACTTACAGCTCCTTTTACACTACCATGTCTGTCTCTATGCTGCCATACTTCTCACCAAGATGATAATGAACTAAACCTCTGAAACTGTAAGACAGACCCAATTAAGTGTTTTCCTTTATAAGAGTTGCTAGGGTCATGATGTCTCTTCACAGCAGTGAAACCGTAAGACAAATTTGCCTACCAACTTCAGTGTTTCCCATTTCACATTGAAATCTTTCATCTATTTGGAGTTAGTTATTGTGGAAGGTAACAGATACTGTTTGAATTTCATTCTGCTGTATGTAGACATGCAGTTTTCCCAGAACTACAGATGATATCTTTTTTTTTTCCAGTGTATATTTTTGGCTATATCAGACCCAAAAGCTTCTTCCCTGAGGACTGGCTTTCATGATACCAGATAGCACCATGTGTGCTTCTGAAGGAGGGGAACGACCAAAAGTCCTACCTACACATCAACAATCAGCATGGCAAAATAACCCTAAGGGGCAGTGGTGGCACACATACCTTGGCAGTAACCAACTTTTTGGGAAGTCATGTGTACTTGACCTAAGAAAAGTTGCTCCAGAGGCTAGAATGCCACCTATACATTCAAAACCACCCAATATGCCAGCATAATTCATATGAGAAGGTAACAGTGGTTATGAGTAGGACTAAATGTCCATCTCAAAGCTAGCATCAGGGTAGGATCAGCACAAAAATAGATCCTAGAAAGAAGAGCTAGCAATCTTGAGGAATGTGCCAGCAAAGGGAACTAGTCTCAGAGGCAGAGAGAGCAAAGAGAACTAAGGGCAGACAAGAGGGGAGAGGCCATGCTGCCCTTAGGAACAGAAGCCCTGTCAGATCGATGAGATCCAAAACCAATCCTTCATCTGTTCCTTGGAACTTTCTATTGCCATAATGAAGCACCCCATATTTGAACCTGAGAGAATACTCAAGTTCTGCGGTGGTTTTTCCCTATGGAACATCTCTCAGCATTTTTAAATTCTCATTATTGAAGATGGGAGTTACCACTATTATCTAATCAGGAAAGAGGACGGATACAACTAAGTGTTCCACAGTGCTCCCCCCCATAGGAACTATTCGCTACCCCTCACCCCAAAGTATACCTAACTGAGAAAGTATGGTTTAGAATACTCACTTCTTTTATACTTTCTTCTTTTGCACTTGGGCTGAGAAAGTGTTAAAAAAAAAAAGTACTGGCTCACATTACCCTCTATTACTATGATTTAATATTTATTATATATTTTATTATTCATAGAAATTTCTAGTAACAAGAAAGCCATGCTAATGATGAAGAAATCGGGAAAGTTACTAAATTTATAAAGCAGGTCACAGTGTCTTCATGATTATGATTAGCAAATAGCACAAGGGAATTTGGCAAAAATTTTCACACGGCACTTGATTAAATCCACTCTTCTGTGAAGGTGAACTGGAATGCCTGGATATATATATATTCCCTCTAGACAGTGAGGCAAACGTTGATAAATTCACCCAGAAACTGTATAAGTATATGGAACCCACTTACTACAACCTTGATAAACTACAGAATACTGCATGTGCTTGTTCAAAATTGGCAAACTGAGGTATGGTTGCTAAGGTGGTACTCATGAAATTGGAGTCAGTGTGCTGGTCATCCAGCTTATAGAAGATAGATGTGGACGATATATCCTCACCAATGGAATCCTTAGGGGCAGAATAAGAGGATAATAACAAGAAAATACTCTGAAATTATTTCTTGAACAGGTAGAAGTAAGCTACATAAGTCTTGGCCATGATTGTTCTTTTCAGCTGGCCTTGTGATGAGAGATGCTGTGTCCTTTATTGCTGCCAGCATTGTGGGGTACATAAAGCTTTGTCAGATCTGTGAGGCAGATGGGTTCTCTCCTCATCTCACCATAAAACCTCTATTCTACAGAACACAATAAGCATAATTAGGGAAGACAGATGGGGTGAGCCTGCCAATGCAAAATGTGCCCCTCTATTTCAAATTCTTCTCCCTGAGGACGGTTCTCATCTCAAAATGTCTTCTTATAAATTCCTGGGAGCATGTAACAAACAGCTCTTACCTAGCCCTCCTGCTAAGCCCTTCTCAGGGTCTCAGATTCCCTCTCTGAGCATACACTGAGTTGAAAATTAATTCATTCTGTCAGTGACCTAGCAAGGAGGAAAAAGAAGACATTTCTGCCCAGCTACTGTAGCTTCTATTCTTACTGCAATGCAAACTGCAAGTCAAGCATTTCCCTGGTATTTCAAATGGCAGCGTTCTGCTTGTCTGCACTTGCCAACAAATTATCTTCATGACTCTTTTAAGGATTTCTATCTTTGGTCTCCTGCCCTTTGGACCTTCGTACTCTCAGGTCCCATCTTTTCTCCATGCATCCCTTACTTGAATATGATTCCTGTAAGCCTGAGTACACTTACATCCCTAGAGTTTATGAGTTAAACTGTTGCACATAAACCCAGTTATGCACAAAACAGCAAAGAGAGGAAAAATGAATAACTTGGATGTAGAATGTCACTTTTATATAAAAACAGCAAAGATCAGTGCCATGAATAGAAAAACATAAACAAAATAAGAAGTAGGAAAATATGAATAAAGCATTCTCTGGGCCAATCTAGAAAACATATACAAGCATACACCCATCCTTCAAACACTGAATAATTCACTGTGGGTAGATGGTCATAGTTTAATGAGAGACGATGCTACCATATAGCCAAAGATTAGCAAATGTATTACAGAGAGGATCCAAGCTATAAATGTCTTAAGATTTGCAGTTGATAAAGCCTATATTTTAGCCATTGAGTTACGTGGGAGAAGAAAGAGCTTTAATTAAAAAAAAATAGAAATAGGTGAGTATATTAGCTATTTTTCTGTTGTAATAAAATATTAGGAATGAAAGCAAGTTATAGAATAAAGAGGTCATTCTGTCTAAAGGGTCTGGAGGGAGAGTCTATACTTGTGGGAAAAAAGGCAGCCATGGCAGCAGGAGCAGGAAGCTGGCCGATCACGTTTCATCTCCTTCCAGGAAGCAGAAAGAGCAGGAAATGGGTGGGGGAATAAACTCTCAAAGCCCACCCTACCCCTTCCTTGTGATGTACCTCCTCCATCAGGGTTTCACCTCCTGAGAATTCCTTAACCTCTCAAAACTACACTTCCAACTGGGGACCAAGTATTCAAAACCATCAGCCACCACTCTAATCATGTTTATTGTGAAACACCACATGGATGGGCTTTAATAAACATTCATATGGATGCTGAAATTCAGATTTTAATTCATTTTTCACATTTCACAAGATAGTATTCTTTTGATTTTTTTTTCAGAAATTGAAACTCATTCCTCATTCTCAGCTCAGGGGTACAAAGGGCCAGAGGATGGACTCATGTGCCACAGTTTGCTGTAACCTACTGGAGTTTAGGCATATTTTGCTTATAAAATGGTTCTCAGAATATTTCTCTGAGAATCACAGCTTAGGAATCCCCAGTTTTCCTCATGTTGTTTGTTGAGCCACCTCCCCCTGATCAGTCATCTAACAGTCTGTACGTACTGCTTCTTTCTAGAAAGGAAGAAAACAAAAGGACGCATTTGCAGAACAGAGTTGGCTCTTGTGGTACATTAATTAGTTGATTTTCAGATATAAATGAGTCTCATGTTTGTCCCTTACCTGCTCCCCCCTCCACCAAGTTCCTATAACCATTCAAATTTCTGCCATCTCAGAGCTAAAGGAACAAAGGTAACAGAGGTGATGGCAATCATTAAATTCACAGATGAGACAAGTCAACCAAAATCATTACTGTAAGTTCTAGCACATCACATCATTACCTGCTCAAAAGAAGTCCAAATTAAGACAGGATAGGAGCCCAATTAATCTATCTCTAGGCTCGTCAATGGTCATAATAAGACATAAATTGAGACTATAAAACTTTAGAGTTTCCCAAACTACACAGACAAACAGAGAAATGAAATGTGCTAAGGATGTAGGTGGGAGAAGGAATATGCCAATAATAGAGAGAGAAGAAATACCTAATAAACACATAGATGATGACAGAAATATGCAAGGGTTAGTCTTTCCAAGCTAACTGAAGCTTAACTGTTCCCAAAAGAAATACATAATAAATGAAAATGAACTTAGTCTTTGCCAAACTCTGAGAATGTTGGCCAGTCAATCATAGAATAATATGAAGGTCCTAATTTCCCAGACCACAGCAGGTAAATGATAAAGATGGGGTCCATTACTTATTTTCTATCATTCTTGTCTTCCCAAAATGTTGGGCCACATTTATATGAATCTTGTATTTTTAACATGAGTGAAGCTTTGGTGACTCTCCTTTAAATAAATTGCCAGTGTATCTGACCTCAAAGCACTTCAGATACAGCGTTCTGAAACCCGGAATTAGAGTTGGGGAAGAGTGTAAGTAAGTCAGTAAGTAAATAAATAAATAAATAAAAATAAAATTCTAAAGGAGCTAAAGAGATCTGCAACCCTGTAGGTGCAACAACATTATAAACTAACCAGTACCCCGGAGCTCTTGACTCTAGCTGCATATGTATCAAAAGATGGCCTAGTTGGCCATCACTGGAAAGAGAGGCCCATTGGACACGCAAACTTTATATGCCCCAGTACAGGGGAACGACAGGGCCAAAAAATGGGAATGGGTGGGTAGGGAAGTGGGGGGGGAGGGTATGGGGGACTTTTGGGATAGCATTGGAAATGTAATTCAGGAAAATACGTAATAAAAAAATATAAAAAAAAAAAATGGTGACAGAGCTGAAAGTAAAACCTAGACCACGGAATCCAATTAGATGTGGAACAAATTGTTTTACTTCCTTTGTCATGAGTCAAGGGAATAGCCAGAGCTTGTTAGCCTGGCAGGGATCAGGTCCCTCTCTAGCCAAAGAAACTTCTTTTAGAATGGGATTTAACACAGAATGCCAAAATGTGAAGGTGAGGGTAACTAACTACATCAGGAGCCCTTATCACACTGTCTCCCTGGGGCACCTCTAGGACACCCTGGGGCACCCTAACAGGGCTCTGTCCCAGAACTGTGAGACTCTGTCACAGAGAGCTGTGAAGCACTCTGCTCTTATAAATAAGGGAGCTGTAGTAAAAATGAATAAAGCTAAGCAAACAATGAACATAAATAGTGACTATACACAGTACTCAAAGAAGACCACATGGCTGCACAGCTTGAAACGGCACAAAGATAAAGTCTCAACACAAGGGACTGGACTGGTATTTCTCTTCCAATTGCAACTCCTTATGCATCAGCATTTTAGCAAAATTCATGGAGATAGATACCCAGTCACCAAACTTTTCTGCCCCTTGATATCATACAAGAAGTGGTTTCTGCTCTCTAAGCCCTGACAATCAACAGAATAAACTTACCTAAAACCCCAAAGAGACCATTCCCTTGGCCTTTCCCAAGTGTGTTCTTAGTGGTCGTTGCCTCCACCATTACATTATTAGCAGTCTCCATGTTGTCCAAGAAAACCAGAGAAGCCCTCCAAAATAGGCTGAGAGAGACAGTAGCAAGTTCATACCATGAATTTACACAACACGAATAAATGGAAGCTAATCCCAATGTCTATCTGACAAAATGTTACCACTCCTGGATGTTCAGCAGGGGCTGTGTAGTGGGCATAAAATATTTTTAGTTGAAAACCCAGGGCTCATATCTGCCAGTGCCTCCCAGCTCTGTCTGGGTGCTCCCCACAACTTACATCATTTGGTACAGCATCCAGTATATAGACAGAATTCCATCGGGAATGATAAGCACAGAGAACAGCCAAGGGATCATCTTAGTTGAACTTAAGACCAAACACACCCAGATTGGCCACAGAATACAGTCACAGAGGCTGCCATGATGGTTCTAGAACAGAAAATCTGATTTCCCTTGATCCTTACATATAGAAAGAATCTAGCTTTCAATAAACAAGCAAAACAAACAAACAAAAGCAAGATCTTGCTATATAGTCAAGGCTGTCCTCAAACTCACTGTGTAGATCAGTCTGGCCTTGAACTTTATACCCACCTACCTCAACCTTCCAAATACTAGAATGACAAGCATATGCTACCATACCCAGCTCACAATTCGCAGGACCAAACCTTGAGTTTCATCGAGTGGAATCTTCCCTAAAGTGCACAGAAGAGCTCAGTCCAAGCTCGGGTTCCATGTGCAGTGTCCATAGATACAGATGGCAGGTTTGTCTCAACCTAGCTTTTACCACAACAGAATTGCAGATGCGCAGACAATGAAATTTGCTCTAACTCGTTCCTATCTTCACAAGTTGAATCCTAGTAAACATTGGAGGTGTGGGAGTGGAACTGATAGCACAGTGATCACACTGGAAAAAGTCCTAGAAATGAGAAGTGTTTCAAACTCTGCCTAAGTCCACACCTCTCCAAACAGCAAACATATCTCTTAAGACTAAACCTCCTAAATAAGGCAACCTATCCAGATCCTATTCAGATATGGTAGATCATGTGGTCCAGTCCCTCTGCCACCTCCCTTCCTTCCAGGACTACCATTTGTTCTGAGTCTCTGCTCCCCTTTCACAGCTAGCTAACACTAGTACCAGGTCTCTCTGCAAGTACTCTGAAGGCTTCCTTATAGCATAGCCCACCACGGAAGCAAAAGCTCTCTTATGCATTCATTGAACTGTGCATGCTAGTTTCTTAGGTCATCTCTAAGGGCAAAAATGACTCAAAGACAGCTGCATCACCAAAGCCCATTTCACCATGGGTGACAGATCAGAAAAGCGAGAAATCTAGAACACACTGCACAGCCTGTAGCAACTTCACACATTAGAGAGTGTCCTTTCCAGGTATCTCAGTTGGCTTATGTTCCTTACATCATCTGACCAGGCTGTTTTTCTTGACAGTGGGGTATGTGTCATCTTCATCTTTGTGATCTCCATGGGCATAAGAAGGAATCTTTTAAAGGTTCAGTGGGTTGCAATGAACTGCCAAGCAATACTCATATGCTATTTTCCCAACCCTCAGGCTTGCTGTGCCTGTACATACCTGATTCTCATAGCATCACCTCCTGCAGGACCCCAGCTCCATGGTCCAGATTGCTGACATGCAGTTTCCTCCAAAAGAGCATATTAACTCTCCTCTCCAAACAGCTTATCTGTTACCTCCAGAAGACCTTCCCAACTCCATCCTACTTTGGGCCAAGTCAGAGGCCCAGCGCTCCTCCCTTTTTCTTCTCTTCTCTTCTCTTCTCTTCTCTTCTCTTCTCTTCTCTTCTCTTCTCTTCTCTTCTCTTCTCTTCTCTTCTCTTCTCCTTTCCTCTCCTCTCCTCTCCTCTTCTCTCTTCCTCTTCCTCCTCCTCCTCTTCTTCTTCTTCTTCCTCTTCCTCATCTTCTTCTTCTTCTTCTTCTTGATCTTCTTCTTCTCCCCCTCTCTCTCTCTCTTTCTCTCTCTCTCATTCTATGCAAAGATGCTGCACTCTATGAAGCTAGTGATGTATGATGGACTTTTCTTGTGGAAACAACACACACACACACACACACACACACACACACACACACACCTACTTACTTACCTTAAATAGGGAGCCTACAACCAACCAAAGTACAAATAGCATCAAAGTCCAGCTTGGTAAACCAATGAATTTTATTGGTGTTACTTATAAGAATATAGGTGAGGGATTAGTTAAAAGAACAGAAATGACTCAAAGATAGATGCATCACCAAAGCCCACGCCAAGGACAGATGACCAAGCTGGAAACCTGGGGCACACTGCACAGCCTACAGAAAGCTAAACAAGTTGGAGAGTATACGTTCCAGGTAGCTCATTTCACCTAAGCCTCTTTCAAGCTACTTGGCTGTTCTCTGCTTCATCCAGGTCTCCCAGTCTTCTTTTGCAGCTAGTTTTGTCTGAGAGTGACTCTCAGAAGTCTTTACTGCCTACTCTTAGGAAGAAGAGATGTAGTAAATCTATTCGATTTCAGAGACTTCCTGAAGCTATTTTGAGTAGTTCTTTTTGTCTTAAGGAGCTTCCCTACAGATGTTTCAATCTCAAAATGGGAGATTATCACTTCAAGGGCTCAAATTGGAATTCATTTGGGCACCTAGAACCAAACCACAGTGATTCTCATTTCATTGCTCTAGGAACTAGCACCTGGAAGCTAAACAGAAGAATGATGAGATCAAACCTACATAGGAAATTTGAGACTGTTCTGATCTACATGATGAACCCAATCTCAAATAAATTAATAAATAAATAACAAATAATACAAATAAAGATATTTTATTGTTATTATTTTAATTATATCCAATTTTACTCCACTATTATACTGTAATTGTATTGCATTTACTCCACAGATTTTCTGAATAGTCAAAATATGAAAAATTTTGAGTGTGGGCATCTTCAATCAGTTAGAGGTTGCTTACTGGAACATTTTATTAAGAAAGGCTTGATGATAACTCTAAGCTTAGTGGAAATACTGGCAATGGATTATTTCTCGAGGGTATTTGTTACACCTCACTTTACTCCACCAATGGCAAGATGGTGAATGGTTTCACCTGAGTCACTCACTATAGACTAACAGAGGAAATGGACAGCAGTGGCAGATTGTAGATAGAGACATTTCACAAGTACACAAAGCTATGTTTTCCACAAGTGGTGTATGTCTCTGCTAATCAACCCTACTCGTCCTCTCTCTAGCCTGCTCTCTAACTAGAGGCTAACATGTATGTTATTAGGAGTGTGGCTTGTGTGTTCTCTGTGGTGAGCTTTGACCATTGAACACCCTCCAGAAAATGTGATTGAGGAAACAACGTCAGTATTTCCCTGGACATCTGCCTGCAGGGTTGCCTCAGGCTGACTCTATTCCTTGAGTAAACATTATCCCTGGCTGTCCTCTATGAGCACCACTGACAAAAGCTCTGAAGTGCACTATACCTCACTGGTTCTCTTCACTCACTCTTGAACTAATAATTCCTTTAAAAAATAAACCACATCAAGCTATATTATTTGATAATTATAAACCATATTTATATCCACAGGCCTACATATGTTGGACAGCTATCTTTGTACACAGAGGAGGATTCATGCACATCAGGGAGGGATGCAGTGGTCTAGAGAGTGCATGGATAGGTATCATATCCATTTCATCATCTACCTTGGCTACTGAGCTACAATCCAGACCTGTCCTTTGCAAAGGAGTATGACTGACTGAGTAGCTCTAGACATTAAACACCAGTTTGACCTGAAGGACTTTCCTGTTTCAATGGCTGGGAAATCCAGACTCAAATTTTGTTATCTGAATGTCAGTGAGACTGAACAGTAAAATATGAAGAGACCACAAAGAATATGAAGGACAGTGTAGCCTGCCCTTCTTACCTGGAGCTGTCTGTATCATTATTCCAGGTCCCCAAACCTGGTAGAATTTTGACATCTCTGGTACTTATTTTTTTAACAAATCAAAGACACCTCTATTCAGTGGTATAAGAACCTCCCCCAAGTGTCGGGCAGTGGTGGCGCACGCCTTTAATCCCAGCACTTGGAAGGCAGATGCAGGTAGATTTCTGAGTTCAAGGCCAGCCTGGTCTAGAGAGTGAGATCCAGGATAGCCAGGGCTATGCAGAGAAACCCTCTCTCGAAAAACTGGAAGGAAAAAAAAAAAAAAAGAACCTCCCCCAAGACATGATTAGCAGCAAAGATAAAATCAAGAGATGTGAAACCACAAATGTGCCCCCTCCCCAAAAAAACACATTAAGTTAGGGTGTCCGTTGATGTGAAGAGACACCAAGACCAAGGCAATTCTTAGAAAGGATAACATGTAATTGGGACTGACTTACAGCTTCAGAGGTTCATCCCTTTATCATCATGATGGGAGGTGTGACATCATGGAGGCAGACATGGCGCTAAAAGAACCAAGAATTTCACATCTTGATCTAAAGGCAGCCAAGAGGAGACTGTGACACACTGGCCAGACTTGAGTATATATATAAGACCTCAAAGCCCCACTTTGATAGTGACACACTTCCTCTAACAAGGCCACACCTCCTTCAATAAGGCCTTCAATATCTCCTAATAGTGCCACTTCCCATGGGCCAAGCACATTCAAACCACCACACACACCTTTAATCTACTGGGTCCTTGTCCCTGAGTGTTTCTTTCAGTGACTTTGTGATCATGCACTAAGCAGTTGGACATTAAAAACTTCACTGGAATAAGGCATTTCTTGAGGGAATGGAGGCTGCTCAGAACCAGTAAGCTTTTCCCCAGCATTCAGTAATAAGGCCTCCAGAGCCAGCATGGGCAGCGCAGAGTGCTACAAGCTGACCCTTTCCTGCACAAAGGAAGCTCGTAAAACATCCAACGAGAAAAGGCAGAACGAGAGATACCTCTGAGAAGACAGGTTGTGAGGGAGCAATCAGAAACTATTTAGGGGAAGAAAAGAAAGAGGAATTAGGGCCTCAGGCCTCTAGCCTTTAAGCAGGAAGAACACTAAAGCACACCCCAATTTCATTTCAGTCAGACCCCTTTTAAGCTTCCCCAACTCTGCAATTCACTGTCTTCAATAGCCTTTTCATCTCTCAAGGTCCAACTCAAATGCCTTCCCCTCTGTGGAGGCTTTCTACTCCCAGAAAGAATTAACCATTCTTTTCTCTGCACACTTAAAGCATGTCAGCCCTCGCTGGTTACTTGTACTTTGTAAGATATATATGCCTTTGCCTCCCCCAAATGGTTTGTGAGCTCACTAGTGGCAGGGATCTGCCTTGGGAATCTCTGAATAAAAGCAGGCCCTGGATCAGAGTAGCTGATTGTAGAAATATTCTCTGAGCTTATTAATTATAGACTTTTGATATCAACAGGGCATTGAGCATCCTTTCTCACCTGCTCACCCTAGCTCTTTTTCCCATTGGTGGGAAAATAAAGGAATCTATAGTACACATAGAGCTGATTGATTTCTAGCCCATCTTGCATGGATACCCCCAAAAGTGAAACCAGAGACAAGGGCTTATGGGAGTACGTATGATGATGGATAACAAAGAGTAAAATTAAAAAGCAGAAATAAGCTGTGTCATCAAGCCAATTCCTTCTTGAGTTACTGGGTTTCTCTCTCATTGGGCTCACTCTGAAGAAATTCTCTATAGTCATTACTTAAAATATTCCATGTGGCAGATGATGGGGAGAATTAATCCATATACTTACTAGTTACCCACTGGTCAAAGGTTGTGGACTTTTTCCCTTTACATTTTTAGGTATGTAGCTGATTGAGCAAGAGTGTTTCTGTAGGTACCCTGTGAGAAGCTGGTAGAGATGCCACAGAACAAAAAGCAAGTATGGAAAGCATAGTTGAAATAGGGCAGGTCAAGTGACAGCTGAGCACAGCTGGTTGCCACAGCAACTACATGAGAAAGTTGAGTCAACAGAACAGGAGGCAGGACTCAAGAAGGGCCTAGCATAATCACTCACCTTAGGATAATTTTTATCAGCCCTGATTTTTACACACCCTGTTAGAGAATAAGCCAAACTAATCCTAGGATTATAACTGTTGTTATAAAACATCAGGTTATATAACTAGAATTTTCCAAATCCTTGCCACCTGAGTACAGTTATGATAAACACTTGGTTTTCTATCGCATTGACCCTTAAGAGTATTTGTTCCTAACATTACCAAGTCAAAGCCTCTCGATGCCTAAATGGCACGTTTCTTTCCCTGTCCCTATACTAGAGCCCCACTATGGATCAAAGAGAAATGCAAAGATGTTTTTCCCCAAGGTCACATTTTAAGCAGAGAACATGTGTGCTGTCTACTTCAGTCTACAGCACAACCATAAAGATCACTTCCTCAGCTTCAGCCCTAGTCCAGCCAACTTGCTTCTTTATCCAGTGCCATTCTTCAAATCTCTACAAGCAGTACAAACAACATACTTTCATGCAAATGAACTCCAAAAAATCAGGGTCTCAGTCCATCCTAACAAAGTAGCAGACATGCTCAGGCAAGTCTGAACTCCAGCATGTCCACAGTAAACCCGGGCTACTGCCTAACTATCAAAGTAACTATTTGACTGTTTCTACAGGCCAGGGATTCTATGCATTGTGCCTAAGAATCTTGAGGGTCCTAACGTTTGAAACCTAAAACCCCAAGACTTTTTGGTTGTGTTTTCCCTCCTGATTTAAAATTATCTGATTCAATGTCCTGAGCTGGTTTCCACATAACATTCTGACGCTTTACTTTAAAGAGGAATGTTTTGATTTTCCTCTGTCACCATTGTTCACCGAGAGGTGTACCTATCCTATAAGCCCCATGTGCCAAGACCAACTCAAAAGTACAGTCTCATCAAGTATATTTTTAATATGTTTAAGCATGCTACCATTTTGTTGTTCTATTTGAACAACGACGGGGAAAAGCAAAAAAAAAAAAAAAAAAAAAAAAAAGAGGGAAAGACAACTAATAAGATAAGGTGGTATATTGACAGCTGAGATCTTGTGTGACATCTGTGGGTGGGTCTGTAACTCCGAGATTAGACTGTTCCCATTTCAAAAGCACCATCCATGAACTCTGTCAATCAGCCACTCACTCGTTCATACTTAATGTATTCCCTCCCCACCAGTCCCTCAAAAAATAATTTTAAAGATGGTGCTGAGGAAACAAGGCATAGCTCACGCACATGCATGTGAAAGGCAGCACTCTCCCCCTGACTAACTTGCAAACTGAGCTTGGATTTTTATCGGCATTTGCTGTGCCTCACTTCTACAAAAGAATTCAATTTATTATTCTCCTTGGACTTCAAATAAAAAAAAAATAACATCAAAGTCTAGCAGAAAATAAAAGCTCTGCTTTAGACATTATTTTGTTTCCCTCATCTAAGTAAATATTTGCACTTGCTGGAGGAGCTTATGCTGATGTGTCTGCAAATTGGATGCAGTTTTTTTTTTCTCTCTCCAAGACACTAAGTTGCTGGGAACAAAAGAGCACAAAGCAAAATTCCCCTGTGTTCTCTTCCAAGTGACCTCCAGCCCACTGTGCAGATGACATGTGTAGAAGGAAGATGATTTGGTCTCCATGGAAGCTCAGTTTGTGGACTCTGTCTTGGCAGATTGACAGCTGTGCTAAATGATGTTGAAATTACATGTAATAGATTTTAGATTATGACTATTGTCCTCTAGGGACTAGAGAGCCCCACACAGTGAGAGAGGACTCTAGTTATCTTCTTAAACCTCATTCCAGAGTAAAAAAGGCTTGGTCTTTTCTTGTTACAACTTGACCTACCTGTTTATTGGGGGAAGTAGTGAGCACCAAAGGAACTCAGCTAATTTGAAATCACAGATTCAGCATGACACTGTCACCATTTCATGAAATGAAATGGACTTGACTGTGTTTAATACAGGCCTCAATGCTATCTTTTCTCCAATTCAAAGCTAGTAATTGCTAAAATGCTCTGATTTCCAATACTATAATAGTAAAATTAACATAGAATTAGCCCAAATTGGCATTTAAATTCCACCCTTTGTACAACTGGTACACTGATTTATTGGCAAGTCCAGCTCACATTCTCTTCTGTTTGTATAAAGGAGACTGGGACTTGTATGCTGGTGACCAACTGGGACAAAAGAAGACAATGATGCAGTTGTCCACTGCAAGGAACTGGAACAAACAAGCAATAACTGTCCTGAACCTGAGAACACCTGAGATGGACCCCCAAAAATGACTGGGAAAGCTCTGAGGAAGAACGGGGTTCCTGAGTGAAGACATAGAAGTGTAACTTCTGGGGGAAAGTAGGGTCATAATATTGCCATAGTTGGACCCAAAGACCCAGAGGTTGAGGTCACAGCTTAGACTGACTGCCTAGGCCATAAAGTAGGGTTTTTTTGTTTGTTTGTTTGGTTGGTTGGTTGGTTTTTTCTTTTTTTTTTTTTTTTTGTCACAGTACAATATAAAATAAGTCATATCGTGTTTTGTTCAGGTTTTTGTTTTTGTTTTCCATTTAGGATAGTGTTGGTCTGTTTGTTCTATATCTAAACCCTCTGCTCAAATGACTTGACGATCTAGTCAGTAAACAGGCATTTTACAAACCAACTGGACAGAGGAGTAAGGAAGAATCAGAAGGAGAAAATAATTGAGGAAGATTTTTATTTTTCATCAGAATATGAAATAGCATTTCATGTTCATTTGCTCCAGTAAATCTGACCACCACCCAAAATAAAGTGTCAGTCCCAGGGATAAGACAGGCGTCCTCTCTTAAGAAAACACAGCAAGCACGAACATTGTTTCCAGAAAGACACTTCAGGAACCCTGATACAAACAAGCATGACTGCCCACGATGTCATCCAGCCTTACCCAGGACTAGCAACAGCATCCTGCTATGTCTGTGGTTACAATTACCCAGGTGACTTGTGTACACTATGATTCACACTGAGCTGAGATGGCTGTACCTTTCCTGTAAACATATTGGTAGAGGTACACATGTACAACTTAGAGCAAAGAATTCTGTACTGGAGGTAGTAGTGCCCCCTTCATTTCTTCCTTTTCCTTTAAGAGACTTCCCAAAGTATAGGAGCATATTTTGCATAAGAAGTAAGGAAAAAAACAAAGAGCATACATGCATCTGTTTAGCATTTACAAAAATAACAGCAGGACAGATCAATCAGAAGACAGTGGACCAGGCTATTTACAAAGTATGAGATCAAAGAACGTCTGGAAGGGATTCAGGGGTGGACCACTTCCCCCAAGCACAGGCTAGTGAAGTTTTGACATAGCACTTTAATGTTAACATGTTAAAATTTTTAAAAGGAAATCAACAATGACACAAAGAGGGAAGAAAAATCCTGAAACCCAAAGCAACAAAGCAAATGAACCAATTATATCTTAACTAAATACCATAAACAGGTGACAGAGAAAATAGAATAGAGCATTGATCCAAGTACTTTATTGGCTTGGCATTTGACTACCCCTGGTCATAGACAGACTTAGAATAAGAAGAATAACTAATAAATCTGAATCCCCAACATCTCACTCTCTCTCTCTCTCTCTCTCCGTCCCTCTCCCTTCCTCTCTCCCTCTTCCCCCTCTCCATCCCCGTCCCCCTCTCGCTCTCCCCCTCCCCCTCTCTCTTTCCCTTCCACCTCTCTGTGATTGTGTGTGTGTGTGTGTGTGTGTGTGTGTGTGTGTGTGTGTGTGTAAGCTCACACAAGTAACAAATGCAAAAGAAAGTTCACCAGCACCCAGAAATGAAGAAGGACCATAAAGCTGAATATGTAATCTGATGAAATCAGAGTAAGGTTTATCAGCTAGTGAGAGGAAGAAACTTAGCCCACAATACCCAAGGAAGAGAGTAGAAACTAGGACCATAAAACCAGGGTTCCTGAAGGGATGTCCCTCAGCAAAGAACCTAACTCTTATTTTATAGGCAAGGAACTAACAATAAAAGCTCATCTTTATGGGGAAAAGACTTCATACTAGAAGCAGAAGGCCTTGGCCAATTCCACATACATATATAGAGCCTGAATTTCTACTCCCTATATGCTCTGGGCATCTGCAATGAATAGATTGCTGTAAAAATGAGTACCAAAATAAGTGATACCCTGAGTCTTCCAGAAAACAAAAATACAAAACTGTTCAAAACAAGCTTTCCAAGACACAAAGAAAGAGTCCTTTCTAAAGCAAACACACACACACACACACACCACCACCACCACCACCACCACAGAAAGCAGTTACTGTGAGAAGGGATCTACAGTTATACAACAGAATAGACCTTAAATAATACTACTAATGACAAAATAAGAAAACTCTGAAACACAAGGAAGAAGGTCCTATGAGAGTGGAGGAGAGATTGATAACTTTGAAACTGACCAATGAAAACTTCTGATTGAAATGAGAAATTTAATAAACAGATTAAAGAATAGATTAGCGATGGCTGTTGGGAACGCCAATATGAAGAACACACACACACAAAATAAAGCAATGAGACATAAAAAAAAAAATAGGAGAAACTTAAAAATACATCTCACTGGAATTTCAAGAGTAGAGAAATTAGACAATAAGGAGAAACAATAATCAACATATAATGGCTGAGAATTTGGGAGGGCTGATTAAAAAAAATCATGAGAACATTTGTTCAAGTTCAGAGCCAAAAAACAAAAACAAACAAAACCTAGACAGCATATGCAAACCAGCTCAGTAAAGTGATGGTTTTATTTTATTTTTATTATCTTTGAGAATTTCATACAAGGTATTTTGATCATACTCTCCTCCCTCACTCTTCCCAGATCCAGCACTTTCCCTACCCAACCAAGTCCATAGTTCTGTCTTTTTAATCCCTCAAGCTAAAGCAAGCATGTCCACACACTCTTGATATGTGCCTTTACGCTGGAGTGGGGTTGACCTACCAGGGGTCTTATCATGAAAGAAAACAAATTGCTCTCCAAGCAGCTATCAATTGCTATCTGCTCCTCACTGAGGAGTCAGATATTGCCTGCTTCCCCTCTCCATGATGGGATTTTGTCTGGCTTGAGTTTGTGCAGGTCTTAAGCACGGCATCATAAATGCTGTGAGTTCATAAGTACTGCTGCCCTGCTGCATCTAGAAAACAGAGTTTCCTTGTGGTCATCCACTCTTCTAGCTTACAGTCGCTCTAGCCCCTTGTCCTCAATGAGTCTTCAACCTTGGGTGAGGAGTTAGAATATAGATGTCTCATTAGTGCCTTGATGACTTGTAATCATGACTGTGCTAATCCTGAGATACGGAGGGAAAAAAATTTTGTGGTGAAGGCTGAACAATAAGTTATAGCAAAGAGTAATTACTATTTGAAAAGGCAAAAAGTGAGGAATACGGAAAGTCAAGAGATGGAGAAACTGGTAAGGTGAAGGAATCACAAGGGCATGAGGAGAAGAGGTCACTCAAATCCAAAGAACTGGGTGGATAAGGGTATCAGAATAGCAGCAGGACCTTCTGTGTATGACAGCCAACCCCAGTGTTCAGCTGAGTGCAGAAGCCTGGGAGCAGCACCTACGTCAGCTTCCATGCCCTTAGAGCTTCTGCCAACAGCCTTACATTGAGGAGACTCAATCAGAGGCCAAAGAACAAGACACCTGCAATCCATCCATCAGCCTTCAGGAGAATATCAGTCACAGTAGCCTCCTATACCCCAACATCCTATTTTTTTCTTAGCCTTGTCCCACCTTTGTGAATAGTCCTAGATCATGTAAATAGTCAGTGTGCCATTAGCCTCCTGCCACACCAGGACAGAGGTGTGTGTGTGTGTGTGTGTGTCTGTGTGTGTGTGTGTGTTAAGAGGATAAGAAAATAGAACATTAAAAAAAAGCAAGTAGAAAAATTAGGAAACTTAAAAGTTATCATTTGAATTTAGTTTACTTATTTCTTTTTACCTACCACATAGTCTAACTCTCCTACAATAAATATAGGGTATAAATGACATACACAAAAAAATAATCTTTTAATAATATTCAGCCTGACACAGAACATAGATTCCTAATTTATTTATTAATTTGCTACTAGATCGACATTATCCCTAGCCCAGAATTCCTGCCTGGTGTCAGAAAAATAGGGGATGTATCTGGGGTAAAAATTAGAGTCATCCAAACTCAGTACTAGATAATAGCTCTTAGGTAGTGAATTATTCTGAAAGTTTATGTATATCCTTCCTTAGGCTCAGTAAAGTATAATCACCTAAAAAACTGATGTCTAACTTTGTGGGACTGACATTTATGTCTGTAAAAGACAAGGAGAAAACCCTATAAGACATAAGCTGTAGCTTATGTTTTAAATACGTGGGAATAAATTTTGAATTTTAAAAGGTTATGCTAAAATTGCCCCTCTGACTATCTAGAATGATTGAAGAAATAGCTAGGCCTTCACTTGGCCAATGCAAAAACTTGAACTGTCCTGCAGAAATCTTTGCCAGATACTTTTAAATCTATATTCATAGCTAATCATTCTTTGAAACATATCCGTAAGCTAGGACATGGGTGAAATCAGGCTTTTGATGGATTAGAAGTCAGTCTTCCCTTTATCTCTTGCTTTTGGATGTTGCTACCGGAAGTGGAACACCTTCCTTCTGAAGGCACACAGTAGAGAGTCATAGGCGGCCAGCGGGAAAGAGCGCCATCTACTGAAAGTGGATGCTACCTTGTGCTTCTGTCCACTACATTATTCAGCTCAGGCTAGTTTGTGAGAATTAACAAGATTTCAGCCAGGAATTGGAAGAACAGGAACCTATGGCCACAGGCCAAAATTTAACTAATTTAAAATTCCCAAGCCTTTAGTGAGAACTATTTGTTATTAACAATGTAATGGTATTATGCAGGGATAATGATGGATGGAAATCATTTCACTAGGCAGTCAGATACAAGTGTCTATTTCTTGGCATTTATATGAGAAACGACATCATCCCAATTCTCTAGTGAGGAGTGCATGAAGATATAAAGTCAGAAGAGTCAGCTATGAGCCTTCTGGTACTGCTGGTATCAGGGTCTGCTGCTTTCTTATACTCCTCCCACATCCCTAGAACGAGTAACCAAATCTGATCTTCATCCTTTATCTTATGTCAAAACCAATGTTGGGATGAAGAAGAGGAGAGGAGACATTGCAGCTACATATATGGTGATCTTCCATGCTGCACACACTATACTTCTGTACATGTTAAGGAGGGCAGAATAAAAGGCTCACATTTGGTAAGTCACTTCCATGAGCTCCACGGTTAGAGCAGGTCGACAAAAGATCCCTCTGATAATGGACAGAAAGCCTCTGGAGGGATTAGCAGTCAATCTCAAGGAGATAAACTACAAATGAAGCTTTTTCTTGGCACACACTCAGAATGGCATGCCAATGTGCATATATTCCACCCAGCCCCAAAATTCTATGTCAATTTACACAGTGTACATTAAACTTTGCTAAAATACAGAGCAGCATCAAAACCAGGGGACCCCAGCTTCTTAATACCTCCTTACCCAATAGACAACTGTCTCTTACTTACGTCTATGCCCTTCCTATGTAACTCCTCTCAATGGGTCCCTCTGAAAACTGGAGGGTAAATAGAAAAAGAACTCAGTGCCAACAGCAAGGTACAGAATCCGTGAAATAAGTCTAGATACCACTGTCCAAATCCTTTCCTCCTGCCCAGTTGAAGTTGCTATACCTCACACTAATTTCGTGGTTTTCCAAGCCATCTGAAGTGAATTTCACCATCCACTGTCAGGAAGCAGCTGGGCATTATGGGTGTCTAACACAAGACAAAGACCTCCCTGTTTTAATATTCTGATTCGTTATGATGTTTTCCTTGATTTTTTTAAAATAAAAATTGTTTTTATATTTTGATCAAATTTCCCCTCCCCCAAATTCCTCCCAGATCCTCCCCACTTTCCTACCCACCCAACTCTATTTTCTCTCTCCCACAAAATATCAAAACAAACAGAAGACCAATAAGACAAAAAAATGGCAAAGCAAAGCAAAAAGCTCTCCCTCTCCCAAAAATCATGGCATCCACTTCATGTTGGCCAACTATGCCTTGGCATGGGGCCTGTCCTGGAGTGTAGTTGATATACCCAGTGATACACCCGATTGGAGAAAGCTGATTTTCCGTTTGCCAGTAGCTATCAACTGCAGGCAGCTTCTTTGTTAGGGGTAGAAGCCCACGTTGATTTCCCCATCTCAGAGCTGGGACCCTGTCTGGCTTGAAACTGTGTTAGTCCTATGCTTGTTGTCACATCAAGTGTATGTGAGTTAACATGTGCATCAGTGTGATTGAACCTGAAAGACATCGCTTCCTTGGAATCATCCATCACCTCTGGCTCTTACCATTTTTGTGCCTCCTCTTCCGTGTAAAACCCTGAGGAGGGTTTTGATGGATGCATCTCATTTAGGACTGAGTGTTCCAAGGTCTCTCACTGTGGTGGTTTGAATAGGAATGCCTCTCATAGACTCCTGTGTTAGAATGCTTGCTGCAAAGGGAGTGGCACTACTAGGGGGTGTGGCCTTGTTGGAGTAGGTGTGGCCTTGCTGGAGGAAGTGTGACCTTGCTGTGGAGCAGCCTTTGAGATCTCAGCTCAAGCTCTTCGCGCAGCCTGCCCATTCAGATGTAGAACTCTCAGCTCCTGCTACAGCACCATATCTACCTGCATGCCTCCATGTTTCTCACCATGATGATAATAGACTAGACCTCTAAAACTGTAGGCCATCCCAATTAAATATTTTCCTTTCTAAGAGTTGCTATGGTCGTGGTGTTTCTTCACTGCAATGGTTAAGACACCCACTTTCTGCACACCACCCAATAGTGGGTCTCTGTTAATTCCTATCTGTAGGGATTGGGCTATGCACAGACAGGCTGGTCTCCAGTTGAGCTGAGGTCTGAACCCCAAAGGGTCATAATTCACCTTCATGATATGGCAGGCTTTCCCTTATGCTCCTGGAACTCTGGCTCCTGCCTAAGTTACTGCCCCCCACAGCCCCCACAAAGAAGCTTGGCTAAAAGTCACATAGGCAATGGGCCAAGCTTCTGACCTTCAGGCTAAACTCCTCCCCAGTTACCTGGCAACAATAAGATAAGACAGCATACTTTAAAAGATGCTGGTAGGCCCCCACCTTGCTCTCTTACTTGTCTCTCTCTTACCCCTCACTCTCACCCCCTCTCTCCTCTCTCTTTGTCTCCTCTCCTCTCTCCTCTCTCTTTGTCTTTTCCTCTCCTCTCTCTTGTCTTCTCATCTCCTCTCTCCCTCTTACTCTCTTTCTCTCTAGCGTCTCTCTCTCTCTCTCTCTCTCTCTCTCTCTCTCTCTCTCTCTCTCTCTCTTTCTCTCTCCCTTCTCTCTTTCTCCCTGCCTTTTTACAATAAATCTCTAAAACCATAGAATGTCTCTGCTCATCAAGGCCCACTGCCCTTGGAGGATGGGACAGACTTTCTCCTAATGAGCCTTTCCTAATCTCCCGTTAGAAGGCCTTCCTGTGCTCCAGTCAAGATCTGCTGCACTCACTCTCGCCGGTGCTGGGAACCTCTCTTCCCTCATCCCTTTCTCTCATAACCCCTGTGGCTTTAGCAAAGTATGTCCGAGAATACCAGGTAGGGCTGCCCCTTGCCACCCCCCAAAGAGTGGGTCAGAGGCTTAGATGCCCACCCAGGGATGTGTGGAAGGTAGATAGCAGCCCTCCCATGCCTGACAGACCAGAGAATAGGTGAAACTCTGGTGGGGTGTGGGTCTTCCCCTTCCCCCTCTTCCCCCTGGGCCCCCCTTTTTAGTTCCCAACACCTATCTAGTGCAGAAAGCTTCTCTGTTAAGAGTTGGGTTGATCTATGCGAATGGCAATATGTTCCTTTAGCAGAACAATAACATTAGGTTTTTCTCTAGAGTTGGGACCTATCTAGTCTCATGTTCTTGATAGCAGAATCAAGCATTCATTCCATCTCATGGAATGGCTCTTACATCTGATCAAAAAGGCTTGGTTACTCCCATAACATTTGTTCCACTATTCTTTTTTCTAGAATTAGACTTTGAAGAAAGCATGTATCACAAACCCAGATCAGCAGAGACCAGTGCTACCAAGCACCTTATTATCTACAACAGAACCATGAGCCAATCACAAACATACACACACACACTTCTTATTGGTACTGGAGGAAAAAAATAACCAAAGGTCCTCAGCTTTCTATGGTGACTTTAGTCCCTTCTCTGTGTCCTCGTTTCAGTCCTTACATCAGCAATTGCTGCATCTCATCTGCCTTTCTAGGCCTCTTGTCTCTCCATCTCCATTCCTTCTGCTCAGAGGAAAGAATGAGAATAAAGACTCAAAGCCCCCACATGGGGGTATATGCTGACTGTCTTAGTCGGGGTTTCTATTCCTGCACAAACATCATGACCAAGAAGCAAGTTGGGGAGGAAAGGGTTTATTCGGCTTACACTTCCATGCTGCTGTTCATCACCAAAGGAAGTCAGGACTGGAACTCAAGCAGGTCAGGAAGCAGGAGCTGATGCAGAGGCCATGGAGGGATGTTCGTTACTAGCTTGCCTCTCCTGGCTTGCTCAGCCTGCTCTCTTATCAAACCATGACTACCAGCCCAGAGATGGTCTCACCCACAAGGAGTCTTTCCCCCTTGATCACTAATTGAGAAAATGCCTTACAGCTGGATCTCATGGAGGCATTTCCTCAACTGAAGCTCCTTTCTCTGTGGTAACTCCAGCTGTGTCAACTTGACACAAAACTAGCCAGTACACTGACTTTTACTGTATCTCTCTCCCCACTAATGTCCATGCTTTAATCTGTATTAAAACCTTCTTTTACTGAACTCCAATCTTGCTTTATAAAAACAATACATACATAAACTCCTTTTTTTGTCTCCTCCCCTGACTCTGCCACCTAGTTGCTTTACTCCTTCACCCTGCTTTCTTACAGAACCCAAGACTACCAGCCTATGCCTGCCACTGCCCACAGTGGGCTGGGCCCTCCCATATCATATAAAAGTTAACAAGGATTGTAGTCATATTATATTATGGACAATAAACAATGAAAGAAACAGAGAAACAAAATGACTACTGATTTTAATACATATGACAGCACAAACAGATAGCATGGGTTGTTTCAGAAATAAATAAATGAATAGGAACCAGCAATGAAAATAACAGGCATAAGAACAAAAGGAATTGAACTCTTATATTTATGGCTGTGAGCCTAGCCTTTATTGACTGAGCCATCTAATCCCTTACCCCTAACTGGCCTGCCTTGTCTAGACTCAATAAGAAAAGTTCTGCCTAGTCTTACTACAATTTAATAGGCTAAGGGGGTTGATATCTATGGGAGGCCTCCTCTTCTTTAAGGAGAAAGAAATGGGTTGGGGAGGGGAGGTGAGAGAAGGTGAGAGAAGGGGACTGTGAGAAGGGGGAGAGGAAACTTTGATCCAGTATGAAGTAAATAAATTAATTAAAATATCAATACAATTGCACAAGAACTATACAGCAAGACCCTACTTCAAAAATGATAACAATATGAAGGGTTTAAATATGCTTTCTATTTATACATATGTAAATTAAAATACAGGTGCCCCTTTCTTAAACACTATTACATAAACCAGGATAAAAGAAAAGAATTATGTAACTGTGCCACTTAAGGAAATCATTCTTTAAATAAGGGGACTAAAGAAGAGCTGTGACCAGAGAAAAACAAAGGAAAATAGCAGAAATTTTGCAAACTTAAGGGCTAATCCATCTCCATGCACTTCTCTCAGGATGGTTTTCAAAACGAAATTGCAAAGTAATTAGTGTTTATTAAATATATAAACTTAGGGAACATTAAGCTGATATGAAAGCTAATAGCCTTCTTAAGAAGGTCATATCTTTTACCACACAGAGAATAAGCAACACTTCAGCCAATAGATGTAATGACACAATAGTGAGAAGAACCAGAACCAAGACTGGGACATACTAATAGAACATAGGTTTGTTTTTGGTTTTGTTTTCTTTTCTGAGAAGTCAAGTCAATTATCATTTGTTCCATTGGCCATGGATAAAGACAGGTTGCTGGGAAGCCTTCGGAGACTTGAAGCTAAAATATATGTATAGAATACTTTGAATTAAACTCTTCTCAAGTAATAATACATAAGTAATTAGGCTGTATTGAGAAGTCTGTATGAGGAGACTCAACTCCACCTCAGAGCTAGGAATTCTGCATACCAGCCCAATACCATGTGCATGTAAGTGGGGGTAGCTAGTCCATGTATCTGAAATGGTCATATTTTGTGCTTATACATACATGTGTCTAAGCTGGCCAAGCTGACATGAATGCATCCATTTCATCCAGTTGGTCCCCCTAAGACAGCAAGTCTATCTGAATATCTAAGACATTGACTGTTGGGGATACGTTTGAAGCAGGAAAGTGCAGAGTGATTATGAAATCTAAGTGAAAACAGATGCAATATTGTTGTTTTTAAAGAGATAAATAAAGGAAGGGGAGAAGGGGAGGCATGTTGTACCCTTAGGAAGCACATCAGCTCCATGGGATTCCATTCTCCTACACCTGATCTGAAGAAGAGGCCAGCTGTCTAAGGCCTGAGAGAGCACTGCTCAACACCAAATCTATCTCATTCTGTTATAAGGCATCCTTAAACCTCTCAGTGGTTTCTATCCTCTTTCGGAGTCATTGCCTAATCTACAGGACCTATGTGATGCAAAACAATGAGGACCACAAAGGAAGCTGCCATAGGAAACCTACTTCTTATAGCTCCCAACATCTGTCTACTCAACCAGGTTGAAGAAAATGCTCTCACTATTATGACCCTCAGTAGGAGGCTATGCCTACAGAGAGAATATGGGGCCAGTCCAACAGTGCTCTTTCCCAACTCTGCCTTCCATCAACAAGTCACATGACCCAGTCAGACTAGTCTATCTTGTGTTTTTATGTCACTTTTAAGGTTAGAAGCAGAGACTGTTTTAGTAACAAAATCAAAGCTCCTGCGGTCATCATACTACATATATGGCAACAGCATCACCACCAGCAGGAGCCCATCCCCAATGGTACCCCCAGAGCACTCCAAACAGACTACTCCTTTCTTAAACTTCTGTTTTTTTTAATTGATGTATACTCATTGTACATAGTGATGGGTTTCACAAAAACAGTTTTCCTTCAATTACATGCTTGCACATATTCAACCCCTAAACCTTCTGCCCACCCCAGCACCCAAACTAGTCACTCCTCTTTCCGGTAATTTCACATCTACTGTGGGGTCAGACCAGACTGATGGGCTTCTCTTGTCTGCTGCCACTTCCAAAACCTGAGTCAACAGCCTCTCTTTTTATACTGAGAGCTGTTGTGGCCTTCCAGCAAATGTTATCTCTGGTTAGATTAGCAGAAGTTATTTCCCATGGTTTATACCAAGAATCATGATCAGTGAGAGGGGCTTTGTTGCACACTGAAAGAAAGAGACTTTAAATGTGAAGTAAAAGACTAGGTTCCAGGGGGCAGAAAGGCATCTTACCTCAGAATTGTAAAGGAGGACTGACCTGTGTACTGCAGGGGAGGAGGAGGTCTGGGTGGAGACTGGAGAGGAGTGGTCCCAGCAAGCACCTGTGGAAGATCGGGGGTTGGGGGGAGAGTAAAAGAGCAGCAAAAGGTAAAGATTAAAAAATAAAGTGAAATGGCACAGAAGTAAGAATACAGATTTCTCCAAAACCAGGGTATCATACACATAAGTAAATGTTCTACCACTGAGCCACAAACGGTGGCCTCCAGTGTTTACACAAAGAACTTTGCTGTTCAGATCTCACACACCCTGACTGGCCTCTCTTCAGTCCATACTTCCTTTGTTCCTAAGACAGTTTTTCCTCAAGATTTGCCCCGAGTGGGATGTCCTTTTTTAGCCCCAAATCAAACAAAAAGCAGAGCCCATGTAAATCTGACTTAACGAAATTAATGTATTTTGTCACTTGCACTTGTCAGAAATGGATTTATCGAAATTTCAGACTTCAGAACAATATTTAAAATGCTATATTTATGACATGTATGAAGTTCGTAGGGAAGAGAATTCCACAGCCCCAACTGAAGCAGTGTTGGATTACTCTCAGTCTCGCCTGCCTTCCGCATTTCACTGTGTCCTTCCTAGTCTCTCCTCATGTTTCTTTCTCCTCCACCTGTGTGTCTGTATCCATCTCTTCTTAGGCAATCCCTGTCTTATGTTCAAATAGATTTGTCACATATATGAAAATAAGATGATTTAAAGTCAGTGTGGGTGAGAGAAAGAAGAAAAAAAAATGGAAGACACCAAGAAAAATCAGAAGCAAGACTAACACACACATGCACACACATACACACTCACACACACTCACATACTCACATGCACACACATTCCATGCTCAAGCTCCAAGTGCCATAAATTATGCTCTACACTCTAGCACTCATTGCAAAGTTGGAAATTCAGTGTTCAAAAGAGAGAATTATACCAATTGCTTAAGCTTCCTAAATCTGCATAGTGACATAATTTATGAAAATAATGCATCACAATGACATGATTTTTCAGAAAATTCTTCTACCTCACAAATGGCCTGCCATGCTTAATGAGCAGAAGTAAGAGGCAGGAAGTTCAGTCACCTTCCCTGCTGGAAGAGCTGGCTTCCCAGTACACCTGGTGGGAACATTATTTCACACAGCAGGTAATAAATTTGTGGAATTCATTACCCACAGGAAATCGAAATAGGTTCAAAAGAGGGTTGGTCAAATTTATAAATGGCAAAGCCATAAATAGCTTTATTCCCTTTGTAGTCAATAATATTTTACACTGTGGTCAGCCCTGCCTCTCAACTGCTGCCTTTACATACATCTGTACACTCCTAACCTCTCTGGTAGAATTTGATGAAATGAGCAGCATTTCATGTGGAAATATTAGTTTTACTTTTTGTTAGTCTATTTTGGTTACATTTTGTCTATTTAGGAGTGTGGGGAGGTGTGTACATATTTGTGCTCCTGTAGGCAGAGGTCAGATGACAAGCTTGGCTATCATTTTTCAGGCACTTTCTGCTTGTTTTCTTTCTTTTGAAAAAGAGTTTCCCACTGGCCTAAAACTTCTACGTAGGCAGGCTGGCAAGGGAGACCTAGGGATAGGCATGCTGCTTTTTCTTACAGTGTTCTGGGCATTCGTTTTATGTCCTCATGCTTACAAGCACACTTTACCAACCAAGCTATCTTCCCAACTCCTAAATAAAATCTTTTGAGCTTTTACATTTCCATTTTGTTTCATAACACTATCCAACACATCACTCATTTAATAATTCCAAAATCCAATGATACACTATTTTAGCACAAATTAATCCTGTTGGGAAAACAGATGAAATAAACAACTTAGAAATATTCTCGTTGCTCCAGGCACTTGCAGAAATGAGGGAGGTGAGGGTTTGAATCAGAGCAGTTAGACATCTGCATGGATGTATTGAGACTCTGTTTTCTATAACAACTGGTGCCTCTGTCCTAACATCCTGCCTGCCTTGGAAAGAGAGGTGAACACAAGAGCGAGAAAAATGGAAAGGCGGAGTTGACTGTGAAAGGGGTCCGATGCTTCTAAGAACTTATTTTTCTTCTGGCAACAGGAATATAACACTCATCTCACCAGAACATTTCTGTAAAATGTGAAAATGTGTCTAGGAATACTAACACTTCACTAAGCAAGAGTCATTTGAAGGTGGACAGGAACCAGCCCAAACAGTGCGGTAAAAGCAAACAGGTCCAGCCCTTTCTTTTCTCTTCAAAATGAAGGTAAAACTAATACCAACTTCAAGGTATGGATCTTTCAATCCAACAAAAACCTATTTAGCTCCCACATTATAAACACTAAGGTGATGGCTATCATAGGTATCCACAGAATAAAGAGCTAAAATTCAAAGATGTGAAGAATATTTCACAAGGTCACATGATTAGGAAGTGGTGGATCTGGGTTTTAGACATGCAAATATCTGGGAGCAAAAGGAGATGGAGGACACCAGGAGAACGAGTCCTTTTGAACCAACTTAGCAAGGCTCGCATGAGACTGAAGCAGCAAGCAGAGGGCACACACACATCTGCACAGGTCTGCACCAGGTCCTCTGCATTTATAGTGTAGATTTCAGCTTAGTATTTTTATGGAACTGCTGGGTGTATGAGTCTCTGACTCTTGTCCTTGCTCTTGGGACTCTTCCTTCTGTTGAGGTGCCTTGTCTCACCTCAATGTGATAGTTTTTATTTTACTTTATCATATTTTACTTTGAGGTGTTTGGTTGTTATCTCCTAGAAGCCTGTTCTTTTCTAATGAGAGACAGAAAAGGAGTGGATCTGGGGTGGAGGGGAGGGATGAGGAGAGAAGAAGATGGGGAGACTGGAAGAGTAGAGAGAGGGGGAACTATAATCAAGATATATTGTATGAGAAAAGACCCTACTTTTAATAAATAAAATAAAATGTGACTCTACCACTTATAAGTAAGTGGTGGCCGCAATAGCCCAACAAATCTTCCTAGGACTTAGTTTCCTCATATATGAGAGTCTACATGGAGAGACCCTGCATTTACTACTTTTTCTCCTTGTTGTGACAAAGTTCTTGACAAAAGCAAGTTAAAGGAGGAAGAAAGGAAGGAAGGAAGGAAGGAAGGAAGGAAGGAAGGAAGGAAGGAAGGAAGGAAGGAAGGAAGGAAGGAAGGAAGGGTTGACCTTAGCTCGTGATTTGGAAGGACAGTTTATCATGCTGAGGGAGTCACAGTGGCAGAGAAAGATGAATGCCAATGCTTGGCTTTCTCCTTTGTTTCATTTTTATTCAGGGATTTTATAAGGGATGCTACTGCACACATCCAGGGTAGATCTTCCCTCTTCTTCTCAACCTTTTCAGAAACAACCTCACTGATATGCTTAGAGGTGTAGCCTAGGAGACAGCAAATCCAGGCAAGCTGGCGATGATGCTTAACCACCACAGCACCTAACACAGATGGTGGTTTTATTCCTTAAAGGACTTCCATGTCATGGTTTATTTGTGAAAGCATCCTCATGGTACAGATAAGGAAGTAGGGAGAAAGTCAATAGAGGTTAGGTTAGAGGCCAGATAACTGCTGTGAGCAACTGTGGCTCATATATGGAACAACTCAGAAATGTCCCACATGACAATTTCCAAAGTTTGATATGCAACAGAATCACCTAGGAGCCTCCTAGGCTGTACCCTGCCTGGCCAAATTTCTAGGTCAGTAGGTTGGGGGAGTAGCAGGTGAAGAAAATCTGTAACAAATTTCCAAGTGAGGCTGGCCTGCTGGGCTGCATCACATTTTTGAGAGCTGCTGAACTGACACTGGCCTTTTTATTAATGGTTGAGAAGATTCATCATTTCAGCCTTATTCTTGGAGATGATTCAAACATTCCTTCACATATACATGTACACACACACACAAACACACACACACACACACACACACATCTCTCTGGTGGCCTGCAGTAGTACAGCAAGTTTAAGCAATACCTTGGAAAACTGTAAGGCATATCAAAAGGGAAGCAAGTTCTCAGCCTGCAGGCTACTGCCTCTCACAGCTGCTGCTGAGACCCGGTACAGTGCTGGTTCTCAACCTGTGGGTCTCGACTCCTTTAGGGTTGAATGACCCTTTCACATGGGGTCACCTAAGACCATCAGAAACCATAGGAATTTATTTGATGACTCCTAACAGTAGCAAAACTATAATTATGAAGTAGCAGTGAAAATTTTATTGTTGTGGGTCACCACAACATGAGGAACTGTATTAAAGGGTCACAGCATTAGGAAGGTTGAGAACCACTGAGGTAGAGTGACAAGTAGGGGTAAGGTATCAACAGTGTGGGCTTATGCCTTCCTTCCTTAGGACTGCTGTGCCTGAGGTTCTTATTACTCACTAAGCTGAAGAAGGACTATGGCCCCAAGACTTCCCTAACTAATTGATGGTGAATGTGAAACTCCCTTCATCGAAAGGTGACATCTATAGTGGAAGATTCTTCCACATCAGTAATTTCTTTAGCATGTCCCAGGAGTGCAGTCTAGAACCATTAACCAAGAGTGACTGCAGTAACCAACAGATGCACTGTGTACAGTAACCAAAGCAAGCACTTCCAGGAGGCAAAGAAGACACATTTCACATGCAAATCATGCAGAGCACAGAGCCTGACCACACACTCTCTGTGCTCTGTTGAGAAAATGGGTAATGCTGGCAACAAATAAGGCAGCTCTCATTCATTCCGTTCTGCTTGTACATTTAATTGTCAACATTGCCATTGCTTTTAGCTGCAAATAAGCATGGTCTCGTTGCCCATCAATTGTTTGATGAGAGTAGAACAGACACTTTAGACATGATTTTTATTTGAGAAACACCATTATTATCTTTTTATATGATGTTCTATTTTCATCCGTCACTTCCCATCCACTCCTCAGTAATTATATGTCCCCACAAACTCAACATCAAAATACAAGTGAACATATTCTAGCATTCCTTTCAGTCCTGGGGCCTTTCTATGCTAACTCCAGATGTCTGTACTAGCTGGGGTTTTATTTTAATCTTTCTCAAAGCAGCTATATTTTTTTAAATCTATCTATTCATTGAAACAACCAGAACTTAGAAACACTATTTGCAGATGAGGAAACTGAGGCACAGAATAGTGATTGTAACTGACTGGCAGTGTTTTCAGCTGATGCCTGCTGACCAGTGCTGGAGATCACAATTGGTTTTATTCCTGTGGTTGAAGAATTTGGGAAAATACTAACAGAGGAAGTTTCCCATATTCCTTTCCCCTTTACTCAAATAAGTTAAAAGTTCTTGCTCTGTTCATTGCCCCAGGGAAGGCACTGGATTAACAACAAAAATATTTAAATTAATTCTGTATGAGTTAAATAATTAAATTAATTCTATATTTTAAAGTGGTAAAGAGAACATAACAAATGTTTAATCACAAGAAAATGATAAGTATTTAATGTGATTGATGTGTTAATTGCCCCAACTTGATTATTACAAAACATACACATGTATCAAGAAATAACATTATAGAGCAGAAAGTTTTACTACTATTATGTGATAATTAAAAATACAAATAATAAAATTAAATTATCTTTGGAGAATTCTAACAGGCTTCTGGAAGAAATGGGAAAATGGGAGAACAGAAGAATACTAAGGACACATAAGAATGTGGAGAAGCAGGAAGGCAGTCATCAGACTGGAAAGGACTTCCTAACACGTCATAGAAGAAAGATGGACTTGTGACCAAAATCAGTAGGAATCCAGATTCTAGTTTCTGTCATTATAGTCAAGCAAGGACCCAAAAGAAAATGCTGTGGGGCACATAGCATCTTAGGGAGAGACTTCAGATACCACAAATGACTAAAGGCCCAGATGTTCAAAAAGTAACAGAACACTCAAGCCTTAAAGGAAAAAAGAATACCAGAGGACAAAGATGAAGGGAGTCTCGTTATAGATGGATTCACTGGGCCCAAGGCCACCATGTCCCAAATTTGGCCTACAGTAATAACACTTGGAACCTTAACCCACATCCATTAAGCAGATGTCAGCTTGTAGTGTTGGGAGGGGGAATCCTCAGAACGGCTGAGTATCAGTTGTCTGCCAAAGGAAATATAGTTCTGGATCACAGAAAATCTTAAAAAGTGCATGAGATTTTACGCAGTGGAGCATCTCGCTATGGAGACTATCACCAGGGTGCATAGTGAGTGCTGTGCAATAAAGGGTTTTCTGGAATCCTGCCAGGAATGCTGCTTCCACAGTTGGGTTCTTCCTCTGGAGTCGGGTGGATTTAGGGTTTCGTCTTCCAATGCCCTTGCTCAGGACTCACCTTCCTCTGACACCATTAAAATGCTGACCTGCAAATCTACCCAATTTCCTATTAAGCATCTCATCTTCTACTAAGCAAATCCCCAGAGCTAGAAAACACAAATCATCTTGAAAGTAAGAAATCATTCAGGACACATTCTTTTTTTTTTTTTTTTTTTTTTTTGGTTTTTCCAGACAGGGTTTCTCTGTGTAGCCCTGGCTGTCCTGGCACTCACTTTGTAGACCAGGCTGGCCTCGAACTCAGAAATCCGCCTGCCTCTGCCTCCGCCTCCCGAGTGCTGGGACTAAAGGCGTGCGCCACCACCGCCCGGCTCAGGACACATTCTTAAGTAAGGACACAGGAATTGGAATAAAACGTTGAGGAAAGGCCTGAAGTATGAGACTTACATTAGCAAAGAAAGACATGGATTTCAGCATCACTACCTCCATATAAAAAGGAACATTTTCAGAATCTGGATATGGCTACTGGAGTGCTGTCACCACGGAAGCCTCTCAGGACAAAAGGTTCATAACGGAGGCAACTGATGGAGAGATAGAACACAGATGGCAGCTTACTATTTACATCCGGATTGGTGAAAACAGGCTATTACAATAGCCATCACTGTCTCACAGGCTAACCAGCATCACTCATCACATGAGTCAGCTCCACTATTCCCTGTCCTAATGCTTCCTGGGATTTTATCATGGTTTGGGAATTGCCCAAAGCACCCTCAACTTGCAGGTAAACTTTGGGGTTTTATCCCTTAGATTGATCTAAGAAAACTAAGGCTCAACTTTCCTTGTGAGACAGTGATTTGAAGAGGAAACCAGAATATGGATGGGAGCTCTGAGCCAGCCTGACATACCAGGGCAAAGGGAAATTGTTAGGAGAGGCTTACATATGACAATTGAAGACTATGTAACATATGATAAATGGTTGTGCAAAAGAATCTAATCATAGGAGAGGTAGATTTCATTATAAATCTCAGTGGTTTGACCAGGCTCCTTGGCTGCAAGTGCACAATATATTACTGGTAAATAATCAGAAAATAATATCAGAAAAAGAATTAGCCTCAAGGATGTTGAGGAACTGCTTCACAGAACCATAGAAAACCTGATAAACAAGAGAGGTGGGCAGTGTTGGGTGAGGCTAAGTGAAGACCCTAACATGTCAGTTAAAGACTGTAGATCCACCTCCAGCACTGTAGCTGTAGCTATCCATGCTGTCTCTGCAGAGTTTGCCATACTCGGGCACATGCTACTAAGCTGCTGCTCTAACTCAGTTACAAGCTGACTGACAACTAGCTGACCTACTGGCATCTTCCTCTCTTTCAAGTTTTAAGGAATCAGTCAGAAATAATTGGTTGGCCACATGTGGGTCAGAGACTCACTCCATAGCTTTTTCTGACTTCAGGTTAACTTGTGTGAAAGGCTACTTCAGACCACTGTGGGGATCAGGTCAGTTCCATATATCCCTCGTTCTTTTTGGACAAGGGTCTGGATAAGAATGTTTTTCTCAAATAGAGCGTCATCAATACAAGAGCATAAGCCAACAAGCTATGTAACCTCATGAAGCTAGACTTGCATTTCCATGTGTATTTCATGAGCCAAATCAGACTAAGGATGTTTCTCACTTTAATGGGTGGGCTGCAAAGTCACGTGACACTTGGCACAGTTGTTCATAGTTACAGTAAGGAACAGTATAGAGTGGTGTGAAATCACTCTATATCATGGATCAAAAAATAAGGAAGACTTTTTGGGGGCTTTTTTTTTTCACATATGGTGTTCAACTTCTGGTGAGCCAAATCAAAAGTATCTACTACTTATTTTAAGGAAGAGCTTCAGGTCAATATGGTTCTATCTCTTCTCCTCATTCTACATAATGGATTATAAAGCACACAAAAGGTCCAGCTTAGGGTCATCACTATAAAGTTTTGAAGATATGTGCTTATTTGGTCTCAGCCTGGGATACCCTTCAATTGTGTTATTTCCCCAGATGATGGGTTTTTTTTTCATTTTTTATTAGAAATGACAGTTCTTTTATTAAAAAGCAGAAAAGATTATATTGAAGAAAAATAGCAGTAACTGTAATCAGGTGCTAAAGGATATGAAAGCCGCATCTTGTAACAGAGAAGGACGAGCTATGTCTTTAAAGGATTTAAACTTCGAGTGATTTATTAAATCTGACATGAGGCCTGCAATTACTACCAATTATTTGGTCATCGCGTCAGTTCCATTTAAAGTGAGAAAGTTAGTGGTGGCAACAGCTTATTTTTAATAACTGATTTCAGAGAAAACCACTCTCTGTTCACTTGCTTCTTTCTGATTTCCTGACCTCCAAATAAAAGTCATGTACCTGTGGGGTTACCCTGTGAACTCACCCCAAGAGAGCAGCTGCTAGATGCTATTAACCCCTGACAGTGAGTTATATATCCAGCCAACCATTCTTGTGTGGGCACAGTAGACATGCCCACCAGGTGTTAGCCCCTGCTGTCAAGCCTTTAACATGCTCCATCCAATCTAGGAACTCCAACACATGCTGATAGCCAGAAGAGTCACAGATGCTGGGCTTCATTTATACACAAAGCACCCTCCCACTCCACAGACCAACCCCCTCCACTCATTTAATAAAGAGCTGAAAGAATGGCTGATTTTGTTATCGTTGAAGTGAACAATGGCTCTCAAGGGCTGGAAATACCTGCCTGACAGTGTCTTATCCCTCACAGATTAAGCTCCAGGGAACTAACTCCAGTTATAAAGTTGTCCAACATAGACAAGACCACTTTTTCTCTTTTGAAGACACAATCTCCTACAAATCACATCTAAGATAGGTAATTTGGGCATGGTTTTATGCCTTAATATCCTTCCTTTCTAATTCTTCTAAGTACTGGCTATAAAAGAATATTCCCCTCCACTTTAAAAGCATAACCCCCTCCGCCTTGAGGTTTTTACTTGACTTGCCTTCTTTTGCTCTCTTCTCTCAGTTTACTGCTCTGCTTTTTTAAATATAAACAATGCCTACAGAAAGCATGCACCTAGGACATTTTAACCATATAATTTGACAAGGTATCTAGATTCAGCTTTGGTGTGAAGAGTGACAAAGACTGGCAAGACAATAGTCTGGGGTCATCATTTCCAACTTCTGTGGGTTTTGTGGGATGGGAGAGCAACCAGAGATGAAGAAGAAAGAGCATGTGGAAGACGGTGCACTCTGTTATTTGAACAGACAAACCAATGAAGTCTGAGACAACTTTTACACCTTTGGGTAAAGACGTCTAACTTGAGGTGTCCCATCTTCACATTCAGAATCTCACTGCAGCAGGCACAGCTGCTTGAGGGATGGAGACTAAAATAGAAAACCAGTCACAGTGATGAAATGTGACAACCTGCCTCCGAAAGGACATGTTTGATGTGTTTTCCAACTGGATGTTTCTAAAATTTATGGCAGTTTCAGACAAGATTTCCAGAGAAATCCCTTCTCCTCTCCATCCAAGCTTCCCCATCTATAACATCCTTATCACTGCTGCCAAGAGGCACCAAGGGCAAAGCTGTACCCACCAAGCTTCACAAATCACAGCTCACAATTCAGAAGATGCACCTTCTCTCAGCAGGCTCAAGCATCTCCCTCAGACCCTTCCCCCTCACCTCTTCCAGCAGCAACACCCCCTTACTGTGGTAAATTGTCCACCCCACCCCCAAGCCTTCTTTGCTCATCTGTGCAATAAAGAGGCTCAGTTATACAATCTTTAATGTTTCTTCAATATGTAATATTCAAGGACTTGTATTTTTACTTTGAGCTGAGTGTGCCCAATGACACATTGTACCCTTGAGAGTGTGGGGCTGGGTGGACTGCAGGGATGGTTTTATGACTGGGATTGATCTCCTACTAATAGTTAGGTAAATACTAAACCATCTTCAGATATATACTAAAAGACTTGGACATAAAAGTCATCTTAACTGAGGCACAAGAGTGTGACTAGGAGATTCCAGTGCAGGGTCCATGAGGCATTCTAGGTAGTGGGAGTAGGTGCTGCTTCTTCTAGCCTGAAGACAGAGTCAGTAAACACACAGCACAGCACAAACCTGTTCTCACCTGGGGAACCATGGTGCTGGTTCCAAGGTTACTACAGTCACTGAAGAAATGGGATGTTTGAAAATTATTATAAAGGGGATTTCCAAATTCTGTCTACCCACATCATGAGCTGCATGAGCAGTTGGAAAGACCCCGAAGCTGAGACTTCTGAAGTGGAGAAGTTTGGAAGCAATGCTACTTTGCCTGTAGCACCCCTCTCTGGTGGGTGGGTGTAAGCACTGGCGCTTACCAATCCAGGATCTCTTGATATGGTTGGTGGGAATTAAAGTCAGGCCAAGTTTGAGGGCTTTCTGCAAGGCTGAGTTGAGACAGGTTTATTTCAAACTATCAGAATTTTTATGCCCTTCTCAGTAATCCTGCTGACCTTCAGTACCAGACTAGGACTGCCAAGGAACCCAGCCTCCTGGGCTAAGCAACTACTGGGTTCTCAGCTCCTCCAACACACAGGCATCTGTTTGTAGATTCCCTCAGTCCATTTCATATAGGCCAATCTGATGAATCCCCTTTCATACTGTGTATTTATCCTATCAGTTCTTCCCCTAGGAGCCCTGACTAGTAACAGTAATCTAGCAGCATAGTTCACTGTAACTTGTTTTGTTCATTGATGATCGAAGACTGTATCACATATCACTGCCCTGAGAAAACATCATAATCAAAGCATCATTTCCTCTGAATGTGTAACAGCCATGCACCACTAGAAAGCAGACAAATTGAGGCCATCTATATTTGTATTATGAACACCTGGATATCAATCTATGAGTTTTTTCTTGATAGAAAACCAACATATTATTTAAAAGGAAGGAAAAACTATGGTGCTAATATCCAACCAAGTTAATTATGTATTAAAAAATTTTAAATGACTCATCAAAAGAAATCATTGGAACCCAAAGTCCCTAATGGCATTCATTACGCCTAGTGCATAATCAAAAGAATTCAAAATATAGTAAATCAGGCTAATAGGATTTCTAACAACACTGTCAGAGAGTCAGTGGAGAGGAAGCCCATGATATTTATCCCACTGCTTCTCCTCCTAGGAGGCCTGCTTGTGTCAGATCATCCAGCCATATCTTAAATTTTCTCTAAATTTGTGTTTAATGAGCTTTTCATTCTAGATGACCACAAGAGATGATTTTCACCACTACATGCCCTGAGCTACAAGAAGAGCATTTCTTTGATATATAGGACTGCTTTTTTTAATCACCCCTTGCTCCATCTAACAAGCCTGGATTCCCCGTTTTCCCTGAGGCTCTGTTGCTTGGATTCTTTTCCCAGTCTCAATAACATACAAGTAAAGTTTCATGACTGCAAACCATAGAAATGAATTCCAACTGACTAAACAGAAAAGACATACAAGAAAGAGAAAAGTATTTCATAAAAATGACAGGGTGAGGGCAGCTTCTTCCCTTCAGCCATGCCAAACCCATTTTTGTTCATCTTCATTGAGAAATAATCTTATCTGAGTGTAAATAATTCTATCTGTTTAAGGAATACACTACTTAATATTTTAATATACACATGCACCATGAAATAATGACCACAAATAAGTTAATTAACATATATCACAGTCATTCTTTTCATATGTGTAGATGTATTTTATAGAGAAGGGGTGTTGAAAACATAAAATCTACAAGTTATATAAAGTAAGTAACTTATGGGATTATAATTACATTAATGCAACATAACAATGCTTTATTATATACTTCAAATTTGCAAGAGGCTAAATACTAAGAGATCTACTTTAAACATAAAGATACAGGTAAGTTTTAAAGTGGATGGGTAAATTACCATGGAAACATTAAACTTTGTGTCCATATACAGATCTGACAATGTAGACTATGAAGCAAACATTATAGAGAAATAAAGATGAGCATTTCATAATGGTTGAAGTGTCACTTAAAAAGAAGTGATGGGGCCTGGAAATGACTCCTTTAGTAAAGTGTATGCCACACAAGCACAAGGACTTGAATTCAGAACCTCAGCACCCAAGTAAAAGCCATATACATTGGTACACATCTGTAACCCTAGTTCTGATGGTTGGCAGAGACATATAGCTCTCTGGAGCTCCTAATCAGCCATTAAAGAGAGATCTGTGAACTCTAGGTTCAGTGAGATATCCTGCCTTAAAACATAAAAATGTGTGTGCATACACTGCACATGCACCTTCATACATATGTGTGAGCACTCTCCAACATACACATATACCATATGCGCACAGATGTGGAAGGAGGGAGGTAAGGAGGGGGAGGAGGAGGAAGGGGAGGAGGAAGAGGAGGAACTAGTTTTGGAGTGGAGAGACAAACTATGGAGAACCTGAGTGGAGGCAAGGTCATGGTCAGCCAGAACAACTTGGGCCACCTGCATACAATACTCACCAAATCAGTAGACTCTGATCCTATCACAACCATTTATACCATACCTGCCAATCTCCACCCCATTCCACCATGTGCAATCTCTAAGTGTCACCCAATCTTCAGATCTATATGCCTCTCAGATTCTAGCTCAGGATACGAGCATTCCACACCAAGACAGATTTCCTACATTCAAGTTTTTAAGGCCAAAGAGAAGAAATGAGAAGTGTTTCACAGTGAGAGGCATTTGAATGTGTGTTTATGTCTTTTTCTTTTTCTTTTTAACATAGTAATTTTATTCTGCAAAGCTATAGGTAAGGGCAGGTAAGGCAGTTCAGTTGTACAGCACTGTCCTAGCATGTGCTAGGTTCAGTCCCTGAGAGTAGAGAACAATTAACTCCTTTTTATGGTTTTCTGAGAGAGGATCTATCTTATTATGTAGGTTGTCCTTTAATATTTGTAATGATATAATTTGAAGAAATTAGACTTGTGTTGTAGATCAGTCAACCTCACAACAGGAAAGATTACACAATAAAAACGGATGTTGACATGACTATTTAAAAGGTGTATAGAGACACCACAACAAAGAATATAGTGATATTTCCCAAATTTCATTAGTTTAAAAGGATGTTGGAAGGGCTATTTCTCAAAAGGTAAAAGCCCTGTAGAACTAGCCTTTGGTGGAAGGATATCATCAACCTCAAAATAAAATATAAGGCCCCCATCTCTTGTCCATGTCTTTCATCATCAACTCTTCCCAGAGCTCTACATTGGCCTAATCCAAAGGCAATGAACCCTTGAACATGGTAATGGAGCCAGGTGAGAACAAAGAGGAAGGCACAGAAGGATGGATAATGAATAAGGATGGGGAAGTGGAAGACAGAAAGAAAATTCTGTATGATGAAACCTTCAGGCCAACTAAATAATATTTAGATTATTTAAAGGTAAAAGAGAATATTCCAAATACAATGTCAACTAAAAACAGGATCCAAATTATCTGAAAATTATGGTTCCAAATAAAAAATAAACAAGTATACTCAAGATCCAGCTGCTTAGTAACATCATTCCCCCACAGACACACCAATTGGACCAACTCTCTGTGCATTATTCTACCTTCACAGGGAGCCAGAAGACACAGTACCTGGTTTTAGGATAATGGAAAAATAAGACATGTGGAAGGAGACAGAAAGAGTTGTCTATAGCTCCACTTCCCAATTCCAGCTAGCATGAAGAAAAGCGCTCCCCATTCTGAGAGAGAGAGAGAGAGAGAGAGAGAGAGAGAGAGAGAGAGAGAGAGAGAGAGAGAGAATCAAGTCAGAATGGCCTGTCTTAGAGCTTCTTTTGCTGTGACAAACACCATGATCAGCCAGCCTGAGGAAGAAAGGGTTACAGGTTATTGTCCATGATCAAGGAAAGCCAGGGCAAGAAGGAGCTAGAGGCAGAAAGCTGGCATTGGTATCCAAAGCAGCTACCATGGAGGAATGCTGCTCACTAGCTTGCTCTCCAGGACTTGTTCAACATGCTTTCTCATATAACCCATGAACACCTTCCCAGGGGTGCTGATACCCACCTTGGGCTGGGCTTGCCTACATCAATCATTAATTAAGAAAATGTACCACAGACATGCCCACAGGCTATTGGATGGAAGCAGTTTCTCAACTGAGATTCCCTCGTCCCTAGTAACTCTAGTTGTGTCAAGTTGGCAAGAACCAAACAACACCTATAATATATCCCTCCATCTGTGAGAGTCAAGTGTTATCCAGTTTAGAGTCTGCCTTGGCAGGAAGGTCTGTGAACACCAATCCCTAACCTTGGGCTGCACAGCTAGTCCAAAGCCAGGTACAGAAGTTAGATTCTCTTATCTCTTCCAGTACCAGGCAAAGGTCTGTGCCCAGATGCAGTTGGTCCAGCTGCAGCACTACAATCTATGAAAGGCACATACTAGATACACTCAAGGATCTCTCTGATCCTTGCAATTTTAAGTCTCAGGTAATGCCTTCATAAACATTACTCAAACTCTGAGCAACATAGAAGGGACCAAGTTCCTTTTTATTCTCTCTGCAGAGCCCTAGTACTAAAGAGAGTCATTGGTAGATTCTATCAGATTTCGTTTCCATCCAACATCTCAGAGTCTTTAGCCATGAGTCTTCCTCAGCCGTTGGCAGAGCATAGTCATATGAGGTTTGTCCTACGATGGAGGTGTTTTGGTCTTGACAAGCTTTGAGCTCAAGATACCACAGAGAATTGTAGCATTGTTAACTATAGGAAGGACATTAAGTCCAGGGTTATCCCCTCTCAGACCCTGGTAGAATCCTACAATACATGCAACAAGGCAATAACTGTGAGTAAAGTATCGGACCCTATCTTGGACAACTAGGAGAGGCTCAATGGAAGCAAACAGCCCTTTCTTTTTTGTTTTGATTTTTGTTTTGTTTTGTTTTGTTTTGTTTTGTTTTTTTAATTAGGTATTTTCCTCATTTACATTTCCAATGCTATCCAAAAAGTCCCCAATACACTCCCCCCACCCAACTCCCCTACCCACCCACTCCCACTTTTTGGCCCTAGCGCTCCCCTGTAATGGGGCATATAAAGTCTGCAAATCCAATGGGCCTCTCTTTCCAGTGATGGCCGACTAGGCCATCTTTTGATACATTTGCAGCTAGAGTCAAGAGCTCCGGGGTACTGGTTAGTTCATCATGTTGTTCCGACTATAGGGTTGCAGACCCCTTTAGCTCCTTGGGTACTTTCTCTAGCTCCTCCATTGAGAGCCCTGTGATCCATCCAATAGCTGACTGTGAGCATCCACTTCTGTGTTTGCTAGGCCCCGGCATTGTCTCACAAGAGACAGCTATATCAGGGTCCTTTCAGCAAAATCTTGCTAGTGTATGCAATGGTGTCAGCCTTTGGAAGCTGATTATGGAATGGATCCCATACCCAAGATATAAGATTCAATTTGTTAAACACATGAAACTCAAGAAGAATGAAGACCAAAGTGTGGACACTGTACCCCTTCTTAGAATTGGGAACAAAACACCCATGGAAAGAGTTACAGAGATAAAGTTTGGAGCTGTGACGAAAGGATGGACCATCTAAAGACTGCCAAACAGCCCTTTCTAAGTCTTCTCTTGGTATATTCGGAGCAATGCACCAGCTGTGGATTCAAGATAAGCCTGGGCCTGCATTGCCCTCTAGTGTTTAGTGAGAACACACTGATAATAAACCAATGGCAAAGTGGGCTTGGAGCCCCATCTAGTACTACAATATTCTGAAAAGACATACAAAAACAAGGCCAGACCATAAAGTCTGACTTAAATACCTAATCATTTCTCACATGCATCCCATCTTCTTTAAACTTCAAAAGCATTCAAAAAACCATGACCCACATGACGATAAAAACAAAATGCCAGAGAACTTTCAGACAGTAGACAAAAGAGGAGAAAAGTCTGTTGGGGAATTTAAAACAACAATTTTTGTGGGAAGTCCAAAAGCTTCAAAAAACAAAACAAAACAACAACAACGAAGAAACAAGTCAATAATAGGAGAAATCTGAACAAAATGGAAGTAATTTTAGTTGTCAGAACTTAACACATATAAGCAGTACTAAATGAATTCAGCATGGTGTGTGTGTGTGTGTGTGTGTGTAAAACAATAATAATTAAAGAAAAAGAGGTCTTAAATTTGAAAGGGAGTTGGAGAACACAGGAGGAATTGGAAAGAGAAGAGAATGGGGTAGAAATTATATACATATTATATTCATGTATGAAATTCTAAAATCAAATGAAATAAAATAAATATTAAAACCATAAAGTATTAGCTAAAAATAAACAGTGTATGGTAACATGTGAAAATCGTTTTATTAGCTATTTAAATTTTTCTGTTTTTCAAAATAACCATAATATGTGTGTATCCTTATCAGAAAAAATAATGACTGAAAAAGCATTTCAATTAATCTGCAAATAATTGTAAGTGCCAAGATCCTCCTGAAAAGATAAAAATCAATATTATGTTTTAATGGATTTGTCATATTTGCTTCAACAAGCAATTATCGATGACTTGCTACCTGCCCAGCACATTCTGGGGACTTAATGACAGATAAACTTTAGCCTTAGGGTGCTTTTCCTTCCCAGATTTTGGAGTGCAGAGTGCAGCTGTAGGAGGACTATGGCTGGGGACTTGCCTGTCTGCAACCACACTTGCTTTATGTCTCGGTGGCTTTTTATGAGCACATACCTCACAGAGGCACACAGAGGCAGTCCAGTGCCTGGGACAGCAGGCTGGAGACTCTGACTCATGTCAGAAAAACACAAGGATTGAAATGTCTTTAACGTGACTACTATTCTGAGACCTAAGCCCAAAATGTTACATCTGGCCACAGTTTCATCACCAGGAGATACATCTCCAGCAAATTCTCAAGAAATAAGGATTTGACATCTGAAAGAAAAGGTGGGAAGGAGACAAGATGAAATTTCTGTATTTGATATTTAATCAGTCAATATGTTTGATATTGATTAAAAACAGTGAAGAAACTCACCTGTCACATTTATTTTTTAAAAAATGGGCACTAAATACAAATCCAATCCCAGAACTGAAATGTTGTATAAATGTGATTAGTACCAGAAACTTTTTAACAGCAGAAATTAGATACATGATTTTAAAGAAAGTTGTAGGCTTCAGAATGTTTTATTGCAAAAGCATTAAAGAAAAAATAATTAAGATAAGTAATAGGATATCTGAAAATGGATCTGGCCATGTGTGAGGGCTGTGATTACAGGGCATAGGCAAGCCCCACTAGCATGAGGGCTCTGCGCTAAGTCCTAATTACGGTCTCAGGTGCCTCAAGATGCAGAGGAGCCTGTGTTTGAAGGGGACTGTCATTATATTAAAGAGCTGGTACAGAGACACCAGCAGCACTAGGGAAGGGTTGGCAACTGATGAAAAGCTCAGCACCTCTGCTGAGTGTTCCACACCACATGCAGTCCAAGTGGAGAAGCCAGTGATCAAAGGATGCTCCTTCAACCAAACGGATATTTACATAGATGCCAATCAGATGCAGCACTGGATCTTTATAGGTACTGTATCCATACTTTGTGACACTTGCTTTCCCCCAAAATGTTGTACTGTTAAAAAAAAAAAATCGCACAATGTATATTTTTTTAAAACTATAGAGTAGATAAACAATTCTTACTAGACTTCAAAGTAATAACAAAGTATTTTTAAAGCATTGGGTAATTTTTAGATGTAGCATAGAGCAGTTACCTCCATGATACAAGAACAGAGGAAAAAACATAGATCAAGGGTAAGATTTAGCAACGTGACTCAACTCCCAAAAAGATTAAGAGACCAACAAAATCAGGTGTGTTTTAGCAAGGTCAAGACTCTGTTATAAAACCTAGGACTTGACACACAATGGAGACTTCTAGATACATTGCTCTAAAGAACAGAGACAAAAGCTGAGGTCCAAACTTCAGTGCTACTGCCCTGGTCCAGCTCCTCACAGAAGGCAATACAACTGTGTCTCAGCAGTACCACCACCACCCGCTACCCTGACCTCTAGGCCTGCTATGTCTGAGGTTAAATCATAGCGTAACCTGGCTAGAATGTGTTGAGACTTCTAAGAAGGTCAAATGGGCACCTGCCAGAAGAGCTGTTGATTTACCCGGTACAATCTTTTAGGCTCCAGAATGTACAAGAGAAGCGCCTGTGAGACTATATTTGATGGTGCTAAATCAAGTGACTGGAACATAAACCTAAAATATAGACGAGTTCACCAACCTCAGGGACTAAGGGAGTCTCTCAGGATGTAGAATTGAACACTTTGGCAAGGTCCCCAAGAGGTGGTTCAAGCCTACTATGAAAATGTCTCCTAAATCAAAAATTCAGTACTCCCTGGTCAAAGCAGAAAGCTAGTGTTGTCGTGGTAAAGGAATAAGAAAGGATTTAAACACTCAAGGGTGTGGCTAGTTATACAAATATACAATTTAGGACCACAAACTACGATCGGATGTTATGTTCCGCTAAAAGGCCCAAAGAAGATCCCATTTACCAAAGCTATAGTAACTACGCTCAAGAGAAGGTAACTAGCACCCAAATGTCCAATTTTGATCTTTCCATGTAGGTCAGAGGTAATAGTAGATGATATCACAGAACTTGGCTCTCTAATAGTCCTGGAGAATGACCAAAAGCCCAAATGATGATAGACAAATGTAAACAACTTAAAGTCAGAGGTTTGAAACACTTGTGAAAATAACAGAATTGGCCTGTCAGCAAAGGACCTAACTCACCACCCACATGCACACACAAATGCTTACATCATGTTTCTTTACACAATTGCAAGACCTGATACCAAGTAAGTCTACACTGCCATGATTCTCTCATAGTTCTGCAAAGGCATCTATTGCCATTTGCTTGTACAAATGTACTCTGTTGAAATTTTAATAGGCTGGACTGTGGAGCATACCCAGGGTGTAAGCTTTTGAGATAACAATTGACAATGCAAATTGCTACCCTAGACCTCTGTTAAAGTAGGGACATAAAAGTGACAGCAATAGATGAAAATATAACCAAAGCCTAGTTACTCACAGAGTAACCTCATGGCCCTGTCCTCGTGCTGAGTGAATAGCCAACAGCTGCATACACCAGCTCAGAAGGGAGGCTAGGCAAGGAGATGGAGATTAATGTGGCTACTAGAGAGCTAAAGGATCAACAGTAACTGTCCCTCTGGCTGCTGCAAGATAGATAAAGTTGGGATCTTCCAGCTTGATTACAAAACACTAGTTAATAAATATTTTATATTTTGTGGACCACATAGTCTCTGCCACAGACAAAATTCAACTCTCTCATCACATGAAAGTAGTCACAGAAAACCTGTAAATACGTGACTGTGACTGTGACTGTGTGTTCCAATAAAAATGAATTTCCAAAACTAGGCAGCACTCTGGATTTGGCCAGTGGGCTTTACTAGTCAGTCAACCAATATGGACTGTCACAAGCTTGACCAGAAGGTATTCCATTGGTGACACCTGATAGGACAAATGCATACAGCATCAGAGAGATGGTCTGTGGCTATGGATTTGGTCATTCAATTAGAAAAGAGAATGATAAACAGTTTGTGTTCGGAGAGCATTACTTATTGGAATTTTCTTCTGGTACTATGCTTAATCTGTCTTCTTATCTTACTACAACACAAAACATCTGGATGTCACATATCACACTGCTCTATCACATTGGCAGTGTGCTGATCTACTGATTGCACAATGGATAGCTATCACTTGGACCCAGAGCATGAGAAACAAAGCTGTGAGCTACCATGTCAGGAACAGTTTTAGAGTGCTGGGTTTGAGACATTGAGGGGCACCTTCTGCAAAGTTGAACTGAGTCACTGCCTTGTGCTTCTACTGAATAGAGGAAGATGTCTTCTTGGTGTGAAAAAGAGGCTCAACAGGCAGCATGTTTAATAGCTACAACTGGTACCATTCAAGAGAGTGGCTATCTAAGGCTGTGTAACCTTTAGGTTATATAAAATCAAATTGGATCAAATTAAAACTGCAGTTTCTCAGCATTACTAACTACATTTCTATTTTTCAATAACACATGTTGACAGTGACTACTACAGTAGAACAAGTACAGAATATTTCTACTATGGTAGAAACAACAACAACAACAACAAAATACCTTCTATCATCAAGTGCTGTGTACCCAGGAACACAAAATATTGCTCCAACCTGCATCTCTGATGATCAAAGAGTAGCCAGCTTTGAGTAAAGGATAGAGAAAAGCAATAAATAAATAAATAAATAAATAAATAAATAAATAAATAAATATCTACAGCAAAGAACTCAAGCTGCAGTGAGTGCACGCCTGTCAAGTAAGTCATGTGTCCTATCAGACTCCACAGTGGTAGAGGTATTGATGTTATGCAAATGTTCTACAGAGTTCATAGACATTTTCCATAGTAGAATAACAATGATTCTTAAGATTCAAGAGCAAAAGTATGCCGATCTGTATTAGACTTTACAGTTAGGATACAAAGAGAGGAAAGTACCTGAGAACAAGGCTGTAGTATCTGTCTCAAGAGAATTAGATGTGGTTTGAAAACAACTCCTGACAGGCTCCCAGGCTCCCAGAGAGCCAGGATGTCTTCTGATCTTCATGTGTTCATTCTAAAGTATACCACTTCCAAGTTATGATAGTCGAGTTCACTTTGTAGTCTATTTTGATAAAAGATAATTCATGTTGGGCAGAGCCAGGTGTATGGTCACAAGTTCCACTAAATATAATAGAGAAAATATATTTCCCTCTCTCCTCTCAAACTGTATCCTTTGATGTGATTCCTAAGATAGCACACACGAGTCCAGAAAACTCTTTTCCACAATCAATGACTAACTCAGGGTGTAGGAATATAAGTCACACCCATGTCATCCCAGAGGTGCTGGTAGTGGTCAAGTAACATGGACCGATCCATGTGTAAAGAGTAAAGAGCAAGAAGTAAAGCAATGAACATAGTGAAGCATGTGTCCTTCTTACCAGTTGGAACATCTTCTGGATATATGCCCAGAAGAGGTATTGCGGGATCCTCCTATAGTACTATGTCCAATTTTCTAAGGAACCGCCAGACTGATTTCCAGAGTGGTTGTACAAGCTTGCAATCCCACCAACAATGGAGGAGTGTTCCTCTTTCTCCACATCCTCGCCAGCATCTGCTGTCACCTGAATTTTTGATCTTAGCCATTCTGACTGGTGTGAGATGGAATCTCAGGGTTGTTTTGATTTGCATTTCTCTGATGATTAAGGATGCTGAACATTTTTTCAGGTGCTTCTCAGCCATTCAGTATTCCTCAGGTGAGAATTCTTTGTTTAGCTCTGAGCCCCATTTTTTAATGGAGTTATTTGATTTTCTGGAGTCCACCTTCTTGAGTTCTTTATATATATTGGATATTAATCCCCTTTCTGATTTAGGATAGGTAAATATCCTTTCCCAATCTGTTGGTGGCCTTTTTGTCTTGTTGATGGTGTCTTTTGCCTTACAGAAGCTTTGCAGTTTCATGAGGTCCCATTTGTCAATTCTCGATTTTACAGCACAAGCCGATGTGGGGAGACTTGTCTCAGTTGTTGAGGAGACAGTTCCTGGGCAGGGAATCCTGGGCTGTATAAAATAGAGAAAGCAAACTTGCTTGCTCTTGTTTCTCCCTGTTTCCTCATGGTAGATGTGATGTGAGCAGCTGCTTTAAACTCCTGTAGCTTTGACTTCCCTGCTGTGGTGGTCTTCACCCTAAACTGTGAGTTAAAATAAAGCATTTTCCCCTAAAAAAAAAAAAAAAAAAAAAGAAGAAGTAAAGCAAGCCAAGAAGGTGGGGCCACTCAGATGACTTTCTCCATGGCAGGGCAATGACTCACACTGACTCATGGGGTTAAATGTACCTATGATTTCCTTTTTTAAAGCACTTCAGTTAAGATGCTAAGACAAAAAATTGTCAGGGCTAGACAGATAATGAGACAGATAAAAGGTAGATGTTGTGGTGGTGTTTTGGAGCCCAAACAAATCTAGCTAGAATATTTACAGTGTAATGCTAATTGATGGTAGAAGACACATAGGCTGATTATAGAATAGCATACTTAGCAAAGATTCACTACTATTGGCTATGCGTCAATGTGTTCATAGGGAGAAAGATTGGATGGACCAAATGTTATTAACTGTTATTATATCAGGATGAGAGATTACAGGTAGCTTACTTACTGTGTTTGCTTTATTTGTAGTGTCTCTGTTTTCTGTAATGATGTCGTGTTTTAGAAACAAGCGGGAAAGTTATTGCTTGAAATTCACCGAAGCAGAAACTCTGTTTTCCCTCAACAGCTTTCTTATAAGAGTGGTGTCCATTTTACCTAAGAAATATGCACCTTTCCCTCGCTTTCATTTAAGATAATTAGAATGGAGCTGCAGAGGCTATTTCAGATGTCAGTAGACAAACTGGCACAGAAAGGCTGGCATGAAGGTGCAAAGCATTGTAATTGCTCTCCTCACCTGGATTACAGAAAGAGGACATTTCCTTTGAGATTTGGACTTCTGAAGAAAAGATGGTGTGTCCAAGGGCTCAGATGCTTCTCCTATAAGTGTTGTGCAAAAAGGATAACACAGAGAACTATAGGTTAATAAACATGGTGTCGTGTTCCCGTTAAGTGTGCTTCCAAACCAACAACCAACCCCTTTCCACAAGATCTCTAACAGCTAGCCTTGTAACATCAATTCAAACATCTGTTACAGAGAAGTAAACCCCACTGAGTAGCCACACTTAGGTGTGTGTGTGTGTGTGTGTGTGTGTGTGTTTATATAATAAATATGTCTGTGTGAGTTATATCTACCTTGAACATCAAGGGTCTGACCCTTCTCCCCAGACACAGTCATTTTTGTCTTCTACCCTAAGCTCTAACCTAACAACCCTGCCTCCACATCACCAGCTCCTAGGACAGTGCAGATCATGCAGTAGCTGCTCATTGAATACCCACAAAGTAACTACTACAGGAATAACAGGTGCCCTGTGAATTTCTTTAAAACTTTAGGTCCCTGGAAAGCATGTGCTTTGATCAGCCTATCTATTCAAGGTCCCATCCCTCCCTTCAACTGTGACCCTGTGCTGTCTTGGACAATTGGTTTCTACCAATTCCCTTATGCTAATTATCTCAGAGACCACACTTAAGGTCGTCTATTTCAAGTACCCCGTTTGGGTGCCAACATTCTATGTGCAGTCAGAGCCTTCTGTTAACCCCTTAAATCAGATTTCACAGAAAAGGGCATTTTTAGATTTAAAAGTCAAAGAGTAGCTCAATGCAATAAAAGCCTAGTATTGTGAACTCCGTGAAGAGAGGTCACTCTGACAGTGAAAGTACAGATTATGAAAAATTTTCTCAAATTTTGTTCTATTATTCTCGAGTATTGGAATATTATGACCAAAACCAAAAGTGTGCCTTTTTAAAAATGATGATATATGTGGTCAGGCAGAGTAGATAAGAGACAACTGCAGGTAGAGAGGCAGCTAGGTCCGGCCTGTGACCGGGATCTAAAGCTGAGCGTAGTGAAGGATGGGGACTGAGGGCCTGAGATAAGAACCAGTTAGACATCGAATACCAGCCCACCCTGTAGCACAGGGGCATCGGGGATCTGGGCACATCTACTACGGGTGTCAGGCACGGGGCCTGGGCTGCTCATCTTGCCCACATCCCTGAGAATGAACAGCAAACAGTTGTTAAGAAAGCGTCAGCCCGAAACAATATGGAAGACATAGCGCCCCGACCCAGAGTGGTATGTGTCTAGACTGAGCATGGAAGCAGAATCAATGGAGAATACAGTCCAAGTACAGCCCAGCCATGGGATTGAGTGTGGATTGTGCTGTGTTAAAAACCCGAAGAGACAGAGTGTAGAAGGCTTGTGGTTAGAGGCTGACCCACTCAGATAGGCAGAACCAGAATACAGCAGCAAACAACATAGACAGGCCTCCACCCCGGAAGCAGAGCTCTTAGGGAAAAATTCCTCCTGAAAGAAAAACACACAAACTGAATCGTAAAGGGGAAATGTACACATAAACGAACCAACAGAAAGGGGAGGGGCCAGAGGGATGAGTCAAGGCACGGAAACAGGACCACACACTAACGAAAATGACCAGTTCAGCTAGGGCAGTTTCCATACAAGTATGAGTAAATTGGCAAGATGGGACAATCAAAAATAAAGGGGGGGGCGCAGTGAGGCTGAAGAAGTTCACCCCAAAATCATCACAATCCAGTGAAAGACATTGCCAGCCAAATCAGGGTAAATGCTCTTCTGAATTTTTTTTTGAGATATGCTGAATTGTGCCTGAGATTATAGCTCTATTTACTCATGAAATTATTAATATGTCAAACACTGGCAAATCAATCTAATTTCAAGGAAGAATTTCAAATTGAATATTTTCTTATCTCTGTAGAAAAATCCTTCATAGGACCATCTAAGTTGGGAATAATACATCTTCAAACATTTTGATTTCTATCTTTCTCTGCTCTTCTTACAAAGCAGTTAATGGCAGCCATTTCAATTTTGGGCTGCAAATATTATTTTAGAGCTCTGCCACCAGTGTAAACATCTTCATTCAGTTCCCCTTAAATTGAACCATTTTAGTGAATAAATTATTAAATGTCAGAGACCTAGACAAGGGAACTGTATCACTCTGAAACAAGTTGAAATATTGTTATTTGAGACTGGCAAGTTGTCGTGGCAAATTGGGTATGACCCTCCACCCCTCCTCCGCTCCCTCGGCACTTAACCATTTTCCTTAAGCTTGTCTGACTGACTCGTAAGTCAAGAAAACTCAATTTGGTGACTGTAAGACGACAGATCTTAATTGAAAAGTTCATTTCTAATGAAATCCAAAGTGGTAAAAGGTTGGGCTGGCACGGTGGATCATTTGAGTCTTTATTAATAACACCAATTCATTTTAATTCAGTGAAGCACATAATTAGCATCAAGCCTTTCAAGTTCACCACACAATCATGTGCTTGGAATCACTAATATTTTTAAGTTTTTCTTATTTGGTAATAGGTGTTTTAATGATTTGCATTTAAACATGAGGTTACTTGTAGTTGGCTTATACTAATTATAAGTGTGTTGCGTTTTATTAAGCCAGTACCCTTCGGCCAGTGACAAATCTCTCTTAGTCTTAACTTGAATTCCCTGTAATTATTCTGCAGTCAGCTAAGACTCCAGCAAAGAGATGAATGGGGCCCCTTGAGATTCCTGCACCTTGAATAATAAGCGGTGGTCACAGAGGTCAATTGCTGTTTCAGACTGTTCCTTAGCTACTGCATGTAAATCCGTTTACTGGGGGCTTAGAGGAAACATTGATGCATTTGTTTCCTTGCCTTTATCTCTGAAACTGCCACCATCCTCTGCTGTAAGACCCGGAGGGACTATCTCCATGGGAAGGGGAGGATCTGGAAAAGATGATGCAGCTGAGAGCCAGACAAAAGAAAATTCCCCCTCTCAGGATGGGAGAGAAGCAGGTTAGTAAATGAGAGTCCAGACTTGTGAGCTTTCTAATCCTCCCTGACTGAGAGCACCTCAAAATGATTTTCTCCTGGATTCTTGTACTGTTGTGCAATTTTATACAATCTGGGCCAGCCAAGGAAAGGTGTTAACAGGGAACTCCCTTCATGAAAGTATAAACAAGTGAACATACCCCATAAATCTAGTCACTGCGGAATCTGACATGTGGATACCTTCTTAGGGGATGAATACACATGCATAATATGTCTAGTTTAGTGATGGATTTTTAATACCTATCGGATGTTGCTGAGGTTACAAAGATAATAATATGTACTGCCTTCAGATTTCCAAGCTCACAAAAGAAATATGTACACAAAGACCATCATTAGTTCACAAATGAAGTAGATAAACATTGTTCATACAAATAGGTTTCTATAAACTTGCAGACTTTGGATAGTAAATTCCAAATTAAAGCTTCCTTGTCCTAGCTGGCTATTCATTCAGTGCAAGGTTGCTTTTTGTTTGTTTTCTTGCTTGTTTGCTTGCTTGCTTGCTTGCTTGCTTGCTTGCTTGCTTGCTTGCTTGCTTGCTTGCTTGCTTGCTTGTTTGTTTAATATAGGTTACTGGGTTCTGACACAAACTTCAGAGAACAGACCCCTGGCAATTGTATTTCAGCCTTTCTTCTATATCAGTATTCAGTTCCTCCCACACCAGAAAAGTTCCACATTTTAAAACCGATATAGCCATCAGCCAAAGCTTTCCTAGCTCCATAGGAGAAAGTCGCTTCTTCATTAATCCTCCGAGCAATGAAATGGGAAATCTCCCTTAGTCAATCTGAACCCAAACTAACTTTATTTTTCTTTGACACAGTTGGTGATAGGAAGAATAGAGAGATGTTTCACTGCTGATTTTAATGTGTGGTATGTGCATAAGGGAATGGACTCAGTGTGGGGCACTGTGAGAGCCATTAAAGCTGGACAGTGGTAGCTCCCACCTTTATCCCAGCACTCACGAAAAAGCAGAGGCAGATGGATCTCTGAGTTCAAGGGCAACATGATCTACATAATGAGTTAACAGGTCAGTAAGTGCTACAATGTGAGATCCTATCTCAAAAAGAGTCAGGGGCTGGGGCCAACAGATTCATCTAAGGACAGTTGATGTCATTTGGGAAGTAAAGAAAATAAATGAGTCTTTTGTCTAGATTTGTTTCATCTTATCTTGAATTCCTTGATAGGCTTATATATTTAAACACTTGACCCCAGCTGGTAATGCTCTTTGGAAAGGTTATAGGACCTGTAGGACCTGTAGAACCTTACTGGAGGAAGTAAGGTAGGTGTGATAGCTACTCTCAGTTGTCAACTTGACTATATTTGAAATGAACTACAGACCAGAAATGGGGGAACACCTGTGACCCAGATCTTGAGACAGGAAGACAGCATACCTTTGATCTGGATCTTGAGTCTGGAAGGCACAAGCTTTTGATCCAGATGGACAAACACCTTTAATCCAGATATTGAGGTATACCTTCTGCAAGAGGCATACATAAGGACAAGGTCTATCCTTCCAGTCCACATCTGCACCCAGAAGCTGAGGCTGTTCCACAGCCCTCTGTAAACAGGGCCCTCTAGGAGAGAGCTGGTCTCCCAGGAGTGCTCTCACTCCCAAGCTCAGAGATGAGTTCTCCACTTTCTCTCCAATAACTGTCCAAGGTGGGACTGGCCAGGAGTGCACAGGGCACAGGAACAGTGGAACTGGGACAGGATCCTTCCAGTCTCCATCTGCATCCAGAAGCTGGGGCTATTCCATAGCCATCTGTACACAGGTCTCACCAGAAGAGAGAAGTTCTTTCAGGAGTGCTGACACAGGCTTACAGGCCCACAGGAGGAACAAGCTCAGACCAGAGACAGCAAAATAACCAGAGATAACCAGATGGCAAAAGGCAAGTACAAGAACCTTACCAACAAAAACTTGGCATCATCAGAACCCAGTTCTCCCACCACAGCAAGTTCTGAATACCCCAACACACTAGAAAACCAACATTTGAATTTAAAATCACATGCCATGATGCTGATAGAGGACTTTAAGAAGGACATAAATAAATCCCTTAAAGAAATACAGGAAAACACAAGTAAACAGGTAGAAGCCCTTAAAGAGGAAACACAGAAATCCCTTAAAGAATTATAGGAAAAAACAACCATGCAGGTGAAGGAATTGAACAAAACCATTCAGGACCTAACAATGGAAGTAGAAGCAATAAAGAAATCACAAAGGGAGACAACTCTGGAGATAGAAATCCTAGGAAAGATCAGGAGTCATAGATAAAAGCATCACCAACAGAATGCAAGAGATAGAAGAGAGAATCTCAGGTGCAGAAGATACCGGGCTTCTAACCCAAAACATCCAGGAAATCCAGGACATAATGAGAAGTTGAAACTTAAGGATAATAGGTATAGAAGAGAGCGAAGATTCCCAAATTAAAGGACCAGTAAATATCTTCAACAAAATTATAGAAGAAAACTTCCCCAACCTAAAGAAAGAGATGCCCATGAACATTCAAGAAACCTACAGAACTCCAAATAGGCTGGACCAGAAAAGAAATTCCTCCTGTCACATAATACTCAAAACACTAAATGCACAAAACAAAGAAAGAATATTGAAAGCAGTAAGGGAAAATGGTCAAGTAACATATGAAGGCAAACCTATGAGATTACACCAGACTTCTCAACAGAGACTTGGGCAGATGTCATACAGACCATAAGAGAACAAAAATGCCAGCCCAGGATACTATACCAGGCAAAACTTTAAATTACCATATATGGAAAAACCGAGATATTCCATGACCAAAAAAAAAAAATGTACACAATATCTTTTCACAAATCTAGTCCTTCAAATGATAGTAAATGGAAAACTCCAACACAAGGAGGAAAACTACACCCTAGAACAAGCAAGAAAATAATCTTCTCTTAATAAACCTAAAAGAAGATAGCCACATAAACATAATTCCACCTCTAACAAAAAAAAAAAAAACAGGAAGCAACAATCACTATTCCTTAATATCTCTTAACATCAATGGAATCAATTCCTCCAAATAAAAAAAACATAGTCTAATAGACTGGATATGTAAACAGGATCCAGCATTTTGCTGCAAGCAGGAAAGGCACCTCAATGTCAAAGACAGACACTACCTCAGAGTAAAGGGCTGGAAAAAAAAATTCCAAGCAAATGGTCCCAAACAACAAGCTGGAGTACCCATTCTAACATCGAATAAAAGTAAGTTTCAACAAAAAGTTATCTTAAAGGATAAGGAAGGACACTTCATACTCATCAGATGAAATATCTCTCAAGAAAAACTCTCAATTCTGACCATCCATGCAAGCACAGAATGCACCTCACACAATAATAGTAGGAGACTTCAACACCAAACCCTCATCAATGGACAGATCATGGAAACAAAATCTAAATAGAGACACAGTGAAAATAGTAGAAGTTATGACCCAAATGGATTTAAGAGATATCTATAGAACATTTTATCCTAAAACAAAAGAATATGCCTTCTTTTCAGCACCTCAGGGTACCTTCTCCAAAACTGACTATATAATCAGTCACAAAAAAATGCCTCAACAGATACAAAAATATTGAAATAATCCCATGCACCCTATCAGATGACCACAGACTAAGGCTGATCTTCAATAACAATATAAATAATAGAAAGCTCACATACACGTGGAAGCTGAGCAACAAAAAATCTACTCAATGATAACTTGATCAAGGAAGAAATAAAGAAGGAAATTAAAGACTTTTTAGGGTTTAATGAAAATTAAACCACAACATACCCAAGTTTGTGGGACACAATATAAGCAGTCCTAAGAGGAAAACTCATAACTCTGAGTGCCTCCAAAAAGAAACCAGAGAGAGCATACACTAGCAGCTTGAGAGCACATCTGAAAGCTCTAGAACAAAAAGAAGCAAATACACCCAAGAGAAGTATACAGGAGGAAATAATCAAACTCAGGGCTGAAACCAACCAAGTAGAAACAAAAAGAACTATACAAAGAATGAAACATACCAGGATCTAGTTCTTTGAGAAAAATCAACAAGATAGATAAACCCTTAGCCAGACTAATGAAAGAACACAGTGACGGTATCCAAATCAACAAAATCAGAAGTGAAAAGGAAGACATAACAGAACCTGAGGAAATACAAAAAATCATCATATCCTACTACAAAAACCTATACTCAAAAAAAAAAAAAAACCAAAAAAACAAAACTGGAAAATCTGGAGGAAAAGGACAATTTTCTAGATAGATACCAGGTACCAAAGTTAAGTCAGGATTAGATAAATGATCTAAACTGTCCCATAACCCCTAGATAAATAGAAGCAGTCATTAATAGTCTCCCAACCAAAAAAAGCCCAGAACCAGATGGGTTTAATGCAGAGTTCTATCAGACCTTCAAAGAACTAATACAAAAACACTTCAAACTATTCCACAAAATAGAAACAGAAGGAACACTACCCAATTTGTTCTAGGAAGACACAATTACTCTGATACCTAAATCACACAAAGACCCAAAACAGAAAGAAAACTTCAGACCAATTTCCCCCATGAATATTGATGCAAAAATACTCAATAAATTCTCAAAAACTGAATCCAAGAACACATCAAAACGATCATCCATCATGATCAAGTAGGCTTCATCCCAGAGATGCAGAGATGGTTCAATATACATAAATCCATAAATGTAATCCACTATATAAACAAACTCAAAGACAAAAACCACATGATCATTTCATTAGATGATGAGAAAGCATTTGACAAAATCCAACACCCCTTCATGATAAAAGTCTTGGAAAGATCAGGAATTCAAGGCCCATGCCTAAACATAGCAAAAGCAATTTACAACAAACCAGTAGCCAACATCAAACTAAATGGAGAGAAACTTGAAGCAACCCCACTAAAATCATGGGCTAGACAAGGCTGCCCACTCTCTCCCTACCTATTCAATATAGTACTCGAAGTCCTAGCCAGAGCAGTTAGACAACAAAAGGAGGTCAAAGGGATACAAATTGGAAAAGAAGAAGTCAAAATATCACTATTTGCAGATGATATGATAGTATAGTTAAGTGACCCAAAAAAATCCCACCAGAGAACTCCTAAACCTGATAAACAACTTCAGCTAAGTGACAGGATATAAAATTAACTCAAACAAATCAGTGGCCTTCCTCTACTCAAAGGATATACAGGCTGAGAAAGAAATTGGGGAAATGACATCCTTCACAATAGTCACAAATAATATTACATACCTTGATGTGACTCTAACTAAAGAAGTGAATGATCTGTATGACAAGAGCTTCAAGTCTCTCAAGAAAGAAATCAAAGATCTCAGAAGATAGCAGGATCTCCCATGCTCATGGATTGGCAGGATCAGTATAGTAAAAAATGGCCATCTTGCCAAAAGCAATCTACGTATTCAATGCAATCCCCATCAAAATTCCAAATCAATTCTTCATAGAGTAAGAAAGAGCAATTTGCAAATTCATCTGGAATAACAAAAAACCCAGGATAGCGAAAAATATTCTCAACACAAAGAACTCTGGGAGAATCACCATCCCTGACCTCAAGCTGTATTACAAAGCAATAGTGACAAAAAAAAAAAAGAAAGAAAGAAAGAAAAATTAAAAAAAAAAAGAAGCTGCATGGCCTTTGTACAAAGACAAGCAGGAAGAAAAATGGAATAGAATTGAAGACCCAGAAATGAACCCACACACATTTTTAACAAATGGTGTCGGTTCAACTGGCAGTCAGCATGTAGAAAAATGCAAATGGATCCATTCTTATCTCCTTGTACAAAGCTCAAGTCCAAGTGGATCAAGGACCTCTACATAAAAGCAGATACACTGCAACTAATAGAAAAGAAAGTGGGGAAGAACCTCAAGTATATGAGCACAGGGGAAATTTTCCTGAACAGAACACCAATAACTTATGCTCTAAGATCAAGAATTAACAAATGGAACATCATAAAATTGCAAAGCTTCTGTAAGGCAAAGGACACTGTCAATAGGACAAAATGGACAAAACTAACAGATTGGGAAAAGATCTTTACCACCCCTACATCTGATAGAGGGCTAATATCTAATATATACAAAGAACTCAAGAAATTAGACTCCAGAGAACCAAATAACCCTATTAAAAATGGGATACAGAGCTAAACAAAGAATTCTCAAATGAGGAATACCGAATGGCTGAGAAGCACCTAAAGAAATGTTCAACATCCTTAGTCATCAGGGAAATGCAAATGAAAATGGCCCAGAGATTCCACCTCACACCAATCAGAATAGCTAAGATCAAAACCTCTGGTGACAGCAGATGCTGGCAAGGATGTAGAGAATGTGAAGGAGTATCCTGAAGTTAAATCACACAACCTATAATATCCACAGGGACCTTCCCACAGCCTATAATGTTCTCAGGGACCTTCCCACAGCCTATAATGCTCACAGGGACCCTCCCACAGCCTATAGTGTCCACAGGGACCCTCCCATGGTCTATAATGTTCTCAGGGACTCTTCCACAGCCTATAACATCCACAGGGACCCTCCCACAGCCTATAATGTCCACAGGGACCCTCCCACAGTCTATAATGTTCTCAGGGACCTTCCCACAGCCTATAATGCTCACAGGGACCCTCCCACAGCCTATAGTGTCCACAGGGACCCTCCCACAGTCTATAATGTTCTCAGGGACTCTTCCACAGCCTATAACATCCACAGGGACCTTCCCAGTTCACTTCTTACCACTATCAACCCTTGCTCAAATTATCATCTCACCTTATTCTGTCCTTGTTTCTACTAACTCTATATCCTACCATAAGAAATGTGTCCAGAACACATATACACATGGTACCTTTTCTTGCAGGAAATTCAATCCCAGATTGAAGATTAGCACCCTTCCTCAGACCACATCCTCCATGTGGGGCCCTCCACTTACAGCTCCTTCTTCCTCACTTTCCCTTAATAGATATTGTTTTATGTTTGAGCAACTAACTGATGCCCCAAACCAAGATTTCCAAACACTGTTTCTCTCCTTTTGCTATACCTTTCACCCAAAATTGTGTCCACATTTCTCAGTTAAAACTCTGAGAGCATCTCAATCTTTCTTCCTCCTCTGAACCCTAGTGATAGCTTGTGAATCATATCTTCTTTCCCTGTCATTCATTAGTTATGCTTGCCATTCTTTGAAGACATCATGCAGTTTGCTTCTATGATTATGTCCTATGACCCACCCACTCTCCCAAGTCCTTCATCTTTTGAGATCAGCAGTTATATTTCACTCACCTTTAGCTCCCACTACTCCTCTTTTCTGAACCCTGGACCCTCGGCATTCAAGTAACTACACAATAAATGTTTGTTCAATTTAATTTTTTTTCCAGAAAACATCCATGGTAGTCTTATTATGTGTTAATCTGGGCCAGTGAAGAAACATCTCCAGGTTGGTACTTATCTTCTCCCCTAGATGTTGGATCTACAATGATAACCTTTATGTCCTTCAAATCTACTCTGTCATGGGTTGTTTAATATCAATCCTCCTGACTCCAACAGCACCCCAAGAGCAAATATCCTAATATATCTTAATTTACTTCTGTATTCTGTGTCCTACCTCAGGACTCAGCATGTAGTTGCCTCTCAAAAGCATTTGATGAGAACTGATTCTAATTGACCTGAATCATATCAAATCTAGTCTGCCTGTATGAAAGCTACAGGAAATATGTGCCTGACTGGGAACAAATCTTTCTCTCTTATGGACAACTGACATCTATCAGAAGAGGTGTCCAAGGTTAAATACAGAAGCATGGTCTTCACAAGGAAGAGCCATTTTGTGCACATGCTCCAGAAGTTGGAAAGCTTCTCAGAATCACATTTGGGGGGCAGGGGAACCAAAGATAATCTTTAAAGCAGGTTTAGGGCATCATAGTTTGTTGAACAGTTTATACTCTGCTCTTTGAGTCTTCCTGCCTTTGCTCAAACAGTTTTAAATGAAGTACTATAGTCTAATTTTGTAAGTTAAGAAATAATTAAGAAAGTGCTAATTTTTGGAGGAAACTGAGTTAACATTTGATATAACTATAAAGTCATTAAGTAGGCCTCTGTAGAAGCTCAAAAATCTATCTGACACCAACTAATTACTTTCATTTTCTACACACTAGTGGGTGAATTTGAGCTGTACATACCCTTTCTTGGACTATGGATCCTGAACTACCCAGCCTTACTTCACACATTATAGATGAAGACACCAACCTCCTTGTGACCCTGTATACTGCTGCCATTCTATCTTCATAGAATTCTTTGCTTCTGGGGACATTTTGCTTAAAGTGACCATTTTAAAATGCAAATACCTCTGAAAAGGGCTGTGATATGATTATCTGGGTTTTGTTTCTGCATAATTTTCTAATGTGAGGTGAAAAGGAAAGAGTGTAGAGCTGGAATAGTTTGGAATAGTTTACAGATTCACACACACACAATAATATTTGGTGGGGGGATAGAAGAAAGAGTCATCCATGACAAGAAGAAATTTGAGAATATGAGTGGGCAGTGGTTGACGCTGTAGATGGCACCAGAATGTCTGGGGAAAGTCCTTAGCCAGCTCTGCTTTCTATAAGGATGTCAGCTTCTAGAAATTTATCACTTTGCTAAAAGACAGCAGAATAAATAGCTCTTCCACTGTATGACAAAAGCCTTTAAAAAATTAATAGCCACACCTTCAGAGAACCAGATTTTTAGCAGAGCCATGAGACAGCAGATTTGACTACTGCAACAGGAATGGGGAAAATAGTGGAGGCTTTGGACACTTGCTCTAAGGATCCATGACTCGCCAAAGAATGATACCCCAGACTCAAACAGAACAAAGGCAAAGAGCATTTATTCAACAAAATTTCCTGCATGCAGGGGTCTCCCCATTTGGGAATGTAGACACCCAGTGGACTCACAGACTGAGCTTCTATTGTCAGTTAGAGGAATTCCAGGGAGGGTTATGTGTCCTGTTACCTTGATTGGTTAGCTCTATCTCTAAGGGTCTGACTGATTCTCTAATTGATTAAGGCTCTAGGGACTTTCCAGGGTGGTTGCTTATTCATTATAGCTGTCTATGTTTGCTTCAGACCAGATGACAAGGTGTCCTAGGATTGGTTGCCTGCACCTGTGGTTGGCTGGCTACAGGTTTCTTGATCCTGATTCTCATTTCGGGGAAATAGCAACTACTCTCCTACTCTCAGTTTTCAGCCTATCATGGAATCATATTGGCTTTGTCTAACTCAGTCCTCTCATTCCCTGCTCTGATTTGTAACTGAACCAAATCATTGATTTGTCAGTTCTTTCCAAGGTCCAAGTTATTGGCCAAGGGATAAATTAGGAGCTAAGGACCATAAATTTTATTGCTGAAATGCTGGCCTTTTTGACTTAGCATCTCAGCCTAGAAGGTGGGACAAAAGATGTTGTACGTTTCTTCTATAACTACTTCCTGCTGACACTAGAGCATTGTTATTTGAAGGCCCAGAAAGGCTGAAATGCTAGGCAATGGGGCATTTATCAGAAGCATCTGATTAGGTGATCAAGATAAAAGACAGGGAACCATCATATTGATCAATTGTTAATCATAAGCTGTCAGCAGGTCAAAATTCAGCAGTTTGCACGCCTGGGGGTAGGGGGTCCCTGGATGTCAGCCAGGTGAAAATCTGCTGGGACAAATATAAACTAGGGACAGAAGTTAGCATTTGTTAGTAATTGGGGAAGATAAGAAAATCCCAAAACCAAGGGTGACATTCTATTTTCTTCTTTCTTTCTTCCTTCCTTCCTTTCTTTTACCTTTCTTTCTTTCTTTCTTTCTTTCTTTCTTTCTTTCTTTCTTTCTTTCTTTTTTGATTTTTGTTTTCTTAGTCTATGAATCTGCTTTATTTTTTTTATTTTATTTAATTTTTTTTACACTCCAGATTTTATCCCCCTTCTTGTCCACCCTCTGACTGTTACCATCCCATACTTCCTCCCCATCTCCCTGTCTCCACAAGGATGTCCCCACTCCTCCCCAACCCCCACTCCACCAGACCTCTAAACTCCTTGGGGCCTCCAGTCTCCCAAGGGCCAGGTGCATCTTCGCTGACTGAACCCAGACCAGACAGTCCTCCTCTGTACATGTGTTGAGGGCCTCACATCAGCTGGTGCATGCTGCCTGATTGGAGGTCTAGTGTTTGAAAGATCTTGGGAGTTCAGGTTAATTGAGACTGCTGGTCCTCCTACAGGGTCACCCTCTTTCTCAGCTTCCCTCCAGCCTTTCCCTAATTCAGCCACATGGGTCAGCAGCCTCTGTCTACCAGCTGGGTGTAAATATCAGCCTCTGTCTCATTCAGCTGCTTGTTGGGTCTTTTGGAGGGTAGTCATAATAGGTCTCTTTTTGTGAGTCCTCCATAACCTCAGTAATAGTGTCAGGTCTTGGGGCCTCCCTTTGAGCTGGATCCCACTTTGAACCTGTCACTGGACCTCTATTTTTCCCAGGATCCTCTCCATTTTTGTCCCTTCAGTTCTTTTCAGACAGGAACAACTATGGGTCAGAGTTTTGACTGTGGGATGGCAACCCCATCCCTCACCTGATGCCCTGTCTTCCACTGGAGGTGGTCTCCACAAGTTCCCTCTCCCCACTGCAGGGAATCCCATCCAAGGTCCCTCCCTTTGAGTCTTTCACCTTCCAGGTCTCCAGCATACTCCAGGGGGTCCCCCCACCTCCCACCTCCCTAGGTTGCCCACCTTCACTTTCTCTGCTGGCCCTCAGGGCCTCAGTCCCTTTCCCCCACCCAATATCTGATCATGTTCCCCTCTTCCCCTCCTTATTCCCTTTCCCACCCAAGCTCTTCCCTCCCTCCCCCCTTGTGATTGTTTTCTTCTCCCTCCCAAGTGACACTGAAGCATTCTCATTTGGGACCCTCAGTTTGTTGACCTTTTTGAGTTCTGTGGGCTGTATCTTGGGTATTCTGTACTTTTTAAATATAATATCCACGTATTAATGAGTACACACCATGTATGTCCTTTTGGATCTAAGTTATCTCACTCAGGATGACATCCTCTAGTTCTATCCATTTGCTTGTAAAACTCATGATATCCTAGTTCCTAATAGCTGAGTAGTATTCCATTGTGTAAATGAACCACGTTTTCTGTATCCATTCTTCTATCATAGGTCATCTGGGTTGTTTCCTGCTTCTGGCATCACAAACAAGGCCACTATGAACATAATGGAACACATGCCCCTGTGGCCTGGTGGGGTATCTTTTGGGTATATTTCCAAGAGTGGTATTGCTGGGTCTTCAAGCAGATCTATTTCCAGTTTTCTGAGGAACCTCAAGATTGATTTTCAGAGTGGTTGTACCAGTTTGTAATCCCACCATCAATGGAGGCATGTTCCTCTTTCTCCACATTCTTGCCAACATGTGCTGTCACCTGAGGTTTTGATCTTAGCCATTCTGATTGGTGTAAGGTGGAATCTCAGGGTTATTTTGATTTGCATTTCGCTGATCACTAAGGACTTTGAACATTTCTGTAGGTGCTTGTCGGCCATTCAAGATTCCTCTGTTGTGAATTCTTGGTTTAGTTCTATACCCCATTTTTTGATTGGGTTGTTTGGTTTTTTGTTGGTTAGCTTCTTGAGTTCTTTATATATTTTTTTTTGATATTAGCCCTCTATCAGATGTGAGTTTAGTAAAGATTTTTTCCCAGTCTGTAGGTTGCCAATTTGTCCTATTGACTATGTCATTTGCCTTACAGAAGCTTTCCAGTTTCATGGGGTCCCATTTATCAATTCTTGATCTTAGAGCATGAGTCCTTGGAGTTCTATTTATGAAATATCCCCCTGTGCCAATGAATTCAAGGCTCTTTCCCACTTTCTCTTCTATTAGATTCAGCATAGCTAGCTGGTTTTATCTTGAGGTCCTTGATCCACTTGGACTTGAGCTTTGTGCAAGGTGACAAATATGGGTTTATTTTCATTTTTCTACATACAGACAGCCAGTAAGACCAGCAGCATTTACTGCAGACACACCAATCTGAAGTCTATCTGGTCTGTGGTAAGTAGATTTAAATCTTCCTGAAGCTTATGTGAACTTTAGTTACAAGAGGATATACATTAGTGTTTATCATTGCATTGAAATTGTATTTTAGAAAAAGCAGTTAACAGGTGTCTGTAAAATAATAGGAGTAGACTCATGTCTTTGAGATCTAGTAAAAGCTATACTTTTGGGTTAAAAGGCAGGGAGCATTTCTTTCTTCAGTCCAAGGGGCTAGATACACATATTAAACAGAGATGGTTTTAGCATGATTAGAAATACCTTTAGGACAACCAAGGTGAATTTAAAACCTTGAGTTCCTGATTAAATTGTAAGCCTCCAGTACTACATTTACTTATTAGAACTCCATTGATCAATGCTAAAATGTTGAACTTTTGAAATCTTAGTATAATAATAGCACAGATGAGAGAAATAAATCTGAACTATTTCCCATTTTGTAGATACCTTAAATCATTTTCTTATACCTCTACATATACTTGAATTTATACACCTTAGATAATTTTCTGACCTTAGAACTTACCTCAGCTTTTACATCCTCAGACCTTTACAAACATTAGAACACTCAGAACTTGCATAGACTTTAAACCTTTTTCTTTCCATCTAATCATTTATCAGAGACATTAGTAGTTACTACTGAGAACAGCTATTGCAAAGCAAGTTTAAATAAAAGAATGGTAAAAGGCTACATCTGAAACCTATTTATATTTTTTCTTTTTTATCATTATTCTTTAATCATTTTTTTACAATCCAGTCATTATCTTCCTCTTGGTCCACCCTCCAACCCATTGGAGGAACCCATGTTCCTCATTCCATGCCTCACTCCCGATCATCCCAAGAGGATGTTCCCATATCCTACCTCCAACCCACCAGACCTCACCTCCCTGGGGTCTTAAGTTTCTCAAGGGTTAGGTGCATCTTCTCTCACTGAGGCCAGAACAGGCAGTCCTCTGCTGTATATGTGTTGGGGGGGGGGGTGTCTCATATCACCTAGCGTATGCTACCTGGCTGATGGCTCAGTGTCTGAGAGATCTCAGGGTTCCAGGATAGTTGAGACTGCTGGTCTTCTTATGAGATCGTCCTCCTTCTCAGCTTCTTCCAGCCTTTGCCTAATTTAACCACAGGGGTCCCTGGCTTCTGTCCATTAGTTGGGTGTAAATATCTGCATCTAGCTCTTTCCACTGCTTTTTGGGCCTCTTGGAGGCCCGCCATGCTAGGTTCCTCTCTGTAAGCACACCATAGCATCAGTAATAGTGTCAGGCCTTGGATCCTCCCCTTGAGCTGGATCCCGATTTTGGCCGGTCACTGGACCTCTTTTCTCTGTCTCTTCTCCATTTTTTGTCCCTGCAGTTCTTTTAGACAGGAACAATTCTGGGTCAGAGTTTTTGACTGTGGGATGGCAACCCCATTCCTCCATCGATGCCCTGTTTTTCTACTGTAGGTAGATTCCACCAGGTCCCTCTCCCCACTGTTGGGCATTTCATCTAAGGTCCCTCCTTCTGAGTCCCAAGTGTTTTTCACCTTCCAGGTCTCTGGTACACTCAGGAGGGTTCCCCCACCTTCAGGGCCAGCAGAAAGAAAGAAAACAGGCAACCCATTTATATTTTAATTTGAAATCTGTTAACATGGCAAACTTGTCTGCCTTTTTAAACAAGAGATCTAGTAGTTTTAACTGATAAATTAACCAATGATCTAACACAGTGGTGGATTACCTTGATGTAAGGAGCTAGTTGCTTGATGTCTAGCTGTTATGGTACAAGTAATTTAGCCATCAATGTGATCAGAGAACTTGGAGAAGGGTAAATTGTAATAAACTGACTATATATCATTAAGTTGATGGCTTTTGGGGGGACACAGGTCTCAAGTTAGGATCAATCTTCAGCTGCTAGGCCTGGCAAGTCTGAGAGTCCTTTCTGAGGAGGAGGAACTTGGGAGAGATGACATTGCCTTGTCAATCAATTCTCCAAGTGTCCTCTGTTTTTTACAGTTCAAACTAGGCCCTGGCAGCAGGTAAAGTATTGGGGCAGTTATGACCAGTGGTTAATATATTACAATCCCAGTGGTGACCTTTATCATTGTGCCCTATTTTCCTTGGAGACCTTGAAGGGGGTTATTGTCAGGATTTGGGGTTCTCTGTTGTCATGGTGAGTTTAACTGTATTAAATGCGATATTCAGAAGATCTCTGACTGGTTTGAGGGCTAGTATTCTCCTAGTATGCCTGAGTTAAAAAATCTTTGTCTGTTTTTAGTTCTCTGTTCCAAATTGTACCTTATAAACATAAAGCAGGAGACTAAATAAAACTTAGTCTTGTAATTAATTGTGTCAGTTCTTACCCTAAATTTAAATATATTTTAACATGTTAAAGGATTTGATCAGTTTTAAGGTTACTATCGATTTCTGTTAAGTTTGAGCCATAAAAATCACAGTTTTGAATTGAAGCTCTTCAAGTATTAAAATAAACTTTTAGACCCATGAGCATATTTTACAGAGACCAGGTTTTGACCTTGGCTGAGAGAGCTCTTAGCAGCACTTTGGGCTACTGAAGCCTTGCCTGAGTTCAAGCAAACTGAAAGGAAGGGGATTGAATTTCAAAAGCCTGCGATTTTTTAACCTTATTAACATTTTAACCCTTTAATTTAGTTTTAAATTATAATCTAATTTTTATTTCTAATATCATTATTATAATTTGCAGAGCAATATATACACCTTATTGTTAGAAAGGGACATAGCTACAACAGATATAAACCTGAGGAATGTATACCTAGTTGATATCATATTGCATTAATCAATAGCTGTGGAGTTTTTTGTTTGTTTGTTTTTGTTTTTTGCAAACTGTGGCTACGACAATCCTGAACAAGAAGGGTTTTCTGTGTAAGCTGCAGGAACTTTCCTGACTATGGATCATTGTTTTTTCCATAGTGGCAGATTTTTTTACAGTTTTTCTAATGCATTTTGAACGACTTTCTCAAAGTAACCTGCAGTTTTCCTGACAAATCCTCATTTTTTTCTCCTGCCAAGAACTGTAAACCATTTCCATTTTATTTTAAAAACCTTTTGTTATGATAGCCACTATTTTCATCATCAGGATTTATAGCCATCATCATTGGGACTGCCTGAGCTTTTTCCATCAAAATTGTCTCCCCACCACAGATTCATAATCTGATTGTTGTCCAATAAAACTGTTTTTATTGTAACCATCGCACCAACAAAGACATTTTAATTATTTAATAAATTTCAAAATGTCCCATAGTTTATGTGCATTTAATTATAATCTCTAAAAGACAGTGTCTATAAAATTAAATACCACATGTGTTACCTTTATGTCATAAATTTTGGCTGCAAGCAAGGAAAGCTCCCACATATGAACACATGAAGGTGCAACTTCAATAATTTATTAAAGAAATTTTTTAACTTTTATATTTTATAGATCTGATTTCTAGGACAGAATTGCATAAAAATATGACCCCAATTTAAGAGTATCTTTAGAGATCTTGATTAGCTCATGCCATGTGTTATTGCCCAGGATGGCTTTAACCCTGAGTTGTTTTAAATCAATTCTCAGTTACCAATATTCTAAATTAACCATATATCAAAAATTATAAATCATATTCTATAACCAAGATATGAAAGCATGTTAACTTATATATTTAAGACCAGTCTTAAATAATAAATAAATAAACATTTATATATTTAAAACAAACTAATTTTTTTATTTCTTTTAGCTATAATTTCAAGAGAGGAGTACCTTGCTAACTGTTAAATCCAATTTTCATAGCTATTAGCTTTCTTACCAGAGAGGCTGAGAAGATGCTGGCCCCTTTAAGAGCAGTTTGCACAAACCAATCTGGCTTTCTGCCAGCTTAATCCAGGCAAGAGGTAGGATTCAAAGGGCAGCACCAGTTTATCTGTTTTTGTTTTTCCAGTTCAGCTGCTTCTTTCTAAAAATCCTTGAAATGAGTTTAAACTAAGTCAAGGAGTAAACAACCAGAAAATGAAGTTTTAAACATTTTTTCCCATGGACCCAAATGTCTTGCCAAAGGGACCCAAACATTCCACAGTGCAGGAGTTAAGGATAAAAAACAAAAGTTGGTAGACCTGCTGGCCATTTGTTTCTGAAAAATACAGTTAGTTTTCTTGACTGTACAGTTAAGCTTAGATTCTCTGCCAGGCATCTGAAGTCCTTGAAGTGTAACTGGACTAGGTCCAGTAGAGTGGAGCTGGCTGTCTGCCCATGGTGTTTCTCAAGGTAAGAGAGGAAAACAAATAATCAACAAACTCATAAAATACACAGCAATATAGAAAGATGTTCCTGGGATAGCAAGACCAAAAAGAAAAGGCTGTCTCAGTCTTCCTTTCTGTGCAAAGAAGGCCCACAGACCCGTAGCCAATTCAGAAATCAGATGATAACTAGAAAGTTCTACCAGATGGTGTTCAGGATGGTTGTCTGTAGTCCCAGGCCAGGTAACAGAATGCATACCCTCTCTGTCCCTCTTGGCCTCCAGATTGAACCTGAATAAGAAAACATAGACACTGGCACCCAGACTTACCAATCCAAAGAGAAAAAATGCTCAGCTACTTGGGTTGGGATCTTCAGCAAATCCCAGACAAGCCCCCAAATGTAAAGGTCCATGATTTACCAAAGAATGATAGCCCAGACTCAAATAGTATACAAAGGCAAAGAGCATTTATTCAGAAAAATTTCCTGCATTCAGGGGTCCACTATTTGGAAATGGAGACACCCAGACGACTCAGGCCCAGCTTCTGTTGTCAGTTAGGGGAATTCCAGGGAAAGATATGTGCCTTTTACCTTGATTAGTTAGCTCTATCTCTAGTAGTCTAACTGATTCTCTAATTGGTTAGGGCTCTAGGAACTTTCCAGAGAGGTTGCTTACTCATTCTAGCTACCTATTTTTGCTTCAGGCCAGATGTCCTTGAATGGCTTCCCATAACTGTGGTTGGCTGACCATAGGTTCCTGGATCCAGGTTCTCATTTGGGGGAAACAGCAACTTAGGCCTACTCTCCTGAACTGTCAGTTTGAAGCCTGTCATGGAGTCAGCCTGGCTCTGGATAACTCAGTTCTCTCAGTACTATCTAAGTAAAGTAAAGCCACCTTTTGTGAGAAATGCAAGCAGAGTACCCTCAACTACTCACCCCTCATGGCCATCTTAGTACAGTTGCTGATTTTTAATGTAAAGGTCCCACACTGCTAAGGTGGAACCACTCACTGAAAGGTGTTCACTCTGTCTAGCAGCCTGGGGTTGAGATAGACATATTTCTGAACTGCAGTGGGACAACCAGCAGAAGGTCAAGGAGACTTCAGAGACTGAAAGTGTGGCAAGCAAAGACCAGACAGAACTGGCCATGAGGTAGAGAAGACACTGGCTGCCTTTGTAATAGAGTATGCCCAGACCAAAGACAGTAGAAAATGGTCTGATGAGCCTATCCAGGGAGATGTTACATCCAGAGAAGACATAACCTGGCATAATTTACTGCTGATACCACCAAATCTGTTTTGTCAAGAACCAACAGAAGCTGGCCTTCAAGCTAGGAAGTGCAAAGGCTTCTGCCTCCTCACTGTGGAGAACAAAGGACTCTGAAGAATCAGCTTTCAGGGGCCAAGATCAAAGGAAAGAGAAAATGTGAGGAGGTACATACATGTGAGGTGGCCAAGTAGCCAGAAAAAAAACGAACACCCAAAAACAGAGATATATAAAGTTATTACTGTAGATCTTTATTTGTTCAACTGGGAAAACACTGTTGTTATTTCCAGTTTTATTGAGGCACAATGACAACTGAATTTTAAGATGTACTATCACCAGGCTGTCTCTGATCTGACAGCACCCAAATAATTACACAGAGACTTATTTATGAAAGCTTAGGCCTTAGCTGAGGCTATTTCTCAACTAACACTTGCAACTTAATTAATGCATTTATTCTAATGCATATTTGCCTCAGTCCACAATATAGCTCTCATTCTGTCTGGGTACACCCAGCTTCCTCCACAATTTACTGGACAACCCCCCACTTCTCAATTCTTCCCCAGAGTTCCTATCTCTGCCCAGAAGTCCCACCCTTCCGCTCCTGCCTCAGCTATAGACCATCAGCTCATTATTAAAGCCAATCAGAGAATGCCTTAGGCAAGTGAAGGAGGACAGAGACACACCTTCATACAGTGTACAGAAATGTTGCCCCAACAATGTGCAACACAATGTTTAGAGAAACACAATATTGTAAGGATTAACACAATCAACTTAATTTACACATCTGTTGCTGTGTAGGTTTGGATAAAAATAACTTCAATAGATTCATGTGTTTGAATGTTTGGTGTTGTAGAATATTTGATCATGCTGTGAACCCCAAGATTGTGTTATTTTCTGAAGGAAAAAAAAAACCTTATAGTTGTAGCTTGGTTCAGCTTTTACCACAAACCTTTAATCCCTCTGGCTGGAATACAAACATGTACGTAGTACACACCTTTAATCCCAAATAACGAAAGTAAGGTTAGTTTGTAGAAGGAAGCACCCATGTTTCAAAGTGATGTAAATTGAAAAAAAAAATTATTGTCAGGCTGGAGAGATGGCTCAGAGGTTAAGAGCACTGACTGCTCTTCCAGAGGTACTGAGTTCAATTCCCATCAACCACATGGTGGCTCACAACCATCTGTAGTGGGACCCCATGTACTCTCCTAGTGTGTGTTTGAAGATAGCTGCAGTGTACTCCTATAAATAAAAAATAAATAAATCTTTTTTAAAATGAAAAAAAAGTGATATCTAATTAAGTAGCAGATAAAGTGATTAGTCACAGAAATATTTGACAGAATAGAATATACCCAACTCTCTCAAGAACAGATACGAAAGGGAATCTACTTAAAAAAAAAAAAAAAAAGTAAAGAGAGAAAGGAAAGAAAGAAGCAGGCAGTTTTCCCAGGGGAGTTTTACAGAAGCCGGTTGAAGAGAGAACAAGCTAGACACAGGTGAAGACAGAATGAGCCAAAGAAAAGAAGGCTCTGGAAGATTAAAACAGATTGCCAGAGTTAATTTGAAGCCAAGCAGAGAAAAATGGCAGAGTCCAAGAGAAAAACTAGATTGAATTCATCAGATTGGAGAGGAGTTTGAGCCAGAACAGCTGTGTTGAATCAACCAACCAAAGTTCAGAAAAAACAAGAAATGATGAGCATATTCAGCAATAAGTTTCAGAGTCTGAAAACATTCTAGGCCTAGATAAGATTGTACAGAGGTTAGAAGCTTCCAGTACTAGGCCTAGGTTAGCAGAGTGGGGCAGTAAGCCTCAAAGATAACAAGTATTACAGAAGAATAAAAGTTACATTTACAGCTTAGCCCATACAGGGTGGCACTATTAAGATGTGTGGTCTTGTAGTAAATGTGGCCTTGTTCAAGGAATTGTGTCACTCTAGGAGTTGGAGGTCTCGAATGCTCATGTTAGGCCTAGTGTCACTTTCAGTTCTGTTGTCTGTGGATCCAGATAGAAAACTCTTGGCTACCTCTCTAGCACATCTGCCTGTATGCCCCCATATTTCCCACCATGACAATGCCACCGTGTTTTCCTCCATGAAGATAATAAACTGAACCTCTGAAACTATAAGCCAGTTCCAATTAAATGTTTTCCTTTATAAGAATTACATGGTTTTTGTGTCTCTTCCCAGAAATAGAAACCTAACTTAAGACCATCACCTCATCCAGGTACTATTTGTTCTGTTTTATTGTATCATTTGGGTGTGCATATATGCATGTATACCTATCTCTCTGTTTCTGTCTCTCTCTTTCTCTCTCTCTCTCTCTCTCTCTATGTCTCTGTATGTACATGTGTCTGTGTGTGTGTGCATGTCTGAGGAGTATCTGTGTGTGTCTCTGTGTCTGTGTATGTGTATAGATGTGTTTATCTCTCTATATGTCTGTGTCTTTTTCTCTTTAACTGTGTGTAAATGTGTTTGTATATGTTTGTCTCTCTGAATGTGTCTATGTGTTGAGAACACTGGTTTACTTTCAGTAAATTTCACATATATAATCTACCACTATTAACAATAGTCATCATGCTATATTAGCATATAATTAGCAATAATCCCTGGGAATTGTCAATCCTAAAAATAGCTCTACTTTTACACAAGCTCTATTTCCATAATTTTCAAGACCATTGTTCTTCTTCCTATTTCTATGAATTCAACTTATTCAGATCCCATATGCAAATGAAATCAGAGTATTTGATTTGTCTGGTTTGTTTCATTCAGTATAATACATCAATCACTATTCATGTCACAAATGGGAGGACTTTCTTCTGTTATGGTGGAATAATTTTCCAGTCTGTTTTATGCAATTATTTAGAAGGCATGGGAGGGGGGTTAATCCTAATCTGTTTTTGGCAATGTTTCTTGGGATGGGGGAAGAGGTGCATAAGACAACAAAATATAAGCAACAAAAGAAGAAACAGGAGAGTGAGTTTACATAAAATACGACTTATGCTTAGCAAATGAATCAATGCACAAAGTAAAAAGGATCTGTGCAATGGAAGAAAATATTCTCAAACTCTATATCTGAAAGGGATTAATATAAAAAATAACTCAATAACAAAGTGTAAGCAGTTTTTTAAATGAGCAACAAATTAAAACTGATATTGTTTTCTAAAAAATTAAGATATGAAAATAGGCAGCAGGTTCATGAAAAGATGTTCCACACCACCAATCATCAGGAAAGTAAAAATCTAAGTCAATGAGATTATACTTCACACTTGGTGGAGTAGCTGTTACTAAAAGACAACAAACAGCATGTGGGTGTGGCTGTGAAGAAAGTATACCTGAGCCCTGCTGGTGGAAATGCAAGATAGTACAAAAGTATGTAAAACAGTAGAGTGTTGCCTCAACATGTTACAACAGAACTATTGTCTTCCCAGAAATGATGCTTGGGCATATATACAAAGGAAACAAAATCAGTAGTCTGAAGAGCAGCTCTCACACGCCTGGTCATTTCAGCCCCTTCACAACACGGAAGCCATAAAAACAGTTCCAATGTCTATCAGCAGGCAAATGGATGAAGAAATGGTTGTTATGACATATAGGAGGAGGAAAATGATACATAGGTAAATCATCAAATCCTAATTTTGGAAATATATGCATATATTTTCACAAAATAATGTTTAGTTACTATCTCTATGTAATAGAATTTGTATATTTGCTTATCTAATTTTTCAATAAGCACATTAAAGTTATGAATAATAGTTGACATCGATAGAACACTGGAAAACATCTATCGAATATGACAAACATTGAGAAAGACATAGGATGGTTTTGTTATATAAACAAGCATTATAAAAGTTCAGCACAATAAGTATAATTACCTGTATATCACAACTAAGAAAACCAAGAAGTTTTCTTATCAAGAACATATATCCAAGAACAGAGAGTCAGCAAAGTCATGACTTAGCCAGGGTCAGCCCAGATCCACTGAAAATACTCCTTTGATCATGTGGTACAGTGAGATGTAATAAGCATTTTATAGCCAAGTTTTAGCCCAAATTTGTTGATTGTTTTAAAGCAAGAAATTCTATGAGTTCACAAAGTTGCACACACAAAGACCAGCTAATGCAAGTTTAACCTGTTGGTAATTTTAGTTTTACTATGCTAGAGAATTATGATCACCAGGTCTGAGGGCTTGGTGTGTATTATTTCATCTACACTTCATTATCTTTCACTGGGATGGCCCCAGATACTCAATGCTTCTTGCATCCACATTTTAACATCTAACTATGTATTTGTTGACCTTGCTTTCTAACTTAAGGTTCAGGGATATAAATGGACTTAAAAACAAATAGGACTGGGGAAACATCACTCAACTTAATAAAGGCTATACATGGCAAACTCAGAGTCAACATTTTCTTAGATGGAGAAAAATGCTCATTAGAATCGGGACTGAGGCAGGATTGCCCACAATCCTGGCTACTTTTTAATACAGTGCTCAGAGCAGTAGCTGGAACAATAAGGCAAGAGAAAAAAATTAACCAGGTACAAATAGGAAAAGAAGTCAAAGTAAGCCTATTTGCAGATGATGTGATATCATACATAAAAGATGTCCAAAACATCCATCAGAAACTTCTAGAAACAATCAACAGTTTCTGAAAAGTGGCAAGAAATAAAATCGACCTAGAAAAATCAGTAGCCTTTTGATACACCACCAACAAATACACAGAGAAAGAGATCAGAGACACATTCCATTTACTGTAGCATCAAAGACAATAAAGCATCTTGAAATAAAGCTAACCACAGAGGTTAAAGATCTCTACAATCAAAGCTTCAAATTTCTGCAGAAAAAGATGGATAAAGACACCAGAAAATTGGAAGACATCCTATGTTTATTAATCAGTAGAGTTAGTATTGTGAAAATGAATTCCTACCAAAAGAAATTTACAAATACAATTAAATCCTTATAAAATACCCACAGTTTTCTTCATGGAAATAGGAATTATGCCCCAAAATTCTTATGGGACCAGAAAAGACCTCACTTAGCCAAAGCAACCCTGAGTAGTAGTAGTAGTAGTAGTAGTAGTAGTGCTGACAATAGCAATAATAATAATTAATAGTGGAGGAATACCATACCATGTGAGTTCTTTTGTGATTGGGTTACCTCACTCAGGATGATGCCTTCCAGGTACATCCATTTGCCTAGGAATTTCATAATTAATAAATTCATTCTTTTTAATAACTGAGAAGTACTCCATTGTGTAAATGTACCACATTTTCTGTATCCATTCCTCTGTTGAGGGGCATCTGGGTTCTTTCCAGCTTCTGGCTATTATAAATAAGGCTGATATGAAAGAGAGGCCCATTGGATGTGCAAACTTTATATGCCTCAGTACAGGGGAGCACCAGGGCCAAGAAGTGGGAGTGGGTGGGGGGGGGAGTAGGTGGGGGAGGGTGTGGGGGACTTTTGGGATAGCATTGGAAATGTAAATTAAATAAGTACCTAATAAAAAATAATTATGAGTCATAAAAATAAATTAATTAATTAATTAATTAATTAATTTAATTAAATAAAAACTGGGCTAGGGAGATCTAAACAGTTCTCAATAAAAGAAATAAAAATTCCTAAGAAGATGTCATCTTACCCATCAGAATTACCCCAGTCAGGTTAAATTCAATAAGACAACTGACAACAAATTCTGACAAACTTGTGGGGAAAGAGAAACCCTCATTCACTGTTGGTAGAAATGCAAAATGGTACAGCCACTCTGGAAATCAGTATGGAGAATTCTCAAAAATATATAAATAGATAGATAGATTGATAGATAGGTAGGTAGGTAGATAGATAGATAGATAGATAGATCTACCACATGGCACAGCCACACCACTCATTTGCATATGCCAAAAAGACTCAACATCTGCTCCACAGATATTTGCTCAGCCATGTCCACCCCGCTGCTGCTCTATGCACAATCACTAGGAAATGGAAACAAATCAAATGTCCTTCAAAGGATTAATGTATAATGAAAATGTGATACATATACAAAATGGAATAATAGTTAGCTGTAAAGTAAATGTCATCATGAACTTTGCAGGTAAATGGATGGAACTACAAACTCTGTGTGTGTTCTCTCTTATCCGAGGTTCCTACCTCTATCCTCAAATGTGAGTATACAACATGGAGTAGTCACAAAAAAACAGAAGAGGACCACATGTGTTAGGAGGTTGGGAGGAGAAGAGAAGCATGCAGGTGATATGAAGGAGGAAATAGAAAAATGGGGAGTAAGTTCCAACTAAGAAGGGGAAAGGGAGATCAATACAGAAGGAGAAAGAAGAGAGACAAATTACACTAAGGCTGTTAGAGAAAGCCTCAAAAAATCATATTATTTTATATTTACATGAAATTATATTATAATTATACTTATATAAGATACATAATATATATGTAGATGTAGATATAGATTAAAATGTCACTTAGGCTGACAATACTCCCAAGAGTCATACACTAGCAAAACCCTAATACCAGGCAGAAGAAACATCCTTTAGAGTGACTGGCCAGGATAGTTAGGACTTCCCCAACAGTGTGGGCTATTGCTGTTGCCTTTGGAGGCTTCTTCAGAGTTAAAGGTAAAGTCTATATTGCTGGACATATAACACACTTAGGACACAGGATGATTCAAGTTATATCTAACTTGAAAGATTTCTTCCTGTGGTCTAACTTCCATAGTACCTAGAAGATTTGAACAAGCTGCCAAAGGAGGGAAGCAATCAATAGTCGACTCAGCAGTGACACCCATGAGTCACAACAATGACCATCATGGCAAAATATCTGTAAAGGTGCAGTAAGTAGCACCCTATTGTGATAACCATCAAATGTCTAATTGGACTTTAAGCCCACTCACCAAGAGAGGAAACATGCCTGGTATGGAAACCTAGCCAGCTGCCTAGTGTTAGCTAGATCCTGGATCTTACAAGAAAAACTACTACACCACTCTACCAGACCAGCATAATTCCTAACTCTATTCTAAATCTTACCCTTTACCTACAGATAAGGGTTGCTACCATCCACCATCAATGAAGCTTCCCTGTACCACAAATAGAGACCATCACAGAAAACTGCACACAATGAAGAAATCAAAAGATAATGGGGACTGTAGATCCCATAGATACATCTGCAGCACAGCTCCTGCATCTATGGCTCAGGGAACATCTTTCAAGGCAGTGGGAAATTGCAGGAGCCAGAATACAAAGAAGTCTGCCATGAAACTTTCTCTCCTAGAAATGGCTGCACAAACAAAATCCGAACAATGACAAAACCAATAAACACACTAACACAGAAAGGGGAAAAGCTCACCTAGGTAAGGCAACTAATGATGCCGAGAGAGGAACAGTGAACCTCTCCCAGCAATAAGTCCATTAACTGGTTATCCAGTACAGACTAAAGATTTAAAATTTGGGAATAGTATTTGTGACTTGAATATCTGAGCTGCATTTGACCCTTTTAGAAAGCCAACTAACTATAGTCCTTGAGTTTAAACAAACAATTTTGTGCATAGGGATTCTGGTATTTTCGTCCCACATACCTACCCTTTTCCTTGTCTGTTCTTCAGTATTTAATTTTACAGAGATCCCTTCAGTACTGACAGGTGTCCCAATATTAATTTGTGTGCTTCAAAGATTTATGCTAAAAATGCTGATGATACCAATAGACGATGTAAAATTTGACCTTCACTCACACAATGATTGACATTGACTATAATTCCTTATGAGATTTCACATAATCAGCATGCTGGCGTGTGTGGCTAGAGTACATAATCAGTTGTTCTCCATCAAAAATCACCTTTCTGCTGGTCCAAGGAAACAAATTCTCATATTTAATGATCAGGAGAATCAATTGCTAGATATATATATAGCTGTCAGCTTTCCAGAGTCCACATGAAGATGTTCAGAGATAATAATGGATAAATGATGTCTACCCAGATGTTTCTCAACAAAAATCCTTGTGATTGAGGGATTAAACAGTAGAGGTCTGGGGTGGTTGGATTGTGCAACCTCAGAAGATGTTGCACACAGGCAAGTAGTGTAAGGACAATCTGAAGACATGATCTCTGTCCCACTCCACCTCAGACCCATTGATGTGGCAACTACCTTCATTTAACCATAGGTCACCTTCCACCTTTGCCTACCCTACACAGTACCAGATAAATATTGCATGGACTTCCTCACATCTGATTTTCAGTTGTTTCTACTGAACATGGAGCCTTGGAAACAAGGCAGAGGGGCAGAGAAAAAAGCAGAGGGGCTTACTCACCAGGTTTCCCCCGGTGGTGTCTGAAGGGATGTCAACATCCCTTTACCAAAAGTCTGGGCTGTTTCCAAGAGTTCCCGCCACGCAACCATCCTTAATGCAGGTTCTGATCATTGAATCTTATATACCAGAAGCAGGAGATGCTCACCTGCTTATAGCTCAGCTAGGACTCTGTGCCTTCTCATGATTTCCTCTGCATCATATGCCAACTGTCATTATTAACTGTCCTGAGCCATTTGACTTGAGTGTCATCAGTCTGATGCATGCATGCCTTTAGAAAAATCCTCTCGTGGATCCCAGGAGCCAATGTTGATGACTTTAGCCAAAATACCCAACAAAGGGGAGATACAAACTATAGAGACCACTTACAGTAGAGAGGCATAGCCCCCAGTTGAGAGATGGGGCCACCCACCCATCTCAAAATGTTTAACCCAGAAATGTTCTTGTCCAAAAGAAAGACAGGGACAAAAAATTGGAGCACAGACTGAGAGAAAAATCATCCAGTGATCACCCCACCTAGGGATTCATCACATCTCCAGACACCAAATCCCCACCCTATGGGTGATGCCAAGAAGCACTTGCTGACAGGAGCCTGGTATGGCTGTACTCTGAGAGGTTCTGTCAGCACCTGACCAATACAGTTGCAGATGCTCTCAGCCAACCATCAGACTGAGCCAGGGGACCCCAGTGGAAGAGCTAGGGAAAGGACTAAAGGAGCTGAAGAGGATTTCAACCCCATAAGAACAGTATCAACTAACTTGACCACCCAGAGCTCCCAGAGCCTAAACCACCAACCAAAGAGTAACAGAGGGAGCCATAATTCCAGCTACATATGTAGTAGAGGATGGCCTTATGTAACATCAAGGGGAGGGGAAGGAGGTTTGATACCCCAGCATAGGGGGGATGATAGAGGGGTGAGGCAGGAGTGGGTGAATGGGTGGAGGAGCAACCTCATAAAGGCAAAAGGGAGGGGAGAGAAGTGGATAGGATGGGAGGGTTGTGGAGGGTTAACCAGGAAGGAAGACATCATTTAAAATGTAAACAAATAAAATGATTAATTTTAAAAAAAGAAAAAAGAGAAAAAAGAAAAGAAAAGCTCTCTCATGACACATCATTTCCTTATAGTAAAGGCAGTAATGGAACAGGAAAGTTTAAATGGGGTGTGGTGAGAGGGCAGGATACATGCAAGAGTTTAGGGAGAAAAGGGTAACGTTAAAGACTTTTAAGAATGCCATATGAAAACCTACTGTTGAAGCTTCCCAAAATGCATACACACACACACACACACCAAAGGAAACCGAGTAATAATCACTTCTCTAGATAGTATGAGCTATCAAGTAAAAACCATGATGCCAGGTATGGATTATCTTTTTAAGTTGTCAATCAGTGGTGTCACATAAACACACCATGGGCTATGGTTCTGATGCTATTATTCTGTTAAATGGACATAGTAGTAAATCACACTCTAAGTTCTTAGGCTCAAAGTGCATCTCTCACTACCCCAGAAAGGCTCCTTTTACAGTAGATGATGATAACACAGAGGCTCATGGACAGTCAAAGTGACTACGATAGAAGACTACAGAGTGCCGGGTTCTAAAACCTCCATTGTAGAGGATAGGAAGCGTCTCTTTTCCTCTGTCTTCCTCAACTCCAACACCCTTGAAAAGACTGCAGAATATAAGCACATGATGTGAACTAAGCTTATATGTTAAGCCTTCTTTTTGCTGAGAATAAGGAACTGTCTGTGATGGATTGTATATGCTTGGTCCAGGGAGTGGCACTATTAGAAGGTATGGCCCTGTTGGAGGAAGTGTGTCACTGTGGGTGTGGGCTTAAGACCCTCATCCTAGCTGCCTGGAAGTCAGTCTTCTCTAGTAGCCTTCAGATGAAAATGTAGAACTCTCAGCTCCTCCTGCACCATGCCTGCCTGGAGGCTGCCATGTACCCACCTTGACAATGATGGACTGAACCTCTGAACCTGTAAGCCAGCCCCAATTAAATGTTGTCCTTGTAAGAGTCACCTTGGTCTGTTCACAGCAGTAAAACCCTAATACAGGAACCAAATGCTAGACTTATAAGGAGGAATAGAAATTTTGTGAAGCATTCGACACTGGGATTTGTTTGTTTTGTTTTTTAAATGGGGGGGGGGATGAAAAGGAAGGAGCCAAAATTAGGCCTTTCTCTGAACGAGTAGTGTTCGTATGGCTGGCCCAAATGTTCATACTCATAGATAAGTCTATCCATCTTCATGTTTTCTGGTACTTCTTAATCACATCTCCATTGGGAAAAGGCTTTGTTTTGTTTTAAAACTGTGGTATATTAATCTTGCTGACACAAAGACAAATGAATATACTTGATGCCAAAAAGTCTAGAAAAGTAAAAACCACTCAGATCCACCTGTTGACATGGTAACCTGCTACTGCTCCCAGCATTCCCTTGATCTAGGGGGTCTTGTCTGTGTCTCTAAAATTTGGCTCAGTGGTCCTGATGTTTACTGGTGATAAGTAGCTGATTTCAATAATGCTTATTGCTCATCTTGTGTATTATCTAACTCTTGTATAGCATATCTAACTCTCCTAAGTAGTGGTGAATAAGGACAGTTTTCTCTTCTCGTTGAGATTACATTCTAGTGCCATGGCACCTGGTAAGTGTCTATTTTTAAAAAGAAAATCTTACCTAACTGAAAACACACACAAATGCTGGCCTTCCATGTCACTTATGAACATGGATTCATTAGAGATTTCTCAGTATGCAAATACAGAATTTCAGCCATTCCTGGACCTTGAAACCTCTGCCCATCCTACTCTCTACACACAGAAGTTAAGGATGAGGTAACAGGTGTGAACCTTGAACAAATCTCACAGCCTCCCCATTCCTCAGCAAATGGCAGAGCTAGGGATAAGGTCCAGACTCCAGGACACTCACCATGGAAACTCTCTGTGAGTCAGTTTCTTCCCCTATTTCCTTCTCATTAATATTACCCCTGTAGCTGCTGGAACATTATCTTAGAAGGCTTTCTCTCCTTGGACCTGCTGTTCTCTTAGACAAGCCACACTTCCAGGGAGCTCACCAAGGAGCCTGGAAGGCATCTCTCAAAACTCCCAAGCCAGGCTATGCTCCTCTCACCAATACCGCACGAACATCCTCTCTGCCAGTCTCATGCATCACACGTCTCCATCTGTATCCATCACCTGCACTTCTGCCTTCTCTTTTCCTACCAGATCCTTTGCCCAGATCATGGCAAGCATTCAGAAAGTTCTGCACACAGATGAAGCCCTTATTTATTCTATGACAGAATCACTGAGAACACTGGGAAGTATAGACAGAATTCTACATGATGAAAAATCCCAAGAACACAAAAGTTCTACACGTTTTGTTTTATTTTATTTTGTTTTGTTTTGTTTTGTTTAAGTGTAATAAAATACTGCTTCTGCCTTTTTGAATCAAAAGAAAAAAAAGCTCTCCTCCCTAGCCCCCTTACCAGGAACTGGATCCCTCCTGCTACTTTGTTCCTATTCTCATATGTTGGTCATGCCTGACATCACAAAACAGTCCTTTCCCTCCCCTTCATACACATACAATGCAGGACATATCACACAGCTTGAGAAAGCAAAATGTCCTCCTGGAGTCTAATGGGGAGGAGAATAATAGGTCCCTGGGAAGAAGGCTTGCTCCACCACACACCTGGGGACTGCACAGATGGCATGCTGATGGCATGCTGGCAGTTGGGCAAATTAATGTCACTGTATCCTAGTAAAGTTTCAACTGAGATTCTCACACAATTCATGCAAATTCAAAAATAATTGAGGTTCGTGTTTCTGGGATAAAGTCATGGCATTTTGCTTTTTACCTGAACTAGCCCAAAAGGGGGTCATTTTTATTATTCCATATTCAATTATTCATAAGCACACACTCACAGATCTTAGAATCATAAAAGGTCAGCCCTCTTTGATTCGGCAATTGTTTTCTTCTGAAGTCGGAAAGCCGCCATGAATATGCGCAGGCACACAGGGCTGACTCTTCCCTCCCTCTTCATTAACACTGTGTTCACTGTATATTTCAAAGTCAAACAAATAATACCTGTCATGAACATGAATTTTTAATATCTCCTATATTTCATTTTAAATGAAATGTCAAAATGATGGAAAATATTTCCGTGGAAGTTTGGAAAGGGCAGCATTCGCCAAGGCTGCTCTGCAAAGCCGCCGGCTGGGGCGCCAACAGCGCTGCAGCGCTGGGGATCAGCCTGGACTCTGGTATTTTACTGCCTTTGTCGGTCTTGTGGTAGCTGCGAAATGTCAATGTGCAATCTGTTTGCCAAGTCAATACGCTGTTCGGGCTGATGGGACCCACTGTCCTCCTTTCATCTCGAAGTGGATGCCGCTTATTTACAGCCCCTTTCAACTCCCAGCTTGGGGGCTTGAACTGCATTTTATTTGCATGTGATGATCCCCTTAGCATATGTGCCGCCTTCTCTTCAGGCTTTAAACCTTACATCCTAGTTTTAATGGTAGAGGAATCAAATCGCTTTGGATTCAACACTCAATCAGAATTTCTTCCTTTTGTGTTACTATTTATTCTCCTAGGAAGAACCAGTCTCTTTTGATAGAAATTGTTTCTGGAGAATGAGAGAATGATCTGGTCAGGTGACTATGGCCTGATGCTATGCATCTCTGCTCTTTGGTAGTACAACATATTTGACCGTTACTGTTAATGTATTTGTAGAGGTGGGAAGCCTGGGACTAGTGCTGGCAGGACTGATTTCCGAGAAGGCCTTCCTCCTGGGCTGACTTACCACTGTCAGGTCACAGGCTCTCTATATCAGCATGCCTGGTGCATCTTTTGTGGTTCAAATCTCCTCTTCTTATAAGGATACTGTTGGATTCAATTGGATTACAATCCACTTAATGTCCTCGTTTTAATTTAACTAGCTCCTTAAAGGTCCCTTCTCCAAACTCAATCATAGTTTGAGATACTAAGAGTTGGGGGTTCATATGTCTCAAACATGCAATTAATCTTGTGGAATAAGTGTGTGTGTGTGTGTGTGTGTGTGTGTGTGTGTGTGTGTGTGTGTGTGTGTGTGCATGTGCATATATACATATAGGATGAACCTGAAAAAGTCATTTCTGAACTGAGTATGTTGGCACACAAGTCTATAATTGCAGTCCTTAAAAGTCTGAGGCAAGAGAACTGCCATGAGTTCAAGGCTAGTCTAGGCTATGTAACAAGATTCTGACAATACTACTGCTACCAGTAATAATAATAATAACAACAACAACAATAATAATTTTATCCTACCTCAGCATGAGATCTGATTAGGCCAAGAGGGGTTTTCTTTACAGATGTTAATTAAAACTTGATGAGAATCAAAATGAGAGCATACAAGATTAGGTACAAGACTATTCTAATAAGATACTAGACTGACAACTAGAGAAGGTGCTATGGAGTAGAGACCTATCCATCTATAAAACCATAGACCTCCCAGCATTGCCAGCAGCCTCCTGATGCCAGGAGAGTGTTTCAGGAACATGTCTCATTCAGTCTCCAAGAAGAACAAATCCTACAACGGCTTCTGACTCTGAAGCTCCTTTAAAACACCTGTTGTCTTGCACACCCAGTTTATGATCATTTGTACAGCAGCACTAAGAAACCAGTGTCATTGCTTTGTACTTAAGGAGTAGGATGTTCCTTTTCCCTCCAGTTGTGTAGGCTTGGGGCATCAGGAAACAGACCTCTACAGCCTCATAGTGTGAACTGGTGGTGGCCACTAGCAAATCACAAACCCTCTGTTAAGAGTCACACATGGAGAAAGAAGGCTTGATCTTTCAGGCACAAGAGGATTGCAATTAAACGTCCATAAAAGTAGTCAGAGAACAATGAAAGATGCAGTGTGAACCTGAACTTAAAGGAAGTATTTCCCCTTCTACTTCCTAACTTCTAAATTTCTACCTACAATAAGCCTCTCCCCTCAGGTGTATCAGACCAAGGGGGCAGATGAAAAGCCCAGAGGCTTTGATGAAAAGCCCAGACCTTCACTCCTGATCACATTGGAAGCAATATTCAGGGATGTTTTATACAGGTCTACCAGGGTATATGCACATGTTATCCTAGTGGAACATCCATATAGAGAAAGACTAGGTACCTACAAGATTTTCTGTCCCCCATAACAGAATTTCACATGGAAAACAAAGAATGAAGTCAGAGGGGAAGGTGGGAAGCAATGCAAGTTTACTTAGCAACCAGTCTTTGCAGGGAAATTTGAACACAAGTCAACATTGCCTAAAATAGACTGGGAACTCTATCACAAAGGACCCATTGTAAAAAGAGAAATATTGATTGACCATGGTTGAAGAAGTGGCTTGAGAGGCAGAGGGTCATAAATAGGAGACATTGAATTGTACAAAGAGGGGAAGAAGCACAGTACTCATGGTGAGATGACCAAAAAGGTGTCAAGTGATGGAAAGAAAAGCCAGAGGCCCACAGAGTCGCGTGTCAGCAACACTGTAGGACTGGTCCAAGTTTATCTACTGAGTGGAACAGTTAACAGTTCATCAACAGAGAAGATCAAAATCCCTAGTCTTTTGAAAACAGTCTCCTTAAATAACAGCTCTGTGGGGAAGACCTTACCTGTCTTTTATCAATGCGTCCCAAACACAGATGCCACTTAGCTGTTAGAGTGGAACACAGGAAATGACTGCCCCCATGATTTCAAAGAATGGGAGACAAAATCATGTTCATGTTGTGATGGTTTATATATGCTCAGCCCACGGAGTGGCACTATTGAGAGGTGTAGCCTTGTTGAAGTAGGTGTGTCACTGTGGGAATGGGTTTAAATACCTTCAACCTAGCAGCCTGGAATCGAGTATTCTGCTAGCAACCTTCAGATGCAGATGTAGAGCACTCAGTTCCTCCTGCACCATGCCCGCCTGAATGCTGCCATCTTCTAGCCTTGACGATAATGGACTGAACCTGTAAGCAAGCCCCAATTAAATGTTGTCCTTTATAAGACTTGCCTTGGTCATGGTGTCTGTTCACAGCAGTAAAACCCTAAGACACTGCTTCTTCATTGGGATTTCTTCTGTAAAATTCTCTACCCAGAGGAGCACTATGGCAGTATTTTTAGCTGCTAAACTACATTTATTTGGCCACCAACTACTATCATGCCCTACTTTTCTATTAATCATTGATTCAGACTAGAAGTACACACAGAATCCGATTACTGTTGACAGTCTCTCTTCTCATTGTCCATAATGGGAAAGGAATGGAGGTGTGGGTTCATTCTGGTCCCAGACTCCATCTGAACTTCAGAGATTCAGAAATTTGTTCATGGAGTTCCAGGAACATTTATATTCACTAGACACCGCCAAGTGATTTTGGCTACGTCTAGAACCTAGCAAACCTATAGAGTGTTCCCTCCATGCCCTGGTCTCTACGGATCTTCTCTTCCTGTGATATTCCCACCAATCCTTCTTTAGATAGCTAGATTTGTAGATAATCTTATAACATTTTATACATATATATTTACATACATCAGATAATGCTACAGAATAATTATGAGATACTCAAATTCTTGGCACGTCAATTTGTTTTCTCTACTATATTCATTTTTTTTTTCAGTTGCAATGATTCTAGATAGTGTCTTAGTCTTAAGGTTCAAGGATTGACACATTTAGCTTTTCTCAGATTGGCCCAAGGTCTGTACCACCATTCCAGTGATTTGAGGTCTCCTGGCATTTATACCATACAGAAGGTCTCCAGGTATTTATAATATACAGAAGGAAATCACTTTGAGCTTATTTTCTGAGAAGGCTGCATCCCTGGTACCTGATAGACTGTGTTCCCTCCCTCTTTTTTTCTTCCTTTACTTCACAGCAGTACTGTTGAGCCTTTTGTAGGCTGCTGGTCCTGGGAACTTCACCTGTGTATATCCAAGTACCCCCACTATGATAAGCATCCTAGGCTCTAAACGCCATTGTAAATAGTTACTGATCAAGTCAGAGACCTATGTGATCATCCTCTAAGACCCTACTGCCCCAGAAGCACAATGCCACTGTTACTCAAAGCCTCTGACTTCACATCTATCCATCTGTATGCTATGAACACTAAACTACTCATGCTTTCCCAAGGCTGTCCTTTTACTAAAACCAAAGTGTCTCACCATCACATTAGTAAGAATGTGGAACCCTGAGAATCTGTTTACTCTTATGAAGTTCTGGAGTATCAAACAAAAAAGAGGATGTTGGTGGGATAGCTCATTAGGAAAAGGTACTTGCTGCTAAGGCTAAAAACCTGGGGTGACTTAATGACCCCAAGACCCACATGGGAGAAACAGAGAACAGACTGCCAAGGTGTCCTCTGATGTCCACATGTGTGCAGCGGTACCCACATCCCCTCAAACACACATACATACATTTCATTTTTAAAGGAAATAAAGGAAAATGTTGATAAGCAGGAGAGAACTCTTTTCCTCTTCCTGCGGAGCCCCTACAGGCAGGAGAACTTATCCTGCAGGGAGTTGAACTTTCATTCTGTTGCCCCACACACAGTATAGACATACTACCGCCTTAACCTCATAAAAATTCATGAGAAGTTATTAATATCTTTTCTAGCCATAAAATATGCATTTGTTATAGGAATTTAGTACATAGGGAAATTTTTCAGTAGGCTTTTGTAACTCTATACACTTAATCAGATAAGGAAGTGTGCTCCTATAAGGAGGGGCCACATGGGAACTTCCACTGAAGTCCTGTTGAGAGGATCACCTTCAGACAGCAGTCAGCTATGACTTGTCAGTGACTTTTGATCCTTCAGCCACAAATCATACAAAGATCTCTAAAAATCAGATTCTTTCCTGTAACCTGCTTGGCATTGAAACTTGAGCTGGGCTAGCATGAGGCTGCTTCTGGCTTTTCTTTATCTCACTTAGGATGAACAGTCATATTTTCCTACAGAGTTTTCGATGCATTCATTCTGCGATATAGCACTAGTCTCTTCTGAGGTATTCAATAACATACATGTTACAATTCCAGAATTCAAATAATTTTAAGCTCTGATACCTATTCCAACTTTGGAGAAAAAAAAAAGATCATGCCCCACACTTTAAAGGACAACCTCTTCTAAAAGAAAGGCAGGTAAAAGAATGTGTGTGTGTGTGTGTGTGTGTGTGTGTGTGTGTGTGTGTGTGTGTGTGTGTGTTTTCAAGACTTTAGGCAAGATGTTTTCTTTTAAGATTGAGAAAACATAAAGACTTTAAGCCATTAAGATGCAAGAATTTTAATCACCCAGACACATGTATTACTATATAGACAGACTCATCCCCACAGTTCCCTTTTCTCTGAAGAACTTCAGAGAGATGGTGAGACTCAGGATAGGTTGAATATGGGAGACCAAGTGAAGGTTAAGGGTATGAACTTAACTTTTTAAGAATTCAACAATTATTTTATATAGACGTGGAATAGATCTGAATATAGCCATAGCAACCAAATGGTTGTATCAAAATGTCATGAGCCCCAGGAGAAAAGGACAAAAATCTTTATAGTTACTAAAGAAAAAAAAAGGAATTGTAGCTACTCCTGGGAGGTCTGAGACTCCTGAGAGACAAATGGCACCCAGGAGTTTTGGCCAATGAAACATCAGAAGCCCATAGGTTGTAAGTGGAAATCCACAGACTTGTTTTGTTTGGTTGTCACAGCACCAAACCCCACTGGCTCTGTCCTTTTCTACCCCCAAGGTGACTAGTGTGCCACTATTAAAACTCTGATATTTTCACTTATACATCCAACTTCTCTTGAAAAATGCAGAAGTCTGGTTACATTAGGTTCACATTCACACATGATCACATGTCTAATGCAAAGGACACACAACTGTGCCCATTTTTACAGAAACAGCCTCTTTCTTTAACCATGGGGTCCCTGAAGGCATTTGCTCGTCCTTGTCTCTCTGAGATGTATGTATGGATTCTGAGATGTTTATGTTCCACCAATGTTATACATGACTGCGGTCTAGCTGGCCTTGCTCTGTAGACCAACAGCCTCATCCCGAGGCACACACTGGAGCAGCAGTGACTAGAGAGATGGCCCCTGTCAGAACTGAGATGCCAATGAAGAGCTTTGCTGAAGGAAAATAGGCTCTAGAAGATGTTGGTGCACAGATTTACAGCTGAAAGGAACAAACTTCTTCAATATTATGGGTTGAGTGCAAGTGTTGTATGTATGTTGCCTAATTCAGTCTTTATAACATCCCTGGGAAACACATACAACTATGTCCATTCTAGAAGTACAGAACCCAAGCCTTAGGGATTTTAATCATCTACCCAAGCTTTTAACTGCTATAGAACTTTAAAATTATGATTTAGATTGTGGCTTTTATGACATCCCTTCCCACCACCACCACCACCACCAACCCCACCCCACCCCTGTCCCACACAAGGGTTTACTTTTTAGTGTGCCTCTAGGGAAAAGGAAAAAAAAAAAAAGGTTTACCTTGGGCCCACCCAGAAAGCACCTGCCTGATTAATGAGGCTTTGTAACTATAATCTCTAAAAATAAAAATTCTAAGAAAACTACATAGCTAGTTATGCTTTGAGTGCAATTTAAGTTACTATGGAGTCTTAAAGAGACCTGAAGGATTCTGCATTCAATGGGAAACATGAACTTTTCTGGTAAAGAAGGGTTCCTGGGGTCACCAACCTAAGCAATGTCCATCTTTATCCATACTGTGTAAAACTTACCATTTTGACCTAAGAAACCTGCTCAGGAGGCTTTTTCTATTAAACCCTAATTATTGACACCATAGACAAAGAAATGATTTACAGAAGGATAGTGGTTTTTGATACATAGTAAAAGTCTCTGGCAGCCAAGCACCTAGCATGCAATCTAGGAAAACTCAATTATTAGTATGAGTATATGAACATCATTTTGTTGTGATTAGATTTCACTTTAATTTAAATTTTGTCAAAGCCACAAGGGAGCAAAGAAGCAGTCTCATGAAATAAGCGAGCCCGTCTCAGTTTTATTTTTCATGTTTGCAAGGCAGGATTATCAGCAAATCTTATCAGTCAGGCGGTAAATTACCAAGAACTGCATTAAAAATGTGTATAGTCATTTTCATTTTTGAAAGATTCGAGACTATAAATAATTAAATGCATTAGACATCTGTTATTTATGAGCTGAAATGACGGTTTTAATTTAGTTCTTCATTTAGATCAGCCTGACGTATTGAGACTCTGAAGGAAAACACAGGAAATATCTAAAAATGACATCTTTGGGAACCTGTGGTGACCAGAGGTGCAAATCAAAGCCTGGTTATTCTCACTTCCCTTCACGGCCTGTCAAGACACAATCTCCATTTGTGACCTTGTGTTGACTGGACTCAGGAATTCTAATTGGCTGACAGATCAGACCCTACGCGGGCTTACTCCACAGTCTAACTCAGGAAGCTGAGTAGGAGCTGTGAACATGCTGCAGAATAGTTGATCAGGCAGAGCTCAGTCCCAAGCTCGCATCTCCAGAGCACTTCAGGGGAAATGGCCAGGAACTCAAACCACCCTGTTTGGTTTCCCAAAAATTCACAAAGCCTCATGGTTTACAGAAAGGAAGAGGCATGAAACCGATGCCTGAGTAATGACTGCAAAGTCAAGGAAAATATATAAATAGCTAAGATACACGGTCGTCAAAAAGCGAAAGGATCCTTTTTTTGGAAAAGGCTCTGCCTCATAGGACAATCTCACAAACGCACAGGCATCAGCCCTGTGTTTCTAGTTGAGGGAAAGTGCAGTTATCTGTCGTCTGGGGCATACTGGAACCTCGGTGAATTTTGAGTTGTCTTGTTCCTTGGGTTGTGGGAGATCCGATCATCATGGCTTCAGCCAGAGCTTCTGGAAGTGTCAAAAGTCACACCACCTGCCCTTGTCCTACCATGTTTCCCATTGGCCTTGGGCTCTGGTTTAGAAATTACTGCAATAGTCGGTGTCTGCTACCTGCTTTTAGTATGGAATTGCTTATTTGTACTTGGGTGATTTTTTAACAGTTTTTTTCTTGTGATTTTTTTTGTACTGGAACTCCTGTGGGGGTTGGAGGAGACCAGTGCAATGTGAATTCGGAGCCCCTAGAATTGCTTGACATGGTAGACATTTCAGGGTCATTTCTACTAGAGAAAAGGAGAGTCGGTGTGGTTTTCTCGCATGCAAAATATACTTGTAAGAGGATATGGATGTATTCAAGTAGAAGTGATGGCCATAGGGTTGGGAAATGGCTCAGTCAGAAGCATGAGAGCCCGAATGTAGTTCCCAGAACCCATATAAAAAGGCTGGTCACAGTGAGATAAGCTTCTAATTCTAGCTCTTGGGAGGCAGAGGCCAGCAGCCTAAGCCTACTTGATAAGCTCTAGGCTGGTGACAGACTCTGTCTCCGAAAGAAAAAAAGAAAATAGGTGGACAGAGACAGAGGAACAATTTCCAAATTTGTTCTGTGGCCTCCACATGCAATGCACACAAGTGCACACACACACACACACACACACACACACACACATTTGGTACACAGAAAGTGGCTCCCCCCTCTGCATTTTTCAAACCCACAGCTGGGAGCCTCTGGTCTACCATCAGCTCTGTAACTAATGGACTGCCAGGGAAATCAAAGGACCATCTGTTGAACCTGGAGATGCCCCTCACCCATATCTGTGAACCCCAGATCTATGTCCAAGCCACCATCTTGCCTTGCTTTGTTAAAACAAAAGCTTTCCCTGTCTGCTGATGTCCTTGACATCCTCAGCTCCCAATCCCTTGCCTTTGTGTCTGCTAGTTCTCCAAGGACCCAGAATCCGTGTCACCTGACCAGTTATGCTGATCCCTCAGGAATAAGTCCTATCCTTCAAACTTACTGACAATACTGAGGTCAGCAGCTGAGGTGCACCAGCCTGGATGGTCCCAAGGCTCTCCCGGTGTCACCTTCAGCCCACCAGCCATGGTGGTTGCATCTGATCCCCACTGGACCACCCCAGAGTTCCTGTCTGCCTTGCCCTCTTTGCTGTACTCTGCTTCCTCCTAAATGGCCTTATCACTGGGTCCCCAGCAACCAAAGCTGGCGTTACAGTTCTGATAAATAAGTATTTGCCTTTTCCCTCTGCAACATCCAATGAGCCTGATTGACAGCTTTCCAGGGATTTCTGACTTCCCCGGCTTCTAATCCTGGTTCTCATCCGGCTCTCTATTCCCCTGCTCAAATTAGTCTAGGCAGGAAGTGATTCAGCTTGTAATATGAGGTTAATTACAGAAGCGATAACACTTCTAAATAAAAACAAGCCTCTCGGTTTTAAAAACCCAAATTAAAATAAAACCAGAATGAAATAAATTATTCCTAGTGACAAATCAACACTGCCGTTCCCAACCCATCGTTTTGACAGAACCAGCATCACAGATGCACAACCGAGGTAGTCACACAGAGCTGCCCTCAAAAGGCCTTGGATTTGTCATTTCTGCACAGATGTTCTTTATTCTGTCTTTGAACTTGTTGCTTTGTAAGCAAAGTCCAGCAGAAAATACCTTGCCTATGGCAGATGTGCATGCCTCCATTGTTCTTACCCTCCCAGTAGAGCATTCTCAACACCTGATATGGGACTCCAGTGGACAGAGGAAAGTCAGCAAGACTCTAAACAATAACAAGATGAGCCTGGTAGTTCTACCATTGAATGCACAATAGCCTGACATCCCCAAGAGGTCGCACTTCGTCTTCAAACCAGAACTTTCTCCCCACAGAAAGAAAGCAGTGGTGTTCTAAAAAGCCAAATGACAAAGCAAGTCCCATCAATCATGCCTCTTGGCAATGGCTTGTGTTACTATAAGTTGTTCCAGCCACTTTGACTGAACAGCATGATGTGAAAAATAGAAACAAGAGAAAAGGAGACAGGGTCATCTATGCCTCCTTGACTTCCTGTCCTTCCTTACCATCAGCAAAGTTAAGGCACAACTGGGAACACAAGAAATGAGCTCATTTTGTGCAGGATTTTCATGGTCTAGCAAGAATATAATACACATGCATACATGTTCTATGAAATATGAGTTGTGTAATTTTTGTGATTCTGTGTATGAGCTTACTGTGATTATATTTGCATTCAAAGCTATCATGGCCCAGTATAAAACTGAACAATGAGTTTGTGTTATTTATAATTTCAGTTTTTCTTTACTTAGAAACAATAGTAAGTAGCAAATCGAAATTACCATTAGGGATTGTGGGGAAGGACATAACATAGAAGAAAAGATTGTTTGTTTGGTTTTGGGGGTGTTTTGAGAGTTTTTTGTTTTTTGGGTTTGTTTGTTTGTTTGTTTGTTTGTTTGTTTGTTTTGAGTGAATGTCTGCTATCCTCATTTTACACAAGGTTCCACAAGTTCTGTGTTTGTGACAGGTCAGTTGAGCAAAAAGGGAGTTTGAGCAGTCCAGAGACAGTCTGCTTCCCACACAACAGTGTGTCTGTATTTCCCTTCTGGAACCCCAGGGCTATGCCTTCATATCATCTGACATATTTCCAAGTATATTCTTTTGTATCGCCACAGTTATGATCAAATGAAAATTTGCTGAAATATAATGTTGCAATTTTGTTACCAATATCCTCTAGATATTAAAAATTCAGCAATTATCTCAATAATGTTCCTTATAGCTACTGTTTTCTCTGGTCTAGGGTTTATCTGGGATCATGCATTAAATTCAATTTCTCTGTCTCTTTTCTTTTAACTAAGAAGTAATTTATCATACTTTGTTCCTTATGGTTTTAAGGACTAAGACCAGACATTGAGACTGTCCCTCATTTTGGCTTTATAGGATATTCCAGGCAGGAATTTTTGGTTAAACTATAATAAAGTATATCACATGAGCAGGTGCTTGCTGTTACATTGTTTCATTATTGGCTGTGGTATTAATTTTGATCACTTACTGTGATAGCTGTTGTCTTTCCTGCTAGGCTTTGCCTTTGCGATGAACACATCTTAGGGAGCTACTTCTCTGCCATTTCCTGAGCACTCTAAGTTACAGGCTGTATTAGTCCCCTTCTGTGCTTTACTTCACTGAATCTTCACAACACACTGTGAGCTTAACTGCAGTCTCCCTTCTCTGTCTCTCTTCCTGCACGTGAGAACAGTGAAGGCTAAGGCCACACTTTTGATTTGTCTTTAAGTTGGTTTAAGGTTGTCTGTGACTCCGGAATCCATTCATGTGTTCTCATACCGAAGATCCAGGAACAGTAAAATACTCTAGAGCTCTAGTTCTCAGAGGCCAGGAGGAAGCAGCTTCTGGGGAGCACGAGTGTGAACCTTAAGCACGTGTTCCTGAGTGAGTGAGTGAATGAACCCACCCATGCAGGGTACCCAGGGATGAGTGGTATAGCACAGGGGACACTCATGGCAGGGACAACACATTGGCTGACTCTCTGATGGTGGGTACACATCATTAGACATAGGACATTCAACCCTGGTGAAGATCCACAATACATCCTATCAGCATCTGAAGATCATGATGCATCAACACAAGTTCATCAGTTGTAACAAATGTCCAGCTCTTAGTGCAGAATTCTCTGTATATGTTGGGCCAGGCTTTCGTGGGAGTTTTCTGTCTGCACTTACCAATCAATTGTGATAGAACTTTAAAGCTTTTCTTTAAAAAAAAAAAAACTAAGTCTATTTACAAAGGGATATATGCCAACAGTTGTAAGTACTTTTGCTTTCTACAGTGACCATAAATTTATTGTTTTAAGGTGGTGTGTCATTTCCTTTCAGAGTGTAGAGCATGATAGCTCAGTTCTGTTAGAATCAGTGGCCATTCTAAATTAATGGGAAGGAAAGGGAATTTTAATTTTTAAGTCGAAATTTTAAATTTTAGATTTAACAAAGGAAATTAAGTTTTACAGAGAAATACCAGGGATGAGAAGTAGAGAGTTATTTGGAGACAAAAATAGCAGGGAAAGAGTAAATGCCCTTCATGTGGCCTTTCCTGCTGGCAATACTTTCTATTTTCTATTGTTGTGGGCAGAGAGGGAATGAGATGCCCTTTGATTCTAGCCTTAAGGGTGGTCTGGGATGACTGCTGATGCACTGCCTCTGAGAGCAAAGAGCTTCCTCTGACCCCATAAACTGCCCAGCTAGGCCAAGGCCTGTCCTGAGGCCAGTCCTTACCCTTATCTTCAATCTCCAGGCTGATTGACTAACTGCCTAGAGATTTCAGATGTTATCAGAAATCAGGCCATCTCCAAAGAGTGATGTCTGCAAACTAGGAGGGGTAACTGGGACCCTCAGCTGGGTGTAGGGGTTGCCTTGCAGGATGAGACAGACAGCCATAGGCAGACACCCTGTGAGGCTTTGAGAAGCGCTGCCTACCTTATAGAGGCACCAGGATCAGTGAGAACGAACTGAAGAAGAAACAGAAAGACTTCCTGTACATATCAATTACAATATTGTATGCAGACTGGAAACCAATCACCTTCAAGAAAGAAAGAGAAGCCAAAATAACAGGTGCTGCACGGAAGTGTTCTGTAGTGCAGTTGACAGCGCCTTGGAACGGGCTGGAGATGTGTCTGAGTTACAGTTGTTTCTTGAAATAGCCAGCTCAGCAATTCCAGAGGCTTGACAGCAAAATAAGAAAGAAAAAAAAAAAAAAAGAACCTGGCTAGTGTTGCGGTTTGAATACTAAATGTCCTCCCTACGCTCCTGTATCTGAAACTTCAGTGTCCAGTTGGAAATACTGTTTCAGAAGGTTATGGAACATTTAGGAGGTGGAGTCTTGTTGAAGCAAGTACGTCTCTGGGAGCGGGCTGAAAGGAATTGTACTCCTCCCCCTACCCCACCCCCACGCCACCCCACCCCTCTTCCTGTGTTTGAATGAAAATGTAATTAGTCAGGTTCTTGCTTCCAACACCAGGTCATGTTTTTCCCACCCTGACGGACTATGTCCCTCTGAAACATGAACTAAAAGGAACCCTCCCTTCCTTAAAATGCTTTTGTCTGAAATTTTATCACAACCTCACAAAAACCCCTAATGCAATTTGAATCCTTAAGAAGCTTTCTCACTGTGTAACATCACTCAGAGATGTTGAAAGCTGAAGCAAGAACAGGGAAAGAAGAATGGAAACAGGAAAATGTTTGGGGAAGAGAACAAAGAAGGCCTGCATGCTCACAATCAGCCTTCTTGAACTAAGTCCATGACCGGGGTAATGTAAATTAAAAGTGCCACACTGACAAAGGAAGGTCAACGTGTATTATATGCATGTAATTAATATGTGCTAATAAAAAGACCAATTGGACCGACTGCTCAGTAAAAATGATTTCTCTGTGATAGAAACATCTCTTTGTAAAAAAACAAATACCAAAAATAAGAAATAGGAACCACCAGGATTGCTGGAAATAAATTGAGTGTTTTGATAAAATACATATTTGTCAAAATATATGTCATGGAAAGAAACTTTGATTCAGAACTTCATGCAGGATTCAGCAAGATGGAAGTCTAGAAACCTGGTCAGAGACAGTCTATAGGGGAATACAGGCAGGTTCCAAGCCATGAGGCTGAGAAGGACTGCCCAGGGGTATGACCAGCATTCACAATCAGATTCTTAAAGGATGCCTTGCAGTTATGTGTTGTAGAAATGTTTAATCCCTACCTGGGGTTTCTACCCCACCTTTGGCCATTTAGTTCCCCAATAAAAGACAACACCCTTTATATTTACAGTAAACCTTAAACAGCACAAGAGCTGGTCATATACTACACTCTACACTCTTAGAATCTATTTTTCTATCAATAACCCCCAGTTGTTACTTACTGTGTTTCATCTGGACTGCTCTTAACTCCAATTGACCAGCCCTCAGGGCCACGTTTTCATGAATCACCTACCCCACTGTGGCGTCTCCTTCCTTCTCCACCTTCTTCTCCCCTTGTGGTTCTCCTCTGAGCCCCAAGCCTGGGAACCCTAAACCCTGCTATGTTTCTTTTGCTGATAGGCTGTCGGCATCTTTATTTACTAATCAGAAATAATTTGGGGGCAAGGTCACATAGCAGCTAGGTGTGGACTCTTCAACTCTGGGGCAACCAGTCTTGAGGAAGCTATATTAGCATTAGAATGCAAGCAGCATCAGGTCAAACCAATACAGTTGTGAGTGACTATCATCTGGCACTCAACCTCATGAAGGACTTCCCAGGAATTTGCCAACATCTGGGGATTCCAGAAGAAAGAATAAGATCAAGCCAAATCTCATCTCTGTTCTCTCTCTCTGCCTCCCTCCCTCCCTCTGTTCTCTCTCTCTCTCTCTCTCTCTCTCTCTCTCTCTCTCTCTCTCTCTCTCTCTCTCTCTCTCTGTGTGTGTGTGTGTGTGTCTGTGTGTGTGTGTGTGTGTCTGTGTGTGTCTGTGTCTGTGTCTATGTCTGAGTGTCTGTGTATCTGTGTGTCTGTGTTTATATTTCTATCGTCTATCCATCTCTATCTCTCTCTCCTCTTTTTTTCTTCTTTTTAAAATGTCATATAATCAAAGAATGTGGTATCTTCAGCAATAGGATCTTACATTCTAGTTTGGGTGGGTGGGCAAAAGCAAGGTTAATAACCTGTATTGTTTAGAAACCTCTGAACTCACCTGGAGTCACTTTCCTTCTGACAGGCTGTCCCAACAGGCATAGGCCAGCTTAGATTTTGAGGTCCACATATTCTAGCCTTCTGACATGTAGGACTCTGGATGGTGTCTGATTGTCTTTCTTTTCCCCTCTTTTTCATTCTACCTTTATTCAAAGCTGCCCCATCTCACCCCTTCCCTTACTTTTCACCCCTTCTATTTTCTCTCCCCTCCTCAACTTCTCTATCAACCCAACAGTAATCACTAGTCTTCTTCCTCTGCACTCATAACACCTGTAGCTAATACCTTAATGCTCACTGTATTACTGATGTTCCTTTACTCCCTAAAGGGATAGGCATTTAAGGGGTGATTTGCTATTGTTTGACTATACTGTAGATTCAGAGGAAACCTACCCTCTTCTAGTGATTGTTGTTACAGTCAGTATTAAACTTTTAGCAGAGTGCTCAGGGCTGAACCTGGCTCCCTGAACAACAGTTTAGCAGATAAAAATTATTCCTCAACTTTCCTAAAACCTATACCCTCTTGAACATTGCAAACAAATTCACCAAAAAAATAGGGTTGTTTTTTATTTAACCAAGAAATAAACTTTATTCACACAACACAAGAAACAAAAAACTAAGGCAACTTAGTCCTATGCTGCAGACTCTAATGAGAATTAACCAGATAAAATCTTGAAAATTGGACATAGTACTACCAGAGGATCCCGCAATATCTCTCCGGGGCATATATCCAGAAGATGTTCCAACTGGTAAGAAGGACACACGCTCCACTATGTTCATAGCAGCCTTATTTATAATAGCCAGAAGCTGGAAAGAACCCAGATGCCCCTCAACAGAGGAATGGATACAGAAAATGTGGTACATTTACACAATGGAGTACTACTCAACTATTAAAAACAATGAATTTATGAAATTCCTAGGCAAATGGATGGACCTGGAAGGCATCATCCTGAGTGAGGTCACAAAAGAACTCACATGATATGTACTCACTGATAAGTGGATATTAGCCCAGAAACTTAGAATACCCAAGATATAAGATACAATTTGTGGAACTCATGAAACTCAAGAAGAACGAAGACCAAAGTGTGAACACTGCCCCTTCTTAGAATTGGGAACAAAACACACATGGAAGGAGTTTCAGAGACAAAGTTTGGAGCTGAGACGAAAGGATGGACCAGCTAGAGACTGCCATACTTGGGGATCCATCCCATAATCAGCCTCCAAACGCTGACACCATTGCATACACTAGCAAGATTTAGCTGAAAGGACCCTGATATAGCTGTCTCTTGTGAGACTATGCTGGGACCTAGCAAACACAGAAGTGGATGCTCACAGTCAGCTGTTGGATGGATCACAGGGCTCCCAATGGAGGAGCTAGAGAAAGTACCCAAGGAGCTAAAGGGATCTACAACCCTATAAGTGGAACAACAAAATGAACTAACCAGTACCCCCCGGAGCTTGTGTCTCTAGCTGCATATGTATCAAAAGTTGGCCATCAGTGGAAAGAGAGGCCCATTGGTTGTGCAAACTTTATATGCCTTAGTACAGGGGAATGCCAGGGCCAAAAAGTGGGAGCGGGTGGGTAGGAGAGTGGGGGGAAGGGTATGGGGGACTTTTGGGATAACACTAGAAATGTAAATGAAGAAAATAGTTTATTAAAAAAAAACTCATCCCAGACAAAGAATTCAAGGGAATGATTATAACTATATTTAAAGAACACAAAGAGGAAATAAATAAACTCCTGCATAATTCCCAAAAATAAAAAAAGAGATCACTGAAGTAAGGAAGTCAATATAGGACATGAAAGTAAAAATTAGCAAAGAGACAGAAACACTGGGGGGGGGGGGGAAAGAAAGTACCAGAAAACCAACTAGAGACTGCCATATCCAGGAATCCATCTCATAATCAGCCTCCAAATGCTGACACCATTGCATACACTAGCAAGATTTTGCTGAAAGGACCCTGATATAGCTGTCTCTTGTGAGACTATGCCAGGGCCTAGCAAACCCAGAAGTGGATGCTCACAGTCAGCTATTGGATGGATCACAGGGCCCCCAATGGAGGAGCTAGAGAAAGTACCCAAGTAGCTAAAGGGATCTGCAACCCTATAGGGGGAACAACATGATGAACTAACCAATACCCCAGAGCTCTTGACTCTAGCTGCATATGTATCAAAAGATGGCCTAGTCAGCCATCACTGGAAAGAGAGGCCCATTGGACATGCAAACTTTATATGCCCCAGTACAGGGGAACGCCAGGGCCAAAAAGTGAGAGTGGGTGGGTAGGGGAGTTGGGGGGAGGGTATGGGGGACTTTTGGGATAGCATTGGAAATGTAAATGAGGAAAATACCTAATAAATAATAATAATAATAATAATAATAATATACTAGATACAAAAAAAAAAAGAAAGAAAGAAAGTACCAGAAATAAAAGACTCAATAAGCCAATCACAAAGCTCTGTCATAAACCTTACCGGTACATTAAGGGTGGGCAGGATATTGGAGCCTGATGAAAGGTAGAGGTTTTAGAATATTCACACAAAGATAAGTTAATAAGAAATGTCATTGTTATCATCAGCTGTCAGCTTGCCAGAAACCCAGAGTCACCTGGGAAGAGGACAAAAAGATCTAAAGAACTTCCTTGATCAGAGAACTATCCTAGAAGCATGCCTATGAGGCATTTTCTTAATTAGTAACTGATGGAGAAGGGTCATCCTACTACCCCAAGGCAGGTAGGCCTGGACTGTAAAGACAGTTAGATAAGCCATCCATGAGGGGCAAGCCTGTTAGTAGCATTCCTCCATATTTTCTGCTGTAGTTCATGCTTTGACAACCTTTATGAAGGACTTTTACTTGTAAGATAAAACAAACCTTTTCCTCCTCAAGTTGGTTTGGTCATAATGTTCTAGCATAGTAACAAAAAAACAAACCAGGACAAGAAGCTGCAAACAAAATGTTCAACAGTTATGACAAACTATGAAAAGAAATCTATGAATAATAGATATGGAAAGAGGAGAAATTTTTCATGGTAAATGCACACAAAAAAGTTTCAAGTAATAGCAGGAAATTATTGACATCAAGGAAAATAGATGCATGCCCTACCACAGGAGACATTTAAAACAACAAACAAGAAAGACAAGAAAAGAACTTTCCCATGTTGTGTTATAGTCAAAACACCTAGAGTACAGGAGGGAAAAAGAAATATACTGAAAGAAGTAAGCCACATATAAAGACAAGGCCATAAAATAATAGCAATTATCTCAATGGAAATTCTAACATCCAACTGGGGTTTGGAAAAATTTATGTGAAACTATGACACACAACCGGAAGACCAGACTACTGTATACAGTACGTACTTGGACTATATACAATTAATTCATTTGTTGTAATTAAAGGAGAAAGAAAAACTTTCCATGATAAAAAGCCTCAAGGAATTAACAGCTGCTAAGTGCCCTCTTCAAAAGAGTTTCTACAGAAGGTGTTTAAAGGGATCCTGAGGATGGTAGGGAGAGGTGAGCACATCTATACTGTAGAGGAAAGAGCCAACCACCACATTAGAAGAGTACTTAAGCACATGAGGAAACAGAAAACAACTGTTTCAAAACTCTCAAAAGACAGGAATTGTTACACCATTTTAATAATAACTCTGAATATTAATGTTCCAAAGTCTATAAACAAAGACACAAACTAGAAGATTGGATCTAAAAATATGATCCATCTATTTGTTTCCTCCAAGAAATGCACTTAATTATCAAAGACAGGTGCTGCTTAGACTGAAAGAATAGAAAATGACATCTGAACCAAACAAAACTAGAAAACAAGCAAGCATGCCTGTACCACTATGTGACAAAGCAGACTTCACACCATAATTAGGCAGAAAAGGTAAAGAAGCCTTCATACTTATTAATGGAGTAACACATCAAGAGGGTGTTATCATTTTAAATATAAACTCACTGAATCTAAATGAATCCAATTTCATAAAACAATGCTACCAAATGTAATGACACTGATTAATCCCAATACAATAATAATGGTGCCTCCAATGCCCATTTTGCAACAATAGATAGACCTCAACAATGAATGAATGAATGAATGAATGAATGAATGAATGAATGAATGAACGAAGTATGCCCCAGTTATATCAAGGCTGGAGAGATAGCTCAATGTAGAAGATAACTTGTTGCTCTTGCAGAGGACCCAGGTTCAGTTCCCAGCACATAGCTCAATCATCTGTAACCTCACTTCCAAGAGATGAAGCAGCCTCTTCTGGCCTCTGAAGGAACCAGGCATGCACATAGTATACACACATAAATGCAAGCAAATACACACACATACAAAAAAATAAAAATAATCTTTTAAAAGTGCCAAAGACCTATGCACTAGAGTGAACACAATCCTGAGAGGGAAGTGTACAGTTACAAGTACCTTTGTTGAAGATATCAGAGAGTTCTCAAGCAAACAACAATTTGCCTTAAGGCCTTGGGGAAAAGAACTAGCAAACTCAAACCCAGTAGATGGAAAGGAATAATTCAGAAATTGATGAAAGTAAAATGAAACACAATACAAAAAGTTTTTTAAAACTCAAACATTTGTGTTTTTGAAATTTTTGATAAGTCCTGATCCAACTAATCAAAAGAATAAGTAGGCCCAAATTGTTAAAATTAAAGATGAAAGACATTATAAAATTCCAATAAACTCAGAAAATCATTAGGACATACCTTTAAATTTTATATTCCACTAAAATGAAAAACATAAAATCTAAGTGGAAATCTAGAGGCAAATGATCCACCAAATTTAAACAAATGTATTATAATCTCTTTAAACAGTATACAATGATATTGAAGCAGCATTTTTTAATACTAGTAGGAATTAACAAGATGATTTAGTGTGTAAAGGTACTTGGCCCAAAGCCGGACTACCTAAATTTGAGCTCCCACACCTATACAGAGAAAAAAAAAAGTCTGACTGCCACAAATTATCCTCTGACCTCTCTATATACCACAATATATGCGCATACACATACACATACAAATAAATAAATATTTTAATTCCACTAAAAAAGTTCTAGTATACCAACTCTACCAGATTTTTTAAGAGCTACTAGCTCTTAAAAGAAGAGCTAACACTGTGTCTCAAATTATTCTGTAAGATAGAAAAGGAAAAAATGCTACCTGAATCTTTTTTTAATCCAAAATCAACCTGATACCAAAACCAAATATAGATACAACAACCAAAAAGGAAAATAAGTCTTCCGGTTGGTGCCAGCACCAGGTCACCTTGAGCGCAGAGTTGGCAGACACCCCCAAGGTCCCCTAGAGGACTCTCCACACCATCTTAGGACCACCAGAGAGTGAAACACAACTTCTGTTCCAATCCAATCTTTCAGGACCTGAGACAGAATTAGAGAAGCAAGAAACCCGGCCTGACTAGAGTCACAAGTCCCTTCCGGTCAGTGCCAGCGCTGGGTCACCTGGGCACAGAGTCGGCAGACACCCCCAAGGTCCCTAGAGGACAGCTTCTGAGACAGACCCCATTTTGGGCTCCAAACATCCGGGCACCTTCCCTACCAGAGGAGTGGTGTCCACCCTGCCCTGGAGGGCTTTGCTGGAGCACCTGGGGGAGCCATCTTGGTTCCCAGATCCCTCCAAGACTAGTCTGTGCAGGTAAGAGTGTGGACTACAGAAGCTAACAGCTTCTATGACAGGTCAAAGCAACACAGCTTCTAGGGCAGGTCCTGTTTCGGACCTTCATCTTCTGCCAGGAGGGAGGTCTAAACGCCTGGTATCTGTGTGCCTTCCCTGTAAGAGGAGAGCTTGCCTGAAGAGAGTGCTCTGACCACTGAAACTCAGAGGAGAGAGCTAGTCTCCCAGGTCTTCTGATAGAGGCTAACAGAATCACGAGAGGAACAATCTCTAAACAGAGACAACTATAACAAATAACTCCAGAGATTACAAGATGGCAAAAGGCAAACATAAGAATTTTACTAACAGAAACCAAGACCACACACCATCATCAGAACACAGCACTCCCACCTCGCCCAGTCCTGGGCACCCCAACACACCCGAAAAGCTAGACTCGGATTTAAAAGCATATCTCATGATGATGGTAGAGGACATCAAGAAGGACTTTAATAACTCACTTAAAGAAAGACAGGAGAACACAGCTAAAGAGTTATAAGTCCTTAAAGAAAAACAGGAAAACACAACCAAACAGGTAGAAGTCCTTAAAGAAAAAACAGGAAAACACATCCAAACAGGTGATGGAAATGAACAAAACAATACTAGACCTAAAAAGGGAAGTAGACACAATAAAGAAAACCCAAAGTGAGGCAACACTGGAGATAGAAACCCTAGGAAAGAAATCTGGAACCATAGATACGAGCATTAGCAACAGAATACAAGAGATGAAAGAGAAAACCTCAGGTGCAGAAGATTCCATAAACAACATAGGCACAACAATCAAAGAAAATGCAAAAGGCAAAAAGATCATAACTCAAAACATCTGGAAAATCCAGGACAACATGAGAAGAACAAACCTACAGATAATAGGAGTAGATGAGAATGAAGATTTTCAACTTAAAAGGCCAGCAAATATCTTCAACAAAATTGTAGAAGAAAATTTCCCAAACCTAAAGAAAGAGATGCCCATGAACATACAAGAAGCCTACAGAACTCCAAATAGACTGGACCAGAAAAGAAATTCCTCCCAACACATAATAATCAGAACAGAAAATCCACTAAATAAAGAGAGAATATTAAAAGCAGTAAGGGAAAAGGGTCAAGTAACATATACAGTCAGGCCTATCAGAATTACACCAGACTTTTAACCAGAGACTATGAAAGCCAGAAGATCCTGGACAGATGTTATAAAGACAATAATAGAACACAAATGCCAGCCCTAGCAACTATACCCAGCCAAATTTTCAATTACAATAGATGGAGAAAACAAAGTATTCCACAACAAACCCAAATTCACACATTATGTTTCCACAAATCCAGCCCTGCAAAAAATAATAACAGAAAAAAACAAATACAAGGACAGAAACCACACCGTAGAAAAAGCAAGAAAGTAATAGTTCACCAAAGCAAAAGAAGACAGCCACAAGAACAGAATGTCAACTCTAACAACAAAAATAATAGGAAGCAACAATTACATTTCCTTACTATCTCTTAATATCAATGGACTCAATTCCCCAATAAAAAGACATAAAATAACAGACTGGCTACACAAACAGGACCCAACATTTTGCTGCTTACAGGAAACCCATCTCAGAGACGAAGACAGACACTTCCTCAGAATGAAAGGCTGGAAAACAATTTTCCAAGCAAATGGTCTGAAGAAACAAGCTGGAAGAGCCATTCTAATATCAAATAAAATTGACGTCCAACCCAAAGATATCAAAAAAGACAAGGAGGGACAATTCATACTCCTCAAAGGTAAAATCTTCCAAGATGAACTCTCAATTCTGAATATCTATGCTCCAAATGCAAGGGCAGCCACATTCAATAAAGAAACTTTAGTAAAGCTCAAAGCACACATTGACCCTCAAACAATAATAGAGGGAGACTTCAACATACCACTTTCATCAATGGACAGATCATGGAAACAGAAACTAAACAGGGACACAGTGAAACTAACAGAAGTTATGAAACAAATGAATTTAACAGATATCTACAGAACATTTTATCCTAAAACAAAAGGATATACCTTCTTCTCAGCACCTCATGGGACTTTCTCCAAAATTGACCATATAATTGGTCACAAAACAGGCCTCAACAGATACAAAAATATTGAAATTTCCCCATGCATCCTATCAGATCACCATGGACTAAGGCTGATCTTCAATAACAAAATAAATAATAGAAAGCCAACATTCACGTGGAAACTGAACAACACCCTTCTCAATGATACCTTGGTCAAGGAAGGAATAAAGAAAGAAATTAAAGACTTTTTGGAGTTTAATGAAAATGAAGCCACAACATACCCAAACTTATGGGACACAATGAAAGCATTTCTAAGAGGAAAACTCATAGATCTGAGTGCCTCCAAAAAGAAACTAGAGAGAGCACACACAAGCAGCTTGACAACACACCTAAAAGCTCTAGAAAATAAAGGAAGCAAATTCACCCAAGAGGAGTAGACAGCAGGAAATAATCAAACTCAAGGGTGAAATAAACCAAGTGGAAACAAGAAGAACTATTCAAAGAATCAACCAAACGAGGAGCTGGTTCTTTGAGAAAATCAACAAGATAGATAAACCCTTAGCCAGACTCACTAGAGAGCACAGGGACAGCATCCTAATTAACAAAATCAGAAATGAAAAGGGAGACATAAAAACAGATCCTGAAAAAATCCAAAACACCATCAGATCCTTCTACAAAAGGCTATACTCAACAAAATTGAAAAACCTGGATGAAATGGACAAATTTCTAGACAGATACCAGGTACTAAAGTTAAATCAGGATCAGGTTAATGATCTAAACAGTCCCATATCCCCTAAAGAAATAGAAGCAGTCATTAATAGTCTCCCAACAAAAAAAAAAAAGGCCAGGACAAGATGGGTTTAGTGCAGAGTTCTATCAGACCTTCAAAGAAGATCTAATTCCAGTTCTTCACAAACTATTCCACAAAATAGAAGCAGAAGGTACTCTATCCAATTCATTCTATGAAGCCACAATTACTTTGATACCTAAACCACAGAAAGATTCAACAAAGATAGAGAACTTCAGAACAATTTCCCTTATGAATATAGATGCAAAAATAGTCAATAAAATTCACGCTAACCGAATCCAAGAACACATTAAAGCAATCATCCATCCTGACCAAATAGGTTTCATTCCAGGGATGCAGGGATGGTTTAATATACAAAAATCCATCTACATAATCCACTATATAAACAAACTCAAAGACCAAAACCATATGATAATATCTTTAGATGTGGAGAAAGCATTTGACAAAATCCAATACCCATTCATGATAAAAGTCTTGGAAAGATCTGGAATTCAAGGCCCATACCTAAACATGATTAAAACAATCTACAGCAAACCAGTAGCCGACATCAAAGTAAATGGTGAGAAGATGGAAGCATTCCAACTAAAATCAGGGACTAGACAAGGCTGCCCACTTTCTCCCTACCTATTCAACATTGTACTTGTAGTCCTACCTAGAGCAATTTGACGACAAAAGGAGATCAAGGGAATACAAATTGAAAAGGAAGAAGTCAAAATATCACTTTTTGCAGATGATATGATAGTATATATAAGTGACCCTAAAAATTCCACCAGAGAACTCCTAAACCTGATAAACAGCTTCGGTGAAGTAGCGGGATATAAAATTAACTCAAGCTCTTCCGGTCAGACCAGCACCGGGGTAGTTAGGGCGCAGGGTCGGCTGACACTCACCAGCTACCCACAACACCCGCCACAGGATTTTGAGACTTCTGGTGAGTGGAACACAGCTTCTGCTCCAGTCCAATCGCTCGGGACCTGGGACTGCTTTGGTTGGGGAGGCAGAAATCTGGCCTGAGTAGGGCCACAAGCCTCATCCGGTCAGACCAGCACTGGGGTAGCTAGGGCGCAGGGTCTGCTGACACCCACCAGATACCCATGACACCCGCAACAGGATTTTGAGACTTCTAGTGAGTGGAACATAGAGTCTGCTCCAATCATTAAACAGTGACAACGATAACAACTAACCCCAGAGATTACCAGATGGCGAAAGGTAAACGTAATAATCTTACTAAGAGAAACCAAGACCACTCACCATCATCAGAACCCAGCACTCCCACTTCGCCCAGTCCAGGGCACCCCAACACACCGGAAAAGCTAGACACGGATCTAAAAGCATATCTCATGATGATGGTAGAGGACATCAAGAAGGACTTTAATAACTCACTTAAAGAATTACAGGAGAACATGGCTAAAGACTTACAAGTCCTTAAAGAAAAACAGGATAACACAATCAAACAGGTAGAAGTCCTTAAAGAAAAACAGGATAACACAATCAAACAGGTAGAAGTCCTTAAAGAAAAACAGGAAAACACATCCAAACAGATGATGGAAATGAACAAAACCATACTAGACCTAAAAAGGGAAGTAGACACAATAAAGAAAACCCAAAATAAGGCAACACTGGAGATAGAAACCCTAGGAAATGAATCTGGAACCATAGATACGAGCATCAGCAACAGAATACAAGAGATGGAAGAGAGAATCTCAGGTGCAGAAGATTCCATAGAGAACATCCGCACAACAATCAAGGAAAATGTAAAACGCAAAAAGATCCTAACTCAAAATATCCAAGAAATACAGGACACAATGAGAAGACCAAACGTACGGATAATACGAGTGGATGAGAATGAAGATTTTCAACTCAAAGGACCAGCAAACATCTTCAACAAAATTATAGAAGAAAACTTCCCAAATCTAAAGAAAGAGATGCCCATGAACATACAAGAAGCCTACAGAACTCCAAATAGACTGGACCAGAAAAGAAATACCTCCCGACACATAATAATCAGAACAACAAATGCTCTAAATAAAGATAGAATACTAAAAGCAGTAAGAGAAAAAGGCCAAGTAACATATAAAGGCAAGCCTATCAGAATTACACCAGATTTTTCACCAGAGACTATGAAAGCCAGAAGATCCTGGACAGATGTTATACAGACACTAAAAGAACACAAATTCCAGCCCAGGCTATGCATATGTATCGAAAGATGGCCTAGTCGGACATAACTGGAAAGAGAGGCCCATTGGACGTGCAAACTTTATATGCCCCAATATAGGGGAATGCCAGAGCCAAAAGAATGGGAATGGGTGGGTAGGGAAGTGGGGGACGCTATGGGGGACTTTTGGGATAGCATTGGAAATGTAATTGAGGAAAATATGTAATAAACAATATTAAAAATTTAAAAAAATAAAATAAAATTAACTCAAACAAGTCAATGGCCTTTCTCTACACAAAGAATAAACAGGCTGAGAAAGAAATTAGGGAAACAACACCCTTCTCAATAGTCACAAATAATATAAAATATCTTGGCGTGACTCTAACTAAGGAAGTGAAAGATCTGTATGATAAGAACTTAGTGTCTCTGAAGAAAGAAATTAAGGAAGATCTCAGAAGATGGAAAGATCTCCCATGCTCATGGATTGGCAGGATCAATATAGTAAAAATGGCTATCTTAGCAAAAGCAATCTACAGATTCAATGCAATCCCCATCAAAATTCCAACTCAATTCTTCAATGAATTAGAAAGGGCAATCTGCAAATTCATCTGGAATAACAAAAAACCTAGGATAGCAAAAACTCTTCTCAAGGATAAAAGAACCTCTGGTGGAATGCCTGACCTAAAGCTGTACTACAGAGCAATTGTGATAAAAAATGGCATGGTACTGGTATAGCGACAGACAACTAAACCAATGGAACAGAATTGAAGACCCAGAAATGAACCAACACACCTATGGTTACGTGACCTTTGACAAAGGAGCCAAAACCATCCAGTGGAAAAAAAGACAGCATTTTCAACAAATGGTGCTGGCACAACTGGCGGTTAACATGTATAACAATGCGAATTGATCCATTCCTATCTCCCTGTACTGAGGTTAAATCTAAGTGGATCAAGGAACTCCACATAAAACCAGAGACATTGAAACTTATAGAGGAGAAAGTGGGGAAAAGTCTTGAAGATATGGGCACAGGGGGAAAATTCCTGAATAGAACAGCAATGGCTTGTGCTGTAAGATCAAGAATCAACAAATGGGACCTCATAAAATTGCAAAGATTCTGTAAGGCAAAAGACACTCTCAATAAGAAAAAAAGGCCACCAACAGATTGGGAAAGGATCTTTACCTATCCTAAATCATATAGGGGACTAATATCCAATATATATAAATATATATATATATATAAAGAATTCAACAAAGTGGACTCCAGAAAATCAAATAACCCCATTAAAAAATGGGGATCAGAGATAAACAAAGAATTCTCAGCTGAGGAATACCAAATGGCTGAGAAGCACCTGAAAAACTGTTCAGCATCCTTAATCATCAGGGAAATGCAAATCAAAACAACCCTGAGATTCCATCTCACACCAGTCAGAATGGCTAAGATCAAAAACTCAGGTGACTGCAGATGCTGGTGAGGATGTGGAGAAAGAGGAACACTCCTCCATTGTTGGTGGGATTACGAGCTTGTACAACCACTCTGGAAATCAGTCTGGCGGTTCCTCAGAAAATTGGACATAGTACTACCTGAGGATCCCGCAATACCTCTCCTGAGCATATATCCAGAAAATGTTCCAACTGGTAAGAAGGACACACGCTCCACTATGTTCATAGCAGACTTATTTATTTTTTTATTGATAAATATTAATTTTTATTACAGTGATAATTCTTTACAAATTTGTCAATGAGTGTTAATCTACTTTTAATGCACCAGATATACTTGCCATTGCAGAGGCTTACTAAAGAAGAAGCAAAATCTTTGAATTTTTTTCCCCCTCTGGCTGTCTGGATTAACTCAGCTGTTCTGGCTCAAACTCCAGTCCAAGCATACAAATTCAAACTGGCTTCTCACTGGATTTCAATCTGCTTGGTCTCAAATTAACTTTGGAAATTTCTTCTAATATTCTGTTGTTTCTTTTTTTTTAATTTTTAATATTTTTATTACATATTTTCCTCAATTACATTTCCAATGCTATCCCAAAAGTCCACCATACCCCGCCCCATTTCCCTACCCACCCATTCCCATTCTTTTGGCCCTGGCATTCCCCTGTATTGGAGCATATAAAGTTTGCAAGTGCAATGGGCCTCTCTTTCCAGTGATGGCCGACTAGGCCATCTTTCGATACATATGCAGCTAGAGACAAGAGCTCCGGGGAACTGGTTAGTTCATCATGTTGTTCCCCCTATAGGGTTGCAGATCCCTTTAACTCCTTGGGTACTTTCTCTAGCTTCTCCATTGGGAGCCCTGTGATCCATCCAATAGCTGACTGTGAGCATCTACTTCTGTGTTTGCTAGGCCCCGGCATAGTCTCACAAGAGACAGCTATATCTGGGTCCTTTCAGCAAAATCTTGCTAGTGTATGCAATGGTGTCAGCGTTTGGAAGCTGATTATGGGATGGATCCCTGGATATGGCAGTCTCTAGATGGTCCATCATTTCATCACAGCTCGAAACTTTGTCTCTGTAACTCCTTCCATGGGTGTTTTGCTCCCAATTCTAAGAAGGGGCATAGTGTCCACACTTTGGTCTTCATTCTTCTTAAGTTTCATGTGTTTAGCAAATTGTATCTTATATCTTGGGTATCCTAAGTTTTGGGCTAATATCCACTTATCAGTGAATACATATTGTGTGAGTTCCTTTGTGATTGTGTTACCTCACTCAAGATGATGCCCTCCAGGTCCATCCATTTGGCTAGGAATTTCATAAATTCATTCTTTTTAATAGCTGAGTAGTACTCCATTGTGTAAATGTACCATAATTTCTGTATCCATTCCTCTGTTGAGGGACATCTGGGTTCTTTCCAGCTTCTGGCTATTATAAATAAGGCTGCTATGAACATAGTGGAGCATGTGTCCTTCTTACCGGTTGGGACATCTTCTGGATATATGCCCAGGAGATGTATTGCTGAATCCTCCGGTAGTACTATGTCCAGTTTTCTGAGGAACCGCCAGACTGATTTCCAGAGTGGTTGTACAAGCTTGCAATCCCACCAACAATGGAGGAGTGTTCCTCTTTCTCCACATCCTCGCCAGCATCTGCTGTCACCTGAATTTTTTATCTTAGCCATTCTGACTGGTGTGAGGTGGAATCTCAGGGTTGTTTTGATTTCATTTCCCTGATGATTAAGGATGTTGAACATTTTTTCAGGTGCTTCTCTGCCATTCGGTATTCCTCAGGTGAGAATTCTTTGTTTATCTCTGAGCCCCATTTTTTAATGGGGTTATTTGACTTTCTGGAGTCCACCTTCTTGAGTTCTTTATATATATTGGATATTAGTCCCTCATCTGATTTAGGATAGGTAAAGATCCTTTCCCAATCTGTTGGTGTTTTTTTTTTTTTGTCTTATTGATGGTGTCTTTTGCCTTGCAGAAGCTTTGCAGTTTCATGAGGTCCCACTTGTCAATTCTCGATCTTACAGCACAAGCCATTGCTGTTCTATTCAAGAATTTTTCCCCTGTGCCCATATCTTCAAGGCTTTTCCCCACTTTATCCTCTATAAGTTTCAGTGTCTCTGGTTTTATATGAAGTTCCTTGATCCACTTAGACTTGACCTTAGTACAAGGAGATAGGAATGGATCGATTCGCATTCTTCTACATGATAACAACCAGTTGTGCCAGCACCATTTGTTGAAAATGCTGTCTTTCTTCAAGTGGATGGTTTTAGCTCCCTTGTCGAAGATCAAGTGACCATAGGTGTGTGGGTTCATTTCTGGGTCTTCAATTCTATTCCATTTGTCTACTTGTCTGTCACTATACCAGTACCACGCAGTTTTTATCACAATTGCTCTGTAGTAAAGCTTTAGGTCCGGCATGGTGATTCCACCACAGGTTCTTTTATCCTTGAGAAGAGTTTTTGCTATCCTAGGTTTTTTGTTATTCCAGATGAATTTGCAGATTGCACTTTCTAATTCGTTGAAGAATTGAGTTGGAATTTTAATGGGGATTGCATTGAATCTGTAGATTGCTTTTGGCAAGATAGCCATTTTTACAATGTTGATCCTGCCAATCCATGAGCATGGGAGATCTTTCCATCTTCTGAGATCTTCTATAATTTCTTTCTTCAGAGACTTGAAGTTTTTATTATACAGATCTTTCACTTCCTTAGTTAGAGTCACGCCAAGATATTTTATATTATTTGTGACTATTGAGAAGGGTGTTGTTTCCCTAATTTCTTTCTCAGCCTGTTTATTCTTTGTGTGGAGAAAGACCATTGATTTGTTTGAGTTAATTTATAATAACCAGAAGCTGGAAAGAACCCAGATGTCCCTCAACAGAGGAATGGATACAGAAAATATGGTATATTTACACAATGGAGTTCTACTCAGTTATTTAAAAGAATGAATATATGAAATTCCTAGGCAAATGGATGGACCTGGAGGTCATCATCCTGAGTGAGGTAACCCAATCAGAAAATAACTCACATGATATGTACTCACTGATAAGTGGATATTAGCCCAGAAACTTAGAATACCCAAGATATAAGATACAATTTGTGAAACTCATGAAACTCAAGAAGAACGAAGGCCAAAGTGTGGACACTTTGCCACTTCTTAGAATTGGGAACAAAACACACATGGAAGGAGTTTCAGAGACAAAGTTTGGAGCTGAGACGAAAGGAAGGACCAGCTACAGACTACCATATCCAGGGATCCATCCCATAATCAGCCTCCAAACGCTGACACCATTGCATATACTAGCAAGATTTTGCTGAAAGGACCCTGATATAGCTGTCTCTTGTGAGACTATGCTGGGACCTAGCAAACACAGAAGAAGCTCACAGTTAGCTATTGGATGGATCACAGGGCCCCCAATGGAGGAGCTAAAGAAAGCACCCAAGGAGCTAAAGGGATCTACAACCCTATAGGTGGAACAACAATATGAACTAACCAGTAACCCCTGGAGCTTGTGTCTCTAGCTGCATATGCATCTGAAGATGGCCTAGTCGGCCATCAGTGGAAAGAGAGGCTCATTGGTTGTGCAAACTTTATATACCTCAGTTCAGGGGAACGCCAGGGCCAAGAAGTGGGAGTGGCTGGTTAGGGGAGTGGGTGGGTAGGGGAGTGGGGGGAGGGTATGGGGGACTTTTGGGATAGCACTGGAAATTTAAATGAAGAAAATACCTAATAAAAATTTTTTGGGTTTTTTTTTTTTTTTCGAGACAGGGTTTCTCTGTATAGCCCTGGCTGTCAAGGAACTCACTTTGTAGACCAGGCTGGCCTCGAACTCAGAAATCCGCCTGCCTCTGCCTCCTGAGTGCTGGGATTAAAGGCGTGCGCCACCACACCCGGCCGTAAATTTTTTTTAAAAAAATTAAAATCAAAAAACAAAAGAATCACAGTTATGAGCAAATCATATCTGGCTGCTGAGGTCCCAGTACAGAGGAAGTCACTTCAGAAATGTCTTATGGTAATTCTCAGTATTTCCTGCGTCACATCCCAAATGCTTCTTTATAGTTCTGGTCTTCTTTTCATTTATTTTGATTTTTGTTTTTTACCACAACATTTTTGTTAGTTCTTCAATAATTTTGTACAGTGTGTTTTACTCATACTTGCCTTTCCCCAACTATACTCCCATCCATAACTTTTCTTCTTTCATTGTGCATAAAACATGAACCAATAGAACAGAAGATCCAAAAATTGACCCATACTGCTACAACTACCTGATTCTTGACAAAGGACTCAGAACCAGGTTAGAGAAGAGACACCCTCTTTAAAAAAAAAAATGGTGCTAACTGGGAAAAGTGCTATCTATATGTGGAAGAGTGTGCCAGATCTTTATGGCATAGCTTGAATAGAAATCAACCCAGGGGTTGGGGAGGTGGCTCAGTGGGTGAAAACACTGGGTGGTTCTTGCAAACAAGTCTAACGACTTAAATTTGATCCTTGAAGCCCTCACAAAGTTTGGAAGAAATCCTACTCTGCAGAGTTGTTAATGGTTCTTATCCTTGACCATCTATATATCTTTGTTTCTCTAGCATCTGATATAGTTGTAATATGCATGTACTACCAGCAAAACGGATACACATTGAGTAAGTGTGTATTCCAAGAAACACAAACTTACACTGTTGAGGTCTGCAGTTTCTTCTCAAGCACTGACCTACATGTGCCCTGATCATTGCAGAAAACCACAGAAATGAGACAAAGGCTAGAGAAAATGCCCTCAGGGGCAGGCAAGGCCACTGGGCAAAGGTGTGTAGAAGTAAAAACTTTGATAAGGGGTGTCAAAGATACAGACTCTCCCTACAATGCTGTATCTGGTGCCTATCTAAACAATATATAAATGGCAATGGGAAAAATAAATATTGTTCATTCTTGAAGTGAAAAAAAGGAAAATAAGCACACCAATCTCCTTGATAAACCTAGATGCAAATGTTGGCAATAAAATTACATGAACTAAATTTGGCAAACTAAATTTGAAAACACAGAGAAAATATAATTTACCATGATCAATTTGGCTTCATTCTAAATACTTATAGTTCAACATACAGAAATCAAATATATATATGAATGGAACTGTGGTCTGAAAACATGTAATCTCCATAAGTGCATAAAAGGATTTTGATGAACTCTAAAAGGGTTCATGATAAAAAAAACCTTGAAGAATCTATGCACAGAAAAGTCATGCCTCAGAATAATAAAGATTATATGAGAGTGCCAGAGCCAGTAACACAGTAAATAGGAAAAACTCATTATTTCCATGAAAGTCAGGAGCGAGTGGCATTTACTGTTCACATTCTTGTTCAAAATAGTGCCTAAAGTCTAACTAAAGCAAAAAGAAAAGAGAAAGAAACAAAGTTAGACAGATAAGATAGAAGTTGAGATGCCCTTAATTATAGATGACATAATTCTATACATAAGAAACTCTAATGACACCACCAGAAAACACTGAGTTGATAAACACTTTCAGCAAAACAACAGGATCCAAATTAACATTCAAAAATCAGTAGTCATCCTGTATAAAAATAATAAACATTCTGGAAAGCAAATTGTAGAAACAATCTCATTCATAATTGCCTCAAACAAATAACTTAGAATAAGCTCAACCAAGGAAGTGAAACTTCAACAATGAAAACTCTGAAACACTAAAAACAAAATTGAAGAAGACACAAGAAAATGGAAAGGCCTTTCATGATAATGGACTAGGGAAGAATCAATATTGTGAAGAGCTGTGCTGCCTAAAGCAATCTAAGGATTCAATTCAGTCTTCACCAAAATTGCAGTTCACTCTTTATATAATAAATAAATAAATAAATAAATAAATAAATAAATAAATAAATAAATTCAGATACATGAAAGCACAAAAGATGGGCAATCCTGTCCAAAAACGAATAATACTGAAAGTGTGCATCATTATACCCAATTTCAAATTACACTGTAGAGTCATAATGACAAAAACAGCATGGTAATGACACAAGGCAGACACAGATCAATGGAATAAAGTAGATGACTTAGTTATAAATCCATACAACTAGAGTCATTTGTTCTTTTCACAAAGATGTCAAAACATACATTGAAGAGAAAACAACTTCTCCAATAAATGGTGCTGGAGAAACTGGCTGTCTGAAATTAGATCTCTATCTACCAATGTACCCAGTTCCAAATATATCAAAGACCTCAACGTAACATCTGAAACTCTGAAAATGAAAGAGAAAAGAGCAGGGAAACATTTCAAACTTTGGCATAGCCAAGGACCTTCTGAATAGAACTCTGGTCACTTGGGAACTAATGACAACTGCTCATTAATGGGACCTTGGGATTAAAAGTAAATAAAAAAATTTCCATACAAAAGAAGGAAATAATTGAATGAAGAGACACCCTGCAGAGTCGGAGACAATTCTTTACTAACCACCACATGGCTGATAGAAGATTAATACTTAGAATTTACAAATAACTTAAAATTTAAACAAGAAATCAAACAATACAACCAATAACTTCAGTAATTGAATAAACAGTTTTCAAGAGATAAGCTATAAATAATTGATGAACTTTTGAAAAATTGTTTAACTCAATTCCATCATAGAAATGAGAATTAAATCTACATTGATATTCCATCTCTTTCCACGTCAGAATGTCAGTCATCAAGAAAATAAATAACAACAAATGTTGGCTAGGATGCAACTCCTGGGAGTGGGCACTGTCGCAGGAACTGTGGAAGTCTGTAGGGAAGTTCATCAAAAAATCCAAAAATGGAGCTGAGGAGAAGCTCACTGGTTCAATGGGTAAAAGCATTTGCCCAAGTGTAAGAATCTGAGTTTGGATCCCTAGAATCCATTTAAGACCAATCAGGTGGTGCACATCTGTAATCCCAGCACTCTCATAGTGAGATGGGAGTTGGAGATAGAAGAATCCCTTATCTCCAAAAAAACTAAACTAAAAATAGGTCTACCATATGGCCCAGCAACATCACCCTTAGATATTTACCCTAAAGACTCCAAGTCACCATATCTCAGAGACATTGCAGAGTAATGCTTATCACTGTACTCTTCACAATAGCTAACTGATAGAATCAACCTAAATGTCCAGAAATAGAGCAACTAATAAATAAAATGTGGTGTGAGCCAGGGGGAATGGTTCATCAGGTAGGGATGCTTGCCACATAGACCTGACAACCCAAGTTCGATCCTCATAGCTCAAGCGGAGGTTAAGGGAGAGAACCAACTCCATAGGGTTGTCATCTTACCTCGATATGCATGCCAAGCATGCACACAGACAGCAATAAAATAACTTAATAGTTTCTTTAAGAAAATAAAAATAGAAAATGCAATATATATTTATAATAAATTTTTTCAGCCATAGAAAACAGGGATATGGAGACAATTGGAGGTGTGAATAAAATGTTTCAAAAACACATTATCATGTTTTCTCTTATGTGTGGGTCATCAAGTTTATACAAATACATAAAATTAAATTGATGCAAAATAATATGAAAAGTTGAGACAGAACAAAGAGGATAAAGAAAGGTGAAGTGCAAAGGGGGAGTTTATAGGGGAAATACACTCAAAATACAGTATATGAAATACACTCTACATGCAGTGTACGGAATACACTCTACATGCAGTATATGGAATACACTTAACATACTTGTATGAAAATAACATTATATAATACAATAACATAGTAAATATGTGCAATGAAATAACTTAACCATTTTACAATACTCAGAGGGAGAATACAGCAGACACAAAGACACTAGGAGATGTTAACTTCTAGCCAGAAGCTATAAAAACCTAGGAGAAAGTGGAATGCCTTTTAAGTGCTAAAACTTGTCAACCCAAAATTTTATATTCAGACCCAAAAAATGTGAAAATAACGTTTTCAAGAAAAAGCTGAGAGAATTCATCACATCAGCAGATCTGCATGAAAGAAAATGTTAAATAATGTCAAATGTAAATCCAAATCTACACAAAATAAGAGAATCCATAATAAGTATATATGTGGATGCTTTTGTCTTTTGATTATTCAGTTAATCCTAACAAAGCTTTGTGATACTTAAACATAGAAGTAAAGGGAATGAAAATTTCACAAAAGACCAGAAAACAGAAGTGGAACATACAGTTTTATGTTAATTACTCTGTAAGTGAAGCAATACATTATTTGGAAGGCTGACTATGATAAACCAAAAATCCATATGTCAGTTCTAGAATTTAAGAAGCTTCTGTCCTTAGGAAATTCATACAAGTATTCAGCAGGAAAGGAATGTCATGAGTGTCTTTCTACCAAACAACTCAGAAAAGCAATTCTTTTGTTTGTTTGCTATAAAATAAAATATATGATAAAAAAACTAACATATTGAAGTTAGAGAGTCCAAGAGAAGACATAAGAAACAGAGACCCACTGTTTTGCACAGAAATCCCATAAAAGCACTAAACTGGAAGCCATGATTATACACAAAGAACCTGGTGCAGACCTGTGCAGGCCCTGTGCATGCGGCCCCAGTCTCTGAGTTCATATGAGCTTTGATCACTTGATTCATAGCCCTTTGGTTTCCTGGTGTCCTTCATCCACTCTGGCTCTTGCATTCTTTTTTTTTTTTTTTTTTAAGGTTTTTCGAGACAGGGTTTCTCTGTATAGCCCTGGCTGTCCTGGCACTCACTTTGTAGACCAGGCTGGCCTCGAACTCAGAAATCCGCCTGCCTCTGCCTCCCGAGTGCTGGTGGCTCTTGCATTCTTACTGCCCCCTCTTCTGCAAGCTTCCCTGAGCCCTATGAAGACAGATTTGATGGGGACATTTTATTTAGTGTGGAGTGTTCAGAGCTTTCTCAGTCCCTGTGTTTTGATATGGCTGTGGGTCTCCATATATGTTCCCATCTGCTGCAGGTGGAAGCTTCTCTGATTATTTTTACCATTTGCTTTCCAGTATGTGTATTATTTTTATACAGGATAGCTACTGATTTTTGTATATCAATTTGTACCCTACTGTTTTGCTAAAAGTGTTTATCAACTCAGTTTTCTAGTGGCATCATTAAAGTTTCTTATATAGAGAATTATGTCATCTATAAGTAAGGGCATCTCAACTTCTATCCTATTTGTCTACCATTGTGAATATGCTCAGATCCCATGCTAGAAAATGACGACACCAAAATTTTAGTGCTGATGTACACAGCAAGGCATCTCTTTCTTTTTTCCCCATCCCATAACATCGTATGTTTGCATATCCCATTGACTCAAACCCGCTAAACCATAGACATATATTTTTACACAATCCCACTCTTGTAGGTGATTGTCAAGTTCTGGTTGCAGCTTGTCCATGTTCTGAGAATCAATTTCAGAAACAGTTCTTCTACATGGATACCATGATAATGCTGACACTGGGGCTGAATGCCCCAGCATATCATTCTGAGTCTGATCTTCACATAACTGAACAAAGCAGCATCTGGGATGGCTTGCTTCTGAGTGTCTAAGTGGATAGATGTCAAAACAAAGGGGATTATGAATGTCCTAATTTGCCCAGGACCATGTGCAAATTAATGAGATATCATATCCAACTTACATGTGCTCAAAGTCCTGTGAGTTGCAAAATAAGCAAGCTATGTTGACAGTAAAGGTGATCTATTAATGCCAGTAGCTTTGGATAAAATCCATTATTCCTAGTGTGCCTCATATGCTTCTCTGTAAACATTGTATCACCTCAGAACGCAAGGGACACAAGACCATGAATGTTGTTGGCTATCAGAATCATATGAGGGCCAAATATTAAACAGTAAAATGATCCAAAGATGAATTCACACCCATAAAAATAATGTTACATTAGGCAGTAGCTTATAGTTCTAAAAACACTAACTTGAGGAGGAAGGCCAGGGCCCACAATTCTATTGAAGCTTTCAAACAAGAAAGATGAGAAAATAAGACTCTGTATTAGTAACCTAGTGCCATACAACAAATTGATCAAAATTTTAGCAGTGTAAAAAACACACACATTTATTATCTCAGTTTCTGTGAGTCAAGAATCCAAGAACAGGCCATCTGACTTTTCTTGCCTAGGATCTCTTAAATGGCAACCATCATCTTGGCTGAAGGAGGATCCACTCCCAAGCTCACACCCATGTCTCTTGGGTCTTGTTCCTTGAGGGTTGCTGGACTAAGGTCCTCAGTGCCTCGCTGTTTTAGTTACTTTTTCTGTGGCTGTGATTAAATCCCTAACAAAAAGCAAGTTAAGAAAAAATGATATATTTTGGCTTATGACTTAAAGAGACGTAGAATCTGTAATGGTGGGGAAGGCATGAAAACAGGAAGCAGAAAGGTCACATTTTATCCACACAGGAAACAGAGAGAAAGAAAACAAGTGGGGCCAAACTGTATATTGCAAATACCCATCCCTAATTACTTTTTCAAGCAAGGCTCTACCTCCGAAGAGTACCTTACTCTTTTGGTAGGATGGATGTTTTGACGATATTAATCCTACCTATCCATGAGTATAAAAGGTATTTCCATCTTCTTGTGTCTTCTTCAACTTCTTTCTTTAATGTTTAAAGTTTTCATTATACAAGTCTTTCCGATGCTTAGTTTCAGTTATCCCGAGAGATTTTTCAGAGGCTACTGTGAAGGGTACTGCTTTTGTGGCTTTCTTCCCTCAGTATGTTTGTCATTCATAGGAAAGCTACTGATTTTTGTGTGTTAATATTATATCCTGCTACTTTATTGAATGTGTTTAGCAGCTGTATAGGTTTCCTGGTGGAATTTTTAGGGTTATTTATGTATACAGTCATATCATCTGCAAATAAAAATACTTAGACTTCCTCTTTGCTCATATGTACCCCCTTAGTCTCCTTCAGTTGTCTTATCACTTCAGCTAAGACTTCAAGTGCTACATCAAATATGTATGGAGAGAGCAGACATCCTTCTCTTGTTCCTGATTTTAGTAGAAACTCTTTGAGTTTCTCTCCATTTAGAATGATGCTGTCTGTGAGTTGACCATAAATTGCTTTTATTATGCTGAGCTATGTCCCTCATATTCTTTGCCTCTCCAGGACTATTATCATAAAGGGATGATGAATTTTGTCAAAGACCTTTTCTGTATCTAATGAAATGTTCATGAGTCTTTTAGTGTTTCATGTGATAGATTATGCTTATTGATTTATGTACGTTGAACCATCCCTGCATCTCTGGGATGAAGCCAATTTTGTCATGGTGTACTTGAACTTGGTTTGTAAGTATTTTATTGAGAACTTTACATCTATGCTCATAAGGGATATTGATCAGAGTAACAGTGACTTCATAAAAAGAATCTGGAAATGTCTCTTCACTTTCTATTTTGAGGAATAACTTGAGGAGTGTTGTCTTTAGGTCTTTTATGAAGGTCTAGTAGAATTCTGCACTGAATCCATCTGGTCCTGGGATCTTTTCAGTTGAGAGATTTGTAATTGCTGCTTCTGTTTCACTAGAGGCTTTTAGTCTGTTTATGTTATTTTTTATATCTTGGTTTAACTTTAGTAGGTACTCTATAGATCAAGAAATTTATCCATTTCTCTTAGGTTTTCTATGATAGTGGATTATAGATTTTTCTTTAAGCACGTTCTTATTATTCTCTGAATTTCCATGCTCTCTATTGTAATGTTTCCCTTTTCAGTTCTAATTTTATTAATGTGGCTCCTCTCTCTCTTTCATTTAGTTAATTTGGCTAAATATTTGCTAATTTTGTTGATTTTTTTTTTCAAAGAACTAGCATGTATCTCATTGATTCTTTGTATTGGTGTTTTGGTTGGTTGGTTGGTTGGTTGGTTGGTTGGTTGGTTGGTTGGTTGATTCTATTTCATTTATTTGAGCCCTGAATTTATTTCTTTCCCTTTATTCTTTCTTGGTATTATTTCTTCTCCACATCCCCAAACAGCACTGCAAACTAGGTACCAAGTATTCAAACACATGAACCACTGCAGCACATTTCTCCATCAAACCACCACACTCACCAAGTATGAACCAAGGCCTCCCTCAGCTATTTTCCATTAGTTGTCCTTGGAATAAAAGATCAAGAAAGCAAGCAAGAAAGGAAGCCATCGTCATTTAAGTGCATGTACACATACACATACATACATACACACATGCACACACACACACATGTACACACATACATACACAGACACACACACACATGCAGGGGCAAAGCAAGAACAAGAAAAAAAATGTAAGGTGTTTTATTCCTATTCTTTTAAATACTTACTAGACAATATTCCTGGGAAAAAATCTCAAAAGTAAAAAGGGAGAAGGGGTATAAAAAGAAAATATTTAAAATACCATCAAGAAGGCAGGCCTGGTAGCACACTACATACATTCATACATACATACATACATACATATATACATACATACATACATGCCTATAATCTCCATCTATTCAGGAGATGAAGCAAGAGGACCACAAGTTTGAGGCCAGGCTGAGCAACATAGAGAGCCCTTGTTTTGGAAGAAAAAAATTAAAAAGGATTGGGGTTGTAGTTCAGTGGCAGAACATTTGCCCAGAATATAAAGCCCTGGGTTTAGTCCTTAGCAACGATAAATAAAATTAGAGTCAAGCTCTGCATAGGACACAAGCCTATGGTCTCAGCACTTCCAGGTAGAGACAGGGGGATCTCAAGTTCAATTCAGCCTATAGGATACAGGATAAGCTTGAGACCAGCCTGTCTCAAAGGAAAGAAAGAAAAAAGGAAGAAGAAGGAAGGAAGGAAGGAAGGAAGGAAGGAAGGAAGGAAGGAAGGAAGGAAGGAAGGAAGGAAGGAAGGAAGGAAGGAAGGAAGGAAGGGCAAGAAAAGAAGTTCAAAAATATTCAAATGTTGCTTAAAGTGAGGACTAATTATATAAATCTTGTTCTATTACTTGGATTTTTAAAAATCTAGTCTAACCCTCCCTCTCTAATTGGCCCCTTAGGAGCCTAAGGTCAGAAGAGGTCATTTATCCTTTTTTCTAATAACTGCAAATCACCCAGGCACCCTCACCAGGCAATCATCTATCCTGACATTTAAGTTCCCATAGTAATCAAAGGCTTTCTTCTTTCCTTCTGGAGCCAGATTGTATGGGATCAATGCATCTACCAGGGCATTTTAAGCCATTTAATTGGTATTCAACGTGATGTTCCCGATTCTTTCTGCCTCACAGAAATGGATGCTGGATCATGCACAGGGTGTTGAGCTGTTCCTGAGGAGGACGCACTTTGAGAAAACCCTTGCAATCACATCTCTCGCGGCAGTGTCACACATAGAATGTGTGATAGCTGACTATTGAACATATCCAACCAGAAACAAATCATCGTTAAGCATCACTGATAGGCCATCCACTAAGCAGATGTGTGAGGACTGGTGTTGCAATTACCTGCAGAAGAGTTGCCAGCAGCTATTGCCTCAGAATGGTTTTTCAGACACACAGGAGTATTTTATATCTATCGTCTAATACACCAGGACAGTCTGCACTTGGCAGTGCTGTTTGCAGTTCAACTCTAATACTATGGGGCATTCTAAGTCTCAAATCTGTATGCTTTCTAATTACTCTTCTGTTCTAAATTTTTACCATTCATTTTTGGTTCTATGGGTATCTGTAAGTCATAGACAGAATCAGAGAGTGGGTGTTGAATGGCCTCCCCTCCCAACCTCTACCTACTGCACACCCTCACCTCCCCCCAAAAAAAACCAAAACAACAGCAACAACAACAACAACAACAAAAAAAAAAAACAATAAAATCCCTGTCCTCAGTTACCAAGAAATAAGAAAAGTTCTCCATGTCTAAATCAAAACCTTGGAATGAGCTAAGTTATATTAGGTTGCCCAGTGAAGTTCTGAAAACATCTAGGACATAGGAACTGACTGCCAAAGGCAGAACATGCTAGGAAGCCAAAGAGACAGGTGAGCAAATCAGTAATAATTAGAAGCTTGGCTACAGAAGTGTGTCAGAGGCAACAGAAAGTCCTCCACTCCTAGAGGCAGGAGGACAGGGCTAGGCTAGGCAAACACAGCCTGCAGAGGACTTGAACGTACCTGGGATTTCTAATTTAGTTAAGTGCCAGCATCAGTGATAGGCACAAAGCGCTCAGCTGACTTTTTGGTGGCTTTATCTTCGTGGGATTTGGAGATCATGTTTCCCCACAAACTGCAAACATGCCCTCAATACTGCCTACATGTCTGTCCCTCTCCCAATATCCTCAGAGTCTGGCTGGTCATCTCCATGACTGTCAGATTGCCATTCATATATTCTCTTTTCAAGCTTCCTGTAGCCCAGGTCTACAGTAGACTTCTATCTGTCCAGGCTGAAGACCTTCTCGGACACCACACTCATCATAAGAGAAACCTTGAGTGCTTCTGCCTCCCTCCCTGGCCTCGTCTGCACCACCCTCCTTCCCCCCACTTCTATCCTACCTACTTCCCTCCTTCCCTCCCCCTACCTCACCTGCCCTTCCACTATGTCTCCTTTACTCACAGTCACTTTCCTTTATCACCTTGCTGCCTCTTGCTGCAACTCCAGGATTCAAGTAAAAAAATTCAGGTATCTGTGGGGAGAGAAGAGGGCTGGTTCTCCATTGAGCTAAAGGCTTGAAGCTCCAGAGACTCCAAAGGATTGGTAGGAGCTTCACCTGCTACCAGGGAACCAGGCCCCTGTCACATAGCTGCAGCCCGCATAGATTTGTGGTCATAAGTCACCATAAGAACAATGCCCCAATGCCTTCCATATGTAGATGAGGCATCCCTAACATCTCAGACCAAGACAATAGAAAAAGAGACATGACCACAGTCAAGTAGGCTCAAAATAGAGTTCTCCATGCTAGTGAGGTACCTAGAGGCCCAGTGAGCACTGCCAGTAAGATTTCCTTCCCAGACATTCCTTCCTGCAAATGGTATTTAATCTCAGATCCACCCTGAGAAGTGGGGTATGGTTTTACACATCCACTTTCTACCATAACAATAAATGCCTTAGAGTCATGGGCTGTCTCTTTTCACCGATATCCACTTTGGGGAGCCACAGAGAAGGTCTTTGCCTACAAAGCCACAGCCTCCCATAGAATAATCTCCCATACAATGCCTCTTTGCACTCCCAGCCACAACTGCCACCAAGCCTGCCACTGTCAACCCAAGGACTCTCCCTGTGGGACCAGCAGGAGCTCCCCAACTGCAGCCCAAGGGCCCTCACTGTATTCTCAGCTCTTGAGACTCCCAGTCGTGCCTGGATGCCCAAAGCCTCATCACAGGCCCAGGGACCCCCCAAACCAGCTCCAGCTTTCCCACATCTCAGACTGCTCTTCTACACCCCCAGAGTGGAGTAAACACAGTCAAACTCCCGAATCCTGCTCCCAAAGCAGCTGTGCCCTATGGTTGAGCAGATGTGGGACCCACAACTCTACAGTATCCTGACGTCCTCCATCTGGCTCACCACCTCCACTTATTTTTCCCCTATTATTAAACATATTTTTCTTCTCTCATACAATATAATCTAAATGCCCTTTCCCCTCCCCCTCTCATGTTTTCCCACCCCTTCTTCTACCCAGATTTACTCCTTTTCTGTCCCTCATTAGAAAAGAACGGGCATCTAAAAGATAGCAACCAAACATGACAAAATATAATAAGATGAAACAAAAATCAAAGTTGGACAAGCACACAGTAAAATAAAAGAACCCCAAGAGCAGGCACAAGAATCAGAGACCCACACAGTCACACCTTCAGGAGTCCCATAAATACACTAAACTGAAAGCTATAGTATGTATGCATAAGACCTGGTGCAGAGCTGTGTAGCCTCTGTGCTTGCTGCTTCAGTCTCTGTGAGCTCATATGATCTTTGCTTGGTTGCTTTAGATGACCTTGCTCTCTGGTGTCCTCTGTCCCCTCTGTCTCCCCAACGCCTCTTCCACGGGGTTCCCTGAGCAATAATGGAGGGACTTGATGGAGACATCTTGTTTAGAGCTGTATGATCCAATCTCTCTTCTCTTCTCTTCTCTTCTCTTCTCTTCTCTTCTCTTCTCTTCTCTTCTCTTCTCTTCTCTTCTCTTCTCTTCTCTTCTCCTCTCCTCTCCTCTTCTCTCTTCCTCTTCCTCTTCCTCTTCCTCTTCCTCTTCCTCTTCCTCTCTCTCTCTCTCTCTCTCTCTCTCTCTCTCTCTCTCTCTCTCTCTCTCTCTCTCTCTCTCTCCATAGTGCCTTGCTGTGGTCTCTGTATTTGTTCCTGTCTGCTGCAGGAGGAATCTTCTCTGGTGATGACTGAGAGGCCACTTCAGAATGTTCTCTGCTTTCTCAGGGTTCTTCTTGAGGCTGTAACAGGATTCTCCAGCCAAGAGACACAGGAGACACTTGAGTTTGTATCGGATAGATAGGGGTTGTATTGTGTTGTTTTGTTTTGTTTTTTAATTGAGTATTTGTTTACCAGGGAAACGTTCAGGGATTTCTATCTAGAATTTTATTTTTTGTTTCTGCTATTACTGACAATTTTTGTCTTGGTTTGTGCCAATTTTAACTTCTCTTTCCTTTATTCTTTGCTTTAATGATCTATTCCTGTGCATTCAAACTTCTTTTATTTTCTTTTGAAAGTATTTTTTGTAATCCTCTTTTTCAAAGTATTAACACTCAAAAAGAACATTCCTAATGCCTTAATCTTGCAAGTCAGCTTCAAACCATCTTCTGTGTCTTTTCACCATTTCCCCCGTGGGTTTTAGTCCATTGGCCTCTTAATCTGTTATCTCTTTCACTTTGATGTAGGTAACATTTTACTTCCTTAGTTTTCATTTTTAATACTGATCTTAAGTCTTGTTTATTACGTTATTGTGACTTGTAATTCTTGGTTCTTATTTTATCTTAAATTTTATTGACAGCTTCTTGGCTTCATTTTTTAACTGATTTTAGTCGCAGCTTTTTCATTGTCCCACTTTCTTTAACAAAACTCACACTCTTTATCTAATCCCTTCACCCTGAATTTTATTTATCTGTCTCTATTCTTTTGCATTTTTCTGAACTGGGTCTTTACTCTTCTCTAGTCTATTCTTTGCATTTTAATTTTTAATCACATCTCAATGTTTTATCTTTAACATTTCCTTAACCCTTATTGATTTTTCTTATTTTACTTAAGTTACATGTCCTCCCTTCTCATACATCTTTACTTTTTATTGTTGGTCTTAGAATTTGCTAGCAGGAAACACAGGAAGACTCCCCTTTTTTTCTCCCAGACAGAGTAAAATACAATTCCTATGATGGTCCAACCCCTATATGTTACAGGCTAGTGTTCTGCCTTCCAAATAGACGTACAAGATCTCCCATCTCCAGACAGGCATCCTCTGAGCGGTGCTGATGAGCTGTTGAGACAATGCTAAAGAGGACATTGCTCCCAGACACCTCATGTTATATACCATGGATATGTCTTTAAATTCACCTTTGGGGTCCTGTTTTGGTTTCTTGGATATCCTCAAGATATTCGGCCAACATTGAAGTGTATTTTTTTTTATCCCAATGAAATGAAGCAGCAAGTAGTTTAAAGATGGGGATGTTAAATTCTTTCAAGACCATGAAAGAAACACTTTTCTGAGTTTGCCATCAGGAGCAGGAGGAAGTGCTAACCCAGGTTCCACTTCTTGTACACACTGCTCATATCTCCCAGACTACACCAGTTACTAGAGATCTCAAATTGAAACAATGGGCACTGGGGAAAAATCCCTAAACAGAACAGCAATGGCTTGTGCTGTCAGATCAAGAATTGACAAATAGGACCTCATGAAACTGCAAAGCTTCTGCAAGGCAAAAGACACCGTCAATAAGACAAAAAGGCCACCAAAAGATTGGGAAAGGATCTTTACCTATCCTAAATCAGATAGAGGACTAATATTCAATATATATAAAGAACTCAAGAAGGTGGACTCCAGAAAATCAAATAACCCCATTAAAAAATGGGGCTCAGAGATAAACAAAGAATTCTCACCTGAGGAATACCGAATGGCTGAGAAACACCTGAAAAATGTTCAGCATCCTTAATCATCAGGGAAATGCAAATCAAAACAACCCTGAGATTCCATCTCACACCAATCAGAATGGCTAAGATCAAAAATTCAGGTGACAGCAGATGCTGGCGAGGATGTGGAGAAAGAGGAACACTCCTCCATTGTTGGTGGGATTGCAAGTTTGTACAACCACTCTGGAAATCAGTCTGGCGGTTCCTCAGAAAATTGGACATAGTACTACCAGAGGATCCAGCAATACCTCTCCTGGGCATATATCCAGAAGATGTCCCAACCGGTAAAAAGGACACATGCTCCACTATGTTCATAGCAGCCTTATTTATAATAGCCAGAAGCTGGAAAGAACCCAGATGCCCCTCAACAGAGGAATGGATACAAAAAATGTGGTACATTTACACAATGGAGTACTACTCAGCTATTAAAAATAATGAATTTATGAAATTCCTAGGCAAATGGTTGGACCTGGAGGGCATCATCCTGAGTGAGGTAACACAATCACAAAAGGACTCAAATGATATGTACTCACTGATAAGTGGATATTAGCCCAGAAACTAGTATAGAGAGATATAAGATACAATTTGCAAAACACATGAAACTGAAGAAGAACGAAGACTAAAGTGTGGACACTTTGCCCCTTCTTAGAATTGGAAACAATCACCCATGGAAGGAGTTACAGAGACAAAGTTTGGAGCTGAGACAAAAGGATGGACCATCTAGAGACTGCCACATCCAGGGATCCATCCCATAATTAGCCTCCAAACGATGACATCATTGCATACACTACCAAGCGTTGGCTGAAAGGACCCTGATATAGCTGTCTCTTGTGAGACTAGGCCGGGGTCTAGCAAACACATAAGTGGATGGATCACAGGGCCCCCAATAGAGGAGATAGAGAAAGTATCCAAGGAGCTAAAGAGATCTGCAACCCTGTAGGTGCAACTTTATGAACTAACCAGTACCCCGGAGCTCTTGACTCTAGCTGCATATGTATCAAAAGATGGCCTAGTCGGCCATCACTGGAAAGAGAGGCCCATTGGACTTGCAAACTTTATATGCCCCAGTACAGGGGAACGCCAGGGCCAAAAAGTGGGAGTGGGTGGGTAGGGGAGTGGGTGGGAGGGTATGGGGGACTTTTGGGATAGCATTGGAAATGTAAATGAGGGAAATACCTAATAAAAAGTAAAAAAAAAAAAAAAAAAAAAGAATTGACAAATGGGACGTCATGAAACTGCAAAGCTTCTGCAAGGCAAAAGACACCGTCAATAAGACAAAAAGGCCACCAAAAGATTGGGAAAGGACCTTTACCTATCCTAAATCAGATAGAGGACTAATATCCAATATATATAAAGAACTCAAGAAGGTGGACTCCAGAAAATCAAATAACCCCATTAAAAAATGGGGCTCAGAACTGAACAAAGAATTCTCACCTGAGGAATACCGAAGGGCTGAGAAGCACTTGAAAAAATGTTCAACATCCTTAATCATCAGGGAAATGCAAATCAAAACAACCATGAGATCCCACCTCACCCCAGTCAGAATGGCTAAGATCAAAAATTCAGGTGACAGCAGATGCTGGCAAGGATGTGGAGAAAGAGGAACACTCCTCCATTGTTGGTGGGATTGCAAGCTTGTACAACCACTCTGGAAATCAGTCTGGATGTTCCTCAGAATATTGGACATAGTTCTACTGGAAGATCCAGCAATACCTCTCCTGGGCATATATCCAGAAGATGTTCCAACTGGTAATAAGGACACATGCTCCACTATGTTCATAGCAGCCTTATTTATAATAGCCAGAAGCTGGAAAGAACCCAGATGTCCCTCAACAGAGGAATGGATGCAGAAAATGTGGTACATTTACACAATGGAGTACTACTCAGCTATTAAAGACAATGAATTTATGAAATTCTTAGGCAAATGGATATATCTGGAGGATATCATCCTTAATGAGGTAACCCAATCACAAAAGAAGTCACTTGATATGCACTCACTGATAAGTGGATATTAGCCCAGAAACTTAGGATACCCAAGATACAATATGCAAAACACAAGAAAATCAAGAAGAAGGAAGACTAAAGCGTGGATACTTCATTCCTCCTTAGAATAGGGAACAAAATGCCCATAGAAGGAGTTACAGAGACAGAGTTTGGAGCTAAGACAAAAGGGTGGACCATCCAGAGACTATTCCACCCTGGGATCCATCCCATAATCAGCCACCAAACCCAGACACTATTGCATATGCCAGCAAGATATTGTTGAAAGGACCCTGATATAGCTGTCTCGTGTGAAGCTATGCCAGTGCCTGGCAAATATAGAAGTGGGTGCTCACAGTCATCTATAGGATGGAACACAGGGCCCCCAGTGGAGGAGCTAGAGAAATTACCCAAGGAGCTGAAGGGGTCTTCAATCCTATAGGTGGAACAATATGAACTAACCAGTACCCCCAGAGCTCATGTCTCTAGCTGCATATATATCAGAAGATGGCCTAGTTGGCCATCATTGGGAAGAGAGGCCCCTTGGTCTTGCAAACTTTATATGCCCCAGTACAGGGGAATGCCAGGGCCAAGAAGTGGGTGGGTAGGGGAGCAGGGGGGGAGTGGGGCGGGTAATAGGGAACTTTCGGGATAGCATTTGAAATGTAAATAAAAAAATATCTAATTTTGAAAAGGCGAAAAGAAAAGGGAAGGGAAGGGAAGGGAAGGGAAGGGAAGGGAAGGGAAGGGAAGGGAAGGGAAGGGAAGGGAAGGGAAGGGAAGGGAAGGGAAGGGAAGGGAAGGGAAGGGAAGGGAAGGGAAGGGAAGGGAAGGGAAGGGAAGGGAAGGGAAGGGAAGGGAAGGGAAGGGAAGGGAAGGGAAGGGAAGGGAAGGGAAGGGAAGGGAAGGGAAGGGAAGGGAAGGGAAGGGAAGGGAAGGGAAGGGAAGGGAAGGGAAGGGAAGGGAAGGGAAGGGAAGGGAAGGGAAGGGAAGGGAAGGGAAGGGAAGGGAAGGGAAGGGAAGGGAAGGGAAGGGAAGGGAAGGGAAGGGAAGGGAAGGGAAGGGAAGGGAAGGGAAGGGAAGGGAAGGGAAGGGAAGGGAAGGGAAGGGAAGGGAAGGGAAGGGAAGGGAAGGGAAGGGAAGGGAAGGGAAGGGAAGGGAAGGGAAGGGAAGGGAAGGGAAGGGAGAAGGGAAGGGAAGAAGGGAAGGGAAGAAGGGAAGGGAAGAAGGGAAGGGAAGAAGGGAAGGGAAGAAGGGAAGGGAAGAAGGGAAGGGAAGAAGGGAAGGGAAGAAGGGAAGGGAAGAAGGGAAGGGAAGAAGGGAAGGGAAGAAGGGAAGGGAAGAAGGGAAGGGAAGAAGGGAAGGGAAGAAGGGAAGGGAAGAAGGGAAGGGAAGAAGGGAAGGGAAGAAGGGAAGGGAAGAAGGGAAGGGAAGAAGGGAAGGGAAGAAGGGAAGGGAAGAAGGGAAGGGAAGAAGGGAAGGGAAGAAGGGAAGGGAAGAAGGGAAGGGAAGAAGGGAAGGGAAGAAGGGAAGGGAAGAAGGGAAGGGAAGAAGGGAAGGGAAGAAGGGAAGGGAAGAAGGGAAGGGAAGAAGGGAAGGGAAGAAGGGAAGGGAAGAAGGGAAGGGAAGAAGGGAAGGGAAGAAGGGAAGGGAAGAAGGGAAGGGAAGAAGGGAAGGGAAGAAGGGAAGGGAAGAAGGGAAGGGAAGAAGGGAAGGGAAGAAGGGAAGGGAAGAAGGGAAGGGAAGAAGGGAAGGGAAGAAGGGAAGGGAAGAAGGGAAGGGAAGAAGGGAAGGGAAGAAGGGAAGGGAAGAAGGGAAGGGAAGAAGGGAAGGGAAGAAGGGAAGGGAAGAAGGGAAGGGAAGAAGGGAAGGGAAGAAGGGAAGGGAAGAAGGGAAGGGAAGAAGGGAAGGGAAGAAGGGAAGGGAAGAAGGGAAGGGAAGAAGGGAAGGGAAGAAGGGAAGGGAAGAAGGGAAGGGAAGAAGGGAAGGGAAGAAGGGAAGGGAAGAAGGGAAGGGAAGAAGGGAAGGGAAGAAGGGAAGGGAAGAAGGGAAGGGAAGAAGGGAAGGGAAGAAGGGAAGGGAAGAAGGGAAGGGAAGAAGGGAAGGGAAGAAGGGAAGGGAAGAAGGGAAGGGAAGAAGGGAAGGGAAGAAGGGAAGGGAAGAAGGGAAGGGAAGAAGGGAAGGGAAGAAGGGAAGGGAAGAAGGGAAGGGAAGAAGGGAAGGGAAGAAGGGAAGGGAAGAAGGGAAGGGAAGAAGGGAAGGGAAGAAGGGAAGGGAAGAAGGGAAGGGAAGAAGGGAAGGGAAGAAGGGAAGGGAAGAAGGGAAGGGAAGAAGGGAAGGGAAGAAGGGAAGGGAAGAAGGGAAGGGAAGAAGGGAAGGGAAGAAGGGAAGGGAAGAAGGGAAGGGAAGGAAAAGAAAAGAAAAGAAAAGAAAAGAAAAGAAAAGAAAAGAAAAGAAAAGAAAAGAAAAGAAAAGAAAAGAAAAGAAAAGAAAAGAAAAGAAAAGAAACAAGTGGCCAACTCTCAAGCATGTTCCCTGGGCCAGACCTGACAGCGGGTGCCACTCACACTAGCCTCTCCCTTCACTGTACCCTATATTTCTCACAACAGCAATCCTCTTACCTGCTAATTATACTACTGTGTGGCATTGTGTATATTTTTAATGATCGTAAGTCCCTCTGACACAGTATTGCCACCTGTTGACCTTCGGCAAAGTAATCACCCTCTTGCTACTTCCTCTTCCTCTTCTTGGACATGGAGGTGGTATTGTCTACTTGGTGTGTGATATAAGGAATGGGGGGCATCCTGCATTCCAGCCATTAGCACTGTGTGGGGCACACAAGACAAGCATAATAACTGAAATTAAAACTGAACTCTGAAAGAACTAAAACTATCTCCTAAATGAAGCAAAGGATGGGAGAATGCATGGAGGGTGTTGGCACTGTTAGAGGCAACATCCCCTCCATCCCACCTGCTCTTCTGTAGAATGAGCTGGTATGCTACCACCAAGAGAGAGATCTGGACTCCTGCCTGGACACAAGCAATCCCTGTGATTTCTTGGTCAGTAACATACAGCATGAGTGACTGCACATGTCTGACACAGCCTTCAGCCTTCCTGGGAACTTCTACTCCCTGCCTGTAAGAAACCAGCCACCAGTAAAACACCCTAAGGATCTTAAGACCAGTGGAGAGGGCCTAGAGAATAAGAAGTTGTGTACAGAAGGAAAGACAAAATGCCCCTCTGCCATTTGGCTCACTGGCACCCAGTAGCCCAGTCACCAAACTCACTACAGCTCTAAAGGATGCTCAGACTCATCTATAAGTGAATCCCAAATGGGCAGTGATTATGCATAAAGATGATAAAAGTGATCTCCTTTTATCATCTAACTCCAAAAATTAAATGAAGATATCTAGGCTCTGTGGAAATTAGTTATGTAATTAATTAGCAATGTCTGCCTGGGACAGGAGTTGAAACACTCCTGACAGGCATTGAAAACTGTATGTGCGACTTCAGGCCATGGTTTCTCATTCACTGTCGCAAAACTGTGTGCCGTCAATATTTTCTATAAGTTTCTTTAAATATAAATTAACATTTGAACACCTACAACTCTTGAACGTTGTTCAAATCTATTTCCATGAACTACACGTTTCCTTTCTTTTTAAATATTTTTTTATTCTAAGTGTATGAGGGAAACTTTGTCTGCACGTGTGTGTATGCTGACCATGGAAGTCATAAGGGGTGCTGGACCGGGAGTTACAGGTGGTTGTGAGCTACCATGTGTGTGCTGGGTTCAAGCCTGAGTCCTCAGAAAGAATAAGTTTTGTTTTGTTTTGCTTTGTCTACTAAGCCATCTCTCTACCCCCCACAGATATTTTGCAGACCAGCTAGAAAATGAAGAAACTGATTTTAAGTAAGGCTTATGACCATAAATCCATCAATAAAAAAAAATGGCTGAATCAAACTTAACTTCAAGCTCCAAGAGCTTCTTATATACATTCATGAAAAAATTCACACACACATACACACACAATTATTTTTTTAATTTTGTATTTCATTAACTGTAAAATCATAAGTGTGAGTTAAAATTCTTTAGCAACACGGTCATTAAAGTACACACAAACCCTACACATATAAAAATACAGTTGTCTCATTCCAGAGAGACCATGCCAGAGGTCCCTTCCTCCACACCCCAACCTGAACCATCTCAGCTGCTCTCTGAAATCTAGAGGGCTCAGTCGAAAACCAAATGGAAACCTCTGCTATCCCTTGGAGCCTTATGCTGTTACAGTAGTATACTGTGATCAATTAACCAATCTTATTCAGTTCCATGATCCCAGTTATCTTATAAACCAACCCCATCCCCTTATCTAGGCACAAGGCATCCATCCCACCAAGGGGATTCATCCCACACAAGGGCAAAACCAAATGGTCAAATCCTTGGCTTTTGCCTTCAAGAGGCAAAGTTCAGGTTGGATTGGTCTGCCTGATTAATGTCAGACCATGCACAGTGCAGCAAAATTGAATCAGAACCATCAGTGGCTTCGCTTAAGACAAATTATTTAGGATCAGCTCTCCGTCTTTTAGCAACATCTTCAGAAGATACCAGTGAAGGTCAATAGGCAGAAGAGAAAATGGATAGCTTACACTTTTAAATGCTTAGCTTATATATCAGTCTGTTACAGCTGTCATAACAAACTACTGAAGTCTTGACTCAACAATAGAAATTTATTGCACTGGGGTCTGGAAACCAGGAGTTCAAGATCAAGGTGTTAGCAGATTCAGTTGCTGCTAAGGCATCTCTCTTTGGCTTGCAGATGGCTGATCTTTCTCTGTCTTCATTGGTTCCCTTCTCTGTGTGTATACCCCCCTAGTGTTTCTCCCTCTTCTAATGGCAGCAGGCACATTGGAGTAGGACCCCATTATTACAACATCATTTAACCTTCATTTCCCCCTCAAAGGCCTCATCTCCAAATATAGTCCCATTGGGTGCTAAGAGTTCAACCTCAGCAAGAAGCAAGCGATTCAGTTCCTAACATCCTAGGGTCCTATTTAAATTTTACTGACTAGAAGACACCTAATTAATAAGAGGTTCTAAAACCCTTCAGCTCCAAGTATACCTGGAAGGAGAGAAGAATCAGGCAAGAACAATCACTTGCCATCTCAGCCTCGGAAGGCAAGACAAGAAGATGGAGAACAACAAATAACCTGTGATTGGGCACACAGTCCTCACAATCCCCATCCTATGGTAAGTGATAGAGAAGGCAGAACAAAAAGCACTGGGGGAAATTGGTAAACGGCACTCACTTGGAGGCACCAGGTAGACTAGACACAGAAGACAGCATCCAGGGATGTGCCCACCTGCTTTACCTGTGTTTGGGCAATGATCCCCAGCTCTGGGGAGACAGAAATGGAAACTGAGTGAAAGTCCCCATCCCTTCCCACGACAGTGGGAGCTCCAACAGCTGGTGTTTAGGAGCCATGTGTAGGCACCGTTACCTTCTGGCATCTGGATAGAATCTATATCCAGCAGTAGCCAACATATTGCACACTGCCCTTCCCAAAGGTCTTGTGCCCACAATTGGTAATTATCTGGCTACTCCAGTAGGAGACACACACACACACACACAATTTCCTAACAACTGAGGGAGAAAAAGAACCTTCATCAGCCGTTCTCCTCATCCGTGGGACTGAATGGAACGGCTCAAGATTTCCCCACAGGCCAGAGCGAAAGTAAATTACTCTCATATATTAAGAGGCACCAAACTAACAATTGTCAACTCTAGAAATGCCACAGAGCCATCTACTGGTTATCAGTAAGGAAACAAACAAAAGTGTTCATCTGAAAACAGTGAATATGGGGGGGGGGGAAACAAAAATAAATTCAACCCTAATAACTTCATTATAGAAATGTGATGGGAAGTGTCACCTCATTCCCTTCGCCACTAGGAAATCTATGAGACATTGAAAGTCAGCCGTGCCTTTAGTAAATGTGGTTAGGGAATTTGAATTGTATCTGTCCAGGAGGTCATTAAGGTCCCATTCTCTCCATTCTACACGTTCACATCCTATGCACATAAAACACAGATTCACTTTATGAAATCTGAAACACGCAAGTTTAATTAAGGAGTCTGAAATCCCACAGCGTGGCTGACAAATGATACAGTTAGCGCCCAATTTTCTGCTATTAAGTGGATCGGCACTACAGCCACAGAGCTTGGCAACAAAGAATAATTCCCAGAGACTTGGGTTGGGGACCAGGTGCGGGTAATAAAGGCCCCACTCAAGCAGGGGCCCACTTTTAACAGCAAATTGGATTCAGAAAGTGGTCGAAAATAAAAAGTAGCCTTGAAGCCTACAAGCCAATCCCTCACCCCCTCCCCCAACCCAAACCAAACTCACATATACACAGGCCCAAAGCGCGATGCTAATGTGGTTTCTGCTTCCAAGTACAAAACCAAGAAAGGCCTCCCAGGCAAAGAAATGCTCTAAAAAACACCTTGGGGTCATTTTCATAGCTTATGGGCAGAATTCCAAAGCCCAGCCCAGGACATGATCCAGCCTGCGGTGAAATGCTACATTTGAGCACAGAACGGCTGACCTTCCGTTTAGGGTCAGAAATCGGCTAATATGTTTCTCAGACTTGCTTTGCAGAAGCTGAGCAGATAGGATGAAATTTAACTGAAAAGATGCCAGACGCCTTGTCTTCCCCTGGAAATCTTAAAAGATGCCTGGAAGACCATGCACCTAGCTCACAGCGCCACCTACAGCTCTCTAGGCGCAACTCATCACGGCCCTGTTCAAAGGCTGCCCTGGAGAGCAGAGAGCCTCTTAAGATTAACAGGTATTATGTTTATTTGGGGATGTGTGAGGGTGGAGAACACGGCAAGAAGGAGGCTTTGTCGCTGATGGGTTATATGCCTGATTGATGATATCGTTTGGGGAATTTGTTAACAGCTTCTAAACACATGGTGGTTTTTCCTCCAAGACCTGTTTCAAGAAGTCACCAAGATGTACAATCAATCAGACATGATTGTCAAGAGCATTTGACATTGAAATATGATGTGTAACAAGCACTCGTTCATCTCCCTTCGCTGAAATTACTAAAGAAGCTCTGAGGCATAGAATGAATCCTCAACATTGCAGAAGGTGGAATTGGGTGTGGTCACAGCTGAGAGTTCTGAAAAGGACACTACAGTCACCTTCCCACCAGTTCCTCCTCTTTCTGAAGACTACCCTCACTGGGATTTGAGTGTGTGTGAGTGTGTGTGTGTGTGTGTGTGTGTGTGTGTGTGTGTGTGTGTGTGAGAGAGAGTGTGTGTGTGTGTGAGTGTGTGTGTGTGAGTGTGTGTGTGTGTGAGTGTGTGTGAGTGTGTGTGTGTGTGTGTGTGAGTGTGTGTGTGTGTGTGTGTGTGTGTGTGTGTGTGTGTGTTGGTATGTGAGTGTGTGTTGGTATGTGAGTGTGTGTTTTGGGAGTTTGTGTGTATGTGTGTGTTGTTGTGTGCTGTTGTCAAACTGTACAAGCTCCTACTATTAAGCCCAGAAGGAGAGAGAAGATCAAAAGAAGAAAAGGAACACAAAGAGGAATTCCTGCCTTTCAGAATGTGTACTGCCAAGCCTTATCCTGTCACTGCACTATAATCAAACTGTAATGCACAGACCCCTGTTTTCTATCAACTCTTACTTGCTCAGAGAAGGAAAAGATCTGAATCAGTCAAAGAAGACTTCATAATGAGTGGGAAATCTGACTTCAGGTTCAAGCTCATGTGTTGAAGGAGAATAATCAGAAGAGATGATATAAGCAAACAGAAGAGATGATATAAGCAAAGTTGTGGAGGTGGAGAAGTGCTAGCTGTGTGCTATGTAAAACAGTGTGCACACACACACACACACACCAGTCAGAGGCACAGGTGTGATCACACACTGCTCTGCTCTGTCCCCCTCGTATGTTCTTAGCACATTTACCATCACCTGATTTGCATGTATCTGCACACTCACTTTCTCCCTCCCCGTGACAAGCTACACAGGAGCAGAATTGTGCTGCTGTTCTTATGCTCGCTGATCTTCTCAGTGGCCAGCTCAGGGGATGGTACTCTAATTTCTAGATAAAGTCTAATTTCTTCTATGGAAGAGAGCTGGAAGGGAAAGTGGGAGGAAGCAAAAGCCTTAAACATCCTCCAAGAAACAGGAGTCATACAAGTAGATGGCTTAGAGGGATGGAAGGATCCCTAATGCTGGACAATTGGGACAATTTCTGTTTCCTCCAAGTTACTCAAAAAATAATAACAGTGGCTATGCCTAGGCCATCAACGCTTAATTGTATGACTGGATATGAAAGAAACAATTGCTCTATGTCACATGCTGATAGTAATGGGTCATACCCTCCAGTAAAATGTAATTCTGAGATCTTAAAGATATGGACAAATTAATGAGCATAAGTCTAGAATGTCCTCTGTCTGAAAGTGTGGAAGTGCTCACAAAACAATGGACACTTGTCAAAAGGACCTGAAACCATCCTGAAAGGGGTACCACTAGCCAAATTTTGAAATGTTAAACTTTAAAGGAAACAGTGATAGTGATGGTTTACCCATTACATAGAGTAAAAATCCATGAGACATTGAAGAAACAGGCTAATCAAGAGATGCGAGGGGAGAGCTCTTCTTCCCAGTGAGTGCCAACTAACAAGAGCAGATGGAATGATGGGAAGAGGAAACCACCTTCTGAAGCCATCATAAAGGAAGTCTCCAGCAATTGATAAGGCTGGTGAATATAGAGCCACACACACTAGTGATCACAATGGGGAGAAAGTGACCACAGTGAAGAAATGTGATAGAATCCAATTGATTAAGTGCCACAGTGAGAACCAAGGGAGGGGTTGGCATCGTGTGCCTCCCAGTGTGAGCACAGTGACTCCTAAGAATACACAGCTAGTACTAGCCTCAGGGGTCTTACCTGGCAGGCCCAGGTAGGCCTTCTGAATGAAAGGCCATTATTCTAAGCTTTTCTAGACCATGCAAGAAATGCTGAGGAGACTTTCCAGGCTGCAGGAAACTAAGGAGATGGGACAACTAACCAAGGAAATGGGGTGCTAGATCCTATACCAGAATGGCAAACATGCCATTGTTGGGAAAGTTGTGTCTACTGATCTGAAGACTAGATGGTTGTGGATAGTCTTGGAGCAGAGATGATTAAGACGTGGAGTGTTCTAAAACAAGGTAAAACACTGTCCTGCTTGTTGAAGGAAATAAACAATGAAAAGCTCCAGGGAGTCCTTGGTACTGACCAGATTCACTGGGGCCTTCCATCTCCAAGCTTTTATCAGCACTATGTGGTCAGACTTCCAGGCAAACTGAGATGCCTGGAAGAAGCAGAGAGCTGCGGAGCTTCCAAGAGGACACTCTCCAACCTGTTGGGCTGCCTGCAGAATGTGCAGTGAACTCCAGGTCTCCAGCTTTCATGCTGTATGTCACCCATCCTCGGGTGGCCTTTTGGTGATGTAGCTGTCTGAGTTGTTTCTGCCCTGGTAAGTAACCCCTGACCCATATTCCTGTAAATAACCTGAATAATACTCACTGGTTGGACCTTGGCAGTATCCTTACTTTGGTTTGTCTTTGGTTCCTAGCCAGAGTAAGTAGACATTTGTTCATGTCACCCCAGGAATGGTATCACACAACAGATGGAAACATACCAGCATTGTTTATTGTTTTGTTCAAAGGACTGTATGGTAGAGTTATTTAGAAAATTTGCCTACTCAGGAATGCCTACCTGGCATAGTTAAAAAGATTGCAGCATCATGTCTGAAGGTTGCCCTAACATATCTCATTTTAAAACAATAATAATAATTACTATATATAATAACAAGGCTTTATTTTAATTATAGAAGATAGTGTATGAAGTCACCTTGCACATGGTCAATCCACACTACCAGTTAGTTATCTCTTCCAAAGAGAGGAAGAAAATGCTAAGGCTTGAGTCTGCTTCTCTTTCCATCATAAGAGGGTGAAGCTCTTGTGATGACCCAGTCCCACTGTCTGGTTAGTAGTAATTACAACAGATACTTAGCAACATGCAAGTACAATGATAGTTCTTTCCAATGCCACAGCACTTTGGGAGCCATAATCTACCTCATTTACCCCCATAGCACTCCAATGAAACAAGCAATTATCATTATTATTGCTGGTATTTGTATGTTATTGTTATGGTTGTTATCTTGATGAAATGGCAGTGCTGGGACCTCAGAGTAGTGCTAAATAAATAATAATTAAAATGATGTTTCACCTTTGCAGACAGAGAAACAAACTAGTACTCATATACATATAAACCGCACACCCTGATATTCTCTGGACCACAGAGGCCTCTCTCATGCCTAAAGGAAAATTCTAGGACTTTGTACACATACAATTTAGAACAGGTCCTCTTGACGTCCACAGTCCAAGGAGTAGGCTATGTGACTTTCAGTACAGGGGTCAACCATCTAGTTTCTACCTCTACATTTTCACCCATGCCATCCTTTTTTCTGGAACCTTCTTCCAATATAGTACAGTTACCTGTACTGACTGGTTTTGTATCAACTTGACACAAGTTGGAGTTATCACAGAGAAAGGAACTTCAGGTGAGAAAATGCCTCCATGAGATCCAGCTTTAAGGCATTTTCTCAATTAGTGATCAAGGGGAGAGGACCCCTTGCAGGTGGTACCATCTCTGGGCTGGTAGTCTTGGGTTCTATAAGAAAGCAAGCTGATGGAAAGAACCCAGATGCCCCTCAACAGAGGAATGGATACAGAAAATGTGGTACATTTACACAATGGAGTACTACTCAGCTATTAAAAGGAATGAATTTATGAAATTCCTAGGCAAAGGGATGGACCTGGAGGGCATCATCCTGAGTGAGGTAACCCAATCACAAAGGAACTCACACAATATGTACTCACTGATAAGTGGATATTAGCCCAAAAACTTAGGATACCCAAGATATAAGATACAACTTGTTAAACGCATGAAACTCAAGAAGAACGAAGACCAAAGTGTGGACACTGTGCCCCTTCTTAGAATTGGGAACAAAACACCTGTGGAAGGAGTTACAGAGATAAAGTTTGGAGCTGTGACGAAAGGATGGACCATCTAAAGACTGCCATATCCAGGGATATATCCCATAATCAGCTTCCAAACGCTGACACCATTGCATACACTAGCAAGATTTTGCTGAAAGGACCCAGATATAGCTGTCTCTTGTGAGACTATGCCGGGGCCTAGAAAACACAGAAGTGGATGCTCACAGTCAGCTATTGGATGGATCACAGGGCCCCCAATGGAGGAGCTAGAGAAAGTACCCAAGGAGCTAAAGGGATCTGCAACCCTATAGGTGGAACAACATTATGAACTAACCAGTACCCCAGAGCTCTTGGCTCTAGCTGCATATGTATCAAAAATGGCCTAGTCGGCCATCACTGGAAAGAGAGGCCCATTGGACTTGCAAACTTTATAAATGCCCCAGTACAGGGGAACACCAGGGCCAAAACGTGGGAGTGGGTGGGTAGGGGAGTGGGGGGGGGAGTGTATTGGGGACTTTTTGGATAGCATTGGAAATGTAAATGAGAAAAATACCTAATAAAAAATAAAAAATAAAAAAAGAAAGAAAGCTGAGCATGCCAGGGGAAGCAAGCCTGTAAGTAACATCCCTCCATGGCCTCTGCATCAGCTCCTGGGTCCAAGTTCCTGACCTGTTTGAGTTCCAGCCCTGACTTCCTTTAGGATGAACTGCAGTGTGGAAGTGTAAGCTGAATAAACCCTTTCCTCCTCTACTTGCTTCCTGGTCGTGATGTTTTGTACAGGAATAGAAACCCTGACTAAGACAGTTACCCAAGAATAAGTTCTTGAGCTGAAGTTAGCAAACATAGTTCCGGCAACCAGAAAGCAATGTGCAAACAGAGTGTAGTGCAGACCGTGAAGTTGGTTTAAACAGTTCTTCCATAAGGAACAATCTCTGAACCCAAGACATTTCACAGTGGTTTATCAAGAGTAAGGGTTAAAAAGAGGCAAGGAATTTAGTGACCCTGGACAGTCAGTATTTATCAGGGCTTCACTGATGTAGATACAGGCCCTTGTCCTCAAACTAACAGTGGAAATTTTTATATAAAGAATTGCCCCTCCCCTCCCAGGCATTCGGGCAAGCTTGGACTCTGACTCCAGTTCTGGTGATTATTATGGGGCCTTGCTCAAAATTCTCTACCCCCCAATCCTATTCTCTCATTTTAAGATGCATATAAAGATAGAAATTCTGGGCTGGAATATGTAGAAGCCAACCCCATCTATTCTATAGCCTGTGAATGTCATTGTTCAAAATGAGAAATGTGTGGCTGGTTTTAACCCTAGGATGGCATTGATCAGATTGGTTTTAGTGACTTGATTTCTCATTTATTTCTGCCTGTGCAGTTATATGGTTCAAATAAGCCAGTATTCAGGATTCCCTGATGGTTGTAGCTTTGTTCCCACTCTGACTTCCCTGACTTCCCCTCCGGTTCCAGGCCAGAGGACCAAATGCAGCTATGGATTATATCTGATCGGAAATGACATCCCTGCCCAATAGGACCCCAGACTATAGTGTGTAGTGGCCAAAACACAGTAGGAACCTATCATAAAGTCCAAATACCTATTTAAAAATTAGGGGGACCACCAGAGATGGTAGCATATGCCTGTAATTACATCATTCCAGATTTTGAGGCATGAGGATTGCAAGTTTGAAGCCAGCTCAGGATGACTAGAGACATTCTGTCTAAAAACAACATAAAATAAAATAATGCTTTATAACGACAAATTAGAAAGAGGGGAAATCATGTACCCTTCAAAGGTGTCATTGTTAGGTCAGTCAAATGAACCAGCAGGTAAGGGCATTAAATCAAATGTTCCAATAGGTAAATCTGAGTGAAGTTGTTCTTTGTGCTATATCAAGTTTACCGTTTATTGTGACTTTCAGATGCCAGAAGAGGAAGAGAAAGAAGGAGTCACATCTCCAGTAGGGGACTGGAAGAACCAATGAATACAAAAAAATTAGACACCTCCTTTGATCTCCCTGCTGCCTCTTTCTAATACTGTTAACAATGACAATATCATTTGCATAAACATGGCTAATGTTTTACAAGGCTCTTGTGAAATTCAGACACTACTTTACATGCCTTACATATACTAACACATTCCATAATGGTTCATACACTTACCCATTTGATATCTTGACCTCAAGTTTATGAATAAGAAAATAGTAAGAGTAAACAAGCCAATCCTGCAGAGCCTCACTCCTGCCTGTGATGGGATTCTGTGGGTGCAGGACTGACTCCTGCCTGCGATGGGATGCTGTGGGTGCAGGACTGACTCCTGCCTGTGATGGGATGCTGTGGCCCCAGGACTGACTCCTGCCTGTGATGAGATGCTGTGGGTGCGGGACTCACTCCTGGCCCTGTGATGGGATGCTGTGGGTGCAGAACTCACTCCTGCCTCTATGATGAGATGCTATGGCCCCAGGACTGACTCCTGCCTGTGATGGGATACTGTGGCCCCAGGACTCATTCCTGCCTGTGATGGGATGCTGTGGGTGCAGGACTCACTCCTTCCTCTATGATGGGATGCTATGGCCCCAGGACTTGTAATATCCAAAATAAATTTAAGTCTACCCAGTACCTTCCCCCTTCAAAAGGACTTTCAAAACTGTACTAGCAGGACAAGAACAGAGTCAGATAAAAAGCTGGCTGACTAAACAAATATAGAAACATAGTTTTAACGGTCAAAATTACTAAGCTTCCAAAATAAAATTAACAATTCCCCTGTCCCGCCTCACACTAAAAACCTCAAGAACAGACAAAATGAGAGTCACCCTATACAAACCAACCAATGTCTAAAAAGGTTATTGGCTACACCAACTAAAATAAGCCAAACTACCCTGGTGCCTATATCCAGCCCTTACAAAGTTATAAAAAATGTGTTCTTTCTTTGTTCTGTGTCTCTCCTCCCACCTGAGTGCTAAGAGCACTCAGGCTCCCCAACATGTTGGATAAGTAAAATCCTCATGCGTTTTGAAACGATGGCGGTCTCTGTGCTCTTTTTGGTGAGGATCTTTTTAACAAGCTACAACAGGCTCCTGCCTGTGATGGGATGCTGTGGCCCCAGGACTCGCTTGTGGCTCCTTCTGCTTCATGCTGCACCTTCTTCCACCCCAGGTGGCTTCCAAGCCTGGGACAGCACCAACTCACCTCACCAAAAGAGCTTTTAGAACATAGGTTCTCCAGCCCCACCTCCTACATACTGAAGAGACATGGAAATATCTGGCTCATAGACTCCCACAGTTCTCCCACAGTGGTGAATTTCCTCATATCATCCTTCAAAACCACTCAAGAGAAAGGCAGGGGCTGGCCCTGCTGACAGATCCAAGCTTTCTTTCAAGTTTCAAAGGTGCCCCGCGCCTGCCCTGGAAGCCATAGTATGAGCAGAGGGGCATGGTATGAGGCTTCCATGCAGAGATAGATGCCTGTGGATGGCAGCCCCGGTTCACATTACACAGGTCTGATGACAGCAAGCTTGTTGGGATGTGCTGTTGCAGATAGTCCTGGTGCTGTTTGTATTTTGATGCTAATTCCACTTCCCCAAGAGGGGCAGCCTAGGATGAGGAGTGACTCATGTACTCAGGACTTCATACGACCCTTCTAATGAATAAAGATTTTAAGGAAATGGATTCCCGGGTGAGTAGGCGGGAAATCCGGGTGAGACAGGGACTGTGGAGGAGGAGAAGGGATGGACAGGCTCCGGGATGGGAGCATGGAGGTACTGGGAAAATATAGGTAGCGAAGGTCGCCACAGTTTCAGGTGGAAGATCCGTTTGGATCCTACCAGAGGATTTAACTTAGAATGGCTTACTATTAGGATGCTAGTTGCTGTGCCCAACGATTGTGTTGCCTTTTGATTCTAAACTAAGACTGTGTGGTGTTTTCCTTCATGCAGCAACTTGGCTGAGTTCCAGAGGAAAGGTACAATGGAGGGGCACCCCAGCCAGCCATGGGAATTTGGAAGTGTGGGGCTGGCGTAGTGGTGATCCACCATGAAAACTTAGCAAGCCAGGTGGCATGATTTCTGAGCTCCGGGTTAGAGAGTCCACAAGGCCTGCTGGTGCCTTGACAGTGATAGCATGGATTGCGTTTTTTAATATTTCACAAAACAATATGCTACCACATTTAGAAGCATGGATAGGGAGTCATCCAACACAGGCACAGTGAAGGATTCTACCCCGGACAGGGGTTCTGTCCTCCAAATGTCTAAAATATGGTGGGACAGTTAAAGTATTTAAAGTGGCTTTAATGAAACACAAAATGGATTCCATGTTTTGTTATGTTTTATTTTGGTTTGGTATTCTTTTATCTTATTGGTCTCTTGTTGGTTTGATTTTCATCTTTGTTTTTGTTTTGTTTTAAAGAGAAATAATAAAATTGGGTGGGAGGGGTTGGGGGAGGAAAAAGAATATGATCAAAATCTATTGTATGGGAAAAATAATAAATTTAAAACAAAACAAAAACAAAAACAGAAAGCAAATTTGAAAGCCATCACTTGACAAACTGCTCATCAGAGTGGAGAATGGCTAGTCACAGACAGAATCAACCAAAGCTGATTCTCTGTGGAGAGGGGTTGAATGTGGACAAACAGCACTGAGGACACACACAGGGAGCAAACAAGTGGAGGGGAATGAGGCTTGGGGCTAAATGATATCAATCCCAGGGAGAACCCAGAATAGGCCTGGGGTGTGTTCTAGTTAACTGTGCAGGCTTATACATACGTATGTGTACGTGTACACACACACACACACACACACACACCATGTAACCTGCCAGCCACAGCTTACAAAGGCCCCTGGCCCCTTGGCATTAGCTTCAATCTGTTTCAGATGACAGCCCAGCTTTCTACAAGACTCTTCCGTGGAAATGCTTTGTTCCCTGTTAGACAGGAAGTGGTATAATTTCCAGTTCTAGAAGTGACCCCCATCCAGCTCTCAGTGTTGCCAGTCCTCTGACTTAAACAAGCCAAGGAGGAAAGGAGAGAGAAGGTGTGTCATTCGTACTCATCAAAGGCTTTTCCACTAGGGACTGGGAAAAGGCTTTGCCTTTAGCTCCATAGAAAGAAGGCTCTAACTGCCCTTGTCACTTCATAGTCACATGACCCAGGCAAGTTACTTCCTTTCAGCCAGGGATCCTCTCTAAATCACAGGCTTTCCCTTACTGAGGTCCTGGGGATGAGAGAAGACATTGCATACAAAGCTCCTGATGGGCAGTATGCTTCATAGTGCCTGCCCATCCATCTCAACTCACTGTGGTTAGGACTTAGCAAGCTCAGCTTCACAAGAACCCACATTGCCCTCCTTACAGCACCAGCAGGACTTAATCAAAACAGTCCCACTTAACAAGTTAGTCTTGCTCCTACTAGTTCCTTGAGCACAATTCTAGCTTACAGACATAGCATTTCATCTCCCAAACATCATGTCTTATCCTAGAAGAAAACTTAGACGCCTGTGCTAATCAGGTTACCGTAAATGCCTTTTCTGTAAGTATGAGGCTTTGGTGACCATTTGTGAGGTGGTGATCACACCCCTTACACCCTCTTACATCATCCCTTTGTGTAAGGAGTAACTATAGAGAAGCAAAGCCTGTGCTCTCGGGACTAGAATCAAGATGAGTAACGCTTTAAGGATGATGCCCTGAGGATATAGACAAAGGCATCTTTCTTGCCTATAATTAACCTTGGAAAGAGTCTTAAACAATAAGTGGGATCTTGCCATATAGAAGGGATCAAGCATCCTGACAGCTGAAAGGTGAAGAAACAAAAGCATACTGCACATCTGGAGATGCAGGTTCTCGTGCATTATGGGAAGGGAGGCCTAGGGAGATGGGCTGGGGTCTTCAGTGGCCAGGATCCTCTGAGCAGCACTCATGGAACTTCAAGTCAACCAGGAAAAGCAGCTGAGATGAGCAGCTTGGCATGACATGTGTCCATCCAGTCAGGCATTGCTCATGAAAGTGGATCAGGAAGAATAATGACAGAGCATATTTCTGAACAGGCTCTGCCTGCAGTTTCTGGCAGGGAGTGCTCACTGCCAGGTAACAGGAATAAGCAGAGAGGTTGTTGACCTTTCCTCCTCCTCTTTAGACCATTACGTCACTGGTTGGAGCAGAAAGCCCACCAGGAGCTCCTGTGACCATGTATTATAAACAGGGGCTTCCTGGAAGCAAGGTGCCAGCAGGCAGAATCCCAACCTCCCTGCAGATGCCTTACTCCTTCTGCCTGGCCAGGAGGATGCCAGATAAGGCTCTCAGGCTCCTTCCCTGAGAAGCTGGATTCCTCTTAAACCACAGGCACCTCCCACCTCCTCCAAGGCTGGTTCTCATCTGAATTACCCAAGAGCCCCAAGCAGCCAGAGACCCAGACAGTTCATAACTTCAAAACAATCGGAAAAGTAAACGCTGTTAAGTGGGCAGACAGGTCATCAGCAGCTTCCTGTCCTCATAACAAGTCTCTCATTGAAGATGAGCTCCATCCTCAGGTCAAAGCCAACTCAGAACCCTTCCCCAAGAATAGATCTTTAATCAATTTGGGAGAGTGATAAACAGTGCAAAACATGAAAGCTACAGCCCATTATGATCAGCACAGGAAGAAGACCTGCAGGAGGAAGCAGTCAACAGAAGAAAAAGCAAAAGTCTTCCCCACTCATCTCCTCAGTCATCTCTTCATCACCTGAACTCTCTCTCTCCCTCTCTCTCTCAAACACACACACACACACAATCTAGATTCATTTAGAATGTTTGTGAGGGCATCCACACCAGCCGAGAAACTGTAAGGTTTAGACCATCTCCCAGGCCTTGTAACTGCCTATTTTGATGTGGTCAACAACCAGGACCACTGGGGCCAGAATCCTGGCAATTTCTGTAGCTCCACAACCTTCTGAAAACCAGCATCTCTCCAGGTTCTTGTTTCCAGAGTTCTTGATCACTTGCTCTCCATGAGTCAAGAGTCCTCTAACTTCTTCTCCAGAGCTAGACTGTACATATTTCAGGACTTGCAGATCACACGTGGGCTCTCTCTCATCACTACCCAGCTATGCCTATAAGGTATACCTATACCTGTAATCATCGCATAAAATCATAATCCAAGAAATGTGTGTGTGCTTTTAAAAATAGTAGGCTGTGTATGTCTCACAGATTATAATTTCATACCTGCCACAGTGTTTAGGTTTTCTGCTTATGCTTGCCATACAGTGGTTTCAGCAGTCCTGCTGATATGACATCTAGCCCAAGCATGAGCTGTGAACACCCCTGCTTGTTTAGTGACATGATCTTATCTTAAGCCCTAGTCATCTTGAAGTTAGTTGGCTCTTGCTATAAAACTCTCTCTCTCTCTCTCTCTCTCTCTCTCTCTCTCTCTCTCTCTCTCCATCTTCATCTCAGCTTCCCTCTAGTGCACAGTCATTGTGGTTCCACAATCTCTGGTTACCCCTCCATACATTTTTGTCAGCATCCCTGCCTTGCTTTAGGTTTTCCTTTATTGGGACAGTTGGGTCCCAATAAAGGGCAGACAAGGAATCTAACTGGAACAATTCAAGATGGCTGATGCACCATGGCAGAAGCTAGATGGAGGGGAGACACAGGTATGGGCTCAATGCTGTCACTCGGGGTTTGCAGTTATGCATTGTTTCTGACACCCAGCCCATCAGAAGGCAGAGAGCAGGTACCAGGACCCAGAGCAGGACTTGGCCAACAATCGATCTAAAAGATCAGGCTTGTGGGTTTTCTGTTCACTAATCAACAATAAGTTAATTAGAAAAACAAGATTGAAAATTATACACTACATGCAAGCTCAATTTCTTTAAACCATTAGATTCAACAGGTAAAGATCTATATTAAATTGTTATAAAACTTCATGAATCTTATAGTCTGAATTTTTGTTTTTAACCTCATTGTGGGGTCAAGACAAGGGTGGGATCAGAGGAACAAAGGGCCAACAGACTACCTGTCTTCCCTCATCCCGCTGTCTTCTCTCACCATCACTGAAGGGTCAAACCCAACCATAAAATAGGCACCAGAAGAGACCACTGATGCAGATCACACTTGGTGGGTTCCTTGGGCAGAGGGTGGGAAGAGAGTGAGCGCACACACGGGAGCAAGCATGTGTGCATGTGTGCTGTAGCATGTGCACACATGTGCCACAGCATAAGCTACAGGTCAGAAGAGAAGTTTAGTGAATACACTGGTAAGATGGCTCAATAGATAAAGTGCTTGCTGCTGAGCTTGTCCACCTGAGTGTGATCTCCAGGCCCCACATGCCAGAAAGAGAAAACTGATTCCTGTAAGTTGTCCTCTGCTCCATGTGTGTTCCACGGCACTCACACCCACACACACAGAAACATGTTAATAAATATTTTTTTTAAAAAAAGGCAATACTGGGATAGAAAACTATCTCCCTCTCCCCCTTTCTCAACCTTGTGGGATATTTCTGCTACACGATACTGACCTCAAGTTCTCCCATTGTGTGGACAAGCACCTCCCTTAGCTACTTGGCAGTTAAGCAAACAAAGTAGATCTAATTTTTATTAACCTAATCGGAATGCCTCATCTTACCCAAACATTTTTCTTGTTTCTTCCTTTCCTGAGATAATCAAAGTAAGACTATATTGGATGAAAGCCCTATGGTCTTAAGGCATGAAGAAGAAAATCAGATCAGGGAGCTGGGGATGAGCTTGCTGTGGTAGAGTGTTTACTTGACATGCACAAGGCCCTGGTTTCAATTCCCAGAACTACAGGGAAAAAAAATGAAATCAGATCAGAGCTCTCCAATACATTTTTAATAACATGAACTGCTTTTACATATTGCATTACAAAAGCCACTTTCCTCAAAAAGAGGACTAATTTGTTTTGAAATTTATTCTGAGATTATAATTTAATTACAACATTTCTCCCTTCCCTTTGCTCCCTCCAAAGCCTCCCATATGCCCCTCCCTGGCTGCACTCCTTCAAATTCATGGCCTCTTTTTTCACTAATTGCTATTGCATGCACAAACGTGCATATATATATATATATATATATATATATATATTCCTAAATATAGCCTGTTCAGTCTGAACATTATTTGTAATATTAAGCTGAAAAAGAGACATCTACCTGCTGTTTCCTGTCTTTACTTGATGTTGGATTAAATGATCACTTTTGTCTCTGCTCTCTACATTTTCTACAAAATTTAAATAGAAGAAAAGCTTTCTCATACATTAGATAAAAGAAAACGTCTAAATCTCAAACCTTGGCCATTCCTCACTGGCTTAAGGCCAGCCTCCTGCCTCTATCTCAATGCTCCCTATACTGTGACCTAAATGTGTCACACCAAGATGGGTAGCAACCAGACACTCACACTGTAGTTCCGGGCACTCACACTGTAGTTCATAGCATCTGTAAGTCCTGTCCTAGGAGACCAGAAGGGAGAACCTCTGAAGGTAAAGCTAACTGCAGGCACAAAGGACTCCCCAGTGCGGCAGGCCCAGCCTGTCCCTTATGGATTCTTGGATTCTGAGGGAATATATCTGAGGCATATGTCTACCAACAGAACCTGTGACTCAGTCCTGCCCAAAGACACTGCCCTGAGAGAAACCTGCACCCCTGGCCCACACCATGCCTCACATGCCTCTTCCTACACCCTACTCCTGATTCAAAGATAACTCCAAAAATGCCCTCTCCTTTGACCAGCCCCATACTAATGAATAAAGTGAGGTTTCAAAGGCTAAGCGTTTCTAGAATTGAGCACACGTGTTATCTTCTCCAGCTGGAGAAACTGAAATCTGGAGACCAATGTGCAGACCAGTAGGGTCACTGCTCCCATGGCAGTGGCAGTAAGTTACACTCCTATACGTGATCTCTGAGGCAGTTGTCTGCTTGGAGGTTTTATTCAGAATGCATTAGCATAAGCAGACCCAGGAGGCTGTGTTTAGTCTGCAAAGGATTTCAAATTCCCTCCACCAAGAGGCTCCGGACACCCCATTCTTTCTAGCACTTCTTTCCACACCCAGGAAGCCACTCTGGATTCTTCCTAGAGCCTGTAGAGAAGGATCCACTGGAGGGAACTTATTACCCTGCAGGAGTGCAGAGGCAGGTGCAGGGATTCCAGGAGGGCGCAGGACTTCTCTGACTTTGGCTAACTGTTTTGTGTGTACCACCTGAAGGTGAGTAGCCAGCCCAATATGAGCACCATGTGTAGCATGGCTTTGCATCCTGAGAGCAGGATGAGGGAGGAGTCACGGGCTATTGTCTAAACTGGGGCATCCTGGAGACTGAAAGGACTGCCACTGATACCTGGGCAGGAACAGGTGTTGATCGAGTTAAGTCCCTGATGCACATCAGGGAAAGTCTTCCATTCCCCTCAGTATGGGGCCTCCTGCTAGGGTGGTGCTCAACTTTATCCCAGAACTGAAAGGAAAGTGTCCTCCCAATCAACTCATGTCTAACTCAGCAAGCTCCCCTGTCCCCCCACCCCCAGGAAAGAAGCTAGCACAAGGGAAACACACAGAGAGAGAGAGAGAGAGAGAGAGAGAGAGAGAGAGAGAGAGAGAGAGTTCTTATTCTGGTTCCTCATTGTATCCGCCAGGCTGAAAGTAGCAGTTAGTAGGTGTCTGGTAAAAAGTCATTGAATGCATATATGTCTGAATAAGGTTTCTAGAGTCATAAGGAGAATTCCAGAAACCCAGAGAGATTTGGTAACACATTAAAGGGTTTGAATTCTAAAATGTTATTAAAAAATCAGTCTTTTATGAAAATGAAATATACATGCCTTTAAAATTCTAGACTGCCTGAAACTAAACTTCCGCCATCAATTGACTGGGAATGAATTATGTTGGGGCTACTATTGAACTTCAAGCAAACTGGAGCTGTTTCCAGTCCAAACTCACTCAACACTTTATTGGCCAAACTGGGGATGACTTGAGACAACACTTACCTTAGCCACTGGAATTCTTCAGATCCAACACCACTGTGTTTGTATAAGTTCTCAGGGAAACTTTGGAAAATTGTTTAAAACTCTGGGTGCCATGACAGAATTAGGTTAACAAGAAATTTAGTAGGGGAAAATGCCCTGCAAGATAAAGACTGAAGGGGAAGCGGGAAGGACTGAACTTCAGACTGTGATGTGGGTGGTATCCCTGATGGAATATAGAGAAAAGGAAAATCTTAGGTTCAGCCAAGTTTGTAGGGCTCCCAGAGTCAAAACTGCCCAGCAGAGGACTTGGAACTGGCAGGTATTAGTAAACCATAGTACCTGTCACAGACTGGAAAAACACAGGCTGAGCTCAGTGTCCCTGAGGCACCCAAGGGGAGGCACCTGGGCTCTAGAATCTCCATGCTGTCACCTGCAGCAGGAGTTCTAAGCAGCCCTGTGTAAGGCTGTGACACAGTCTTTGATATGTCATTGGACAGTTCTGTCCAGTGACTCAGTCTCTAGAAAGTAGTGCCAGCTGTAAGTTGAACATACCAGGTAGACAACAAGAAAGCCATCGCCCCAACACCAGCTTCTTCTCCCAAGTGCTACAACTTCCCATTGCTGCTAGTCAAGATATTTTCTCAAATAAGTAAATCAACGACCAAGTTTTATTTAGAAAATAGAGTTTTACTATTTCATTTGGATGTTTCCGAAGACTCATTCTGAGTTGTCCACATGATAGCTATTCAAAGGCCTAGAAAGGTCACCATGTCCAAACTCCTTAAAGGGTGAGGTTCTGAGTCCTTTGTATCTGTCATGTCAATCAGTAACTGCGATTTTGGTCCAGAAGCCATCCAAGAAAAGCAAGCTGTGAGACATCTTTAATGCATGCCCAGATGAAACAGCTTTCGCAAGAAGGCTGGACCTCCCCAGTAGCCTCTGTAAGAAATAACACAGAGAAGCCATGGAGACAAAGGAGATGAGGTGACATCATGTTATAAAAAGTCGCTAGGGATGCCTATCAGCACATAAGGCAAGACATGTCTACTGAAGTGGAAAGGATGTCATGTCTGGAACAACCTACGATGAGTCCTAGCTTTGACACTGAATTTGCTGTGTGAGCTCAGCATGCTGACTAAACTCAGCATACACCCACAAAGCCGCTGCTACATGCATACTGCTACCTGATTACCTTCACCTCAAGATTTCAAAGGAGGGCAGAGTCTCTGAACCTTACTGACATTTAGGACCCAGCAGTTCCTTATCATGGGATGCCCTGTGCATTGCAGTATCCCACACCTCTGCTCACTAGATGTCAACAGCATCCTTCCAGTGATAACAGCCAAAAATGTCTCCAAATATTGCCAAATGTCCCAAATCATTCTAGATTGAGGATCACTGGTGTGGATATCCTAATTTATCAATCTCATATATGTCTGGAAAACTCAAACGGTACTTTTTTTAAGCATAGGAGAGTTATTAATTTGTGGTAGTCTACTTATTAAATATCTACCATTATCTGACTCTATATTACCTCCTTAATGTTATTTTCAATTTTTGAATAATAAACTAAACATAGTCTAATCAACTTTCTCAGCTCGTAAATGGTAGAAACGTTATTCAAAATTATGTCAGAGCTTGAGTCTATCTCTGTTCTCTTAATTATTTTTAATTTTTCTCAAACATAGTAAAACCAAAGGAAGGTAGAAGATTAGAAAGCACTTGGCATGTAAAAGAATTCTTATTATTGTGTTATTGTTAGCATTATTATTTATCTAATTCACCTGGGAACAAAAAAAAAAAAAGAAGAAGAAATGGAGAATGGAAAACAGAAGACTCGGTTCCTCCCAAGAATGAAGAGAAGAGTAGGCACCCCCACCACAAGATGGAGATATTGCAAACCTCCCCCTTACCTAGGGCAGCCCTCTTTCCCAAATATGGATGAGGCTCAGGAGTTCTTCAAGGGCTACCATTAATTATTGAGAAATGATGCAGTAGAGTAGGTCTCATTAGCAAGCCCTGCTTTGAGTGGAAGCTAGAAGGACCCTCTCAAACAGCCCACCCCCAAACAAGCCAGTGCCCTCTGCACACCCACCTGAGCATCATATTCCAATACAGGAATGGCATCATGTCAGCCTTCATTAGGTACATAGTAATTCGCTCTTTACTCTGATCAAAAGGGAAGGTTTCCAGGGGCTGAGCTGTGTAGTCAAACTCAGCAAGAATCACTCGGTTGTAGCCAGTTACCAGTGGGCACGAGGTATAACCATCATACTGAAATTGTGAGAATAAGCAAGAGAGGTATAGCCATCATACTGAAATTGTGAGAATAAGCAAGAAAGGACTTTCTGTCATAATTTATTATTTGCTGAGTGACTGAAATGTGTGTGTGTGTGTGTGTGTGTGTGTGTGTGTGTGTGTGTCTTCGCTTCTAGGTTTTTGGACTGTGAAAAATGAAAATTATGTAATGATACTATAGACAAATTAAATTCTTATGGTATAAGCTAATAAGAAAGTGCCAGAATTATGGAAGGGGAGGTGATAAACGATGCAGTAACCCCTATAGGTATACAAACCTTTTTTATGGGTCTTTGGTTCTTCATAATCAGAGACATTGTTCTATCAAGGATTCCAGACTGGGCAGCTAAAAGAGAACAGAAAGTCTAAGGATCAGGTTTTCCAAGAAAACTCATTTGTATATAACATTAATATAAACAAGATAATGGTGATTCCATCCACACCCCTCTAGATTGTGAGTAGATCATGACTCTTCCTTTTACTCGAAGTTCTGACTAGCAGAAGGAGCCCTCAATTCATCAAAGACCACACAGCTGTCACTCTTAGTTTGAAATTAAGAACCCAGCTCTCTCCCACAGGATGATAAGGGTAGCCCTACCCAAATCCCATTCCTCTTGCTCCAGGTTTGGTCTGGGTGCCATGTTGTATAGCACCTTGTATCCCCAATCACAGAAAACCTACATTGGTAGCCCCAGTCATACCCACTAAGGCAAATTACTGGGCTTTCCTCTCTATAGTTTTGCCTGGCTGAGCCCAAACCAGATAGAAAGATAGATAGATAGATAGATAGATAGATAGATAGATATATAGATAGATAGATAGTCTTTATAGATGTGTTTGTGCATGTATATATGGCAAGAGTAGAGAAAAAAACATTCCACAAAAAAGTCTTATTGATACAATTCAAATAATATTTATGATGTGGATCTACTAGTTCTCATTAGTAGAACAATGGAATATTTTTGAGATTGGGTAAAAGAAACAGTGAGGAACTACCATTGAACTGAACAAATGTTCCCCTGCAGAAACCATTCTTAACCAGTCATTCAAAAACAAGCCACAGACTAATTTTGCCTGAAATCTATAGTTTACTGGCACTCAAATAAAAAAAAATGATGTTGTTGGCTTTAGAAGTGATCAGGACAATTGAATGAAACTACTGAATGGCTGTCTTCACTGATAACAAAGTAATATCTGCAAAGATCCTGCCCCACTTTGGGGAATTAGATATCACGAAGGGCATAAAGAAACTGCACTGAAAAGATATGAGGAAGCCCTGTCTCAGGCTGCCAACCTCTTTGTCAAAGGAGAAAAACTGTCTCTAGGTGCCACTGCAGAGAGACTAGGCCTGAAAGTAGTCACAGACAACTGGAAAGAGCAAGATGGAAAGAGTGTGTGGATGTGGCCAGCCCCTAGCTGGGTTCCTTCCCTCTACTACAATCTCCTGTTTTGCCCAAGAGTCTCGGGAGAGAAGCAAGGAAAGAGATCTAAGCCACAGGGACGCTGTATTCAGCACGGTAACATGCTTTGCTCACAATGGTCTGGACAGAGGCTGGGAGGCAAGCAGAACCAAGGAGGGATGGATACGTGCAGGTATTAGGATAGGGAAGTTAGTGAGAAATGCTGGGGGGGAAGCTAGAGTCATTGTTACTTAGTCATGAAGGACACAAGCAAGTATCCATGAGAAGTGACACAGTGGCACATTCACAGCAGTGCTGTGAAATAAAATTGGTGAAAACAAGTCAAATACAAGTAAGGCTTTCTAGAAAGATTTGAAGCAATCACGTAATGAGACATGGTTTGTAAAAGGGAAAATGTGATAACAATGGAGACACTGTTTACATGGCTGAGGAATGTAAATGCCAGCCAGATGACAGAGCAGGGAAGAAGGCTTCACTTGATAACTATTGTTTGATCATACTTAAAACTATATCTGAAGCATGGAATTAATATTTGTTTGTCTGGCATAGGCTAAAAGCTAGACAACCTGACATCTCATATTAGGTCTTTCTACCTCAGAAATGCATGTAATGTGGATATAAATTAAAGGTACTGTCTCACACACTATCCATTAGTTACCAAAAGAAAACAGGCTAAGGACTCAGCAGGCAGAGGTGCTTGCGACCAAGAATGAGGAGTTGAGTTCAATTCCCAGAATGCACAGGATGAGCAGAAAGAACCAACTCCAAGCTGTCCTCTAACCTCTGTAAGTTCATGCCAATAAACAAATAAATAAATGTAATTATATAAATGCAGCAGGCATGGCCCACCTTAACCAAGTAATGAGCCCCAGGCTTACCAAACACAATGGAATCTCACCTCAAAGCTACAAGGATGTTTTTAGAAGATATGAGTTGGACTGAATGTGAGACAGATTTATTATACAGTGTTAAGTTTCTTGGTCATAATAAAGGTTCTGTAGATATGAAGGGATCTGTACTTTCTAGGAGAGGCAGGTTTAAGTTATTTAAGGCAAAGAAGTATCATGATGCCTCAACTACTTTCAAATGATTCACTAAAAACATATAAAAGTGTAAAGAGTAATAAATCAAATATGTATTTTTTCAAAATTTTCATTGGTTGAGATTTTTGAAATTAAAGAGGCAGGAGAGAAATATCATTGATAATGAAAAAGACATTTGGTAGATCTCACAGAAAGGTATCCGATTCACATACAATGCTATCTGGCCATCAGCAGAGAGGCCCATGTTTTATGGTGTCCACAGAAGACAGCTACTGTCTGTAGAGGAAGGAATCTAAAAGGCAATTCTCCCCATCACTGCTAGTGCAGAACATCCAGGTAAAGGATTTAGTTTTCCAGGCTGAGGCCTTAATCGTGTCCCAATCAGGGCACGCTCCGCTGTGCTTGTCTATACAGAACAATTTTCTGGTCTGCAAGCTTTCATTGACTTGCATGTGTTTCCTAGAGAAGCAAATGCCTCCCGAGCTCTGCAGGGTTTTAGGCAGAAGAAAAATAGCCAGGCTGCCTGGTACCAAGGACCAAGAGTAACAGAGATGTAAGCATGGCAGTTCACAAAACTTACTGCTTAGAGAGCTGGGAGAGATCACCTCTTTATTGCCCTGTGACAGGTAAGGACACACTCTTTTGGTATTTTTATAAAGTCCTTAAAAGCTATTATCTTCTCCATAAAACATGCAGTTCATTGAGGACTTGATTTTGCCTGCCTTGAGGAAGCCAAAGTCATTTTTAGGTCACAAAAGGTTTTACCCATTATAAATAGAATATTATTCAAATCATTGAATTACAAAAGTCTGTGTTAAACTTCTGGTTTTCTGGAACTTTGAGGAGAATCAGAGGTGGTAACCTACCTACTGCAGCAGCAGTCTTTGAAGTTGGAAGATTGGTGCAGTCCCCGATGCCAAACACATTCGGGTATTTCTTATGCTGCAGAGTCTCTTTATCCACGTCCACCCAGCCAGCAGAATCAGCCACAGGACTCCTCTTGAGGACATCTGGTGCGCTCATAGGTGGTGTGACATGAAGCATTTCATACTACACAAAGAAAGAGCATGCACATTTGCATCTTTTCAGTGTGTCTACAACCCACAAGACTCTCTCTTTCTCTCTCTGTCTTCCTTGTTTTGTATTTCATAATGACCGCAAGGAGCATTATGCATTAGTGAATGTGTCAATCCATATGCTCTCTAAGACTTTAAGGACTATAGTGGAGGATAATGAGAAACTAAACAGATGTCCTCTCAGGTTGCTATGATCTGACTATACGGAGTCCAAATACCTTCAATAGGAGAGATGGGGAACCCAATATTTTGAAGTAGAAGTCACTAATGTTCTGAAATATTCCAATGATGCTACCAGTCTTGGTAAAAATTGAGGAGTGGCATATATTGTTTATAACTTTCTCTGGCCCTCCACTGTCAACTTAGTTGACAAATACCTTCAATAGGAGAGATGGGGAACCCAATATTTTGAAGTAGAAGTCACTAATGTTCTGAAATACTCCATTGATGCTACCAGTCTTGGTAAAAATTGAGGAGTGGCATATATTGTTTATAACTTTCTCTGGCCCTCCACTGTCAACTTATTGCTGTCTGGGTTTGGTTCTTCAGTTGTATTCTGGAAGGAGATGTTTAGAGCCTTGAAACTTGTAAAGATCATGTTAAAACATCACCGCTCCAAGGGACTCAACTCTAAAACTGCATAAAGAAACGTTCCAAGTCACCAATGTGAGAGGACAAACTGAGGGATAAAATTCCCTAACAGCATCCTGGAACAGTAAAGAGAGATCTTGTCTAGCATTCAGTGTGTATGAAGTAGTGTTGAACGCAGAGATGGGTTTCCTTTTCCCAAACACATAAATAAAGCCTGTCCCAGATGACCCCTGCTGAGGTCTCATCCACTCGTTCAGTTTTTATTTATGTAATTTTCTTCCTCTTTTTGAAGGCTGTGCCTTTTATTTGTTTTATTTTACAATCCCATGTAGCAACTTCAATGTCTTGTCGGGTCTGCCTCAGGACACATTTACTCATTAATCATGTTTCATTAGGGTAAAAGTGTTTATATGTTAAGGCCATCTCAACATTGTGTAAAGGTATAAAGGGGATGCCAACAGCCTCTGGTGTCCTGTGGGACTCAACAATTACTGAGGGTCCAGAAATCAAAACACTGAGTTATATTTATTCAGACTCTTAGCTATAGGCTTATTTAACCTCAGGAAGGAGTTGTGTATGTTTAGTGCTCTTGAACATTATACCCTTGAGGGGCCTTTTGGGGGCATGAGTCCCTGACAGCAGGTCTGTTTGTTAATGAGCATGGAGAAGCCTGGACCAGATCAGGCACTCTCTATAATAAAGTATCCAAAACCACTAGGCTTTAGGGTATATATAATTCCTTACATGGCCGTTCCCAGTCTCAGTTGAACATGAGGATCATTAGGGTAATTTTTGAAATTCAGAGTTCCTCAGTCCACACTCCAGGCCAATTAATCGAAATGTGTGTTATGGATACCCAGGAATCAGCACATTTCAAAAGCTCTCTGGGCGAATCTAGCACTTCCTTGAAAGTCTTCAATGGGCTTTCTGGTATTCATAGTCTAATTGCTTAACTGAAATATCTGAGCTGAAATCTTATCACTCAGAGGTGACACAAAATACCGCACCCCCCCTACAAACTTAGTAGAGAAAAATCCCCTCCCATCCACCCAGCTCTCCACCTGCAGCCTCCCAGAGCTCCCAGAGCTCAGCCGCAAGCCAGTTTTAAAACATCACACAAACAAGTTCCTTCGCTCACGCTCACGCTCACACTTTTCTCAGAGGAGTTTGCTTTGGACAGTCAGCCCCTCGAAGCCCATTCACTTCTGCTTTGTGTAAAATTCACAATTTTTGGCTCACTTGTTTTTCAGGAAAAAAAAAATCAGGAGCCACAAGTTTAAAAATCTAGAGGAGGAAGGACCTTCCAAACCTCTGAACTGTGACAGGCAGAAAAGCTGGAAAGCAAAAAACCAATATTGACAACAACTTGTGTAAAATGATAACTAGTGTCCATACAAAAACTCCAGTTGGGCTCATTTGGGTACAGCTGCTTGAGAGCTGCTCACAGTGAGGATCCTGTCCTGGGGAGGGGGGGGGGTTGGGGGGGAGACAGAACCAGATGAGCAGACATCACAGAAGTGCTAGGGAAAAGAAGAAAGAGCTGTGTCACAAGGACAGAGAAACCAATTTGGAGCTTCTGACCAAATCTGGGACAATTTGATAACAAAAATAACTATGCGAGCATTAATGAATGACAAAATATTAGGGAAGATGAGCAGCCATGAGTTCATACCAATAATTAATTGATAAACACAAAAGAAAAGGAACTTGCTAATAAAATGCCAAGGGCTTCCTGCTAAGTGTGGATGAAATTCTGTAGTCAAAAAAAAGTCATTTTGTAATCATCACACTGACAGCCAAGCAGATGAGTCTCCTCAGTGGGTACCAAGTCTGGGTGTTACTGAAAAGAGTAGAGTGTATGCTTGATCTGAAAGGGCCTCTCTAAAGAGAAGGAGAAAGGACAGTAATTCAGCGGAGAAACTACGCCTTATCTGAACTAGAGACCAGAACAGACCAGACCTCCTGTATGCTTGCAATGAGCTCCTTGGACTACAAGTTACTTATGCTCATAAAGCAAAACTCATCACCAGAGGTGAGGAAAATTCCATTTTTGACAAAGTGCAGAGAGGAAGGCAATCTTGTACCAAAATGAAAGGAAAGTTGTGGAAAGATCCCTGATTGATGGAGGCTAAAAAGACATCAGACTAACTGTGCTAGACACGGAAGAGTGTTGGAGAGCTACTGGGTCAGTCAACAAAACTGCATACATGTAGTTGATAAAAATATCATGTATTTACCAAATTTACTAGGCATATAGTAACTAGCAATTTAACTATTGGGGTTACATAAGAAAGTACCCTTCAGCCGGGCGTGGTGGCGCACGCCTTTAATCCCAGCACTCGGGAGGCAGAGGCAGGCGGATTTCTGAGTTCGAGGCCAGCCTGGTCTACAAAGTGAGTGCCAGGACAGCCATGGCTACACAGAGAAACCCTGTCTCGAAAAACCATAAAAAAAAAAAAAAGAAAGAAAGTACCCTTATCTTAGGAAGTTTTTCTGGAAAAATTATCTAGAGCTCAGGAGAATAATGCATGATGACTGTCACCTGTATCTGGGGAAATCAAATAATAAAGCTAAAGCGAGGCTGTAAGATTCTGTACATGAATCTGGCTAAAGATGTGCACAATTTTATTTCTGCTATTTTTGTTTTTAGAACATCTCTAAGTTTGAGGATATTTTCAAGTAAAGGATTTTTAAAGTATGCCCCTGAGCCATCTGTAACATTTTAATGATATTTAATATATTCTGTTTAAGAACAAAAAAAATGGGTGCAGTGAGTTTTAGAAAATGCTTAAGCTGAAAAGGTTCTTATTTAATTTTTTTGATGTCTAGAAGACCAATCTTTGGTTTACTCAAAATTCCTTTTTATTGAACTCATCGTCATTAAAGACAGAGCACAATGTGATTAGTTCATGCTTTCTCACTGCTGACAGCTCTTACCAAAATAGAATGGACAAATATTCTCCATTACCATTGCATCTTATGCTTAATCTTTGTAATTCTTCCATAAACATAGCATTCTCACTCTGTGGGGAAAGGCACAGATGCCCAAGACCCAGAGCCCCAACACATGCTGAAATCTTTCCAAGGAAGGTGGTGGCTCTGCCAAGTCCCTTGAGAAGGAAGTTAAGTGTTGGGTGTTTGCACAGGTGAAGGATGTGTAAAGACAGCTTCTTCCACAGATGTAAAGCAAACACTCCTGTCTGTCGGGAGCAACCCACAGCTCCCTTCCAGTCCACAAGCAGGCCTGTGTCTCACACACCAAAGGTTTCGACATTCACGGGGCATTTGAAGAAGCACTTCCTAAACTCTTCAGGCAATAAAATAAAATAAAATAAAATAAAATAAAATAAAATAAAAATAATAAAAAGAAGTGAAATAATTTGAGTGTCAGGGAAAGAGGAGTTAAAGAATAAGACAAAAAAAAAAAAAAAAAATCACTGCGGACCGGCCCTCTGGGCTCCCTGCTGACACAGTCTCTCCCATCTTGCCCTCTTCAGTTCCCTCGCCTTCTCTGTCAGCAGCAGCCTTCCCCAGCAAGTAGCAATGGTGGTTCCGGGGGAGGTGCCCTACTGTCTCCGGCTCAGAGCAGCAGATGAGGCTCCAGGCAACCAGCTTAACCCGCCACTCACAGGAATCACATGCGTCTCCCCAGGCTTGTCCAGGATCTCAAAAACGGCCTCCTGTTTGTCAGGTCGGACCTCAATAAGGTTGTGCTTATAGTTGACAGAGACGTCCCTCTCCCGAATGATCTCCTGCAAGGCATCTGCGTACTTCTTAACTCCAAAAATTGTTCCTAAAGCTGTGTTGAAGATGATGTTTGCCTTGGGTCGCTTTCCAGTCTAAGAAAAAGCAAAGAGGAAACCAGACAATTAATCCAACCGCCATTTTGTTTCTCATCTCTTTTTTTCATCCAGACCAGAATTAAAACCCTCTGTAGAGATTTTCTCACAAGTCAAGCTGGTAGAACTTCAAAAGCTCCCAACCCCCGTCTCTTAACTCACCACCTCACAGGACCCACTGCAGTTTACAGTCATGGGACCACATGCCTAGCGCCAGGTTCCAAGAACACAGCCCACAGTCCTCAGGCCATCTCCCCCCCCCCCCCCCTTTTTCCCTTCCTGTCCTTTTATAGCAGCACAAGTCACTTTGAGTCCTGCCATGGCTCCAGCCAAACTATGCCTCAGTGAACATAATATCATACCTCAGTAAAGTGTAGGGAGAGCAGAAACAGCCCCCACTTCCTGACACCAGGTATACGCCACTGGCAACCATCTGCTCTCACACAGAAGGTGTTTGGGCAAACCTCCCCTGGCCCTCATTACAAAAAGCAAAACCTCTTTACAGAAGATCTAAAACTCCATGTGAACATTTTTTTACCTTTAAAATTGGCATTTTGCCTTTTTGCAAATACACAACATATTAAAAGCCAAAAAATACTCATAACCTTGAGCCTGAGTGAAAGCAATTGGCAGTTACTATATACATGGATATGGATATGGATATGGATATGGATGTATATATACACACACATATACATATGTGTGTGATTTATATATGTAATTTATAAATGTATATATGTGTAGTTTGTAATTAATGGCCTACAAGAAGCCTTTGTTAAAGTGTTCTTTCTCTCATCCTCACTTCCAAAATAAGAACATTTTATATTAACATAAAGTGTTCATGCTCAGTGCACTGATAATTTGTGTTCAACATGAATAGTGTTCACAAATGGTCTATACTATCTAAATGCACTATCTAAAAATATCTATATTACCTAAAAAAGATTTACCAGATCCCTTTGTTCCCATTATACAAACAACTTGGGGTTTTTTGTTTCTTTGTTTTTAGTTTGTTTTCAAAAGCAACAAAATAGGGATTGTATTTTGCCTATAGGTGTATACCCCTTGCATTAAAGAATAAAAGCTTTATTTGAAAAAGGAAAAAAATCATTAATGGCCTAACTACAAATATTAAAGTATTTGGACAATCACTAGCATAGTTTGCCAATGAGCTTTTACACAGCTTTAAATGGTATACTTCATTTGTATATACAGTATGGTTGTCACCATATTTTTTAAGTCTATAGAAAAACCTCTTCTAATTTGTGAGAACAGCTTCAGCTTCGTGAAAGAATATGCATAGTGAGTGGTCTCTACATCCAGCTATGTAACTGTGTTCAAATGAAACAAAACTCTGAGAAACAGAAAGGTCACATGGCAGAGATAAAAGTGGATTCGTGGCAGGTGCTCAATTGGCACCTGCCCTTGTCGACTCTGTCCTGACGAGGAGCCGTACCTTCCTGAAGTAGGCTTCTGATAGGTACATGATCTTCTGGGGGGCACCAGCACACTTCACCGGAGTGTTTGGGAAGGTGAAAAGGGCATTGCCTTCCTTGAAATCCTGCAGGGCCTTCCATGTCTTCTCCACTGTCTTCACTGAGTAATTGGACCCTATTTTGGGATAAGCAAAGCCTTCAGGTAGTCCTTTAATCTGCAACCAAACACAAGGAAATATGTTTTTTAAAACGATAGATTTAAAAGTGTGAGACATATAGATAATAAAATTTTACTCAGCCATGAAGAAGAATTAAATCATGACATTTGTAGAAAATTAATATAATGTAGATCGTTGTATTAAGCAAAATACTTCAACTCAGAAAAGCAAATAACATTTTTCTCATATGCCTATTATAGATTTAAACTTATGTTTGTGTGTGTGTGTGTGTGTGTGTGTGTGAGTATGCACACATGTGTGCATACATCAAGTAAGTGGAAAACAAGTTATAAGAGAAAAGGAAGAGGCCATAAGAAAGGGATAGGAAGGGAAGAGAAATAATGTAGTCTACCGGACATGAAGACCTAAGGAAGGAGTATTTTATGGAAAGAAGAGGCCTAATAATGTAGATCAGGATATCAAAACACATTGAGATCTCCTCATTATGATTCATGCTAATTCACAAAATTAAAAAATAAGTACATTTCTTTTGTGGTATACATGCAAATTTACCATTTATCAAAGATTAAAGCAAATTTGCATATTTTAAAAAAAAAACAAAGCTATGCCAATGCTTTTTGGAGCCCTTGTTCTTTTCCTTTTCTATAGCCCTTCAGACATAGCATCAGCTGACAGTAGCATCAGCTCCCCCTGTACTCAGGCACAGAACAGACAGGCAAATGAGAGGATCAAACCACAGCAGTGGCCCCTGAAGTCACCTGTCAAGCTGCAGAATGGGCTCAGCTCTGAAGAACCCACTTCCCACCTCCCTGGACAAGAGGCTGTAGTTGGGATACAGCTCTTCCCACCTCCAGAGTGAGGACAGGATGCCAGCCAAAACTGCCTTCAGGAAAACCACTTGGCTTTCTGAGGAGAGGCAGGGAATGACCAAGAGCTGTTCATCCATGACGCCAATAGCAAAAGACTAAAATTAACCTCTTGGGTTGTGCAGATAAAACTCTGGGTGAGATGTAAAGTAGGCAATGAAGGCATGGACTTTGGAATATTTAAGTCCTGGGTTCCGTCCCACCTTTTCTACTTAACAGTGTTGTAACTGAGTACATTACCTTGTACTTAAAAGCCACTGTTAAGAGAAAGGGTGCCATAACCTGGCAGCCAGACTCCTTCCTGGAAGTTCGGAGTGGTGATGAAGTGTGTTTTATGCTCCCTCATCCACCGTTGTTGCTTTCAGGGGCAAAAAGATGAGAGCAGAGAGGAGACACATGAGCATCAGGGAAGAGAAGAAATGAATTGCCCTTTGATAGTACAGAGGGAGGCTGAGGACTATCCTGTCTGTCCCTCGAGACAGGGCAGTGAGCAGGACACCATGCTGAAGACACTCAGTGGAGCTGGCATGAGAAAGGGCAGGGACAGACAGTCTGCATCAAGCATGAGAGCCCCATACAGCCAACAGGCAGAGTGGAGATCCAGCCTGATAGAAACCATCCTGTATCTGCAGGTGATCCACAGGGATCCTGTATCTACAGGTGATTAGCTTCTTTTTTGCTTTACATTCACTTGGGAAGCTTTCTAGAATTTTCAAGCAACGGGTACCCAGTAGTGCGCTAGCCACAGTCAAGTTATATTCTCTTAGCCTCAGTTTCTTCACTTATAAGATGGAGGAAAAAGACCTTCCTCACCAGAATCTGTAAAAGATTAATCCTTTGCATCTTTTTTTTTCCTCATCAGTATATTTATGCATACTTTTATACTCTTTATTTTTTAGACTTAAATACGGCCAGAGAAATGTGAGACACTTAGAGGTTACAACTACATACATGGTTTCCCATACATGGTTTATAAAAGCTGATAGGGAGTACATAGAGGTACAGTTGCTAAAGGGTAAATTTGGAGCAGTCCAGAACAAGAAAGCATATGAGTATTAGCACAGACATAATTAGAATTCATTGTTGATATGTAGCGATGATTCCATAGTAATGGCTGCCTTTAAAAACTGAGAGTGAACATCTTCTGGGTATATGCCCAGGAGAGGTATTGCGGGATCCTCCAGTAGTACTATGTCCAATTTTCTGAGGAACATCCAGACTGATTTCCAGAGTGGTTGTACCAGCTTGCAATCCCACCAACAATGGAGGAATGTTCCTCTTTCTCCACATCCTCACCAGCATCTGTTGTCACCTGAATTTTTGATCTTAGCCATTCTGACTGGTGTGAGGTGGAATCTCAGGGTTGTTTTGATTTGCATTTCCCTGTTGATTAAGGATGTTGAACATTTTTTCAGGTGCTTCTCAGCCATTCGGTATTCCTCAGGTGAGAATTCTTTGTTTAGCTCTGAGCCCCATTTTTAATGGGGTTATTAGATTTTCTGGACTCCACCTTCTTGAGTTCTTTTTATATGTTGGACATTAGTGCCCTCTCTGATTTAGGATAGGTAAAGATCCTTTCCCAATCTGTTGGTGGTCTTTTTGTCTTATTGACGGTGTCTTTTGCCTTGCAGAAGCTTTGCAACTTTATGAGGTCCCATTAGTCGATTCTCAATCTTACAGCACAAGCTATTGCTGTTCTATTCAGGAATTTTTCCCCTGTACCCATATCTTCGAGGCTTTTCCCAGATGCCCCTCAACAGAGGAATGGATACAGAAAATGTGGTACATTTACACAATGGAGTACTACTCAGCTATTAAAAAGTATGAATTTATGAAATTCCTAGGCAAATGGATGGACCTGGATGGCATCATCCTGAGTGAGGTAACACAATCACAAAGGAACTCACACAATATGTACTCACTGATAAGTGGATATTAGCCCAGAAACTTAGGATACCCAAGATATAAGATACAATTTGCTAAACGCATGAAACTCAAGAAGAACAAAGACCAAAGTGTGGACACTTTGCCCCTTCTTAGAATTAGGAACAAAACACCCATGGAAGGAGTTACAGAGACAAAGTTTGGAGCTGTGACGAAAGGATGGACCATCTAGAGACTGCCATATCCAGGGATCTATCCCATAATCAGCTTCCAAACGCTGACACCATTGCATACACTAGCAAGATTTTGCTGAAAGGACCCAGATAGAGCTGTCTCTTGTGAGACTATGCAGGGGTCTAGCAAACACAGAAGTGGATGCTCCCAGTCAGCTATTGGATGGATCACAGGGCCCCCAATGGAGGAGCTAGAGAAAGTACCCAAGGAGCTAAAAGGGATCTGCAATCCTATAGGTGGAACAACAATATGAACTAACCAGTACCCCCCGGAGCTCGTGTCTCTAGCTGCATATGAATCAGAAAATGGCCTAGTTGGCCATCATTGAAAAGAGAGGCCCATTGGTCGTGCAAACTTTATATGCTTCAGTACAGGGGAATGACAGGGCCAAGAAGTGGGAGTAGGTGGGTGGGGGAGTGGGTGGGGGATCGTGTGGGGGACTTTTGGGATAGCATTGGAAATGTAAATGAAATAAATACCCAATAAAAATAAATAAATAAATAAATAAAACTGAGAGTGAAGATAAAGTAGCTATATATTGGGATTATTGTATACTTATATACAATGTATAACATACTCAGTTTCCCGTATGCATCAGGTATCCGAAATGTAATAGTTGCTGCTATTCCAAATAATAATAATAATTAATGTATTTGTTTAGAAAAAGAGGGGATACAAACTCCCAATCCTGGCTTTTTCCTCCCTCCTTATAAGGCACAGAACCTCAAGAGAACCTTCATATAACATATCCCAACACATCTCCACTACCTTCCCCACACCCCAGGCATGTCATAATTCTTCACATATAAACACACCCCAAAGACCTTCCATGAGCCACCTCTATGAGCTGGGATCATGGATCTGCAGCCTGTGTGAGCACCAGGCTTTATGTGCTGTAACTATTTGTCTACCATCCCCTAAATACTTCTGGGAGTCACAAACACAAATGAACTACTCTAAAGTGTTTTGGGAAAATCAACTTCAATCTCACAGTTCTCAGGGAACTTGTAGTTCCTTGGCCTGCTGAAAACACATCTAAGAAACTTCCAAGTATCATTTATACTGTGTTAGTCACTTCATACCCAAGATACTCAAGTCTCTATACAGTAAAACCTAAACATGCTTCCAGAGTCTGATGAACTAATAGCTGTGTTTTGCTGTTACAGTCCACTTAAGAATTCACAAGCTAGATCTGATTTGCAGAGGAAAGCCAATTCTTTTGTGTGGCCAGCTCAGCACTGCATAACAAGGCAGGCTTCCTGTGAGTTCGGAAAGAGCTTGTTTCTGCCAGGAACACGATCAGGGCACAGACATACTGAACTGTACTTAAACTTAAAGCTAAAACACACTGTTACCATTGGCAGAATCTTAGAGAAGACTTTTTGCATCATAAAGAAAAGACTCTGAGAAATAAGCTAGACTTGGGGGTAGATGGGTATCTCAGAACCATTTCCCTGTCATTTCCCAATTGCTAATGAATGTAAGGAAAGAATACTGTATCTTAGTTTTGTCTTAGCATTAATTGGAGGGTATAACACAGCAGTATACACAGTATAACTGAAGACTGTACCTTCTCATAGTCCAGCTGGATTCCAAGAGCGATGATAAGGTATCTGTAGAAGATCTACAACACAAACCAAAAAATATATAATGTTAGACCAATGCTCAAAAATAAGCCTCCATCTGTCACCACGAGTGTCCCCAGGTAGATGGTGGTGGACAGGGTAGGCAGGGGTGGATATGCCCCACAGCTCACCACCCTTCTTCCCTTTCTGTTGCCTCACATCTCACTGTTTCAAAAATCTTCGGCCTTAGAACCTACTAAGAACAACTTCCTAATCTCAGATTATAGGCAATCATCTTTAGAATATGATTGTTTTTATGATATATCATAATTTTATGAATCTGATCAAACTGAACCAATATCACAATTGGGAAACTTTCTTCAAAGGTCACCGAAAAGTGTGTTATACAATTGTTTATGTTTAATGATTCAAATAGGGATTGTGGTTGTTCATGATGAAGACAATGATAGCCATAAATATGGTAATGAGCATGCATGTTTAGGATCAAGGGGAAGATATAGTGGGAGAAACTGTAAGATCGAAGTGTAAGAACATCCTTTTAAAAAGCTAAACAGAGAAAGCAATTAGATAAGACCCAGGAGCCCACCAAGGAGATATGGATGGGAATCTCCTTGATCTCAGATTATACTAAAAAGGACAGGCAGCATGCAGAGCAAACCCCAGTTGAAAAGAGTAGGCACCAAGGCCTGAGAATGTTCCACTCTATCCAGGAGAGGTTGTTGAAGAGGACCCACTTTACCATAAAAGAGACTTGACTTCAGTGTGTCCAGGTTTCCTTATGCCTCTTACTTATGCCAGAGCTCCCTTAGCATAGCACCCATAATGCTTTTTGGCAGTAAGCATGTGATACAGAGGTCATGCCCTCCCTCCCTTCACAGAACACTCCCAGAGGATAAAGATTGTTTCTTCTTGCAGTCCTAGAACCTAGAAAGGAACTCAACAATGCTGGTTGTACGAATACATACACATATGAAGGAATAATTTTAGTTCCATTTTTTAAAAAGTTTATCAAGGTTAATGGTGGGGGTGGGGGGACTATCCAGATCTGTATACTTTGTCCACAGAGTCAACAGCTTGACACTCTTGGCTTTATAGGGAAAACAGCCATTGAAGGGCATGAGGAGTGTCAGGAGTCTGGTATTTTGCCTTACCTGGAATACCACTTGGGTTATTAATGCTATTATAAACAAAATACCCGGGAAGAAGGCATGGGGACACAACAGAATGGCCGAGAAACAGCAGGACTGTTCTCTCCCATAGTCAGGCGCTGTGTTTGCCTTTTTCAGTAATATCAGCGTAGTGCAGATTCATGTTGAATTCAAGGTCAATTCACAATTCTATGTGATCCCTGCTCAAGTCAGGCTTTCCTGTCCTGGAAGAGTGTAAAGCTGCTCTTAATCTTACCCAAAAGCAGAAAGGCATACATATAAGCTCATATAAGTAAATATATGTGCATATGTTTTTCTAAGAAACTAAAGGCTTATATATTGTTGTTCCTCTGGTGTTAGCTCAGTACTTCCTTCGTTTCCTTGGTATCTCCAGGAAACCAGATTAAATTGCATATCATTACCCTTTGTTTTCATGGCTTGTTTACCTGGCAGTCTTTTGCTCATAGATCAGCAGGCCTCTCCCTGCTGATACAGCAGCCAGGCCTGCCTCACTGAGTGGATCTCTTGGAGATCTGGGGATTCCTCAGTGTCTTTGTAATGGGGTTCATTGTCTTGAGGATTATAAATTTATTACATCTCTGAAGAATGAGAGCCCCAGTAGATGTCTGACCATGTATCATTTGTGACTTCTAAGACTCAGAAACTTGGGGAAACTTTAGAGCGCTGTTGTGAGGTTGAGGAAAAAGTTGGGGAATCTGGTAAGGTTCTTCTAGGACCTCACTGAGCATAGCACTGCCCAGGCGGATGGCATCAGAAATCAGTACATATCTGGTTGGTTTTAATCCATCCTCCCACTCTGTCTGAGTCTTTTGGAATTATGATTCTTGTCACCCACTTAGCAATTTTCACCACAGATGGGAGCCTTTAAGTTCAAGTTTTAATTTTGTAGCAGGTCCCTCGAGAGCCTTCTTCAGACTGCATAAATTAATCAGTGTTCTTTAGCAAACAGGATTCAATTTACCAAATCCTTCTATTCTTAGTATCCTGTCTCCTGTCACAGACACCAGAATAAAAGTGGACTTGTGGGCACTGCTATGACCTAGCCTGTCTCTCTGATGCCCTTGCCTTGGGAGTCTGTGTTCTAGACCACAAGCCTTATTTCTTCTCTGAACTCCAGTGTTTTCCTTCCTATCCCTCGTATTCTAGCCACACTGGCTCATTTCCCCCAATACTCCCTCACTGCCCCCAAGGCATTTGCATGTAGCTCCTACCTCTAACCCTAATTAATGCCTACTAACTCTTTAACTAAGAAAGAACTCCTTTAGGCAAGCCTTCCTCGACCTAACAAGCCTGACTGGTTCTTGTCATGCTGTGACTTAATAATTTCTTGTGTTATTACCTAAAACCCTTATCTTTCCCATCAGACTGCGTTCCTGGAGGAGATAAACTCTCTCGTTGTTAAGTTCAGTCTTCAGACTAGCATCTAGGACATAGAAAGTGGGTAGTAAATACTTGTAAGGAAGGCACGTCTCGGTTTCATTTGTGAAATGGGAACGGTACCTGCCTTGGTGAGCTGCTTTGAGCACTCAATGAGCGGAAACCTGTAAAGCACTTAGAGCTGTGTTTTGCACAGGTGCAAGCTCAGGAAGTGTTGTTACTGTTTTCTAAAGAACATTAAAGGGGGAAATGTGGCCTGCATGTTCAGTATGAGCCAGCACAGCTTAGTAGCTGGCTGAGGGTGGGTTTGTCATCTTTGAACCTTTTGTTGGCACCCTTCTCTTTCTAAATTACTATGTGACAGTTATTTAGTTGGTGAGCCTGGAGTGTTGCAAGGGTTTGGCTGCTGATTTACTAGGTTCTTAGCATCAGGATCTCTCTCCCTGTCCCCACCCCGACCTCATTTACAAAATGAGAATCTTTGTCCATATTAAGCCTTCTGGCAAGGTCTCTGCCGTTCTCTGGAATTACTCAAATGGCAAGTCTACAAGCTTTGCTGTTCCTTTGGGTTTGGGTCAGCAGACTTGGAACTTGGTTCAAAAGGCTTGAACCTTTTGGGTTTTTTGGGGGGGTCAGGGCAGGGGTTGTTTTGTTTTGTTTTGTTTTGTTTTGTTGATGTTGATGTTGCTGTTGTGTTCTTTCTAGCAGGGCTTTATTCTTTCATTAACCTCCCTCCCATAAGCTTGTCGTGCCCAGTCCTTACAAATAATCGATATTACACTTTGATAAAACCACCAAGGTATGTGTGGAGCAAAGTATCCTTCCTTTACAGAGTGCCTGTGTTTCCCCTTTAGGACATCACCACAGATCCCAGGCCCTCTAATGGTTGGCTTCCCTACAGAACCAAGACATTCAAGGTATCGACTGTCTGGATGGCACAGAGTACAGATCAGGACTGATTTTATTATCTGTCTACTTGGATAAAACTCGATTTTTTCACAAGCAGCTGAAAGTGTTTGTAGATTCACTCATCCAGCAAGCATTGCTGAGGTCCTTGCTAGTTCTAGGACTGCGAGAAGAAAATGGAACCTTCATCCTCTGGGGGTGACCTGTGATGTAAGGGAAGGTATGGCTTTTGTACAACAAGCTCACTGAGGAGGGACCTGTGGCAAGGGTGAGTTCCCTGATGAACTGATTGGCAGCTGCAGTTCTGGGCTCAGCAGCAGATAGAAAACATGAAATTGCAGCTTGATACTGAGCCTGTGGTCTCACCATTGTACTTCAATGGATCTGTCAAATATGGAGGAAACAGTTATTGAAAACTTTGTTGGTCTCATGTAGAAGGTTACCTCTAACTAGTGCTAAGCACTGCTGAACCTCTCCTCTGGCAGCATTGGTCCCCTTAGTGCTGGGACAAACCTTAGTCACATGACTCTCCTAACTGTCTGGAAGGATGCCTGGACTGTGACTTGGGTAGATATTTCCCAAAACTCGCCTCCTATGGAAAGCCAGATGTCAGTTAGAAATACTAGCTTACTTCAAAGGGAAGGGAAAACGCAGCTGCTATTTCAATACATAGAAATAACATTTGTTCAACAAAAATTCAGTCTGGAGATGCTGTACTAATCAATGAGGTCCACCGTATCACACAGTGAATGTTCAAAACCACTTAATCCTTCCACCTATTCCATATACTATACACTGCCATGTCATGCAGCTTTTAACACACAGCTGTAAACACAAACATGGGCATCTGTGCCAGCTTCCATTCTGAGGGTGTGCAGCTTGGAAATGGCTATGCCACTCCCAGATAACAAGAAAGCCCAGCAGCCCCAATGGTTACCTCCTTGCCACTGTCTGTGCGGATACAGTTCTCATCTGGGTTCAGTTCTGCCACTCTATCTTGAATCCACTGCACTCCGGATGGAATCACACTCAGTGTGGAACGGACTGACAAGGACAACTCTTTGGCACCCGCACCCACTAGTGTCCAGATTGGCTGGTAGAAGTGCCTCTGCAAAACAAAATATTAAGGAATCTTGTTTCCATATGAGCCTTATCTAAAGCATTTTAGTTGAAGTTATTTCAGCTAGATTCGCAATCATTCCTTCCTGACCCTTAGAGCACTGCATAGGGAAGTCAGCAGAGGGTTAATCCCCAACTCTTCTGTCTTCTACTACCATAACTCTGGAAGATTGTTACCAACCAAGAATAATTCCAAGACCAACAAAACAAAATGATGAGCTGTCTTTAATGACTACTGAATTTGCCACAATTATTTATTGCTAAAAGCTGACTTGATGTTTTGTTAGATAGGTGGTTAGGTAGGTAGGTAGGTAGGTAGGTAGATAGATAGATAGATAGATAGATAGATAGATAGATAGATAGATAGATAATTTATACCTACTTATGTATATAATTTATGTACATAGATAGTAAAGAAAATTAAATCTAAAAGTAATCCATGGTTCCTTGAAAGAATGTGAGGATTATGGAGAGTCTGGAAGCTCACTGGCATTTCTAGGGGTTATCAAAACCTCATTATTTTTAAACTATGATCCCACAAAGGACTGCAGATGCTTCTGGTTCATCTGTCCTTTCTTTCTCAGAAGTTCTATACCCAAAGCCAATAGCACAAGACACAAATTCTCATGGTCTTTTGCAATGATCTTGCTTCAGATAGTCTTTTTTTTTTTCATTAATTTATTTATTTACTTACTTTGCACCTGATCACTGCCCCAATCTACATTAATTTGATTCATTGTTCTGGGCTCAGAGCAAAGGGTAGATAAACTTAATGGCTTGTGAGAATTCACTCATTGGGTGGACCAAGAAACCAAAACTCTCCATATTGCCAAAATGTTTCTGGAATTTGGGTAGATTGGCTAGCCAGAGCAGCCTAGAACTCAGAGGGTGGTAAAGAATAGCCTGTAACATCCCTAAGGTCAATAATGACTATGATCCTGAAAGAGGAGGGCAGAGGTCTCCAGCTATGAGAGCTCATCAATTGTGAGTCTGTCTTGAAGAGAAAATGGAACAAAATCATCAGCTCAAGAGTTTCTTCGGTCTGCAAACATCACCTCCAGCAATCATGAAACCACAGCAAAGCCTTAACATGACAAGCTCTTTCAAGAAAAGTCCCATGAGTGTTTCCTTACAGGGCAGGACAAAGAAGATTGCCCAGCCTAACAGCCATACCATCCCAAAAGCTCCTGATCTTGTCTAATCTTGGAAACTAAGCAGGGTCAGACCTGGTGAGGATCTGAAGGAAGGAAATGATTGCTCTGTTCCCAGAAGAGCAATGCACATGCAAAAGAAAAGCTTCAGTAGGAGACCCACTGTGGGGCAGCCATGATACAGCATCTGCCACTCCACCCAACTAGTTGTACACATTTCTTCCCTAATTCCACGTGGCCATGGGGATCCCGGGGAAGGGTTTGTAAGGACTAGAGAGAGAACTCTGTAATACAGAGGGAATCATCATCCATGCTGAATGCAGACCTTGCAGTAAAGCTGCTTCAGGATTGCCTATGCTCCTGCTCAAAGTCCCTCCCCAGTGATCTCTGAGTAGCCTTATTAAACTCATTAGTTTCTGCAGTCAAACTTTGGTTTATTGTTGGGACTTTATGGGGGTGGAGAACAATATTCTTAACCGTAGTCCACCCCAAGGTGAAAATTCCCAAACACAGAGACACCAGTGGGTACCACTCAAACACTAGGACCAGGAATGATGATTATGATGCAAACCTGGGTTGACAAGGATTGCTCTATGAGCAATCTTTGCTAGAGCCTAGGAAGGAGGTAGAGCAAACCCTTTGCTCTTTTACACCCAACCTTCAGAGGGAGCTTGACTCTTTCAATAGTTTGGGACTGGTAGCCTCAAAAAAACTGTGAGGGAATTTGTGCTCATTGTTTTAAGCCACTCATGTCGTAGTAACTTGTGTGGCATCCCTTATGAGACAGAAATACAAGACACAAAAAGCTTAGAGCTCTCGGGATGCTCCATTCTCCTCCAGGACTTTTTAAATTATTATTTCTAAATAATTTTTTCATGCAATATATTTTCATCATATTCTTTCCCCTCCCCAAACTTCTCCCAGATCATTGCCACCTCTTCTTTTTTATGCCCATGAAAAGCATTAAACACAAGACATAAAAACCTTGTGCCCGCACAGCCTAACACATGCACATACGTGCTCTCACACACACCAAGGGACACTTACCTCACTGGGTTCAACAATGGCCACATTCTCCGCTCCAACTCTCCTCTTCATTCGAGTGGCCATGGTGATCCCCCCAGATCCCCCACCAAGTACCAGCACCTCATAGTGGTTCTTGGCTGTGCAGCAGGCTCCTGTATGCAATTGGAGGGGTCCGGCCTGCTGAGTGCCCAGCCTAAGGAAACAGGCAAAGAGCCGGGCACGTTGCCTGGAGACAATAGCGACCAGTGGGGCCATCACCAGGATAGATCAGGCTAAAAGGAAGCAGATGAGACTGTAAGTGCCAAAGAAAGTTCACTTTGTGACCCTAGGAAAGAGAGACTGGCATCAGATCAGCTCTATTTGGTATCTACTGTCTTTTGCTAAAGTCTGACTTCCTTCCAGGAAGCTAGCTTTCTGAGAGCTATGGGTTGATGGCTGCCTAATGGTTGATCTTTCCCTTTCCTTTCCTTTCCTTTCTTTTCCTTTCCTTTCCTTTCCTTTCCTTTCCTTTCCTTTCCACCTGCTATACCAGGCTATCTAGGACTATTTAAAGAAGTATCCCTCCCCTTTTATATTTATTTGTGCCCTATGCATGCCCACGTAGGGGTAGAGAACAACTTCATTCATTCTCTCCTTCCACCATGTGTGTCCTGGGAATCAGATTGGGTCATCAGGCTTGGTAGCAAGTGCCTTTACCTGTTGAGCCATTTTGACAGTCTTTTATGGGTGGTTACAAGCTTTTATATGGGCACTTGGAACTGAAGATTGCCCTCTAAAAAAGCAGGAAAAGCACTTAATTGCTTAGCCATCTCTCCAGCCCTCCTCCCCGTTTAGAATCTCACTAAGCATTTGACTCTACCCATCCTTGTTCATCTAGGGTACCATTTGTTTCTCTCCAGCTGTCATCCATTCTCTTGGGCACATCCAAATGTTTCATTGGCTTTTAAGCTGATTAAAGTGGGTAGGCAGGTCTGCACCTAGAGACCTGCAGTGCTCCTTGCCACAAAGAGCACCTGTGACCTTGCTAAAAGAGCAACAGTTGAATAAAAGCCCAGCTCTCTGCCACTGAGTTCACTCTGACTATGGCTATCAGGGTATCAGCTCCCAGGTAAGGTCCCTGCTCTGCTTACCCAAGGAAACACAGTTAAATCAAACTCATTAGCTGTACAAGCAAAGGCCTTCAGTACATTGAGCAATTTCCAACAGATGATTCATGTAAGCCATAAAGGGATCCTTGCCTGGCATCATAAAGTTGTACTTTATGTAAAGAATCTGATCCTGCTGCTAGTCATTCTTTTATTGCATCAACTTCACAAACAATTCCTCCTTAAGACTCTCCCAGAGATGTCCTGCCCTTACTAAGGGAAGCAGCCACTCTGAGCAGTCAGCTCCTCAGTAGAGAGACCAGTGAGACTTCTCAAGAGCTGCCCTGTGCTCCCATGCAGAGCATTGGCCTTGTGTGAAGGACATCATTAACTTGTACAACTTAGGGGTCCAGACTTTGGGGACCCAGATGTTCCTATCATTTTCATCTCTGTGAGTTCAAACAGAGTCTAAGAACGCTTTATTAAAATGCAAACACTCCCAGAGGAGTAAGATTCCTGGCCAGTAACATCACTAACTTCTAACTAACATCACTGACTTAATTATACCACACAGAAACAGACAGACAGGCAGGCAGGCAGACAGACAGATAGACAGAGAAAGAGAAAGGGATAAGGGAAAACCCTGTAGGAGGAAATGGTGGGGGTCTGGGGAGCAGATGCCAGTATTAGCTCAGTTGCAGAGCTTTGGTGAATCCGAACACTCCTTAAACTTTCCAGTCCAAGGCTCACAGAAAGCAAAGCAGGCCCATAAATTCTTGCCTCCAGTCTAAAAGCAAAGCAACTGCTCTACAAAATAATACCTGCCGTCCCTCCCCACTGCACTTCTAAGGAAGAAACTTCTAATGTGGAAGAAAAGGAAAGTATTACAAAGATGTCTCTAGCATACTTGTTCATAAAATGCCCGGCCCTCTGCTAACAGTTTGTGGATCAATACTGATAATCCTCGGACAAACAACAGACTCCACTCAGGCTGGGGCAGTCCTGGCCCTGGACTGTTTCCACAGACATTAATTTCTCATCACTTCAATTTTATATGAAAACAATGTTCTGATTATTGAATATTAAGGAGAGCTTGGGTAAAATATGATTACATCAATGACTCATGAGCTCCTCTAAAATCTTAATATATTAAAAGAACATACCATATGCTTACAGTTTGGATACAAATGAGCATATTACATCATGGCATATTAAGTATATACATTAACCCAACAAAGTAAGGGAAAATGCATTATAAAAAGAAAAAAGAGTCAAAATGTTCCACTAAGTGCTTCCCCTGGGTTTTAGAACAATGAAAGATTGTGATTTTTTTCTGGTTTTATGTATGTTATAAATGTTATACTAAATACCTATTTGAGAATAAAATATTCATTTAGATGATAATAAGTGACATTGGTGATGTCTTTTCTGTCAGCATTGAACTTCTGAGTGGGCTATGTCATCCTAATGGATAGGTGACAAAACTGAAGCAAATAGCATTTCTGTGACTCTTCCAAAAGTTGCAGGCTGACTTAGGTCTGGGACTTCTACTTCAAGTCACTGTATTATCCTGCATCTGTGACCCTCAGGACAAGTATTTGTCAGCACTGTCATTTTTACATTGTGATATGTCTTTTGTCACCTACAAATGTGTCAGGCCACATTCATAGCTATCCTGGGACGCATGCAGTCTCTAGGACACATGTTGAACATACCTGTTAGATCCTGAAGGTCCCCAAAGTCTCCAGTATTAAAGCTTGGTCTTCAGCCTATTGACGCTACTGGCAAGTGGTGGTAGTTTTAGGAGGTGAGACCGAGTTGGAGGAAGTTAGGTAATAGCATACACCTGAAGAGACCTTGGGATCCTGAGCTCTACATCCTCCACACAGACCCATCTCTCTGCTACTCCATCAAGCAGTGATGCTCTGCCTCTGCACAGACCTAATGCAGTGAGGCCAAGTGACAACCGACAGAGGCCTCTGAAGGCATGAGCTGTTATATTATCTCAGATTTTCATCACAGGGATGGAACCGGGTGATAATATTAAATAGAGAAAAATTATTTCCCACAACTTCCCAGAAGAGGAAAACATTTCCTATTGGTCTCACACTGCAGCTCAGATCCACAGGAAGTTTGGTTTCACTTCATTTGCCTTTTTTAAGGCAACCTAAAACAAGGCAGAGCTAAGTTTCTGGTTTGCAGCCATTCCCACTTGAGTTAATTGACCTCAGTTCTTTGAAATTTGCACAAATGTTTCTCTTGCTCTGCCAAGAAAGCTATGTCGGTTTTAGTTCGGTGTTTACTAATAGTCCGTTTCTGGGTTCAGTGTATCTAAGCACAACGCCTTCCAAGCCAGTTTTTTTCAACTTCATTAATAAACAGCAGAGTGTTCCAGTTGATAAAGTCCAATTCCAAACCACAAATGTATTAGAGTAAATATCTAATGCCCTAGAATACTTGAAATCTCCACATCCTTTTCACTCTAGCTATGTAACATCAAATTTTTTAAAAAGCAGAACCCTCATCCAAAAATGTGAATGAAGACGACGAAGCCTGGAACATTGTCAACGGCTAGGAAGAAGCCAGTGGCTTCCATAAGCATGATATTTAATACCTCGTTTTAGAACTGTAGCATACTTGCATGCGTGAATGCATGTGTGCACATGCATGCATCTGTGACTTTATCCCACAGTCTATGACTAAAGCTCCTCAACCTTAAACATTTTCTGGCATTGCAACATTGGGGTGACTCACAGTAGGACCCCTAGACTCAACTAGGACCAGAAAAACCAAACATGATTGCAATTACAGGGTTGAGATTTTGAGCCTCACCCTCTGACCCACATGAGGGGAAGAGAAGCAGTGAAACTGGAGAGTAGGTTCTAGTAAAAATCCTGAATAAGCTTCCAAGAACTTCCCTGTGGCTACAGACACAGAGGCTCTGGGACCATGGCAAGTCCAGAGAAGGCGCAGAAGCACTGTGTTTCCAATACCTTCCACTCAGGCATTCTTGTGTCCTTTATAATAAACCAGTAAGTGCCAGCTAAGTGGCTTCCTGAATTCTCTAAAAAGTTCTAGATAGCTATTAAACCTGCAAGTTTATCACAGGAAGTTCTGAATTTGTATCAACCAAACAAATGTGTGGGTAATCTGGGTAATCATTTGTTGGGGGGAATCAAAAGTGAAGATGGTATGGGGGGCCAAGACTAGAATTCTTAATGTTGACATAATTATTTTATTGAATTGTTGAAATATTATATTCTTATCAAAGAATGGATTGGTGTTGATGAGCAAAAACAGACATTTATTGTTAGAAGCAATGTCAGAGAACACCACTGAGGAGCCCATGTGGAGTTCTGACATTGACCTAAACCAAATATAATGCAACAGCCAGGACATCAAGAAGTGATGGCAACAGGATCTTAACTAGAAGACAGAAAAGAAAGAGAGAAAAAAAAGGAAGGCCAAACTTGGCCCTGAGGTCAGCAGAGAGAAAATGGACAGCCCTGTCAACAAGTTAGAACAAAGTATAAATCTAACAAGCTTCCCAGACTCCACAGTAAACAGCCTGGACCCTGAACACTTGTTAGTTTAAATGCCCTAACTATCAATGTTACAGAATGAAGCAGCCACTGTATCGCTACATCCTTATAAAGTGAGACACACACTTTAACAAATCAATAAATAAGACTAACTTAACTTCCATTTGCAAGTGGCACATTCAATATAGTTTTTGATTAAATGATACTATGCTTTTAAGCTAGATAAACATCACTCAGTTGGTCCTAAATCAACTGAGTTCCTCCTCCAAAAGATGGAACTAGACACATGGACACAGAACAACCCCTGCTGATCGAGGTGTCAACAACTGCCCGAACATCACCACTTCCATCACTTACTGGCAACCTTTTCACTGCTGGCCCTTCCTAAACAAACAGTACAGACTGCCTGTGGCCAAAGGTCTTCAGATTTATGTCACTTGACACGCCTCTCATTGGGCTGAGAGCAGCCAGAATGCCTAGCTGAGTTCATACAGAGCTGGCGCCCCAGCAAGTATTATCTACAGCATTCTTGATGTAAGGTCCACCAACTCTTCAAGCTTGGAGTCACCCAAACTGACTCTTCGATAATACAGGGGAACAAAATGTCCACTGGCAGAAAGTAGCTGTATTGTATTCCAAATACTGAAAAGAGTTATGGGATATGAAAATTTAACTCAGTCAGAGTGGTGGCAAAGCATTCTTCAGATCTGAGTTTGAGTGTTGATGGTGGTTGCAAAAAAAATGCCCACCGAAGCTTTATTCCATGGATGTTTACATCCTGAAGACAAAGAACACTCCTGCCTCCTGGTTCCACTATACATAATAACTCTGCCTGTTTATCTGTGTGCAATAACCCCACCTTCACGTTCAACTGTGTGTATAAGCACCCTAAGCTTCAGTGTGTTCTGGCTTCTCCATCAGAATGAGCATGGCCCATCGAATCCCAGCTTCTCTGTGTCTGTGTGTCTGTCACATCTTCATTCCCTCATGGCATCTAGTCAGGTCAAGTACAAACCCGTGTAAGGAGGTGGCAGGCTTTTATCACTAAAAGTTAAACTCTGGGCATATTTCAAATAATTGCAAGAGGATACTGCCCTGGCAACACAACTTAGAACTGCTCATCACAATGTCCACAACTGAGTCAACACTGGAGTTTCAAAAACACTGAACTGATGGAGAACTGGAGGCTCAGGGAGGGCAGTGATCTTTCAAGGTGTAAGTAGTAGGGCCCGATCTATAATGAACCCCTTTATGAAGAGCAACTCTTTCCAAATGTCCTCTGCAACAGCAGTGGAGACATCTGCAGCAGCCAGCAGCCCAACCCAGAAAGAGAACACCCCAGACTGGAACTTTCTCCAGATCCAGGACTCAGAACAGCAGCCCCTTGCAGGCTCTAGCAGAGCAGAAAAATGCTGCATCGCCAAATTCATACACAGGCACGTACACACACACACACACACACACATACACACATATATCCACACACAAACACACTTTTATACACATATATTCACACCACACATAAACACATAATGCACACTCATACACACATACATACACACATACTCATACAATCATATACATTCAGACCAAGCAAACATATACATACACACATACAAATATATGTGTATGTATCATACATCCACATAAACACAACATTCATAAACACATATGCACAGATACACATATATACATACACATTCACACACTGATACACATACACGCATCCTCACAAAGTAGAAAGCGTTTTGTTTTGTTTTGTTTTGTTTTGTTTTGTTTTGTTTTGTTTTGTTTTGTTTTGTTGAGACAGGGCCTCTTTTATGTAGCCCTAGCTGGCCTAGAGCTCACAAAATAAACCAGGCTGGTCTTGAACTCATATAAACCCACCTACCTCTGCCTCCAGAGTGCTGACCCTAAAGGCATGCACCACCACACCTGGCAAGAGGCAAGCTTTTAGACAGAGCAGATTATGTATTTATGGTCTTGAAACTGAAATAATTTAAGAATCTAAAACCTAGAATATAAATTTAGACTCAACATTTTATATTTACATTGAATGAGGAAATAAATTCTAACAAATGTACAGATCCCTGGAAATCCAGCACTCTTTCTTTGGAGATCTCTGTTAGGTGATTTATCAGAAATACATACATAGAGATCTCCCTGACTAGAAGCCATCTTTCCATCCCTGGCTTGTCCTGTGTAGGATGGAGGTCCAGAAACAGAGATTTCATTCACTTCTCAGCAAAGCTGTCTCTAAGGTCCACAGTCTCCTCTAGTATACTCTACTCAACCGCTGCTCAGGGGGCTCCCTGAAGCTGCCCCCTCTTGACCTTTGCCCTTCCTACCTCCCCCCATCAGCATGCAGATATATAGCCTGGTTTTCCTGAACAATCTGAAACTAGGTCACAATCCTTAACATAAATCTGTTCATTACTGCCCTAGACACAAGTCCTACATGCCAGGTACAATGCCGGGCACTCAGGTGGGTATTATGACCATTTTCTAGCTTTGAGAATTGAGGCTGAAGAAAAGTAGTTCTTTCCTCCAGATTACACAGCCAACTCAGAACTAGACCAACATTCATAGGGAGGAGATTTTAAAACTAGGGAGGAAACCGAAGCAAACTGTTCCACACGCCCTACTACCTGGAAGTGCTTCTGGGAAATAGTTCCTATGTCTGTATTTGCTGCTTTTCTGTTGCTCTGATAAAACACCATGACCAAGAAAGTTTATGAAAAGGAGTTTATCTGCACTTATAATTCCAGGGGGATAAGAACCTAACATGGCAGGAGGCATGGCAGCAGGCAGGTATGGCAGTCAAAGCAGGAAGCTGAGAACTCAGGACTGGATGTAGGAAAGGCTACTTACTCTCAAAGGCCACCCCTGGTGATCACTTCCTCCACCAGGGCCACACTTCCTAAACCTCACAATGGCACCACCACCTGTGGACTGAAGGTTCATCTACCTGAGTTTATGGGAGATGTTCTCATTCATACCACTACATGGGACCTAACAGGTCCCAGGCTCTTTAGTCAGCAAGCCAAAGACTCAGCCCACCTCTGGTCTATGATAAGATTCTGATCCAAAGACTCATCCAGGAAGGAGGAAAAGGCCGTGTTTTAAATGGGTCTCACACAAGCAGAACAATGTTCCACCGTATAACACTCAGACAGCAATTGTCACACAGGGAAGAGCAATCTGAGTTCTCCAGTTACCACATTAAGTTTTGTTTCATCCATAAATACCTTCACGGTCACACTCAGAATAGTTTGACCTAATGTCTAGGCACCACATTGCCAAGTAAAGTTGACAAATATGAGTGATGCCACCACATGTGATGGAAAAGAAGAAGGCCCAGTCCAACCACAAGAAGGAAATGCCGCTGTCCCAAGGTTAGCACTGCAGGTGTGCTAAGGAAATGCCCTGCATTGCTGCAGGGGTGCTGTGTTTCCCTCAGACAGCCCCATCTTCCCTTGAAGTACTGTAAGTAACACATACACTGCTATTCATAGCAATAGACATGGTTTGAACAAGACAGCAGGCTGCTTCCCCTTCCTGGAGATATTCTGAGTCCGACTGTATTAGCTACAGTATTTTTTTTTTTTCTGTGCTCATGATAAACTGACATTTTGAGACCTGGCTAGTTCCTACAGAGACTGTCTCTCTCAGAACCAGCTAACTTCAGACTGTGAAGGTCTGGCCCACCCTCATACCTTTGACTTGTAAGACATTAATTAGCCTATAAGCCTCCTTGTCTGTCTGACTTTTATATTCATATAATTGTTCATATAATCAGTATATAATAGTCATATAATCACGTTGGCACTAGACACCGGACAGCCAGAAGTAGTCTTTGCACTGAGGGTACACAGAGTCCCAACTGCTCAGTCCTAACGCGGGTCAGCTTTTCTGCCTGCCTCACAATACAGGCTTTTGCTTATGCTTTTTCTTCCAATTTCTGCCTTCCAACAAGCCCTTCTCACAGGGCCCAACATGGGTGCTGTGCCTCTGGTCTCTTGAGAACTGTGAGTAAGAAATGTCTTCCTTCTCAGCAGTCCCCTTGCAATCTGTGGTGTTTGCCATACTTGATAAAAAATGAATTCCGGGTGTGTTCTAATATACCTACATTAAAATGCATGTGCCAACTGCTCTGCCCCATGAAAGGTTTACACTTTTGAACAAAGTTTTGTTAGGTTTCTTCTCCTTATGTATGTGTGGAACTGTCAGGTAACAGTCATTTAAAAAGCAATTTAGTTACATACAACTGAAGACTGTTGTAATGACCTGGGTGATTGGGCCAATTTTTGCAACTCCATAACATAAGCTACAGTTTGACTTTTTAAAGCAATAGTTAATCTGGAAGAATAGGCACCTGGCATTGCCTTCCCTTGTCCCACTCTAGCATCGACTCTACTGAATGTAACTTGGCAGTGTCTCCTCTACCAAGGAAATTCTTCACATCTCTTTGATCCATTTAACCTGGACAACTAAGTGGCACCATCCAGGTGGGTTCATTACAGGGGTTCAAGGACTAAGCTCTCTGCAAGGTGGAAGATGATGGATGAGATTGGCTTCTTGCCTATCTTAGGCTCATCTTAATCATGCAGTAGCTAAATTTTCAAATGTGGAAGACAAGAAATATAATCAATATTCTAACTTACAGGATCTATTCCCTGCATAAAAGTATATGCACTAACTTTTTACTTGGCTAAATGTATAAAGTTACCCTGATGAAACAGAGGTTTATGTGAATTATGCACAGTCATGCTTACTCCACTACTCAAGAATGTTGCCCTAGTATCCATTAGAGTTAGTGAGGATCTGGGCTGAGAAGCAGAATGGTTGCTCATTCTAGTCCTGGCCCCACACCCAATTTATCAACTTCAGGTGTTAAAAAGAACAGTAGAGCTTGGCAGCTGCTGATAAAACAGACCAAGAAGAAGGTGGACCCAACCCTGGGCAAAGGCTATCTTTTGTTGACGTTACATAATTTAATTTTTAAGTATTGAAAGTAAACCCACAAACATCCTAGAAGAAAACTGAGGTAAACATTTATGTCATTCTTAGCAAGATGGAAACTTGCTTAACAAACACCAAAGACACAAGTCAGATAAAATATCAATGATTTGGCAACATTTTTATTACCTTTTTGCTAGTTTTTCTACACACACACACACACACACACACACACACACACCACCTCTCTAGCATTTAGTTCTTACCCTCCTATTCCAAGACCCATCCTTTGGTCTCTCTTCTTCTTCTGCTTGGATTAGGCTAATGGGGGATGTTAACAGGATCTCAAAGGAAATAAAGCAAAATTGAGATGGAATTTTCTTCCCTAGTTTGTTCCTTCCCTGGGCCATATTTTAAATTGGACAATGGACAGAGGCTAAAAGACTCTTTGAAGCATGATAGAAATGTCATACATTGTCTTGAAAATCCAGTTAGTGAAGACTCAGAAAATGACAGAGAACACAGTTCACCTTAGAAAATATCTAAATCATCACTAAGAGGCTACCCTGAATTAACCATGTGAACACGACTTAACCCCCTAAATCCTTTCAAAACGGAGAGGCTTTTCTAGTAATGAGGAGGCTATGATTATGGGAGACTAGTCATAAAAATGAAAGGTTGCCAGCTTTAAAGATGGAGGGCAAGGGTAATGAACCAAGCATGCAGACCGTTTAAAGCAGCTGGAAAAGACAAGGAAACAGAACCTCCTTTATAGAATTCCCAGAAAGCACATGGCCCTACCAGAACCTTGATGTTGACCTAGTGAGATCTGCACTGGACCTTTGAAGTAGATTATTGTAAAATAATAAATTCTGTTGCTGGAGCTGATGCCATAGCTGATTGGCACAGCAATTACTTAGCATGCACAGTGCCACAAAACAGGGGGGAGGTTATATACCTATGTTAGTCAAGGTTCTCTAGTCACAGAACTTATGGAATGTCTCTACATATTAAGGGAATTTATTGGAATGACTTAGTCTGTAGTCCAACTAACCCAACATTGGGCAGCTGAGAATGGAAAGTCCAAGAATCTAGTAGTTGCTCAGTCCTACAAGGTTGGGTATTTCAGCTGTCCTTCTGTATAAGCTGGAATCCTGAAGAAGTAGGTTCCAACAGATGTGCTGGCAAGCAAGTGCAAGCAAGAAAAGAAGAGTGAGCCTTCCTTCTTCCAATGTCCTTATGTCAGCCTCCAGAAGAAGGTATGGCCCAAATTAAAGTCGTGTACCACCATGCCCAGATCTAAAACTTGCTTTGTCCAAGGCTGGTTTTAAACTCAGAGATCTGCTTGCCTCGGTCTTCTAGGGTTAGACATGTACTACCTTGTCTGTGCCAAAGCTTTTCATGGCCACTATGCCTCAAGATCTCCATGTCAAGATCCAGGTCAGAAACTTGTGTCTTCCAGTCTCAAGATCTACACCACAGATGTACCTTTCTGGAGTGCAGTTAATTCCAGATATAGTCAAGTTGACAACCAGGAATAGCCATCACAGTATCATTAAACCACAAAGTCTGTGGTTTGTTACAGCAGCTTCAGGAAACGAATATATATTAGACACGAGACAGAGAACACATTGGAACCTACTTCTTCAGGATTCCAGCTTATACAGAAGGACAGCTGAAATACCCAACCTTGTAGGACTGAGCAACTACTAGATTCTTGGACTTTCCATTCTCAGCTGCCCAATGTTGGGTTAGTTGGACTACAGACTAAGTCATTCCAATAAATTCCCTTAATATGTAGAGATATTCAATAAGTTCTGCGATTAGAGAACCCTGACTAATATAGGCACATAACCTCCCCCCTGTTTTGTGGCACTGTGCATTCATCATCTTGTATCCACAACAAATCAACAAGAGGTTAAGTGCTGTTATTTCCATTTACAGATATTGATACTATGCTTCAAAAGAAGCCAAATGACTCCCTAGTTAAGTGTACGATAGGATACGAACCTAGATTCTTTTGGAAGCTAACCTCATTATTCTTTCCGCCAGTCTAGAGGAGATGGACTTGAAAGTAAAGATACAGCATTTCCTAACAACTATTCCTAAAAACATAGCTGAAAAGCTTGATGCTACTCTCTTGGTAGAAAGCACAGATTCTGTGCCTGTCTACCTAACCATCCAGAGTGCCTCAGGGATTGGCAAGAAGAGCCCAGATCCTCCATAATATCAGTTCTGATAGACTGGGACATAAAGCTGGAGTCTGAACCCACAAAGAAAATTCACTGTCTCTGGAGAAAAGATATGCATCAAAATGTCAACAACAACAACAAAAAATGCAAGTCACAAGGAGGCTTGGGGAGGTAATAAGACTCTAGTCAAAGGAAGGTGGGACTGTCTTGGGAGAGGCAGGGTGGGAGCTGACACAAACTATGTTCTACTTCCCATAAGCTCTGTTAGGTAGGCCTGATGTGGTGTTCTCATGGTTTTAGTTCCAGTAAGTGGCAACCTCTGTTATAATGAAGAAGTTCAGAAGGAATGAGTTCATTGGTGAGTAGTTTTACTAAGTATATCTCTATATCAGACAAGAGGGGGTAAATTAATCAGGGGGAAACAATAAACCCAGTTACACAGTCCTGTAAGCCTGTCAGGAGTCTACTGCATTTAATGAATATGTGTGATAAGGGCTTGAAATGCAAATAAATACAGATAAAAGAGAGAATAAGCAGGTGAGGAGTGGAAAGGGCCTCTCGAGGTAGGTATGGAGGTCAAGGAAATGATTATGTAAATGGAATAGAGAGGTTATATCCAGGGCTTCCTGGAGCTAGACAGTTGAAGTTGAGGGTCACAAAGAAGACTCTCTTGGAATGGGAATCACTTAGCTGTAGATGAAAAGAAGGGACCCCTGGGGAGGTGTGCATTGGGAAGAAAGAATGTGGGGAGAGACTGGGTAGACCTATGTTTCTGACAGTGAGGATCGAAAGCTGAAAGATATTGTCAACTTGACTACATCTGGGATGAACTACAATGAGGGGTACACCTGTGAGAGATTTTTTCCTTGGTTTGGAGTGAATCTACTTCTAGTCTGGACCTTTGAGGCAGGAAGTCACACATCTTTAACCCGGATCTTGAGGTAGGAAGACACACCTTGCTAGACAGAAAAAAAGGAAGCTTTTCCTCTTTGCTTGCTTGCTCTTGACTTACTAGCAAGTACATTCCTTCACTCCCATTAGAGCCTACTTCTTCAGGATCCCAGAATCTACTAAAGGCCAGATGAGCCAGCCAGCCTTGAAGACTGAGCAGCTACTGGACTCTTACACTTTCCATTGATAGCCAGACATTGTTGGATTAGTTGGACATTAGCCTGAAAGTGATTCTATTAAAGGCTATACATATATATAAATGGAGATCCATTCTGTAAGTTCTGCTACTTTAGAGAACCCTGGTTAATACAAAACTCAATTCAGGACCACTGGCAACCATGCAGTGTTCATAAAGCTGTAACCAAAGCCCACGCCTATAGACTAGATTGTTTTGTTTAGCTTACAGTATCCTCTTATATTCTGATTTACTTGCCAACGTGGAAAAGTTTGAAGGTATCTCCTAAAAATAATGGTCCTATGGTCTTACTGACAACAGGAAGCCCACATTCATACAAGAAACACTCAGCTAGAGCTATGTAGTCAGGGCCATCTCCACCCTACAAAATGTTCTAACTCACTGCCCCACCTAGCCTGGGTGAGTCATGTAAGTTACCTGTTGTTCCATGGCTTGGATTTCAGCTTCTGTGCCCTGCTCATGGAAGTTAGAGCCTTGGGAGGTCTTAATGGAATGGAATTTAGACAGAGAATCTGGGAGAATGGGTTGGAATACCTAGCATTTTCAAGTGTGTTCTCTCTGCTAGGCACAGAGAAATGATGAAAAGGAAGAACTGGTATACCTTCACAGCAGAGACAGGAGTATGATGATCCATTGGGTGGCTCTTAAAACTGCAGGGGGGAGGCACTAATGTGAATGTGAAACACATGCAAGAGGAAAAGACCATATATGGAAGATAGAGAAGGGCAAATTCAAACACTGAAATTACATCCACTTCTTCAGTTGGAGTAACAAAGACAAAAGCAGTCCTAAGAGATTACTCAGAGAGAAGCAACGGTCCAAAGTATGGTGTGAGAAGAAAACTATGCCCTTTGAAAACAGAAGGGATCACACAGGCCCTGCCCCTGCTTTTGGCCCAACTTCTCTTGCATAAGGTGGGGCTGGCCCCGCCTGCCCACATATTCAGGAACTGGATTACTATATTGTTAACAAATAAAGGAAATGAAGCAATCTTCACTCGGGGCTGCAAGTCATGATAGGACACTCTATTTGGAATCCAATCCAAGCCCAAACACTTGCTGGAATATGAAGCTGTGAAGCAAGAGCTCCAGTTGTGGACCAAAACTAAGCTGTCCAAGAAACAGGAATGATTTCATACAGCTTTTTATCAAGGCCTGCAGTCACATTGGGTCCCTAATTTTTTTCAGGGAGCCCTGTAAGAATTATCTTTTAATAAGTGCAAAGGGTCTTACCCAGTTATGATACTTATGAACCAGAACAACAATCAACATGGCACAATAACCCTAAGGGTGCAGTAGCAGCACGAGTATGCTGGTGATCATCATCAGCTCTCTAATTGGATGTAAGACCTAATCATCAAGATGGATACCATGCCTGGCAGTGGAAACTTAGCCAGCTATTCTAGAATAGTGTTGTCATGAATCTTGAAGGAGAACCAACAACCACTACTTTACCAAAATGACATAATCCCTAATAATCTAAACACTGTCCTTATACCCTCAGATAAGTGTTGTCTTCAGCCTTCATCAAGGACTCTTTTCTTTGCAACAGATGGAGACCAGTACAGAAAAATCACAACCAGTCAAAATGCAGAATTCTGGAGCCCAGTCCCAAAGGAAACAGCTACAAAACACTCAGAGAAACAAAGGCTTAGAGAACATTTCCAAAGAGGGATGGAAAGATTGTAAAAGCCAGAGGAGCAGGAAGTTTTCTGTAAGATGGTGTCTCCTAGTAATGCCAGAAGCTATACCCATAAAACATTCACCAACCTGACTGCCTAAACATGAGCTGAACAAGATTTCATATATACATGGAATTCATATATATATATATATATATATATATATGCATGTAATAAAAAGAAGTCCTGAGGTGTATATGGGAGGGTTTAAGGAAGAGAAGGGAAGGGGAATGTGATATAATTAAAATCTTGAAAAAAAATAGAAAAAGTGAAAAAAATTACTAATGAGGACTTTGCAAAGAAGCAGTGACTCCCTTTGCTGCCAAGAATGTCCCTCCAAGCTTAAGTACTTAATAATTTATTTCATGATCAAAACAAACAGTATAATGATAAAACTGACTATTTCACCAAGCAGAAAACAAAAATTATATTTACATAAGGAAAAGGTTTTGCCTTTAATAAAGGATACTGCACATGAGTGAATTTAATTGTTTTAACTGAAAGGTAAGGGTTTTGACTGGCTCACACAAAAAAATAAATAAGCCTTGTCTTAAGCTTGCTCCCATTTCCTAATTGTGAGGGGTACTTGACTCCTCACAGTCTAGTTCACTATAAACAAAAACAAATGACTCCCCATCTACTACCTCATCCACAGTAGATTTGTAGTCAGCTTTCCTGTCAAGAGCTCTACAAACCTGTGTTGGCCCAGCTACAGACCCCCCTGGAAATGGAGGTCTCCAGTGAAGTAACTGGGTCACACAGCAAGGGTCAGCTTAGGCCCAGATTTTATGAATCTTGCATTTGTTTCTTTGGATGGATGGATAGATGCCACAGACCACCCCAGTCGGGTATGGGGGTCCCTGGAATGAGGGTCCTCGAAGCTAGGTGGATAAGGATTTGGCAGTGACAAACAGAAACAAACACAGAGGCAGTTTGAATCTGAGTGTATTTTGCAGCTCTCAAGCAGGGGATTTCATACATTAAAAACCAAACATTACATCTCTTAGAAACTATATCCAGTGAAACAATCACAAATACCAACAAAAATCATTTGGCACAGTAAAGCACAAAAATCATCCAAGCATTACAACTCTGAAACTATGTATTCAGTGAATCACAAACAGAACAGGTAACATCATTATAAATCATCAAAATATAACAACTCTAAAAGGATGTATTCAGTGGGGGCTGTTGTCCAAGGCTAGTGGCATATTTTCAGGAGCAGATTAATAAATCTTTAACAGTCAGTGCTCTTAACCGCTGAACTAACTCTCCAGCCCCATGGTCAATTATTATTTAACACATAATGCCTGATTTTTTATAAATCTTCAATATGTAAATTTAAAATATTTTGATTCTTTCTAATTAAGGCTTTCTTTACTATATACCAAAATCCACCTCCAATGACACACGTGTAGCCATATGAAATTTTATTGTTGGGAACATTTTTATCTATCATAAGTTTTATAAATGATTTAAAAAGTAAAGCGTTGGTTTCCCCAGGGATAAGGTCATGTTAGTGACCCCATCTTTAGGGATGGTTTCTTACCCATTATTCTTACTTAAAATTTTGGCCTAGGCTACTAGGAACATGTAAGTAAGAAAAGGAATAAGAGAAAACAAAACAGATAGATTGCCATGAGATCTACGTACGGCTCAATATTTTTTCTCTGGGAAAGAGTTCCACAACCGGTTCCAGGAGGCCTCCCCCTTTTGAGATCAATCGCCTCAGTCTGTGGAACTTGTCACACAGATCCTAGTGGAGGTGGTGTGGCAGATGAATGGATGGATGGATGGATGGATGGATGGATGGATGGATGGATGGATGGCCAGGAAAGTCTCTAACATGATACATAAGTAAAGATAACACTGAACTCCAAATCCTTCCACTTCCATCTACCAAATGTTGGGATTATAGGTATTCAAGCCACCACACCTGGCTTCCTGAATCATTAAAATGATCAGGATAAAATTACTCATCAGACCAAAAGACACTGGGATTCAAAGGTACGAGCAGGAAAGTTATGAGGGGCGGAGTGTCACTATAAACAAACTGGTCACTTACTTTGGCTTGCCTTAACCTGGAATCCAGCCCATAAGGTCTCAATGACAAAAGACTCTTTGATTACAGATTATATATATGTTGTTTGAATCTAGACGCTGAATTCAGTTCTTTGATGGTTAGGACACAAGGAAATACACAGGTAGCAAGTATGTCAGGTTCCATAACAGCTCACATCTTTCCTATGTTGGACCTAATAGCACAGTTACCCATTTGCAACGAAGCTTTGTCTGAAGGACACCCAGGTCTTCATGACTAGTAGTACCAAATTGGGTTCATCTTTAACCATTATATGCCATGCTTTCTTCACACCAGGAAAAAGGACTCCACTAGATGGATTAAAGATTTCTTACTTCCTAAAACTACATTCAATTCTCATTGTAAAGGAAGGAGAGGTGGGTGTTCAAACAGACAGCCAATATGGATATTTGTCTACTGACTCCTTGGGATTTCTGTAGCAGAGAACAGCCAGATAAAATGCTTAGACCTGTGACATAATCAGAATAAAAACCAGATATCCTATGTCTTGTACCATTATGCCTGATTCCCCGGAAAGCATCTATGCTTAAGTGCATGCTCCAAAGTATCAGAAAAAGCATGGTGTGGGGGCATGGAGATCATTTGTGGGAGTTATTGCAATGTGTACTGTATGTAATTTCTCATGGCAATCACTGAAGAGGGAATTGTTGGCCCCCTCTCATAAGAAAATGAAGCCTATAGGACCATGGGTAGGTCACTTTGAAGGTAGAAGTTTGATTTGAATATAAGGGGTGGGCATGTTAGTTCTCTTAAACGTAACAGCCCACTCTCTCTCTCTCTGATTTAGAATCAGCTTAGATCTGAGGAGTTGGGAAAATCAAGTTCAGTAGGGATGCATTTCACCTGTGAGAAGGCATTAGGCTTGTTTGGTTTGGGGGAAGAGTGTCGGGCTTTTCTCTTTCTCTTCCTTAGGAGAAGCAGATGCCCCAAGAAGCTGGGGATAGAGGGCATAGTGGTAGTTCAAGAAAGTGTTAAACCCAAGAAGCTAAGTTGCCTAACAAGTAATCAACACCCTTTCTTCTAACAGGGTTTCTATCTAAATTGAGGTCCATTCATCTGAATAAAAGAAAAAAATCTTCACCTTCCACTGATGTCTACTTGAAATTTAACATTCTCGTCAAGTACTGTGTAGGCAGCTGGCCACAGCAATATTAGCAGTATTATTTATGACATTTTAGAAATGTATTTACAGGTAGTGCCTATATCTTGAATTCTATATTCTGCGCTTTTCAAAATTATAATAGTTATTTGCTTTTTAAAATTATATGGTATTCTTTTAAATACTTTAGTGGCTGTTTTCTTTCATCATGGCCTGCCTTTAATTTTATGTTTTTAAAAGTCTCTTGAGAGGGGCTGCAGAGATGGCTCCGTGGTTAAGAGCTCTTACAGAGGGCTTACTTCCAGAGGAATAGAGTTCAGTTCCCAGCATCCAGATGAAAGCTTATAACCCCAGTTCCAGGGCATTAGGCATGCATGCAAATGAACTAACTATACACATGAAATAAAATAATAAAGTTTAAAGCAAAAAGGAAAATCTTCTAAGAAAGAGTCCTTAGTTTTCCCAAAAACTCAGAACTGCCAGAGGTATCTGCAGGTTAAAGAAAAAAAAAAAAAATTGGATCAGAACGCTGTGTTTACAGAGGTTTACAGCCTGTGCAAACTCTCTGACTCAGCTTCAGTCTGTGAGCCCTAGAAGCTGGGTGGCTCTCAGAGAAGTAAGTAACAGTAAGGTGAAAAGTTTCACCAAAGAGCCTTTTCTCCCTTGTACTAACTGCCAATCAGCCTGGCCTGTGCTCCTCCGCTGACCACCCCCCACCCCCAGCGCCCTGGGTACCCCCCAGATCGATGCCAGTCTCAACCCACCCGGCAGGCAGGGCAAGGTGCTGAGTGACAGACAACAAGTGGAACTAACGTTTCTGAAATTCCCACGCACTGAGACCACACATCCAAGCGGTGTGGGTGGGGAGGGTGCCAGGGCCATCCTCTCTGCATCGCTGAGGCTGGGCCACTAAGGAGAAAGCATTGAAGTCCACCGAGTCCCAGACCAAAGGGGAGTGTGTCAGGGGTTGGAAAGGAAGAAGGGCGGCCGGGAGCGCGGAAACAGAAACGAGTGAGGCGACAGCAAGCGGCTGTGGGAGGAGGACAGCGTCGTGGGGTGCGTCTTACCGGGCTGAGCGACACCGTGGGCCCCAGCGCTGGCGCAGCAGAAACTACTGTGGCGCTGGAGCGCTGGCCTCGCAAAGCCCCGCCTGGCCGCCGGGGCGGGGAGGCGGAGGCCAGGGGCGGGGACAGCCACCACCCCCACACCCCTAACCTCCCTAGGAGGAAAGGCGCTGCCCAACAACAAACCCGGAGGGAAATGCGCACCTTGGGGCAGGCACGGACACCGGAGGAGGCGTGGGTGGTATGGGTGGCCCTTGCTCCCCATGCCTCGCGACTGTCCCCACGCAGCCTAGACGCTTTTCTTACCTGGGGTGCAGACAAGGCCACCTCTACTCAGAACCGCGCGGCACCTTCCCCTGGAACCTGCTGGCTCCTAGGAGTTGTTCTTTTGGTGCCTGACAAGTCACCATTCTGCCCCTTCTAAGGTGGACTGACTGTTTGAAGGCACAAGCCAGAGACCGCGGCTTTATGGCTTCATGTGTTAAAACAAATACAGTCCCCAAAAGTTGCTAAGGTCTCAACTTTAAAAAAAAAAAAAAAAAACTCAAAGAACACGCAAATGCCACCAACTTTTTTTAAAAGCATAACTAAGTTTCTTTCGCACTTGTTTGATTGTATGCATTTTAATAGTTTTTGAATCACCTATTTCAAACTTTCTGTCTTCACTCTGAAGAATCTATAGAAAAATTGCTTGGTCGCAAACAGGGACTACGGGTGTGATGATAAGCCTGGTGGCACTTGCTGGCACCTGCACCTGCAACACTGTCTCCCTAGTAATTTTCTGTGACTTTGTGCAGCAACAGGTAAGTCTAGTAAAGAACTTGGAGACAAAACCAAATGTAATCTGTATTTACTGATAAATCTATTGCTGGAAACAGCATATTAAGACTATGTAAAAATAACCCTTAATGTTTGCCATACTCTAAACTAAAACTGACTTTATTTTATCAATAAAATGTTTCACATACTTGAGAGTTGAGGCAAGGGGCACCAGAAAAAAAATGTTCAGGCCTCAGAACAGTTAATTGTTATATGGTGCTGAACATAACCCTGATTTCCACCCTCTAAGTGCCAACAATTGCAGCCCAAAGTTTTGACAAAAACAAAACTTTACACGCATGTTTCCAAACCAATTCGTGCTATTCTTCATCTCTCCTTCCTCTCCATCCTCATTAAGAAGTCCTGGTTCCTGTGAAGGAATCGAGGGCAGTCTGCTTGCAGGGTGTTTGGAGGTCTATGGCTGGAGAATCGAGTTAAAGGCCGTGTCCTGAATAGTTCCCACACGCTGGGGCATCTATGTATCGTTCTATTACCCCACTGAAGTCCCTTCTTTCCATCAGTGCCTTGCCCATCAGACATTAAGACTGAGAATTTACTCCATTGGCATTCCCCTTTTTCTTTTTATAATATTTTATTTACTTATTTTGTGTGCATGTGTGCACATGTGCATGTGTGTCATGAGGCACAGGTGGAAGTTAAAGGTCAACTTCCCAAAGTCAATTCTGTCCTCCAACAGATGGATCCCAGACCATCGGGCTTAGAACCAGGCAGGCATCTTTACCTGCTGACCCATCTCACCAGCCCAGTTCATTCTTTCCTCAGATGGTTATCCTCTACCTTGTCCGCTGAGTGTCAAGTGAGCCCTGTGGCTGCTGCTGCCTGGACCTACACTTGATTCCCATCCATATGAGGTTTCCAGAGTAGTGAGTGTGCAGACAGGGAAATGGGAAACTAAGAGAAATATTAAAGGATGGCAAGAAAGCATGTGGGGGGGGAGCATGGTGGGGGAAGGGGTGTAGTGGGGGAGGGGGCATGATGGTGAGGAACAAATACCTATCCAAGAAGATCCAGGCATAATGAAATATAGACTGGCGACCCCCAGGAAGCCATGAAGACCCATACTAGGAAGGGCACTAGCAGGAATGAGCAGCAGTAGAGAGTGGAAAGGAAAAGGAAGACTGTCGAAAGCAAAGACACTGGAGTAAGGACAAGGCAGAGGGATTCTCCAGGCATGCTGCTTTAAATGCACCTGCTTGGAGCCCATTAAACAAGCCCCACCCTCATCCCTGAAGCAAATGCTTCCTTGGGTGAATGTGTAGCTAGAGAAGTGGTTTATTCTGCCCCAGTAAACCTTCCTACCTGTGATAGCCACTCATCCAGAGAGACACCAATCCTCACGAACTACTATGAGACTCATTGGGAAGTTGGGGGTGGGGATTTCTGGAGCAAGCAGCACACACTGTCCCTCCTGACAGACCAACAGGAAGTCTCCTAACCAGAAGGGAAGTGAGCAGAAATACGGAGAGTATATTATCTTTTCATATGTGGCCTCCAATAGGCAGTTCCAATCTCTCCCAGATTGCTGCATTCCTCCCAGCCAAACTGCTTATAAAATAACCAAAATTGTATCAAGCTACAGCGCAGTTACAGTTTCTTCATCTGTATCACAGAAGAGCAAGTTATATTCCAATCAGAAAGCACTAATGTATACACAGGTGCTTCAAATACAAAGAGCTCTATCCCAATCAGCACAAGCCAGCTATGGACACCTCAAGAGAGATTGGGAGAAGGCTTCCATCAAATGCTGGAGTGATAGTGGCCAGGGACACAAACCTGACTTAGGAAAGTTCTAAGGCGTCAAAGAGCCTGTGATAGTTTGTATATACTTGGCCCAGAGAGTGGCACTATTAGGAGGTGTGACCTTGTTTGAGTAGGTGTGCCACTATGGGTATGAGCTTAAGATCCTCACCCTAGCTGCCTGAAAGTCAGTATTCTGTTAGGTGCCTTCAGATGAAGATGTAGAACTCTCAGCTCCTCCTGCACCGTGCCTGCCTGGATGCTGCCATGCTCTTGCCTTGATGATAATGGACTGAACCTCTGAACCTGTAAGCCAGCCCCAATTAAATGTTGTCCTTATAGGTCTTACCTTGGTCATGGTGTCTGTTCACAGAAGTAAAACCCTAACTAAGGCAGAGACCAAACAACTTCTTTTTGCTGGTATTATTTTTCTTCTCCTTAAAAAAAATTATTTTCTTTTTGAGACTTTTGTACGTTAGTATTATATTTACATCATTTCCATGCTACCTTCTCCTCACTCCAACTCCTTGAATATATCCCTCAAATTCATGACTTCTTCTCTTTATTATTGATACTATATCTACATATAGCATTATCACCCCGGAAGAAAGCTGATTTCCCTTCTCTCAGCAGCCATTCATTGCCTGCAGTTCTTCATTTATGCTAAGATCTATGAGATTTCCTCCATCCACATTGGGATGTCAACTGGTGTTGTCATTGTGTACGTCGTGCTTAGGTAACCAACTGTATTGTTGAAATTGCATGGGTGCAGCTCCTATCATATATGAAAGACACTATCTCACAGCAGACACCCTAGTCCTCTGACTCACAATCTTTTCACCCCCTCTTCCATGATGTGTCCTGAGCCTTACGTGGCTTTCTGTGATGGTCTCCACCTGCTGCAAATGGAAGCTTCTTTGGTGAGGGGTGAGAATTATACTTATTTGTGAACATAAAGGTAAATATTTAGAATTGAGTTAGGAGTGTTACTCTTCCAGGAAAGCGTCAGTAGTAGGTTTTTCTCTAGGGTTCATGGCCTCACCAGCCATTGGTAGTTGGGGACTAGGTTCACGGGACCAATCATGTATTCCATCCTATTAAGTAATTCTTAAGTTTGATTAGACAACAGTTGGTTGACCCCAAGATAAGACTGCCACTATTGCATCTTTGTGTATATCTTATCATGTCGCTCATTACCAGAAGCAGCTGGCCACTCCCAGGATACTCCCAACACCACCATGAATGATTGAGTGCCACAAATATAAAAGAATCAAGAATTCAAGTGTTTAAAGGAAGTGTTCACTTGGCTGACTGTACATGAAGGACTAGCATCATAGCTGCCAGGGCAGGAGGAGAATATGCTTGGTCTCATTGCCAGTACAGGAAGATAGCATGCTTGGTCTCACTGTAAGGACAGGAGGAGAGCATGCTTGGTCCTGTGCTCACACCAGTACTACCATAATGGATGTTCTATTTCAAATGGGGAAGGGGTTGCATACTAGATAATAGGGATAGAGAACAACGTCTCTTATAGGCTTTGCAAATACAAGGTCTTTGTCCGCACATGATTTACCATCGGTCTAAGCCCTTCATCCACAACAGGTTCTGCTGGGTCACCCCAGCTAATGCAGAAAAGCTGGCATTTTAGAATGATGCAGAGCAGGGGTGTGGCCTAGGCACATCACCTTTCTCTAGGAGAATGTACCAATTGTCTTCAGTTAACTGCATCAGCACATAGATTGTTTCTAAAGTTCCTGCCTCATATGATCCTTGTAAAATGTTAACAAGTTAATATTTAAAGCTGACTGGCACTGTACCTGGCATAGAAAAGGTATCCAGTTGATGGTTACTGCTTGATTTTTTTATAGTTCCTGTGTTATTATGTTATTACTGTGATTTAAATGTTTGCCCCCTCCAAACCTCATGTTGGAATTTTATTGCCATTGTAACTGTAATAAGAGGTGAGACCTTTGAGGTGATTGTGATAAGAGGACTACACATTCATAGGTAGGGCTGAAGGCATTATATAAGACTATGTTCTAGAAGCCATGGGTAAAAGCATGTGTTGGTGCATAAGCCAGGCCTCCTGAAGTCATCAGCAAGACTGAAATGGCTCACCACATACAAGGGGTCCACAATAATGTCATGAGGCTTCTCACCAGAAATCAGAGATCATAATGTAGTTAGCCAATATACTCAAAGTATGCACCAACAATCCTATGTCCATCAAAACTGCCATTCAAAGGTGATAGAGACAGGTTGTCCCTAGCCTTCAATGTCTGATCCAATATCTAGATACTGAAGAAGCCTGTAATACTATTGTTTCTGTGACTCTTCCCTAAGTGACTCTTGCATTTCAGCCCCAAGTACTCAAATTGACAAGTTACTTTTATAACTCCAGCAATTAGGAAAAAAAAAAAAAAAAAACAAACCTTAAATTACCAGAAGTAGAAAAACAACAAAACTTAAAACAAAAGTAAACATAATCTAAAAGGAATACAGAAAAATAATAAAATGAAAAGGATAGTGAAATTGACAAATCTTTCTCCAGCTATAAAGAGGACACAGCACAATGATGCACACCTGTGAAACTGAGGCAGAACACCTGTGATTCAAGTTACTTGGAAAACTGAGGCAGAATTAAAATGTCAAGGCTAGTTTGAGCAGCATAGTGGCTTCCCCATCTCATAAGAAGATATAGAGAAGGAACACTGAAGTTATTACAATAAAAATGTATATGTGGATTATTGTAGTTGGACTGTGAGCTGCTTCCAGTAGGCTCATATGTTAGCACTTGGTCCCCAGATGGTGGCACTGTTTCAGAAGGTCGTCAAGCCTTCTGCTCACTCTTGGCTTCTTGACTGCAGTTGCAAGGTTGACCAGCAGCCTCCCTACCCCCGACATCTGCCACCCGCTATGCTTGCCCTGCTCTGACAGATTGTGTCTCCTAGAACAGAACAGGAAGACAAACCCTGCTTTAAGTTGCTTCTTGCCAGATACTTTGCGACAGCAATGAGAAAACTAATAGAGAGAAACATAACTACCAACTCTACCAAAATGCAAACGATTCTAAGAATGAATAATTATAAAGTAATAAATTTGATAATCTACATGAAATAGACAAATTCAGAAAAAATCACAAAACTCACCAAGACTAAGTCAAGAGAACATAAACCATGAGAGCATAGATGATCCAAATAGGCTAATAACAAGTAATCAGGTTGAATCAGTAATTTATACATCTATCAGCAGAGAAAGGCCCTGGACTCGAAGCCTTCCCAGATGAAGTCTACCAAACATTTGAAGAGCTAACTCCAAGTTTTCTCAAACTCTCCCCAAAAACCAAATGGGAAGGACTAAATTCTTAACTCACTCAAAGGTATGAGAAAAGTTATACTGTTTCTGATAATTAACATCTCAATACTAGCAAACTAAATTCAACAGCATAGTCAATAGGATTATACACCATGAATATTAAGTAAGGTTTATTCTTGGTATGCAAAGAAGAGTTCCCTTACAAAAGCTGATCAGTGTAATATACAATATTAATGAATGAAGAGGAGAAACACAGATCACCCCAGCTAATGCAGAAAAGCTGAAGCCGAATGCATGGTTTCCAAGTAAAAGCAGATTAATGAGAAGCCACATGGGGCCTCCACTTGACTCATGCACTGGGGCTGCCATTTTGAAATTCTTAGTAATATGTGATCCAGAAGTCTTGCTTCTGGTTCTACCTCGTCTTCTACACAAACACTGTAGCTAACACTCCTCTCAGGGCTGAACCTGCTTCAGCATCCCTACTGAGCTCAGGAGTCAGTAACCACACCTCAACACAAATGCAGTAGAGGGTCTCAGAGAAAAGACACTACTAGGCTATGTGGTCAGATAGGCACCCTGTTATTGAAAGTCTATAGAGTATATTCTCGTGACCACTATATTACACCTTTTGGGCCACAAAACATCTACTTCTCACAGGGCCAGAGAATAATAACACCTCCATAGCCCTTGTAGCCTACTCCTTCCTGGGATGCCACTCAAAAAGGAAGCTGAATTATAGTCCTTTATGATCACATTTTGTCCTTGGGCCATAATGAGTACCCACCTTCTCCTCTATTTACTTTGCTCTCAAATATCAGCATAGGAGGTGCTGGTGGCCTACCTAGTGTTATAACGCAAACCATCATTCTGGGTAGGTCTCCAGTACTGTCATGGATCCTTCGTAAGAGCCACTGGTGGTGGTGGTGGTGATAAGGCCAATCTACATCACAACGCCTGGGTTCCAGACCCTTGTATCCTTGCTTCTGGAAACCCATCACCAACGTACTAAGTACAGTGTGTCCCGGAAAATGGCAGTAATCTTCCAGCTCTCCTCCGAGCTAGTGTTTCAGCTGTGACTGTGCACATTAGCTCCAGTTATCTCTGGAAGGTGGTGTAATTTGTGACAACTAGAAGTTCCCATGGTCCACACCTCCTTCATTTGAAGTTGAAGCCCTAATGTGCCCTAATGTGCTGCTCTGCTACATAAATGGTGCTCTGCACCATTCCCTAAGCTAATGAATAAAAGGGCCACATAAGGCTCTCTAGAAAGAAAAAAAAAAAGGCAATATGTATTTGCTATCAGTATCAATGCTAGCTCAGATCCTCTATCCAATAGTCCTGAAAATGTCTAATTATCCCCTTTTCCCCAGTATAGTGTTATGAAAACCAATGGCACAGATCCCTTTGACGAAGGCCTGGGAAGTCATCGTGGGTCTACTGCCCATGTGGCAGTGAACTTCCTTCATCCACCTCTTCAGTTGGTGGGCTCCAGATCTTAAAGCTGAATCATTTGAGAGTTGAGCAAAGCATCGTGACTTCTGGCTGATGTGGATTTTCTCACATTGTCTTTCATTATCATGCATCTCTCTCCCAGACATCAATATATAGATATAGATAGATCAAGGATCATCAACTAATAGCCCACGAGCCAAAGCCTGCCTCCCACCTATTTTTATCAGCAAAATCATATTAAAACGTAGCCATGCCCACTTAATATATTCTGTGTTTATTTTTATGCTACAACAGCTGATTTTAGCAGCTATACTGGGGGCCTATGACCCCACAACGCCTAAAGAATTTACAATCTAACTCCTTACCTAATAATGTGATAACTCTTACTGTTGATGATGAATGTTAGTGAATGTTTGTGAATGTTTCTTTTTTTCCCCCTGATTCAAAGAAGACACTGCACGCCACCGATCATTTTCCTGCCCCTCAGCAAATGAATCCTGCTGACTGCCCATCTGATGTCCATGGATGTTCACAAACTCCAGTTCTACAATCAACCATGGTCTACAGACCTCCTTGGTACTGTGGGAACCCTCCTAATCAGCTCACTTCAGTGGCTTGGTGAGTGGTAGCCCGTGTGCTTAGGATATACCTCTGTCAAGTCTTGGCAACAGAAGACAAAGCATTAGGGGAAAAAAGCATTCAGATGTAATCCCCCAACGCCTCCTCTTAATCACCTTCCCATCACCTTTCATACCCTTAGGATAGAGAAATAAACATGAAATCCTCCCTCAGAAAGGTGGATTTGAGACTTGCTCTCCCAGCTCCACATGTGGTCACCTGATATAATTTCTCTTTCGCAGAACTGGTTGTTTTGGATGACACGCATACCACACAGTGGGCAAAATGAGCCAGGCTGAGTCACATTATGATCCCAAAAGAAGTCTCCAGAGCCAGTCTCTTCCACAGCTTGTCTGGTTGTTGCATATCTACAGGGGGTGTTGTCCAGGGTTAAAGCAGCCTTGCTGCTGAGTTCTCTGTGGAAGAGAAGCTCACACCCTCTCCACCCTTGTTCTTCCTTAGTGCCAGACTGAATCTATAAAATTAGCAGATGGAATTTATATTTATATATTTTCTCCCCTGCTCCTAAGGCTCCCACTTAAGAAAATTCTGCTGTGGTGCAGTAGTGTTGGGCTTTTCCCAGAATCAGTTCCTAGCCCCACTGCTTCCACATGTGTGCTTCAACTTTTGCACCCCACTTCTATTTCTATGCCTTCCTGTTGTTGTTAGAAGGTAATAAGAGCCAAGCAACCCTGGCTTGGGGCAGATCTACAGATCGGCTGGAAGTAGATCTAAGAAATCTAAATCTGCCCAGAGATACAAATATGAAATTAGATAAAGGCAGTAAAACGCCATACAAATAATAAAGACTGCAGGACTGAATCAAGATCCTGGTCACTGGTATATTTTTCTATGAATTCTTGAATTTAAGAGTGTAGAGATACACAATCCCCTAGGCAGCCCCTTTATTATTAAACAATACAAGTACAATTCTTTGAAAACTGTAACATGCTTGCCTTAGTTAGGGTTTTACTGCTATGAACAGACACCATGACCAAGGCAACTCTTATAAAAACAACATTTAGTTGGAGCTGGCTTACAGATTCAGAGGTTCAGTCCATTATCATCAAGGCAGGAACATAGCAGCATCCAGGCAGGCATGGTGCAGGAGAAGCTGAGAGTTCTACATCTTCATCTGAAGGCTGCTAGCCGAATACATCCAGGCAACTAGGGTGAGGGTCTTAAGACCACACCCACAGTGACACAGCTACTCCAACAAGACCACATCTCGTAATAGTGCCACTCTCTGGCCATCACAATGCTAAAGCTACCAAAGACAATGAAAAAGTGTTTGTGGGTTGTGGCTATATCGAATAGATAATTGATAATGTTATCTTATAAATGGAACAGGATATGAAATATTATATGTTATTTTTAAAATGTGGAAATGCAGAAAACAGGAAACAGCCCAGTATCTAACTCCTAGAAGAAGCCTGGTACCAGGTTTCACAGAAGCTAGGCAGAATTCCAAGCATCTTGAGACACTGTGTTACTTTGTTCACTTCAAAAGAAATACAAATTCATGGATTGCAAAACAGTCCCCACTTAACACTCAGCTTCTATGTCTCCACTCTTTTCCAGTTAATAAAGGGAATCCTCTAAGCCGGTGGTTCTCAACCTTCCTAATGCTGTGACCCTTTATTCTAGTTCCTCATGTTGTGGTGACCCCCAACCATAACATTATTTTGCTTGATACTTCACAACTGTAATTTTGCTGCTGTTATGAATTGTAATGTAACTATCTGTGTTTTCCAGTGGTCTTAGGTAATGCCTGTGAAAGGGTCATTTGACCCCCAAAGGAGTTGTCCCCCACAAGTTGAGTCACTCTGGGTTCCATGTAGACAGAACTTCTTCTGCCAGGCCAGTACTTTACTGATGAGCCCACAGTTTGCTTGCCCTTGAGCCAAGTGCTCACCCCAGGCCCAATCAACCCAGGCAGATGAAAAGATACAGGCTTTCCAGATCTTTCTCCACAGCGGGCACTCAGTGCTTTTCTTAGGAAAGGATTCTAAGCATAATCAATGACTGTGATGAAACAGATAGATGGTAGCTAACTGAATTGATTATAGAAAGATAAATGGATAGATGTATGATAATAAATCAATTGGTCATGATTTCAAGAGGGGAAAAATTAAGCCCTCAAGTCCAACATCAAACCAGAAAACTCAAAAATTTAGAGAAAAATGTAGCTTTAAATTATGTTACGGATACTTTAAATATCTCACTGTTTAAACAAAATCTCATGTTAAGAAACTGCATTTGAGGTGGCTTCATTCATAATGTCACTTGCCATGCAAGCTTAATGTCCTGAATTCAATTCCCAGATCTCACATAAAGATGAAAGGAAAGAGATAAGTTTACAAAGTTTCCTCTGACCTCCACATGTGCTCCCTGACACATGCACCATCCACACCATCGAGTTTGCAGCCATCATAGAGTTCATAAGACTGCATCAAAACAAACAAACAATAGCCAAGTAGTATTCCATTGTGTGAATGTACCACATTTTCTGTATCTACTCTTCTATTGAAAAACATCTGGGTTCTTTCCAGCTCCTGGCTGTTATAAATAAGGCTTCTGTGAACAGAGTGGAGCACATGTCCTTATTATTTGTTGGAACATTTGGGTATATGCCCAGTAGTGATATAGCTGGGTCTTGAGATAGAAATAATTCCAGTTTTCTGAGAAACCGCCAGACTGATTTCCAGAGTGGTTGTAGCAGCGTCTAATTCCTCCAGCAATGGAAGAGTGTTCCTCTTTCTCCACATCCTTGCCAGCATGTGCAGTCACTTGAGTTTTTTATTTTAGCCTTTCTGATAGGTGTGAGGAATCTGGGGGGGAGGGGGGTATTGATTTGCATTTCCCTGATAACTAAAGATGTTGAATATTTCTTAAGGTGTGTCTTGCCCATTTGAGATTCCTCAGTTGAGAATTCTTTGTTTAGCTCTATAACCCATTTTTAATTGGGTTATTTGATTTTCTAAATTCTAACTTCTTGAGTTCTTTGTATATTTTTGGATATTAGTCCTCTATCAGATGTGCTGTTTTGTCCTATTGACAGTGTCCTTTGCCTTCAGTTTCATGAGGTCCCATTTGTCAATTGTTGATCTTAGAGCATGAGCCATTGATGTTCTGTTCAGGAAATTTTCCCCTGTGCTGATGTGTTCGAAGCTCCTTCTCACTTTTTCTTCATCATATCTGGTTTTATGTGGAGGTCCTTGATCCACTTGTACTTGAGCTTTGTACAAGAAGGTAAAAATGGACTAATTTGCATTCTTCTACAATCAAATGGGTGGGTGGGGAGCACCCTCTTAGAGGCAAGGAGGAAGGGTATGGGATGGGAGGTTTGCAGAGTGAGATGTAAATAAATAAAACAATTAATAGTAATATAAAAAACTTTCAAAAAGGCTTAACCTAATGTCATCAAAGCAAGTGAAGTTATTACAGTCTGTTCTAGGGACGTGGAATACTGCAAACTACCAGAAGATGGCAGCATTGCTCCATGTGTGGTCTAGTCAGTTGTTAAAAATGTTTCACCTGGGCTTAGTATGTAATTGCCCAGATCATCTTCAAGCTGATCCTTGAGAGATCTGAGAAGACCTCTGTTGATGAAAAGATATAATGCTAAACAGTACATATGACAGGTATTTTTTTACATTTTAATCCATTTGTTGTCTTTGAATTTATTTGATACCCAAGATCTTGGAACCTAGTTGGCTTAATTATATATGTAATTAGGCATGAAAAGAGTATCATTGGTTATCCAGGGATTAGAAGCCTCCTACCTATCTCCAAGTTTGAAGAACTATATTGTAATACTCTTTTCTTTATATGTATGGAATCCATTTTATTATAGACATGGATGGATAGACAGACAGGCAGGCAGGCAGGCAGGCAGACAGGCAGACAGACAGACAGACAGATGTTAGAGTCAATTATATATACTCAAATATACACCAAAATCCAACTGTGATGGTGAGTTTTACATGGTAGCCTGATTAGGTCATGGTACCCAGTTATTTGGTCAAATATTAGTCTAGACTGTGCTCTGAAGATGTTTTTAAATGAGACTAAAATGTGTAAGTACACTTTTAAAGATATATTAACTATAACCAGAGTAGGCCTATAGATATTTCCTTGGGAACACAACATAATAGAGACTTATCACTCATGCTCCTGGCTTGCTGGTCTGGAATACAGGGGACCCAGTGTGGCTGACCTTGGTTCCTCATCTCCGTCCAGAGCTACAGATCTTCATAGACCTGTTTGTCCATAGCACTGGCCAGAGCCTAGATGTCCTTTCCATGCTTTACTCCCTTCTGTATTAGAGAACCAGTCTGAGTGACCAGAGGTGTAGTTTAGTGGTGAATCTGGCTAACATGTATGACTTCAGCATGCACACATACACAGACACACACATCCATTTGTGACCTGCTGGCATGGGTTCCACCCTGCCACTCAGCCAGTTCTCCTGACCCTTCGGGAAGGTTGGTGTTTGCTTCCCTTAGCAGAGGAGCCCATCTTTGCCATGCCCCCTGGGTGGCAAGAACTGCACAGCCCACATCAGTGTTGGTGCTGAATCCATGCAAAATGTATCACAGAGTCTCAGCAATCACAAGAAATTTCCCAGCCCTATTCAGATGTCACCCAGTGGATTCCCTCGATAGCAGAGCATACCTTTTTCAAGAAGCAGATCGCCCTCCAGAATGCAGAGTGAGGTGAAGGGCTTAGCCACCAAGGGGATTTCTCTTGAGAAAGGTCCGGAAGAAGAGGGTCTTCTACCCATCTTTGAACTAGGACTCTTTCAGCAGCTATCAAATACCAATGGCTCTTCAGCTAGTGGTGGGATTAGCATACCTACCTTCTGCCCTCTGTGCAGAGATTTTTCTTCCAGGCTGGAGCATGTGCAATTCTTGTGCATGCTATCATGATTACTGTGAGGACAACGCCTTGTTGTGCCTGGAAAGCACTTTTTGATGCTATTAACTCCTCCAGTTCTTACAACCTTTTTTGTCCTTTCTTCCACAAAGGTCCCAGAGCACTTGGGGAGGGGGTATGTGATATATGTGCCCCCATTGATGCCTAACTATGCCACAGTCTCTTGTTCTCCGCACATTGATGTTTTTGGTGGCATGGGGGGGGGGCGGTGGCGCATCTATCTGTTAATTGTCATCTACTGCTAGAAACTCCTCTGATGAAGCTCGAGAGATGCTCTCATCCATGTAAATGATTAGGAGTCATTCAATACTATGTTGATTTAGCAGGATAATAATTTCAGATTCTCCCAAGGCCTATGACCTACCTGTCTAACCACGAGCATCTTTAACAGTGCTAGACATTGGTCACCCCACATAAGGGGACCTGAGATCCAGTCACAGAGTGGTTGGTCATGCTACTATGACACCAGTGGGCAGATCTGTCAGGCAAGTCACCATTGAGGCTCGAGGTTTCACAGCAGAGTGATGCTCCTCCAGCATCCTGCATGGCACCATTCAAAACCATGGATGGTAGCCAAAGGGATCAAAGTTCCTGGTGAGTGCTAGCATGATTTCTCCATGTTCTGTGATCAAGTGTGTGATGTCTTCACAATAAGGTCTTACCATGAAGTTATGGAGGGGAGTCAAGAATATAGACAATAGCCTGGAATGCTTGGGTGTGGGAGTCTATGTGGCCCAATTGGCCAACAACTCAAAAAGCAGCGGTGGAAACCTCATCTTCTTAAACTGTGAGTTGTGAACCTGTATGATGAAGTCATATAACTAAATGTAGGGACCATGAAACATTTGGCAACAGTAAAATATCTTTGAATGTGCAATAATCGAAAATTAATTAAAAATCCAGCAGATGGGCTGGTGAGATGGCTCAGTGGGTAAGAGCACCCGACTGCTCTTCCGAAGGTCCAGAGTTCAAATCCCAGCAACCACATGGTGGCTCACAACCATCCGCAACGAGATCTGGCGCCCTCTTCTGGAATGTCTGAAGACAGCTACAGTGTACTTACATATAATAAATAAATAAATCTTTAAAAAAAAAAAAAAAAAAAAAGAAAAGAAAAAAAAATCCAGCAGATAAGGAACCCAAAGTGTTTCTGCAGAGTTTACCAACACTGTGATCCTTCATAGCAGCCTTGGTACTCAACACCCAACAGATAGTCTGCGCTACACAAACTGTCACAGCACAGAGGTAACGCTGCCTGAGATGCTTCGGCTGAGACTCGAGATCACTATATGTTGTAAGCTGCAGAGATTTTACTGTGCACACTAAAGCTTTTCCTTCCTACAGAAACGTAATAGCTCAATTATAGAAAATGATGGCTTGTAATATTTCCCTACCAACTTTCTTCAGTACATACCAAGTTAGTTTGTCATTGGGTTGTTGCATTAAAATGTTTTGTTTTTCCAAACTGCTGTTTGGTGACATGAGGTTTTGAGGTTTGTTTTTTTAAAAAGATTTATTTATTTATGAGTACACTGTAGCTGTACAGATGGTGTGAGCCATCGTGTGGTTGCTGGAAATTGAATTTTTAGGACCTCTGCTTGCTCCAGTCGGCCCTGCTCACTCAGGTCAACCCTGCTCACTCAAGCCCAAAGATTTATTTATTATTACACATAAGTACACTGTAGCTGACTTCAGACACACCAGAAGAGGGTGTCAGATCTCATTACAGGTGATTGCTGGGATTTGAACTCAAGACCTTCGGAAGAGCAGTCAGTGCTCTTATCCACTGAGCCATCTTGCCAGCCAGTTGTTGTTGTTGTTTGTTTTAACTGAATGAATTTTGACTTAGAGTTTCTGCCTTGCCTACCAGATGGAATCTGGCCACACACACGCAGGAAGAGCAAGAATAAACTAACAGAAATGCTACCCACCCATCCACCTGATCTGAATAACAGAAGACACATGAACTCTCTTCAAAGAAAATGTAGAAGCTGAACAACTTTTAATATATGGACAATTATGTTTGGAGGCTCAATTTTAAAACTCATGGCTTTGGAATAAAGTATATATGCTATGGTAAAATATATGATGTGTATTAAGTATATAATGAATTTGATGAGAGCTATAGAGCCAACACTGACAGATATATAGAGAGAAAGTTCCAAGTTCTGCCTTCTCCAAAGACAATCACCCTTGAATGCAACCTACAATACTCTACTGCTGGGACTCTCCTATTTAAAGGCAGCATTTACACAGGCAGTTACGGTTTAAAGTACTTCCTACCAAACCACTAAAGTGATGGCTTTCAGGTTTCTTGACGGGTCTCGGGTTGTATGTAGCCCAGGCTATCCTCAAACATTCAACTCTCCAGCCATTACCCATGGCTGTGCTCATGCCCAGCTCATAGTTATATTTACTCTCAAAGAAAAGCTAACTTCATGGAGTTGGATACTCCAACCAGCCTTGGATGGCACTTCCATCATCTGTCTGGATGGGATTTCATGAGTGGACTGGTAGTTTTTTTTTAAAAAACTATTATTTGTTTTTATGTGTATGCCCATGTCCTTGAGTTCATGTATGTGAACCACAGGCATGCAAGAGGCCACAGACCTCAGAAGAGGTATCAGATCCTCAGGAACTGGAGTTATAGGTGATTGTGAGCTACCTGCGGGTGCTGGGAACCAAACCTGGGTCCTCTCACGGGCAGTTGGGAACTCTTCTACAAAGAGGGCATTAAGAGCAACAAAACAGGAGAGGTAGTAAAACAACTGTCTGAAGTAATGTACAGAGAGAATATGCACTGCTATGCTCAGAATGGTGTCTGATAAACAATACTGGGTGATTCTGACGTTTTTATTAAGTTCATAAAAGTAGTTTTCATTTATAGGATCAAAAGCAAACAAAGGTGTTTCAGCATACAATTGATACTGGTGAACTGAATCCACACCACAATTCACTGTGGACACATCTCCAATCAATGTCTGCACATTTGCCTGACACTCATGACAAATCAGCTGAAAATGAGCACCCTACGTGTCAGCACCATACATATCTGATATTATTTCAAAAACAATTTTCTTTTGGCCAATTTCTATTTGTTGAAAAATACAGCAAGTGTTTGGTCATTGTGCTTCCACATTACTGAAATACAGATAAAACTTTAGGGCTTCATCACCTATGGTGTTTCTGCTTAACCTCTGACCTTAGAGTGGTGGGTAATGATGTATACTTCTTTTTGTAGATTTATTTCTCTATTGTGTGGGTGAGTGCTTCATCTACGTGTGAGTAGGTGCACCATCTATGTGGCTGATGCTACAGAAGCCAGATGAGGGGACTGGATCCCCTGGAACTGGAGGTACAGATAGCTGTGAGCTGCCAAGTGGGAGGTAGGAATAGAATCCTGGTCCTCTGCAAAGGCAGTAAGTGCTCTTAACTGCTGAACAAGCTCTCCAGCCCATCTTTCTGATCTGTTAAAAAGTCTTTAAAACTTAATATAATTCTCAAAACATACTGCCACATTGCCATCCATTCATTAAACATGATTATTTTAATACAGCTCAAAAAGTCCAATTAGCCGGGCGTGGTGGCACATGCCTTTGATCCCAGCACTCGGGAGGCAGAGGCAGGCGGATTTCTGAGTTCAAGGCCAGCCTGGTCTACAGAGTGAGTTCCAGGACAGCCAGGGCTACACAGAGAAACCCTGTTTCGAAAAACCAAAAAAAAAAAAAAAAAAAAAAAAAAAATCCAATGAATTAACTAGGACTCTTAATTTCCTGCCAGCTAAGGTTCAATTTTAAATCTGATTCTATCAAAAGCAGTAGTGAATAATTTCTTTCTTAAGATTAATTCCACAAATTCCTGGGTAACTTTGAAATGATCGCATTGCTTATGAGTGTAAGCCACTGGACAGTCTATCCCACCAGTTCCTTACGTCAGAATCTGGAGCACTCCAAATCTTCTATGGCCCCACAACAGAACTGATAATGTCTGCACTTTCTTAAGTTCCCAGGTGAAAAGGACATGCAGTTTAGTGTGGGAAACCCTGCCAGTGGCAGCCAGACCCAGAAGTGTCTCATCCTTTAAGGTATACCAGAATCTCTGGCAGAAACTTTAAGCAAATCAAAGAATAGATTCACTTTAAGACTGAGGAAGTTATCCAGAAGTGTGCAGGAACAGCACTTGAAACAATCAACACCATTGGTCTAAAGTCAGCATGAAAACAATCTCCAGCCTTCGTCAGATATCAGGCATTTTATTGTAACAAGTACATGACATTGTCCTGCAGGTCCTAGTGACTTGTGCTCTGGGAGTGACAGCAAGTGACTAAGGGTAACAGCCTTTCAAATAGACTCATTATATTCTTGAACAGAAGTCAAGATCAATATCTGTGGGATCACAATTCATTCATTAGGAAGGAGAGGGCTCCTTCAAAGAAAGTTATGCCTTTAAGCTACAGGCTCTGAGCACTGGTCCTCTTTATCGATCTCTCTATCGCCCAGTATGTGATCAGAGGTAGTAATCCCAACTTACTACAAGGGTAATATGGGTTATAAAAGATGTGCATTCTAATCAGACACCTTTGTAGCTTGTGCTGCTCACACACAATAGGGACTAGAAACAAGCTTCCTATTAAACACTAAGACGAGAAAGTATACTACTGCACTTTGGATTTCCAACAATGATACTTCATCTTGCCCTACAGAGTAAGCACCTACCTACAACAACAGGGAAAAAAGTCCTAGAAAACAGTAAAGGCATCATGCCCTCTCTTCTGTACACTATTTACATATGATGTGAGCAGCAGCAGATTTTGTTCTACTTAAAAACCAGAACAAGGCATGGCGATGCACAGCTTTAATCCCAGCACTTGGGAATAAGAGACAGGTGGATTGTTAAGTTTGAGGCCAACCTGGTCTCCACAGGTTGTTGAGGACAGCCAGGGCTTTATAGAGAGCCTGTCTCTAGAAAGAAAGGGGGAGTGGGGAGGGAGGGAGTACAGAAACATTGTTACATTGTGATAATGTAGCATGCAGAGAGAGAGAGAGAGAAACACACCTTTGAGTATCTGGCAGGTCCATCATTGCTGCACAGCTTTAGGAATGGATAGAATCCTGCCCTGAACTCAAAATCTACATCAGCAGCAACAGTGAAAAACTGAGGAGAATGGCTAGAAAAATCTGTCTGCCATCAACTCCCAGCCTACATCTAAGGTCCTGGTGTTTCCACTGTGCACACACTGCCTGTGTTCTTCATAAAAGCTTGGCAGCTCTCTTTCTGGGAGATTCGTGATCAGACAATTGGTATTTCTCTTTAAACAATAAAAAGCAATTGCCAAAAATCAGTGTGGTCATAGAGGAAAGGCCTGCCTTCAGGAAAGGAAAAACTGAAACTAAAATCAATTCTCAAGAAGCGTAGACTTTCTGCTCATTTTGAACCAGTACCCAGACTCTGGAACAACCAAAGGGTTTTTCATTTTCCAAACGATTTAAGATCAAATAATAATTGTAAAGTTAAGCAAGAGTTGAAAACATATCAACAAAGCTTCTTGAGTGAGTCTTGGAAACACAGCAACCATGGAAACACTTCAGGACATGCCACGGCATAAGGCACCGTCCACGCCTCGCTCTCTGTGTACAGCACTAGGGATCCAGGAAGCATGATGGGCCAGGAACCCGAAGGCAGGCTCCTCATGTCCTCTTGGCTGGCTTGGCTGTCAGCTGCTTTTCTCTTTCAAATTCCTTCTCGCGTTGCTGCTCCCTCTCCAGCTCTTCTCTCTGCCTCTTCTGCTGCAGCTTCAGTGCTCTTTTCTGTGGAGAGGGGCAGGGGTACATTTATGGCATAACTTAAAAAATGTTTGACTTGAGTTATCCAACACAAATTCATAAATTACACATTGAATTTTTAAATTTATTTGGAGTAATTTAAGGTTCCCTTAATTTAAAACAAAAGAAAAACACAAATCTTACTCCAAGGTCACATTTAGTGTGACCTGCAAGTCACATGCAGAGAGAAGCCCACTAGCCCAGTGACTGGGGAAGGAGCCAGGGGACTTTATTTTCAGAGGGGAACAGTGTGGCATGAGTTCATCTTACAGTATATGAAGTATAAGAAGTCTACACAAACCCTGAAGACAGACAAGCTTGTGGCTGGAGAGGATGAGGAGGACCCACTCACTTTCAACTTGGACGTTTTCTCGTGGAGCAGCAGCATCTCCTTCCTTATATTCACCAGCTTGGCGTGATAGTGCTTCGCCTCCGTGAACTTAACAATCACAGCAGACAGGATGAAATGGCGAGAATGCGAGTAAGTCAGCACCTAACTAGAGGTCATCCTTCTGAGCTGCAAGTTCAGAGCCTCAATTATGGCCATATTTTAAATTCTACAATGCAGATCTCATTCAACCATTAGCAGAATTTTGAAAACATCTGATTCAATTCAGTAGACAAAAAATAATTCCACCACTCAGGAGGCAGAGACAGGTAGATTTGTGTGAGTCTAAAGCCAGCTGTATATCAAGTTCCAGGCCAGCCAGGGCTAGACACACATACACACATACACACATACACACATACACACACACACACACACACACACACAGAAAGAGAAAGAGAGAGAGAGAGAGAGAGAGAGAGAGACTGTCACTGACTCTCTTTCTCTCAAAAAAGGTTTATTAAACATAAAACAGACATTTATATTAAATAGGTTATAAACAACATTTTACTTCAAAAATATGTCACATAATCTAAAAATTATAAAAGTCACTACTGCCTTTTTGAGAGAACATGCCAGTACATAGGACAGTGGGTGAGTGCTGTCTTCCTGTCAGGGAAACCCAGCCAGTGCCCAGACTCTGAGAGCACAAACTCAGCCACGTATCTTGAGGTCAGAATGACAAGAGTGCCACTAAAGGACAGGCACTGCTTCCCCAGAGTACACATTCTGCGTCTCAGCCAGAAGCCAAAAGGGAAGTCTCCTGTTGGGAGAAGCTGAAGGGTGATAGAGGCCTAGACAGGTGGGAGACAGAATGGAAAGGGAACCTGACTGAGAGGCCGGCCTGCAGAGAGCAGCTACCTCTCACAGAGCTGCAAGTCAAGTCAGTTCACAGACACTTTATGTGCATCATTCAGGGCCTTTCTGTTTCCATTCCTACATGAAAATTAAAGCCACTCTTGGGCAAAGGGAAGAAATATGTGAACAACTCAGTTCTGCCCTTCCAGGCTGATGCAACAGAATTCTGCTCATTTATTGAACTTTCAGTTGTGACTTCACATGGTGAAGTCAGGGGAAAGGACAAGGGAGTCCGTGTGGCCATGCTCACTCCTCTGCTGAGAAGGCTGCACTCTACAGCAGGAAGGAAGACAATCAGAACCTACCTCTGTCTCTCTCGTAAGAGATCTACTTCTGAGGTGTACAAGTCATGCAGGCAAGCAGTTGCTAATGTCCAGGGAGGGAAAGGAGCAACATGGCCTTGCTTATGCTAAGTCTGTTTTCTTAAAGACTATCTGTTCTTCTTTTACCAGCTTCTAGTAATTCAACTTCTAACTAACTACTCATCCTCAGGGTGCCCATCTCATCACAGCACCAGGAACACTGATAATTAAATACTAACTAAGAGACCGCATAATTGGTCCTTCAAAAGGGCCTGCACTTTCCTTGGTGGTAGAAACAGTGCCTCAATATCCCTCACTTTCCATTTTCCTCTTATCATTTCAGGAGACCTTCTCCACAATACAAACAAACTGATTTTCCTAATACATGTTCAGCATATGAAAGACAGCAACCACCGGGAATTCTAACAAAGCAATCGGGATTTGTTAAACAGACAAACTCTACACATAAAAGTTAGAGGATAAGATCATCAAAATGCAAAAATACAAAGCTTTTCTAATGGGGTGGTGGTGGCACACGCCTTTAATCCCAGCACTCGGGAGGCAGAGGCAGGTGGATTTCTGAGTTAGAGGCCAGCCTGGTCTACAAAGTGAGTTCCAGGCCAGCCAGGGCTATACAGAGAAACCCTGTCTCGAAAAACAAAACAAAAACAAACAAACAAACAAACAAAAACAAAGCTTTTCCAAAATCAGAGCTCATTAGTTAGATAAGCAAAATCATACTTACCAAGGCATTGATGTCCAACATGGAGTGGCACTCTTTAAATTTTGAAATCTCTTGTTCCAGTGTATCTAGTAACACAACTTGGTTCTGTCTGAAACAAAAGCACACAGCCAAACCGAATTTTACATTTTCTCAGTATTGGTTCTCTTTACAGAATCACATTCATTCTGGCTACAGGGCAAAGCTGGAAATCCAGCTGGCAATACAGAATAATCTTTCCAATATCATATTTCAAAAATATATTCTGACAACTAAGTATATACTTTACTCTTGACATAATTTCAGACTTTAATAACTAAAATAATCAGATTATTGCAGGGTATTTTACTGTTTTAGCAACATTCTGCATTTTCACACCAAAAGTTCTTTTATAGTATTTTGCTCATGAAACTCAATTTTCTATGCATCCCCAAAAGTAAACTAGAAGCCAAGAATGTCCTGATGTAGACTTAGGGAAGATGCACTACTGAGGGACAGTGCTTCCTCAAGGACCAATGAGCAGCTCAGTAAGTCGGCACAGGACTGGAAGCACGTGTGGCCTTTCCCTCACACTGTGCGGTCTCAGGCACTCAGGGTGCTTCTCTTGACCTAAATGTTATTTATGCAGGCAGAAGGTCAGAGCTGACTTTAACCTTTAGATTCAAATCCTATGGAAGGAGAGAAGCTAACTTCCTCCCCGTTCCTCCCAGAGCAATATGATCACAGGGCCAAGTGACACGGGAGAATCCCCTAAATGAACATTTTAAAGGAAAATATGACGTGATTTGTTGCAAAATAGAGAGCTGTGATGAAAAATGAATTAGCAATAAGAACGAAGGCCAATCACACGTCCATCATCAGGCCTGGGTCTGCAGACCAACAGGTCCCTCACTCGTCTGTCCCTTCGTGTCAGACTGGGGATCACAGAAGAGGAAGTACATCTCGGAGAACAAAATACCCAGCAACTTGCCAAATACAAGACAGCAAAACCCAGGGGGTCACAATTGGAAAACAGAGGCAGAGGCGGGATGGAGAAGGGACATAGGGAGTAAACATGAAAACAACAGCTTCAGAATCAGTAAACTGAAAACCCCCCAGCCAGATCAAACAAGAAAAAAGGGAACAAATGACAAGAATTGTTCATCTAGAGTCAGTCATCACTGCTGATATGACTGTATTATAAGGACATAAACCTCCAACTACTCAGAACGCTTGAGGGAACAGACCAGTTCACCAAACACACAAGGGATCCAAACTCATACAAGGACCACTCGCTCTCACAGTCGACTACAGAGAAACTAGACGCTCCAGGAGTATTACTGCACTTTTGACATTTAGGCTACAGGTGACTCCATGATTCCCATTTACAGGACCCAGACATGTTCAATGACTCAATGTTCCAGGAGACAACACTTTCATATTCCATGAGATTACCAGGTGACATCTGACTACACAGAAGGAAGTGACAAGCTGCTGGCTTTCTGTTGGCTTACGTGAGTTCCTGGAGCGCTCGCTTGGACCTCTGCAGATCTGGTAAGTAGTGGGACAGCAAGCCTCCCACCAAGTGCTCTACAGCTCTATCCTCCACAGGGAAGTCCTCTATCAGTCCTTCATCTGGAGACATGTCGCTTAAGCCTGTGCTCAAGAGAAACACGAAGTTAGGAAGCGCTGTGCTGCTGCAAGGTAAGAAGGCTGAGGGAGGAGGGAAGAAGTCCACGCAAGCTAAGAGCCCAAACTCTCTCCTAACTATACAGTCGCTTCTTTAAATGTGTACCTTCTAAGCTTTCGCTAAAACATGGGGAAAAAAAGAAAAAGAAAAAGAACAAAAAGTGTTTCTGTGTTGTTTTAAGTATTTCTTATTTTGAGGTGAGGTTTCCCAGTATAGCCCATACTGGCCTAGAACTCTCAATGCCCCTGCCTCAGTCTCCTGAGGCATGTATTACCACATCTGGGGAAAAGGTATTTTCAAGCTGTAAGTATATAACAAAGTCTAGGAAAATGTACATTAGTGTATTCAAATTTTACATGTTCATGCATTTTATTAAATGAGTCAGGCTGAAGGATGAGTTTACAGCTACTGAATTAAGGAATTCTTAATACATCAGTGCTTTTAAAAATAGGCATAAATAACATAGACAGAGGCTGGTGAAGCAACTCAGTGGGTAAACGTCCTTCATATGTAAGCCTGGCCTTCTGCCATCCATCCCTGAACCCACTGGACAGAAGAGACTCCTGAAAACTGTTCTCTGAGTTTCACAGGAATACAGTGATGTGTTCTCTTTATCACCCCCCCCCCCACACACACACACACACACAAATAAAATAAAACCTTACAGGGAGGACTGGAGAGATGGCTTAACCATTAAAAGCTAGGCTCAAAACCAAGAAAATAAAAATTGTTAAAGAAATTATTTAAACAAAGATGCAACGCCTAAAACACACTGTTTTAAACTAATAAAAAAAAAGGCTTTTTGCTTAATATATTTACATGTAAAGGGGGTTGTTTTGTCATTTATTAATTAAGATACAGTACTTTCTGTGAACCAGGACTAAAGCTAGGAAGGTCAGCTGGGAGGTGGGGCCGCAGGCCTAGGCCCATTAACACAAGTTCAGTGATGTGCTGACACAATTCAAAGTGGGAGCAAACATTCCATACCCTAATCTGCTATAGGGAATAGTGTGCTGATTGTGCCATGGCCAGTCTCGACCTGCTGCCAGGAATGACACTGCATCCTTTTCCAGGCACCCCAACATCTAAGATAAACACCCACCGATTACTGTTCCCAGAAAAATAATACACAACGGTTTCTAAGTGGGGTCAGTGAATGGTTACAGGTTTTTACAATCACTAGTTCTGAATGAGCTAAAGGTAAAGTATTCACTAAAACTGTACCCAGAAAGCATTCCATAGTTAATGTTAACTTCGAAACACCTGTTGTCAATTATAGTCTAGTAAGAATCAGGAAACATCAAATTAAGACTGGACTGGAGAGAAAGCTCAGTGGTTAGACACACTGGATGCTCTTACCTCTGTAACAATTTTAACTTTAACCCTGTAAACACAAACAAATTGGAATTCTCAAAGTTGCAAGACAGAATTCAAATGGGAAAGGGCTAAATAGAAACTGAAACTCTCCACAAGCGAAAAATGAAATAGGATCCAGGAAGACCTGGGAACTACTAATGTGCCTTTGGATGCGGAACGAAAAGCTTACATTTGACAAATAATTCCACTGCTTAAGTTTTGTATACAATAATAGTACAACAAACACCAACTTCAAACATGGACAATATATAATAGATGAACAGAAAGAAATACCAGACTAAAGCTATAACAACTTAAAATGTAAAAACAACAAATTTGCCTACCCCCCCCCCACACACACACACTAACTCACAGGCCTCCCTCCCTTCCCCATTCTAATTATTAGCAATTATTGGGTAGGTGTTAGTTACTAAGTTCCAGGTGCTTCACTGTGGGAGACTCCAGAACAGAGGTTTCGGCCATGTGGTGGCAACCCCTTTAACGGGTCACCTAAGTCCATCAAAAAACAGATATTTACATTATGATCCATAAGAGTAGCAAAATTACATTTATGAAGTAGTCAAAAAATATTAAAGGGCCGCAGCATTAGGCGATTGAGAAACACAGTTCTAAAAGAAAAACCAGGTCTTTACCATATACATACAATATACGTGCACTGAACACCTACTGTCTGCTAATTTCTCAGTCACAAACAATAAATAGGTAAATTCTCCTCCCTGAGTGCACAGTACAGGGCAGTATCCAAAGCCATTACAAAACCTGTTGTGGAATCTGACGTCTGAGGTGATTTCTAAGGAAGACGGGCTGTTGAAGATGCTAAATGCCCACCTCATCCTCCCACCCCATCTTCTGTTCTCTTTGCTAATCACTATAAAAATGTGAACCCATGGGAAAAGGCACACCTTAAAAAGCCTAACTCCAATGGCTGCAGTTTTCTCACGTAATTGGCCAGAAACTGCCTTTACCCAGCCATGCACATCAGCTTTACCCAGCCATGCACATCATCTTTTCACTTTTCATCACGCTGTTCTGAAGGTCTTCCATTCATTTGTCTGTCTGTTTTAAGACAAAGTCTATCCAAGGTATCTTTCTTCAGCAATGTATATGGATCTACATAGTTCATCAACACTGCTGTGGTCTTCCTAATCTTTGCACGCTCCTATTTCTATGGGAGACATTCTTAGAAAACAGTGTGAAACAGAACATGTGACCATCTTTGAAACTGCAAAAACCCTCCTAAAAAATGGCCCCAACTTAAGACTGCAGCCACCACTTTCATATGGATAGAAATCTGATAGGAGCCGAGGGGGTGTAACATTGTTAAAGAAACAGAATGAGAAACTGCAAGGATGAACAGCAAGGCCATGCACAGAAAAGCAACAGTGAGCTATTAATATACACCATGAGTCAGGCTGTGAGGGTCCCTGAGTGCCAATTCTATGGAAAATTCAGCAAGTGGCAAGAAGCCATTTTAGGATTCTAAGGACTCATGATTGGAGCTTGTCTTGGGGCGGTAAAGTTACAACAATGGACACACCATGCTGTGAGAATAAGAGACTGGTGGTATAAGAGGTGGTATAAGAGGTGGTAGCTTTACACTGATGAGGGGAGATAGATGCTAATGCCCTGTGGAATCCTCTACATGAAACAGAGGGAACTGAATCCAAGAGTGCAATTTCAGTTTCACGGGAGAGTAAGCTCACACCATTCACAAGATCAGATATCTGAGGCTAGGGATCTAGCTCTGTAGTAGAACACTTGCTTAGCATGAAAAAAGTCCTGAGTTGAGCCTGCAGCTAGCACCTATCCCTATCTCTGCCCTACTCTCTGACATCTGCTTTCATTTATATGCATACCACCCATACATTATGTGCAGAAAGAGAGAAAGAGGGGGAGAAGGGAGGGGAAGAGAGAGAGAGAGAGGCCCAAGTTTCAAGTAGGTACTACAGGGTATTTACTAATGTGACTGAACAAGTCATGAAAGGGATATGTCATTGAAGAAATGCACTGCCAGGAAATGCTGGGTTATTTGTAGCTTCCTATTTCTGAAACGCAGAGATTATTTTTAGAAGCTCCATCTAGCGTCCCTCATATGAACCAATGCTCACAGAAAATGATTTGAGTGGTGTTTTCAATCTCACAAAAAAGATGGTATAAACAGTGCCCATCTGCCTATATTGCAAATTAACCGTTTCTTTAAACGGACACATTCGGGCATCAATGCTTAAATTTCTTCTGGAAATGTGCGGACGGCTGCTGGAGTCTCGGATGAAGTAATATCACCAAGGAGGTCAGAGTATTTCATGAATAGACACTATTGTACAGTTTCCTAAAAATCTACCTTCTCTCTGGCAGACTCGTCGCCAACCACTAACCCTGTGACAAACAGTTGAAAAGCAACACAAACGCAAACCTTTAACACAAACCGCACCCAACAGTGCGTTTCCTCGAGGGACCAGGGTTGCCTGGCCAGGAAGCTCTTAGGCAGGAGGGTCGCCTGCGCTGGAGTCCCACCCACTCGAACCCGGCCCCTGTGGGCAGTCGCCCCGCAAAACAGCCGTACCCGGCGTGGGCTCGCCGGCCTCCAGGCTGTCGGAAGGCCCCGTAAGGACCCCGTCCGGAGGCGGTGGCTCAGGAACACTCATGTCCCCGCACTGGGCGCTGCGTGAGGCGAGTGTTGTGGAGAAGTCACAGGTAAAGGAACCTAACGCGTTCCAGAGTCCATCCGGACGAAAGCCGCCGAGGCACACGGAAGTGACGAAAGCGGAAAACCTCGCTTTCCGCCGCAGTACATTACTGCCAATCAGGAACGCCCGCCCCCGCGTCAGCGCCTTAGGCGCAGTCGTGCGCGTGCGGGTTCGGTTTCACGGAGGGTGGCCGGCGGAACCCGGAAGAGAGGTTAGAGGACCGGATGTTGCCATAACCGTGTGAGTGTCCCCAGTGTTGTGCCAATTCATAACTCGGGCCGCTAAGTGAGTTAATACGAATTCTGAGCTTGAGCGTTGCTGAGGATCTCTTCCAGTGCTTGGAAATGACGTAAAGGCTCTCTTGGAGCATCATTTGAACAAATTAAGTCAAATTACCAAAAGCACCTGCTGGGCTCCTGTAAGACGACGTCATGAGTTCTAAAGGAAAGTATGTAGACTTGGACAGACTCAGCTCCACAGCAAATGTTAGGATCCTCTACCCTTTTGTAAACTCTGACCTCTAGTAGCATCTCTAGTTGCTCCTCGGGTTACCTGTTCAGTTTTCCATATTGTAGCCAAAGCTATCTCAAAAAAAAAAAACTAATACAAATAAACAAATAATGCCATGCCTCTGGAATGCACTGGCTCCCTGTTGTCACCATCTTATGTTCAGTTTCACTTTAGCCACTTTTCAAGGGTAACTTCTCAACTCTCCACGGTAGAATGTCCACAGACTAATCCTTGAGACTTCTAAATATATTCGGGGGCATGGCAACGAATAAATGCTACTAGTTAACATAACCTTAAAATAGGAAGGGTACTCCAAACAGTCTGTAAAACTGATGGGGTGGGGCTGTCTCAAAAAAATTTGATTACAAAGGATGATTAGACAAACACTGATGGGTTTGAAGACAGAGGAAGGGAGTCATCATTCTGGATGGTGGGTGACCTCCAGAAAAATTGGTAACCAATTCCTCCCCTAAAGCTTTTGTAATGGAACTCAACCTTGTGAGGTTGCTGAACTATAGAATGTGTAATAATTAGTGTTGTCATACAAATAGGAAAACAATTTATTACTCTTCAAACATCTTGTGCAATCTGGGCATTGTAAGCTGTCCATTGTGCTTGTTCCTGTTTCAAACTAGAGTATCTTTTTCAAAGGCCTATTCATCTTTTAAGTGCTCTACAATAAAATCTTTTTTATTGTTTCATTTCACAAGGTGAGGTGTCCTGTAGCCTAATCTGGCCTTAAACTCAATATGTAATTAGGGATGGCCTTGAATTCTTGGTCCTCCTGTCTCTGCCTGCCAGGAAAGTGATTGCAGACACGAGCCAGCACACTCAAACACACCTTTACTGTGGACACCATTCATTATCTCACTCCCCCCTTTCATTCAGAAGTCACAGTGATGACATTTCACAACGACAAACATCCTCCTGCCATTTAGCACTGAGCTCCTCCTTGCATTCATTATTTTATGTTTTATTCTTTTGAATTAAAAATGACAAATAGAAACTCTATTTGTCATTTTTAATTCAAAAGAATTAAACAGAGTACCAAAAGAATTGCACAGAGTACCAAAATAATCAGAGTACCAAAAGAATTGCACAGAGTACCAAAATAATCAGAGTACCAAAAGAATTGCACAGAGTACCAAAATAATCAGAGTACCAAAAGAATTGCACAGAGTACCAAAATAATCCTCGATAAATTTGCTAATTGGTGAACTATTGATGCCCTAGCCCTAATTCCAAACATCTGTATATTCCAAAGTCTGAGTTATACAATATGGTAAACATGATAAAACACCTGGCACCCTTGCTTGGTTATAAGTTTCATGTACTAATGGTGTAGTGGTGCTGTTTGGAATAGAGCCATATCCTATGAGTTGTCATTGGCTCCTTCTATCTCTTAGCTAGTACTAAGTACATTTCATTAAGTTTTAAATACTGGTTATTTAAATTTAATGGATGAAATAAACTATTATGTCCTACCTTGTCTTTATGATTTGTTTTGCTATAAGGAGAATTCTTGTTAGGAATTTTATTATTTTTAACATTTTAACATTTTTAACATTTAACATTTTAACTTACTGTAACAAAATCACCTAAATAAACAAGGAGTTTGTACCACATTCATCTTGCTTTTCTCTCTGATCTTTTCCTTCTTTTTCTCTTACAGCTTGCAATTCAATATGCCACTTGTTTGTTAAGGACCCTCTGTATGTGACACAGAGCTCAAAGCAACTGCTAAAACTTGATTGCAAAGAACACAACAGTTTATTGTGTCACGTTATGTCTTTTGAAGGGTCTTTAGTTTTCCCATTTTCTTTTACGTATCAAAGTTATATACTCCAAATACTTTAATGTAATACCTTTAAAGATTGAACTAGGCACCTTAGTTAGTTATGCTAAAAATAGAGTTCTAGTTCCTATCCACTAGAAACATTGCTATGCACCAAATGTTATAGTTTGTGTTAGAGTTTGTTCTTGAGGTTATACATATTATACATTGAAAAATGTATAACATTGTATTTTCCAGACAAAGATCTACAATAGCCAAAGTTTGAGTTTTGAGTGAATGTTCATTAAATATACAGGAAGCCAAAGTAAAAGAATAAACAGCAGAAGGGTGGGTGGGGTGTGTGGATGATGATGATAGATACACAAATGGCACAAACATCGTCAGATTAGCAGCTCAACATTCTCAGCAGAAGTTGACTGTGGATGCCCCATTATGGTATCCAGCTGAAGTTCCCCACTGAGAGTCCCAGGCCTAGGAAAGTGTCCCCTTAGGTAAAGCTGAGCTCCCAAAGTAGAAGAAAAAATAGCCACAGATAGAGGTAACATCATCAAAGTGGGAGCTCCAGCAGAAACAAACAAGGGAAGTAGAGGCAGTCAGCTGAAGTTCCCATCCCATTGCTTTCTTTCTGTGGAGCAGGGTCACATGGCTGAATATCTGGTTTCTCTTTCATACTTGCAAGTACTTTATATCATGGGTTAACCAATAGTAACCTCTGTTGGAAATGGATTATCTTCTCAATGTTCTCAGGACATGGTGTTTTTACTCTTGGGCTATTTGCCCTTCCTGTCTCTGAGTTAGAGAGGTCAGCCTATACCCAGACAAGGGGCCTTCAAGAGACACATGCTTGGTTCTGGAATGTGGGGAGGTTGGCTGTCAAAGCATAATCTTTGCTTCCAGAGACAGTTTCTTGGTGAGCTCAGACAGCACATGACAATTACTAGTTTAATGAGCACTGCACCATCATACTACAATAATAATTCATGCCCTGCCTTGAATGCTGTTGGGATTCTTATCATCCCGGCTGCCCCAGGTGTTCGTCAAGAGTAGTAGTTGATTCTAAATGTCAACTTGATTGGATTCCGAAGCTCCTAGATTACTTAAGCACACCTCTGGGTGCGCATGCGAGAGTATTTTCAGACCAACTTCACAAGAAAGTGATAGACGATGTTCCCTGAATGCAGGCAGTACCCTCCCATGAGCCAGGAGCCAAGATAAGCTACTAGGAGCCCAGGAAGAAGTCCGGCAGCAGGATACTCTGGTATCTGTTTTCTGGCTCTCACTGCAACTTGTGTGAACCGCTTTGCTCACCATGACCTCCCCTGCTGTGACAGATCAAAATTTCTAAACCCACCAAGGACCACGGCAGACCAACGCCTTTGAAAATGTGAGCCCAAGTAAACCACCCTCCTTTACATGGCTTTTCTCAGTTATATCTCACATCAATGAAGAGCTAATGAATGCATCTAGCAAACACTGGTAGCTTTATTTATATAACCTATTTAGACTGATTGTTTCCATATGCGTTTGTATTTAAGTTTCCATCAAGTCTTTTCATGATATCTCATCTTTTACTGCTGGTTTAATTAATATGCAATGAATATGCATATTTATGTATAACATACATTATATATACATATGTGTATAATATAAATATGTATGATATGCACACTACATATATATTATACATATATGTATATGTGTATATGTGGATTTGTGTATATGTGTATGTTTATATGTATGTGTGTATATATTATATATAGGTATATATGTATGTATATGAGTATGTGTATGTATGTATATATGTATACATATATTTGCCCACTGAAGAACAAAGATCTTGTTGCTTCCAAGTTCTGATAATGATGAAAGAATATGTATTAACACACGTGCAGGTTTTCGTGTGGACATGTGTTTTCTAATTCAGTGCATAAATTTGAAGGAGTGAGATTTCTGGATCTTGGATAAGATGTGCTTTTACTAAAAAATGACAAGGTCTCTTCTAAGATGATGTTGCAATTGCATCCTTAGCAGTGGTAAAGATCCTTGTTGCTTTTACAGATGTACTTACCTTTTAGCATATGTATAGAGGTGTTTTGCTTGTATTTGTGCCTGAGCACCCTGTGCATACAGTGGCACAGAGACAAGAAGAGGGAATCAGATCCCCTAGAACTGGAGGTAGAAGGTTGTGAGCTGCCAGGTGGGTGCTGGGAATAAAATACGGGTCCTCTGTAACAGCAGCCAGTGCTGGTAACCATTGAGCAATCTCTCCAGCCCCAAGATCTCTGTGTCCATTACAGTGGATGTGTAAATATGGTACATTGTTTTACTTTGCAACTATCTGATGTGGAATATTGTTTCATATGCTTATTTGCTATCAATCTGTGCATTTTGATGAAGTATCAATTTATATTTTCCTATTTTAATTAGGTTTTATTCTTATTATTTATGTGTGTTTTTAAATATTTGTTTATTGTATATATTTGAGTACAATGTCGCTGTCTTCGGATACAGAAGAGGGCATCAGATCCCATTGTAGATAGTGTGAGCCACCGTGTGGTTGCTGGTAATTGAACTCAGGACCTCTGGAAGAGCAGCAGTCAGTGCTCTTAACTGCTGAGCCATCTCTCCAGGCCTTTTTGGTGTTTTTATTTTTTAAGAATGCTTTCTATATTCTATGATAGTCCTTTATGAGACATGTGTTTTCAACTACTTTTTACTCATTCCCTTTCCCATTCCCTTTACAGAACGTTTGAAGGAAAGTTTCAAGAGCTCCTATAATTGTACCTTCCTGAAAACAGAAGGTTCTGAAATCTCCCACAAAACACCTGTTAAGTTTGGGCATTATATTTAGGGAAAACATTTTGAAATATGCAGCAGTGGAAACAACAAAGGACTTAATGTCAAAAGACCTGCTTCAAGTCTGGTTTAAATAATCTTGCTTATACACTTGGGGACTCTTATGGAAGTGTTGGGGGGAGGCTTGAGGACCTCAAAGGGGATAGGAACTCCACAGGAAGACCAACAGAGCCAACTAACCTGGAGCCCTGGGAGCTCTTAGAGACTGAGCCACCAACCAAAGAGCATACACGAGCTGCAACAAGGCCCCAGGCACGCAGCTCAGTCTCCATATAAGAGCACGCTGTACTTGAAGCTGCGCTTGAAATGGCAGATGTTGAAACTCTCACATTTTATGTAAGCGTAGAAGCTCAGGAGCTCCATTCAGCTTTACTAAAGACTCTCTGAAGATGGAGGAGAAGGGGGGGAGGGAAGAGAGAAGAAAAGGGGGGAAGGAGGAGGGGAGGGAGAAGAGGGAGCATGGGGAGACAAGAAGGCGGGAGAAGAGAAGGAGATATAGATGAGGAAGGGGAAGAACTAAATGAGCAAACCATGAGTTAATGGATCTGGAGTGAAAGAGGGTGCTATGGCCTTGTTGACACCCCATGTTGGTCCACATTTTAGATGAGTTTGCATCATTTTGTAAGCTATTTCAATTTGTTCCTTGCTCACTTGCTTATCTTTCTTTTTAAACCTACTATTAAAATGTCAATATAAGAAGAAAAATTATAATCTGACAGTAAGTCAATAATCAAAATACTGAGTGACAGTCATTTGAACTATCTGTTTTAAGGCTGTTCATGAGAAAAGATGTTCATTCGTTCAAATAACTGTTCATAAGGTGCTGGTTTCTCTGCTGAGGGGCTTTACAAACTCATCTGCTAATCTTGTGTGTAGAGACCCAAGCATCCAGCTACTTTTACTGATTCATTCTCCTTCTGTATTATGCAGAAATATTATTTTAATCACTATGGGCATTGTGAATTATTTCAATGCTTAGCTTTCCTTTTAAATACACTTATTTAAATTAGCTATGCTATTTCAATCCTACTCATTTAAAACTGCTAAAAGAACTAAGTTAAAAACAGCCCTTATTTCCTACTGAGTCTTAGTGTTTAGTTGCCAGGTAGGAAAAATTTGCAAATATCCCTCAAATCAAAAGGTGGGACCCTAACTGTGGAACATCTTGCTCTGTTATTGGATGAAGTTGGTGATGGGAGAAAAACAGGCTTTACTCGTGACAAATTGGCAAGTGGAAAATGGAGGGCTTTCACCCCATTCCAGCCTGCCATAGGCCTTAGGTACAAAGGCTTATGTAGGGGTCTCTGTGGAGTCCAATGTCAGCCACAGCCAGGTGAGCACTGCAATGGTCCCTCAGTTTTGTAATACATTCCTGAAAGACTGCTGATTAAGAGGTCACATGATGGATGTTCTATCCTGTTTGCTTTTATTCTTTTCAGTCAGGGATGATGGCAGTGATTCATTATTTTGAGAGTGAGTCATAGGGCAGCAATGAAAAACAAAGAGTGAAAGACAGACTGGTGCTAGGGTGAGTTAACCCCTTCGTTCTCTTCCATCCCCACTGCCGATGTGTTCCATCACATATGGAGTGAAGGCAGAGAGTCTCCTCCTGCTGCACAGGGACATCTCAGTGTGTAGAACAAAAAGGCCTGCCAATCAAAAATGTTTAAAGGACAAAGTTCTATTTTTTTTCCAATGTCTCCTGACATTGGCCTCTTTGTTTAATTCTTTCCTTAGGCAAGACATCATCCACTGCAATAGTACATCTCACAGGACACATCTGGCCCATGCAAATGATTCAGGACACACTCAGTGAGAGCTTTCCCCAGACCATGATTTAAATCTTTCGCTTAGACTAAAACTGGAGCTATCAGCCATGTCCTTGACTTGGATATGCATTTCCTACAGGGTTAAAGAGACACTTTTTCCTAAGTTCCTATATACAACAATAAACTTCAGTATAATTGCTGTAGTAGTCCGTGTTCTCTAGAGTAACAGAGCTTATAGAATGAATCTATATCTAAATATAGATTTATAATTTATAAATTTATAATTTATAAATATATCTGGGATTTATTGGAATGGCATACAGGCTGCAGTTCAGTTAACTCAGCAGTGGCTGACTGTGAATGGCAAGTCCAAGAAGCTAGTAGTTGCTCAGCCCATGAGGCTGGATGTCTCAGCTGGCCTTTAATATACACTAGAATCTTGAAGAAGTAGGCTCTAATACCAGTGAAGGAATGGGCTTGCTAGTAAGGTGAAAGTAAACAGACAAAGCGCAAAACCGTCCTTCTTCTATGTCCTTATATAGGTTTCCAGCAGAAGGCAAAGCCCAGATTAGAATTGAGGTTTCCCATCACAAACGATATCGATTAGAAGGATTAAAGGTGTGCCTCTTCCAGCTCAAATTAACTGTCCATGTTGGGGTTTTAGTTAACTCCCGATTTGGTCAAGCTGACAACCAAGAAGAGTCATCACAGTAACACACGCTGCTCCTTGAAATACGGTTAAAATAACTAATGCCATTCAGTTTGGGAGAGCAGCTCCCCTCATGAAGCTTCTTCTGCATTGATTAAAGAAATCCCTGAACACTCCCGTTGCGGGACTTAGGGGTGGAATTAGAGCTTCCATATGCCGTATATGTCTCCAGACCAATCTGCAGGACAAATGTTGATGCTAAATGACAATATCAGTTTTATACAGATCAAATCCATCTAGTAGGAAATTATATCTTTGGGTCTTTCTTGCTCTCAAAGGTATCCTATTGTACATTTCTTTTCTTTTTTTATTAGGTTTTTATTTGATTTACATTTCCAATGCTATCCCAAAAGTCCCCCACCCACTCCCACTTCTTGGCCCTGGCGTTCCCCTGTACTGGGGCATATAAAGTTTGCATGGCCAATGGGCCTCTCTTTCCACTGATGGCCGACTAGGCCACCTTCTGATACATATGCAGCTAGAGACATGAGCTCCGGGGGGTACTGGTTAGTTCATATTGTTGTTCCACCTATAGGGTTGCAGATCCCTTTTAGCTCCTTGGATACTTTCTCTAGCTCCTCCATTGGGGGCCCTGTGATCCATCCAATAGCTGACTGTGAGCATCCACTTCTGTGTTTGCTAGGCCCTGGCATAGTCTCACACGAGACAGCTATATCAGGGTCCTTTCAGCAAAATCTTGCTAGTGTATGCAATGGTGTCAGCGTTTGGAAGCTGATTATGGGATGGATCCCTGGATATGGCAGTCTCTAGATGGTCCATCCTTTCATCTCAGCTCCAAACTTTGTCTCTGAAACTCCTTCCATGGGTGTTTTGTTCCCAATTATAAGAGGAGGCAAAGTGTTCTAACTAATGTGTGAAAAGCCAGGATTACAAAGTTATTCATGTATTTACAGAGTACCTTAGGGTACCCAGTTTTTCTCTATCCAATCATGGACCTGTGAAATCAGGAATCCATCCAAACCACTGGGCCATAAATCATAGAGGTGGTTATGTTATCCCCCAGTAGATTGGAGCCTTCTGATTTACATATCCCAAAGTAGGTGTAAGCCAGACAAATTGATTCTAAAATTTAAAATATCCTTCTTTGTGTGTGTGTGGTTACTCTCTAGGTCTTTGGGTAGGTGTTATGTAAATTTATCTAAGTGAAATTTAGTAATAGGCTGTGCCTTGACATTGGTATCTTCTAAGGATAAAAGTTCTCCTCTGGCCAGGTTGTTTTAGAGTCTCATTTGTGTACCATCAGATAATACGAGCCTGAACAATGTCTTAAAGCAAGTGCTCATCCTATTTCTGGTGTTGTATTAGTGACTATAGTGTCATCCAATCATTATCATGGTAATAATCTACATATTTAACAAGTGTCTTTTACAATGTATTGACATGCTGTTGAGCCCAACTGAAAAGTAAATTTAATTCTTTCGACAATAGGCTTCATATCACCATCATAAACAACACTGATGTAAATGGTTTCATTGAAATAAATCTTATTGTTTGGGTACATTTTAAAGTAGCTCTTGGGATTAGTTCAAAGGGGTGGTGGATATTGTTTGTAATTGCCTTCCTCTCTGGTCTTAAATTCTAGTGCTTGCTTGACTTTGAGCGGTGGTCAGAAGTGGCTAGTGTTCTAGAAGTCCTCATCAGGTGTCAGGCCAACAGCAGAATGAATGGTTGGTACAATGCCGAAGACCCTATCCATTTAAGAAGTTACTTTTCTCTTTTCCTTCTAATTCTTCAGAAGTATTCCATCTCTGGGACAATTTCCATGGCATGGAATACCTTACAGGTATGGTAGACCTGTGAGAAATAAGTTTTATGTGTAGAGGTTTACGCAATACCTGCAGTTTGAACAAAGGCTTCAATGAGGCTTTCAAAAGTTAGAACCAAAACAGAAGCATAAACCTTAAAAACAAAACAAGCAGAAAGAGATTCATACCCAAAGACTCAAAGTCTGGGAAGGCGATCTTTTAAAATGCCTAGGGTACATTTCACATTGGCCTGTGAAAGCTAGACAAAGGACTATAAACTTTCAAGGTCTTGGATGTCTTTACTGGTGTAGCCTCTCTGGAAGTTCCAGTGGTCATCGTCAGATCTCTGTGAACCTCCCTGTGTGTAATGGATGTTCTCTGGTCTTGGGAAACCCTTTTGCTTAGTCCTGCTAAAATGTACTGGAAGCGATTTCTGGTCAGCTCTACCTCCAGTGTTGTAGGATTTTCATGTGGCCTTGGTGCTAGGAACTGCCTTTTTGCTGCCAAAGTCCTGACAGGGGCTTCAGATGAAGTTTATGAAAGGCCTCTCTAGCTTTATCTGTTACTCTGTTCTTCTGTCCTCTCATAGGGTGACATTTCTGCAGGTATAAGCATTGGCCTTGGAGGAGTAATATATAAAAAGCTTAGTCATTTGTGCAGGATCCTGTCAATATAGAATGATGTTACTCCAGTTAAATATATCAGTAGTAGAAAGTGGGTTATATACTCACATTTATATTCTGCTATTTATCCGTGAGCATTTGCTCCTGTTGGGGACTGGCATACTGGAAATTGCCTATTGCCAGTGCAGCTTCTTTGAATCTTGCTCCTTGTTGGGTCCAGGGAAGAGAAACTCTATCCAGTGTTCTGATGACCTCGGAGCACACTTCAGACCCCGTTCCACATAGCAATGCTATCTAATCTTTGTTCTGTGCCTCTGTAATGTGTGGAAGTATGACCGGGAGGTTAAGGTAAGGGATTAAGCCCAACTTCATCTTCTTCATTCTCCACTGTACTAGATGATAGTGTCCATTTTCCCATCCTTTGAACCATAACAAAATTCTATTTGACACTTTGTTGTTTTGATTGAGTAACATGAAACCTTTCACATGAGGGAACTCTTCTCCCCACCCCACCCCCTTTTAGCAGAATAGGTCTAACTCTAGAGTGCTGTAATGGTTAGAGTTCTTTACTAAGCCTTCCTCTTCAGACCTGCATGCTGAGGCTAGGCACTGATGCAGTTTAAAGCCTTCATTTGTGTCATGGTACTGTAGCTGTTCTTGCCCACTTATTCAAAATTAGACCCAGAGGGCTCTTGCTAGGAACAGATGATATGTTTCCCATCATGCAGCAACACAGAAACAGTGACAGAGCAAACACCAGCAACAAACAGAAATTGGAACAGGTAAAGCCCTGACTCTCATCCTTTCCCACAAGGAAAAGGGAAAGAGGACCAAGAAAGTGAAGAGAATCCTTGAGTAAGACATCCAAGTAGCCAACCCAACTCAAGTGGGCCAATTGATTTTCCTGGGCCATTGCTTCACTCCATCACAGTGTGAAAGGCATTCATTTCAAGGAACGGGGGACAAGACTAAGGAACCCTGGCAGCTCTGGGAACTAATGGACATATTCTCCAGTCTAAGGATGCCCCTGGCTGGCCAGCAAAATTTGTAATCACAAGAAGTCCACTCTTCTGCCAACTAATAAAATCTCAAGAGACAAGGTGAAAGGAAAAGAGTCAGCTTTGTTGACCAAATAGCTAATAGATATAAAATAAAAGGCTCACATCCAAATGCCAGAGAAAATTCATTATGTTTAGTAGTATCTTGGTGTGTTTCAGTGTCTTCAGGTCACCAACTTTCAGATCTCTCTGGTCCCTGAAGAAAGATTACTGATCAGGAGGCCCCGTGGCTGGTATCTCAGGGTTTGTTCTTTGATGCTTTCTTCTTGTGTTCTTTTCAGGCAAGGCTGGCTGTATTGGTGAATTATTTGAAGACTGAGGCTAAACAAAGGAAAGGCAGACTTGCTAGTGCCAGGAACAAGTTGAGCTTACTCACTGTCTTCAAAAACTCAATTTCTTTTTTTATATATTTATCAACTTTTTATTTTACATGTAAGTGTGTTTGCCTGAGTATCTGTGTGTGTGTATGTGTTTTCACCACTTACATGCAGGTGCCCGCAGAGGCCAGAGAACACATCAGATCCTTTGGAACTAGCATTATAGGTAGTTATGAGCTACCTACCTTATATGGGTGCTGGGAACCAAACCCGTGCCTTTTACAAGAGCAGAAAGTGTTCTTAACTACTGAACCATCTCTCTAGCCCCTTGATATTTTTATAATATGATGTGATCAACAATACAGAGAGTCCAGGTCTCTAATTCATTTTTGTTTAAAAGAATACCAGTGGGTGAAATTACTTCAAAATTATTGCCCTAGTCTTTGACCTTCCTCTGAGTTTCTTGTCAGCATCTTTTGATCTATTTTATGAAAGTGCTATCTTTAAAGTGAGCTATTCACTTACCTTCATCTTGGAGGAGATTTTTTTTTCTAGACCACTCATTTAATTTACTAAATGAAAAGGCATCGTCACAGTCATTAGCTTTATTGACAGCTGAAGATTTCAGAATGTTATATTTCCTTGTAAGGTTTCTGAAAGGCCTCTTATTACGTGTGCCAGGGATGAGGGAGATAATTGTTAGTTCACTACAGTGCTAACTAAGCACAGTCTGAAGGGCGTTATCAGGCCTGGCTGTCCTTGGTGCCGCCCCGCCCCGCTCTCTCTGCGAGCCACTGTCCTGCACTCCCGCCCCGCTCTCTCTGCGAGCCACTGTCCTGCACTCCCGAAGTTAAGTACTTTCCAGTGGGATGATGTTGTCAAGGGGAGAACTGGTAGAAACAGAAGACTGGGAGATGGGAAGGGAGTCATAAGTGGGAAATCAAGACATCTATTCCCTGTGCCTCGTGAGGCAGCTAGAGGAGTGACTGGATCTGATCCTGCCTCAGGTCCTCATCAAGACTTCTCCTATGATTCCAGCTACAAGTATATGAGCCAGGTCCCAGCAGGAGAGAAAACACCTACAGTTGTTTGAAAGTAGAAAGTATAATATGAAAAATTCCTATGCCAGACAATGAGGTGATGTGGGCCTACCTGGTAAGGAGTAAAGAGACCAGGCACTACAAGTATTGCTGATGTAGGGAACAGCCATAACCACTGGCTGAGATACTGCCTCCAATAAAGTCCTGCCCAACCCCATCAAGACTTGGTTGGAGACTAAATAACCACAGCTCACTGAACAGTAGAAAAGTTTTCTGAGGCGCCATGCCCTAAAAACTCCTAGAATAGTAGGAGAAGTCACCTACAAGGAAGTGCCACTGTGACTCATTACAAGGCTGCACTGAGGGACACATACAGAAACTGCCCACGAGATGGTCGTAGTCCAGCAGCCTAGGAAATATCACACTACCCTTTGGGAGCTGAATGCTGAGGAAGCCAGGGAGCTCAGGAGTCAACAGACCCTACCCAAGCAAACCAAGAAGAGAGATGAGCAAAACCCTTCCTCCTGCGGTGTTTCTGCAGCGCCCCCTGCTGACAAGATTTAGCATGCTAACTCACCTTTGGATACTAGTTTATTTTTACCCTGTGACACATTACCACAAACTCCGTAGCTTAACCGAAATTTATTTTCTCACAGCGACTATGGCTTAGACATCTCAATCACTGTCATTATTTTCTGCTAAGTATCCCACAAGGCTCAAAGGTGGCAGAGGAACCCATGTCTGTCAAAGGCTCAACTAGAATAAGATGTTTCTAAGAGGTGATCAGGAGAAATGTTTTCCTTCCAGGCCTAGGACTGGAGTCAGCACTTTCTTGACTGGCTACTGTCTTGCAACATGAATCCCCATCCCCATCCCCCAACCCAAGCACTTTACACTGTGCATCAACCTCTCCTCAGAATAGGACAGTCTATTCAGAGAAGCATCTGTTTAAGCTAGATCCACACATGAAGCTCACCCTAGATGAATTCAGACCTGATTTCAGACATGTTCACCACTGACGTAACCTATCATATTCAGCCGCCCCCACATACACACAAACACACACACACTGAGGGTTGCACAGGGTGGAGATGCCAGACATGAGACTCTCCAGAAAGTTCTAGATCATGTCTGCTAGTAATAATACATGGATTTAAAGTGAAGAGCAATGGGCACACCAGATACCCCCAGGCCCTGGGTCCCAGATTTTACATTCACACTGCCAAGGATATCCTTGGCCTCTCCATGGTATCTCATCTCGAGGTTAATTGCCTGCTGTCTTTTTTTTTTCCGCCCCCAACCATGCTTCAAAAGCACACAACTAGAGCCATTCATATATTCTGCTCGCTACTGCATCCTCCAAGCACCTCAAAGACTTTTTTCTTCTGTGGATGTTCTGTCCCAGCTTGCCAGCAGCATATATGTTAACAATTGCACTGTTAGTATGCTGCCTGCTACCAACGATGACATCCTCATTGCTAGCTTGCCTGATAGCATGATCCCAAACACCCCAGATGGAATTCCCTCGGAAACAGATTCTAAGGCCAGGGTTTCATGCAGGTTTATTGACAGATATTTTCAGGGGCATACCTGTAAGGAACTGAAGGAAGTGGGACTTTGTGGTAGAGAGCTAAGTTGCTTAGTAGTTGCATGAGAGACACTGCCTGGTCCTGAGGAAAGTTCTAGATCTGTAAAGACTCTTCACATTGTCTCAAATAAATGCAAGGATCCAGCCTTTGTACACCTTTGTTCAGCCTTTGTACTGCATCCCTTTAGTCAGGGTCTCAGTTCTGTAAGTCAGCAGCAGCCAGATGGGGTAGCTACAGAAGTTGTTGCCTCTGTGCCAACTGGGAGCTCCTAGCAGCACACCTGAGCACACTGACTGGCCACTACTCACGCCAGAGATTCTAGATCAGTCAGTAAACGGAATCACAAGCCAAGGGAAAGAAGCTCACCAAAGCTATCCAAAAAGAGATTACGGAAGTGACATATATGCATGGAGAAGTATGGCTCTAAAACAAATCCCAGGAAAACAGTCAGCGAGTAGAGAAACAATAATGGAGCCATTTGTTGGAAATAAATCGAGGTTGGTCATGACCTCCCTGACTCCCCGAAGCAGTCCTCCCTCAGTCCCCCTGCCCCCCTGTGCATCACTTCCAGACCTCTTTCCTGTGGCTGCCTCCTCCCCACATTCTTGACGAGATAGTCCATATCTCCGCCTTGGCTCTCTTTCAGGATGCATGATGCTCAGGCCTCCATCCTCAGCTCTCACCTGGTTCCCGATGCAGAGTCACTTCCTGCCATTTCCAGTCTCTTCCTTAAGTACCTTAAATTCTACTTACCTGAATCCAGGTTCTTTGGGCCAGATGCAAGGGCCATCAGACTCTCACCGCTATTTAACATGGCTCTTCTTTCTCTACATTCCTTATATTCTGCCTTTTGTGCTGTTTACTTTCTGGCTCTACCACCTCCTTCCACGTCTTTGTGTCTTCACATACTCTGTCCCATCTGGAACATGCTTATTTACCTTCTCCTGGTGATCAGAAGTCAACTCATTGTCCAAAGCCCTAATCACCCTAGTGAGACATTCTTTCCTAGAACCACAGTCAAATGAATCTCTGCCTCCTAAAAGCTCTGCCTCCAGGCTTTATCTGAAATAAATCCACTACCAAGATCTACTCCGAGCCATACTTCCTGAGTTTGTATCAGTCTCTCCCAGTACATTGTGACTTCCCTCAGAACTTTAACTAATCTGTTTCGCCTATCACCACCACCACCACCACCACCACCACCACCATCATCATCATCTTCTTCAAACTCACATGGACCTCACAAAGGGATTCACATTACTGGCTTATATCGGAAGTGACAAATAACTCAAAAGTGTCACAGTCAATAATTATTCAATAAATAGTTATTTGTTATCCTTCTCATCCTAAACTTAGAAGAGCAGTTTTCCCTTGTGTTTGGAGGGTAAGGATCAGGAGAAGGAAGGAAGGCAGACCCACAGGAAGAACTTGGGGAGGAGCCAATAGTCCTCCCTGCTGATACTATATTTTAGGCATTGACTAATTTTTCAGGCTAGATTTATTTTGTGGGATTAGGAGATGCTGCAGTGTCACCTCCTATGATTTATTTTCTTGTTCTCTCTCTTCACTTCAGCTTTGTTGAAATAAGTTGACAGCTTAATTGTTATAAAAGTTAAATATATTTCTAAAACAGAGACATTCTTCAAAACAACTGAATTGACCACAAAGACAACAAATACACTAACGGAGTATGTTCATGTCATGGAATGAACTGTAGTATGGAGAGGGTCAGTTGCTAGCACAGAGAACGTGGAATATTTCCAAATTTATGATAATTTGCTTTGTTATACTTCCATTCACAAGATGCTCTGGACCTGGCAAAACCCATCTAGAGTGATAGGAAGCAGGTCAGTACTTCCCTGGGCTGGAGATAAGGTAGGCTGACTTATCTAATGTACAAGGAAACATTTTATGTTTTTATGTTTTAGATCTTGGTAGTGGATTTATTTCAGATAGAATGAAGCCTAGAGGCAGGGCTTTGAGGAGGTAGAGATTCATTTGGCTGTGCTTCTAGGAAAGAATGTCTAGGTAAGGTGATAAGGGTGCTGGACAATGAGTTGAATTCTGATCATCAGAAGAGGGCAAATGTGGCAAAATACGAGCCGGGCGTGGTGGCGCACACCTTTGATCCCAGCACTTGGGAGGCAGAGGCAGGCGGATTTCTGAGTTTAAGGCCAGCCTGGTCTACAAAGTGAGTTCCAGGACAGCCAGGGCTACACAGAGAAACCCTGTCTAGAAAAACCAAAAAAAAAAAAAAAAAAAAAAAAGTGGTAAAATACACGTAAGATTTACCATCTGTCTTAGTTTGGGGTCTATTGCTGTGAAGAGACACCATGACCATGGCAACTCTTTTAAAGGAAAACATTTCACTGGGGCGGGTGGGAAGCATGGCAGTGTGCAGGTGACATAGCACCACCAGAGGATCCAAGAGTTCTACATCTTGATCTGAAGGCAGCAGAAGGAGACTGTACGCTACACTGGGCATAGCTTGAGCATAGGAGACCTCAAAGCCTGCCCTCACAATGACAGACTTCCTCCAACAAGGCCACACCTCCTAATAATGTCACTCTCTATGTGCCAAGCATTCAAACACATGGGTCAAGGGGGCCATACCTATTCAAACCATCACCACAACAGTATAGCCACTTTTAAGTGTAACCATTTTGGTTCAGGCAAGGTACTTTCCTGGTTTCTATCTAACCATCTACCATCTATATCATACAAACAAATCCACAATCCATCTCTGAATTTTTTCCCCATCTCAAGAGTCCTTGCATTGTTCACTTAGCTTATTTAACATAAAACTTTCTTTCATCCCCTACGATCCTTCTGAATTGTCGGCTTCCAGTGGAAGAGCTCCACGCAGCTTCCTTAAATCTGACGATCTGAACACACTGTTCACATCAGCAGTTCCACTCCGCTCCCTGCTATATTCTGTTCCCTGCTCTAGGAGTCAAAGTCTTTAGATAAAGAACACAATCTGTTTATTTATGTGCACTACTTGCCAGTCCTCTGTCTAAATATTTGACAGATAAGTAATTTGATCTTTGTAAAAACCTTTATAAAAGGCAAGATAAATCTGGGAGAAAGGTGTCATGTGCACAGGGCTGCAGGGATTGGAGAAAGTCCCAAAGAAAGCATGTTAGATGCAGCTGTCAAGGCACATGTGTGAAAAGAATCCCAGAGGTGCCAGTAGGGCATAGGTTGGTTCTGCAATGAAGGAATTTGTAGAGATAAAAGAATAAGGATGGTTGATAAGCCAGAAGAACACAGGACCGCAGAAGGTAAGAACATAGCAAGCACTAGGCAGTCTTGAGCTTTGGAATAGTTAGTAGGCTTCATTCCTTGCCCACCCTACCCCAGCTCTCACAGACCTCACATGATTCATGTTAGTGTTTCATTCTTACTTCTTTCCCCTTCATCATACCAGTTAGTTTTTTCTCATCACTGTGACAAAATGCCCAACAGAAGAGGGGAAAAAAGTTTATTTTGACTCCTGGTTTCAGAAATTTTAGTCCATCATTGTGGGGCAGACATGGCAGGAAGCATTAGAAGTCTGTGCTGATGTAGAAGAAAGCAGAAAACAGAAGAGAAAGTGAGGCCAGATCCTAACCCTAAAAGACCCACCCCTAACAATGTACCCTATCAGACATGCCTCACCTCCCACAGATTAAGTAACTTCTCAAAACAGTGCCACCAACTGGGGACCAGGTGTTCAAACACATGAATCTGTGGGGTTGGGACAGAGCATATAGATGGGGAGGGTCAAGGGAGAGAATTCCATAATACACAGCTATCAGGCAGTCATCACCTCTGCCAAGAACATACCCTCCAGTGTGGATGCTCTAAGGTGAACAATGTTCCTGGCCATAATCCCTTACTCAGCCTAACAAACTCAACACTTCCCCACCATAGGTGGAGGGAGACAACATAGACTTCTCCCTCTGGAGGAATTCCCAGGCAGAGAGAGTGTCTCCTGGCAGACACTTGGTTTTGTTTCTGATTCTCTGACTGAAGTCTAACTTGGCTGGGGTTGGGCTCTGTGAGGCCTGCACAAAGCAATGAAGGAAGAGCCTGAAGCAGTAAGGGAGCCAGGGAGAGATGTTAATTGACAGTTGCCCAAGACAAGTACACTTCGGAGGAGAAGAGAAAACACTGAAAGTTCGGTGTGTAAAGGTGAGGAAACTGGTTGTACCACAAACTCAACTGTACCTCAGCAGCTGCAGTTACTGGCAAGGGGAAGGTGGCAGGGGAGGAGACAGCAGACTTCAGTATCTACAGACTGCATGAAAGAAAATTATTCTTCAGAAAGCCCAAGTTCACTTTGGTTTCTTTATTTCTATTCTTTCTTGTAGTCAGAAAAATAAATGTGAATCTTCACAGCCAGTGTCTCCACGTTCACCTGCAAAGACAAACATAGCAGGTAAACAGCAGTGCATAGGAGGAAAGGACAAACACGCTCCTCTGTCGAGGACGTTTCCCTAACATTATGGATTATTCTGGCAACTTCTCCAGAACCACACACGTATTCTATCTACTGTAATTACTCAAAGCAAGAATAAAACTTAGAGTGTGAATAAATAGGATGTCTGCATGAATATAGATTTAAGTTAGACATAAAATGATGCAGTATGTATGAGCATGGAAAGAAAAAAATGCGAGTTAGAAAGATGGCTCACTGGTTAAGAGCGTGTTGCAGATCTTGCAGAGGACCTAGGTTCAATTCCCAGCACCCACATTGTGGCTTAAGACTGACTGTACCTCCAGATCTAGGGAGTCCAGCCTCCTCTTCTGGCCTCATGGTGCATTACATACATGCAGGAAAAAAATCCAGACACACAAAATCTTTTGAAAAAAGACAGAGGTTGAGATGTATAGCATTTGGGACAGGACTAGTGTTTGAGTGACAACCTTAATCTAGCAGCATATTTTTAAGTTCTTTAAAATAATGTGACTTTTTTTTAAGTAAAGAAAGACAGAAAAAATGACTCGACTCTTGTATAGTCATCAAGTAATAATAATTTAAAAAGTAATTATATAGAAATGACAAAAAACTAGGAATAGGCAAAAAATTCTGACATCCATGACCATACACATTAATCAACTGGATGAGATATGTAAACAACAGGCTATAATTTTTCACACCATAATTACATAAAAAGGAAATAGAAATGTTAAAGTTTTTGTAAAAAGAGACTGTGAAGAAATAATCTATAGTACACAAAATGCATGGATGAGTGTAAAAAATATGCTGATGCCCAGCAAAGACGTCCAGCAAGTGTGTGGATGCTGTGTCATTACTTCTGCATAGAGTTCTCAAACAGTGAAGACTAATAGAGTCATCAAAGCATGTGTGGATGCAGGGTAGGGTGAGAGGTTGAGTGGAATAAGCAGGAAGAAACATTCTAAAGCTGCCATTAGTCATCAGGAAAACACAAATTAGAGACCCAATGAATCACACATAAAAGCTGCGCTCAAGGTTAGGCTACAGAGTAACATGGAGTAATGGAAAATCTAAAAATAAATTCATACATTTGTGGTCACTTGCTCTTCCACAAGGTACTTGCAAAGATGACTCAGTGATGAGGCATCTTTTCAACAGTGTTCAGCCATTTTGACATTCACCTGCAAAAGAATCAGTATGGCCCATTACCCAACTCCATACTCCAAATCAACTCAAAGGAGTTCATAGTCCCGAACCTAAAAATGAAGTCATGCAGCTCGTAAAAGAAAATACAGATGTAGATATTTGTGACCATGATTAAACAATGATTTCTAAGATACTATACCCAAAACAATAGCAACAAAAGAAAGCCAAAAGATAAACACAACTTCACCAAAATTAAACAGCTTTTCTGAAATTAATGTGGCTTCTCAGTGAGAAATCATTCTGCATGCTTAGAGATTAATAAAATCAATATCTCTTTAACATAGCACATGTCCATATCTGGCTAATGTCCAAAGGAAAGCCAGCCACAAACAGAAGATTTTCCTAATGCATACACACCTCAGGCTTATGCATATCATATACACTGCCATTTTCAAATCTCTTCAGGTCCCAGGTCCAGGCTATACTTTGAACAATTTAAACAGAGACAGGAGACTGCAAGTCTGGCCACTTGGGCAGATAGGAGAGTCTCGCAGCAAAGATATTGCCAGACTTATAAATATATCAGTACTATTCTTTTCGAACCTAGGTGTTACCCAGGTTCATCCCGCCTACTTGGCACAATTAGGCTTTTCCTGATAGTTAATGGCAGACCAGGATTCACTGGGATCTATACTTTGATACGGAGTTGACCGAATGGCTGCTTGTAAGTCTGGGTTGCCTCCTCTTGCTGTGAGACTGGAATCTAACTGAAGATCATCATTGGTGAATAAACATGAGCAGAAACTTTCTCAGCAACCTAAACTTCAACGGTGCTGCAAACTTGCCTTTCCTACAGTTCCTAAGAAAGCAGGTTAGTGCGCAAGTTATCTTCCAGCCCTATTGATGGAGCTCCTTCAACTACATTTCTGCTGTGTGTAACTTGACTTTTCCTAAGAAAATGTATTAGTGACTCCTTTCTATCATCAACTCCGTGTTTTACATTTCTCCTGTATCATCACAACACCAAAACCCTGACAATCCAAGTGACAGTTTGGAGGTGGTATTAGTGTCACTTACCAGGCTGAAAGCATGGTGTCTACTGGGACGAAGTCCAAGAGGCAGAGTCATTAACAGGTAGACAAATTAGCTACTGCAAGATAATCAGATTACTGTATTTATCATCCCATCCTTGAGAGAGCCAGTTTTGTTTATCATATTAAAGAAAGTAAAACAAGACAAAGCAAAACAGCAGGCCTCGTACCTGAATCCCTCTGGCTTCTGCCTTGCTGTGACCTGTTTTGACACCATGAGCCACAGAAGCTGGACTGAATGGGCTATGCAATCAGAGACCATCAGCCTCCAGAACTAGGAACTGTTGATCCTCTTTTCTTTGTTGATTCAGCTGCAAACTAATACAAAATCAGTTGGTGAGACAAGGAGTCATCTCTCAAACATTCCTAATGGGGCCTAAAATGGCAGTTTCTTAACAAGTTAAACACATATCTATCCCATAATACAGGGATTCCAGTCCTGGTTATTAGCTTAAGAGAAGTGACAACTAGCTAAGAATATTCTTATGAAATTATCTTTGAAGAGTATATAAGGTTAACTCAGTATCTCTAGAACAACCAAAACAAGGGCAAAGCAGCTCAGATACACCCATTTACAGACAGAATTAGGCTTTCTCTTTGGAAACTGCCTTTTGGGAGTGGGGGGGAGTTCGAGACAGGGTTTCTCTGTATAGCTCTGGCTGTCCTAGAACTCACTTTGTAGACCAGGCTGGTCTCGAACTCAGAAATCTGCCTGCCTCTGCCTCTGCCTCCCGAGTGCTGGGATCAAAGGTGTGCATCACCACCAGAATGATTGTTGACTCTTTGTAAAGACACACACTTGTTCAGCAGTATGGGGAAGTCATTTTATCACACAGCTAATTTCACTTAGACCCTGAGGGTACACTAGCCCAGAGCACACCAGCAGCATTGTCCTTGTTTTTAAGTAAAGTGACTTCACAGATGTCACACATGGTCACCCTGGGAATATGTGATTCTATATGTGACAGTTAAAAGTTAAATCTGTCTCGTTTATCATTCCGTTTCCAGTATCTATCATGTGGTTGTGTGTGTGTGTGTGTGTGTGTGTGTGTATAAAGAAACTACTGAATGGCAGACACATAACCATGTGGCCTTCAGGAATGCATCAGTATCAACACTCTACACGAGCCTTATCTAATAAAGTCCTATGTTTACAATACAAATTTATAATTCAAAGTTTTATTTTATGTTTAATCTTTTAAAAGCTTTTAGCATGAAGAACCCAGTGATTCTTTTTTCAAAATCTTAAAATGATAGCAGAACCTACAAGGTAATTTACTAACAGGAAACAATAAGAATTATTGATTACTAGAATGGGTCAATAATAATTCTTGTCCCAGACTCGTAGCTGAAGAACTGTGCATGATAGGAGCAGAGGCATTCAAAAAACCCTACAGCAATTAAGGCAAATGGTAGACGTTGCTGTAACAAATGCACTCTATTTCCAACACTCACCCCCCCCCCAAAAAAAAAACACATTTCTCAACACATGCCCACATAATCGGAAAGATCTGGGAACTCAGTTCTGCCCAGTCATTTAGGGACCTGGGGCCAACTATTGTATCTTCAGTTCTTCATTCAACTGGTGGGCTAGGAAAAAAAAAAAAAGACATAATGTGTTGTGGAAAGACTAGAAGTAGCACTGTTAAGGTTTATATTATATTTGACTGTTCCCCAACAGATTCATGTGTCTCCAGATAATGGCACTGTTTTGGAACTTTTAGCAGGTGTGACCTAGCTAGAAAAAGTGGTCTCTTGAGTCATGCTTTGAAAGTGAAACCCACTTCCAGTTCAAGGCCAAGGTCTCTGGCAAGCTGTCTACAAAGATGGAACAAGTCACACCGGAAGTTCCCAGAGATGGATCAGCTTCAAAGACGTGCCTTCCTGTGAAGCTGTCCAACAATGAGTCCCCTTTTCCTTAAATTGTTCTGTTAGGCTTTTGTCACAGCAACAGGAAAGGTGGCTGGTCCAGAAAACTGGTACCAAGAATGAGGCCATCGCTGTGGTAAACCTGACCACATGGCCTGTAGGACTTCAGGGTTGATTTACCAGAGGAACACAGAGGAATTTGGAGCTGCAGGCTAAAAAAGAAAATACTATAATGCATGTGCCAGCCTTTCTGTTGGGAATGTGGCATGACACTGGGAAGGGAAGGGAACAGAACCACAGCTCCAGTTGGGAATCAGGCTCTCAGTAACCTAAGGAATTCCCCTAGAGTTTTAGGGACCTTGAGTAAGGCCAAAGCAGGGTTCATGGATTCAACAGAAACAACAGCAAACACTCCAGGACTAGCCAGGACTAGCCAGATTATGAAACCCAGTTGGAGTTCTATTAAACCTACTTTAATATAGACTTGAGCAAAGAAGGGTGCTCTGAAGAAAGTAAGATGTGCCCAGGTAAGGGCATGTGCCTCCCAGTGGACCACAGGAAGAAAGGAGATGCACCCAAGAGAGGGTACAGGAGCCCTAAGATAAAATAGCTAATTTTCTTTGCCTTGGATGGATTGTGATCTGATCAGATAAGACCAGGAGATGCTAGGGCTGCACAGGGGGTTTAGCTCATGTCCTTTCCTATAAATGGAGTTTCTGGTGAGAGTCTGTCTTAGGGATTACTGCCGTGATGAAACACCATGACCTAAAAAGCAAGTTGGAGAGGAAAGGGTTTATATGGCTTACACTTCCACATTGTTATTCATCATCAAAGGATCTGGAAAGGAACTCGAACAGGACAGGAACTTGGAGGCAGGAGCTGATGCAGAGGCCATGGAAGGTGCTGCTTACTGGCTTGCTTCCCGTGGCTTGCTCAGCCTGCTTTCTTGCAGATCCCAGGACTACCAGCTCAGGGAGGTTCCCACTCACGGTGGGATGGGCCCTCCTCCATTAATCACTAATTGAGAAAATGCCTTGCAGCTGGATCTCATACACACATGTTCTCAACTGAGGTTCCTTCCTCTCTGATGACTCATGTTTTTGTCAAGTTGACACGCAAAACCAGCCAGTACAGAGTCCTAGAAAATTACAGGTTTATGGCTAGGAAGACCTTGAGCAGATGATAATTGCACTAGAATTCTTGCTTCTCTGCTGACAAGAAGCTTCGATTGGATTCTAGGAGTCTTTCTTCTCATGTCCCTAAAACTTCACCCTGCTTTTTTAGCCTGCTTCATAGGGGACAGAATGCCAGCAGACATGCTGACAATGACTGTACTTATGACATTCCAGAGAGATACAAGCAAGGACTCCATACGGAAAGGGGAGAAAAGGCATTCATGTTACTCTGACTGAGAATCTCGTTATAGTCTGCCACCATTCTAAACATTTGAGTGAGGCAGAATGCAAAAGTAATAAGTTAAATAACATGGTAGATAAATTTGAAATAGTGTAACAGGCTACGGCATAGTCATTGCCTGCAGCTTTTAGTTAGGTTTGTGGTGATAATTCAAAGCAAAATGGAGAACAAAAAGATCTGAAATAGAGTTAGTTGAAGAAATAAATGTGACTCCATTTAAAGTTGTGACAGTATGGGTACAAAGCACCTGTAACTGTGAAAGAGACAGTGCCATTAAAGAGAAACCTCACATTTTGCTTAGGAACAATAAAGAAAAATGGCCTGAGTGAAGATGGATAAGCAGATAGATAAATGGATAGATAGATAAATAAATAAGTGGAAAATTCAGTATAAATACAAAAGGCAGATAAACTGATTCCATTATTTTATTTAATCTGTTACAAAGGTTAAGCGAAAATGGTGATAGGGTCGTGGACAGATTCCCCTGTTCTGTTTCCTAATTACTATGCAACTAACTAACCCCAAACAAGTTTGCAGGCCATTGGCTTCAGGATTCCATTCATGAGACACCAGGAAGGGCACACCAGTGGTGATGTTAAAGCACAAGAGTGAGTTGATTTAGAAACTTCCCTTTTAACAAAACAAGAGAATGTCCTTGGTCCAAGGGAAATTTCGGTGTAAGCTACTAGGTGAATCTGCACATCTATTTTATTATTGAGACACCCAGGTTATTACAGAGACACCTGGGTTATTATAGAGACACCTGTGTTGTTATAGAGACACCTGCATTATTATAGACACCTGTGTAATTATAGAGACACCTGCATTATTATAGAGACATTTGCACACCTATATTCACTGATTTGCCACAATGGCCAAGATATGGAATTAGTCTAGGTGCCGATCAAAGGATGAAGGGCTAGTAAAAATGTGGAATATATGCCCAATGGAGTTTTATTTGGCCATAAATAAGAAAAATTTAAGAGGTATAAATGCAACTTGCAGGAATATGAGTAGAACTGAGTATCACTATAAGTAAAATAAACTAGGATCACAAAAGGCAGACACCACATGCTTTCTCTCATATGTGAAGGGGGAGTGTTAGGGATGAGAGCGGGGAAAGGCGGAGGGAGAATAAGAAAGGATACAGATGAGCGAATACGATCAAGGTGTTATATTAATAATGAAATATAAAACTGTGTTTAATACACATTTAATATTTGATATTATAATTATATAATATGTACTATATACTACATACATATAAAACCATGTAGAAAAAAATGCCATGAAACCCATTGCTTTATACAATCAATATGTGCTAATTAAGTACAAACTCTCATTTTACTACCATGCAATGGATAAATTAGGCAAAAGAAAAAATGGCAATGTAAGGTTCTGACTCCTATATAACATAATGAAATAACACCCAGGCTCTGTATATCCATCTGCCTGCCCAGCGTTTAAGGTTTTCATAAGTTCATTAGTTCATCACAATGAATCTACATAAGAACCTAAGGATCAATGAGCCTCTTGGCAGGCAGATGGATATTCAGAGCCTCAGAGTCAGTGATTTCACTAGCAAGATCATTAAAGGATCCTAGTATCACCATTATTCAAAACTACAGATGTAGGGTGGAACAATTCTCAAAGACTGAATCTGGGGGTTTCAAACTCATTTTATCTTGGTGACATATACTCTAAAAAAGCAAAAGGAAATATGGCTCAGATTTCTGGTAATATTGGGGGGATGTTAAAGTGAGACCTATTAAAGAGAGGGGACTGATTAGTTCAGATTTCCCTTTTATAACACCTTGGGACAGAGATCCTAAACTCTAAGGCAAGTGGAGCCTTTGAGAAATAATTGGATTCCATGGAGATGGAAACCTCAGGAAATTAGTGACAGGAATGATCCCTAAGGGTTCCCTGGTCTCTGCTCCCTGTGAGGACACGAAAAGATGGTTACCCATAACCAGAAAGAGGATCCTTACCAAATGGTGAATGTGCCAGTAGCTTGTTCTTGTTTGTGGTCTTCAATTTCTCCAGAACTGTAAAAATAAAGTCTACAGTGTTCTGAAACCACAGCCCACACTGACCAACATGCTTAGTTTACTATGGATCCTCAAGAAATGTACACACACACACACACACACAGTTAGAGATAGATGGGTGATAGGTAGAGATAGATAGATAGAGGTAGAGATGGATGGATGGATGGATGGACAGATGATGGACAAAAGACAGATCCTCACAATATTCTACTTTGTATTTGACAGGTTAAAGCAAAGTAAATGTACTCTGAGAATGTCAACAAAATCAAATGCTTTGATCCATGATGAACGCATCAAATTAAAGTCCACACATAAAGGACTCCTGGTCATCAAGATTCCTATCTGAACGTGGCTTAATGGTTGAGCAACAATAATCCAGGTTCTCTTCTCACAACTCCACACACATACTTGAGGGCTCATGCATACACTGCACACACAAACATGTACATAACACCAAACTATAGGAGAAAATGAAGTAAGCCTATAAAAACAGCTTCTTTAAAGTTATTGAAGGTCTCAGGAGATGGCTGTCAGTACAGTGCCTGGCAGACAAGCATGAGTTTGTGAGTTTGGATTTCCAAAACCTAGCTCCAGCACTCAGGCAGTGGTAGAGAGCAGAGACAGGCAGACCCCTGGAACTCAGTGGCCAACCAGCCTAGCTGAACCATGAGCTCCAAGTTCAGTAAGACATCATGTCTCAAAATATATGAAGAGACACCTACCCACATAAGTAGACACACATACTCACAAACATGTGCAAACACACACACACACTCAAAATGAGCCACTGTAGCAATTCTAGCAGGCCAGGGTGCTACTTATACAGAGAATACCAGGAATTTTCTAAAAACTGTCGTTGAAAATGAAAGCATTAGAGATCCAGGAAAACACCAGCTTCCCAGGAAGGGAACTGAGAACCACAGTAAACCACAGGCCATATCAGAGCAGAAGAGCATGTCACTTCCGCCCACCAGCCACAGCATGGTGCACATGAATCAGAGTTCCTGAATTCCCCCATCTTACCAGTAGACTCGAGGCAACGTCTTCACAGGACGTCTCCTCTAGCTCTGAGATCTTGCCTATCCACTCTTCCCACCCTCTGTCAAATGTCTCTTTCTCTAACTCCCAGTATCTTTCCAGAAACTAGAGATTTAAGCTTTGGCCTAAATTCAGTATATAGCATATTTCTGGTATAGGACCTCTATGAAATAGTGAGTGGGTGACTGGACAAATGATGAGCTTAAATACAAGACAGCACCTGAGTTCTTTTTGAAGCCCAATGTGACACTGAAGCATCATTAGCCATAATGTGTCACTGCTCATTTAAATTTGAAAAGAGAAACAATGTGTGTGTGTGTGTGTGTGTGTGTGTGTGTGTGTGACATCACTAACCACCAAAGCTAATATAAGAGGAAAATACAGAAGCAGACACCATGATTGCACTAGGCTCGGACAAACTTCATACAAATCTTTATTCGACAGGTTTCCAATTCCATGACTTTGAACAAATCATGTATAAATTCTCCCCAGTGTACAAGCTGGCAGTAAGAGTGTTACTATGGAAGCTGATGTTCCTATTAGGGGTCTTTAATCCTAATATAATAACTAATAACTACTCCTAATAACTACTTAATAAAAAATAATTAAGTAGTTAAAAAAATACAAATGGATTCAGAAGGGAACTTGAGGATGCTTTTATTTGAGTATAAAAGAAAAACATAGTACAGATGAGCTGAAAATTCCAGTAGCCACCACGGAGAGGGACAGAGAAATAGCCTTGCCTTTTAAGTTAGGCATGGAAGAGAAGACACTTTTATTAAGAAAGGAACCATGAATTTGACATCAGTGAAGCATAAGCTGGGAAGAGAGATAACAGTAACCTAGCAGTGTCTGGGTCAGGCTGTCATGTGTGAGACAGGCATATCATCTCATTTAAATCAACACAGTCTAAGAATAAGTGTAACCAGGACTATTTTAAAAGAGGAAGACAAAAAAAATCTTATAATTCATTCAAGACCATTGGGTCTCCTGGTATGGGGGAGACTTTGATAAGAGGTGTCAATGCCCAGGCAGCAGGCTGAGGCCCCAGTGGGTGCTTGGTGAGCTCTGGCTATGCCAGATCTAGTGCCACAGAGCAGTGAGCAAAGGGCCCCTACTTTCTTGGAACTTAGAGACTACTGACAGTAGTTAGAGGCAGCCGCCACCGATGAGATAATACCACCAACGATGATGAAGGGAGCCAGGCGTGCAGCAGGCCTACAACTAATGGCTCACCTGGACTGGAATAATGGATGGCTCCCTTGGTCAGAGTCACTTAAAGCATACCTGAGTTAAACACAGAGAAGTAGTGATGGAGAACATTCCAAACAAGACACTGCACATGCCAAGGCCCACGGAACATATCCTAACACACAGATTCCGTGTGGCTATAGCCCAGCGGCACAGGAAGAGTCCCTGAACTTGGGGGAAATGGTAAAGATGCAGTCATCTTTGTTTTGAAAGGTTTGCGGTGTTTTTAACAGGAATGTCTTGGACAGCCAGAAGAGATGGTCCTCAACTACAGGGCTACACAGAGAAACCCTGTCTCGAAAAAACAAAATCAAAAACAAAAACAAAACAAACAAACAAACAAACAAAACCTACATCTCACCTAAACAAGGACCACTGAAAAATCTAAACATTGATGCTTTAATAGTCTTTGGTGGGGGGAGATTAACAGAACCAAGTAAAAAACCTGACCCCTTACATCAGTGCTGGGAGAGGCTCACTGTCTTGGGTGTGGTGACCTGAAAGGCAGACTGGATGGAGAGTCCCTAGCAACAATTTTAAATAGTTGATAATCTAGATCAAGCTCCAGACACCAATCTACCAATCTAGCCACTGTCTGTTTTTTTTTTTTTTTTTTTTTTTTTTACAACCTGTGAACTAAGAATAGTTTTTACATTTATTAATGGTTGGAAGAAATAGAAAAATCGTATTTTATGACTAGTAAAAATTACATAGAATTCATAAAAACGACATGAAACATTTCTATAATAAGATTTTACCAGAAACGCCACTGTCATTGGCTTACCATCTTCTGGGCGAGTCTTCAAGCTTGCTACAGCAATAGAGCGGATGTCACAGACACTTCAGTTCCCCCACAAGGCTGAAATTATTCATTATCTGGCCTTTTACAGGAAGGGCCCAGAAATCTGACCATGTAATCAGACAACTGACAAATGAGCTTTTGTGGAAGCAAATACAACGTAATGTACTTTGAGATTAAAAAATATCCAAATTACTGACAAAGTGAAGACAGGATGGGGAGCTCTGAGATGGCAGCCTGGGCGTATAGGCAACTACAGCAGAGCAAGCAGCTACAGCAGAGCAAGCCGCTAGGCAGAGCAAGCAAAGCTCCGGCCTGAGGAGCGTGGCACAGTGGGTGGGGCTCCTCATCCACAGATCTCATCTGGTGACAGCTTACAAAGAGTGTCCCGGAATGCAAGACTGAAAATCAGCTGCGCATAAAGAATGTATTATTTTGTGTGTTCGCTTTTAAAACTACACATCGACAGTCCAGTGCAATGATAAGCCATCTCCAGTCTCAACTATCCATAAGACTGAGGGCGGAGGCTGACGTAAAACTGAGGGTTCAAGGCCAACCAGGCAACATTTTAAAAAATAAATAAAAAAAGCCAGAGCTAGAGAGATGGCTCAGTGGTTATGAACACTGACTGCTCTTCTAGAGGACTGAGGTTCAGTTCCCAGAATGTACATGACAGCTCACAGTTGTCTGTAATTCCATTGATTCATTGCCCTTCTGGCTTCCAAAGATGCCAGGCATGTACATGATGCACATACACATATGCAGACAAAACACCAAGACACATAAAACAGCAATACATAAAACTTTTTTTGTTGGTTTTTTTTTTTTTTTTTTGAGACAGGGTTTCTCTGTATAGCCCTGGCTGTCCTGGACATATAAATAGTAACCGTCTGCATTTAATCTAGGAAGAACCATAAGAACCATAATAAAGATCTAGAAGCTGTGACTGAATGTGAGGGCTGAGGAATGAATGGCCTATCATCTGGCCTTTCTCTTCTGTCTAGAGTTTAAGGGCCATCGTTAATGACTGGCATCTGTTAGGCATTTCCACAATATTTGTTGAAGAAGGAAAGAATATGGTAAGACAAGAAGAAACAAAAGATGAAAGGGAGTGAAAATAGAGGTGGGGAGGGGGATCCAAGGATAAGAGTGACTGGGCATGTCCACGGAGGCTTGGAGCAGAGCTAAGCAAGAGTTAGCAAGCTGTGGAGGTTGGTGGGGAGGAGGGAACCTTGGGTAATGGGAAAGAAAACAGTCTTCTTTAAAACTCCATGGCACCCTTGCTTTAGCTCTAGGGCAGCTTGGTGTCTCTGGTCCCTAGTTCCTGGAAAAGAGCCTCCAGTACAGGAACACCATATCCTCGGGATATGTGAGATAAGTCACAGTTTCTGGGCATGATTGTTTAGCATGGGCCTGGCTCCACACCTGCAAAGCTGCAAGAGCTAGTTGACCTAAAGACTGGCCTTCATGACTCTAGAGAGCTCTGATGCCATTGCAGTCCTGCCTGCCTGCGACTGCCCTCACTCTTGGGCACCTCTGACATTTCTTCCAAAGCCACACCAGTTCTTCCTAGAATTTCCTGAGGACACCCAGCTCAAGGTGCTGCAGGTTGCAAAAGGCACAATGTATCTTTCCCAAGTTAGTTTCTCTCCCCACCCAGCAAATCAGACATATCAAGGTTCTAAAACCTATGCTCACCGCCAGGTAAACAGGTAACAGTAAATCAAAGTCCCAAGTCCCAGGAAACCTCTGCAGCCCCGAGCAAACCAGGCTGGCCACCGGCCAGACAGGCTCCATTGTAAATACAATGAGGCTCTTATCTGTCCTCTTCCAAGATCAGGCCTGCTCCAGTGTTCTGCAGCCTGCAGCCTGCATACAGGACATTCAGAGCCACTCCTTCTGGATGAGGGTGGAGATAACCTGCCTGAGGTAAGGAGGTCACTACAGACAGGATTCCCATCAGAGGACAGACAGCTGGTGGCTAAAGAGCAGAGGTTCCAAAGGAAGTCAGCCAGCCTCTGGCTGTGTTTCTGTGCACACAATGAAGATTAAATAGTACTTGGAATTGGGGAAATATTTTAGCATATACACCGTATGACGACGCCTACAAAAAGGGAAGGCTGCCTTTAATCTTATTTGTAAGTGAACAGAATATAAATTATTAAAATGTAAATAACAAAGAAGATAGCTAATCTTTGCTCCTCAGTGTAAAATAGCTATAGTAATTATAGAGTTTTATATATAATTATCATCTGGCATGCCTACTATGAGATCTTATTGTGTGGCATAAATCATACACCAAACTCTTTGTGGTTAAGATAGTAATTCCTGCTCAGTCAAGTGTGTTCCTGTAGTCATCTTAAAGCCATTAAAGGTAATTTAGGCTTGGTTTTACTCTTGGGTTTTGTTTTGTTTTTCTTTAGGGAATACAAGCAATTCAGCAGCGATGAGCTTTTTATATTTTATTCTGGCAGGACCAGACTAAACATACTTCTTAGAGATTGAAAAAAGAATTAATGCCATTTTTATTTATAAAAGAATTCTGAGAAAAACTTGAAGCACTTGGCAGATTAAAATCTAAATAATCCTCATAATAAGCTCTGGAGTGAGTTTACACAAAGGCCTATTGTATAATAGTTACCAATGGTGAAAGGCCAAAAAGACGTACTTAGGACACAGTTGCTTCTTGTCCAGGTTTAATTCATGAATGTTAATATATTTTTTAAAATAGAGGTAGAATAACTATAAACTATTAGTGAGTTAATAATCAATCGTTATGAGGAACACAGCTCACCACTAAAACATGCCCTCTTGGTTTTCCTATTTCTTTTTTCTTATTTATTTATTTATTTATTTATTTACTTACTTACTTACTTACTTTTTGAGGCAGGGTCCCAACTCATAGTTCAGGTAGGATGTCCTCAAACTTACGGCAATCCTCCTGCCTCAGTCTTCCCTGTGCTAAGATTACAAGAATAAGATACAGCCACACAAGACTTTGAATTTTTTCTTAGGAATGGCTTCACCACACTTGCTTTTTAAACAACTAGCTAGAAATTTAGGTTAGAGAATAACGTAAAGCTGTGAACAGATGACCTAGGATTAAACTATTTTACATGAATCAAACCATTTAAGTATTTCCACGGCTCCTACTAGAAGTGTGATACTAGGTACTATGCATACACAAACAGTTTAGGCTAGATTCTTGATAACTAACATCGTGCATACCCTTGCTCATGATTTAACTTGGGTGCCATGGTCTCTTAAAATCTCCCATTAGTAAAGTCAGCAAGGGATCACTTTGATCTTACCATGTCTCTACAAAATGGATAGAAAGACTAATTCCCTACTTTCCCCCATAGGAACCGAGCTCTGCACTAGTGTGCAGCGAGGGAGCCATAGAGGATGGGAGACAAAATTAGAAGCTGCATCCAGTTTCCCACATCCCCAGGTGCTCTCATCTGTGATGAAGCACTTGGTCTTCTACCTCAAACTTCCAGCCCAGCCCTGCCTCCAGACTTCACAGTGGAATGCTTACACCCTTAAAGCCCCATCTTATCACATATTCCCCTACACATCACCACAGCATGGACAGAAAGATACTTAGCAGTATTTGCTTTGAAAACTATAGGAAAACAAAATCAAAGTCATTAAGCAATGAACTCAATTGCCTAAGTATCTGGCTTTGGGTGATTTTTGCCTGACTGGGTAGACGTGCAGTTAGGGATCCTTTGATATCTCCTATCTATAGAGGCTTTCTGTGCTTGAACAATTCTCTTGTCTATTTTGGGACCATCATGTTTCCTCCCTTGGGGGACATTTTAAATTGAAACTGGCCATTCTGTTAACAGAATAACTCCTACAGAAAGCATGTATTCTATTACTAGCTATGTATTGCATTGTTATTAGTGTTCATATACATCCAACAGCATCCATGTCCTGAAAAGAAGAGCACGGTCCAGCACATCCTATGGGAACCTCTGTATCCACACACTCTGAAAAGAGAAAAGCATTCCAGAATATGCAGTATTGAACCTATTAACTAAGCATTTCAATTTTTAAAAACTTTTCCATTTTTCCCTGCTTATTTCCAAGGAGAAATTTCCTGAGAAAGTACAGAGGCCTCAAAGCTCTTGGTATTCTATGAAGTGAGTCTCTCTATACTCTCCAGACTCTAGATGTGTTTCTTCTGGTGGTTCCATTTGTTCACAGAAAAAAATAACAAGGAAGATGGTGCAGAAGTTGAGTTTGAGCACTAAGACCAACTGGAGTTGAGTTCCCTCCCTGTTTCCTGAGCCGTATGATCTTGATCAAGATACTTAGTAATGAAACCGTGTCTTTACCTACATAGAAATAATTGTTGTCAGTGATTGAGCTCTAACCATGTACTAGAAAATATGCATCCTGCTTGTCTTAGTTAGGGTTTTATTGCTGTGAACAGATGCCATGACCAAGGCAACTCTTATAGGGACAACATTTAATTGAGGCTGGCTTACAGGCTCAGAGGTTCAGTCCATTATCACCAAGGTGGGACATGGCAGCATCCAGGCAGGCATGGTGCAGGAGGAGCTGAGAGTTCTACATCTTCATCTGAAGGTTGCTAGCAGAATCCTGGCTTCCTAGCAGCTATCATGAGGGTCCTAAAGCCCACACCCACAGTGGCACACCTACTCCAACAAGGCCATACCTCCTAATAGTGCCACTCCCTGGGCCTAGCATATACACACCATCACACTGTTTGACTAGCTTTTTTCAGTTTTTATCACAGCCCTATGAAGTAGGTATTTCTTATCTTCTATACTTGATAGGCAAGCAAAAAGAGGTTACTATTTAGAGACTATTGGGTAGTGAATGGTGGCACCAGGATTCAAAGATTAGAAGTGTGACTCCAAAAGCCATGTTTATAGTCACTACCTTCGCCCTAACGATATTTAGTAGCTCATTGAACTCATATAAGTCAGTTCCTGCATAGCCCTTGGAATATAAGCAAGTCCTAAGTAAATGTTAGCAGTTGTATAATGTTTAGCTTTGCTACCAAGAGAAACCTGAACCAGAAAACAGGTCTTGACCTAGATTTATGTCTATCTGAGCTATGTTTCTTTTGGCTGTACTGGCAAGGCCTCTTGAATAATCTAAACAATCTACACATTAAGGGTCACCTAGATAAAAATGAAGGCAAAATGGTTGGTAAGATTCTCATGTAATTCGAAAAAAGAAAAATCTCCAGCCTGGAAATGTTTATATGGGGCATAACGCCTCATATAAAAGAATGCATGTTGAGTAATAGCTAGCAGAATTGTAGGCAGCGTTGATAAGTGAGTCATATTTCAGCAGATTGTCTATCGTTACAAGCACCAAACAGAGAAATAAAGCTGCAAACGTGGTTACGTTCCATGTCTTTTGACAGAGTCAATTTGACTCATTTGAAAGCATGATGGTATAAGCAATACTATTGGTACAAAGGCAGGCTTAGGAACTAGACCCCATGTGATGTAAGAAGAAGAAAAAAGGGAGAATAAAAGGAGTATTTCCAGGTTCTGAAGAAATTTGAAATATAGTGTATTTGCTATTTATTGCTATTAAAAATTATCCTAAAATGTATCCTAAAATAGCAGACATTCATTATCTTGTGTAGTTTCTGTGCATCATCTGCATGTGGCCTGGATGGGTGGTTCTGGCCCAGGATGCATTGTGAGGCTTCAGTTGTCCAGGGTAAAGTCATCCAAAGGATTTACTAGGGCTGGAGGGTCCACTACTAATGGCTCACTCACATGGCAGTTGGTGGGCTAAGCTCCTTCTCACAGACCTTCTCACGGTGCTGGATAAGTTTAGCATGATGCGGTAGCTGTCTCCTCACAGTGCAAGAGATCCAAGAGTAAGGATAAGGAAACAGCTGCAGCACCTTTTATGACCTAGTCTGTAAGTCACAGTCACTTCTCCCATAGTCTGATCATTACAGGTCATAAGCCATTACTAAATACTGTCCACAAGCAAAGGTAAGGGAATTTACCTCCTAGGGAGTGGGGTCATCACAGAATTTATGGACAGAGCTTAAAACATGGCTTTGTCGTCTCATCACTTTCTCGAGAATCCAGTGAGACACGAGTGAAAGAACAGAATGTACAAAGGCAGTCCTCCTCAGCACAGCTTACTGGAAATGTCCCCAAACCCATCCTTTTATTTCAACTATTCTTGAAACATTCACATCCCTCCTACCTTGAGGCTGCATTCAAGAGACTCCGATGACACTCCTGAAACATTGTAGGCAGTTAAATGGGACATTAAAAACAACATAACAATCTACTCCTAAGATATTTGGAGCCGAGGAATGTAATGGCTCGTAAGCTCTCTCCCTTTGGCTATTACCATCGTGTCCTGATTGATGAAATTCTAGGCAATAGCCTTCCCTTCCTGATCTCGGGACCATGGAGAGTCGAATTTGCTTTCATGACTGCAACTCTGGGGGAAAACTTAGGAATGAGGGATCACTCTGGAATACAGAAGTAGCCAGTGCTTTCTTTTCGCACCAGATTCTAAGGTGTCAACAGAATCGTTAAAATTGCCTCGTGATTTTTTTCATTGTATTTTTGTGACCTGAAATTTTGATAAGATATAAAAACTTTTTAAAATATAGTCTTTGTAAACCCTGGGGAGCTTGCCGGACACCACGGGCAAGTTGCAGGTGTAGCTCCGTGTCTAACTTGCATGAGCCCCTGGATTAGATCCTAAGGATCTCAAAAGGAAAGGTGGAAGCCAAGGATTTACACTTTAAAATGAATTCTACCAACAGTGTTGCCTTTAATCTTGCTTCTTGAGGACATTTGAGAATGTGATGAAACATAAGGAAAATAAGCTCACACAATTGTGCCCAAGGAACGTAGCAGTGAACACAGAAGGAAGACACATTTGCTGAGAAACAGGAAACTTTAAAGCAAGCCATAGAACAACTTACCATCCTAGTCTTGTCCTAGCCTTTTGACCAAGCTAATTGGCAAATTTTTTGCCGATTTGGTAGAAGAAAAGCTACCAGGATTTCCACTTGGTAAGAAAGCACTAAAGGACGTTCTCCACGGACCATCCATAACCAAGATCGGACCTGAGATTCCCGAGACCCATCTCCAGTGGAGGGAATTCGGAGCAGTGACACCCAGCGCCGGGGGGACTTTCCCGCGGCACACCCGGGGGGCTCAGAGCGCACGAGACCGCAGAGCCCGAGAGGCGGGGCCGGGAGGGCGGGGGCGGGGGGCGACGCGCGACCACGCCCCCTCGGCGCGCCCCCAAGCGGCGGCTTGCGTGTCCGCGCCGACCCCTCCCCTCGCGCCTCGCGGGCGCACGCGCCGCCTCGCTCAGGGGCCGGAGGAGGCCGGGCCTGTCAGACCCCGCGGCCGGCCTCCCAGCCGCACGGGGCGGGCGGGTGCAGCGGCTTGGGCTCGGCCTGGGTCCCTGGCCCCGGTCGCAGCAGCGCGAGCCTCCGGGCGGGGATGCGCGGCGGCGGTGGCCCGCAGGTAGCCGAGCGCCGCCGAGTCCGGAGCTGGCGCGCGGCCGGGGCGCGGCGACAGTAGCGGTGCCTCGTTCTCCTCACGATGGGCAGGGACGCGCCGCGGTGCCCTGAGGAGCCCGAGCGCCGGTGAAGGCGGAGTCGCCGGCCGCCCCTCCGCTGCCATGGCCGGCCCCGGCGCGTGGAAGCGCCTCAAATCCCTGCTGAGGAAAGACGACACGCCGCTGTTCTTAAATGACACCAGCGCCTTCGACTTCTCGGACGAGGTGAGCGACGAGGGGCTTTCGCGCTTTAATAAACTTCGAGTCGTGGTGGCCGACGATGACTCGGAAGCCCCGGAAAGGCCTGTGAACGGGGCGCACCCGGCCCTCCAGGCCGACGATGACTCCTTATTGGACCAGGACTTACCTTTAACCAACAGTCAGCTGAGTTTGAAAATGGACCCCTGTGACAACTGCAGCAAGCGGCGCGAGTTGCTGAAGCAGAGGAAGGTGAAGACCAGGCTGACCATCGCTGCCGTCCTCTACTTGCTTTTCATGATCGGAGAGCTTGTAGGTGAGTTGTGTCGCCGCCGCCTCGCTTGCCTTTGACTTTGTCCAGCTGTTAGCTACGCCGGAGTTGAGGTGGAAACTTTGTTTTCAGGAAGTTTGCTGAGTATCTAGACTTTCGTGGGTCCATAGGAAAAGGACACGGGATTCCAAAGTGCGGTTCCCGTGAGCGCCCACTGAGAGCTTGCAGGTAGATCTTGTAACTCCCATAAACAGCGTGCCATTTACTGTAGGGTTTAGGGTGTTATCTTGACTGTATATCATGTAACTTCTCCTTTTACAGATTCTGATAAAATGCCAGGTTTATCTTTCAACGTCTAAAATAATTCTGACATGGATTAGAATCAGAATTTTATAGTATTAAGGGATGTTACTGAACACCATCCTGTTTCCTCACACAGAAGTTCTGAAGGGATTAGATTATGAGGAATCTTATTGGGAAAAGAGAGAGCCATCCACAGTGCCAGACTTTTCTTTCTGTCAACATTTTGGTTATTTGATGCTTATTTGTGCCGCTTCCTTTTGAGCTTATAGCTAAGGGCTTTACAAAACTCTATACAGCCAACTAATTAAAAGTTCATTATTAAAAGGAGTATCTACAGTGAGCTAGAGGTCTCCCCGGCAGCTGCAGAAGCTAGGCTTTCTTTCTCCTTTTTTAACTGATTTCAGATAATAATTTCTCACTCTAAGGTTCTTGCTTTAGACCTTATTTTTACTGTCGCATTAGTTTATAGTCGTCCCTTGATGTCCAAGGTGGGTTGCTTCCAGGAGTCCCCTCTAGAACCTGAATCTCAGGTTGCCTCATCCAGTGACGCCTTATGTAAAGATCCCTTACGTAAAGCGAAGCAGTTATTTGCATATAACCTACATATGTGTCCTTCTGTACTTTAAAGCATTTGGAAATCATTTTGACTACAAAATGCAAATTTGATGCTGTATTTAAGTAGTTGTTATCCTGACTCATTGAGAGATTGATGAGCAGAACAAGTCTGTGAATGGCGAACGCTGAGGCAGAGTTACTTTTTCAGATGTTTTCCATTCATGATTGATGGTATCCATGGATGCAGTTCTCAGATAGAGAACACACTGCCGACTCCTTAGTGGCAGTTTCTAAAGTGGCATTAACAGAGGAGACAGTTCTCTCATGTTGTCTCTTATGATGAGCCATAACAAGAAGAGACCTGGAAACCCAGATTTAAAATGCTGTGTGTAGAAGACTCATGTACATTCTCTGCCTGATGTCCCATCATTCTTCCCCAGTGTCAACTTAGCTGTACTGGTCATGGTCCTTTTCTCAGGGCTCCCTCTCTCTTGCCCTTAAGGCTTTCATAAATAAGAGCAGATTTCTCAAAGGTTTTCAAACTTCTGTTGACTATGTAATAGGAAGTAGACTGTGGTAAAATACTACACATGTAGACATAGGTATGTACATATCTGCATATACGAGTATATGCATAGCAAACACAAATTGTATATGCTATATTTTAATGTCTTCAGTTATCTCTCAGCCCACTAGTAGACTATATGTGGCATATCACCCATCTTCCAGCTTTTTCAAAAATATTTAGTTTTAATTATGTGTATGTGTGGGGAGGGTATGGGTCACTGGAGGGTGAGTGTGCTGGTGAGTGAGTACAGTGCCTAGAGGCATCAGATCCCCTAGAGCTGAAGCTTCAGGTGAGTGTGAACTTCCTGGTCTAGGGGCTGGGAACCAGAACAAGAGTAGCAAGTTCTCCTAACCACTGAGCCTCTCTAGCCTCTGGCCTGAGCTTTTATATTCCTGCCTTTTCTCAGATTGTCCCTTGACTGCTTGTTAGTCATACTTCATTTCAAAAGACATCTCTGAAAGACATGTTTTTCACTGTTGGGATAAACCTCTGCATCTTATTTTCCCCACTTGAACTCTATTTACATGTCTTTTATTATTTTAATTTTTTGACTGAAATATAAGCTGACATCCTGATACCTAAAACAGTAAATGATACAAATTAGACATAGTAAGTGAGCTTTTGTTGAATTTTTAATTGCATTTTTAAAATTCTTCAATATTTTACACTTGCTTATAATGAATTTTAATCATTTTACACACCCCCTCTCTTACATATATCATCATATACATTCCTGCTCCCTTTCACACTGGAACCCTTCTTCCTAGCAAGGCTCACACTTTCCTGTCGTTTTGGGTATGTGACCCACTCACTGACTTTAATTGGGACAGTTTGTGTGAGCATTGAAGAAAATGACTTATGAAGCATGGGAAACTTAGCAGTGAGTACATCACTGAAGAGAGTGACACCCTTCTCCCCAGAAACCATTGACTGTCAGTAGTCCCTCAGGGAGAGGTGCAGCCCTATAAATCTTCTCTCTTCCTGGTTGAAATGTTGACAGGGCCAAACCTGTTACAGGTCTTGATCAGGTAACCACGGTAGTACCGAGTCCATGGGTACAACAGCTATGTCATATAGAGAAGACGTCTTTTTGTGGCAGATCTCTCCATCCTCCAGCTCTGAACTTTTTTCAGCCCTCTCTTCCACATGTTCCCTGAAACTCAGAGAAGGTGGTATAGAGGTTCTATTTAGGGAATTCTTCTGTTGGAGAATTATAAATGTGTAATATAAAATGCAAAGATGGTAAGCTGCAGTCAGAACATGATCTCATGACTTCAGCAGACTAAGACCCAGGAACTTCTCAAATGCAACACAGTGAAAATGCTCAGCATTCAGACTTTTTGAAGTTGATATTGGGTATTTGAAGTTATTCACATTAATCATAATTTTCTCCCTTGAAATTAATTTAGATAGAATTTCATTTAAGTAAAAGTTAATATTTAATTGTCCTGACTTCTCATTTCCAGAGGCTCTTACTCAATAAAAGTTTTTCAGAAACCACAATAGGTGTTTCCTTTCCAATACTGACTTAATATCCAAATATAGAATCTTTCATTAAATAATGCAGAAATGATAGGAACGGTCGTGCTCAGAATGTTACCTAGAATTAGACTGGATCTAGTAGAGTGCTTATTAAAGTGTATCTAAGAACTTAGAAATAAATCATCTTAGGTAGGAAGTATGGACCAATAAAAATAAAGTCATTTAGAGATTTCAGAGAGGAGACTTGATTTTGGATCTTGGTTTACCTCTGACTCACTCCTGACGTTGAACAGTATCTGCCTTTCCTCCCTTCCCTTCAGCAGGTCTCCTTTGAGTACCTACATGTTAATTTGTATGCACTGTCCTACATGGTCTAAATATCTAATGGAAAGCAAAACTGTTATTATTATCTGAAGTTCTTTAGCTAATATAGAAGGAAAACATTACATGGCATTACAAGTCATTACATTTTAAATTCAGATATTCAAGCTCTGTGAAGAAAAGAATAGACGTACTAACCAGTGGGATATCATTTTTGCATGGGATAGAGCATTTAAAAGCAACAAAAAAGATATTAGGAATCATTCAAGCAAGGAAAACAGTACAACAAAGGCCCTAAAACTTTGAGTTCTTTTAAGAAACTGAAAGAAGACCAGTATGACTGGAGTGTGGTTGGCATAAAGGAAGGAGGCAGGTGGACCAGATAAACAAGTCCTGAGAGACCACACTGAATGAGTGCAGTTTTTGTTCTAATTCAGTGGAAGCCAGTGGAGGGCTCTAAGTAGGAGAGTTACTTCTTAAAAGATCATCGTGGATGTTCTGTGAAGAAAGGAATGGGAGTACAAGGACGGGAGCAGACTTGTAGAGCTCCTGGCTAGAAACAAACCAGAGTAAGTACAGAAAAGCATCCTGGAGTATGAACAGAACTGTCACATTTAGACATGGGGGTTGAGGAGCGAGCAGGTCAGGGATGAACCTGAGTTTCTCTCTAACCAGATAGATACATAGGGAGACATCATTTTGAAGAGGAAAGAGAATGCAGAGCAATATTGGGGTGTGGACTCAAAGGCTGTTTTAAACATGTTCATTTGCATGCTTATGAAGACTAGTCAAGTGGGAATGTCTGGTGGGCTAGTAAATGTGAACCTGTGCTTTAGTAGGTAGGCCAGCATAGATGATGCCCCCAAATTAGACAAAATGACCTGAGAACTCACGTCTTGAGGAACTTCAACTTTAGGAAGTCAAACAGAGGCAAACAAGTGTCCCAAAATCCAAGGAAATAAACTACATCAGCGCCTCCCCCTCATCCCCATTGATGTCACTTTCTACAGTTTTAATAGATTACGACAGCCATATCCAAAGTTATTAAATGGAAAACTCAAGAACTAAACAGTCCGTGTTTAAATTGCTCACAGCTGTAGGTATTATAATGGAATCTCAGAGGCCTGCCCCATCCTGCCCAGGATATGAATCATCTCTTTGTGTAATGTGACCACATGTAACTTTTATTATGGTGTATTGTTACAGCCATTCTATTTTATTACTAGTTATTATGTTACTTTCTTACTGTGCCTAACAAATAATCTAAACTTTATCTTAGGTTTGAACATATATATTGCATATTTATATATGTAATGTATATAGTGTACATATACTATGTATACATCATTATACATATATAACTAAATGTATATATTATATAAATATATACATATATTATGATATCTATATATGCATATATATATATATATATAGTATATGCACATTATTTGGTAGTACCTAAGGTTCCAGGTGTCTAGTGAGGATCTTGGAATACATGCTTCTGAATAGGGTGAAGAGGACTACTGTTATTTCTCATTGGAAATAAGAGAACTTTTTAGATGAAAACTAAGATATCCTTTGGACTTGTTAACAAAAAAAGCCGTATTTTACATGTTTTCATTGGAACTAAAATCATAAAGATATACAAACTGACTTTTAGGTAAAGAACTGGTGTATTTAATTTTGTCCTATCTCAAAGTATCTCTTAAACTACATTAAAGGGATTTGGCTTGCTGGAGAAGGCAAACCCTCCTCACACAGATGGGGAAAACGAAAGGGAACAAAACAGCAAAAGTCTTGGAAATTGAAAAAGAAACAGAGTAACTGGCTTACTACACTCAAAAGCCAGCACCTCAGCTGAGAATCAACTCAGGCCCCACCACAATAGTGGTCCTCGATTTTTGCTGTGCATCACAGCCATTAGAGAATCCAAAGTCCCAACCTCAGAAAGTCTAATAATGGAGTCTTGGGATAAGCCAGAGTGTGTATTCATGTATGGAATTTAAGACAGTCTTGCTACTGTGTAACCCTGGCTGGCCTGGAACTCAGTATGTAAACCAGGCTGGTCCCATACTCAATGAAATGCATCTGCCTCTACCTCCTAAGTGCTGCTATTAAAGACATGCTCCACCATGCCTGTCTAGCATTTGCATTTTTATTAGAACCCAGGGGATGCTAATGCTAACCCCTCAGGACCCACACATAAGACAACTGTACTATAGAGCATCCTAAGCAGGCCGGACTCAGCTGTGCCAGGTGCCTCTGGAATTATGTATGTACCAAAAAGGCTAAACTAAGGAAAGCTAATAAAAACCCTGTTTTAAAAAACAGTTATAATCATATATTCTGTATCTTCAGAGATAATATCACATATCTAGAAGAGAAAAGGTGGTTCTACAAAAGAAATTCAGGGTAAAGGAAAAAATAAGAACCCGTTGACAATAAAAACGTAGAAGGCACTTGAAAACAAGAAAACAAAAACTTATAGAAAAGTTAGAAAATAAGGAACACTCATGGCAGTTCATGCCTTATATCAGTGTTTGGGAGATAGAGGCAGGCAGATCTCAGTTCAAGGCCACCTTGGTCTCCATAGTGAGTTCCAGGCCAGCCAGAGCTACATAGTGAGACACTGTCTCAATCAATCAATAAATCAATCATCAGTCAATAATAGAAAATGAATTAAAATACTTTCCCAGAATTAAGTAAAATTACTAATAGGAGAAAAAAGGAAATGTATGTGTATGTTTGTGAACATACATGCATACATACACTTGTGTGGTTGTCTCCCACTTATGGGGATCTATTTCAAGATCCCTAGTAGGTGCCTGAAATCACAAATTGTACCAGACCCTAGTACATATTGTCTTATGTTGCCATAACTGAGCATCACAGATTAAGTAACTTATAAAACATTAAAGTTTATTCACCTTGTGTTTCTGAAGACTGGAAAATTCAAGAGCAAAAGGTTGCATTTGTTGAGGTCCTTTTCATCGTCTCAAAGCAGTCCTGAGGGTTAACACGATAAGGAAGATGTGACCTCATTCAGGTCTCTTCTTCCTCTAAAGCCATAGTCTTATTGAAATGAGGCTCTGCCCTTAGAGTCTCATTTAACATTATCACCCAGCCATCAGTTTAAAGTTCCAACTTCTTAACACCTCATAATAAAGATGAAACATCAACATGAGTTGTGGTGGACACATTCACACAAACGCACGCACGTGCCATACTTATTCCTATACCATCAATTACACCATATTTTCCTTTTGTTACTCTTTTCAGAGATTATTATCTATATAACTATAAGCTAAACTAATTTTTATTCTTTGGGTTGTGCTAGTATGAGCTTTATAGAATTCTTCTGTCATTTGATGTTCAACCCTTCCTGAATAACAGAAAGCATATCTTCTTTCTGCTTTGTTGTGGTATTTAGATACCGTAGCTATTAACTCACTGTATTCGTAGAATTAATAAGTTGAGCAAAAGTTCCCATCCTGCTTTTATTTTTACTGCCAATTTAATGGGTAACTTTATGAAGTAATGAACACTGAAGACCCTGTTAATAGAAATGGGGTTTTCACCAGAAATTTGAGCAGTGGTCCTTCCATACCTACATATTCCATGTCCACAGGTGCTACATCTATGTTTCAGCTGGAAAATGCTTGAAATATATGTCTGTATAGAATATATGCAGGCTTGTTTTCTTGTAGTAATTCCCTAAATAATGCAGTGTAAATAAGTACATTGTATTAGATGGTATCAGTAACCTAGAAATAATATAAACTATGTATAGATTTACATGTACAAGCTGTATACAAATACACCATATTATATAATATATTTGAGCATGCACAGATTTTGATACCTAAAGGGGTTTCTGGAATAATCTTCATATAAGTTGAAGGATATGGCATCTATACTATTTTGCATGAAACTTTAGAATACTTTGATTTAGTTGAATCAGGATAGAAATTTAGTTGTTGTGTTTTGCAGAATGTTACACATTTTGAGGTTGATGGCTTCCTTTTGTTAGTTACCCTTCCTTCCCTTTCTCCCAGGTGGATACATGGCAAATAGCTTAGCAATTATGACAGATGCACTCCATATGCTAACTGACCTTAGTGCCATCATACTCACTCTGCTTGCTTTGTGGCTGTCCTCAAAGTCACCAACCAGAAGATTCACCTTTGGATTTCATCGCCTAGGTAGGTAACTTAAGTTTATTTTGGCTTATAATATTTTCACGTAAAGCCATAATAAACTATGACCCTGACTAACTGAAATATTTAAAGTGATAATGGTTTTGAACAAAGCAAATGAAAATAAATAATGAGACTTATCCCAAAACGCTATCTTCTGTGGAACATACTGCTAGGCCTCCTTAAGTAGGTTGTACAGAATTATGAATATGCCATTATAAAGAGGCTTACTTTCCAGTTTACTGAACTGAGCAAAACTGATTGGGTGACTCACTAATAAGCATTTGCTGCTTGTTTTAAACTTTAAATTTTTCAACTGAAGCCCATGTTAAACATTTTCATCATATGTTCAACATATGCTATGTGACTGACTTTGCACTGTATCAATGTTATTCAGCAAGGGTTTAAAAAAATCTAAATTATTACCTACATAGCTCTGATTCTTGCTGTTGCTGTGGTTTTAAACCTACTTACTCTAAAAATACATAAAATTACTATTTGAACTATTACATGGCAGGCCATATCCATAGGTATTTCATAGAACCTCCAAATTAAGAATTTTCTGTTTGGAAAATTCAGCATTTAATAGTGCATATTAAAGAATTGAGATAAAAATAATACTCTTCGGCTTTTTTGAATAAAAACTGAACACTGGCTATTGCCTTGAGAATCTACTAAGAAATCAGAAAATAGGGCTAGAGTTATTAGAAATTGGCACTTTATCAATGAACCAAATCAAACACTATCTCTAGTAGTAAATATCAGCATGGTTTCGTCACAGTTGTCGTGTTCAGCTGTGTAGGTGTTTTCTGTCTACTCTTAGAGATAACATTTTCTGGGGCTGGAGAGATGTCTCAAGAGCACATACTACTCTTTAAATTTTATTTTTAAATAACACTATTCTTTGATTCTTATACTTAATTTTACTTTGTGTCTATAGGCATTTTGCCTGTATGTATGTCTGTGTACCACTTACATGCCTGGTACCTCGGGAGGCCAGAGAGGGTATCAGATCCTCTGGAACTGGAGTTATAAACTGTTATGGGCATCTGTGTGGGTACTAGACATTGGCCCTGGCTCCCTTGGAAGGGGCAATCTGTTCTCTTAATTCCTGTGCCATCACTCCAAACCCTCTCCCTATCTGTATGACTCTTACAGAAGAATTTAGTTCCCAACACACACAAAGGCAGCTAATAGCTGCTTCTGGTCTTAGCAAGCATATGCACTCACATGCATACACACACACACACACAATTAGGGTTTATTGATTGTAGCCTTCTAATTGGTGTTTTCAAACAAACACCTGTGAAAGGCAGTAAAGAAACCAATAGCTTGATTCAAATCCTAGTTGTCTCACTTCCTAACAATCTGACTTTATTCAAGCTCTGTAACATCTTCATGCTTCCATTTTCTGTTTGTAAAGGATGCTACAATAGTGTCTCCCACATAAAGTTATTAAGGGCAGTAAGGGAATTACTATTTGGAAAGCATTTAGGGCAGTGGCCAGCACTTTAATAAGGATCTTCATTCTTTATTAATCCACTTCACTCATTCTCTGAAAAAAATTAAAATGAACTCAAGGCTTCTTAGTAACATGTATGTCTGCATACAGAAAGGCCAGTATAAATTCTTTGGAATATCCAGTCTTGAAAATGTTTGACTAATTTTTATCATTATTTGTTAATAGTCTACATTCTATGGTACAGGTGAGCAGGAGAGCTCATACCCCTCTTCTCTTAGCTGTCACCACAGTCTCTTCAATTGCTTCATGTATAGCTGTGGATGGTGTGAAATCATTCTGAGTTTTCTTTATTTACACTACACTACAACAGCAGCAGGTTAATGTGGGGAGAGAGAAGGAAAGAACTAAAGCCTCATGTGTTGTATTTAAGTGTCAGGACTTACTTGATTATGGGCATGTCACTTTACTCTGAGAGCTAATAATACTGGATTTAATAAAACCACAATGAAAGAGATCCCACAAATCTTTTTTATTAGATATTTTCTTCATTTACATTTCAAATGCTATCCCAAAAGTCCCCTATACCCTCCCCCCACCCTGCTCCCCTACCCACTCACTCCCACTTCTTGACCCTGGCATTCCCCTGTTCTGGGGCATATAAAGTTTGCAAGACCAAGGGGCCTCTCTTCCCAATGATGGCTGACTAGGCCATCTTCTGCTATATATGCAGCTAGAGACACGAGCTCTGGGGGTACTGGTTAGTTCATATTGTTGTTCCACCTATAGGGTTGCAGACCACTTCAGCTCTTGGGTACTTTCTCTAGCTCCTCCACTGGGGGCCCTGTGTTCTATCCTATAGATGACGGTGAGCATCCACTTCTGTATTTGCCAGGCACTGGCAAAGCCTCACAGGAGACAGCTATATCAGGATCCTTTCAGTAAAATCTTGCTGGCGTATGCAATAGGGTCTGCGTTTGGTGGCTGATTATGGGATGGACCCCAGGGTGGGGCAGTCTCTGGATGGTCCATCCTTTCCTGTAGATCCAGCAATACCTATCCTGGGCATATACCCAGAAGATGTTCCAACTGGTAATAAGGACACATGCTCCACTATGTTCATAGCAGCCTTATTTATAATAGCTAGAAGCTGGAAAGAACCCAGATGTCCCTCAATAGAGGAATGGATACAGAAAATGTGATACATTTACACAATGAAGTACTACTCAGCTATAAAAAACAATAAATTTATGAAATTCTTGGGCAAATGGATGTATCTGGAGGATATCATCCTGAGTGAGGTAACCCAATCACAAAAGAAGTCACTTGATATGCACTCACTGATAAGTGGATATTAGCCCAGAAACCTAGAATACCCAAGATACAACTTCCAAACACAAGAAAATCAAGAAGGAAGACCAATGCATGGATACTTCATTCCTCCCTAGAATAGGGAATGAAATATGCATGGAAGGAGTTGCAGAGACAAAGGTTGGAGCTAAGATGAAAGGATGAACCACAAATCTTTAGGAGGAAAAAGATTCTCTTCTAAGGGAGTATGTCATTCTGAAGACAGCAGCTCCCATCCTGCTTCACCCTTTCTGCCTTTCTCTGTATAGATTATCTTAATAATTGGCTTTTTTATGTGAAGTTTCTTCCAGATCTTCAGGGACTATACTGATGTAAAGACTATACTAAGCAGCACTGTTTGTGGTTAGGATAGAAAGCAGTGTTTATGATTTGATCATTTAAATCCTTAGACTGTGTTAATGGCAAGTTGATAGCACAGGTATTGCTCATAATGTTTGCTGCTGAGCAGAGATCGTGGTCAGAACCAGCTAGATGTGTCTTGGGCAAGATTTGGCTACAACTAATTCTGTGTAGTTTGTTGCTTTATCCACTGATACTAGAGAAACAGGAAGCATTTCCTTCATATAAACATCAAAAAATAATACTAATAAACTTTCTACCTAGTTGTGATTCATTTTAACAGCTTTCTCCTTCCTATATCAAAAGCTGTGCTTTCTATCATTCACATCTTATTGCAAATTTAATCATATCACATGACCTTTTACTGGAAAAGAATTAAGCTCTAAAACTTGCTAGAAATGGGAGTTTAAGTTGAGGCATAAGGAAGGCATGACTGAAGTGGTTAACACTGGATACCATAAGTCAGCATGACCATAGTTGGCAGTGTAGCATGGTATAGGGAGTGATGAAAAAGCAGGAGTAGGAGAAGCAATTTGTAATAAAAGAGAGGAAACCCAGAGACAGACTCTGGACTATAGACTGATGAAAATCCCTATAACATCAGCTTGAGTGCAGCTGGACTCTGGCTGAGATAAATACAAACACTAATTCGGAAGGCCTGGGTAAATCCAACACACCCTACTGTTTTTTTCTTCCTATCTTCTATTGGAAGAAGGCAGGAAAGAGTGGAAAAGAAAGTGGAAGAGAGGATATCTCTGTGTTCATTATATTTTTATAGATCTCTGCAACATGCCTTAGATGTTTGCTTAGTTCTTTCTGACAGTGGAAAGACAATTGCCATGTAACTTTAGTGAAATATACTTATTATTGGCATCATAGCATTAACAAAGCAAATACGTACATTAGACCAGTAACTTATGCAACACCCACAAACACATATATGCTTCTGTTGTGAATGGTCTACGTTAAGACAAATAGTTATTCATTGACTGAATGAGTACCCATTAGTTACGAATGAATGAATGAATGAATGAATGAATAAGGGTCTGGAGACATGGTGACTCTGTGTGCACATAGACACAAATACAATCACAAATTATAGTAAATGCTATAAAGAGAAAGAAAAAGACACTAAGTCAGAGAATAACAAAGGATCTAGTATTTTCACATAATCTTTGAAGCTTCTACTTTGGCATTTTCATGCCAAGTACAATAACTTTGATATTTTATAGTATAGCAAACTTTGATAATCTTGTATGTTTTATGCCATTTAAATTTTCTTTTTCTGTATCAGTTTTACCTTGTGAATGGAGATATGAATAGAGAGAGGATGGATATGAATTAGTTAAGGATCTAAATCATTCAAACTGCTAAATACTTTAAGAAAAAAATGTTGTATGACAAAAATAATAGTGCTTTTTCCTCTGTAAAGAAAATGTAAGTAGGAGACTGAACAATGTCTAGTTGGTATGAAGTGTAACCGTTGTGCTGAAGATGCCTGCATTTTCTGTCTTCCTTTGTAGAGGTTTTGTCGGCCATGATCAGTGTAATGCTGGTGTATGTACTTATGGGATTCCTCTTATATGAGGCTGTGCAAAGAACCATCCATATGAACTATGAAATAAACGGCGATGTCATGCTCATCACTGCAGCTGTTGGAGTTGCAGTTAATGTAATGTAAGCACAATATTTTTCACATACTATGAGCCAAAAGATTATTGCACATGCATGTATTCAGACCATGGAATATGTTCATACTTAAAAATATAGTCAGTCAGTTTTACTTAGAAGTATAATAAAATGAAGCATTATAAACTTGTTAGTTTGTCCATGTGTCTCAGAGTTTAACACTAAAGAATTTAAGTAGAGCTGGGCGTGGTGGCGCACGCCTTTAATCCCAGCACTCGGGAGGCAGAGGCAGGTGGATTTCTGAGTTCGAGGCCAGCCTGGTCTACAAAGTGAGTTCCAGGACAGCCGGGGCTACACAGAGAAACCCTGTCTCGAAAAACCAAAAAAAAAAAAAAAAAAAAGAATTTAAGTAGAACCAAGTTATTTAATATTTAATACTTTTATGTTAGCTACATTTCAAGGGAGTTTTGTATTTATTTTATTTGTGTGTGGGGCACATGCATGCTACTGTGTACACATGGAAGTCAGAGAACAATATACAGGAATCATTTCTCTTCTTTGACCACATGGGTTCCAGGAGTCAATCTCACACTGTCAGACTTAGCAATAAACACCTCTACCTGCTGAACTATCTCACTGGTCTGTTAGCTAGATTTTAAAATCATTTTTTTTCCTCCTCAAAACTACTGAACTATGTTTCATCCTTAATCATTTAGAGCAGAAGTTAGCAATCTTTCTATAAAGAACAGATGGGTTGTGGTAGAGCTTAGCATGCACGAGGCCCTAGGTTGACCCCTGCATTTCCAACACAACAAAAAGGCTGGTTAGTAAGTATTTTAGGCTTTGAGAGCTACACAGTTTCGTTTGAAGTGATGGAACACTGATGTTAAGAACAAAAACAGCCAAATTCACTGTGTGAACAAATATCTATGCCTGTATTCTAATAAAACTATCTTAAAAACTAGCCAAATATGGTCTAGTGGCCTTAGTTTACAAATCACTATCTAATGGCTTCTAGAATAAAAATCAGAAGTTTCTACAATTGCCTTCTTAAATAAAAGACATGTAGCCCTCCTGCCTCTCTCTTAGCACTCCCTGTTCTCCTTATCTTAGCCACAGTGTGGTACTTTTTAAGTGCACAGAGCACATTTTCATTTCAGACCTTTGCCTGCTGCTCTGCCTAGAATATGCAACCACCATCTGCTCTTGACTTCTGCAAGTCTCTGCTCAAATGAAGTCTGAGAGAGCTCTTCTGTGCCCACCCCACCCACCTACCCACTCACCTGGCCCTCATCTTAACATATCTCCACAGAGTTGTATACAAAGCTGTATACAAAGCCGTTTCCAAGGCATTTCACATTAACTGGCTGTGTCTCAGTGTGTATTTGCTTACACCTCTGATATCCAGGACGTAAGCTCCATAAACGTAAAACAATACTTGCTGAGTAACAGGTGCTTAAATCTTTATTAACTGACTGTTCTGCACTGCTCCATTACTGTCTGAACAGAACTGAATGTTTTATCAGTAGTTTTAGAGAAATAATATGGTTTCTTTCATTTCTAACAGAATGGGGTTTCTGTTGAACCAGTCCGGTCACCACCATTCTCACGCTCATTCCCACTCCCTGCCTTCAAATTCCCCAAGCATGGTATCTAGTGGACACAACCATGGGCAGGACAGCTTGGCAGTGAGAGCTGCATTTGTACACGCCCTGGGAGACTTGGTACAAAGTGTTGGTGTGCTTATAGCTGCATACATCATACGATTCAAGGTAAAATTGTACTTTCTATTTCAAATTATTTAATTTGGTTATTTAAAAAGCTAGTTGACAGCCAGGCGTGGTGGTGCACGCCTTTAATCCCAGCACTTGGGAGTCAGAGGCAGGCGGATTTCTGAGTTCGGGGCTAGCCTGGTCTACAAAGTGAGTTCCAGGACAGCCAGGGCTATACAGAGAAACCCTGTCTCGAAAAACCAAAAAGAAAAAAAAAAAGAAAAAAAAAAGCTAGTTGTCTCTTATCAATGTACTGGACACTAACTAATGCCTTTCTATTCATTTTTCACTGGGAGAAGATTAATTGGTGTAGTTATTTATTAGTAAGCACAATAGTATCACCTTGCCAGCTAATTTACCTATAGTTAGCTTTAATAGCACATTTACGGTAAAACTCAGTGTTAACCAATGTCACTGAACCATAGATAATAGGCTATGCACTGAGATTCTCATCTTTGCAGCAACTCTAAATTTTAATTCAGTCCACTTCAGTATGAGTATTTTAGTCCAGGTGACTGATACAGTTCTTTCCAGCTTCAATATCTTATGCTTCTAAGTGAAGAATTCAGAGAAGCCACAAAAGAGAATAGACATAATGATTAAACTTCTAGAAAAGACACATGAGGCAAGTCATTTGAACAATCTTATGAGTAAAGATGTTTCTCAATTACAGTATCCAAGATTTAAAAGTATTTTCCAATCCTGATAAAGAGAACAGAGACCTGTGTCTTGCTCCACTTTATAGTGTGTTAACATCTGTCTCTGTTTAGTCATACAACTTTCATCTATTGCCTTCTAGCCAGAATACAAGATTGCTGATCCCATCTGTACGTATATATTTTCATTACTTGTGGCCTTCACAACGTTTCGCATCATCTGGGACACAGTAGTGATAATCCTGGAAGGTGAGCACTTACTAGTACTCCACTGTGGGTTTATCCCTCCCAGCAGAGGTTGGGTCAGAGGGTGCTCTGGACAGGAGCCAAGTCTTGCATTTCAATGATACTCTCCTGTGCATAGCAAACAAGCAGTGCAGTCACGCACTTAACCCTTTCAGCAGGTAAAGCAGACAGTCAGGTGAGCTAGGATATTTACAGACAAGAAAATGTTTGACAGCCAGTGTCATTCCAGCAGCTTTTGATTCTTGGCACAGTTATAATTTGTGGTTTATTTGATTCCTTTTATACCATTGAAGTTGCTAAAGTCCTAGAGCATCTTGTGCTGCACAGGAAGTTCAGAGCACTGACCCCCAATTTCTCCTCATTTGCCCTGTTAGGCATGGACTAATTCTCCGTTCTATTTGGGTCTTCAACTTACTGGTTACCTCATTTAAAATTTGCCTTGCCAAATATTCTCTGGACTATTTCTGAAATTAGGACTGGGTAATAATATTCCTTAGAGTTTGGTAAGAGGCAGTCAGTGAAAACTGTGAGCGCTAAACCTAGCTCTCACTTCATTTCCTCTCCTAAGGAACATTAACTTGTTTATAGTCATATGCATACAAAATACGTATAACATTCATCTCATTTAATTTGTGTCTTTGTAATACTTTTAACATCCTTGTCTTCCTGAGAACATGAAGACAAAAGTTCTCAGCAATAGCTTATTATTATCAAATGTTCTAAGCTGGGCATAACTGCACAAGCCTGTAATCCCAGCACTTAGGACTCAGAGGAAAGTAGCTCTCTATGAGTTCAAGGTCAGCCTGATTTACATGTAGGTCCACGCTAGCCAGGGCTACATAGTGAAACCAGGTGCTGGAGCAGAATAATTCTTTTCTATCCTAGCTTATTAAGATTAAGCTAAGTGTTCTAACTTGATTGCTACTCCATTACAGTGAGAATTGACATTTTAAAAGTATATATTGATCTCTTGTATATTTTCTAAATATTTTGTAAGAATGTCTGTAATTTATCTTAAAGTGTAAACATACCTTAATGAATCTATTGGAACTGAATTTGACAAAGCCATTTGTTTTCTTTAAACGTAACTTAAAACTTTTCCTACCAAAGTAAACTTACAAATTATATATTCCAAACTAATAGGTGTACCAAGCCATTTGAATGTAGATTATATCAAAGAGTCGTTGATGAAAATAGAAGATGTATATTCTGTGGAAGATTTGAATATCTGGTCTCTTACTTCTGGAAAATCCACTGCCATAGTTCACATGCAGCTAAGTATGTTGCTCATGGGGTTCATGGGAATAGACTTCTGTCCTACAAGTCAGCATCTGAGCTGTTCATATGTGTGAATATTTTTCTGATAAGAAGACTTAAGGGAGGGAGGAGGCTCTTCAAAAGATGAATTGTAGGTGAAAGGGTAACAAGGGCTGGGAAGGCAGTTCAGTGTCAAACACTGGCACTCCCATGTCTGAGGCCCTGTGTTCAATTCCCAGAACTCCAAATAAATAAATAAATAAAAACATTTAAATTGGTTTACCTTTTTAAGAGAAGATGTTACAAGTTGATACTTGCCTGCATTTTAAAGATAGTACATACATTTGCTATGCCATCTTTTATATAATAAAAGCCAAACTCTTATTTAAATCATATCAGAGATTGGTGGCTTTTTAAAATCAAACTAACATATGCACTTAGTCCTTAAGGAATATAAGTCTTTAAGCAAGAGGCTTGTAATTGTTTGTAATGTTCTCTCTACTGAGCATGGGTTGGAAAGACTAAGGTCATGAGAAGCTCTTCTGGGCTTAGAAACTGCCTTCTGCAGTAGAAGGGCTTAGGAGACATCAGATGAGCATATGCTTGTAGCTTGCTGTTGCTTCCTCTGTGTCTCATCTTCTAATGTACAGCAGTGTACAATAAATAATTGGATATTTTCTTGATATTGCAGTTCCTGGAAGTTCATCTAAGTGGGAAGAAGTACAGTCCAAAGCTAAGCATTTATTACTGAACACATTTGGCATGTACAAATGCACTATTCAGCTCCAGAGTTACAGACAAGAAGTGATCAGAACTTGTGCAAATTGTCAGAGTTCCAGTACCTGAGTTCCAGGTGTATGTCCTCAGGGTCTACGGCCTTGTTTATCCTGAAGTACAGACTTGAGAGCAATAAATGTAAACCTAATGGAGTCCCTGACAGCTGTGTCCATGTCAAGCACCAGTCTCCCCAAGACAGACTCCGCTCTGACTAATACTTGCATGATTTTCAGACAAAGAACTTCTGAAGTACTGTTTACAGAATGAGCTGTAACCCTGCAGATACCTCATCAGAAGACAATCCAAGACCATGCTTCATTAATTTGACAGAGTATGCAACGTGCACACCAAGACTCAGAATTCAGTATTTGCATCTAACAACGACTTTTTTCAGGCCTTTTATATGAAGTCAGTGCTAGCAAACTCAGTGTTGAACTATTTGGGATTTTTGTCTCTGTGTAATCTTGGCATCCAGTTTCTGGAATTGTGTTCTCTTTTTTATAAAAATTAGCCCTCAACAGATTTCAGAAAGTAATTATATCCAGAAAATGGAATAAGCATGTATTCCTAAGTGTTTCAGAACTGTTTTATTTCACATATAACTTATAAGCAAATTTTCCAGATAGTACTGGGTTTTAAATCTCAATATTTTTGATTATTTGTAATCTTGTCAGAAACATTCACATAATGTGGTCACTGTCCTTAAGTTATTTAGGAAACTTTAATATAATTATAAATGGCAGAAATTAGATTTAACCTCAAATTACCTTACCATATGATGATCTAAAGCAGAGAAGCAAGTAGTGGTCTGTAGAGTTTTGGATTCTATCTTCCAGAAAATCACTTCTGTGCTTTATGTAGAATTGTCTTAGAACGGTAAGAGACAACAATGTTTCAGCAGTTATCCACTGTCCTTTTTAGAACTGCCAACATTTGTTAGTAACAGTTTGCATAGCACCTTCTCATGTGCACACCAGGTTATCTATATATCCTTCCGAGTACCTAAATAAGCTAAGGCTGAGGTTATTAATGCCCACCATGTAGAAGGCCTTTGTTACTCCAGAGAAAATTTCTGTTATGATACAGGCTGTTCTCCATGGGTTGCAGAACTACAATCTTGAAGTTTTACAATAATGTCATAGTAGAAAGATACAGAGGCGTTGGGTGGAGAAAACTCTTTAAGAAAACACAAGGTAAAAGGTTTTGTTTGTTTTGTCTTGTCTTGTCTTGTTTTGTTTTGTTTAGCCATGTATGTGCACAGAAGAGCTGAAATAAGGATGGACACTAAACCTGTGTCTGAGGAAGCAACATAAATATTTCCAAGCTCAAGGGAAGGCAATTAGCAGCAGTTGTGTTGAAGAGAAAGTCATGAATATTCACGATTCATTCCCAGCAGTTGCTTTGAGATGAGCTCATTTCAGCCTAGCACTTTGTATGGCTCTCAAAGAGTCAGAGTGGAGTAACTCTGTCCCAAGCAGGTTGTGAGTAGAAATCCAAATGGTGTGTAAATGAGGAGTGGGAAGCTGAGACTTTCCCTGTGTTAAAAAGTAATAAGAAAACCCGGGTTTTCAAACAGCCTTTCAAAAGGTTGTTGGGAATTGATAGGTTCAACACAGCTGATGTTTCTCCATAAAACTCAATGGGTATTTGTTGAATTCAAAGTTTACTTTGAAAAAAAAAAAAGTTTACTTTGTTGAATTTTTATTGTGAGTCCATTTAAAATTATAAATACTTGAACTTCAAATTTTCTTAGAATATAAACTAAATAAAATAGTGATTCGCATATGAGTAGATTACAGGCATTTAAGTGGCTGCCTGGGCATTTGTGGCCTTTAGATATATCTAGGGGAAAAAAGGAAAATGTGCATTTTATTCTTAACATTTTCACACATCAGTTGAGCTCATTTCTTGAAAACATCCTTTTACCATAATGTGGGCATATCTGGATTTTCATGTTGACTTAGTCCTTAAGATATTTGGTAAAACAACCTTAAAATCCATTTGAATATTGAAAAGGTTTTCATTAAAAAAAAAAAAAACAGAAGAACTGACAACTTCTGTAAGTCTTAACTATCATATTCATGTAAAGTGGGTGTACCTGTAATCTCTGCACTTGACTTTTGCAGCAGGGGCTAGACGTTGTTCTTCATGGGTCCACAAGATGGAGAGCTGGTAGATTTTTACTTGTTTAGCTTGTCAGAACCCATAGAGGAAGGACATTAAGTCAGCAGTTAGATCGGGGACTACACAGCTGTAAGATTTGACCGTCTTTCTCCTTTTGAGACATAGTGGCACAACCTCTCAGTTAACTGTGAGAACTTTTGCCCTGCAAAAAAGCAGGGTCTGAACTGAGGAGATGCAATGCTAATCTTGCACTGGGAAACATCACAACATAAAAACTTGGCAATTCTCCACTGCACTATATTCTAAGGAGTATTTTCAGATAGTTAATTACTGTAGACATTAACCCATATTTCACAACTTGGGCCCAATGCAGTCTTTTGTTTTAGGAAGACTTTGTCTGACTAACAATCTTGCTGTCTTAAGAAGCATACCAAGAATGCAGTTGAGTAAGACATACTTAACAGGCCGAACCAGAAGCTATTGTAATTCTTACGGGCAGCTATGTTAACTTTCCTCAGCTAAAAAGGTTTTCACGTGAGCACAGATTTTCACATTCACAGCTCCCATCTACATTGTTTACCAGATCACTAGATGTCTTGGCTTACAGTGTTTCTTTTCAGTTTGGGATAGAGGTTTTCATTTTTCTCTCTGACATTATTTCCTGAGCTCTCAGTGTTCTGTCTTAAGCCCAGGTGGCCCACCTGTCAGTATTTGTCTTCAGGAGATCCTTCCCACCGTGGACACAGTCAGGATAAGAGAGGTACCCGAGCATCTCTCGCATTCAGAGAGAATTCCAGCCAATACTTAGAAATACATTTGCAGGTGAGAAAGGTTTTTAAAACCTCAGCTCATCCCCTGTCCAGGATCTCTGCATGGGAACATGATAGAGAATCTGAGACAGAAATAGACTGAGCAGCTACTGTGAAGAGCTTTGAGTTTCTCAAAATCTCAGTCAGCATTCTTAGAGATTTTAATCCTGAAGTAACTTCAGCTGTGTTTGGTTCTCTGTATTTATGATGTTCTTAAAGAATCTGAACTCTGCTGTTGACTACCTTGTATGTAGTAAGGTTAAAGCTACAGAATGTGCCACTACATATGATACCATTTGGTTCAGTTCATCATTGGACCACTCTTAGTTACAGATAATCAGTGACATCTCACTAGCTACTGTGCTAAGCGGGGAGAAAATCTGGTGTCTAGGTAATGGCTTAATGTCTCTGTAGCTAGAACACCATTTGCAAACTCTTAAGTCCACCTCCAGGTCTGTCTAATGAATCCTATGGGCTAGGGCTTAAGATTTGATTTTGCAGATAGGCATATTGTTTGTAATGTTAGTGGGAGCATGCAAACTAGAGAAAAAAAATTGTGGGAATTCCTCAGTATTATGTGTCTCCATTTAGGCAACCCATCAGTAAGTTATGGTTACAAAAGATTTGTTGGAGACCAACAGTCATTTTCTGATTTTTGTTAAGATTGGTGTTTATGGAGACCTTGCCAGCTAAATCCATGACAGTGTCTATTTAAATAGTGCAATCAAGAATACCCAGAAATAAATGCAACCCAAAGTTGAAATGTGCCAGGATGCCCCTTTTCTACCCAGGAGATATCTTATATTTGGAAAATGTCTGCCTCTCCAAATAAATATGTGATTAATAAGCCATATCACAGTTTAAGAAATTGTATATATGCCCCTCCAAAAACCAAGTATTTTGCATATGATTGATTTTAGAAAGATTTTGAAGCTGGCGTTTATCTGTGTAATGAAGACCAGATTATTTGTATATGTACTGCATTTGTAATTTTCAAATGAAATTTCCTATACGATTATTAAATAAAGTGTTGTTTTGCCTTGTGGTTTATTAGAAACTTAAAAGGTACAGTCCCCTAATTTTTTTCTATTTTCATTGATTAATTAATGGTAGAAGGCCTTAAAACATACTGATCTTCAGTGCTCGCTTAAGTATTTAAGAAATAAGCCTTTTTTAAAAAAAATCTCCTAGATAGGATTTAATATTAAAAGAACTTTTCTCTCTTGGTGTCAGTCACTTGTAATGTCCTCCATGGACAGAAATCTTCAAAAGGAACAGAAGCTACCGTGATGGACTTTGTCCTGTGAGTCAGGTTCAGATAATGTGATGGTCAGATTGATGAAACTGGAGAACTGAACAGAATGGCCTAGCCACTCAAGTGTTCCGGGTCAGTGGTGGAAACCCTCCCTACCCACATCTTGTCTGCAACTATTTTTGTTGTTCAAGAGCTAAAGTCGAATTTTGTATCTCTAAATATTTTTAATCAGTGCAGTGTTTCATGACATGAAGATTATGTGAACTCAGCTCCAATGGCCATCATGTCCCTGGGAAAGTGTTAGCTCATCCAGCTATGTAGCTGTGGCTGCTCTCATGCTGCAGTGGCAGAATTGAGTAGCTGTGACAAATACTAAGCTTTTACTGTGGGAACTTTATAGGAAAAGTTTGCCCTGTCCTGGTGTAGATGGTTAAACCTTTGAACGGCTGAAACTGTGTGTGGCACTTAGAAGCTGATGTACCTGGGGAAACTTGGGCATCGTTCACCACCAGGTCTTTCCTTGGTTTTGTTTTGTTTTTTGTTTTTTGTTTTCCATTCCCTTTTGGGGCTGGGGCTGGGGCAGAAATATGCAAGTAGCAATATTTCCCATCTTACCACCTATGGTATTCCATAGCTGTCTGCACAGCACATGCTCACTGCAGCTGTGGTAGCATACTTCCAACAAAAAGATTACACTTTTAGATTCTCACTTGTACACTAAGCAGAATGTAACAAGACTACAAGTCTTGTGACTCTAGTCCACATGTTTCGAGTTCAAGATTATGAGATTTAGACATTTACCAAAGATTCAGTCTTTTGAGCAGCATCCTGGTTTAACAGACTTCATGTGATTTTTTTTTTACAGAAAATTACAAACTGAAAACTTTGGTCCATGGCTATTGCCCAATAGATGCCAAGATGATACTTCAGGGTAACCAAATAGTTCCATGTCTCCTGTCCTGGCAGACATGGTTTTCAAGTGTTTGTTCTGCTTTCATTTTCAGATTCCTTTAGTTTATGGTTTACTTGCCAGTTCCTGCACATTGGTTTGTGTGGGGTTGATTTGGTTTTTGTAATTTTTCATTTTAACAAACCACTGACGACAATACTGAGAAAATACTGGCTGGAAAAGTGGCAAAACACTCCTGAGCACCACAAGAAATAAAAAAGATAAAAGTGTATGTGGGTTGGTTTTTCCCAAAAATATAGTGAGCTGTTTCTTGGTAAGAGCGTATGTTTCTTTTTAAAAATAGTAAAATGCCAAAAAGCCTCATGAAAATAAGCCTAGCCTTAAAGAAAAACAGCCTTGCCCCCTCAACTTCCTTAGGGGACCCCACCCTTTCCTACCACCTGCCACTATTTCCTACCCAGAGGAAACCTGTTAAAATATTGCAGGGATGCTTGCCTTCAAACAGTGATAATAACTATGATGTCATTTGGGGTATGAAGAGGACCTGGGGAAGAGAAGGTATATTTTCTGACCACCCATTCCCCTATCTGTTGCTGACAAATCTGTGTTCCTTCAGGCTTTTAGTCGGCAACAGCTTGTTTCAGTATTGCCAGAACATGAGTCCGTTCCATTCTCCCCCTTGCCTTTTTGTGTGAGTGCATTTAGCAAAGACTGAGATACTTTTAAAACCCAACCCAAAGTATTATGTAATTTAGTGTAGTGGCCGTGGATGTATATTTGGCTCTAGAATCACTTCTCATCTCTAAGACACCATGATACTAGATCTAAGGTTGAGATTAAGAGGTCATTCAATTAATATATGGGAACTATTCACAAATGTCTTCCATTTCAAGATCATTTAACCAAAAATTGACCCTTAAAGACCACCTTCTTGCCACCGAACATGGTGTGAAACATGGCTCAGAAGTGTTCTGGGCTGTTAAACAGGAAAATGGTTTTATATATTTGAGGGCCTCTTGGACCAAACCCTCCCCACTACAGAGAGAAGGTCATACTTGTCTTCCACCGGCAATGGCTTTAGAACCAGACTCACAGGATAAAGTCCATTCTCTTGGTAAAGACACAAAATCCTGATATGGTCACCACTTAGTTTACCACCATACTGCCACATATTCTCCACTGCCACTATCTGACTCTTACATCAGTTTTGCCAAACCACAGCCAGTTTTGGCTAGTCTGGGGAAAATCGTTGCTTGTATTTGTTCATTTTTATGCATTTACAATGCTGTGCTCTGTGCCTTATACTATCTCAGTTGTTCCCCTAGGATGCTCCTGCGAATATTGCAGTCCTCACCAGAAGAGGTTAGGTGACTTTCCTAAGGTCCTAATGGGTACAATTGCAAAGGAGCTATAAGTAACTTTCAACAAACAGTAGTCACTGGTAAGATGAAACTCAAAAGGGATCTGGTGTTGACTGATGTAGGTAAAAATCATGACCAAGTTTTAGGTAACATATGAAAGTAATGAAAAACTATAGTTCAGTAGCACTCTCCAAAGCTGCATGCATGTTTGGTTGCTGCTGCTATGGTAGCCAAAAGTTTGCTGTGTTGGAGGGGTGGAAAGAGCACCAGAATAGAATCAAATAAAGGTCCCACTGTGTTACTGTCCCTGTGTCTTCCTCACAACCATGATTCGTTCCAAGGCTTCTCCTGACCTTTGCTCTCTAATCCACCTTGCTTTGCCACTGGGGTGTTGTATCCTTGCTCGGTCTGGTCTTTGATAGAAGGAAGTAATTGCATAGTACAGTGAACCTTCTGTGACACTCAGTGGTCATAGCAGTAGCCCACGTCCTAAAAGAAGGCTACACAAAACAGAAGGGACTGGATCTACAATTGGAGCATCACCGAGATGGGATGGAAATGAAACAGCTGCATGGAGCAGGAGCCTGCTGGAAACAAAAGTCAAAGAATGTCACAGGACGTCAGAATTCAAGGTTAAAGTTGATCTCATCTTGGTTGGTGACTGAATAAGATGCAGCTGATAGTAGAGCTAGTTACAGGGTTCCCTCAAACCACACACCTATCAAAACTATCAGTCATAATCAACAGAGCGGAGTGGGAAATCCAGGATAAAACCAAACTTAAGCAATTTCTATTTATCAATCCAGGTCTAGAAAGCACTAAGAGAAAAACTTCAGTCTGAAGAGGCTAACCACACCCAAGAAGAAACAAGGAATAAATATTTCCTGAGCAGTATTTCAAAAGAGAGAGGTGAGACCCACATTAAAAAAACAAAACAAAACAAAACAAAACAAAACAGAAAACAACACTGCTTATTGATAATTCTCAAGTTAATTCCCTAATAAAAAGTTATAGACTAACAGATTGGATTCTCTCTCTCATACTTAATATAGTACTTGATGTCTTGACTAGAGCAATAAGACAGATAAAGGAGATGGAAGGGACTCAGGAAAGAAGTCAAAGACCTTTATTTTCATATAGTATAATTTTATATATAAATGATCCTAAAGGTTTCCACCAGGAAACTTCTGCAGCTGATAAACATTTTCGGCAAAGTAGCGGGATTATAAAATCAGCAGGAATCAGCAGCCTTCCTGTATACAGATGTCAAACACACAGAAAGGAATCAGGGAAAACGGACCTTTAACAAGTGCCTCAAGAATATTTTAGGATAACTAGAACCAAGCAAGTGAAAGATTTGTACAATAAAAACATTTAAAACACTGAAGGAAGAAATTGAAGAAGCTATCAAAAGATGGAAAGATCTCCCATGGTCATGGATCAGTAAGGTGGAGAGTGCAAAGACGGCCATCCTCCCAAAAGACGCTGTATCAGTTCAGTACGATCCCCATCAAAATTCCATCACAATCCACAGACACTGAAGATACAATCCTCAGCTTTGTATGGAAATACTCACTCACACACACACACACACACACACACACACACACACACACACCATGCTAAAAAAAAAATCCTGAATAATAAAAACTGCTGGGGACTGGAGAGATGGCTCAGCATATAAGCTCTTCCAGAGGTCCTGAGTTCAATTCCCAGCAACCACATGATGGCTCACAACCATCTGGTAAATAAATAAATAAATAAGAATTACTGGAAGTGCCACCATCCTAGATTGCAAATTGTTCTACAGAGCTATCATAATAGACTCAGTTATTTTTATTCATTTATTTATTTACTTTGCATCCCAGTCATAGTCACTCCTTCCTCCTCTCCTTCCAGTCCCATCCCCACAAACCCCTTCCCTAGTTACCCCTTCTCCTCCTCAGTGAAGGGGAAACACCCCTTTGGGTACCAACCTGTTCTAGGACAACAATCAGGACTAAGGCATGCTCTCCTACTGAAGCTGGATCAGAAAGTCCAGCTAGAGGAAGGGGCTCCAATGTCAATGACAGTCCCTGCTCCAATTGTTAGGGCGCCCACATGAAGACCAAGCTGCACATCTGCTACAAATGTGTAGGGGGCCTAGGTCTAGCCCTTGCATGCTCTTTGGTTGGTGGATCAGTCTCTGTGAGCCCCTCTGAGCCCACATTAGATATGGGATTTTTCATCAAATTCCCCACTTCAGGTCTCAGGGATCTATGTAGAAGTGGAGACAGAACATAAGAACCAACAGGTAATGGGTGACTTCAAGGAAACAATGTCTTCCAGACACAATAAGACAGATGCACATATAAACTCAAAGAGACTGTGGCAACATAAGACTATTTTAGGATATTTTTCCAAAACACCCCACACCCAAGGATAACTAAACTGCTGTTAATAGCCATCAGTTATTACCCTTAGAACATGTGGTCACCTCTCTCTAAGCTCAGCGGTAGCACTGAGCAGGCTCATAATAGTTCTAGCATTCATGAAGACATCTAAAAGATTCATTATTACGGTGATTGTTTTTCTCTTGGAACTAACAGCTCACACCACTTCCAAACTTTTGATCACTTTAAAACTCATTCATCTCTATTCTCAGTGTTAAAATATTAGCTGTGTATATTTGAGTTCAGCAGATTCATGGGATGAAGAACTAGGTTTAGCCCTAGCTTTGGTAGGCAGATCTCATGAACATGTTATTCTTTCTTTGCAGGACCTCAGCCTGGCCTGGCTGTTCAGAAATACAGTAAAATTTAAATGTGTGGCACTGCTCCTAAAAGCTTTGGGGATATTAACTCAATGTACTCTCTACCGAAAATCCCGATGATTTATTACCGCAGTCGTACCCTTGAAGCAACTGAGGCAGAGAAAGGTTGCGTAAACTCACTCAGGAGAGCCGCTAAGTGCAGAGCTGAGATTCCGTTCCAGACAGTGTGGCTCCAACATCCACGCTCTCAGCCCTTACGACCAGATTAAAGCCGGGACTGATCTTATCATTGATCTGTGCAGTCTCAACTCCTGCTCTCTGAAGATCATTGCAGTGCCAGCGGGCTGCCCCAGAACACTAAAAACCTTCGGGCTTGGGCAGCTGTGTGGGAAGGGGTGGATGACGGGGGTGGTGCACAGCAGAATCAGGCTTGCCTTATCAATAGTTGCCTAATTGAATGTAGAACTGCCAGGCCTGATTTTTTTTTTTTTTAGTTTTTGTAAATGAAAGTCCTCAAAGAGCTATGCCTTTCTCAAGCACTATTGGTAAGGTACTCAGGAGACAGCCTAGTGAAATGAAGTGGGTTTGGATCCAGCCTGTGGAGAGTTCAAATTCCAGCCTGCTTGTTTGATACAGGCAAATTGGCATAGGTAATTTTCCTATACAAATTTGATACTAAGGACCGTGTGTGATCATCTCTAAGGCTTCACACAAAGAGTGATCTTATTCTGAAAATCAGCATAGGCATACACTACAGGTAATTTTGTGGATTCCAAGTAGATTCTCTCCTCAGGGATTAATCTGAGAATGGATGGAAACCTTAGTATATAGATGTCAGTTAGGGCTACTATTTGCTGTGATGAAACACTATGACCGAAAGCAGTTTGAGGAAGAAAGGGTTTCTTTGGCTAAATATCCAGGTCACAGACCACTGAGGGCAGCCTAGGCAGGAACTCAAACTGTGTGACAACCTGGAGCCAGGATCTGATGTAGAAGCCATGGAGGAATGAGGTTTGGTGGATTGTCCATCCCAGCTTCCTCAGCCTGCTTTCTTACAGAACCCAAGACTACCAGGCTAGGAGCAGCACTGTCTACAGTGGGCTGGGCCTTCCCACATCAATCACAATTAAGAACCCCCCCCCCCACAGGCCCACCTTTAACCCCATCTTGTAGAGGCATTTTCTCAGTTGAGGTCCCCTTCTCTCAGATGACTCTAGCCTGTGTCACAGTGGCATAAAAAGAGTCAGCACAGTATCTTACATCAGTTTCTTTCATCCACGTCACCTTCTGGGCAGAGAAGCCTGTTCAGTGGGTATGGTCTGGACCAGTGCCTTCACTGGTGGGGTGGGAATTGTCGCCTGACTTGTAGGACTCTTCTAAGAACTAACTGAACTCACACATTCCAGGCCTCTGACGTAAGCTGGGTATTCCACCACTCTCCCTCCAGTTTGGTTTCCTGAGGATCCCTGACTTCCCTATCTTTACAGACGCTCTACAAACAAACTCAAACTCTCTGACCTAAACACACATGTAGGGTGCAGGGTGGGTTTCACGAATGAGTCACTCATAATTGTCCTAGCCCAGAACATTCCATCAGCTCGGAAATTATACCCTATAGCAGAGCCCTCCCCTCCCTCCCCTTGTTCTCCCATCAAAAGCCTGTGATTGAGGAACATGTCCTGGGGCAAGATCTAATCAGTCATAGGTAGAAGGACCTAAAATTCTTAAGCAGTCTCTCAGTTCAATACACCCACACCCAGAGTCACAGCCTGAAAATAGCTGCTCTCTGGGGTGAGCACTGACGAGACATCTCTGTCACATCACGTGTGACAGACAGAATGTGAGTTCTGGGAGCTCTGTTAGTCTAGTCTCCTGCACTGTGTGGTCGCCACACCCCATCCAGAATGACCCATACTGACACAGTTGTCTCCTCTTTCTCCCCTCACCAACAACTGCACCCCACCCCACCCCCATCTATGCACCTCATGTTTGCTAGTTACCTCAGACCTCCACCCATGCCCACTTATCTATTCACCTAAACTGTTCCACTTCTCAGTCACACTGGATCCTTCCTCCTATTTCTTGGCAGACTTCAGCACCAAACATATCCATAGCCTATGCAGAGTCCATTTGGCTACAAGTACCTTATGAACAAGATCAATATGCCAGCCCAGTGACTCCGTGTTTGCTCAATGAGTGATAAATCGTTGATAATCCAGATTGTAGACAAGCAGGGGATTCTCTCCTGATGCCAGCTCACGGGAATAACGAGCACGCTCCAGGACTCTGGCCTGGTGTGATGGCTACTTCTGCTGTTAAACTAAACCCAATTAAAATTCAATATTACTATAGAATCTAGCCTCTTTTTTTCTCCCATGTGTAAGCTCAAAGAAGAACAAAGCAAGCCACGTGCCCTGAGTTCGCCTCTGGATTCCACCCTTCTTCCCCTGTAACCCCTTTTAATCCTAATTTATCTGCCTCGGTTTATTCAAAATATCCCCATGAGGTCTCCAAAACCCTTCCAGCTGACAAAGCCCTTAGAGTTCTTTGAGTAGATTTTTGTTTTCTTTATTGAAGCCTCCTATGATTCAAACATCAAGACAATATGAAACAAACACAGACACACACCGAGAAACAGACACAGAGAGAGAGAGAAAGGGAGAGAGAGAGAGCAATATCTCACAGTCAGCCTCCACTGTATACACTTGTGTTAGCTTCTTCTTGAGTCACTTCTCCCAAAGGGTAACTGCCCCGTTCTCTCCCTACCACACAGGACAGCACGCATAAACACACGCCGCTGCTCAGCTGCTTTGCTGTCTGTGGCCTTCCATATCAGCGCCTCCAGAGCCTTCTCAGGCTTGCTCCCCAAGTCCCAAAAGGATGGATCTGCCCACTCTGCCTCTGAGGACTTGGCTCCTGACACCACACTGGTTCTGCACCTATACCCTTTCCTGCTTCTCCTCTCACCGCATTTCTCTGAACTCTTAAGGGGAGCCCTTGCCTCGCCTGGTTCCTGCAGTGCCCTCCAAAGCCCTGTGCTTCCCTCCAATGCTCAGCCTGTGAGGTGTTTGAATACTTGGTTCTCAGTGGGTTGTGCTGTTTGGGAAGATGTAGGGGGTGTGGCCTTTCTGGAAGAAGTACATCACTGGTGTTGGGCTTTGAGGTTTCAAAATTTGCTCCCTCTGTTTCCTGTTTGTGGTTCAAGATGTGGGCCCCCAGCTCTCAGCTTCCAGCTCCTGCTGCCTTTACCCTGCCATCTTGGATTCTAAAATGCTAAGCCCAGGTAAGCCCGCCCGCCCTTCTTTCAGCGGCTGTGTTCAGCAGTAGGAAAGTAACTAGCACAGCTTGTAAAACTCAGCCCTTCCTGGGGAAATTTCCCAGGAAGCAAAAGCAGATGGCGGAGACTTTCCATTAGGCGCAACTAGCTACAAGTTAGTGCACAACTAGCTACGAGTTAGTGTGGAGCCTTCTGCATCCACGGCTGCCCTGCTCGTCCTCACAGCCACCAAAAACAAAACAGACAAAAAACAACAAGGGGGACCTGCAGCTCCCAGATCACCTTCTGCTCTTTATGGGCATCCTCAGGCACTCAGACATCCCACCTTTGGAGAAAACAGTGCCCTTGCATTTCGTCTAGCTTAAATTTTGAAAGCAATTAATAATAATGAAAAAGGCACAGCCAGAAAGAAAAGAGACACAGCCCATGAATATCAGAGGGAAGGAGCCTGGTGAGGTGGCTCAGCGGATAAAGGCATTTGCCACCAAACCTGAGGACCTCCATGTACTCCCCCAAACCTACATGGTGGAAGGAGACAACAGACTCTTTTAAGATGTTCTCTGATATCCATCCACCCTCCACAAGTACACCGCAGCATGTGCATGGGGGCCCCTGACCCAGAAATAAATGTTAAAAAAAAAAAAGAAAGAAAAAGAAAAGAAAAGAAAGAAAGAAAAGGAAAAAGAAAAAAGGAAGGGTCGAGCAAGAGAGCAAGAGCAGCAGCTATGGCTGGCTAGACCTTGGACCAGGCTCTGTGGTAACTTGGGCTACCTCAGTTTCCAGCATTTGCACAGCAGCTGCTGAACATGGTTAATAACCACTAGTATCCGTCCCTTCTATTACTCACACTCGCAACCCACAGCTGCTCCATTAGCTGTGCAAAGACTATGTGGATCTGTGGAGGTTCTGTGTTTCCCTGGCTAGGCACCATCTACTCTTGTAACTGTGCCCCGGGAAACAGGCCCCCGGGTACCAATCCATCTTGGCATCAATTAATGCTAGGGAAAGCAAGAGGATCTTAATGCTTTTAACAGAGCAAAGTAAAGTGACTTTCTGATAAAGACATAGTATAGGATATAAGCCAGTAAAACAAAATGACTACATCAGAAATCCCCATGGAGAAGGTTGTGTTCAATAAACAGAACACAGTAAAATGACACCAAGATGTCTCACTTAATGAATTCTGCTAAGGAATGTCAATGAATCCCTGATAAATGATACACATTGATTTATAGCAGATTCTGTAGTGGGACATGTTTTGGCAGAATGGGAGATTAAATAGCTGGATGTAGTAGCACTTACCTTTCACCTCAGCACTGGGGTCAGGGGCTCTTCAGAGGCAGGCTGATCACTGTGAGTTCCATATCAGCCTGATCTATACAGCAAGTCCCAGGCCACCTAGGGCTATATAATCTGTCTCAAAAATCAAGCAGACAGATGGCGGTGGTGCAGGCATTTAATTCTAGCACTCAGGAGGCAGAGGCAGATGGGTCCCTGAGTTCAAGGCCAGCCTGGTCTACAGAGTGAGTTCCAAAACAGCTAGGAATACCCAGAGAAACCCTGTCTCGAAAAACCAAACAAACAAGATTAGCTAGATGATGCATGAAAACTTTTGCTGAGACACACTGAAGAAAACCTATATATCATGTCAGTCCTCTGGAAATACATGTATTAAATATTAACATAAAGCTGGCTTCCATATAAATGCAGATCCATAATGAAAATAGTAAATAAGCAAAGGCTACACATTGAACAGGCAGTATGTGTGAAGGGGAGTCTCCATCAGGCATTTCGGAGGAAAACACTCAAGTTTCTGTAATGCTTAAAGAAGCAAATACTCAGGCATTGCTCTGAGACACTAGGGAGATTACAAACCTTCCCGAGCATCTAAGATCACTTTTATCCTCACATCCAATACTGCAAAGTGTTTGACCCAGTTCTGACCTTTCTAGGTTAATACAGTCTGCATTGTTTTACATTTGACTGCTTTTTTTTCATTTATTTATTTTTTATTAGATATTTTCTTTATATACATTTCAAATGCTATCCTGAAAGGTCCCTATACCCTCCCTCCGCCCTGCTCCCCTACTCACCCACTCCCGCTTCTTGGCCCTGGTATTGGGGCATATAAAGTTTGCAATACCAAAGGGCCTCTCTTCCCAGTGATGGCCCACTAGGCCATCTTCTGCTACATATGCGGCTAGAGATACAAGCTCTGGGGGTTACTGGTTAGTTCATATTGTTGTTCCACCTATAGGGTTGCAGACCCCTTCAGCTCCTTGGGTACTTTCTCTAGCTCCTCCATTGGGGGCCCTGTGTTCCATCCAATAACTGACTGTGAGCATCCACTTCTGTATTTGCCAGGCACTGGCGTAGCCTCATACAAGACAGCTATCACAGGGTCCCTTCAGCAAAATCTTTCTGGGATTGTGCAATAGTGTCTGCATTTGGTGGCTGATTATGGGATGGATCCCTGGGTGGGGTAGTCTCCGGATGGTCCATCCTTTCGCATTTGACTGCTTTTGATTAGCTTAAGCTTGGAGAGTGTACTCACACTTTTGCTGCATATAGGGCATTTGGGTTTGGTTGTTCTGTTGTTAGCTGTTTTGTTTTATCAGCACTATAATCTGTCTATAATTCCTACTCTTCCTGGACACGTCAGAGGTCTCCACTATTGGCCAGTGCCACTAGTACAGTTGGAATTAATCTATAGTGCTTGGTTTACAGCTGTGGACATTTTTTTCTTTTCTTTTTTAATCTTTAGTTAAGATTTATTTTATTTTATTTTTTAGAATTATTTACTTATTTTAGGTATATGAGTACACTGCAGCTGTCTTCAGACACACCAGAAGAGGGCATCAAATCCCATTACAGATGGTTGTGAGTCACCATGTGGTTGCTGAGAATTGAACTCAGGACCTCTGGAAGAACAATCAGTGCTCTTAACTATTGAGCCATTTCTCCTGCCCAAGATTTATTTTATTTATATGAGTACACTGTAGCTGTCTTCAGACACACCAGAAGAGGTTATCCCCCTTACAGATGGTTGTGAGCCACCATGTGGTTGCTGGGAATTGAACTCAAGACTTCTGGAAGAGCAGAGGGTGCTCTGAACCACTGAGCCATCTTTCCAGTCGGACATTTCTATTGAATATATACCAAGGAATCCTGTTGCTGTGCTGTAGGGTGTGTCTATATATAACTTTCAAAATATAAAATATAGAATAAGAGGTGGACAAGGGGTGGGGCTGGGGCCCCTACCTGGAAGGCACAGACTTCCTTCCTCACACCACATTCTGTATTTTGTGGAATAGGAATGTGGTGGAGCTCAGGGTTCAAATCCCTGCCTTACAAGTGTGAGTCACTGGATTCCAAGTCCCACTTTCCACATGGAGGAGATTACGTGGGACAATTATCCAAAGTGGTATGCTCCCATCACCAGTGGATGGAAACACCCCGTGCCCCAATTTTGTCTGACTTGTCATTATTGCTCTTAATCTTACCCATTCTGGGTGTGTGTGTGTGTGGTGGGATCTCACTTTGAATTGAATTTACATTTTCCTGGGGCAGATTCAAAAAACATATATATGGTAAAAGGAAATCCTCTAGCATATAAAGTCTTATCTGACAGATTCGTTTTGTTTTGTTTTGGATATTTTTTCTTTTTTCTTTTTTTTTTTCTTTTGGTGGTGGTCATGGGGTGGGGTTGGGCCCTGGAGGTCTGAGAGCTTACTACATAGACCAGGTTGGCCTCGAACTCAGAGAGATCCTCCTGTCCTGCCTCTGCGCTAGGATCAAAGGTGTGGGTCACCATGCCCTGCCTGAGTTTTTTCTCCACAGGGTACAGCTCATAGGGCTTACAGTTTCCTGGACTTCCTCCATCTCTTCCCCTCAAAAACCTCTAAAGAGAAAAGAGTTGACTGCTCTCAAAGACTCGTTTTCATCTGAATATCATTTTTGTTTTCCTTTTAAGTCCCTTGATGTGTTTGTTCCCTTTTTATATGACCTGGGAAGATCCAGGCACAAGCTGGTAATAATATATGCTGCTGATACGCAGACCTTTCCTCTTTAACCTTGTTTTATTCTTAGTTATGATTATTGTGTGTGTCTAGGATGGGATGGGGCTTGTCTACAGCGTGAAGGTCAGAAGACAGCTTGGTGGGGTTGGTGGATGCCAGGCTTGGGTAGCATGTGGTTTTATCTGCTGAGCCACCTCACTGCCCACTTTAACTTTTAAATCGAATGATTATATCACTTGCAGAAACAAAAAACTCCGTTCAAGTTCAGTCTGATCATAGTCACAGTCAGCCAGTAGATGGTGCCCTGGGCTTAGGTCTGAGCCTTTTACCCAAATACTTTTTGACTGGCTAGTCTTCCAAAATCCGTTGCAAGGAAGCAGAGCAAAAGAGATTATCTTTTCAATCAAGAGGACAGAACAAGCTGATGACTTTTAATTCATCAAGCTGAGACCTTTGGGGAGACAACAAGGATGACACAATTCTATTGACCCAACAGTGATGATGTTATATTTATTGACTATATTACATGTTAATTCTCAAAAAAAATTTTTTCAACCATGATAAATAGAGTGCAAATGGCTCCAACTAAAGCTTCAGATGAGAGGAGAAGAATTCTCGAATTGGCCCCTTCAATACAGGTATAGAGAAGTCTTCACCAAAAGGCAAGGTGCTCAGATGAGGATGTCCTAAAGAGGCATCCATAGAAACAGCCTCTGAGGTGTCACCGAGGGAGCCCATTTCACTGTTTACAAAAGGCTGGCACTCAATCTGAGAAGAGAGTAGTGCCAGGGCTTGGCACCGAGGCTATGTGCTGCTTTCTACCTCCACCCCATCCGGTCCCGTCCTGTATTCCTCGGTTCAGTTTTTAGTCACTCTGTTTTCTTGCTGAGAACGGCCTTGGTGGGCCTTGGAAACCTACCAAAAAGCAGGGTGTTGCAGAGAGAGTTTTCCTTTTTCTTCGGTACAATGGCTCTCTCTGCCCAGCACTCAGCTTGGAGGCTCTCAGCTTCAGCTGCCCACACTCAGGCGTGGACAAGCCCTTCATCCTTTCCTCTCAGGCACTGTTACAAGCTACCTGGGTCAATGACCAAATCACAATGTCCTAGACTTCTTAAGCATGGGAATATAACACTTTGTGCTCAAAGGAGACCCCAGAGAGAGCCTTGCCAGACCAGAAGGCTCTTCCAAGAAGGAACATGGAGAGAGCTATGCTTGAAAAGGAAGAGAGGCATCTGCAGTTGTGGACCTAGAGAATGTGTGGAGCCTGAATCCTTTCTCCAGGTTTCCCAAGCCCTGGACAGGACCCTCATCTTTGGAAGTGAATACATGTTTCATGAGCAGACACATGGGAACACGCAGCCATAGATTCAAGTCATTGCCTGGGTCTTTTCTCCATTGTGAGTCACCACCTCCGTAGTCTTAGAATTTGGTGAATACGAGTTCTACTCTGCCTTTCACCCTCCACAATTAGAAATGTCTCCAGACAAAGCCACACTCATGCAGACCAAGCCTAGCACCCTTGCAGCCATGGAGAAGCAGATGCAGAGGGAAGACACCAGCGAAATGTGGCCTGCCCTCCCTTCGTGGGGATCGTTAAGCAAGATAGATCTTAGCGATGTGGTAATTCTAGCCGTCAGAGTTTCACACCTCCAAGGGGAAGGACTTTGCTTCATGAGGACTTCCTGGCTCTGGGCCACCAGGTAGGCATCCAGGAGACTGGGCCAGAGCCCACAGGCACAAGCCAGGAAATGGCATGTCTGCTGGGGCTAGGGAGCCAGGGACAAGCTCGTTCCTTGTGTCTGGCACTATGAGGAATCTTAGGTCTGTTGACAGTCACCTGCAGCCTCAGCTGAGACAAAAAAAGAGACAAAGCCATGAAGGTGGCGCCCTCTAGAGTTTGGGACTTGCAGTCTCTCACATTCTTCCAGCTCAGGTAGAGCTGGCGGCTAGCTAAAGACGTTTTTAACAGCTCACAAAGGCTAATGGCTAATTTGCAGTGTTGCAGAACAGCTGTTAAACCATGATGGATCCACTTCATATGTTATAAAAGTGTATAAGAAGGTCGGTTATATTTTGAAAAAAGAAATACTTAAAATCCTCACTTCTCAGTGATTGCATCATTCTGTCCATGCCAGACGCCCCCAGGGGGATTTACACAGGGGGTTTACACCCAGTGTGAAATGATGTAACCTGAGCATCTCTTCCCAATTCTGCCTTCTATGACATCACCGTGGTTTCTCTCATTTCACCCCAGGCAGAGGGTATATGCTCAGCAGGGATCAGCAAACCCTTTAGAGAAAGCATGACTTTCTGCCCCAGTGCCTTTATTTCACATTTTCCAGAAGGCCACTGCACCTAGCCAGTGGTTTCCAGAACCCATGATACTGGGAGGCCAGTGTCTCTGGGTCATCCAACCACTGCTGCCACCAGCCCTGGACCTTCAGCAGTCAGAGGAAAGTAGGGAGTAAGTGGAGGGGAGGGGCATGTCCAGGATCATACCCACCCCTACCTGGGGCACAGCCAGAAAGAGCTTACACACTACTTGTTGGAAACGAATGGAAAGAAATCCAGAGGCAATAGGATATAAGGAGGTCAACTTCAAGAAATGAAACTAGCCTGTGGGCAGCTAGCCTTATGAACACTGAGGAGAGGCAGCCACAGAACTTTGCATTCTTGTGACACAAATGAGCCAGACCTGAGTAATCACAAGGCGAGAATCCCCGTGGCCCCTACTGTTGCCACCCTAATTCCTGTAAATAGGGTTAGTTGGGTAACAGTGAAGGGTGTTAGGGACGGTGGCAGGATGCTCTGGGTGCTCTGGGCAGCACAGGAAGCCCTCCTCGGGCCACTCCCTTCGTGGTCCCTCCTTAAGTTTCTCTGAGTAACCCTCACTGTGAGGCTTCTTCCAAGTCACATACTAGGCTGATTGCTCCTGGCACTCACTCCTGCCCCCCCGCCCCCCGCTCTAGAAGGCGCCCAGGCCTCTAAACACTATTACCAAATAGTCTTGAGAGGTGCCCACGACACTGCATTTACTAGATGCTGAAAGACCTCCCACTCTTTTGAAAATAAATTTCTATTTTCAACTTTCAGTCAGGACTTCACCAACTGAACACTTACTAAACAGTTGACAGGTCCCCACCCTGAGCTAGATGTGACGAATGTATGGGTGCCCAGGGCTTGGCCCTGGCACTCTAGGAATCAAGGTGACATAGAGAATCAATAAATTGTGGCAGTGTTTCAAGGTCAGGACAGTGGTGGGAATGTGAACACAGTCCTACAGACCATGCTGGAAAGCCAACTTGGAAAATAAAAATCCTCACCTAACTATCTTTCTTTCTTCCTTTCCTTTTTTTTTTTTTTTTTTTTTTTTTTTTGAGACAGGGTTTCTCTGTGTAGCCTTGGCTGTCCTGGAACTCACTCTGTAGACCAGGCTGGCCTCAAACTCAGAAATCTGCCTGCCTCTGCCTCCCAAGTGCTGGGATTAAAGGTGTGTGTCACCATGCCCGGCTAACTTTCTTATTTTTATTTTTTATTTTTGAAGGTGTAATTTAGTTACATTTCAGCTTCCAAACCCTCTCATATACCACTGCTGACTATCTTCAAATTCATGGCTTCTCTTTTCATTTTTACTGCATGCATATATGCATTTGTGTGTATGTAAACACACACACACATATATATGTATACACACACACATATATATCCTGTTGTTGAATCTATATAATTCTATTCATATGTATGCTTTCAGGGCTGACTGACTGGCTGGACAACCAGCTGGTGTACCCTTCTCCAGGAGGACCACCTCTCCTGCTCTCCGCTTTCCTCAGTTATCCGTAGGATTGAGGCCTCATAGGCTTTCCCCCATTCAGTTGCCCTGTCCCATGTGTTGGTATTCTGTCTGGACTCCACTCCCACAGTTACCTGGTAACAGTCAGGTATGCTTCTCCCCACAGTTACCTGACAATGGCCAGGTAGGCCTGGCACTATAAAGGGGGCTACTTGCCCCCTCCTCTCTCTCATACTCCTGCTTCTCTCCCTTGCCTCTTCCCCCTTGCCCCCTCTCTCCCCATTCTCTTACCCCCTCTCTCCATGTGGTCATGGCTGCCTCTACTTCTCTACTCTCCCTCTCTCTGCCTTTCCCTGCCTCTGCTACCCTCCTAACTCCCCTCCCCATCCCCTGAATAAACTCTATTCTATACTATACTGGTGTGTCTGGTCCCTCGGGGGAAGGGCAACCCCTTCCCTCACACCCCACCAGAACATATTCTTATAGCTCTTTCTCTGTTTATGATTACAACATCTTGGTGTTGTCCTTGTTCAGCTCACATGTGGGCAGTCTTGTTGGTGAGATTTTACAGGCAGAGCTTCTGCTGTTCTTAGGAGACACAGTCTCAGAGCAAACTCCCTGATCCTCCGACTCCTACAATCTTTCTGCCCCTCTTCCAAAATGTTCCCTGAAACACAAATTTCTTTTAATTTACTGAAGAAAAATCTACCCCTATCTTTGTCCTGAAGCTGCATCAGTCACAGTGTGGGCACACTGTAGGACGCACATGGCCTGTGAGCCGAGTGGAGACTGTAAAGCCCAAAATAGACACTATCTAGCTTTTGCAGAAAATGCTTGCTGGCCCCTAAGCTAAGGAACTGTGAGCAAATGTGCTGTAAGAATGAGGAGAAGGGCCCATCAAGAAGTTCGGTCTGGGGTTGGAGAGATGGCTCAGCAGTTCTTCCAGAGATTCCAGTTCGATTCCCAACACAGACGTGGTGGTTCACAACTGCCTGTAACTCCAACCCAGCAGATCTGACACCTCTTCTGACTTCTGCAGCCTCCAGGTGTGCACGTACTCCGCATGGAAACAAAACACTCATACTTGTAAAATAAACAAGTCAAAAAAGGAAGGAAAGACAGTCTAAGCCACATGGTGACACAAACTCCTCCTCCCATTCCTCAAGAGGTAAGGATTAGACAGATCCAGAGTTTAAAGGCCACCTTGGTTATATTGCCAGGTGGAAGCCAGCTAGGACCTTGTCTTATGGGACATAAAACCTTGTCTCAAACAGTGATGAGAGATACTGAAAGATTGAGTATCCAATTAGGAGAGAGTAAGGAAGTTTGACATGATTTCCTTGGTAAACCTACTGATGTAAATATAACTGTAAAATATATAACTATAAATTATAGCTAGTAAGTTATCAGTATTCTAGTAAGGGATTGTCTCCATGGCCCTCATGGCTTAGATCCAGTCACCCCCAAGCTCTGGATCAGAACCATGGAACCTCTCCCTGGTGCTGGCTGGACTATGGCCCCAGCCTTCCAGACTGAACCCTACGAAGACTCTCCCTGGCTAAGACCTTTAGCCACTCCTATTAGAGTGATATCTGTCTTAATCAGGGCTCCTGCTGCTGTGATAAAACACCATGACCAAAACTAACTCGAAGAAGAAAAAGTTTATTTCTATTTCAGCTTATGAGTCTATCATTGAAGGAAGTCAAGGCAAAAAGTGGGAGGCAGAGCAATGAGCAGAGGCTATGAAGGGGTGCTGCTCACTGGCTTGTTTCCCTTGCCTTGCTCAGCTTGCTTTCTTATAGAACCCAGCACCACTACCCTGGGGCTGCCACTGACCAATATCCACAATGAGCCAGGCCCTTCTGCATCAAGCTCTAAGTAAGAAAATGCCTTATGTGGTACATTTACACAATGGAGTACTACTCAGCTATTAAAAATGATGAATTGATGAAATTCTTAGGCAAATGGATGAGTGAGGTAACCCAATCACAAAAGAAAACACATGATATGCACTCACTGATAAGTGGATGTTAGCTAGAAGGTCCAAAAACCAAAGATACAATTCACAGACCACACGAAGCTCAAGAAGAAGGAAGACCAAAGTGTGGGAGCTTTGATCCTTCTTAGAAAGTGGAACAAAATACTCACGAGAGCAAATACGGAGACAAAGTGTAGAGCAGAGACTGAAGGAAAGGCCATCCAGAGACTGTCCCACCTGGAGATTCATCCCAGATACAGTCACCAAAACCTGACACTATTTCTTGGATGCCAAGAAATGCTTGCTGAAAGGAGCCTGAGAAAGCTGTCTCCTAGGAGAGCTCTGCCAGAGTCTGACAAATACAAAGGTGGATGCTCATAGCCATCCATTGGACTGAGCAAGGGGTCCCCAATGGAGGAGTTAGAGAAAGGTCCGAAGGAGCTAAAGGGATTTGAAATCCCATAGGAAAAACAACAATATCACCCAACCAGACCCCCCCATAGCTCCCAGGGACTGAGCCACCAACCAAGGAATACGCATGGCTCCAGCTGCATATGTAGCAGAGGACAGCCTTGTCACGCATCAATGAGAGAAGAAGTCCTTGGTACTGTGAAGGCTCGATAGATGCCCCAGTGTAGGGGAATAGAGGGCAGGGAGGTGGGAGTGGGTAGGTGGGTGGAGGAACACCCTCATAGAAGCAGGGGGAGGGGAATAGGATAGGGGTTTCCAGGAGGGGGAAAACTGAGAAAGGGGATAACATTTAAATTGTAAATAAAGAAAATATCCAATTTAAAAAGAAAGAAAATGCCTCACAGACTTGACTACAGGCCAATCTTAGAGAAACTTTTTGTTTGTTTAGCTTTGTTTGCTCTTTGTTTTTGTTTTTGTTTTGTTTTTTTCAAGGCAGGGTTTCTTTGTGTAACAAACAGCCTTGGCTGTCCTAGAACTCATTTGTAGACCAGGCTGGCTTCAAATTCACAGAGATCTGCCTGCCTCTACAGTGCTGGCTTCTACAAGTTCTAGAGTAAGGGCGTGCACCATTACTGCCTGGTGAGAAACATTTCCTTAATTTAGAGTCCCTCTTCCCAAATGACCCTAGCTTGTATCAAGTTAACATAAATTTAGCCAGAACAATCAATTCTAGCTTAGCATGGAGCTTCTAATCTAACCTACTTTGATGTATAAATTGTTTTCCATTCATGTCTTCTGATTCTATTGAATACTTACCATGTGCTGGGTGTTGTCCTGGTTCTAGGATGCTGCAGTGAGCTTTCTGCTTCGAATCATGGAGCCTGTGCTCAAGCAAGGAACACAAGCATTAGATAGATTTTTCACTCTGTGATACGTGCTAATAAAGTACTTCCTGTCAATTCTTGTGCAGTCACAGCAAGCTGTCTCTCACTCCAGGGTAGGCTCTTCATCTTGCTGAGATAATACAGACCCGTGGGGTTGCCAGCTCTCTCTTCTGCAGACTCTTCTACATGGTTCCGTGACATCGGTCCCCACCCTGAGCCCTGCATCTCCTGAGTCTAACATAGACATTGACCTAATAGACACTTAGACTTAGTTCTAGTGAAATGTCTCCCTAATCCATGACTGAGTCATGTGTGTGTTTTTTTTTAATTAGTTACAAAATTCTTTACTTTAAATCACATATTCACAAAAGGTTGGTTCTGGGTTCCCATAGAGACATAGATAAATACTTCTTAAAAAAAGAATGTTTGTGAACCCAAGAACTCTTAAGTGACTGACTAAACTGGTCGAGGACGGATCTCCAGGGTGGCCTGGGCCAGCACTGAGGGTCATAGTATGACAGTTGAAGAACTGCATCAGTTTAAGCATATGAGAGAAGTCAGTTTGCCAAGAGAAACTAGAATTTCCTCCTCACTAGGAACACATCTTAGAACACAACACATCCAAAACACTCTTGATGTACAAAAAATATGGGAGCCGCAGATGCCACAGAAAGGGCCACAAAGGGGTGCATGGCGGGTGGCCCATTCCTGCAGAGCAGTCTTTGCCCTCAGCTTCCTAGCACAGTCCCATTATCAGAACTGATTAAGCCGTCTCAATAAGCGACCTCTAATTTTTTTTCTGATCAAGTGTTTCTGGTTGGGTCCTCTGTCCCACGACATAGGAGTCTGCAGTCAGGTGCCCTCTGTACTCAGACCAATGTCTGTGGATGTAGCTACTGAGGAAGGGCAAGCCAGCTGCTCAGACTTTTACCCTGTCTTGTCGCTAGGCTCCAGGCCCAGAATTCCCTGCTCACCTCCCATTGCCACCACCTACCACCCTTCTCGCAGACCCACTTTGTCTTCAGGTTGACCCTGAGGAGTCCCATGTCATACAGAGTCCTTCCCCCCCATCTTCTTCAAGATGCCATGCTGCATAAAAAGGCCAAGAAGAGACTGGACAGGCCTTTCTATGCTCCTCACCTCCAGCCCATCAGGAGATCAGATCCCTTCTGTTCCATCACATTTCCACACAACCACAATCTTCAGTTAAACCCATGCAATGAACTCTCTATAAAACCCCACAGCTTGAAGGCCCGGTTCCCAACAGAGAACAGTGTCCAGAAGGCGAGATGCAGGCAGGCAGACTTGCAGGAAGGTGTGGAGGGTGGAGTTATGCACAAGCCAGAAAGATGATGAACCCCAAGTCTAGGGGAATGAAGCTTCTGTGACCAGACACTTCCAGGCCTCGCCAGGTTTCTGTCCATCTGGCTGCATATGTGTATCCTTTCATAGACTCTTGATGATAGGCAAGGGAAGTATGGCCCTGAATTTCTCTGTGCTCAGATTAATCAAGTACAAAAGATACTGTGTGGGAACCTTAGCAGTAGCTAGTCACAGAAGTATGAGAGGCCTGGACTTGGGTCTGGTCTGAAATGGGGTCTGTTAGGAGTTGGGCATTCAAACTGTAGCCTGGGGAACCTACTGCTACATCCAGGAACCAAGACGACAGTATCAGTGCTGGGTGGAATTTGATATTGGAGGGTTGCAGGAGTGACCTTGTGCACGAATCAAGTGTTTGTTTTCCTCTATGTTCTCAGGCCTACCCACTCTGGGAAGGTCTGTGGAAGAGACTTTGTCCTGGCTGGGAGTCCCCACCCTTGGCTTATCTGAGAATCCCACAGACTTTTTGAACTTCCTTCTTCCTTGGAATTAAGAGCTAAATCACCTGGCCCACACCCTCTGGTATACAGGTGACTCTGTAAGACTGGAGCAGCTGAAATGCCACAGCAGCAAAGGACAAAGAGAAAAAAACCGCATCTACCCCTCAGGCAGTGTTAGCTGCTTCTCACAGGCCACTCCTCCCTTACCTCCCCTCCAGCTAATTGGAACCCCAAAGACAAACTCCAAATGAATGAAACTGACAAGGACTACAGACGTGTTCCTCTTCAGCTTTCTGGTCAGAGGTAGGCACAGGCTCCACTCCCCCGCACTGGCCTCTCCCAGGCAGTGTAGTAGACTTTCCCTGACCTCTCAGTCTCAGCCCACCTCATTAAGGAGTGTCACAGAGAGGAAAGAAGGAAACTGCTGGCTGTAGGTGTAGGCTGTTTATCTTCCCAGCTTGCTGGGTGAAGTCCCTTAGTCCAGCCCTCACGCCTTCCCCATTCCAACCGCCATCTTCCTGTCCAGCCCCAGTGCCTCTGCTCTGGGCCCTCTGCTCTCTCCCAACAATCCACATGGTCCCACAGGTCCCTGGGCCAATGGTTCCCTTAGCTTCCAATGCCCTTCCCTGCAGCTCCATTGATTAACACCCCTTCTACCAACTTCCTTCCTCCTCCTCTTCCCCCTCCTCCCCCTCTTCCCCTTCCTCCCCTTCATTCCTCACGACAATTACAGGTCAATAAAGGAACACAGCTATGAACCCACGTCCTCGCTAACTCTTCAATGAGAGCAATGCTTCTTCAATCTCACAGTTTGTAGAGTCCAGCTCACCGTAGCTGACTCAGTAGAAGGGGAGACATTGCCAAACAAATCAGTGCATGGATTCCAGAGCTAGGTCGGGGGGCAAAGCTCCATTTGAACAGGGCCCCCTTTCTGGTTCATTTTTCATCAGATATTTATTGAGTGGTGATGCCTGTAAAACAATGTATGGACACAAGAGGATATGCCTCTGTCCTCGGGGAGTCCATGTTTTCAGTTTAGATGTGACAGCAAAAAACAGGAGTTAAAGGAAAAAGGCTAGTGCTTCCTGGCCACTCTTTTCTAGCTGGGTTGGTGCACTTAGCTATAGAATAACTGTGTTCTGTGGGCACTTTACTATTGCACTTCACAAATGAGGAAAATGTGGCTCTCAGACTTTGTAAACTTACTAATGAATCACAGACAATTGTTGAAATCAGGAAGTCTCCAGATCGCTCCTGCCCAAGCACAATGCCTCTGAGAACCAATGAAGGGTACACAGCTTCAGACCTTGCCCAGGGAAACAGGGCACCAAGGAAGGCTTAACTGAAGAGGTGGCATCTGGGGTGTGCCATGAAGGACAAGTGGGATTTCCACACACAAAGAGGCACACGGAGAGGTCCATCAGAGGCCTTTAGTCTCGTTTGTTGTGAAGGTCCCAGTGCCCAAAAGATCCCAAGCCAAAGGTTCTAACACAGCGTTTCTCAACCTATGGGTCTTTACCCCTTTGGAGATCAGATGACCCTTTGACAGGGGTCGAGCATCAGATAATCCTGTGTATCAAATATTTACATTACAATTCATAACAGTAGCAGAGCTGCCCTGCCTGCTCCAGGGAGGCCTAGCACCATGGGCAGAACTTCCTCGTGTTCTTTCAGTGTCTCAGCAGCTGTGACTGTCCTGTGGGCCACACTTGCTAAAGATGCGCCTTTGGGAGGAAACTCCCTGTGTGAGTCCCACAGAGCACCACCCAGCTTCACGTCAGCAGGAGCAGGGGCCAAGGATGCCAGCCATGGTGACAGCAGGACCAGAGTAGGCACTTTGGGGGCTGTAGAATTAAGGTGGAAGGGACTAGAATAAATCCCCCACCACACTACAGTAGATCCCAGTGGGCAGGTGCCATGGGCTAGGTGGCAGAGCTAGGAGGGTTCCTGCCTTCACCCTCAGAAAGCTGCTGCCAGCAGCCTCTAGAGCCTAGGGAGCTAAGCCAGCTGCAGCTGACCTGAGCTTCACCTTCCCACCCAGGCAGTGACTCAGGGGCAAGTATTGAAAACAGACAATGATCTCAGCTTCCTCCCCCACAGGACAGAATGACCATAGCCCAGCGTCCTCTGAAGAGTCTAGGGCACTGTGGGGCTGGGACTGGCAGTGCAGGATCCTTGGGTTCAGGGAAAGACTTTTACCAGCATCTGCATGCCCTGATCTTCCTGTTCCTCACGGAAGGATACTAAGTGTCCAGTAGATGATGCATGTGAGCACTGAGGTGACATTAAAACCATGACTATCATCTATTATTGTGACAGACCTCAGCTCATACCTACACCTAGGGCTCTAGAGAGGTCCTGCCACTGGGAATGGTGGCAGGGGTCCACCACTGGGATGGATGGGAGGCTTGCTACCAGACAAGTGCTGTTGAGGACAAGAAAGGTGCTGTTCCAGAGACAGCCACCCTCCCCACTGCCTAAACTGTTCCAAAACTGCCCTTTTCCTTGGAAATTCTTTCTGAAGGATCTGAGTCCCTCCCTCCTACACCTCCTCAGTCCTCACGTCTACTGCTGATGGTGACTAAGGGAAAGGGCGGTCTCTTCAGCAGCTGGTTTTCCAAGGTCTTTGGTGGGAAATCACTTTATTTCACCCTCAAGTTTTGTCTTAGTTCAGATTTTACTGCTGTGAATAGACACTGTGACCAAGGCATCTTTTAGAAGAGGCAACATTTAATTGGGGCTGGCTTCCAGGTTCAGAGGTTCAGTTCATTATCGTCATAGCAGGAATCATGGCAGCATCCAGGCAGGCATGGTGCTAGAGAAGGACCTGAGAGTGCTATGTCTTCACCCGATGGAAGCCAGGAGTAAACAGTCCTCGGGCAGCTAGGAAGAGGGTCTCAAAGCCCACCCCCACAGTGACACACTTCCTCCAACAAGGCCACACCTACTCCAACGAGGCTACACCTCCTAGTAGTGCCATTCCCTGGGTCAAGCAAATTCAAACCACCACATTCCACTTCCTGCCCCCCCCAAGCTTATTCACACAGATGAGTCTATGGGGGGGGGGCATACCTAGCCATAACATAATGCACAATACATTTAGTCCCAACTTTAAAAGTTTCATAGCTTATAACCACCTCAACAATTAGAAGTCCAAACTTCAAAGTCTCTTCTGAGATTCATGCAATCTCTTAACTGTAATCCCTTATAAAATCAAAACAAAAAAGCAGATCACATACCTCCAACATCACAGGGTATACATTGCCATTCCAAAATGACATACTGAGGAAATCCTGGACAAAAGCAAAACCAAAAAGCAGCTGGAAAACTCCAAATTCTGCATCTCCATTTCTGATGTCCAGCTCCTTTCAGCTTTGCTGACAGCAACACAAGTCTTTCTCTTGGAATGGATCTACTCACTGTTAGTGACTTTCTTCAGCAGGTATCCCACAGTTCTGGCATCTCTAACATCTTGGGTCTCTATGTCAACTTGAACTTTACAGCTTCTTGTTCCAATGTCTGGGATCCACACAGGATCATCTGAGCTTCTCAAAATGGCTTGGGTAGCATCTCCAGCTCTGTCCTCTGTAGCACTTTAGGCTCTGGTTGACTCCACTGCTGTTGCTGTTCTTGGTGGTCATCCCATGGTGCTGGCATCTCTAATATGCTGAGGTCTTCTGTTGCAACTCAGCTTCACCAACAGCCTCTCATAGGCTCCCTCTATGGTGCCAAGCCTCAATTCCTTTGCATGACCCCTTCAGTCTTAGGCCATTAACTGCAACTGAGGCTGTACCTTTTCCAATGGCCTTCTCTGGCCTCATAGTGCCAAGCCTCAGCTGCTTTCCATGACCTCTTCATGCCTTCAAAACCAGTACTGCCTGGGCGACTCTTACACATTAGCAAGTCCAGCTGCAGCATGAGGTACAACCTTGGCTATCTCTGGAACACAGCTTCTTTGTGCCCTCAGAACATATTTCCCAGATTTCACCTCAGTGATGCTGGCCTCTTCTTAATTACCACTAATTTCTTAGCTCCAGCTAACTGGCATTAATTGCCCCAGTAATCTCTTCTATTCTTGACTCTAAAGTCAGAGCCACATGGCTGAAGCTGCCGAGTTGTGCTGCTTGCTGGGGCTGGAACATGGATGGCCCTTGTTCTATTGTATCATCACCAGCTTTCTGTTTGCTGCCTAAGCTTGGCTGTCCTGGAATTTGTTCTGTATCTGTAGATTGACCTTGAACTCGGAGATCTTCATGCTTTGTCTCCTGAGTTCTATGATTAAACAGGGTGAACAACCACACCTTTACTTGGAACTTGCTCTGTCCCAACCTGGCCTTGAACTCTTTCTCTCCTGAGAGTAAAGGTCTGTGCCACCATGCCTGGGCCTAAACTGGTCATGGCCACTCTTCCTCAAGATCTAGATCAAAAACCTGTGTCTTCCAGCCTCAAAATCTGGATGACAGTTGTGCTCTCCATTTCTGGATTGTAGTTCATTTCAGATCAAAAGTCCAAATGAAAACAGTAGCCATGTCATAATAATGCTTAGATATAACTATGCCTTCTTCAACTGCAAACGCATAAGTGTAGCTGGGTGGAATCTTGCCCCAAAGTCACCGTTCCCTTAACTCCTTTTAACATCCGTGAACACAGGACTTAGCTTCTTCCCACTTCCTGGTGCCCCTTTGTGATTACTTGAACCATACATTTTGTATTTTTTTCTTTTTAAGCTTACTATCTTAATCAGAATACTCTTCATGAGATTAAACTGGAGAACAGTGTGTTGAGCTTTTTTGAGACTTCCTTTGTCAATGCAATTAATATAAATCTCCTAACCATAACCTCAGGTAGACTCTTCACACAAGGGCAAAAAGCAGTGACATTCTTCACCAAAATACCGCAAAAATAGTCTCTGGGCCACATGCTGAAATTCTTTCCCACTAAAACCTCTTGGGTGGGCCAGGTCTACACACCCTCAGTACCAATGTCTTCCATGTTCCTACTAGGATGGACCATTAAGCCCCATTTAAAACATTTAAAACATTAAGTCCCATTACTGCTTTCCAAATCTCAAAGTCCACATTCTTCCAAACTAGCATGGTCAGGCCTATCACAACCCTGGTACCAACTTCTGTCTTAATTTGTGTTTTACTGCTGTGAACCGTGACCGAGGCAACTCTTAGAAGAGACATTTAATTGGGGCTGGCTTACAGGTTCAGAGGTTCAGTTCATTATCATCATAGCAGGAAGCATGGTAGCATCCAGGCAGGCTCACAGACAGACCCAGTCTCAAAAATGAAGTGGAGAGCAATTGATGAAGACACCCAATACTGATCTCTGAACTTCACCTGTACTCACATACATGCATGCTCCCTTAGGAATACACTCATATGTGCATGAATATATATATACATATGCTACACTTACACATAGGTAGACAGGAAAATAGATAGATAGATAGATAGATAGATAGATAGATAGATAGATAGATAGATAGATAGATAATACATAGATGATAGATAGATGATAGATAGATAGATAGATAGATAGATAGATAGATAGATAGATAGATAATACATAGATGATAGGTAGATAGATAGATAGATAGATAGATAGATAGATAGATAGATAGATAATGACAGAAAATTATAAGAAAAAATGGTGTAAAACATTTATGGTGGAAATCTAGTGGGGGGTGTGGAAGTTCTTTTTATAACTTTTACACACTTGGAATTACTCCAAAAATTAGTTGTGAGCATAAAAGTATATTTACACATTACAGTCTCTACCCTATACAGCTCTAAACTTGCATTTTTCCATAATATGTTAGTGAACATAAGCTATGCCCTAGCATTTCCTGGGCTGGCCTCTGCTATCTGGTTACCCCTCGCCTGCAGGATGCCACACATCCTTGCCATTTTTAATGGGTACACTTCACACAGCCATAGATTCTTCTTTCATATTTTAATATCGAGTGGTTTTCCTTCATGTTCGTCTTAAAAGCACATTGCTCCCAACACCACTGTGTCTTTGTTGGGAATATTTCCCACAGTGGGCCATCAGGGTACCATGGCCCTGTACACAGGCTGCCAGACTACACTCAGCAAATATACTTCTGTTTCCCTATGACTCTATTTTGGCTCCGTACTCTGACTTGTTTTTGAGAACTGGGTTGCGTGATATGATCTCAAGCTAGTTTATCTTGATGTTCATATCGTTCTCAACACTGAGTTGTCTGCTGAGAGAGGAGCCCCCTCCGAACCACTGTTGGGGGTGAGGGGTGGGGAGTGGATGCCTGCTTTGGGCCCAGTGGCACCTGCTGTCTGTGTGTTTGGTCCTGTCTCTTTCCTCCCATAGCCTTATAACTAACCTTCTGTGTGCTATTGGGAAAGTATTTCTTCCACTCTGAGGCCAAAGCTCTGTGAAGACCTAGTCTGTGCTGTCAATTGATCACTTACACTGTTGTTTGTTTAAATATCCAGTGAATCCGCAGCTATCTGAAGATCTTGTGATTACAGATGGCAGAGGTTGGCTGCAGTATGAAAACTTCACAAGTGTTCACCATTAATCACATTCCGGGTTCTGGGTCCTCTGTAATAAAGAGGAGGTGTGTAGGAAAGGAAAGAAAATGAGGATCTTAGAAGCGAACGTTGAGGACAGCTGTGAACTGTGACCCTTGCCTCTGCTTCGGTGCTCTCACCTTTCCTTCCTGTGACCGAGACTTGCGGCAGGGACAGCTGTTTCCTCCTGTCATGGGGTTAAAGCTGTCGAGAACATCCTGCCCTCAAGACCAGAACAAGCCTGTGGTGAGCTCCGAGGCAGGCGGTGACTCAAATGCAGAGAAGCAGGAAGTTTGGTGCGAGGGGAGAACTCAGAGCTGGCCCTCACCTAGGCTACACTGAACTTCCCAATCCCAGCCCAGCGCTGAGGGTCACAGGTCTCAGTGAGAAGGGCAGAGCACCCACTTCTCAGAAGAGGAAGAGTGGGCAAGAGCTCCCTGCCAAGGGCTGCCTGCCTTAGGTCTGGCGGAAAGGAAGAAAGGGTGACGTGCTGTTTAAAGTATGCTCCGGAAGGTGCCTGGGGCTTAGTCAGTGCTGAACTCAGGCTTAGCCAAGTGATTCTCAGAAGTCTCTCAATGAGAGGAAACACATCTCCCAAGTGCTAGCCCTGGTACCATCCTCAAAGGGAATTTAGGAATAGGAGAGGTATCTTTGTTATGCAGAGCATCATCTACCGAAACTTACCACCATGGGCGCCTGAATTTTCCAACTCCCCTCCAGCTATGGAGGACACACCCAGTGTGCCCAATGTGTAGAGCAGGTCCTGCCCAGGCCTTTCTTGGGGCTGGGGCCCTGAGAGGATATCCTTCCCCACTACCAGTTCCTCCACTGCCTGTGGTCTCCCAGGACCAGCACAGGGTGAGGTTCCAGGCTGGTGTGAAAGACCACAGGCAAGCCAGGCAAGTGTGAAGGCCAGCCAGGCAAGGCCTGTAGGTCTTCTCCAGTAAGGGCAAGGTGATGTTCCCTCTAAGTCTCAGCCTCCAAAGCTGCCCTAGGCACTTTTTAGAACTCATAGCTGACGATATTAATCCTGTCAGCCACAGAGATGGAGGATCTCTCCTTGATCTCTTCCTGGTTTGCTCAGTTCCCCTTTCTCCTGATCACCTTCGTTTCTATCACTGTACCCTCAACATATTGGAGTGCTAAGAGACCAATGACAGCCTAGAAGCCTTCTTTTCTCAGGTGCACACCTTTGCTGTGGTTTTGGGAAGTGTCCCTCGGTGGCTGTATGTCCCTTGGTCCCTGCATGGTGCTAGGGAGTCTTTAGAGATGGGGTCTAGTTCTGATTTTTCCTTGGCCATTCCAATGCACTCTTTCTCTCTCTCTCTCTCTCTCTCTCTCTCTCTCTCTCTCTCTCTCTCTCTCTCTCTCTCTCTCACACACACACACACACACACACACACATTTCCTCTGCCATTGCTTTGGCTGATCATGGCTCTCCTGTGGACCGCTGGCATTGATCTTTGGTCTTCAAAGTCTCTATCAATGCGTACCTGCCACCTCTGCTTGTGACAGCCATGTCTCTACTGAGGTGTCATCTCCGTCTTTAGCTTAAGTTCCTTGTCTGCTTCCTTTGTGGCTTATGATAATGTGACTGCGTTTTCAGTCTCTCCCACTTCATTCCTGATGTGAAAAATCCCATGCAGTAAACTCCTTCAGTTTCCCAGCAGCTATCAGCTGTTTTATGCCCTCTGCCCTGAGAAGACACTCTAAAGAAGTGTTTTGTCACATAAGGGCTCCTCCCCTTGGTGATCAGGCTATTGAAATAATGGAGCCCTTGCTATTGGAATTTCCCCAGGAATCTCAAGGTGAAAAGAAAAAGGATGAAGCTCTGGATCCTGGTGCCAGTTGGAGGAGACGTTTGTCCCCCTGAAAGAGACCTCACAGGGTTCTCACTTGTCACAGCATCTTGCAAGGGAGGCTGGAGCCAGGACAATGACAGCCAGTGATGAGAACTGCATCTTACCCAACTGCTCAGTGATGTTTTGATCATCTTTTCTCTAGCCTGAATCTCATTTCAGGGCACTGGGAATGGATTTGAGGGGGGCAGGGTCACTGGGCCTCCTCCCAATGTAGCCATATTGAACACATCTTTCTCTGCTTTTTATTAATGCTTGTCTCTTTTACTGGCTGAGGATGAGTGGCTGAGCCTAGCTTGTTAGGGACTGTCAGAATACGGGTTATGATCCTAACAGTTTTGGTAACATAACTTCTTTTCAAAGAGTTCATTTTGACAGATATGACAGACATGAACAGAAATATGTCAAAATAGCTGGAAAGTACGTGTGTTTCTAATTCTAGCCTGCTCACTTCTCTGCATACTTGAAATTAAAGCAATATTTGCAAATAGGTCAAAAGCACTTTGAGCTTGTCTATTTGTCGTTTTTATTTATTTATTTACTTTAGGCCTTTGGCTTTTTTGTCTTGTTTTGTTTTGTTTTTACTTTATTTTAGATAGATAGAAAGTTGTCATGTGGCCTACACTGGCTTTAGAATTCACTATTCAGCCCAGACTAGCCTTGAACTTGCAATTCTCCTGTCTCGGATTTCTGAAATTGCTGGAGTGTTGAACCATCATTCTTGAATAGCTCTAAGAATACAGATTTATTAACTGTTTACTTTTTGTTTTTTGAGACAAGGTCTCACGTAGCCCAGACTGGCCTTGAGTGCTTGAATCCCCCTGCTTAGGCCTCTCTAGTGGAGGGATTTCAGGCAGGTGTCACAATGCCCATCTTAACGTCACAACTTTAGAAACAAAGTCTTTTTGAAACTAAAGTGTTGTAGGGGGTCCGGAAATGATACCCACAGTGAAGCCTTCTCAAGCAGTGTCTTTGGCCTTCTGCTTGCCTTCTTGTCCCCTGACCTTCATTGTGTCTCAGAGGCAAATTGTAAAAACCAAAATTCTAAATTTTCAATATGGGCCATAGGCATGATTACTGTCATTCTGCAAACCAGCTGTAGAACCTGAAGCATTGCACAGATTTCCTCCCACTTTTCTGTGTGAGAACTTGCCAGAACATACCTTGTATGTTCCAGAAAGCACTGGGCCTTATTCCCAAAAGGAAGGAGGGCAACACAGATCAGTCTAGGAGATTCTTCAAAGGCCTTGCTAACCCCCTCCCTCTAGCCCATGCCCCCAAGTCTAGCAGTAGCTGGAGGCCTTTCCTGGGGTCACATTTCTACCCGAACGACCATTCTTAGTGGAAATTAAGCATAGATGTAGCAGTTCACCTAGCTGGGTCTTTGGCCTTAGTAAGAAAACTGAGTTATGCCTTTTTCCATCTTTTGTCACTAAGGTGTGGTTCTAAATGATGGTGGGAGACAGAAGAGCCCTTTCCTGCCCCCCGCCAAGCTGTCGCCATTATGCTTGCTCTCTCTCTCTCTGTCTCACAGACCTGCAGACTAGCACCTTCCAGTGCCATGTTCACACTGCTTACAGTCAGTTTTGTGATTGGAAATCCAAGGGCCCAGCCACCTACCCAAGAGTACTTTACACTTTGCTCTGGGGATGGCTAACCATCATCAGGCTGTTCAGTTTATTTCCCTAAGTGGGATCATATTCTACTTCCAACACGTAAGCAAATAAAAATGTAACTCCCAACTGTTTTATGTAATCCCTAGGATCAACCATCAGAGATTTCCCTGTGGGAAAATTTGAGGTGAAACAAAGGTTGAGAGAAGTAGTCTAACACAGATCCTTTCAGCGCTCCCAAGGGCGAGTGGGTTTTATTGCTATGTAAGTGACAAGAATTTAGCCCTTTTCCTATACTTCCATTATATTTATATAAAAATTAAGGAAAGTATATTTACCATCATAATTTAATAGTGAAAGATCTTGAGTAAATAATCAAGAGAAGTGAGAATATGGCTCGAGAAAAGCTTGATCATGATGGTTCTTATTAGCCTTGCTCACCGTGGCCCAAGATAGAAACACTGCAGGTGTCCATCAGTGTCAAATGGGCAGTCCGTATATGGAATATCAACAAAATAGAATTCCTCAGCAGAAGGGGTGGGGCTGATAGTGTGAGGCAAAACATAAAGGACTGAAAACCTCGAAGATAAAGTCAGAAACAAAAAACATGGTCCTGTGTATGTAAAATGTCCAGAGTTGCCCAAGCCCAGAAATAAAAGTTTATTAGTGTTTGCCTTGGGCTAGGAGCAGTTCAGGGACAGCGATTGCTTATGGGTGCGGGGTTCCTTTGAGAATAATGCAAAGGTTCTAGAACTAAATGATGATGATTACCTGACTTTGTAAACATAATAAAAACCCCATTGGGCTATGCAATTTAAGTGAGTGACTACTATGGTGTGTGAATCTTAGCTATATTTATTTTACATTCAACGAAAAGCAACTTCCTACTTGATCCCGTTTTTAGGAGCCATCAAGGAATGGGGCTAGGAGAACATTCTGGATAGGATTAAACCGTCACTTGGTCTCTGCTGGCCAGGGTTCCTCAGCCTCCTCTCTCCATCCTCCCAGGAGCAGCAGAGTTCCCACTCCAAGGGCTGGTCTCCACGTGTCTCAGATTCCTGGTCAGGGGCCATGCTCCAGCAGCCCTCCCACCTGTCTCCACATCCCTTTCCTCCTGAACGGACCCTATCCACATCCCTGCAAATTTTGCACCCTTTCTTTGCTTTACTGCAAACAATGCATGCTCAAGAAGTTTCTGGGGTGAGGGTGAATGAACTTGGAAGTAAAACTTAGAAATCTGCATTTGATATTCAAAAGATGAAATTTTATACTTCAAAATGTGCTTGTTCCCATAAAAAGATGCCCCCCACTTTTAAAGTAAGTAATTTTTGATATCTCTTGCACAAATCATGTTTTACAGATAGTCATCGAATTATTTTATTACAGGCAGTAATCTAATTTTTACATGTTTATACATTTCAAGGAAAATATCCAAGCATCACAAACATAAAATTTCAACTGCAAACTTGAAATTTACACCAATAAACACAGAAAACTATTTTAGACTATGTGCTACCTTCACTTGCTTATGCAGGATCCAAAGAATGCAGGCAAACCCTAGAAATGTAGCAGAAGCATTTCCGCACACTGGCATCAACATCTAGTTTGTGCAGAAATGTTTCCACTAGATTCATAGAGTGTTCTTTGGAAGAAAGGAGTGGCGAGCAATCATCTGGTCGCCCTCCGGACTTTCTGCAGCTCCTCGACGGGCTTCCATTGCTGGTTGATGGTTATAAGCTTTGAAAACAGAAGCAAGACGTTGTGTTAACCATCCACTCTCTAGCCTCACACTTACTTGGAGGAATCGTCTAAACTCCTCTAAGGAAAACCTATAGCAATAATAAAAAAACAAAACACGTACATACACATACCCCTCTCCTCATCTCTGAAACAAGCACAGAATATCACACTGGGCCTGTTTCTACCAGTCTGTCCCCCCAAACCCCTTGGTCATTAGGTGTCTCAGGACCAGGGAGACCTGTCTTGCTTTCATTAGAAGTTTCAAGATTATTAATTTGCTAAGATAGCATTTAAATTCAAGAGGCACATTCGTTCCTTGTAAATGGATGTACAATGGTCAAAACACAGGGCAAGGCACACAATAGTCTCTTAAAACTTACTCATTGCAATTGCTTCATGAAGGTATAAACCCAAGTCAGTTCTCAGTCAGACATCCTGACATTTGCCCTCATCAGTGTTATCTCATCCCAGACCCTGGGAGACAGACACAAAGTTACAAAGATCCCAAATGCCCCTCTTGACTTAAATGTTATCAGAGTTTTGCTTTTTGTAGTCTTTGCTAACGATCCCAACTAGTGTTCATTCTGACCCCGTGCTTCTAGCACTTCAGAATATTTAAGCTACAAAAACTAAAACCTAGGCCAGGGAGGTGGTGAGATGGCACAGTGGGTGAATGTGCCTGTCACCAAGGCTGACTATGTGACTTTGATTTCCAAGATTCACGTGGTGGGAGAGAAGAACTCCATACACAAGCCATGGTACAGGCACGACTCCCAGGCCCCAACAAATAATTAAAAATAAATGCTTAAAAATATAACCTTTGGCTAGGCGTGGTGGCGCACGCCTTTAATCCCAGCACTTGGGAGGGAGAGGCAGGTGGATTTCTGAGTTCGAGGCCAGCCTGGTCTAAAAAGTGAGTTCCAGAACAGCCAGGGCTATACAGAGAAAACCTGTCTCGAAAAACTAAAAATAAAATAAAATAAAATAAAATAAAATAAAAAATAAATAAAACCTTTGGAACAGTGTAGCTAATTCCACTGAGAATGAATCCACTCCCATTTTTAGGAACTCCTATTGTTCATCACATCTTATATTAATTTAGATAAGTAATAAGGAAACAACATAATACAATTTTAATAATATAAAGGTTTATATCTGGGTGCTTAATATAGGGGCTGGGCACTATGCTAACAGGCTCTGTATTTTAATGCTTTTAGCTCTAAGGGCAAGTTTTATTATCGTACACATTTCACAGGTTCAGAGAAGCCAAACTGTCCATAGTCCTCTGTGCCGAACAGAGCGAGGACTTGAACCAGGTCTCTAGACCACTGTTCAAAGGACTCTGAATGTCACTTTGTAAGTGCAAGGACTACATGCAGCCTGCTTTGCTCTTTGAAAAACAAAGTCTGGGCTGGACACACTCATGCGCTGTAGCTCAGCAATACCTTTTGGGGTTGAGTAGGATCCACCATTTCCCAAGGCTCTGGGTTTCTTTTTCGATCAATACTAAAAGAAAAAGAAGACTCATTAAATGATTGGGTAAATTTGTTTACACAAACCGGGAAGAGCTACTGGATCTATAAACTTTCTGGAGACAGACTCTGTCTTTACACCGAAACTATGCTACAGTCACCAGCTAAACTTCAGTGACAGCTGAAGTTAAATAAGCGTCCACTGAAAATTCAGGGTTTGTTTCAAGTGTTAAGGATCTCTTCCTCTGCAGGGCAGGGTAAGAGGTCTATTTGCTTTATTTGATAAGATTGGAAACTGCTCCCAATAGATACATAAGTGGCAGGCTGAGGAGGAAGAGGCGGAGCCTCCTGGGGGTTCTAGGAGGGATGGGGCAGAGGGTAGGCTTGAACTGTGTAGGCATTGGCTCCAGGGACCACCCTCTACCTGTGTTAGAGTCACTGCCCTCTCTGACCCTGGACCAACCATAGTCAGTTTCAGAGATATCTTTTCCTGCATCCCAGGAGATAAGGCTTTTTACTGTCTTTTTTCCAAAGTTGACACTAGAGTTTGTTACAGATAGTTGTATGTTTCAGTTCTACCACACCAGGGAAGAAAAGTTGAAATCTTGAAACCTAAATGATTACGTTGAAGGTATGTACCCCTAATTTTAAGTACTTCAATTTCAAAGCTTAAATTTAAAAAGAAATCAAATCTAATTCATTGCAGGGTCAGACATAAGAAACAAATGTAACCAGAATTGATTACATTTCTTTGTTACCAGAACTGTTTTTCAGTCCATGTTTAGATGCTCTTATTTGTAGGAAAAAACCCAGACACTGACAGCGTGTCAGAATCTCTGGGTCAGAGAAAAGCTCCCCCAGACAGTCCTACCCAGAAAGCATTAGTACTTACACCACGTCGGTTTTTTTCAACGCATACAAACCGAAAGATGTGGCTCCGGTGGCGGCCACGCTTATAAAAAACGCCAAAGGAATGAGCTGAGAGAGAACAGGTGGGGGATAAACTCAGTAAGAAACTCTGAAATACAGCAAATTCAAAATCTTTATCTTTCCCCTCTTTTTAAAAAGGAAAACTCTCAGAAGTTAAGAAGTTAAGATTAGAAACTTACTTCCTTATTCTTCATCAATATCTGGAAAACGCCCATGATGACTTTAGTGTAGAATTCCAAATCTAGAAGAAGGAAAAATCCAACATACTGGTCAAAAACATCTTCCCCCGGACCAGGGCACCCAGCCGTCCAACAATCGCAGAAGGCCCGGCGACCGCCCGCTCCACAGAACTTTTCAGAAAGGAGACGCACCTAGGGCGGCTGCGGCCAGGAGATGTTAACGCCCAGAAGCGAGCGGGCCTTATATGCAGCCAACCGCTCGGGGAGGGCCGCGCGTCCTGGTCACGCGGGGACCGATCTGACCGCGTCGCACTGAGTCAACTCATGTGCGCCCCCTGCAGGAAGATAGCGCAGCGCGGCCGCTGACCGCGGTCCTTACCTGCGGTCGACCATCACTTTCTGTCCTGGTCCTGCACCTCCAAATGTCTGGGAGGTTCAGGTTCAGGTGTGATAGCAGCCAAGACCTGAGTGAAAGACACGCAAGTCCTTTAAAAAGGAGGGGTGGAGAGAGGGCTAAGGGAGGGCAGAGACTCCAGCGCTGGCTGCCACCTTCACCCCAGTACCAACAGAGACTGCCAGATGCAGAGTGGGGTAAATTTGATCAAAATCAACCATATAAAAGTTCCAAATCGGCCGGGCGTGGTGGCGCACGCTTTTAATCCCAGCACTAGGGAGGCAGAGGCAGGAGGATTTCTGAGTTCAAGGCCACCCTGGTCTACAAAGTGAGTTCCAGGACAGCCAGGGCTATACAGAGAAACCCTGTCTCGAAAAAACCAAAAAAAAACAAAAACAAAAAAAAAAACTTCCAAATCATGACACGTTGCATATATAGAGACTATTTAAAAGTAAATGGTAAGGTTCAGATTAACTCCAACAGTGTCTGGATTGATCGATCGATTGATTGATTGATTGATTTCTTCTCCTCCTCCTCCTCTCCCTCCTCCTCCTCCTTCTGGAAACAAACCAAAATTCAACTGCAGAAGATTCCAGGTGCCTATTTCTGCTGCATATTCCAAGTATTAGCATCGGCTTTGGGTCCCCCCTAACTCATCACTTTTGGCTCACAGTTTCTCTGGAAGTAATTCCATTAGGCCAGTGGCTGTATGCCAGACACTGAGATGGATTCCTTGAATGGGGATGGGGGCGAGAATATCTTGCTAGATGCAGAAATGTTCAAGACATGCAGCTGGTGAGTGGTAGGGTTGAAATCAGAACATAAGTCTGGTTCCTAACACCAGAATTCTCAGTGCACCCTTCTCTTTAAGAGAAAACAAGCCTGGTTTAAGTTATTTAAAAAGACATTGAAGGGCTGAAGTTATATCTCAGTGGGAAACCCCTAGCCTAGCATGTGCTAGAATGTTCAGCCTATGGCCCCTGGGCCTATGGGTCACAGGATGCCCAACACATTTACAGATAATGATATTATGTCACAATACCAAAAAGTTGGATGATCCTGTGACCTGGGTTAAATTTCCAGTACAACCCCCCCTCCGCAGTTATAAAACGTTTCTGCTGGGGGTCGGGGGGGTGTCAGTGTTTTACTACAACATAGCCCAGGCTGGCTTCAAACTTAAGAGCATCCTATTCTGCTGATCTGGTGTTGGGACCATAGATGTGTACAACCACACTGGGCAAAAAGAGAACAGCTCTTAAAAGATTATTCTATAATTCTTTGAGGATTTCATTCAAGGGTTTTGATCATACTCACCTCCGCTCTTCCTCTGACTCCTCCCTGATCCACACCTACCATCCTACCCTCTCAACTAAATAGTTTTTAGTTCTCTTGTTTTAAATAACCCACTGAGGCCAGTTTGTGTTTTCCACATAATCAGGGGTGTGGGGTCTCACACTGTAGCATGGTCATCTGCTTAAAGAAAACTGACTCTCCCTCTGGAAAAGCCACCAACTGTCCACAGTGCCTCAGCTAAGGGTCAGGGTTTGTGAGCTCCTTCCCCATGCTAAACTTGGATTAGTTCGCTCTTCCTCTGCTCCTGCTGCATCCACAAGTTCACGGGTACAGCCGTCCTGTCATGTCAGATGATGCTGTTTAGTTCTGGTCCCCCACCACCTCCAGTTCTTACAACCCCCTCCCCATGATTACCTTTGAACTTGCAGGGTTGTTTATGGTATAGATGTCCCATCTGTGGATGAATCCTCAAATGACAATTTAGTCTCTGCATTTAGGCTCTGCATAACTAACCCGCTGTGGGTTTACGTACTAACCATTATCCACTGCACCTCTGCTGAGGTGCTGAGGCTTGAGCGCTGTACTAGTTTGTAGATATATGGAGTTAAAGGGCAGTGATGTTAACTATTTTGCATAGCTATTGTAGTAGGCTCACCCCTGGGGCCTGTGGACTTCCCAACTATAGGCGTTTGGCCAGGTTTACAGTATCAGGCATGGGTTTCCTTCTGTGGAGTCTCAAATCCAATCAGATTTTCTCAAATACAATCCATTTTTCTAATGGTTGGTTAACTCCATAGCATTTGTGCCATGATTGCATGTAAGGGGGTTGGGAAGCAGTGTCTTACTGCAACATAGCCAAGGCCAGCCTCACACATTGGTCACTATTGTTGTTCACAGCTGGGTAATGTTCAATGATAACTCCCCACCCCTCAGAAGCCTACACAGCACCATCCAGTACATGTCTAGGCACATATCCAAAGGACTCTCTTTCCTACTCAGAGACACGTGCTTATCAGTATTCATAACTGCTCTGGTCACAGTAGCTAGCAAATTTACCCTAGTATTAATTATTCAGAATAGGTTCCAGATGGTGAAGTTGCTAGGTTATTCTTGTGTCTAAGCTTTCAGACTAAAACACCAAAGGAATGGAAAGTATATATCTACATATTGTGCACATATAATCTTTAAGATATGCCTCTTTCTACTTGTAGCGATTACAAGTAGATCTAGGAAGCCACACTTTTGTCCTTTTGCACTAATGCCCAGGCGTGCTGAGTTCTGGAGGATGTAGGGATAATGTTAGTTGTTTCCCCCTTGGATTAATAGAATTACAGCAGTTTAGGATGGTTTTTATTTAACAGCTAATCTTACTTATTAAGGCAACTGCAGCAATTTAAATAGTAAATTACCTGCTCAATAAATATTGTTACAAAAATAGGTAAATGACTAAAGAACCATCATAGATTGTGCTCTTTTGTCTAAGGTTGCTGTGGGCAGAAGCATTCAGAATTCCCCATCATCCAGTTCTTCAGAATACACTTTCCCAAATGAAACAAAGCTCAGAGCCTCAGCACCACACTCCCTGTAACAAGAGCACAGAGTCCTCCCACTCCACACACACACACACACACACACACACACACACACACACACACACACTGCTGCAGGGGAGACTAGGATGTGAAGCAGGTCTGGTAGGCCCCAGAGTTCCCACTAGGACACTAGCCAGTATCACTGTGATCTTGCCAGTTCTTTAAGGAAGCTTTGTCTCCCTGACCTCAAGTGCTGGACCCTTTTAGAGCCTTCTGTAGCTACTGTGACTTGACTCTTTAAGCCATGGTTGGTTGTCTCTTGCCCTCGGATCTAAACTTAAGCAGCCCTGTCAGGCTTGATGAGAAAAATGGAGAATCCTCCTTAATTGTCTGAAGTTCTGACAAGCCTGGACAGTGGGCTGCACTAACTCCAACACCCCATCCTTCAGTAGCTGTTTCACCAGGTTTGACGCTGGGACTTCCAGGCATTCTTTATGCTAGGGTCAACTAAGGCTAGAGAACAGTCCGGGAGCTCAGGGGAAACTACACACACACTGCCAACTTACTGATGTCTTCCCCGGCCAAGAACTTAACTTTGCACAAAGATGGTTTTGGTGTGAAAGGGGAACTGGAGTATTTGGGGTGAGAAACCAGTGAGAAAGAAGGCATGGGGGAGACATGAACAAAGCACGCCTGTGTCAGAATGTCATGAAAACCAGCTTAAGACACTATAAAATGCTAACTAAAACATATTCTGCTTCCTCAGGTGATTCCAGGTGAACCTTCTCCTCATTTTAACTGGTCAAATAAAGGATAGAGCTTGTGATTGGGCAGTGTTAGGGAAAGGTGGGGAAGGGAAAGGTTTTAGAGAGTGGGGGTAGAGTAGAAACGAGAGAGGAAAAGGATGGAGGAAAAGGAGGCAGAAGGAAGATGGGGCAGAACCACGTGGCCTGAAGAAGCCACAAGCAGCATAGCTGGGGAATAGAGTAGTGCAGTGGTAGATCTGCCCAGTCTAGGTGTGCAGCTTATAAATCTTGTAACTGAGTTGCGTGTTTTTGCACAAGCTTATTGAGGTTGGAGGTTTACTGCAACAGTGTACCACTGTTACTTTGGGGGTGAAAAGAAATCACGAACTGGCAGGTTAAATACCAAAGGGTTTTTAATTTTTAGTTGCTTCTATAAAAATAAAAACAGAGAAATCTATGACCTCAAATTACGTATAATATAAAAGGGAGAAAGTTAAGTGTATAATAGAGAAAGTAACAATGCTGAGTGATCCAGACAAACATCACCAACACTGCGGAGAGCACATCTCCATCAGTGATACTGAGAGCACATCTCCCATCCGGGATACTGAGAGCAAAGCCACCTGGGAGTTTCCCAACCTACACCACAGACACCCTGACAAACCCAAGTCCAGGGCTGACTGTTCTACAGACAAACAAACAAACAAACAAACAACCCTGATTTCTCAAAGTGTCGAGGCCAAGAGAGACTGAGAACTGTTTCCAAGTTAAGACATGGAAGACTCCTGACAACTAAACTCAGTGTGCAATCTCAGACTAAATCACCTGACAGATCATCACACAGGGCAGCACTGGGGCAGAGAGAAACACACCGAATACATTAAAATACAGTTGTCAATGTTAAACTTCCCGGGGTTTGTGAATTAATTGTAGCATAAGGCAATTTTGTGAGGCACACATTCTCAACACTAGCTGTAATGGAGCACTGTGCACCTACAGCCTGAGTGACAGGCATGTATGAGAGTGGTGTCACTATCTTGCTGAAATAGACACACAACTCCACGACACTCACAACAAAACTGCCCAATGGCACACTTCTCAGTGTCATCCCCAAGACTAAGTGACTTAAGGCTCTAGTGTAGTCTCAAGCTGTTCAGAAAACGGTGTGCGGAGGAAGGAGCAAAGACAAATGTGACAGATGCTAGAATGCAGAATCCAGGCTAGAACAGAAGTCCTCCGCTCTGCTCCTGCAGCCTTTGGTAAGCATGATATACTTCAAAGTCAGAGACGGCCAAACAGAAATAACTCTCCTAACAAAATCACACACATGCTTTTTATTATGGTGTCTTAATATCTCTTCTAGAAGTAAGATGGTCTTTATCAGGCAAGCTCTCAGTTTTTCACTCTCTCTCTCTCTCTCCCTCCCTCCCTCCCTCCCTTCCCACCTCTCTCTCTCCCTTCCCCCTTTCATGAAAGTGTAAACTTGCAAACTACATCATATGAAAAACTGAATACAATTAAAATTTAATCATCTTCCAAGTTAGAAAGTCCTTTCTTAAATAAGTTTTCATAGAAAGTCAAGTCTTTCAGAGTTAAGGATGGCTTCACGGTCTTGAGTGCTTCTGTGAAGTGCTCCTGTCTCACTGTGGTTGCTTCCAGTCCGTTTTCTTGCAGAGCAAACAAGGCAGCCTGAAGGACACAAGCAGTAGGCAACAGTCAATTTGCTTCACATTAAAACTAACAGTAACTGTCAACACTGCAATCTGGTGGCAAATCCTTGGTGTCACATCCAAAAAGCTCAGCAGCATCAGAGCACTAAGAGTTAAAGTGACTAAAAATCTACCATAGACCATTGTTACCCTCACATTAAAAATCCAGACTTAAAATAGGCAAACTGCAGAATAACACACACACCCTGAATCCACATATACTATGAGATGAGTGGAATCCTGCAGCATGGCTCATAAAAGAAAAGATGGCACATTTTATGACCTGGCAATTCTCCTGCTAGCCTCATATGAACACTCTCACCACAGACAAACTGTTCATGGCAGAATGTAGAAACTCAGAGCTCAAAAGCTGCAAAGCTCAGCTCCGGTGTGGGGGTGAGCAGAGTGGTCACCTTCAGTGAGCAGCAGGGCTAAGGGTAGAAAGGGTCGAAGGAAGAGTCTGGAATACTAACAATCTCTCCCTGACACAACTGCTGGTTATAAAAGTCGTCATTTTCCTGTCATTCAGCACTACATTCTTAAGATCCATGCATTCTTCCCAATTTTATATTTAGTAAAGCTCACAGAAAAGGAGAACGACTCAAAAGATCCCAGGCTCTGAGTAAAACAGTGCACTCACTTCTTTGCAGAGGTTTCTAAGATCAGCTCCAGAGAAAAAGCAGGTTTCTGCTGCTAGGTTTTCTAGTGAAACATCAGGCCCTACTGGCATGTTGTTTGTACAGACTTTTAAAATAGAAAGCCTGCCCTAGAAGAAAACAAACAAACAAAAAATATTTACAATGTTACAGCATTTATGTTTAACACCGATACATAAACATTTTAAGTTCAAATTTTCTTATCACATTACAAAGTGTGTGTGCGATGTATGTGCTGTGTACATGTTGTGTGAGTGTATGGAGGGGTGTGGAATACATCTGTATGATATGTGTTGTGTGTGGTATATATGCTAGGTATATTTGTGTGGTGTGTGTGGATGTATATTGTGTGTACAGTGTGTGTGTTGTGTGTTCATATTCAAACAATATCACTCTTGCTTTTGAAAGAGAGACTGAGCCATCAATGGTCTACACAGCAATGGTAGAAACAGTATCATGAAAAACAAATATTTTCTTAATTAACTTTTGAAGTTGCCAGTCATAACTGTTTCTCCTTATGAGACAAGAAGACTCTCTTTTGGGAACAAAAGTGCTATCAGAGTAAGTTTAGAAACAAACACATGATTTATCAGACACATTTAGAAGCATTAGACATATAGTTTAAAACAAAAAACAAAAAACAAAAAACAAAAAAACTTCTTTAAAACTTGATTAAAGCCCAAGGAAGGAAAAATTAAATCCTAGAGCCCTTCCCCATCTGACGGTCGTTCTGGGTGTGTAAGAGCAAAGCATTTCCTGACTGGACATGCTGTAGTAGTCCCCACAGACCCAGACCACTGCCAAAGCCCTTTCAGCAACTCAAATGCCTCAGGAGTCTTCCATCCCAGATACCATGACACCCAGTGCCCTCAGCAGTGCTGGGAGCACTAGCGTCACTTCTCAGCATGGTTCCCTGAAGGCTGGGCTAGGAAACCAGCATGGACAAATATGTAACTTTATAAAGAGCCACCAAGCAAAGAACTGAGTACCAGAATTGCACAGTGAGAGCAGGGCACACCGCCCACCGCATCCCAGTCTGGAATTCACCCAGACATGCTACTAGGCAGACGCGATGCACTGCTGGTGCAAAGGGAACAGGCACTGCTCACCTCTTGATCAGGAGGGGGGACATATATGATCTTATCTAATCTTCCAGGCCGTAACAAGGCATCGTCTAACACATCAGGCCTATTTGTTGCCACGACAATCATGACACTCCGACTAAGAATTTCTTGACACTCTGAGGAAAAGCATATAACACAAAGCAACATCAACAAACTGTGACTTATTAAGATCCTTCAAGTTAGGTCGCATATGACAGAGCACTGTTTGAAAGGGATAGCCTTCTTTTGGAACCATGATGCTCACGCCCAATCCCAGCCACCTTCTTGGTATAAAGCCTCCCCATAACAACTCATTTATCAAAGAGCTACCTTGTGTGTCCGAAAGGAAAGGCTAGTCCTGACAGGCGTTTCTCCATGTGAGAACTGGTGAGAAGCCAGATGGAAGAACACCTGGCCAGTTCCCAAATCCACCCAAGCACTCAGTGAACAGCAACCACACAGAAGCTGCTTGCAAGAGCAGAATGTGTGACTAATGGGGGACAGGTATGGTTCTGGAAAGTCTAGCTCAATACCCGCCCAGCGTGGAAATTTACTTTTTATTCTTCTTCCCAGAGGCAAGCTGAACTGCAGTTATGCAAACTCTAGAATAGTCAAATAGAAACATTTGTTTCTATTTGAGGTAGGGTCTCAGGTACCCCAGGCTGTCCCTAAACTCTTTACCCAACAAAACTGACCTTAGAAGCTGTGGTTGCACTTGTGCTTACTGGGTTTACCAGCGCATACCAGCACACCTGGCTCATGCGGACAGAACCCAGGGTTTGGCCCTGTTAGGCAGTCACTCTGCCACTGAGCTACAAACACTCCCTAGCCCCCAAAAAGAAACATTTAAAAGACAAGGTAAGGCCTGAAATCAAAACCACTCATAGAGTTCAGCAGTCCGAGCAGCTCTCCAGTGTTTGCCCTCAAAGCACCAAGTTTCCCAGCATGCTAATGGGCTAGGTAAAGCACCATGAGAGCACACCATCATGGGTCCCTTCTGGTTACAGTGGCTGAAGTGCTCCTTCTCTGAATGATTGTTAAAATGTGAAACAAACAATATGATTATACTAAAAGAAGTCAGAAATGACCTGCTCAGGACAAGAGGCTCACAGAGGCGGGGCACCCCAAAGCTTACTTAAGTGCTAATTTGTTTTGTAATGTTTCACACACACAAATAAGAAGGGATAAGTCCTTCTTCCAAATGTACGCATGAGAATAATTTCCCTTCTCCACTAAGTAAAAAATATTTCTCATTCTTAGAAAAATTAAATTCACTTATGTTATTAATTATATTAGATAATTATAAAACTTTTCACTTTCTTCTGTCCAAGTCTCAACCTTTATCTACCCTGTAAAAGTCCCAAGAATTCAAATGAACTCATATAAATCCATCTGCAGGATGAATTCAGCCTGGGGAAAGCAGCCGTGGGGAGGCTAGTTAACTCTGGTGCACTCTAGCTGGCAGCCGGACGGCGCTCAGTCTCCAGCCCCCGGTATTTACCCTGTTGGCTTGCTTTACTCCCTCTTCTCTCTACCGTCCTAACTCCCACACCATCGAGTTCGTTCAGCAGAACTGAAAGAACTCGCTCCCGAGCGTCACATCCCGAGGTGCCGACTGAGCGAGACCCCAAGACTGAGTCAATTTCATCCAGAAACACAAGCGCTGGAGTATTGGCTCTTGCTTGTCGAAATACCTTAGTGAGGGAGGGAAGAAAAACATAACGTCACACGCAGTTCCGGTGACCGCTTTCCCTTTCCTATTTGTAATCATTCAAACAGAAAAATGAAGGTTCCAAGTGTTTATGAACTAGGGAATAAATAAGTAAAACAAGGGCCAAAAGATAGGCAGTTGTTAAAAAATTGTCTTCTCAGAAGATATTTAATTTGGAATTTAAGGCAGGACTTCATTATGTAGCCCAGGCTAGCTGGGAACTAAGAGATCTGCTTGTCCCTGTCTCCTCAGTACTAACGTTAAAGGTGTATGCCACCAAATCCATGTGGTGACCACGTTTAACTTTAAAAACCAAGATAAAAGTGTGGAGATCCGGCTCAGGAGTGAAGAGTGTGTACTAGCCTTCCAGAGGCCCTGAGTTCACTTCTGAGCACCCACACTGGAGGAGTCAGTCTTCTGCTACTCCAGCTCCAGGGGATCCAGCATCCTTCTCTGGGCCTACAAGATCACCTGCACACAAGTGCACACACACACACACACACACACACCCCACACACACACCACACATACACACACACACACACACACACACACATATATATATATATATACACACACACACACACACACCCCACACATACACACACACATATATATACACACACACACCACACACATACACACACCACTCATACACACACCACACATACACACACACACCACATATACAAACACACACACACACACACACCACACACATACACACACACCACTCATACACACACCACACATACACACACACCACACATACACACACACACCACACACACACACACACACACACACACACACACACACACACAAAATCTCACCTCTACCTTAGTCAAAATCAGAGAGAGGAAATTTACCAAACAGTAGCAGTGTGTGGACGGGTTACGGGGAAGAGGGCTCTCATTTTAAACTTAAGCATGCATACCTTTCACAACAGGAAGAAAAGAACCACAACTTAAAAATAAACCAACCTGAGACAAGACTTTTTCTGAGTCTCCAACAAAAGGAGAGAAGAGATCAGCTCCGCACACCGACACAAAGGAGCAGTGGCAGCCTGTGGCCAGGGCCCTCACCAGAGTGGTTTTAGCACATCCAGGGGGACCGTACAGGAGAAGGCCCTTTGGCTGTGTCAGACCCATCCTAGCAAACTCCTGAGGGAACTTCAGAGGCCACTCAACACACTGTAAATAGGCAGAGACAGAGAGATGATGTTAGTGCACCAGCCACATGCTAACTCCCTCCCTTATCCGACACTTCCCACAACCTGTTGGACTCAAGCAGCCTCCTGCCCTCAGGACAGCCCAGGACGCCAGGTCCCTAACACTCACCTCATCTGCACCCAAAGCACTTTACTTGTGAGACCATGCTATGCCTGAATGGTCTTCCAACATCTCCCTGTGGCTACTCTTTTAAATTTTTAATTATCTTTTCCTTCCTGTGTCTGGTTGTTTTGTCTGCATGTATGTACATGCACCATGTACATGCCCTGTCCCTGCAGAGGTCAGAAGTCGTTGGATCCCCTAGAACTGGAGTTATGGGTAGTTATACACTGCCATATGCGTTTGGGGAACTGAATCTGGTCCTCTGCAAGAACAACAAGTGATCTTAACTGCTGAGCCATCTCTCCAGCCCCATGCGGCTATTCTCTCTCTCCCATTAACTCAAAAGTACCTGCTTGGAGAAGTCTTCCCCGAGAACCCCACGCAGAGTAGAACCCCCTTCTCCCAGCCACAGCCTGTACTGCCTTCCACCTTCCTCAGACCATTTATAGTTCACTACTGTTCCTTTTCCACGACGGCTTGGCCACTCTACTCTTACTACAAAATCAGCAGCATTGGTTCATGCCTAAAGTGGGCACTCAAGAAATGATACTGAATGGTGACGCAGCCCTGGTCACTTCTGAGCCAAATGTGTTTTCCATCATTTTACAGACTCAGAAGCTCAGGCCTAGAAAAGTTAGCAGCGAACCTGTGCAATTACTTTAGTGAGGTGGCAGAACTAGCATTGGTGGAAAAGAAAGAGGAAAGAAGGAAAGGAAAGGAGAGGAGAGGAGAGGAAAAAGGAAAGGAAAGGAGAGGAAAGGAAAAACGAAAAAGGAAAAAGGAAAGGAAAGGAGAGGAAAAAGGAAAGGAAAAAGGAAAAAGGAAAGGAGTCTCTGTTCTGAAGGAGAGATTTTTAAACTAACAACCAGGCAAGAACAGGCACTCCAAGGAGAAGAGATTCCACAAAAAGAGATGCATGAAGCCATGGAATACACTGCCCTATCAGTGAACAGAAGCAATGGAGATGAAGTGAGGCAGACCAAAACAGAGAAATGGGCAACAGTCCAATTGGCAACGGAGAAAAGTGTGAAGCGCACTGGAAGGCTGGAAGGTCAGTCAGTGAAGATGTGGAGGACAGATTGGTCACTGAAACATAAGACATTGCATTTTACAAAGTCCTAGTGCCACACTGCTGACAGGGGACTTCTGGGTGACTGCATTCACTGAGACAGGGTTTAGGTAGAGTGGAGGAGTTGATTAGCTGGACTCTATTTTTTGTTTGTTTCCTTCCTTTTGGTGTTTTGAGACAGGGTCTCACTACAAAGCCCTGACAGTCCTAGAATTTACTATGTAGACCAAGCTGGCCTCAAACTGAAAGAAATCCACCTGCCCCTGCCTCCCAAGTGCTAGGATTAAAGGCTGTGTCCTACACCTGGGCATTTGCTGGACCCTTGACATGACATGTTGACAACTCTGTGGTCATCTAGCAGACAGGCAGCTAAGCAGTCCTGATGATATGAAGAAAAGTCTACCCAAGACTTCTCCAGGGACAGCTAAGACCAACCTTAGACCCTGTCAATCACCTCGGAATGCAGAAAGGGCACCTGGGACGGGAGAGGCGGCTCAGTGGTTAAGAGAACTTGTTGTTCTTGCAGAGGACCCAAGTTTTGCTCTCAGAACCTAAATGGTGTTTCACAACTGTCCAAAACTCCAGTCTCAGGGCACCTGACACGTTCCTCTGACCTCCATGGGCAGCAAGCATGCATGTGGTGCCAATGTATACTGATATGCATAAAATAAAAATAATTTTAAAGAAAGGTAGATATCATTAAGTCTCTCAGAGCATCAACATTTCAGGGAAGGGAGGAGAGTGTCCAGAAAGGCAGGAAACTGCCACAACCAGGCAAATAGAAGACATCGAAAGAGGTGTGGCTGGTGTCTCTCAGGCATCAATACTGTGACAGTTAAGTAAGACAAGCCATGGGGAAGGCTCCCTATAACGTCACACTCCAGCCACAGAGGAAAAAACCACAGCACTTGCATACAACCTACAACCTATCAGTTATAATACTTAATAATGCAAATGCCATGCTCATAGTTGGCATGGCCTAGGGAAAAATAACAAGAAGAATGTTGTTATGTTGAATCTGTTCAGTAAAGACGGTATTTTTAGACAGCCACATCCACAGATGCAGAACCATGGAAACACAGGCCAAATATTCCCAAACCGTAGTGGCTAGTGAACAGCTGACAGCCTGCATGTCTCAAGAATTAAAGCATTTACTATCCAGCTGATCAGAGGAATTCTGTTGGCCTGTATTCTAGATTATGATGAACTCTCTAAAGCAAAAATCTTAAGAGATCAAGACAGGGAAACACAAAAACTAGTGTCTACAGAAGTCTAATTAAATAAAGACTAAAGCACAGGACCAGGAATTTGGGTAAGGGGGCTAGTGCAGTTTGATCACAGCATTTTCATTACAGACACAGAGAACACCTCTCTGGGATTAGCTGATTAACAACCGTTACCTGCTTTAACTTCAGCTTTACGTCTTCAAGTCCACCTATCTGCTCCCAGCCAACAGGCTTGATGTCCATCAGTCCAATGGAACTTCGAAATGATGAGGGACGAATCTTTTTAAAAGCTTCAAGAAAATCTGTTTCCTCAATTTTAGGACTGTCTTGGTTCTGAAGAAATATATCCCAAAAAGAAAAATGAAGCCAAAAATTAAATAGGCCTTTTCTATAGTATACATAAATGCCTAAGTAACTCTTTAAAACAAAAACAAAACAAATAATAATAACAAAAAAAAACCAATATTCTTTTGACCTTGTAAATCTAATTACCAGTACTCTCAAGTTTAAGCATGTTAGCATGTTCATCAATCATTCCCTCAAAGTGGAAGCCCTGAGCTCACTCGTTCACAGTGTTAAATTCTGACAGCTATAGCTGTTAACAGACTGACCTCTACAGAAGCCATAGCCAGGAAGAAACACTCAAGACTGTGTTGATTTCTTCAATTCAGAGTGAAACTGGAAAAATAACAGGATTAGAAAGGCATCATTTGGGGCTGGAGAGATGGCTCAACTGACTGCTCTTCCAAAGGTTCCAAGTTCAAATCCCAGCAACCACATGGTGGCTCACAACCATCCGTAATGAGATCTGCCACCCTCTTCTGGTGTGTCTGGTGTGTACACCTACAGTGTACTTACATATAATAATAAATACATCTTATAAAAAAAAAAAAGTCTTTTTTTCAAGTTCTATGAAAGCTATTCTGAATAAGAATACTGACGAGGGGACATTTTTGTTTCAGGGTGTCTCCTCACATACTTCTTTCATAGTAGCAAACAAGAAAATAGCCACATGGTAGGGAACTGGATACTGCCCTGATGGCAGGTCAGTTAGCATCCGGTGAGCACCCCACAGCTATCTTGTATCTATATATGGTAGAGACATAATCCTGACTGTGTACTGCTCCCAACAGCCATGTATACCTGGACCAGATCTGATCATTCTATAAAAAAACCAACCTGACTCACTCATGCCAACTTCACAAATCTCAGATCAAAAAAAATATTCTCAAATGGCTCCTATAAAAATAAAAGACATGCGTGTGCACACTCGAACACAGACACAAACACACACAGACAAGAGAGAACATGATAATGCCGACTTAGCAAATGTTAAAAACCATGACTTTGGATAAAGGGGTCTGGCTGAAATTCTCTAACTATTTTGCAATTTTCCAATAATATTTAAATGATTTCAAAAATAAAATGTTAAAAAATACTTAAAAGGAAATGGACTTTTGCTGGTCTTGCCTTACTGTCTTTAAGTCCTTTCCGTATGGAGGAAATGGGCTGAAAGCCCTTATCCTGCTCTTCAGTGAGCAAGTCTGCCTGTCTGTCCATCTCCAATGTTCAGATCGGCAAGCCGCGTCCCTGCTGCTCTTCTTCCCCCTTACTCCCCCCTTAAAGTGTTTACACCACTTTATGATTTTTTCCTATCATTCAGTGAAACACAATTTTGGTTGGTTAAAGCTCCTTATGCTCATTTCTAGTTCACCTGTTGAAATATTTGCCTTCATATCAAATTCTAAGTATTGGGTCGTCTACAAATTCTCATTTTCAACTATCATCTATTTTAGCCCATTTATAAAAGACCATGAAAATGGATACTTACGGTAGACCTATTCCGAACAGTATTATCTAAAATGTTAGCAACTGTCACCTCTAACGTAAGTTCAGCAAAGCTCACTTTTTTTATACTCTGACATCCTGCTTAGTGTCAATCACATGTTTTATGCGGAAACATTCTGACAAACTATTTAGTCATTGTTGTATGTCTGTCCTACTGTTGATGAAAAGACTTATGGGCACATTATCATAGATTTTCATTTTGTTTCTTTGCTTTGCTGGCTTACAGTATTAGATTCTGGGTACCGGAATGCTAACTAATTTTTAGAGAATACCAACTAGCATTTGGAAGTCTCACTTCAAGTTGTTGTGTGCTTGCCACTCCACCTGACTCTCATCACCTTGCAGGCACTAAATCCTTTCTCTTCTGTAGTTATTAAACCATGTTTCTAATTCCTTAGCCAGACCAGTTCAGAAAAGCTTTAGTGGACTCCCTGACACAGACAGAGCAGAGCCCCTCACCTGCCTAGAGAGAGGGAAAAAAAGATGCGTCAGTGCCTTCTCAGATGTCTGCCCCTTCTCCTTTCCATTCCCCCTGGGACACTTCTGAACTCGGCATCACCTGTGGTGACTGGACCCTGTGGTGTAGGCCCCTCCTCAAGTAGCAGTGAGCTGGTCCACCTAAGCCAGAAGTGCTTAAGACCAAGTCTGGACCTTCACAAAGCAGAGGGAATTCTAAATGTGCCTCCCTTCTCCTCTCTGGATCTCTCACTCTTTGTCACAAGGGACATACATTTTCACACCTTTACACAGGGACTTATTAAAACAGTAAGCAGTTTGGTGCCAAATCCATTAAGAGGAGGACTCAGAAGTTCACATAACTTCTTCCCACCTTCCATATTAGAATGAAAATAATGGAAAAGTTAGGAAAGATATAAATTATTTAGATAAAATAATTTAGGATGCTATAAACAAAGTTGAAATGTCCCAATATCCTCAGCTACTAAAATTATTATTTGTTGAAGATGGGTCTAGAGACCCAGGTTATCATATACGAAATGATTTGATTTTCAAAATAATAGTACTGAAAAATATTATATTTAAAATAACCCTATATATTTTTAAAGTAGTTACTAATTTAAGATTTGAAAATTAATGATGATCTTTAATAAAATTCCAAGTACTCAACTTTTCTTGGATTAGAAAACTTCATTTCTCCCTTAGATATTATCAATAATTAAAAAACCCAGTATCATGACAGTGAAGAAATCTTGTAGACACTGGCTTATTCTAGCAATCAAAGTTGACTCTGGTGATGCTAATCATCATGAGTGACTAAAGTTCTAGCTGTGGTATCATAGCTGTGGGATATTCTCAAGTCTCAGAAACACACACACACATGTAAACACATACACACAAAGAAAGAAATGTCAAAGTAAGCCCAGGAGAATGTTATAAGTGGACAACCCGGGAGAAAACTATGAAAAGTCTTGGCACCAGTTTTGTGCCTTTCTGTGTAAGTCTAAATGGCTGCTTAAAAGCTTTGAATTTAGATCTGTCTGATTACTCTGAGGGACACTGTCTTTCCTGGTTGCTCCCGGTTCTAGCACTAGGGAGTTAACTGTGGCAGTGAGGAAAATTCACCATGGAGACTTTCCTGGAGGACTCAGCCATGTATCCTCATCTCTAGTCAAATAATTACATGGAGTTGAGATATAAATATATTTATGAGATTATATTATACCTATGTTCACTCACACACACACACATGTGCACACACACGCAGGAAACAGCTGTGGAGCCTAGCAGCCGTGCCAAGGAATGAATGTACGTAGCACTATTCTAACCCCACATTGATCTGTCATATTAATCTGAAAGATTACCATTACACTCATCTGAAAGTGACAGGTGAACACTCCCTACCTTCTCATTCTTGAGAAGGGCACACATGGCAGCCTCCCTACAGAGTGCTGTCAGGTCAGCACCGACATAGCCAACCGTCATTTCTGCCAGGAGCCCTAAATCAATATGACTGGAGATGGGCATCTTTGAAGTAATCACTCGCAGAATTGCCTCTCTTTGTTTAAGGGTGGGAGTCCCAATGACAACCTATAGGCAAAGTGGAAAATAGAGAAATTAGAAGTAGACAACTTAAAATCTTTCTTTAAAAGCATCCTCACCAGTATGTGCAGTCATTCAGCAAACCTTTGTGGAACTTGTATCATGAACTTCTAAGGCACCCTGGATTATGAATACAAGAAAATGATAACTGTCCAGTGGAACAACAGTGGCTGGAATCTCCACAATGAAAACTCTGTATTTCACTGAAGAACTCTTCGTTGTTTTTTAAGAACACACCAAGTTCTGACAATCTGGGATCAAATAGCAGACTAGATAATCTAGGTCCTTGTTCTTTGGATGCAGGGCCCTTTAATAGATGGTTCAAGGAAGAAATCCATTCAGGTCCTCCAAAGTCTTAAGAGAATCCTACCACAAATTTTAATTATTATTTAATTACTAATAATTGCTTAGAAATTAAAAAAAAAATCACTTGAGTACCAAAGATGCTAAAAAAGCCAGTCCTGACAACGTAGAACAACAGGAAGCTGGTACCCTGATATTTGAATACATTTAAGGGCTTATGCCTGTTTTTATTCACCTTCCCTGCCTTCTCTTACTGTGACTAAGTTCTCATTCCAAAGGCTATTTCAGTTTAATATGCTTGCATCAGGCTTAGTTACTTCAACAAAGCAAATGACCATCCTGCTTCCCAGAACGATTTGAACCCAGGTTCTAGCTTGCATGTGACAAGTGATCTACAACTCTTGCCTGACCCAACATTCCAAAAAGGCGAGCTTTCAGGAACTTTACCTCTCTGTCAAACCTGCCCGGCCTGCGAAGCGCTGGGTCTAACTCGTCTGGCCGGTTGGTGGCTCCTATGACCACAAACTCCCTGTCCCTGTGGATGCCATCCAGCAGCGTCAACACCTGGGCCACCACTCGGCTCTCGGGAGCTCGATGCGGGCCGCCTCTCCGGGGACACAGGGCATCCACTTCGTCCAGGAAGAGGAGGCTGGGTCCGCGGCTGGCCAGCTCCTGGGCTCGCTGGAAGATGCGCCGCACGTTCTCCTCGGTCTCCCCGGGCCGGGAGCCCTGCAACGCCGGGGCGCTCACCGCCAGCAGCTCGGCGCCGGTCTCGCGCGCCACGGCTCGCACTAACTGGGTCTTGCCCACTCCCGGGGGTCCCGCCAGGAGCACCCCGCGGGGCACCGCCAGCCCCAGCGCGGCTAGAGCGAGCGGATAGCGCAGCGGCAGGCGGAGCAGCTCCCTCAGGGAGTCGGCGGTCTCCGACAGACCCCCAAGGGTCACCTCCCCGGGAGGCTCGACCGGTGGCGGAGGCTTGTCGCTGAGCGTGATGCGGGTAAGCGGTGTGACCCACCCGCCCGGCTCTGGGTCCGGTGTCCCGCCCATCACGTGCAGAGCTGCAACAGGGCCGGGGACACCCGGCGGGGTGGTCACCACGTGTCCCCGAGACACCGGCCGGTTGCGCAGCAGTTCGTGCACTACCTCCAGCACCGCGGCGGAACTCGGGGCTCCCGCCTGCGGCCGCAGCACCGGCCACACCTCTAGGCGCCGCAGGGGCGGACAGGGCACAGGTTGCAAGCAGTCCATACCGATCCTCCCCGTGGACTCCCGGGCTCCGGGGCTCGCGCACTGCGGGTCCAGCTGCACAAAGCCATCCGCCCCGTCGCGCCGCGGCCAGGCAGTGCAGAGGCAGCAGCCGCCGGCGGGCAACGAGATCCTCAGCGGCGAGCCCAGGCGCGCACCCAAGCTGCGGAAGGCGGCCGGCCCCAGGCGGCAGCGCTGGGTTCCCCGGTCCCGGGGATCCACCGGCAGCAGCTTCAAAAGTTGTTCGTCGGGGCAGGGCCCCGAGTCCGGTGCCATGACTCGGGGAACCACGCCGGGGAAAGCCCGGCAGCAACCCACCCGGCTGCCGGATGCAGGCGGCGCGCATGCGCCATGAAGGAGCAAGCCTCTGATTGACGGTCGAAAAGACTTCTGGGAAAGTGAGAAAAGCCTGGCTCTCCTTAAACAGCTGACGCCCGGTAGTCGGTCCAAGAGCCTCAAGGAAAAGGTCTCCGCTGGCTTCAGACAGACATACGGCTGCTCCATTAAGCCATAAGAGTTTTCATTTTGTGAAGTAAAAAGATTTCTTAAGAAAAAAAAAAAAGCCCAAACTGCTGACAAGGTGTAACGTGCTTACAGGTATAAACAAGATGTAAATAAAATACCTGCCAAGTTAACCATGATACTCGCACCTTATGAAATATCTTTTATCCTCGTTCCAAAAACTTTGAGCGTCTAGACATGGGAAAGAAGATATTAATAATAAGACATAATAGCCGTCTTCAATATGTAAAGGGATGTGTGTGAAAGCTAGCGTGCTTGTGGATAGCTGTGGTAAAGAACTGACCAGGAAATGCAAGTTTAATAGGATGATCTTAAGAGGTTTTTCTCTGCATATTTTGACCATGGTCGCATGAAAGGTACAGCTGAGAGGCATAACTGACGTCCACTGAGGCAATTAGAGCTAACTTAACCTTACAGATCTCAGCACTGATTTAAAACAGAGGTAGAGGCCAAGTTAGTGGGGATATGGTGTGGAGGACAGTACATGTTGTTTTGTGTTGCATGGAGAGACAGATCCCGTTCAGGACCAAACTATAAAGTTCTCTGACCTTGGCCAAGAAATACACAACTTGCCCACTAAAACAGCCACTCCCCTCCTTGTGTCACAAATATCAGGAAGGGATTGTATTTCTGGGCCTTCAACTCATTCACTCATTCTCAGTAAAACTATAGATTATCTTTCCCAGGCAGCCTTAACCCATCCTGCTCCTCTGAGTCAGACCATTTTCAATGTGTTGTTTCAGTCATCCGTACATCTGAATTCATCATACCTACAATCTTGCAGGAAACCATTCTAAGCTGACTGTGATGGTTCATACCTATGTCCCAATATTTGGGAGCCTAAATAGGGATTGGCACAATTTCTTGTTTAACCTGGACTACATAGTGAGGTCTAGGCAAGCCTAAACTACAGAATGGAGAAAGGTATCAAAAAGAAAGAAAGAAAGAAAAAGAAAACCTTGAAAAGAAAAACATAATAACAGTTCTGTGGTCCTTTTATTGGTTACAGGATTCCAAATTTGGCAATTCTATGAGCACTATTTAAAGCAACAAACGTGTGCACCACTAGAGGGAGTCCAGAACCAACAAATGAAGGCCATGGGCTCTTGGAGGATCGACATTTGCAACGAGGCTTCCACTAGATATTCCTCAGGGTTCACACTCAGTATGTATTCTTATTATATTGTCAAGCTATTCTAAAAAAGTACCACACGGTATTCAGGTTATAATAAGCAATAGCAAATTACATTTTTCCATCAAAAAATAATGTGTATGATGACAGGGGAGAGAGAGAGAGAGAGAGAGAGAGAGAGAGAGAGAGAGAGAGAGAGAGAGAGAGAGAGAGAGAGAGAGTATGTAGGTGCACATGGAGTCCAGAGGCATTGGATCCAATGGAGCTACAGTTATAGAAGTTTGTAAACCATTCCATGTGGGTTTTGGGAGCTAAACTCAGTTCCTCTGACTCTTAACTCTTAACTCTCCAGCCCCTTTACAGATTTTATTTATCTCATTTTATGTGTACGTGCTTTGCCTTCATGTACATAATTGCATGACTTGCAGTCAGAGCTTTACTTCTTACAGTTTTGGAAGCTTAGAAAACGAAGATGTAGATGCTGGTTGACTCTGGACAAGTGAGGGCTACTTTCTACTTCATGTGCTTTTGCACTCTCTCCTTAGATAGTGGAAGGAAGCATCTAACTCTCACAGGTCTACTTTATAATGACATTTTCATGGCTGTTCTTCGTTGTCACTTCTGGGAAGAAGGAACCTTAACTGGGAAAAAGGAATTGCCTCAATCAGACTGGCCTATGGGCATGTCTGTGGGGGCATTTTCTTGATTGGTAATTGATAGAGGAGAACCCATTCCATTATAGGCAGTGCTGTTCCTAGCAGGTGGGCTTGGACTCTATAAGAGAGGTAGTTAAGCAAGCCAGTAAGCAGCATTCCTCTGTGAGCTCTGCTTCGGGTTCTACCTCTAGGTTCCTGCCTTGAGTTCTTGTCCTGGCTTCCTGTCAGGAGCCATCATGGAAAGGCTAAAAGCAGGCTAAGTTTTCTGGAGATAGCCCACCACTTTGTATAGCTATGATGGGTAAGCTCTAAATTGCAAGGGCCTTCAGAGATATTTATCCCAGGATTGCTTCTTGCTAGTGGTATGCCTTTTCTTGTCAATATTGCATAGCCTAATGATTCCTGGGCATCAGCCTACCCTATTGGGCAAAATTCCTCCAGATCAACATGAAGATGAACTTTCATGAGTTAATGCTGTTTAGATGGATTAATGATGCTATAGAATTTCTGATTTGATTCAAATAATTTTAGGAAGAAAGTTTTAGGGGATGGTTTCAGTTGTTTTGCCAGAAAGATATAATAAAGTTAGAATCAAGAATAGAATGTGCCCCCTCCTCAGAGAATAGCAAGGAAAGGCTGCATGATAAGGAATACATTGCACTTCCACAATTACACTAAAAAGAGAAATTGGCTTGGGTCAGATTTGTGACCAAGGAAACACATTCATTCTAGGTCAGGTCCAAGGATGAAGCCACAGGTGTGCACTATAATAGAGTGAGGCCATAGGAAACTGTGGTGTTGAAATAATGAGTTTATAGAATGAAGCAGTGATTTAAACTTAATATGAACATCCTTCTGTAACTCCTCTTTTGTGTAAACATTTTATTTATGAGGTAATTTTCTAAAGAACTTTTATCTAAGAAGGGCTAAGAAGGCCAGAGGGAAGGAAGAAAGTGTGACATCTGGGGCTCTGCCCCATCCACCAAATGTATATATGTGTGTGTCTGTTTGCATGTAAGTCTATACGTACGTGTATAAGTATATGTGTATATTGTGAGTATGCATGAACACTTGTGGAGTTAATAAGACAGGTGGTTGGGCCTGACCCTCTGTGTGTGTGTGTGTGTGTGTGTGTGTGTGTGCCATTGGGTGCTCAGAGTTGAATGAACTATTGTGGAAATTTGGAAGATAATTCTTAGAGAACACAAACAAAGGCCAGGCATGTGACATTCCACAAGAAAGACAAGACTTTTCCTCCAAAAATCCAGAAACACACATTTGTGCCACCATGTATGATGTACGTAGTGCTGGGAACTAGAACCTAGATCTGCCCCATGTAGACCAGGCATGCGCTCTGCCAACTGAGCTGCATTTCTATCTCTGGTTTAAACCCTTCAAGGACAGAAGATGGGGATTGTTCTTAAGGGGAAAAACGCACTCTTAAATGAATGAATAAGTGAGCGAGCAGTGACTGGGCTGAACTGGAAACAGGGATTACACTGTGGAAAGAACTCAGTTCTGCCTCATTTGTCATTCTGTGCCAGTCAATGTGCTAGGAAGTGAGACAGGATGACACCAAGGGCATGTGAAAAGGCAGAGAATCGATACCCACGCCACTAACAAACCTCTCACTTCTGCCCATTCACTTAGAGACTCGTGACATACACCTAAGTTCTTTCAGAGAGATGGCAGAGCCCCTCCAGTCTTTACTCCAATGTTCTTTTGGCCCAACATCCTGGGGCGCCAGCCACATGCTTATACATTCTGTTTGCATCGTTGCCAGTTATGAAAGTGGGCTTCAATTGTCTTTCCGTAGTTTAGTCTCTCTGTTTAATAGCTTATAGTGCTCTGCTCCCTATTCCAACACTGAGTAAAATGCTAGGTGTTCAATAATTAGATCTCTTCAATTCCTAGTGGATTCAGTTGGGCTTGTTTGAATTTAGGAGAATGAGTTTGATGATTTCCAGGGAATCTGGCTTGGGTATTCTACCTAGGTGAATTAGAGCTGAGAGCTTCAGTCCATCAAATGACTCCTGTATTTTTTGCATGTTTAACTTGCCTAGTGGTTGACAATATTATTTATGGTCCAATCCTATAGACTGAGCAGAAACAAAACCGGTCTAGAGCTAGGGAGCTGACTGTCTAAAAATGGCTTGTTCATAGTGACTCTTAGATCTCTGTTTCATTAAAGGTTTCGTTGGTGATTTCCTACAACACATCCACATAGGAAATACAGTTTTTAGGTTCCTCTTTCTAAGGTAATAGTACCAAGCAGAGAGGAGAGACATGGTTCTTTGCTAAATTGTTAAGTTTTACTGACCTACAAGACTTCTCTGGATAGTGTACGCCTTGAGAGGGAAGACAGTAAAAGCAGGCTCGTGACCATTTGGCCTTAAAGTGGGAGTGGTTCTTTGGGAAGAAGTTGATGTGCTGGCTTCTAAAGTAACAAAACTGAGGGCAGAGGGAGGAAGACCCAGGTTCTGACTCATCTGAAGCTGAGCAGATACGAGACTCTCTACGGCATAATCACAGTGTGCTTATTATCCTCACTGCTGAATGCCCCCATTTGTCCATTGTAATGAAGGTCGCAGTTTCCCTCCCACACCCAGAACTGTGCAGGAGTGGCCATGAATGCCTAGGCATTTTTTCAAGATTTTCTTGGCCCACTTCTTTCCATGCTGTTACTCCCAGATCTTCACATCTTTGGAATTCAAGTAAACACAGTATATTTTAGAAACACGAAATAGTGCTTGACCGGTTTCAGAACAATTGGCTTGGAATCTTGTGGGAAAATGTGCTATCTCAGGGAAGAAGTCACTCATTCCCCCACCCCACTTCTCCTCAGTGCTCAACCTGAACCACTGTGAGCACTTGACGTCGTTCTTGAAGGAGTTGTTCCTAAGAATTCATTTAACCTCTCTAGACAGAATTCTTATAATCTACAAATTTATTTGACCATTAAGTGATATACTATTGTTTATTCCCACCTCATAAGAACACTCTCAGATAATTTTGAACTGAAAAAACTGAACCCTTATTGGTAATATGAAGCTCTCCTCAACAGAGACAACTACACAGAGTTTAAAATACAGTGTGTGTTATCCTGTTTAATCCCTTCAGTAAATTTGGCAGGTTGGAAATACTGTTGCTATTTTATAGATGAGGGAACTGAGGCACAGAAAGGTTAAGTAGCTTTCCTAAAATTCACAGAGCAAAAATACCAAACCAAGTGGATTGGCTGGAACCGAAGTTCTTTCTCTGAACCATCACACTGTACTGTATGTGCTGCAGTCTAAGCTGGATGTACAAACGAGGTCTTCCAATCAAAGCCTTAAAACTCTACACCTAACTTTAAGATAAAACTACCACCTATCTAGTGGGTTTATTTATTTAGCAAATGTTTCTTGACCTGTGTTTAACATGGGTTGGGACTATATTAGCATTATAATTAAATTTGCATAATATACTTCCGTTGGGTAACAGTTGCATCTACATTGAAACATTCCCTTCTGGAAGGGGAAAGGCCCAATAAGTAACATTTTTAAAAAGTAGAAGCCCTGAAAGAAGAATCACAGGCTCTTCCCCAAAGCTTTACAAGCAATAAATGATTACTGGGGTGAAAAAAAACATGTGGCTGATCAAGTTGTCTATAAGTCACGAAGGGAGCTCCAAGGATGCACTTGTAGGAGTTGCCACCCATGCTGAGATGGCCTTTTTGTGAGGTGGGATCTTTGAATCATTCATTGTCCCATAAGTCACCCATTGCCCACGTTCTTGTAATCAAACAAACAAAACAACAACACCCCTCAGTAAACTTGATAGATCATTATACCAGACTCGGATGGAATCATCTCGTAGGCCTGCTTTAAGTGTCCAGCCTAGGGCGAATAGGCCTTTGTTCATTTCTCTTCAGCAAAATTCACCAACATGATTGGTGAACAAAGACTGACAGAATCAAAGTTGAGCTGGTATGGAACGGTTGTGTGGCCCCTGTGGTGAGCGTTGCAGTGTGGAGCTGACACCGATCCATGCGAGGGCAAAATGCATGGGCAGTCCTGATGGGCCTACAGGTCTGGGACAGCAAGTCTCCTTGCTATGCTGGTGTTTGCATGTTCTCAGGAACAAGTGATAGGCCATGTAGCTGACGCCAAACCATCTGAGAGTACAGTGTCCTTACGGGGACTGATGGAAAGGCAAGGGTTCTGATCCAGAGTGTGTCACAACTAGAGAGTCAATTCCACAGCAGGACAGAGTAGAGCCACGTCCCCTGCTGGTGCCTGAGCCCAGCTAGGCAGTGCAAGGCTACCCCACTACGAGATCCAGGAGTGGGGGGATGTGCAACAGCCCCAAAATAGCAGCACCCCAGGAAACAACTGGGACTTGCTTATAGTTGGCTAAATGGGGTAGTGTATTCCTTATGTGTTGCTCTACACAACTTTGCTTTCTGACAAAACAATTGTTAGAAGTGTGAAGATATTTTTATTCTGAATTGTACCTTGTCCACATTTCATGTTAGCATCCCCTTAGCAGCTTGAGTATAACTGGCATGTACTTGGAATGGATGATGGAGGGCCTTAAGTCATCCTACCCAACCTTTCTAAGACAAGATTTCATGGAGACCCCACAAACCACCAAGACTATTGTCTTGCTGTTGGTTGTAAGATAGAACTACATGGATACATGACTGCTGCTGAAGACACTATGTTCTATGTGGAAGACCAGTTCTGACAGTGCGATCAGAGATCCGAGGAAGGGATATGGGGTTAGCGAGGATGTAAAAGCAGGCACACATTCATACACATGTGGTGGATGCAGGCACACATTCATACACATGCGGTGGGTGAAGCAAGCTCAACAACTTTATTTTTTCCTCTTAGCTTTTTTTTTTTATATCACTTAAAACACTCTGGGTAAGAAAAAGATTACCTCATAGCCACAAGTTACATATTCTCCAAAAACAATCACAAGAACGTATTCTCCAAAAACAGATTAAAATCATTTACACAAAAGGAAATTATAACAGGATTATTGATTATATATTCTTTTCTTGAAACTTATAGCTGACTAAAAATTTCCCATCTTTTTTTCATTGTAACCCTAAAATGGTAATTCTTTTGTCATTGATTTTAAAAGTTTAAGTAAGTCACATCTACAGGAGTAAGTTCTTCCCTGTGCTTAGTGGACGACAATTGGCATATATCAAGAAACAGCTCGTTTATTTTTGAAGTCTTGTTCAGTTAAACTGGCTCATCATCTATTCTCTATTCTTACATCCATAATGGAATTATTTACTCTTTGTTTATAACCCTGTCTTTTCATGGTGCAACACTGAAACCTGTGGTCACATCCCTAGATCACAAGATCCAGGAACTCAAACCCAACCTAGAATGAAATGTTTTCTTTGATCATTAACTTGTCCCAAGCCCATTTTTCTCTTCCAAGTGCAAGTATGTGCACGTAAGGCATGAGAGGTCACTGAACTCCCATTTCTGACCTATGCAGCCCTCACTACTCTGAAAGGGAGGGGCACACCCTTCTCTTAATTCTAACTTTATTATATCTTTCTGACAAAGCAACTTAAGCCATCTCCTTAAACTTTCTATCAACTGCCTAACTTCCAAAACTATTTCAGTCAAATCAGGAATTCTGTAACATCGTTAAATCACCTAAACAGCATTATCTCATAAAAATTCATCTTCATATTGATCTTCAGGAAAATTGCCAAGTAGAGTGGACTATGTCCCAGAAAGCAGTCATATCAGGCTATAGTCAGAGAGGGTTTCCCTATGCCCAATTACGCTGTGCCGGATATATGAGGACTACTGCAATGACAAACATGAGACAGCGCAGCACCAGCAAGAAGCAGTCCAGAGATGAAGTTCCTGGGGCTGTGCCTCTCCAGGGTACATCCATCATAGCTGTGCAAAGCAGTGAACCATCTCCAGGAAGCTTACCCACCCACTACAGTCTTTCCTGCATAGTGCCTGCCAGTTCTGACTACAGGACATGCACAACTCAGACTGTGACACAGCCAGAAACTTCTTTCCTGCTTTATGACTTTCATAGCGTCAGAAGATTCAAGGGGAGAATTGTCACTGAAAGTTCTTTTCAGCTATGAATCCCACACGTTGTGGTACCAGCTTGCCCAAAAAGATGTGACTACTGATGCAGTATTGGCACAACTGTTCCAAGGGCTACTGACTGCTTTTGGTTTGGGTATAAAGCTAGCTCCAGAAGCAGGAACTCATACGTGGCACTTTAGCCAGAGCAAAAGCCATGGCTAAAGGTCTTAGTCCTCAAAGGAAAGCCAGTGCTGTTATTGTCTTGTTGAATATTTGTGATGTTCCTATTCAATTGCCTCCTAAACATTTGTTTTTATAGTCACACATTCACACTACTGCTGTCGGATTCATTAGTAGTGGAGAGTGACTTCTTTTTGCAATGGGTTGTGAACTACAGAGACTGGTCATCAGTCTTGCTCTTGAGGACAATTGACTGATGCTATAGCAGTGGCCCACTGGTCGGCCATAGGTGGAGAAAAATAAGCAGCCATCTGTATCACTTCCTCCAAGGCTCGGGGAAAATTGTGGCGGAGTGGGTGGAAGGCATGGAATAGCTCGAGAGAGGAGCGATGTGTTGTGTGACTGTTTCCTAGAAATGGAAACATTTCCTTCTAGCGGTAGGAGCAGGGCTCATATGTCTCTGGAAGTAAATAAAACATGCAGTCTTAGAAAAGAAATGAAAATTAGAAGACTCGCACTTTCTAAGGGCATAAGACTCTTTTTTTTTTTTTTTTTTTTTTTTTGGTTTATTTCGAGGGCATAAGACTCTTAAAGCCCTTCACCAAGGTTATAAAAGCAGTAAACTGGGGTGAGGAGATTCCTCGTAGGCCCCCAAGGTTGCAGCTTTTTTGAACTGTCATCCACACTGAGTGGGCTTTTGAGCATGCAGCGACCACTGAGTGATCCATGGTCCTATAAGAGCCATACTACTGAGAGAAACCGCACAGCTGCCATACTAGTGTAACTAACACAACAAACTCACCACTTCACTGTCCCAGACTCTGATGGACTTGTTGGTCTGTCTAGCTACAGTGACTTAATATTTGTTCATTTCCTTAGGAAAAGTCACACGAGTCCCCATATAGCCAGACACTTTGTAAGTATCCAATGCTAATTAACTTAATTTAATAATAATGCTCTAGTTTTGTTTCTGTTTCTCTGATAAAATACCACCACAAAAAAAAGCAACTTGGGGGAGGAAATGTATATTAAACTTATAATTCCAGCTTCCAGTCCATCATAGCGGGGGAGTCAAAGTAACAGCAACTTAACTGGTCACATCACACCCACAGTCAGATGCAGAGAGAATTGAGTGCATGCATGCTTGATGCTCAGCAAGCTCTCGCTAGTCTTTGACAATCCATTTCCCAAACCATGGTACTGCCACTTTCAGAGTGGATCTCCTAACATCAATTGAGACAATCAAGACTACCACCCACAGACACGCACAGGCCAACATGGTCTAGACAATCTCTAATGGGGACTCTCTTCCCCTGTGATTTTAATGTATGTAGTTGTAGCAAGTTAATAATGTAGCTGATATGTATTTTCTAATGCCCAGCTAGAGATTATGTTCTATGTCCCCTAAGGGTACTTTTTTTTTTTCGATGCAAAAGCAAAAGGGATTTATTGTTCCAGCTCACTGGGGTTGTCCTGCACCCGAAGGAGAGGCAGCAACCCCCCCAAGAGCACTTTAAATATTCCTGAGCTGTAGAATACTGATTTGGTCTCTGAGGAGAAACAAACAAAACTCAACAACCAAGTGTCTCTTGGGACCAATCAGAGGAAATACATTGGTATTCATGTTAAAAAATAAAGCATTTGTTACACAATAAAGACCAGGTGAGATGTGCAAAATACGCCTGGCACTACCAAGGATCAGGACGTGCATTCGGTGAGTGTGCAGATGCATGTTGGACAACATCATGGTGCCATGTTTCTTGTCTGATGACACGCAGAAGAGCCCAACAAGCACACAAGAATTCTTAAAGCACACCAGGGAAGCAGGGCGTGCTGCGCTCTTCTATGCTGGGTTTTGGCGCTCTCAGCCTCCGTCCTATGCCTGACCTGCCCACATTCTAAGAGAGGTAGAAGTGTCTTGAGTTTTATACAAAATGTAACCTCTCTGGATTGCTGATACTCAAATGAGATGGTATATATGAAATTATTTAAAAATATTACACACTTTCACACACACATACACACACATACTTGAGAGGGAGGGATGGAGAGATGAGAGAGATGAGAGAGAGATGAGAGGGAGAGGGAGAGAGAGGGAGAGAGAGAGAGAGGGAGAGGGAGAGAGAGAGAGAGTTTTATATGTTGTTCTGCAAGGTACAGTGGTATGCATCAATAATCTAAGCACTCAGGAGGCTGACATAGGAGAATTACGAGTTCAAAGCTAGCCTGGGCTACATGGGAAGTTTTGTCTTAAAAAGAAAACAGTGCCATAATGCAAAGGAAATGAACTTTCAGTATAGGAACCAGACAGGGAAAGTATTTTTCTTCCCCATTTTCTGAACCTACTGTCAACACTGTTTTGTTTCCTAACATCCTGTGCCGCTAGTTCCTCTTCTCCTCATTTCAAGTCAGGGGCACTGAGGGATTAAATGTCTTAGGCAAAATCATCCTGCTAGTAAATTGTTGAATTGGAGGATTCAACAATTTCAAAAGCTCCTGAGAGCACAGTCATTGCCACTGTCCTGGACGGTTTCACTCTGCCACAGAGCCTACCATCGTACTAAGGTGAAAATGTTCAGGCAGCGGGCAGAGGTTTTCCTCTTTATTCTTTATCGCTCTGTCCACAAACAGAGTCCAAGTGAACTAAACTAACTCCAATGTGATCTTTGCTACTAATGATGGCTAATACTGAATAGTAATAGTTTCATTCATGCTATCAACTTTGTGGGTGTTCGTGTGCGATCATCTAAGGAAATGAAGAATTCAGCAACAGCTCTGCACAGCTTGCAATATAGCATATCTATTAAGAAAAGTGTTTGGTGTTTTTCTTGAGCTGGTCTCTGGTATAAGATAACACTCAAGTTGCCATTTGCTGCTAAAAAAATCGGTTATGCATGAAATCAGTAAAATCAGTTTATGGCATCATAAAAAACAAAAGTTAACTACTTTCTGGAAAAACAAACACAATGCCTTTCAAAAGCATCATGATGGAATAGTGAAAAACTAGGACTCAAAAGATTCTGTGAGATTAACTGGTTTGTGCAACTAGGCCTACAGAAGCTGTGTGTCTCACCCCAGACTAAGTGCAGTCTCCTAGCAGCGGCCACAATCAGTTCTCTTGATTGGCATGCAGCCTACTCTTCCTTTTCTCCAGAGCTCTCAGGCAGGCTGTCATGTTCGCAGTGGTCACGCACAGCCTTATAATGGCAGTGCCTGTCACTTGGCACTCAGATGTTTTATTTTATGATTTAAAGGTAGATTTCATATCCTCGGTTAGCTTTACTTGGAAACAGCTTAAGGTGCTGTGGCTTAGATCTTGAAGGTCAGAGAAAATAGAACCAGAGCAGTCTGATAAGATACACACGGGTGCTATTCTCACACCCCCAGCTACAGCTCAGGAGGAATCGCATTCTGGAAGAGGACCTTCTTTCCAACAACCTGATGGAAACCAAGTTACGATCAAAAGAGGATTGTTGAGGCTTTCAAGATCAAAGGAGAAAAGTGTAAAATTATAATTGATGTAATTATAATTGGTTGAGTTTTGTTTTACCATTTTAATATGTTCCCTCCTCCTCCTCCTCCTCTTCCCCGCTATGGCTCCACTCGATCTGGCTCAAAGATTTATTTATTTATTATATGTAAGTACACTGTAGCTGTCTTCAGACACACCAGAAGAGGGCATCATATCTCATTATGGATGGTTGTGAGCCACCATGTAGTTGCTGGGATTTGAACTCAGGACCTTCAGAAGAGCAGTCAGTGCTCTTAACCGCTGAGCCATCTCTGCAGCCCCTCATGTGCCACCTTAAGCAAGTCATTGTCCAGCCACTGTTTCCACGATATGTTGCAGAGTGCTCTCAAAAGAGCTTTGCCTCCTTTCCAGAGAGAAGACTACAGTTTGCTGCCCAGCCCTCTGCATTCTGAAGCTTAGCTCCCTGAAGGACCAGCACTGTCCAGTGGTACCCAGTGGCCGAACTGGCTGTTTGTAAATCCAAACCATGGTCCACCTGACTCTTATTTTCACAACCCCATATTAAGCACCCTACTCCCTCTATGAAGGATTCAAGCCTAGTGTGCACCTAGTTCTAAGGCCAGTTAGAAACCATGCTGATTCCAGCAGAGAAGATGAGGCAAGATTATAGGAGAAACATGGGGTGGGAGAAGAATGGTGGGTAGCCTTCAGATAGTGAACCAAATTATTGCCGAAAGGGCTGGGGAAGCAAATTTCCTTCTCCTTCCCCCAGCCCATAATAGAAGTAGCCCAAAGTAGCACAGAGCTGGGAGCCATAGAGACCTAGGACCCACGTAGAGAAAGGAAGCATCATGTGATCCTGGCATGTGAAGACCTGGGTTTGGAGCTCTCATGCTGAGTTTGAGGCCCTCCAGCCTCTGACCTGCCCCTTGCCCTCCAGTCCTTTACACCCCTAAGCTTTTTGATGCAGTGGATACCTCCTGTGACCATCAAAGAAGCCACAGAGTAAGGAATGTTCCGGGCAGTTCCGTTTAAAGATTTTGTTTTGTTTTTAAGGTTTAAATATTCTTTAAAAAAAAAAAAAGATTAAACAACCAGGCGAAAGTTGTAACCAGAAAGGAAGGGCAAAGAAAAACTCGTCTTGAGTATCTTTGAATAAAACAGGAGACTACAAGTTGGAGATTGTTTGGGTTTCCCTCTCTCACCACCCCCACAACTGAGGGGCTTCTCAGGTCCTGATATTTCCCTGCTATAGAGCTAAGGTAGTCCGAAGCTAACCCCATAACGTCACAGAAGCCTTTGCTAGGAAGATTGGCAGGCTTGAATCTGTCCACCAAGGAGAGTTCATTACTCTCCAGACTAGTCAGCTTGTAGGATGTCATAGTCGGTCTCTTGTAAAGTAGGTCTTCATAATAAAAAATAAACTAAATAAAAACCTTGCCTTTCTCTTCCATTTCCAGCTTGCAACATTTCTGCCTTAGGCCTTGCAATATGTAGCCCTTGTATTTTGTTCTGCCCTGAAATCTTGGATAGTAGTAAAAGCAGAAATTGAGGGTTCCTACGCAACAGTTTAATCTTACGAATTCTGCACAACCAATCCTGCAGGCTTTTCTTAAAGTCCAGGTAAATGGCCATGGTGGTATTTTGCCACTTTCCTCCTAGGTGGAGAGAATGATAGGACAGCTTTCTTCTTTTATGACATTGCCCAAGATCGGGATGTTATGGGCTCCTGGAGAAAAGAAAATCTTATTTTGGGAAACGATAATTCTGGAAAGTTGCTCAGCAGTGTTATCAGAGAGACAAGAGTGAAACAACTAGCCAGAGCTCAGAGCGCCCGGCAAAGAGGGCAAAGGAGCCAGGCAGAAACGCTTTCCCACGCTAATCTCCTGTCCCCTCCAGAACAGCCTGTGGGCCAAGGGGAGGCAGGTGGCTGTGGGAGGCTTTCTCCCACAGCGATGCCTGCAGTTTTGTCCAAGCTGAGCTGCAAAGGAAAATATCACTGGCAACAAGGAAATGTCTGTGTCCAAAGAAAAGCAGCTTTTAGGGTTTTCTCTCTCTGATTATAAATGTAATAATGTCTCATGCACAAGATATTTAAAATCAGAGAACTACAGATTATTTATTGCATTTCTATCCCAAGACAGTCACTAGCTTTGATACTAAAGTTGTTCTATGTAATTAGGAATCTCTTTGTAAACCTTCTTCTTAAAGGGTGCATGTTCTGCTCCATAATGGCATTTGTTTATTCTAAATCTTAACTTTATTCATCCATTTAAGAAAATTCTAGGGGCCAGTGATGTTCCTCAGCAGATGTGTGCTGCCAAGCCTGATGACATGAGTTCAAATCCCGGGACCTATGTGGTAGGTTGTTCTCTGAGTTCCATCCATTTGTATATCCATGGAATTGTGTGCTCACTCACACACAAGAAATAACAAATGTTTAAATATAAAAATGAAAAAGAAACACTCACTAAGGAAAAATGTATTTATTCATTGGAGAGTCAAGAATTTTGCCCTAGGTCAAATGTGTTGCACCTCCCTGAACTATTCTCTGGAGCGTGATCATTCAAATCTCTCTCTTGCTTTAGAATATTTTCTTTTAAAGACCTAGACCAGAAACAAAAATGAAAATCAGCTAGAAGAAGATTGCTGAAACAGAGAGAGGAGTTTGAACTCCAAGGATGAAATGGGAGAGAAAACAGAGATGCTTGTATGCGGTATGGATTTTATCAACTGAAACTGGCCTATGAAAAATGGCCAAGTGTCTGGCAGAGCATGAGCCTCAAGGGCAGCAATTAACATGCCATATACTCTGATATCAAGATACTACCTCCATCTTTTAGTTTATATTTGACTTGTAAGAGGAGAAAGTGTTCAGTGTATTGTAATTCTAGAGGATTCCTGGAAACCAACATGAAAGATGTAAGAAAGTCCCTTGGAAAAGACTGCTGTTTCTTCTTGTCTTCTTAGGGCTGCATCAGTTTGAAGGCTGGCTTAAGCTGAGATTAGTTTAAATGCCGAGAGACAGCTGCAGTTAACCTTCACGGACGCTTCTCTTTGCAGAGGTCTTCTGATGAAAGAATCCTCCTCATTAGGAGACGCTGAACAGTTAGAACACAGCCATGCAGAGATGGTACAAATCCTATGTGGATTTACAAGGTTGTAGTTGCCCACATGAGCTTTTGAAGCTTGATTTGAAGTCAAAGATGGTAAGATATCAATGCCGGGCTTTCTGCACTGAATAATTGATTGAGCCTTGGCTGTGTCAGGCACTGTGCGCAGGGTATAGTGGAAGATAAAACAGACTCCCTGTCCATGAGGAGCCTAGAGCCTAAAGAAAGAAAACTGGACTAGTTGTAGACTCCAGGGTACAATGTCATGAGTTAGAAGAACATTGGGTATTGGGTAAAGAGGCCAATCCTATAGCATCCTAGGTACAGAAAGAAGGGTTTCATTAGCTCCTCAAATTGATTAGGCAAGTAAGAAAGACAATATTGAGCAAAAACAGTGGCCTGGGATATATAGCTCAGAGGTCAAGTACTCGATTATCACATACGTAAGGCACTGAGTTTGATCCCTAGCATCCCAGAAGAATACAATAACAATGACAAAGAAGAAAAAGGAAAGGGAGGAAAAGTGCGAAAGGGATGAAGAAAGGAAAGGAAGAAGAGGAGAAAGAGGAGGAGGAAGAAGGGGAGGAGGAAGAAGGGGAAGAGGAGGAAGGGGAGGAGGAGGAGATGGCGGTGCTTACTGGAGAGGAAAGACTGAGTTACACAGTGCACACTAGATTCTCACAGAGAAGCCCACGCACTACTTGATACTTTACAAGGAGATACTTTACAAGGAGGGCCCTCCCTATCTTTCAGCCTCAAGATCTCTTAGTCTCTGCCTGTTTGGGTGACTCCCTTCTCCCCTGCTCCATCTGCGTAGAAGGAGAAGGTTGCTTTGTGAGTTCCAAAGTTGGAGGAATCATTCTTGTCAATAGGCTTCACTTCTTCAGGGATGTGAATATTCTGATTTCACCCTTAGCTGGAGCCAGATTAATAGACTGTGATAGCAGCCACTTAGCTTCCTTTCCTAACTCCGTGTTGGTGATCATACTGCTGTTAAATGCAACCTTTTGTGTATATTTTTATTTACTGGATAATTCCTTTATATGTCAACTGAGTTTATGGTGAAAAGTTCTCACTTTATCACCAAGCCAACTGGAGACAATGTAAGCTATTTGCATTCTATGTATTCTTGCCAAGAAATATTTTTGAGGCATCATAAATTATACTTTTTTAAAAATTGAAAACAGATTTCTTTCTGATTATGGTTTTGCTTACACCAGCGCCTCTCAGACCCACCCCAACTTCCCATCCACCCAAATCCACACCCTTTCTTTCTCTCTTTCATCAGAACACAAGCATGCATCTAAAAAAGTAATGATAAAATAAGATAAAATAAAAACAACCTGGAATACGATGAACAAACTACCAGGAGAAGAAAGTCACAATAAACACATGTGGATACCGAGATACACATGTTCCTACACACAGAAATCCTATAAAAATGCAACAGTGGGAACTGTAGTATGTATACATGCAAAAGAACTGTAAGAGATCAAAACAAAGATAATGGCCAGACAAAGCATTATGAGACGAGGAGCCTCCAACCTTAAGTTTGTTTTGTGTTATCCATCTGCTGATGGGACAAGGTCTGTCATTAAGGGTGCTTTGTATACTAAGTGCAACTTCACTAGAGAAAACTAATTAGGCATGTGGTTATCAATAAGAGATCGCTTCTAAGGTTAGTGATGGATGCATGTATACACTTCCCCTCTCAGTGCTGGGACTCCATCTGGCTTAGACCTGTGAAGGCCCTGTGCATGTTTCCACAGCTTCTGTGAGTTCCTGTGTGTGTCAGTCCTGCTGTGTTCGAAAGGCATTGTTTTTGTGGTGTCCTCCAGTCCCTCTAGCTCTTATACATTTTTCCCCTCCTCTTCTGCAGAGTTCCCTGAGCCCTGAAGACAGGGATTTGATGGATTTCTTATCCCATCTAGGGTCTCAGTTGTCCCCCCCACCCCAATCCCCATAGTCCATCCCATCTAGGACAGAGTGTTCTGAGGTTTCTCATTTTCTGCTAAGCGGCTGGCTCTAGGTTTCTGTATTTGTTCCTGTCTACAACAGAGGAAGCTTCTCTGATGATGGCTGAGCAAATCACTCATCTGAGTATAGCAGAATGCTACTAGGAATCAAATACTATTGTAGCTTTTCTCACTACATTCTAGCTGTGAAAATATACTTTAGTTACCTTATTTGAACTTGAGTGTTACATTTTCCCCTGGTTTTATTCTTTTCAATCCTCAAAATAGAAAAAACAAAGTCCAGGGAGGGTGGTTTAATTTGCTTTGAAAGCAGTAGGGCTGGTATGTGGGGCTTGCTCTCTCCTTCTCTGCTCCCCTCCTGGATTACAAGAGATGAGGGTGTCAGTCTGGCTGTAAGCTTTTCCCATTGTCTAAAGCTAAATTGCCCCCAACCTCATTTTTTGTCAGATACTCTTAGATCTTGCACTTTCAAAATAAAAACAATGTCTTCAGTGAGGGTCATGAGGTGTTTTCAGATCTCTGACAAGCAAAGTGAAAGTCTTCTTATGTGTACTTACCAGCCATTGTTTGAAACAGAGTATCAGACAGACCAAGCCCTCCTGGAACTTACAAAGTAGACTGAGCCACTATGCTGGCTCTTACAAGGCTTGTGGTGAGGTTTGGTTTGGCTGGTTTGGTTGGTTCGGTTGTTTGGCTGTTTCTAAATACAAGGTGAGTGAGAGCGCTTTTCTACTAAGCTATATCCTGAACCTTAACCATCTTTTTAAATCCCTTCACTGAGAAGGGTACATCTCTGGTCACCCTAAGTATACCCAGAGACATAGTCCCCAGAGTTGGTTGCGTTCTTCTATTGGGTAAAAGTGCTTTTTTAAGTTTTGAGAAATTCTTCAGATTCCCCGAAGCCCTCACTAGCAGAAGGAGCGAGCCTTCAATAGAAAGGTCCAGAGTTGTGCGTCCAAGCCACACAGCATTTTAGGAACAGAGCTAAGATAGGAACCTAGACTCACTGGCTCCCTTCACCATATCAGGACCTTGAGACCTCTTTGTTGAGCATTACCTCGTAATCATACGACTCTTAAGAGTTGCCTAGACTTTACCGGCACCGTTTATTTTGGTCTCTGGTTAGCTCGGGGACCAGGGACAATCGATGTCACCATTCTCAGTTTCTAGAAAAAACAACACTGAGAAGCCGGCGGGGTTCAGGGGGTGCTCATCATACAAGCCTATAATCGCAGGATCCAGGAGAATGGAGGGCCGGAAGCCAGACTGGACGACATAGCCAGGCAAGAAGTACTCAAATCTGCCCCTTCTGTTAGGAAGTGACGTGTCTATTTGAGTTCTCTTGTTTTAGTTCTACAAATCCAGTTAAGGGAACTACTTTGTAATCAAGCACCCAAGTCATATTGAAAGAAACCTTTTAAGATGTGCCTCAGAAGCAGAAGCTAACTGCAGCTCCCCCCTTATTACTTTTGACTTATTATTATCTGCCTGTTTTCATAACTGAGTTTCTCAAAGCAGGAGCACCTAGCCAAAGACCAAAGGGTCAGTGTTCTAAAGACCACCACCACACAGGCTCAGGTCGACAAAGTTGGAAGCTAACTCGGGGTTGTTTCACTCACTGGCCCATGGCCTAAAACTGGCCTTGGGGTTTGCACATTCAGGTTGCAAAATGGATTTCCAACAAGAGAGACTAAGGAACCATCCCTGCTAGGCATTGGGTAGCCTCCTCGTGGGTCTTCGCCGACGCTAACCTGAGCCAGTACGGGAGGCATGAGCTAAAAAAAAGGGCCAGCCCCGGGACGTGACCCACGGACGGACGCCGTGGCCACCTGTTCCTGGCAGCCAATGGGCGGGGCCCTGGGCGCGGCTACAAAAGCAGCGCGCGCGGCCGCAGGCTGGGAGCTGGCGCGAGCTTGGCGACTAGGACCTTGTGCACGCGGAGCAGCGGAGACCGGGGCGATGCTGCGGGTGCGGTGTCTGCGCGGAGGCAGCCGAGGTGCCGAGGCGGTGCACTACATCGGCTCTCGGGTGAGTGCCTACGCGGCCTCGGGACCTCTGTGGGATGTAGGGTGGGGACCCAGAGGGAGACTGGACACCCCGGTAACAGGGTGGCGTGGTCTGGGTTCGGTGGCCCGTGAGGGCGTTTTCTGAGAAGATGCAAGTGAGGGCATGGAAGGAGCCTACAGGCCGGCTCCAGCTGAAACTCGGGGATCCCTGGGCTTTACCGGGGGAGTTGGAATGAGTCCATCCTGCCCCCCACCTGCTGCTCCGCCAGGCCCTCTGCTTCCTTGGGATATCGGAGCCCATGCCTGCAGACCCTCCCTTGCTCCTTGACAGGAATAGCTCTGGCAGATGAGTTCTGCCAGCAGCTGGTTCTTGAACAGCTGTCATTTGCTCTCTTGCTTTGGGTCTCCACCCTAGAGTCCCTCTAGCTCCCTTCTTAGAGGACTTTTAACAGCCTGATAGAGTTTGGGGGCGGGGTGAGGTTGGCGGGGGGGGGGGGGGGCGGGGGGAGTGGGTAAGGGAATCTTCCTGCGCTAGGTTATACAGGCCTGTCTTAAAAAGAAGAAAGAGAGAGAGAGAGAGAGAGAGAGAGAGAGAGAGAGAGAGAGAGAGAGAGAGAGAGAGAGAGAGAGAGAGAGAGAGAGAGGAGAAGGAAAAAGAAAGAAAGAAAGAAAGAAAGAAAGAAAGAAAGAAAGAAAGAAAGAAAGAAAAGAGGTTTTTAATATGCTTAGATCTCTTTTTAAGTTTACATTCTGTGCCTGCCCAGGTTAATCCTTATGGTACAGATGACAGTCATCTCTGACTTGAAATGAAAAAAAAAAAGTGATTAAAAAAAGGTTAGGGTTGCTTATTCTGAAAGATAAGGTCTTTTCAGATCCCATGTTATTTACAGTAAAAAGAGCTCCGTTTTGGTAACCTTCCAGACCGAAAAGCAAGACTTCCTCCTTCAGTTGGACATTGTCGGTACTTACTGGGCACTTCCTTGAGGAAGAGGATGGCCTATCTTCTAAGAAAGTTTCTGAAAGTTAGTTTGCAAAAACTTTGAGATAGATATGGGAAACGTGTTGCTGGGAACCAGATCTTTCTGGGAGTTCTAAAAGATCACAGCATATGACAAAAACAAAATCAGTCTATCATCAACAAAAAGTTATGTGGGTTTTTTTTTAATCACCCAAAACCCCTCTATTAAGTCAACATCTTAGGGTCTCCTCAAGTACATATCTGTGTTATCCTGAGTCTCACCCTTTAACCATACCTTGTTTGTGTGTGTGTGTGTGTGTGTGTGTGTGTGTGTGTGTGTGTGTGTGTGTGTGTTTGTTTGTTTGTTTTTAAGCTTGGAGGATCCTTAACAAGATGGGTGCAGCGAACTTTCCAGAGCACCCAGGCAGCTACAGCTTCCTCCCGAAATTCCTGTGCAGCTGAAGACAAGGCCACTCATCCTCTGCCCAAGGACTGCCCTGTCTCCTCTTATAACGAATGGGACCCTTTAGAGGAAGTGATAGTGGGCAGAGCTGAAAATGCCTGCGTGCCACCATTCACAGTGGAGGTGAAGGTAAGCCAGGGCTACCATGGGTCTGGGAGCCGGTCCTCAGCAGGTCTTCAGCGTCTGCAGCCTGTGTTCTGCTGCACCTCTCCTCTGCAACTGCCTTCACTCCGCTGGGGCAGGGGAGTGATTTTTAAGGTATTTTGCTTGATAGCTGCAGTATTTGGTATTTACCCTTTTCTTCCCTCTGGAAACCTCCCTGGGAGCTTAGGAGAACTTTGGGTATTCCTCCATATTGTCCTTGACAACTTGTTAGTTAGTCTGGGGTCTCACTTTTTGCTCAGTATCCATAGCCATCTTCACAGCTTCTGGTCCCTCCTTCACTCCAGTCCAGACCACTTCCCTTCTTGCCATCCAATCTAGATCTACACTAGGAACTCCACAAGATATTGCCACAGGACCTCTCACTTGGCACAGCTAGAATTTCAGTTGCCAGACACCTCTAAGCCAAAGCCTTCATTTCTTCCTTTTAATGTCTGTCATTCTTGTTTAATCAAACCAAAACACCAGAGATCTTTGACTTCTCCTCTGTCACATCCACATCCTCCACAGCAAGCATCCGATCCCTCGTATTGAAAGGAAGCTTGCCCCATGCCTCAGCCTCTGCCCCAGGTCCGCCCGAGCGCATATCTTCCTGGACTGTTGCGGTTTGCTCTCAACGGCCCCTCCCCATTCACTCCCCTCTCCAGACTGTATCCCAGGCGCCATTGGAGTGACTTGTTTCAAACTCAGATTCCATCCCATGACTCATTGTGCTCTCAGGGTTCCTCTGCTTTTCCAGCTCCCTCCTTTCATTGCTGAAGATAAAGCCCTCGTGGTAGTCAGGTTTCTTCACAAGCTGGCTTTTTGCACCTCTAAGACTCTCTTACTTATTGCCTCATTTTAGAGGTGTGTACTATAGCAGATATTCATTTCTATTTACATTTCTTTTTTGTTTGTTTGTTTGTTTATTTGTTTTTTGTTGTTTTTTGTTGTTTTTTGTTTTGGTTTTGGTTTTGGTTTTTCGAGACAGTGTTTCTCTGTATAGCCCTGCTGGCTGTCTTGGAACTCACTTTGTAGACCAGGCTGGCCTCGAACTCAGAAATCCGCCTGCCTCTGCCTCCCAAGTGCTGGGATTAAAGGTATGCGCCACCACCGATTGGCTCTATTTACGTTTCTTTCTCTTCCAGTATTCTACCTGAATTTTTAGCAAAGAAAGACCCATGCCTTTGCCATTTTCCTGCACTCCCTTCTGCAACTGCCTAGCTACAAAATGCCTTTCTCAATTCCTTCCAGAATTTCCTAGCAACAAGTAATATATTCCTCTTTAAAAATAAATTCCTAGTATTTATTTGCAGTATTCTTATGGCCAGGATCCTTATGGGTTAGTGTTCAGGTGATGTGTTATATAACAGTTCCTTCCATGATGTAGGCAGTTCCTACAATCTTGTTCATGATGAGTTATAAGCACATCTTGAGTGTACTTGAGTTCTTCCAAAATACTTACATTTTCATTTGTAATAAAGAAATACATCTGTTACAGCTTCTCCATCACCAGAAGTGCACTGACATAAAGGAGCTTCATTTCTGTTTGGAGAGATACAATGTATATTGATGCAGAGTCTGAGTAGCTTATGCCACCGGCTGATGAGGCAGTCAAAGTGGTAGTAACAAGCATTCTGAAGGAAGACAGCCCTTAAGTGAGACCTGGCAAACGCAGCAAAAGTTACTTCCTAGTGTTCTAGGAGTACCTTTGGTTCTGATCATTGAATTTTGATGAACAGATTAATTTATATGCTATCCTTGTATTTTAAAATAAAATAAGGCATAGTGTTTCAAATAATGTTCTTGAAAAGAAGTATCCCTGACCATTTTGATTGGGAAAATTCAAATTCAGGAAATAATTTATCATTTAACCAATCTTTGAACTATTGACCACTATAGACTTGTGAGATCTGACCTTAACTGTTTTTTTAGTTTATATGTGTATGCCTGTGAGTGTGGTTGTGCATGCCTGTGCAAAACTTGTGCAGCCAGAAGAGGGTATCAGATCCCCTGGAGTTAGAGTTACATGTGGTTTTAGGTTGTCAGACACCAGTGCTGGGAACTGAAGTCAGGTCATCTGGAGGAACATCGAGAGCTTTTAACCACTAACCCATCTTACCAGCCCCACTACCATGTGATCTTATGGAATCAGGCTTCTCAGGCATCATTTGAAGTGTTTTGTCACTGGATTTATGACTTTAGACTTTGTAGCTTACAGTACTTGTGGAATGAATGCCATTAAAGTCAGGAGGCTTGCATTGAATTAGGTATTGATAAAAGTTGGAGAAGGAGTCTTATCAGCTGCTTTCTTTACCTTCAGAATTCCTATTAAGTTTACAAACTATCTCTCAGACTTAAACTTGAAGGTATAAAGTTACATGTTGCAAAGCACAAAATATGGAATTTACAGGTCATAGTTTTATGAATCCAGTTTGCCAGGTACATCGCAAAAATATGCTTGGAGTATAATAGCTGTAGATTAGCCATATTGATTTCATTTACCTTTCTGGCTACTTCATGTGACAGACTATGCTAGGTATTGAGGGAGAAGAAAGTAAATAGGAGATATATACATCTTCTGGAAGTGAGACAGACAGACAGATAGATCTCATGAAGCTTAGGCTAGTCTTAAACTTGCTGTGCATACAAAGATGACCTTGACTTCCTAATTCCCCCTCCACCCCGACGCTACTTTCCAATTCTAGGGTGGCAGACATATGCCACCAGGCCCAGGGACACAGATAAGTTACTCTACTTGAGAACAATAAGAAATAAAATAACGGCTGGGCTTGGTGGCACACACCTATAATGCCAGCAACTCATGAGATTCAGTCAGGAGGATCTTGAGTTCAAGACCAGCCTAGCCTATGTGGTAAAACCTCATTTCAAAAGAAAAATAATGATAAAATAATGTTGTAGAGTTTCTCTAGGTGAATAGAGTTTAAACTATGTTACAAGACACATGTGTTGGGATTTTTTTTTCCTTTTCCTGTCAGAAAGCACGATTTCAAAACAATGACGGCCTTTCCTTTTTGTAAAACATACTAAATAGTTGTTTTTGTCTTAAAAAAAATAAAGCCGTTGATAAAGGACTTTAAAAATACCATTAATTAAGCTTAAAGTAAATGTAAGTTTATTGCCAGATTAACAAAAAGTTTTTGTCTATTGGTATTTCTTAGCTCTCTAGAAGAGAGTGTTTGAAAATTAATGTGGCAGACAGACTCTGCACAGAGGGTTTTAGGATGTGGGGACCACACTGTTTCCAGGACTGCAGCTCCATCTCTGCCACAGGTTATTAAAGATATCATGTGCTACAATGGAGTGTTCCTTACCTGGAAACGCTTGGTTAATGATCCCTAACTCATTTAAGCAAGGTTAAAAAGGAAGAGTAAACAATTTCTAACTCTTTCTTGGAAAATGTAATTTTCCCTGATCATTTGAACTTTGTCCAGCATTTACCAGACTATAAACTGCATAAACATCTGTTCAAATAACATTTTTCTCCCTGAATAGTTGACTTAGTGTTTCGTATCAAGGCAAGGTTGTCTCTGAGACTCCTGCCGGATACTGTGGAGTAAGACCGGCAAGATGACATGATTGTGCCTGCTGCAGTTCAGTATTGAATTGTCAAAGGCCTCTTGTCCCTTAGTGGACTGTAGGGGATGTGCCTGGCATGAAAAGATGGGGCCGCTGAATGGATGGGTAGTAGTACCAGGATGTGTCAGAGACGGAAAGAAAGAGTCATTATTATCCCCTGTGTCTAGCTACTATTGAAGACATTCCAAAGGGTAGAAAACTACTTGTTGTGGTGGTTGGGTGTTTGGTTTGGTTTGGTTAAGAGTGGATTATCCATAAAAGTATGCAAATGTTTAGTGCTGATAACATTTTCCTCTGGGTGAAAAGTTGACCCTCCTATTTGTTCATAGAGCTTCAAAAGTCAAGTTAGTCAGAACAGGGACCAGCAAACTTTTTTCTGCAGAGGGTCAGACAATAAATAATTCAGGCTTTGCAGAGAACATAAGTCTATTTGAAGCTTTTTGATTCTCTACTCTGCCATTATAACAGGAAAGCAGTCACAGGTACTGTGTAAGTCAAATAGCATGGTATTTCCCCCTTAATTGTGTGTTTATAAAAATGAGAAGCCTAGCTAGATTTGGCCTGTGCACCTTAGTTTACCAACAGCCCGGCTGCAAAGTGACAGAGCTGCTTCCCAGTTTGTTCTGTATCATCCAGCCTGGGTCCCAGCCTAACTAGAAACTAGATTACAGCCATATATTTTATACTATCAGACTAAGATAAATATGGAAGCAGAGACACATAGCCTAGAAAAAAATGTCTTCGCCATTAAAGACCTAGACATTTAGTCCCATCCTGATGAACAAAACTATTAAAAGTACCAAATGTGGTGGTACACACCCTTACTCCCAACACTTGACAGAGGAAGGCAGGTCTCTGTGTGATCTGGGCCAGCCTGGTCTACATAATGAATTCCAGGCAAGCCAGGGTTGCAAGATGAAACCCTGACTCAAAACAAACAAAATCCAAACTCTTTAAGAACAAGAACTGTAATAAATAATTGTAAAAACTTGTAAAACAGAAGGTCTTACATGTCAAGTTGAAAATATTCAAGTTTATAGGACACAGTAGCCAAGCCCCTGACTCTATCTGGAACACTGTCCCATCCAAGGGCTGAAGTCCTTGCCCTGTTTATTCAGGTAGGAAGTGAGCAAATGACTTCTCAGAGCCTGGTCCTTAAGTGGGAAAGGGCCATATGTTTGAGTGTCTGTCTCTGATAGGATTGCCAAGTGCCCTTGAATCTTTAACCCTTTTGGCCCCTCTTTTAAATAAGATGCAGCAAACACATGCTCAGCATATTTCTTTAAACTTAGACACATGCAAAACAATCTTAATAGAAACTTTTTGATTTCTATATTTTGCTTATAACCCTTGGAAGGTTTTTACACACCTAGCGCCTAAAATACTGAAACTCTGTGAACTTGTGTATCAAGTTACTTTCTTCCCAAAGGGCCTGAAGTGACCTGAGACTGGATTCAAGAGGATTGGGGGGTATAAAGTGTGAGACGCACTGACAGACAGGCCCCACAGCCTGGCTACCATTGCTGCATAGTTTTGTAAAATGCAAATTCCGTCCAATGAGAAAGGAGCCATGTGTCCAATGAGAAAGGAGTCATGTAAAGCACACTTGAAAACACGTCCTAATCTTAACACAGTTAAAAGATCTTTTTGCCCCACAAAGATCTCTTGAAGTAAAATTTTCCTGAAAGAACTCAGGGGTGTGTGGATAGTTTAGGCTCTTGGCTCAGTGTAGGGTCTTTATTCTCTTATTTTTGCTTTATTTTCTCATTCCGACACTATAACAGGAATATCTGCATCCTGTTTTGCCTGTGAAGCATGGCCTGGAAGATTCCAAGCCTGTACTAGGGACAGACAGCTGTTAGGGGTTGGGCATAAGATCTGAGGCAGAAGAATCAAAGGCCTCAAAGTATCAAGATAATTCCGGGGCTAGGGAGAGATGCTCAGTAGTTAAGAGCACTTCCTGTTTCTCCAGAGGACCCTAGTTTAGTTCCCAGTTCCCATGTCTAGCACAGCTCAGAACTGCCTGTAACTCCAGCTCCAGGAAGTCCAGCTCCTTTTTCTGGCTTCTTTTGACCACATGTGCACACATGAAAATAAAATTAAATATTTAAAAATATATGACAAGATGATTCAGAGATCCTCATTCAACAAATCCTGGGTATCTATGCAAAGATGGGCTAGCTCAAGCCTAGGGATCAGCTCTGAGCAAGATCTCTTTGTAGTCTGGGTCTCTCTCATGTATACAAGTAGTTGTTCACATCCGGTGAACCTACCTTCTGCTGCGTCATTCTCCTGTAATGCTTTTGTTTATGTTCTTCTGCTTCTAGGCCAATACATATGAAAAGTACTGGCCATTTTACCAGAAAAATGGAGGCCTTTATTTTCCCAAAGATCATCTGAAGAAGGCTGTTGCTGAGGTCGAAGAGATGTGCAATATTTTATCAATGGAAGGAGTGACTGTGAGGCGGCCTGACCCCATCGACTGGTCACTCAAGTATAAGACACCTGATTTTGAGTCTACAGGTCAGTGGTGTCAAGAAAGTAATCTGACAGAGCCTTGATTTTCCATTTTCTTCTTGGATATGTAAAGAGAAGGCTCTAAGGATTTCTTGAAGAGTCCTTTTACTTACGAATCCTTTGAAGCTTTAGAGATTATGAGGAAGAGTCTGGTTCATTTTGATGTGATTGAGGTACACACATTCTAAACCTCTAAGTGTGGTAGGCATTCTACTTAAGAACAGTGAACTGCCCTTGATCTTCCTTAACAACAGAAATTAAAAGGGAAATAGAGGGGCTAGAGCTATAGCTCAGCTGTTAAGAGCGATTTCTACTCTTGCAGAGAACCTGAGGGTTCCGTGTTCACAGGGCCCACATCAGGCAGCTCATAATAGCTTGTAATTCCAGCTCCAGAGGATCTGACACCCCCTTCTGGCCTTCACAAGTGCACATACTCTCACACAGACACACACACATATATATGCTGCCATGCTGCCATTACATCACAACTGCTTTTGTGCTTGAGTTCTATAATTTATTTTTCAGAATAATCTTAGCCTAGTTTTTAATTGTGTGATACTGCCCATTAAAAATTCTGTTTCTGTATCTTAAAATAAGGCAGGACCTACAAGTAGAGAAGGCTTGGTGATTCAAAATCTCTCTCACTACTTCCTTTCCATTTTTGCTTAACATTACCACCCAACAGGGGATTCTTGTCAACGATCCATTCTAGTGTGTATCATTACATTTGCCTTGTTTTATATGAATATATAGACATGCAAGGTTTTTAGTAAAATTTTTCTACAAAGACATGTTATACATGCTTTTAATGTCTTGGAAGTTTGAGTCACTGAGGTTGCCATGGGACTCTTTGGTCTGATAGGTTTGTACAGCGCAATGCCTCGAGACATCCTGATGGTTGTGGGAAACGAGATTATAGAAGCACCCATGGCATGGCGCTCACGCTTCTTTGAGTACCGAGCGTACAGGTCAATTATCAAAGACTACTTCCATCGTGGTGCCAAGTGGACAACAGCACCCAAGCCCACAATGGCTGATGAACTGTATGACCAGGTAGGTCCCTAGATATAGGCCAGCGTGTCAGTGACTGCTCCAACTTATCCACAGAGGAGAGAAGGACTTCTCTGACATTTTGCACATATCATGTGTGTTCAGTTTTAAGAACTGATTATGTTTAGATGAAACTAACAGCAAATGTTAATGATTGTAGCAGCAATAATAGTAGCCAGCATTTATTGCTTACTCTGAACCCAGTCCTGGGCTCAGGATATATCATCAACCGTATTTATTCAATAAGAATTCTAGAAGGGAGAGGTATGATGTCATCACAGGGAGAAGAACTTGTCCTAAGGCACACTGCTGTTCACTGCTCGAGCAACAAAAAAATCTTTAGGCTAAAGTCCCTCTTTTTCCAGCAAAATTATCTGGTGTCCAGGCCAGATAGGATCGCAGTGAGATGACAGATACAGCTAAGCTTTCATCTGCAGGCTCTGCACCCACAAATTCAACCAACTGTAATATAATAATGTTTTTGAAAGTTATGCCTGTTCAACAGTGGTACCAAGTAGGGTTTATTCACATAACGTTTGGGTTACACTGAGGATTAGAACCACTCTGGAGATGCTCTAAAGGATGTAGGTGGACAAGCATCGATCCTGTAAGTGCTATGCAATTTTAAGTAATGGAATTGTTCATCCATAGATTTTAGTATCTATGGGGTACTAGAACTAATCCCCCCACAAATACAAGGGATGTATTCCTTATTAAGCTATTACTCATAGAAAAGTTACTTATAGAAATAATTTAAAAAATATTCTAGGCATTTAAAGATAGAAATGAAGAAAATAAGTCAGGCAAATCCAAATGTGGCAGAGAGAGGCATGGCATCTCATTTTAGGGTAGGAATTGGGCTCAGGACCAAATTCCTTCTCTAAAGGAGTGGGGTGACTTCATCCCACTGGCTCTCAGCTTTGTAGCTAGCTGCACGCATGCGTGCATGGGTCGTGGGCTGTCTTCAGGGTCAGTCACTGCTCTGCACCATTTGTTTCTGAGCAGCAGGAAGTTACTCTAATGCCTGGTTTTACATTTTGTTGTGGTGATGGTTTTATTGTTTTGATTTGTTTATGTTACTTTTCTGTTTGCTGTGGCAAGGTACTTGAGAGAAAGAATCTAAGTGAGAAAGAACTTATTTTGGTTGGTGCCTTGGTAAATTTCATTGGCTGGCCCCACCCATGTGCTTTGGCAGAATAGCGTGTTGGCAGAAGTGTCTAGGAGGTGTTTGCCTTCTTGGCAGAAAGAAAAGAGATGGGGGATACAGAAAGAGACTAGAACAAAATAGATGTCCATCCCCAGGACACTCTCCCAGTAACCCACTTTCTCCCAACTAGGCCCCATCTCCTAACTTTCACCATTTCTCAATAATGTGATCTTATGGCTCCATCAAGGAATTAATTCCTTATACTAGAGCTTTTTATAATTTCTGGAAATGCCCAGGGGTATGCTTCACTAATCCCTTCTGCTTTCCTTAACCCAATCAGATCAGCTGTTAGAATTGATCATCACGGACCAATATCTTTTCTATGGGTGTTTTAATCAAGAGTTGATTGGTAGTAATTTGAAAAATGGTGGTATTGAGCTAACTAATTTTTAAAATCATGTACATCCTTGTAAATAAGTTCATTAAAAAATAAATGCATTGTGTGTGTTTGTTCTTGTTCCAACTAGAATTATCCCATCCATTCTGTGGAAGACAGACACAAATTGGCCGCTCAGGGAAAGTTCGTGACGACTGAGTTCGAGCCTTGCTTTGATGCTGCTGACTTCATTCGAGCTGGAAGAGATATTTTTGCACAGAGAAGCCAGGTTGCTAAAGGCTGGCTCTGAAATCTCACCTACGTCATTGCATTCTCTATTCCTAAATTAACAACTTTTAGATTCTACACACTTTTGGTTTTCCAAACTTAGAATGGACTCTTTTAAAGATTGTTTTTTAAATTTTATTTTATTTCAGGTTACAAACTACCTGGGCATTGAGTGGATGCGTAGGCATCTTGCTCCAGACTACAGAGTACATATCATCTCTTTTAAAGACCCCAATCCAATGCACATCGATGCCACCTTCAACATCATTGGACCTGGTCTTGTGCTGTCCAACCCTGACCGTCCCTGTCATCAGGTAGTAAAGTTCTTAGCACACCAGAAAAGCTAGAGACCCTAGCAACTTCATTTTAAGCCAAAGATTGGCACTTTCAGTGATTCTAATAATAAATCTAGCACTGGAGGGTGGCATTAATATCAGACTTTGAATTGATCATGGTATATTTACGAGATATTCAATGTGCAGAAGTCTACACTGCTGTTGTCATGTTTCATATAGTACCATCAGACTTAGATTTTAACTGTTTGTTGTTGTCAAAGCATTGAATTTGTATCTGACTACATTATTATTCAACAGTGATGTCCTTACCATTTCCAATTGTGGTTCAACAGGATTGTAAGCAAATGACTTCAGTGTGGCCAGAGCAATGCCACTGAACAGCAGTTGTCTTCCCTTTCAAATGGGTCAGACTCTCCTCAGCCTGCCCCATTCTGGGAAGGAGCAGATCTGCCAAGCCTTGGCTGCTCTCTCCCTATCTCCCTCAGCCTCTTGCCTCTCAGTCTAGCTGGACAGTGAGTTATTTGCAAGGCTACAGGACACCTTTTAAAAAGCACTTTCCTGCTGTGCACACTTCATTTCTATCCCTGATTTTCACACCTAATGACCAGGATGACTTGTTTCGTTTTAGTAGAATGTGTTGATGTTCTAGGTGAGTGTATAGTTGTACATAGAGATGGCTGGCTTGTAATGGATATCTAGTGGCAACTATGGTGCTTTGAGACTACATCTCTGACATTTGTCCTTATTTGTGGCCGTGCAGAATGATGGAACTGTGGACCATACAGACTGTGAGTTTGGCAACATCACAATGGTGTTCTCTTAAAATTAAATAGGAGGTATTTAAGTTTTCTTTAATGAGTAATTTATCTTTAGAATTTTAAATTTTGAACCTTGAAAAGCTTTAGTAGTTCTGTTGTTTGATAGGGTCGCTGGGAGGAAAAGGTTGAACACAAGCATGCATGCACACAAGCGCGCGCGCGCTTGCACACACACACACACACACACACACACACAAGTAATCTTCTTCTTCATCATCATGTAGTTCAGTTTATTCTTTGAAAACTTCAGACATAGGATGCATTCTTTCCTCAACTCTCTCATCTTCCCAACCCAACTCCTCCCTGCCAGTCCCTTCCCAGATTTATGACTTTTGGGTCCGTTTTGTGACCCATTTGATTTGTGCTTACCCACCAGAGCATGGTGGTCTCACCACTGGGTACAAAGTGAAGACAATGACTTGAGAATAGCAAACAGTTCATCAGGGAAGGGTGGGACTGAGTCCCTCCTTCACCCATGACTCTGTTGACACACCAAGATCATTCTTGTACAGACCCAATACAGGCATTCACGGCTATTTTAAATTAGAATTTAAACTAAAGTATCAACTTTTAAACATTTCATACATCCATATTTTGGAAATGGAGGAGACAAAGAGTCGCCAAAAAGAGTTATTAATGATAAGGAGAGCTGAGCATGATACCACATTCCTATAATCCTAACTACTGATGATGTTGAGGTAGGTGGATTGCAAGATCAAGGCCAGCCTGGGCTACATGCCAGACCCCATCTTAAAAAAGTAAAAACAAGGGCTGCCAGAAACTAAATAATGAACGTGGATTTAATTCTGTTGGGTTGTTTGGTCTTACAGATTGATCTTTTCAAGAAAGCAGGATGGACCATAGTTACTCCTCCAACACCAGTCATCCCTGATGGTAGGTCTATTTTTACATCCTTCCTGATCAGGGATCTTCACCTATAGAGTAGCCGTCTAATCAATTTAGAGTCAGCATTTCCCCTCGGGGCAGTAAAGTGATAGCTAACCTAGAATTAGGCTGCAACATGTGTTTGTGAGTTTTTCTTTTATAGAAAACAAAATTAGAAGACATATTTTTTAAAATATTATATAAAACAAGATATGACTTTTAAAATAAGATAGGATGAATTCCAAATGCCTGACGAGTATGGATGGTTTTGTGGTATTTATAGTTATGTTGGTTTACAATTAAAAAATATGTTCTCAGAGCTGGAAATGTAGCTCAGTGGTAGACAACTTGCCTAGCATGCTTAAGTTCCTGGGTTTGATCCCCAGTGGTACAAAGACTACTTAAAAGCAGAGTGTGGTGGAACAGGTCTGTAATACCAGCACAGGGAAGGCGGGGGAAGGAGGATTGCAAGTTCCATGTCATAGAGAAAACTTGTCAGAAAGAAAAAGGCAGTAAAACAGAGTGAGAGTAAAATGGGTTTTCATGTGGGAGGTGAGGCAGGAAAGGGACTGAGCTGTCTATCACTTCAGCATCCTTCCCTGATTAAGTCACTGCTCTAAGGAAGAATGGCGTCAGACATTCGTAGTTTAACAGTTGTTGCTATTTGCAGATCATCCCCTCTGGATGTCATCCAAATGGCTTTCCATGAACGTCTTAATGCTAGATGAGAAGCGCGTGATGGTAGATGCCAATGAAGTCCCAATTCAAAAGATGTTTGAGAAGCTGGGTATGTGTGATGAATATAGCTCGTTGTCATGTGTGTTAATGTTCACCACTAGCTGAAGAAAAGGCGTGCCTAGTCTAATATGTGGTTGATTGAATTCAATTTCTGTTCCCTTTAAAGGTACCAATTTGTTATCTTATAAATGTCTAGTAGTCTTTAAAAGTTGGGGATGTGCGGTGAGTTCCAAAAACTTCCCTTGTCGATAGTTACCATCCTCTGTAGTTCTGCTGGTTTCCTTGTGGTTTCCTTGGGGATTGAGACTTACCCAATACAAATGAGTCTCTGCCTTCTCCAAAGAAGAAATTACTGAAGGTCCTTTAGAAGTAATTGAATGGTAATTGCATGCATTGGGGGGCTTAAAAGGACACAACTGGGAAAATGACATGTGCATGCATTAAGATCAGTTAACATGGCTCTGAAATGCAATAAAGAATGACCAGCCAGTCATTCCATTTAAAGAGCAGGTTTGACTTCTACTTGGGCAAAGTTTTCCCATTCTGCCATTTAAGTTTTAGACCAGGATTCTAATGCTGTCGAGGAAAACAGTGAAAGAAATGATTTCATGTGAGCCAAAGGACACATATTATGTGTGCAAGCCATTTAACATATCCTTGGGGTGAACTCGGATATAGCTAGGCAGCCTACTAGCTGAACTCACGTTGTTAAATTTTTGCTCTACATTTCAGATATAGTCCATTGAAGATTATTTTCCTATTTGCTGCATCCATCTGTAATGCAGAATTGGTTTAAAAATAAGATAGCCTGGCAGGGTTGAGCTGAGCAGAATCTGATGGTTTGAGCCCATAGCACAAGCCACTTTTCCTTGGCTGTCATTAACAAAATTTCTTGGGTTCAACTTTTTCATCTATTATGTTTTTTCCCCCAACTTAAACTAGTGGAAAGTGACAAATAATCTGATTTGACAGTTTATTCTTGTAGTTAAAGTCAAAAATTTACACATGGAGAACTTCTGTAAGTTTCACCAAGTAGCTCTGAGTCCTTCCAATTCAGGAAGAGTATACTGCGACCAATCAGACGGTACATAGGCGCTTCTTATCTCACATTCAAACCTCACTCTTAGTCTTCAAGCCCCACGTAGGAGGAGTGCCTCGGGGGAGTCTTTCTCGTGCCTCCTTGTTCTTGTCACCACACAGTGAGCATAGTTGCAACTGCAGCTTACCTGCCTCCCCAGACGAAGGAGAAATGGAACAGATTATCTATTTTACAGCCTAATGTGTCTACCAGAACATTCTTGACATTAGTTAAGTGGTCTACTCACATTGTAAGCATGTCCTTACAAACAGGGCCAAATAAAGCTAACTGTCTGGTCAGCCGAGGTACCTGATAACCATACAACTCAGATGTTAAACTACAGCTCTGACACATTTCCTTGAGGTGGCCTGGCACAGATAATCCATACCCTCATTGTCCCTATGCAGAGTTGACTTTTTGGTACTTAATTTTAATACTCAGGAGGCATAGCTCATCCCAGGCTGTTGATTTGTGGACACAAATTACAACGCAACCTGAGTTTCTGACTTTTTGTTGAAGATGTTGTATGAGTGGTGGGCTGGGCTAGATGAAATGTAATCTATGATAAAAAGATTCAAGAAGAAAGGACCACTGTGGACCAGAGCGTCCCGAGGGATCTGAACCTCAGTGTTCCTCGAGGTATTTGGACTTACTCTCTGTAGAGGGAACTTCGTGTAAGTCTATCTAACTGGCCTTGTCTTCTCTTTCAATGCAGGTATCAGTACCATTAAGGTTAACATTCGAAATGCCAATTCCCTGGGAGGAGGCTTCCACTGCTGGACCTGCGACGTCCGGCGCCGAGGCACCCTTCAGTCCTACTTTGACTGAGCAGGCGTGGTGTGGCTTGGGGCATAGTCTCAGATATACCTAAGAAGCAGCAAGGCCCTTCTCTCGCTTTAACAAATGCATGAACTGTAGTGCTTTGAACAATCACATCCTTAACAGGGTTTCCAAGCCTGCGTTACTTTTTGTTGACGTAAGGAAGATAACTTTTGATAGGTCTTACTTTCTTCTCCTAAAGTTATTTACTATTTGGCTTTAAATATAAAAGTTCAGTAAGTGTATACCGAAGCAAAAATTAGTCACTTGAGTAACTTGGCCGCTAATATTTAACCATCTACCTCTGTTTTTAATTTTCTTTCCTAAAGGCAGCTTGAGATGTCGGTCCTAACCTTATCTTTTTTTTCCCTCTTTGGTAGACTTATGAATGTTCATATTACTTTTTTTTTCCTAAATGGGACAAAGACTTAGGCAAAAAACATGGATCCTAAGTAGAATCAGATATTTATCTCTTTTTCTAAAAAAAATAAAATAAATAAATTTGGGTGTTTTTTTAAATTTGTTTTTAAATAACCTCGACTATGCAAACACTGACAAAGAAAAAAAGAAAAAAAAAAAAAAAAACGAAGTGACTTTCCATGAATGCCTTTAACATTCTTGTGTCAACATTTGGTACTAAACTCTTACCTCTTACCTCATCTCAAGTGGGTTATCCTTCCTTCTGTCCTTCCTTCCATCCTTCCTTCCTTCCTTCAGAGTAGCGCTTAGTGTAATAGAGTGAAACTTGTAGTTCCCATTCCTAAAGGTTGATGTTCAATATCTAACAGGTATAATGGCATCTTCGGTAATCTAAGATTTGTTTACATATATGCACAATTATTTAAGGCATAGAGTTTTAAAGCATTTTTTTTGAAAAACTAATGCAGGTAAAACATGTGACATGAGATAATTTTAATGTTGGATATTATATATGTATTTTTATTCTAATAAACTTTTGTGTTCCAGATTGGATTTTATGAGAGTTTGACTTCTGTCTCATTAATTTAGTGTAAGTGACAGGATTGTAGCTGTTAGATGAGAGTTCTCTGTGTGTGTGTGTGTGTGTGTGTAAGGAGGTATGCACATGTCTGCATGTAGAGGTCAGAAGTCAACCTTGGGTGTCCTTCTACAGGCGCCATCCACCTTCACTGTTGAAACAGGACCTCTCTTGCAGTGTCCTCACCAAGTATGCTGGGTGACTACCCAAGAGTTTCAGGGATCCAGCTGTCTCTGCCTCTCCACACTGGGATTATAAGCACATGCCACCACACCTGGCTTTTAACTTGTTTTCTGGGGACAAATGTAGTTGTCATGTTCATACTTTACCAGCCAGGATTTCTCCTCAGCACCACCCTGAAGCAGAATTAGAGTTTTCTGAGATAACCAAGATATTCATTTCAAATTCAAACCTAAGATTGTATTCAAAACTGGTTGACAAAGATTGGTCACAATCCTAGCACTTGAAAGGTAAAGGCAGGAGGATCAGGTGTTCCAGGTCAGCCTTAGCTACATAGCCAGTTCAAAGCCAGCCTGGGTTACATAACACCTTGTCTTAGGTTAAAAAAAGAAGACACAAGGAAAGAAATAAAAGGAAAGGCAAGGTAAAAAAACAGGAAAAGGGGGAAAAGAGTAGAAAAAGAAATGAACAGAATCATATTTTGACTTATTGGCTCCCTTTCTCATTCAATGCTGTCTGGATGTTTTGTAAGCATGAGGGGGGCAGTCCTAGGCCCCCGAAGGAAATGGAGTCTCAGGTCTGGAGTTAAAGGCTGCTGTAACTCATGGTATCATTGCATAGGATGTGTAGTTAAAATAAACTACAGGTCTCAGACATTCCTCTCACTGCTTTGGGTCATGTCACAAGACATGTAGTGTGACACTTGAATGTATGTTGCTTGGGAAATGAAGACACCTGTGAGGCACACTGGAGGCTCCCAGTCAGGTCCTGAGTGGCCTCTACAGTTCTAATAGACAACCTCTGCATCCGACTCAGTGGTACCCATTCCAGCCCTTCACCCGGCTTTCTCAACCAATCACATTCCATTTATTCCTGAGAAAACATAGACCATTGGGCATCTGTTCCTCATCTTTGGCTCCAGTCGCTGCAGACACACGCTCACTGGTTCAGAACACTCTGCCTAAGGTTGCTCTCTCCTAGCTTTTACCTGCTAAGCCACTAAAACAGTGGTTCTCAACCTTCCCAATGCTGTGACCCTTTAATGTAGTTCCTCATGTTGCGGTGACCCCCAACCATAAAATCACTACTTTCACTGCTACCTCATAACTAATTTTGCAACTGTGATGAGTTGCAATGTAAATACCTGTATTTTCAGATGGTCTTAGGCAGCCCCTGTGAAAGGGTCATTCAACCCCTAAAGGGGTCATGACCCACAGGTCATGTGAGAACCACTGTTCTAGAGAGAAATATCAGGCTGCATCTCAGTGCTTGTGTTTACACACCATGCTCTAGAAGGGCGATTTCTCTCACCACTGTAGGAAATGTGGAGAAACTTCTCAACAAATCCAATCTATACACTATCCTGTCATGAGTGTCTTTCTTGAAGAACTTGACAACATCTTTCCTCTAACCACAGTACCACCAACCTAAGGTGTGCGTGTGCTCTCACCTCAGAAAATAACAACCCCTTGTCTCACAGTCTAGATCTTTGATCCATTTCAAAGTCCTTTTATGACAAAATGGCTTGTTTTAGTTTGAGGGTTACCTGTGTCTCATAAATCCTAGAATCAAAATGTACATACAGATTGCACACATCTGGAATGATTAGTTGCTGTGGAATTAAACAACTACCCCAAGGTTTTAGACAGTGGGATTATGATACATGTTTCTGGGTAGACTGAGGGAGAAGAATCCTAACATGCCCAGGGCTACATATTATGATCTTGTAGTTAAAAAAAAAAAAAAAAAAGATAAATCCCAGCATAAAATTTCTCACATTTTGAAAGCGACTTTCTAGTTTATTTGGCACCTGATCTCCAGCCATCTTTTCTTTATGTTCTGTTGAATGGCTGAGAACTCTAATCAGCCCATTGCTGCTCAAGTCAGGCAAATTTTGACACTAACTCTGTTCAAAGGGAATACCTTATTTGGGGAGGTTTTCATTTCACTTTGCTTTCTATCCCACATGTCTGTCACTTCATTGAATTCTCTGGTCATATCTTGTAGTAATCCCTTGTTTCATTCAGCCATCTGTGTTCTCTTAGAATCCATTCAACAGCTTGTTTGTGTCTTCTTTGGGTTCTTTGAACACAGTGATAACCATTCCTTTGAGTTGTGTGTCTGGGATTTCATCTAAGTCGTTCTTTTTGGAAGGCCGTTACTGTGGGGCTGGTAATTTTTTGGAGGCATTGTGTAGCCTTAGAGCTTGGCATTTCTTTTGCATTTGCATTGAGACTTGGTGCATCTGGTTTTAGTTTTTCGGTTGAAACGTTTTCAGTTACATGTATCCTCTCACTGGGTGTGTTGGCAATGTTCAAAAGCAACTGAGTTGGGGTGTCATTTTTTTCTCTCATCTAAACTCATAGTCAATCCTCAGTCCCCAGGACGCCGCTGAGCATCCAATGCCATCTGCAACAACAGACAGTATCTGTCAAAGGGAAGACTCACTATTAAAATATAATAATAGTGGGCAGAGACGAAGAGCAACTGCCGGAGGATTCCAGCTTAGTGTCTGAGCACTCATATTAAGCCGCTCACCACTGCCTGTAACTCCAGCTTCCGGGGGATGGATCTGACACCTTCTTCTGGCCTCCTCAGGTACCCATACGTAAGTAGCCCACACTCACACAGGCATATACAAATTATATAAAAATAAATCTGTTTTTAGAACTACAGAAATAGTCGTGTAAAAGGCAATCATCTCGTGCAGCCTGTACAAGCAACCATTTTAGTTAAAGGTTAAACCGTTAAAGTGCTTTGTGGTCTGCTGGTTAGTGTGGGAATGTGTTAAAAGCAACCGTGGAGTGGAGTAGCACCAGTTATCTGTGTTGGGTTGATATAAAGTATCTGGAGCGAAACAGAGAGAACAGAACAGTTCAGTTGGGGAAGGGAGATGAAGCAGCTTGGGCTACAGATAGACTGAAAAGAGAGGTAAAGAAATGCAGCCAGATCTCATAGAAGAGTCCCAGGTTCTAGAAGGCTGAGACACTGAGACCCCACAAACCAGGTCAGCCTGGGTCTTTGGGAAAGGAAAAGGAGAAAGGAAATAATGGAGAGAAAGGGGAGAAAGACAGGGAAGAGGAGATGCAAGGACAGAGCTGGTCTGCGTTTTGTATTTATTTGTATGTGTCTGTGTTAACAATAGGTAGTAAATAAAGGAGAAACTGTGAATTGGAGAGACCTGGATGGAGCTGAAAGTATACACACCGTCTGACCCATGAAGTGGGCTCAGGCTCTCGGTGTCCCTTCCCCAGGGATCTTTTGTGATGCTGAGTCACAGCTTGTCACCCCTGAGCTGGTGGCCCTGGGTTCTATAAGAAAGCAAGCTGAGCAAGCCATGGGAAGCAAACCAGTAAGCAGCACCCCTCCATGGCCTCTGCATCAGCTCCTGCCTCCAGGTTCCTGCCCTGTGTGAGTCCCTGTCCTGACTTCCTCAGATGATAGGCTACAGTGTAGAAGTGTAAGCCAACTTGATTTTGGTCACGGTGTTTCATCACAGCAATAGAAGCCCTGACTAGGACACAGGTGCTTGTATGCTTGTAGCCTACCCTCACCTCCATGTCTGCCTTGAGGAGAACCCTTCAGGAGTTAGTTTGCAAATATTGACTGTATTTCTGTACCATCCTGGATGCTGCTTGAAGTTTATCTCTAAGGTCCTCACAGACTCTGCCTTTGACCAGTTTCCAGCTTGCTGGTTCTGGTTCAAAGTCTCTTCTCTCTATAGCAATGCTCTGTGGACCAGACTTCAATGTACAACCTCATGACACTTACCCTGGGGTTCACAAAAGGCTGCTGAATCTCTATCACAAGGTTCTCTCTCTCTCTCTCTCTCTCTCTCTCTCTCTCTCTCTCTCTCTCTCTCTCTCTCTCTCTCTCTCTCTCTCTCTCTTTCCCTCTCTCTCTCCCTTTTTCCTCTCTCTCTCTCTCCCTCCCTCTCTCTCTCTCTCTCTCTCTCTCTCTCGTGTGTGTGTGTGTGTGTGTGTGTGTGTGTGTGTGTGTGAATGTGTGTGCATATACATACATGATGTATACATAGTATAAGATATATGAATCTTTTTGTATATATACATATGTAATATATATGGAATATTATGTATATGTATGGTAGTCGTAGGTCCGCAGACTAGATGGCTCTATCACTCTCTATCTTTTCTTTTACTCGTGTGTGGTGTATACATGTGGAGTGTGAGATACTTGTACATGTGTGCTTACATGCAGAGGCCAGACAGCACTGGGCATCTTCCTCTCGTGCCTGCACTTCACCATTACTATATATTTGTGCATGTGTGTGGGAGTGGTGCTTATTTGTGGGTGGGTGGGTGTTCTTCTTCTCTCTCTGCTTTATTCCCTGAGACAGGTCCTCCCATTGAACCTGGAGTTTTCCACCTGGGAGCCAGTCTGGCAGCCAGAAAGCTCCAGTGTTCCTCCTGCCCATATCCCATGCTACCGTACCTCCAGCTCTGGGGTTATAGAGGATACACCATGCACAGCTTTTTACCTGGGTTCTAGGGATCCGAGCTCAAGTCCTCATGCTTGCAAATCAAGTTCTCCTATCCACAGGGCCATTCTCCCAGGCCAAATGTTTCTAGACAGAGTCTCTCCCTGAACCTGGAGCTCACCATTCAGCTAAACTGGCTGGCCAGAAAGACTCCAGGATTCTCTTTCCCTCTGCCTCCTCAGCACTGGGTCTATAGGACTATTCCTAGCTTCTAAATGGACACAAAAGATCTACACTTAGGTCCTTATGCTTGTGTGGGAAGTCCATTAATTCACTGAACCATCTCCTCAGCCCCAGAGGATTCTATAAGTGGTATTGTGTGGCTGCTGCATGGAGTGCTGCTGAAAGCCAAGTGCTTAGCACAGACCACAGAGCAAAGAGGGGTTTCCTGGCATTTCCCTCCAGCACTAAGGACATACTGGGTCAAGCATCCTTTTCTGCTCTTTAGAATAGTCACTACTGGGACTGGAGAGTTGGCTCCATGCTTAAGAGTACTGGCTGCTCTTACAGAGGGCCCGCATTCAACTCCCAGTGTCTACACAGCGGCTCACGACCTCAGTAACTCCAGTTCTAGGGACTCCAATGCCCTCTTCTGACCTCTGTAGGAATCGGGCACATTTGTGGTGCACGTCAAACACTCATACACATAAAATGATGAAATAAGTAAATCTTTAAAAATTAAAAGTAAAATAAAGTATTGTTTCCATTGCTGAAATCACGTGCAGGTCTCCTTAGCTCTTTATCTGTGGCTCCCAACAGGAAGTGGGAGTTCCCACTATCAACAGTTCCAGGACAGACTGAATTTTCTCTCCTGATTTGTAAAGTGCATCACTTTGCTTGCAATCATAGCTACACACATCCATGCACCACCAGCCTCTTTGACAGCTGCTATTCAACTTTCCCTAGATTATTTCCTGGAGACTACATGTCACCTGTATGTCACCCACTATTTTCTCCATTCTTTTCTATTGTCCAGTCTTCTATTGGTCATTCACTAAACAGACTTCACTGTCAGTAGTCCCAAGAATCAATATGCATGCATACATACATACCATACACATGTGAATGCATATACATACATACATACTATACACATACATACATAAATACATACATACTATACACACACACACACACACACATTATGAGGGTTTTAATTCTTGTCACACTGGAACACAAGTCATTCTAGCCCATTGGCCTGGCATTTCACAAATCTTCACAAATGAGGAGATTTCCATGTGCTGAATTTATTGCAGCGGTTTTCCATACTGAGCTATGACCGTTGATACCAGAATCATCATCTGTTAACCAAGCTGATTGCCAGGGTAATTGCTAGATAGGTAGAGCTTGTCAATATTAATAACAGACAACTCTCCCTGCTTAGAGGAAGGCCTACAGTCAGTCCTAGGAGGAAAGGGCCTATTTGCTTATGACTGTAATGGAAACTCCCAGTATAGTTTCCCATGGAAACGCCCAACAGAATGCTCTTGCATATACTATTTCTATTTTAGAACTGTGTTTCTTCAACTGCGGCCTGCTGTTCTGAAACGCTTTGTGATCCCAGCCATGACATGTTGGATAGTTGAAGTCTTGATACAGCCGTGCCCTTTGGTTATAGAAGTGGTTGCACAAGTGCTCAATAACAAGATTGTTCAGTGTTTTTCAAAAGGAGAATAATAGAAGCATTTGGTAACTTTTCTAATTCAGAGGCTGTGATGGAGTTCGCATTGAGCAGGGGCCAGGGACTTTGCCAGCAGCAACACTGGGCACTGGTACCATTGGCTAACATTTCTAACCATATTGCATCATTGAGATCTTACAGCTGTGATGGAAGTACAAAGTGCAGACATCTGCTGTTATGAAGATCATATTCAGATGCTCAGCCTTTTGTGAGTAATTTATGAATTTGATTTCTCCAGATCCCAAATGGGTCCCCCAGGTGTCAAGCCCTAAGTGTAGAGCGGGCAGGACTCAGCCTCCTGACCTCTGCTGTCCAGGTCAGACTCACTCACCCACTGCCTGTTGTCCAAAACTCTGCAGGTAACTTTCTCTAATGGTTCTCTTCCTTTCTGGAGGAATTTGTGGGGTTTGGCCTTTTTCACGCCACAACTGCTATTCTCAGGGCCGTTTCAAGAGGAGGCAAACTGTTTTGTCTACTTGAACCCAACAATTCGTCTATCTAAATGTGGAAATCTTTAGATGACAGCCACAGATGCTGTTATAAACGATAAAATGATTGGAGCTCCCTTTAGTACCTAAGACAGACGCCAGCTTGCGTGCAGTGAAGGACTCACCTTGACCACAGAACCCGGGGACTCAAAACAAAATACCTTCATCCATCCATATACATGTGTGAAGTTTTTAATATTTTTTATTATTTTGATGTACGTGTGTATGCATGTGGGTACCTATAAGGGTTAGCAGAGGATACTGGAGTCCTGGAGCCGGGGTAACAGGTGTTCATGAGCTACCAGACATGGATGCTGGGAACTGAACTTGGGCCATCTGCAGGAGCAGCAAGTGTTTCTAATCGCTGAGCCAACTCTCCAGGTCCATGTGAAGTATTTTTACTTACAGCTCAGCTAAGACATTTGCTTAGCATGTGCAAGACTCTTGTTTCAATACCTTCCCCAGAGAAATAAATCCATGAACAAGATGTCTGGATATCAAAACAAAGGCAGTATGACAGTCAGTGTTACCACCTAGGAGATGCACCTTGGAGTGTGACTGCAAGAGTAGGGGGTGTCTTGATTATATAATTGAAGTGGGAAGGTCTGTCAACTCTGGGTGTGGCCATTCTCAGGCTGGGATCCTGTGTGAAAAATGGAGAAAGTGAGCTAAGTGCAAGCATGCATTAACTCATCGATCCAAGCTCTTCGGTGTGGGTATGACGTGACTGGTTCTCTCAAAAATCCGCTTTACCATACAATTTATTAGACTCCATCTACCCCTCAAAGTGTTTGACACTCAATGTAATGACATGCTGAGAGTAACTACAAAGTAAAAAATCTAATAGAAATCTATAAATGTCTTTCCAAGCAACAAATGTGTTCCATTCAAATCACCAATTCCTGCAATGATATTGGCACTCTGCAGTTTGTGTCTGTGTGGACAGAAGCTTCGGATGTGGAAACATGCATACTTCATGAGATGTTAGCATCAACAGTTGAACTTTGCTTAACAGTAGGGAGCACTATGAACACCAACTAATCATAGTATTATCTTACCCTCCCCAAAATTCCATCTCTCCCATAGATCTGTAGTGACTTCCCTAAAGAAACATAATGTATATTCCTCAAGGAAACAGAATAAGCATTGACTACAAAAGGGGGATTTATGAGTGGTTTGCATGGTAGAGGTTGAATAGCATGTCACTGCCAGCCTGGAAAGTTAGCCAGCCTAAGAAACTGGAAGTGTCAGAGCAATAGGAACCCATGAGACAGCGCCATCTGAGGCCAAAGGCATAAAGTTCCCTGGATTGTTGCCATGTGAGCCCAAGCTTGAAAGCTGAAGGTGGAGTCTGATACCCAGGCAATGACAGCACCTATAGGCACTGTAGCTAAGGAAGAATGGATGCAGTTTGTATGCATCAGCTGACTTCCCCTTGGACTTTTGTTCTGGGGCTCCACCTATTGGATAGTGACCCCCACGTTCAAGGATGGCCCCTCCCAGTTGGTCATGCTGCTGCACACATCAATCATGTCTACTGAGACCCTTATAGGTGCATCTGGAAGCTGTATCCCTGACCTATGTATCCCACAATACTTTCTAACTGAAGTTGAGGCTACCACAAGGCAGATATTAAAAAGGATTCTCAATTATTATTATTTTATGTTCCAAATTTTCTGGAAAGGGGCTAGATGTTAACTTTCTTTCTGTTTGTTGTATTAATGCTCACATGGCGTCTCAATTTTTACTTTTGGCTATAAAGCCTAAAACGTCTACTCTCTGATCTGGCTTTGTGGTGAACAGCACTGACTGCTCTTCCAAAAGACCCTGGCTTGGTTTCCAATGTGCACATGGTGGCTACAGCATCTGGAACTCTTCTATCAGGGGGTCTGATGCTTCTTCTGGCTTTCCGGGACACCTGACATACATGGTACACATGCAGACAAAATACCTATACACATAAAGTGAAACTTTAAAAACTTGCTAATAACCAAAAAGATATCTATACCCATGCCCTTCCCTCAATAAAGTGTGATTAAAAAAAAAAAAGCTTGGTGGTGGCCAGCAAAATGCCTACATGCATGCTCCTCCCCCAAATAAGATGGGAGGCAGCTTCTTCTAGATCCAGCTGTTTAAATATAGCCAAGGGTTTCCCTAAGAGTACATTTTAACAGAAACCCACCAATCCAGAGCCCACCTCCTGCTCTGACTCTGGCACCATACTCATATTTTCCTATGTGACAGATCTCAGAGACAAGTACTAAATAACCAGTAAATACCTGCTAAATTCAGAACACTCCAGGATCATTTGTAGGCCCTGCTTTGCCTTTCCTCATGAGACCTCTACAAAGCCCAGGCCCATGCTTATTGCAGAAGCCAAGCTGAACTCATGAAGCATGAAATGTGGGACGGATCTCATGCAGAGTCACAGAGAGTGCAGTCCTGGGAAGAGCCTGAGGAATCAAGGCTCACACAGTAAACTCTCTGTAAAGACATAAGTCTGGGGCTTTGTAGACAAGAGTCAGGTTACCCACAGGCATTACTTGTTGAGGCTGGCCTGAGGCTCTCATGTCCGGGTTAGAGCCTGGAAGGCATCTTGGAACTGGAAGAGAAGAGGGGATCTAGCTGGGTTGAGAAATAATGGAACCAAGATAACTAGTCTGCTCAAGGTTCAAATTTTTAATGACGAACACGCTTTATAAAGGAGAGGGGAAAGCCCATTCCCACCAAATCATCCTTGGAGCCCAGTTGCAGGTGATCAAGTGTAGGCTCCAAGGAACAGCTAGGCCGACTCCCAGCAGGTAGCAGCAGCGGCAGTGGCTGAACAATAGAGTGATCTAGGGAGGCAGGCTCCACCCTAGGTAATCTCTTTGGCGACAACAAAGTCAAGGTCTAGCTCAGCCTGCTTCAGGCTTGTGGGAGGCTACAATTACTCTTGTTTTATACTATGTAACCGCATTCTGCCACTTTTGAACCTCTATAGTAAAGGACATAGTTCTTGGGACCTGTGAGCCCCACTCGTGCCCCCTCCTGTGATGACACTTGCTTCACAGTATCATGTCTAAAGTTGCATTCTTAGAGTATCAACTTTGGATAATCCTGGTTCATCCGGGCCCCTTTAGGTTACACATGATGGAAGGAGCCTAAACAAAAGAAGAATGGATTTCATATAGCAGAAGGTTGAGAGATAGGAAACTCAACTGCACTCTTTTTGGGGGGTGGGGCGTGGGTTTTGGGTTTTTTCGAGACAGGGTTTCTCTGTATAGCCCTGGCTGTCCTGGAACTCACTTTGTAGACCAGGCTGGCCTCGAACTCAGAAATCCACCTGCCTCTGCCTCCCAAGTGCTGGGATTAAAGGCGTGTACCATCACGCCCGGCTCAGGAAACTCAACTGCACTCTTTAAAGACTCAGGGTTTGTTGCTCTTTAATGCTAGCTTTTCACCTCTCCACTCAGTTTCGATCAGTGATGCCAGTTCTTGAATCTAAGTGCCATTTTTCTGTATAACTAATTGATAGAAACAGACGCTTCCCCCAGACTCTCACAATCACAATGCTCTTGGCAACTCTGCTGTCTATTCCTAGTGAGACAATGGAATTAGGTCGGTCTCAACTACCTTTGGCTCAGGGACCTGTAATTAGTTTCACTGGGCTACAGAGTGAAAGATGGATGAAAACATGCAGATTGGCTTAGAAGAAAGGAGAGGCAGGGTTTAAATTGTGCCACAATCCCCAGTAAGTACATCTGCAAAGTCTCTCTTCCCTATTCTTTTATTTGGATCCCCTCACCCTGACGTGATCCCTTCCTCTTATGTTTAAGTCTAACATCTTAATGTGTACTAGAATCACTTGGAGTATTTGCTTGAGGGCAGGGCTTTAAGCTTTGCAGCCAGAGGTTCTGTGTTCTTTTGTTTGAGGGCTCAGAGGATGTTTAAAGGCAGTATTTCGAGCATTAAGCACTGAGTATAACACATTGCACTCATGTGAGTTTCCTGGAAGAGTTTAAGAGGCTGACGGGAACATATGACATCAGTCGTATGGCCTGTATACAGGATGATAGCCCTACCAACACTTTCTACCATGGTAACATGAAGATATTCCACTGTAACTCCTTCTAGATGCATTCTGGGAATATCTTCTTCCTTTTTCCCTTGTAATCCAGTGATGAAATTTATGGCTATCCTCTTACTGTTTCTCTGTGTGTCTGTGTTCTGGACACGCTGAATCAACAAATACTCCAAAATTGAAGAGAAACATTGTCTAGACAATGAATCAAGGGGATGTCCGCTGTTTATATTTCGGCCTGTTTTCCTGAGAAGGACAGAATGGCAGTTTCCTGATGAGCCAGTAAGACAAGTAGAAGACTCCCTTCATCATTTACAGTGCTGTAGCTGGGCAAGTAGCTAAGGGGTAGAATGTGTTGAGCTCAGCAGCACAGGCCCTGGGTTGAACCACCACCACCATCATCATACAAATTAAAGACATTGAACATTTGTTTTTATTTATGTGCACGTGTTTGGATATATGTATGTTCTCTCTCTCTCTCTATCTCTCTCTCTCTCTCTCTCTCTCTCTCTGTGAGCATGTGTGAGCATGTGTGAGCATGTGTGAGCACATGTGCGCATGCACGTGCACACTCATGTATACACGAGGTCTTCAGATCTCCTGGAGCTAGAGTTATAGGTAGTTTTAAGTCACTCGTTGGAATCTGGGAACCAACTCACGTCCTCTGGAAGAGAAGGAGGCTCTCTTAACCCCAGAGCCATCTCTTCTGCCCCAAAGAAAATATATGGCATTACTAAAGCATAGACTGTAAAATTCATGTGTGTTTTAATATTTAAAAAAGAAGACCTCAAAGAATTTTTACTACCATCCTTGGCTTATCTGACTGAATTCTTATTCTCTCGGGAGTTCTCTCTGCTCTTAAGGGTTAATTTGGTGACTTAAAAATATCGGGAAATCCTAAGAAAAATAATCTTATTTTCTTAGAGTGTTCCAACATCAATCATTAAAAACTTCTGTAGCTCATACCAGATTGAAGAAATTTTTTTTCTTGGTTATTTAAAATTTAAGGCCAGCAAAATTACTCAGCAAGTAAAAGTGTTTGCCACGCAGTCTGGTGACTTGAGTTCTATTCCCAGATATGGTGGTAAGAGAGAATCTCTGAGAGTTGTCCTCTGACCTTCACACATGTGCTGTTTGTGGATACACACACACACACACACACACACACACACACACACACGGACACGGACACAGACACACACACGGACACAGACACACATATACACTGAAGAATGAGCCTTCACTTGTTTTTCTTTTGGGATGAGGTGTCTCTATGTAGCCCAGGCTGGCCTTATCTGACACCTCCTGCCTCAGTTTCTCAAGTGCTAGAATCATAATCGTGTGTCACTATACATATGGCATGCATGCACTATGTATACCTACAACCTTTTAACATGCTAAGTAAATTTTCTTACATAATTTTGTGAGCAGGCCTAACTTTCTACGATTTTTCCCCTCTTCCAGTGACCACAAATGCTAAAATCTCTTTCTGCCCATGTTACAAATAAAAGCTGTGTGGTTGGGTTTTGTGTGGGGGCCCAGGAGAAGGAAAAAATTGTGTCCCTGAGTCAAATCTGAGACACTGAGTCTGACATGTCATCCACACATCCTACCTTCAGGGACACAGAGACTGAGCTTCCTTAAGGACCTCAAACGCCCTTTCCCGTACCATCACCTCCACAACCAGAACCTTGTGCTTTTACCTCGCCTGGAATGGACCACATTAGACACAAAGTTACAACCGCTTTACAAGACATTCTAAAACCAGCTTCCCTCAGCAATTCCTTCTCTGTTTTTTCCTATTAGTCATGTCCATTCTAAATATACAGATATGTTATCACTTTCCCACTTAACAGGGAAAACAAAGGAAAGCTCTCTTGGCCTCACTTCCTCCTCTGGCAACTGTTTCCACTGTCTCTACAGAAAGGCGCCATCCCTCCTCCCTGCCTGCAGCTCTCACGTGCTCGCTCTTCCAAGCCACTTGGTCTCTAACCTCACCTCTCCACCTAACTGTTCTTGTTACTCTTTTGCCTTCCCAAGGCACATAACCTTTCATCTCAAATGACCATCAGCAGCAGTGCTATCTAAAGGGCTTGAAAGTGTGTTCTTTATATCCTGCCTTGTCTTGTCTACATGCATATATTCAACTGCCAAGATTTCCACTTGACTATCTGATGGGCCTGCTCCAAACTGGATTTCTGGTCTTTCCTGCCAACCCTGCTCCTCCCTGGCTCCTCCTGTTGAGCTGAGGCAATCCTATCCTCACAGAGAACAAGCAGCCATTAGCAGATTCATTACTGATTCTGCTCATTTCCTTGTCTCACCAAGTCCCCCGGGAATGTGCCTACTTAAACTATATCCAGAATCCAACTGCTTTCTAGCACTCAGAGACAGGTGGGTTTCTGTGAGCTTGATACCAGCCAGGGCTACACAATGAGACTCTATATCAGGAAACATAGCAACAACAAGCCAGAAATCACAAAATTTTAGTTCCTTCATAATTTCAATGGGGATGTGGGGGTCTGTTTTCTTCTAGTTGCTTGCTTTTCTGGTGTGTGTGTGTGTGTGTGTGTGAGAGAGAGAGAGAGAGAGAGAGAGAGACAGACAGACAGACAGAGAGGCAGACAGACAGACACACACACACACACACACACACACACACACACACACACACACACACAGACACAGAGAGAAACAGAGACATACAGAGAGTCAGAGACAGACAGATACAGACAGACACAAAGACACAAAGACACAGAGAGAGCAATGCTAGCTTCTTCAGTTGCTCTCTTCTCTGTTTTTTGGGACAAGGTCTCTAGCTGAGCACAGAGTTCACCAATTTAATGTAACTAATCTGCAATCCCTCCGGACTCTGCCTTCCCAGAGCGAGGACTATAGGCGAGAAGTGTCTTCTATTTTGCATAGGTCCTGGGGATCCCAACTTAGGTCCTCATGCTTTAGCGACTGAGCCATCTCTCCAGCCCTCCTCCCATTCCAAGAAGCTCGACTAAGGTCTTTTACATGTGGTTGGCATGAAAACAAAAGTTGCTGATTCTTGCAAACTTCTGTTCCACGCACCGAGGAGCCAAACGGATACTTTTCATTCCTCGTGGACTGAATCATCTCTGTGTGTTTGCATCACCAAGACTCAAAGAGGCATCTACTTGCCGCTTGACAAATGTTGGACTCACACGAGACTCCTGTGGGAAAGGACTTCATGGCAGTCTTAGAAAGGTCATAGGAAAGGCGACCAGCTGCTCTCCATGCTACCAGCCCGTTACAAGAAAAGCTACAGAAACTCCTAGCTTATCACTATTCCCATCCAGCATGCATTTTACCCTCACCACTGCTGTTAGTCATATATTTTTGTGGGATTTTTAATCTTAAACTCACCTAAATACTCCTCCTTCTTCTTGGTCCATGCTTCCACAGACACAGTAAACTGTATCCTAAAAGGAGGAAATGAACATTACTAAATAGGTAATTCTCAAGGCTTACCGTACTTCTGAGAGTGCCAACTGCAAACAATAAGACTTAGCACTTATAATTTTGGTATGTAAATGCTCATTATTTGGGGCCCCCTATTTGTATTCTAGCATTACTTTTTTTTCCTACAAAAGGTAAAGGAATGATAGGCTTCAGAAAATAAGAAGCAATAAACAATAGACACCTGATAGAGCTGGGGAAACCTATAATGCCTCAGAGAACATTTTACAAATAGATGCAAGTATAGGATTCATAGAAACCTGCTGTCAAAGAAACCAGGATAAACGTAAGGGTAGAATGGCAACGCTCTTCTTAGGATGATTGTATTAGTCATGGTTCTCCAGAGAAGCAGGCCTGAGATTCTTAAGGAATTGGCTCAGGAAGTTGCTGGATCTGGCAAGTCTAACATTTGTAGGGCAGCTTGGTGGGCTGAAAATTCAGGTTAGAAACTGTGGTTGCCAGCCTTGAATCCAAAACTGCCAGGGTGGGGCCACAGGCTGCCCAGGCTGGGTTTCCATGTTGCAGTCTGAGAATTCTTTCTCCTTCAGATATTGTCAGTCTTGACATGCTGGTCCTCAGCTGATTGGATAAAGTCTGTACACCAAATCCACTGATTTAAATGCTAGCCACACTTTAAAATGCCCTCTTGTTGGCTGTAACATCTGCACTGGTATTTGACCTATTGTGAGTGACAAACCTATCCAACTTTATGCATAAAATCACCCATCAAAAGGTAGCCAAGCGGTTCCTCAGAAAATTGGACATAGTACTACCAGAAGACCCAGCAATTCCTCTCCTGGGCATATACCCAGAAGATGTTCCAACTTGTAATAAGGACACATGCTCCACTATGTTCATAGCAGCCCTATTTATAATAGCAAGAAGCTGGAAAGAAGCCAGATGTCCCTCAACAGAGAAATGGATACAGAAAATGTGGTACATTTACACAATGGAGTACTACTCAGCTATTAAAAACAATGAATTCATGAAATTCTTAGGCAAATGCATGGATCTGGAGGATATCATCCTGAGTGAGGTAACCCAATCACAAAAGAACATACATGATATGCACTCACTGATAAGCAGATATTAGCCCAGAAACTTAGAATATCCAAGATACAATTTGCAAAACTCATGAAACTCAAGAAGAGTTCGCTCCTTCTTAGAATGGGGAACAAAATACCCATGGAAGGAATTACAGAGGCAAAGTTCGGAGCTGAGATGGAAGGAAGGACCATCCAGAGACTGCTCCACCCGGGGATCCATACCATATACAACCACCAAACCCAGACACTATTGCATATGCCAGAAAGATTTTGCTGATAGGACCCTGATATAGCTCTGTCTTTGAGAGTATGCCAGTGCCTGGCAAATACAGAAGTGGATGCTCACAGTCATCTATTGGATGGAACACAGGGCCCCTAATGAAGGAGCTAGAGAAAGTACCCAAGGAGCTAAAGGGGTGGAACAACAATATGAACTAACCAGTACCCCCCCAGAGCTGTGTCTCTAGTTGCATATGTAGCAGAGGATGGCCTAGTTGGCCATCAATGGGAGGAGAGGCCCTTGGTATTGTGAAGATCATATGCCCCAATATAGGGGAATGCCAGGGCCATGAAGCAGGAGTGGGTGGGTTGGGGAGCAGGGGCAGGAGAGGGGCGGGGAGGGTATAGGGGGCTTTGGGGATAGCATTTGAAATGTAAATGAAGAAAATATCTAAAAAATAAAATAAAATGTTATTGATACTATCACACACACACACACACACACACACACACACACACACGTAGCCAAGGGATATTCTTCCTCTGTTATTCTCCCATTGAGGATGAAAGGCAACTCTGAGACTGCAGGACATATGCAGGGGCTCTGGAAAAGAGAAGCTAAAGTAAGTTATTTGAAAATAACAGACAGTAATCAAGTGGCTTTGATATCCAACACTGCTTCCTAAGATTCCACAACTATGAGTCCAGCCCTTAGAGTTCAAGAAAAAAAAGTAGTGACATAGATAGCAATATTTGATCTTTTTTATCTAATCAAATTGTCAATTACCATTGAAACCCATTTGTTACTTAGACCCATAAAGTAAAAGATAAAATTTGCAACAACAGCAAATTAAATAATAAGATTAAATTGCAAATCTTAGGTTAAAAAAAAGAATCACATAGGCTGAATTTGGAAAATTCATTTCTGAACTGAATATGTTGGCTCACATATCTGTAGTCCTAGTACTTGGAAGTCTGAGGCAGGAGGACTTCCATGAGTTCAAGGACAGCTTGGGTTATATAACAATATCCGAACTCAAATAATAATTATTTTTATTATTATAATTATTATACAATTATTACAGTTGTTTCATTCTAACTATGGTATAGATAAATATTAAGTATACAGAATAGTATTAGAACAGTCAGTGAGGAGTAATAACAAAATACTATGAAATATAATTTATTATAGCTAAGTGTATATTTTTAAAATATCTAGCTGAGTTCTTTGAGCTTAGGGAAAATTCTGGAAATTATGTATGCTTAGCTCCTTTAACAATGCTACATTTTTTAAAAAATACAAAGCATAGCAATCTTTGACCCAGTTAATCTGTCTTTGAGAATGGCATCTGGCAGCAGCTTAATTAATACCTAAGTGAATGCAAACTTTGCAAACCTAGGCTAAAAACCTCTAGTGGGATAGCAAAAGTCCAAACCAATTTTTCTACAACATTCCTTCGAAACATCTACCTGTCTCTCCATCCTCCCTGGCTCTCTTCTCACTGTCAGCCCCTGCAACTCCTAACACTGCCAATCAAGAGCCAAGTTGAGATCTTAAGAAGTATCCTGTGCTTCTACCTTCAGGAACAAAGTATTCTTAACTTGTCAGATGTATAGGGAATGACTTAATTCCTTTCTTTCTTTCTTTCTTTCTTTCTTTCTTTCTTTCTTTCTTTCTTTCTTTCTTTCTTTCTCTCTCTCTCTCTTTCTTTCTTCCTCTTTCTTTCTCTCTCTCTTTCTTCCTCTTTCTTTCTTTCTTTCTTTCTTTCTTTCTTTCTTTCTTTCTTTCTTTCTTTCTTTTTTTCACTTTGTTAAACCATGAAAGAACAAAATTATTGGCTTTCATTGAAATTTAACTTACTGGCTACCCATTTTCCCCATGAACTTTATGAGAGTGAAGGTGTTTACCTAGCTGTGATGCTGGGGATTGAACTCACAGCTTTGTGAATAGCAGCCAAGTGCTCTACCACTGAACCACATCCTCAGCAAATCTGTGTCCTTGACTTGCATGGATCCTCTGTGATCACTCGCAGAGTTTAAAGAATTAGTTTGTGTAGAGTAGCCATCTGGATTTTATTAGCATGTCTGCACCCATCTATGCTAAAACAGTTTCAGACTTGTGGACAAAGCTCATTAATGAGTGACGACAGTCTTAGGAATAAGGACCCAAGAAAGCTAGTTTCAACAATGCAGCCTCAGGTTCAAGGACATGGATTTGCTGAGAATGTAGTTCAGTGATAGAGCACTTGCCTGGTAGAAAGTGTTGCCTTCAGCTGTCACTGTGTCTTCCTGTCTGGGGTTTGGCTGCATCCGTGGGGAGGGCCTTTTACAGTCCTTTTCTTTCTTTACTCATCGTAGATTAACAAGGGTGCAACTCTGCCCCTCTGGACAGTGCAGATGGTATACAGCAGCACACTGATAGTCATTTCCTGGCCAACCTCCTATTTCGGAGAGAGATGTTTATTTTTACATTTGCACAGCTGCTGACACTTCACAAAAGTCAGAGATGTTTAATCCCCAGGACCTCGGCTGCTATAGGGACAGAGTTGAAGCCACACAGCGGCAGCTTTCTCAGGCTATAGGCCCCACTGTCATTAGCAATAAAAAATAATTAGCAATAAAAAATTGTTATTAGCAATAATAATAATAAGCAAAAAATAGGGCGCATTTCCTGAAAACTTAGGAATCTAACATGCTTTCTTAAAAATGTACAGTATATTAAAGGAAGAAGAGGAGGAGGAGGAGGAGGCAGAGGAGAAGGAGGGGGAGGAGGAGGAGGGGGAGGAGGAGGAGGAGGAGGAGGAGGAGGAGAAGAAGAAGAAGAAGAAGAAGAAGAAGAAGAAGAAGAAGAAGAAGAAGAAGAAGAAGAAGAAGAAGAAGAAGAAGAAGAAGAATAATTCTGGCATATTTTTCCATAGTTTCTGACAAGAAAGATTTTCCTAGGGAAATGAGAAAGGCTCATTTATCATAAAGATGAACATGGTAACATGCTGGGGCTAGGGAGCTGTGACAAGAAAGAGCATTTTTGCTATAAGGTGAGATATGAGTATAAAGTGGGATGTGGTGGCTTCCTGACTCTGACCCGGTTGCCTGATTTGGAGTTGAATTCACACTCCTGCTTCTGGGTAAAGCTATTTTGATAAGCTAAGATCTCAGAGTACTGCCATTCATTTAAAGGCAGCAGCCAACGATGGGGAGACATGCTGCCAAGGTCAGTGTGTCGCTGGCAGCAGAAAATGCAACTCAGCAGTGTCCACTGCCAACGCTGCAGCCTGAAGAGTCCCTTGGAGCCTCCCGGGGCCTCTGCTCAGGCCCTTGACTTCCACCACAGGAGAAGATTCTGGATGAGTCAGCGGATAGAAGTTAGTGAGCTTGTCCACTAAGCAGAAAGATCTGGCTCACTTCATGAGAGTCAAGCGTGGGGGTTAGGAGAGGAGGAGCGAGCATTGCCTGAGCAGTAACTACATAAGCGATTTGGGGGATCTTAATTAATCTGCAACTAAATTTCCATATTGGGGAAGTCACATTCTGCCATTCCACTTTTCCATATATTTGGAACTATATCCATGACGATGAGGCTTTAAATTGATTTTAGCTGGAGAAGGACAAGCTGTAGAGACAAAACATTGCCCAAAACTTTTAGTGACTTATTCATAGGTCACTAAGGGATTGTCTTTCAGGCATGGATCACTAACCACTTTTAACAATCTCATTTGTGACATGTTACCTAGAAAAGGCAGTATAATTCTTTTACAAGTGACCTGGTTAATTATGCTGATATTTTGGACAGGAGAAAGTAATCAAAACTGGAAGGGCAGGCTGGAGAGATGGCTCAGCAGATAAGAGCACTAGCTGCTCTTCCAGAAGTCCTGAGTTCAATTCCCAGCAACAACATAACGGCTGGCAACCATCTAAAATGGGATTTGATGTCCATTTCTGTCATGCAGGCATACATGCAAATAGAGCATTCATATACATAAATAAATAATCTTAAAAAGAAGGGAGGGACACTTCTTGTGATGCCTTTGTTTTCTAACACTCACTGTCTCAAATGTGACAGTTGGGTTTATTGTGTTAAAAGACCAGATCAGTACTACTGCTGTGCTACTCACAAATATATCTGGGGCGACTTCTGAAAACAAATGGTGAAGAAAATGATAAGGCTTGTTTTGTTTAAAAATTGTGTAAGGATGTGACTTCACTAGGTTTCTTGAAGCTCCCAGGATATCCCTATATCTAAGAGTGGGCATATTGTCCCTAATCTGATTGCTTCAAGCAAGCGTGAACTCTGACTTCAGATGGTGCGGAATATTGTCCTGAGTGACAACCATGCACAGAGATTCCTGTTCATTCTCGTCCTCCGAGTAGACCATGCATTAGCTGGTGAGATGAAGGAAGGGCTGTTTGTATCAGATAATAACTACTGCAAAAGAATCGGCATCTTTTGCCATGCCCTTCAGAATACACATTTGGATCTCAGGGAAACCTCAGGAGACTGGACAATGAGCAGGGTACAGATAAGGGAAACTGTTCTAGCCTGCAGCCACCCAAGAAAGGTCACTTTTGCTTCAATTAGGTTCTAAATACTCTAATTCAAATGGAACAATCTGGAATGTTTCAATGGATTTTAAAAAAATGTCAAATGATTTGGAGCAATCCTGACCCACTGAAAATTCTCTCAAAGAGAACCCTTTGCCCTCAAAAGCTAATATTCTCCATCTGCAATGAAGTTTTTAGAACCTTAACCTACCCGAAGTGTATGGACAGACAGGCAGTCCTGACACATCCCAGGATTTACCAGTGAAGGGAGCAGGGAGAATGGGGGTGTATGTTTGTAACTCAGCACTTAGGAAGCAGAAACAGGGGGATTGATGGAGATCTAGTCCAGCTTGACCCAAAACAAAACCCCGTTTCACTAAAAGGCACCCAGACATAGAGCATCCTTACCAAGCAGGAAATTTAGTATATGTGTCCACTACCCACGGACACTAGTTTCTTTTGAGAATAAACACTGACACTCAGTGTTCCAAAGATAATTAGACTGAAAGCGAAGAGTGAGGTGATCAGGAGACTTGAATTCTAGAATATGATGGAAATTCCCCTGGGGATCTCATGCTCACAAGGGACCAAAGTAAAGATGTAAGGCCAGAAGAGAAACTCTTGTACAAGCTCCGGTAGGTGGTACCCGGGAGGGGCAGGTTAGAGTTGGGGCAGAGCCATGTTAGACATCCCTGGAGGGGCAGGTTAGAGTTGGGGCAGAGCCATGTTAGACATCCCTGGAGGGGCAGGTTAGAGTTGGGGCAGAGCCATGTTAGACATCCACCTTGCTGCACGGGTATAAGAGGCTGTGGTTGGGCTATTGAATCAGTATCTGGTGTCCTTGCCTTTGCCCACATTTAACAAGAGATTCTCCCAGTGCACACAGCACCCCTCAAAGTCACCAGCCATCAAAACATGGATTCCGGACAGTGTAGGTCCAGACTGTGCGGGTGCTTGGTAGGAGGGTCAGCACTACTTTCTACAAGATAACTATCTTCACCATCAAATTTCTCAGTCCTCCGAACTCTGCTGGAGTAGACATACACACACACACGCACACACACACGCACAAACACACACGCACACGCACACACACACACACACATTTAAGAAGTTTCCTCCATGAGAAAAACTCATTCCTGCCACTAGTCAGTTCACTTCAAGCTTTTCTGATGATTGATCACCTGGATCGCCAAATTACAAACTCAGGCACCCTCCCCCACCAACTAAAGTACGTTAGTGCTCCTGCTTCTTGGGCTGTTTTATAAGCTTGGTAAGCAGGGTTCTTTAATTTGTGGGGACTGGAATCCTGATCCTAGCTATTCCTCCAAACTTGAAGTATGGAGCAATGTTCACTTATAAACTTTCAAAGTTGTGCTTGTCTTGTTGATTGCTGAATATTTCATATTAAAAATGTATTATATATCAACAACAGCTAGGTTTTTAACTTCTCAGAAAGTGAAACTCATAGGGTCTGAATTCATCTGTTTTGACTTTAGGAGGTTTTAGAGACCTCTTCCTCAAAGCACGAGAAAACTAAGGCTACAGAGACTTGTCAGCGAAACATTGCCAGGGCTGAGGTTAGCAGGCTCCCCGTGCTGGTGGGTGCTGCACAGAGGGCAGGTAAAACAGGGCAGGCAGGGTTAGCTTCGGGCGATAGATAGTTCACTGCCCTCTGCATCAGGATGTGGAGGTGACACTTGTGACCTCTGAGACCAGATCATATTGACTGTGCGACTTCTGCCTGAATGACACGCAACACTGACTCTCAGGAAGATCCACTGTGGGACTTGGACTTAGACATGTTTCTCTAAGAAAGGCCACACAGAGACTATCATTAGGTCTCTAGCTGTTCCAGAGCCTCATCTTCAAAATCATCTCAGTCAGGGCAGTGAGTGAAGAGGTAGAGGGAACCCAGGAGGCTTCAACCTACACAAAGAACAACAGGGAACTGAAGAATGCTGGAAGCAGGAGCGATAGTCTGCCCCAGGTACCAGCACTCTAACTGGTGATCCAATACCAAATGGCCAGCCTCGAAAACATACATGGAAGTAACATTATACAACTGAGCAAGTATAAGTGAGAGTTTTTAGAGGGAGGATAGGAAAGAGGAAAATTATGTAAGAATCTCAAAATATAAAATAAATAATTTAAAAGCACAGAGTATGAAGTTTTCAAATAATTAACAAAAACATTATTAAAATAGAAACAAATAAATCGAGACAGAAGAAATGCCACCAGGGCTACGGAGATGGCTCAGCAGTTAGGAGCACTTGCTGCTCCTGCAGAGGACTGAGGTTCAGTTCCCAGCACCCATATGGTGGCTCACAGCTATCTATAACTCCAGTTCCAGGGGATCCATTGATCCCTTCTTGCCTCTGAGGACACCAGACACTCACTTGGAGCACATACATACGTGTAGGCAAAACACTCCTACACATATATGAATATTTTTTTAAAAATTAAGGATGAATGTTTGTAGAATGCCTGCATGGGAGAAACTTTGTGTCCACCACAAGAACTACACTTTAAAATTCGATCTTTAAAACCCCACCCACCTACCTCTTCCTCATAGCTTCTAGAACCTTGACAACCTCTCTATTGTCTTAGAGAAACCCTGTGTTTTAATTGACCCCCTTTGAGGCACCCCTGCCACCTGGTGGCCAACGGTCTCACTACAGAAAACCAATGTTTCCTTCTGCCTGTCAGGTCTCAGTTTTCTGAAAATTTCTGCTTGTATTCTTCCTTGATCAATCAGGTGGTAAGTACTAAGAAATCTGGAATTCCTTGGTATTTTTCTCCCATCATTTTGTTCTTGCTGGATTTTTTTTTTTAATCAGAGATCCTGAGTTGATCTTTTTTTCCTTAATTGTTCTTCTTCCTACTCTCTCAAGTCTCTATTTTTTGAATGGCAGTGATTTTTGGCGCCATTAAAAAATTTACCAAAATAGTCTTCTGAATAACAAAGCCACATTTTCTAAACTTCCATGTCTTGGTAGTCTCTTGTCTTGGTAGTCTTTCAGAGGCAGGGGGAAGATGAGGTGTTTTGAAATCTAGTTTAAGAGAGATCTTGCCGGGCGTGGTGGTGCACGTCTTTAATCCCAGCACTCGGGAGGCAGAGGCAGGCGGGTTTCTGAGTTCGAGGCCAGCCTGGTCTACAAAGTGAGTGCCAGGACAGCCAGGGCTACACAGAGAAACCCTGTCTCGAAAAAGAGAGAGAGAGAGAGAGAGAGAGAGAGAGAGAGAGAGAGAGAGAGAGAGAGAGAGAGAGAGATCTTAATCAGGATTGGGGAGGGGTGATGGTTTAAGGGGGTGGTCACAGAGAGCAAGGGTCTGGAGACCAGCTGCTCCATCTTGTCGGTAAGTGAACGACCTGACTAACTGAACAGGTTGATGTTCAATCTAATGGAGTTGTTTTAGATTGAAATATTTAATTCCAGAATAAAGAATTGTTTCCACTGTCCCTCGGGAAAGTTCTCTGTTCTGGTATCTTAGTGGTGAAATGGGAAAAGAAAGCATTGCAACTATAAACTGTAACCTGTGGGTACAGGCGGTTCCAAAGCTGAGAGGTCTCCTTGCCTCTCTTCCTTCTGCTTTTGAAGGCATGGGGAGGATGTTGCAGTTAGTTGGTTGGTCTTGTTCATTTCTTTGGTTTCTTTTAGGGGGTGGCTATAGACTGAACCCAGAATACTGAACACAAAGCACACATTCTGCCTTTGACCTATGCCCAGAACTTGCTTTCTTTTTAATTTTTATTTTAATTTTATTTATTTTTAATTTCTGTTATGGACTCTTTGCATTTTTTACAGCGTCCTTTTAAATGTGTTCTCTCTCTCTCTCTCTCTCTCTCTCTCTCTCTCTCAAAGCTTCCTTTCTAGGGAGGGGAGGAGCCTGCTATGTCTTCTTTTACTATCAATGAGTGATCTTAAGGTCTTTAAGTGATATTTTCTTGCCATTTTTTATGCATTTCTTTTTTCTAGAGGTATTCTTTGAGTGTATGAGGCGATCTTTAACCATATGTTTAAGAGCAAAGACTATCATACCATATCAACTAAGGAAGACAAATAAGCTCTTATGGTCTGCTGTATAACACAGCACAATAAAAATGTATTGGCTCCTGGTAAATAAAAGCGATCGACGGTCTTATCCTCTGAGAATCATGTAAACCACAATAGTGAGCAACCTTCAGGCAAGATGTGGCATGGCTGTTATGGTAGTAACCAATCACTTTCTGATTGGGTTTGAGACCTGCTCCGCAGATAAGAACTCTGATTAGATAAATTGGTGAAGATACCGTGGCTGATGAAGGAGGTCATAGACCCTAAGGGGAACCTATGACCATTGTTTTGCTCAGTGCTCAGTTATGCTGTCAAAGAGCCTTCTAAATACTCACATGTATACATATATATTAGTGTCTCACCCAGTCTTCATCAGCGACTTTTTACAGCAGGTGGCAGTTAATGCAGAAATAGCTGGCTAAAGTGCCTACAATAAGTGACGATGGTGTTCTTAGCTCTAAATGAAAAAACATGACAGAGCCATTACACGCCTGACTCATTGTGGCTGTGGTTATCTGCGAAAGATCAGAGCCCTCAACATTTCATCAAGGATGGAGGAGGGGCCACAAAGCCTGTCCCATCCCCTATATGCTGATTAGTGGTTCACAGTTCTGGGGGGAGAGGTGTCAACATTCTGTGGTGTCACCATTGTTAAGTTGCCTTGTTAAGTTCTAGTAAGTAACCTCCTGCCCATACTCAGGCAATAATAAACTAACCGAACTTACTGGGTCACACACAGAAAGACACAAAAGCAAGATGGAGACTTTCTCAGAAGAAAGGGTCCAGTGAAAAAGAGAGGCTGGCAAACAGACAGACAGACAGACAGATAGACAGACAGATGAGAGAAAGGATAGCGGGTGGTAATAACTAAAATTCATCATGTTTACATATGAAACTGTCTCACCATAAAAGGTTTTGAACTTTGTGTGGACATTTCACCTTGAGTGGTCTTAACACAATAAAATAAAACTGTGGGAAAAACTCTGAGACCCACAGCAGGGATGGTGCGGGATAGAAGGGAGGTTGAGGCAGCCTGGGTCTGATGAGATCCTTAAACTTGGAAGCTTCTCCAGTTCGGGCTAATGAGTTTTCCAGTGGGGAATGTCTGAAGAGGTGAGTCTGGCTGCCTGCGGGGCAGTGGGTGTAGGGGAAAGAGGAAGTGGGAGATAACCCGAGTGCTGCCATGTGGGAAACTATGGACTCAGCCCTCGGGGGTGGACAAGGGGGCAGCCCTAGGTACCAGGTTCTCAGTCTCCAGCATCCCATGCTGGATATTGCGGAAGAGCCAAGAACAAATTGGGTACCTGGGGGCGGCTCGGTCAGCTCCTGGGCGGAAAGGAGGAGAGGACATGGGGAGAGGGCATCACTGGATGGTTCTCACACTGGCAAGAGTCCTTGGTCCAGTTCCTGGCTGGAGCACAGGAAGGCCTTCCAGGGGAAGGTTAGATGGGGCTCCTTAGGGAAAAGCCTATCCCATCATTCAAGCATGGCGGGCCTTGATGAGCAGAGAGTCTATGGTTTTAGAGCTTTATTGTAGAAAGGCAGGGGGAAGGAGAAAAGGTAGAAAAAGAGAGGCTGGCCATGGCTAAACACTGGTCCTGGCTGCCTTGAGGATGAGGAGATTCTCATGCAGACCAAGTGATGCTATGTAACCTTGCCCTTCCCCCAAGTTATCACTTATTGGTGAATAAAGATGCCTACAGTCTATAACTGGACAGAAGACAGGCAGGGTTTGGTTCCTGGGCTTGGAGTCCAATGCAGGAGACCACAAGAGAGCGGAGAGAAGATGGAGTAGGTGAGTCATGAAAACATGGCCATGAGGGCTACCCAATTGAAGTTAATAATTGGAACATGGCAAGTTAAATAACTTGGGGTTATTGATAGGAGAGTAGATACTAATAGCTTAGAGGGTAGATATCTGCCCTCTAGTGTTAGCTCTAGTGCTTTAAAGGCTTATCATAAATAAAAAAGGTTTTGTGTCTTTTATCTGGGAACTAATGGGTAGAAACTCTCAATTAATATTAAATATTTACCACAACAAGTTGGAGAAAGGAGAGAAGACATCTATGTTTCATATTGACTTTCACAGAATTCTCACTGTGAATACAGCAACCCTGCCCACCACTGTGACTTGTATTTTTGTCTCAGACACTTTTATCCATTCAGAGGTTTCTAGTGCCCCATCACTTGAGCTTCCCTCACTGATGGTTTACTGGTTACCACTCTGTTGGGAACTAAAAAGGGGGCCCTGGGGAAGTGGGGGAAGGGAGAAAGACCCACGCCCCTCCAGAGTTCCACCTATTCTCTGGTCAGTCAGGCATGGGAGGACTGCCATACGCCTTCCACTCATCCCTGGGTGGGCATCCTCTATCCCACTTTTTTTTGGGGGGTGGCAAGGGGCAGCCCTACCTGGGATTCCTGGAGCTACCTTGCTAAAGTCCCAGAGTTATAGGAAAGAGGTATGAGGGAAGAGGTTCCCAACACCTGCGAGAGTGAGCACAGTGGATCTTGATGAGCAGAGACTCTCTATGGTTTTAGAGCTTTATTATTGAAATGCAGGGGGAAAAGGAGAAGGGAGAGGGGGGGCTAGAGAGGAAGAGAGAGAGGAGGGGAGAGAGGAGAGGAGAAGACAAAGAGAGAGAAAAGAGGAGAGAGGAGTGAGAGAAGTGAGAGGTAAGAAAACAAAGGGGTGAGAGACAAGTAAGAGAGCAATATGGGGCTAAGCAGCCCTTTTTATGTTCTTCACTGTTGCTAGGTAACTGGGGAGGAGTTTAGCCTGAAGGTCAGAAGCTTGGGTCATTGCCTACATGACTTCTAGCCATACTTCTCTTGTGTGGGGGGTGGGGGGGTGGGGGGAGGCGGTAACTTGGGCAGGGGCCAGAGTTCCAGGAGCATAAGGGAACGCCTACCATGTCATATAGGTGAATTATCACTATTTCCGGGGTTCAGACCTCAGCTCAACTGGAGACCAGCCTGTCTGTGCAGAGCCCAATGCCCCACACCACTCCACTAAGTCAGATTCCGCTCTTGCATCTGCTCCATGGCTTTCAGAAGGTGGTCGCTGTTTTCATTTTGCCCAGTGTCTTTGTCCTTGTGTGTTTGTACAGTTTGACATAATTGTCATTTTAGAGGGTGTGGGACAGGCAGCAGAAACAAATAGATGTTCATTCAATCACATCTAACTAGGATACTTGCAACGTCTAGTTCTGTTATTTAAAATGCACTTTAAGCAAGGAAAGAGGATGAATAACTGACTATGATATTGAGGTGTTACATCCTGGGAAGTTTATGGGAAGAAAAGGAAGAGTCCGTCTATGAGACGCTTCACTGAAGAGATAAACTCTTAACAAGTAAGCTTGACGCTTCTGTCCCTCCCTCCCTCTCCTCCCTTCAGTACTGGCACACTAGGTGGTGCTGCCTACCAAGAAGTCTCAGCTGCATTCCACTGAGCCTCTCCTGTGAGTTCTTTCACAACCCAGTGAGCTGCTTCCCAGAACTCCAGCCTGCAATTTCCCACTTGATAGCCCTGCAGGCAGGGCAACTGGACAGACTTCATCAGTCAATGGTGTAGGCCAGTCCTCTATTCTGCTAGAAAACCTAGCTATCAGTAAGAGAGATGGATGCACGTCCAAATTGGTTACTTCTTTCGAAATCCTTTCTCAGCCCAAGGGACAGTAGCTGCCCTGTTCCTCTGCTGTTCCTATATTTTGTTACCCCTAATGGTTCTCTTCATTTTACCATAGTATAATTCTTTTTCAAACCATTTAAGAATTTTTTATTATAAAACCTTCCAAGCAAATGCAAAAGGGGGGAGTCCAGGTGCCCCGCTCCCAGTTTCCCTCTGTGCATTAGGTTTACCCTGTCTCCTGTCTTTCATGTCATATGGCTAGAGAATTTTAAATCAAACTCAGATATCACATCACACCTGTCATCTCTAAATAATTCAGTGTGCATCTCAAAAAGAAATATGTGAATAAGCAGAGTGTGATGGCACTCACCTGTACTCCAAGCACTTGGGAAGCCAATGCCGAAGGATCACTAGATCAACGTCAACTTTCACAATGGGACCTCATCTCAAAACAAGAAAAAGAGAACTATGCAAATAGGTTTTTTGCATAATCACAATGCCATATCTTGTCCTTAATGTTATTCAATATCCAAAATGCTAATTTCTTCTATTACCTAAGAAAAAAACTGTAATTGTCCTGTAGAGTCAAAATTAATAACAAAAAGTTACTCATTTAACTTAGTTACATCTCTTGAGATTCTTTTAAGTCTTGGAAGTTTTGTGCATCTCTCAGTCTAGTGCAGTATTCCCCCCCCCCATTTTACTTTTGTTTGAATTGATTTATTGAGAGAGTGAGAGTCCAGCACCAAGACCCTCTTCTGGTACTAGAGATGTTACTTATTCATCTGTTTTATCTTATACATGCAATATTTGCACTAGAGGTAAAAATAATTTTTAAAAAGTATTTTATGTGTATGAATGTTTTGCCTGCATGTATGTCTGTGCACCACAGCATGTCTGTGCTTACCGATCCCCTAGGACTGGAGGTACAGAGAAGATTGTCTCCCCTCAGCCCTCCTTCATGCAATATGTGGGTGCTGGGAGTCATACCTGAGTCCTCTGGAAAGGTAACAAGTGTTCTTAACATTAAACCAACTCTCCAGACCGTTCTGATTATGATTCTCAAAGATCTCCCTGGGTAGGGAGATGTCTCAGTGGATAGTGTTTGGTGCTCAAACATGAGGACCTAAGTTCAGATCCCTAGGACCCATGTAAAAGATGGGTATGACTATGAGCATAAACAATCTAGTTTTTTCACTAGCCAGCCAGAATCCAGGGGAAAATGGAAACACTAGGTTCAGTGAGAGGTCCTTTCTAGAGGAAATGAGGCAGAGAGATCGAGCGGGACACCTGAGCTCCTTTTGCCTCTGCACATATCTAGGCATGCACAATTGTACATCCATGCACACACATATGCATAAACACACACACAAATTCCTTCTAGGTAGTGCTGTACTTTCTATGCACCAATAATGGCACACATAATGTTAATTGTTTTAGTTCTTGTGGCTCTAAGATTGATCTTTGAAGCGAGATATGGTGGTACATACATATAAAGGAAGATCTTGTGCTTCAGGCCAGCATGAGCTACACAGGAAACCTTGTTTCAAACAATCCAAAGCCAATTTATTTTTAACTAATTTCAGGCTTAAGGAAATGTTAAAGAAACAACTTATCATTCCCTCATAGCTTTGTCTAATGCTAGCATCTTATATAAGTATCACCATCAAGAACAAGAGGTCAACTGCAGTATAATGCTATTATCTAGAGCACAAAACTTATTTGAATATTAGAATATTTCCACTTCTTTTTGTTTTCTGTTCTAGGAGTCTATACATTAAATTTAGTTTCATTTCTGCTTCATCAAGAATATTTTTTTTAGTGGTAGGACAAAAAACCAGACAGAAGCAACTTAAGGGAAGAGCCATTCATTTTTTACTATGCTTAATTCCCAAAGAATATTTTGTATGTTTTGAAACAATTTAGTATTCAACATTAGATATAGGATCCTCAGTTATGGATAGTATTCAATATTCATTAATGATATTTTTAGGGTATGAAAGGATATGAATATAAAAGTTGAACAAATTTTTATGCATTATTTGGTTCTCAAAATTATATTATTAATATGTTTGATATATAAAATGCATTTAAATAATAAAAATTTATGAAAGGGAAAAAAAGAATATATTTTTAATGGTAGGACAAAATTACCAGACAGAAGCGACTTAGGGGTAGGGCCACTCGTTTTAACCAGTCTCAGGATGAGAAAAGTACAGCAGCAATCACAGCAGTGAGGACAGCCCTGTCCACTGCAGCAGGAGAAAAGGCAACTTGCTCATAGCATAGTGATTGGCCAGCGAGCTCAGGCTGAAACTGGAGCCAGATCTGACCCTCTCCTGGGCCATCTAGACCCCATGTCCAGAAGGTTCCACAACCTTCTGAAATAGCACTACCAGCTAGAAACAAGTGTTTATTTAAAATAAGCCCACAGGAGACCATAGGATCCTAACCCTGGCCTCCACAAGCTCATTGCCATCTCATGGTGCAAATGCATTCAAATCCAATTCCAAAGTCTTTAAGGTCTTAAAGCTCTAACACTGTCTAGAAGCCCAAAGTCTCTTCTGAGATGCAAAGCAATCTCTTAACATTGGGTACCTGTAAAGTCGGAAACCAAATTACATAATTCCAACATAAAATGGCACAGAATAAACATTCCCATTCCCAAAGGAAGGAGTAGAGAAATAACAGATAACCCCCGATCAGAGCCTGAAACCTAATGTGGGAAACTCCAAACCCTGCATTGTCCACCATCCAGGACTCTGGTGACCTCATCTGGAGTCCAGTGGGTGTGGGTAGCCTTTGAACCTTGGTAAAGGCCTCCATAAAGTCTGTACCAACTCTTGTATCTCGCATGCCTAAAAACCCAGTACCACATGAACAGTAACATCAAGTTTTGCAGCTAGCACAGATCTACCCTGGCCTCTCTCACCACAACCATAGTGACCTGTGTAGTTGGTAGCCAAACCTAGGGACAAACTTTCCTCAGAAGCTGTTTTGAATTAGGAAACCCTTGCACGAATACTCTTTGTTTAAGCATTCTTTTTCACGTGAATCTCCATTTTCATACCCTAAAGGCCTCAGCAGGCCTTTCCTAGTGTCTCAATGCAGAGAGCAAGGCTTCTCCTTAACCCTGCTTATTCCTTTTACTACTGTGGCTCCTTTGTCGTGAGAACTTTGCTCACAACTTTAACTGGGCTCGAATATCTTTCTTGGCTAAATTTCTCTTTTTACATCTTTCTGTTCTTTCTCACCATAAACTTGGCTAAAAGACAAGAGTGAAAAAGCCATCAGACTCAGACAGGAGTGTAGATAAATCAGTGAAAACTGTTCAGGGAGTTAAAGTCAGGAAATGCCAGCCAATGGGGTCTCCAGGGAGAGAGTGAGGATTGAAAAGAAAAAGACAATTAGACAACATTATAACAGCCAGTTCTGAGGCTGAAGAGGGTTTATCCTTTTCCAGTCTGCTTTTATATCATTCTAGATACATACAAAGAATATGGCCAGTCCTAAGGTATAAACAAAGTAGTCAAGAAACAAAGCATAAACTGAGTAGTTAAGGAACAAAGCATAAACAAAGGTCCCATAATTACTGTATTCAGGGTCTTAACAAGACCCATCAAGATACAAAGAACACCACATTTATCTGTATCCATTCCTCTGTTGAGGGACACCTGGGTTGTTTCCAGCTTCTAGATATTATAAATAAGGCTCCTATGAACATAGTGGAACATGTATCCTTATTACATGCTGGAGCATCTTCTAGGTATATGCCCAATAGTGGTATAGCTGGGTCCTCCAGTAGTACTATGTCCAATTTAGTGAGGAACTGCTAGACTGATTTCCAGAGGGGTGGTACCAGCTTGCAATCCCACCAGGAATGGAGGAGTGTTCCTCTTTCTCTACATCCTTGCCAACATCTGCTGGCACCTGAGTTTTTGATCTTAGCCATTCTGATTGGTGTGAGGTGGAATCTCAGGGTTGTTTTGATTTGCATTTCCCTGATGACTAAGGATATTGAGCATTTCTTTAGGTGCTTCTCAATCATTTGAGTTTCCTCTGTTTTCTTTTGTGTTTCCATGATCTGTTCATTGAGGAGAGTGGTGTGTTGAAAACTCCCACTATTATTGTGTGGGGTTCAATGTTTTCAACTTTAGTAAAGTTTCTTTTATCAATGTGGGTGCCCTTGAACTTGGAGCATAGATGTGAAAAATTGAGAGTTCTTCTTGGTAGATTTTTCCTTTGATGAGTATGAAGTGTCCTTCCTTATCCTTTTCGATAACTTTGATTGAATGTCAATATTAGAATAGCTACTCCAGCCGGGCGTGGTGGCTCATGCCTTTAATCCCAGCACTCGGGAGGCAGAGGCAGGCAGATTTCTGAGTTCAAGGCCAGCCTGGTCTACAGAGTGAGTTCCAGGACAGCCAGGGCTACACAGAGAAACCCTGTCTCGAAAAACCAAAAAAAAAAAAAAAAAAAAGAATAGCTACTCCAGCTTGTTTCTTGGGACCATTTGCTTAGAACATTGTTTTCCAGCCCTTTACTCTGAGGTAGTATCTGTCTTTGACACTCAGGTGCGTTTCCTGTATGCAGCAAAATGCTGGGTCCTGTTTACATATCCAGTCTCTTAGTCTATGTCTTTTTATTGGGGAATTGAGTCCACTGATGTTAATAGATATTAAGGAATAGTGGTTGTTGCTTCGTTATTTTTTATGTTATTTTTATGTTTGTGTGGTTATCTTCTTTTGGGTTTGTTGAAAGAAGATTACTTTCTTGCGTTTTCTAGGGTATAGTTTCCCTCCTTGGGTTGGGGTTTTCCATTTATTATCCTTTGTAGGACTGGGATTATCAAAGATAATGTGTAAATTTGGTTTTGTTATGTAATATCTTGGATTCTCCATCTATGGTAATTGAGAGTTTTGTTGGGTATTGTAGTCTGGGCTGGCATTTGTGTTCTCTTAGGGTCTGTATGAGATTTGCCCAGGATCTTCTAGTTTTCATAATCTCTTGTGAGAAGTCTGGTATAATTCTCATAGGTCTGCCTTTATATGTTATTTGACCTTTTCCCCTTACTACTTTTAATATTCTTTGTTTAGTGTGTTTGGTGTTTTTACTATTATGTGATGGGAGGAATTTTTTTTCTGGTCCAATCTATTTGGAGTTCTGTAGGCTTTTTGTATGTTCATCAGCATCTCTTTTTTTTGTTTGTTTGTTTTGTTTTTTTGTTTTGTTTTGTTTTGTTTTTTCGAAACAGGGTTTCTCTGTATAGCCCTGGCTGTCCTGGAACTCACTTTGTAGACCAGGCTGGCTTTGAACTCAGAAATCCACCTGCCTCTGCCTCCCAAGTGCTGGGATTAAAGGCGTGCGCCACCACCGCCCAGCGGCATCTCTTTCTTTAGGTTAGGGACGTTTTCTTCTATAATTTTGTTGAAGATATTTGCTGGCCCTGTAAGTTGGAAATCTTCACTCTCTTCTATACCTATTATCCTTAGGTTTGGTCTTCTCATTTTGTCCTGCATTTCCTGGATGTTTGGGGTTAGGAGCCTTTTGCATTTTGCATTTTCTTTGACTGTTGTGTCAGTGTTTTCTGTGGTATCTTCTGCACCTGAGATTCTCTTGAAAGACCCACAACGTGAGGACTCCCACACATTCTAACCCAGGAGAGGCAACACCCCAAATCACTCATGAGAAAGGGTCTTGATGCAAACAGCAAGAGGATTTTTATTTCAAGAGCTCTCGGGCCCACAGTCATGCAGCCTGTGCACCCCACAGGGATAGAGGACCATGGCGCCCCGAGTAGCTGGGAGAGGGGGTATTTAAGGGAAGAAACCACAAAGAAAGGGGAAGCTGATTAAGTACCATAAGAATGGGGATGATGAGTTTCAGCTCACCTTTGATGTAAGGGTTACAGGCTATCTTTGGCAAACATTCCACAAGGGATGGGGAAGCTGAGTAAACATAAGAATGGGGTAATGAGTTATAGCTCATCTCTGGCGGAGGGGTTACAGGCTATCTTTGGCAAACATTCCTGGTCCCTTACACAATAAGTCAGGTGCCTGGGTGGGTCACCCAGTGGTTATCGGTTTCTCAGGCTGCCAGGTAAGAGAACAAAATGCTTTATGCTAACTTTGTTTCTAGGGGTCTGGGAGACATATTGAGTTGGGGTCTTACACTCTTCTATCTCCTGTATTCCATTGGTGATGTTTACATCTATGACACCTGATCTCCTTCCTAGATTTTCTATCTCCAGGGTTGTCTCCCTTTCTGATTTATTTATTGTTTCTATTTCCATTTTTAGATCCTGGATGATTTTGTTTAATTTGGGTTTTTGGTGGTTAGCTTCTTGAGTTCTTTATATATTTTGGATATTATCCCTCTATCGAATGTGGAGTTAGTAAAGATTTTTTTCCCAATCTGTAGGTTGCTCATTTGTCTTATTGACTATGTCCTTTGCCTTACAGAAGCTTTCCAGTTTCATGAGGTCCCATTTATCAATTCTTGATCTTAGAACATGAGCCATTGAAATTCTGTTTAGGAAATCTCCCTCTGTGCCAATGAGTTCAAGGCTCTTTCCCACTTTCTCTTCTATTAGATCCAGTTATCTAGTTTTATGTTGAGGTCCTGATCTACTTAGACTTGAGCTTTGTGCAAAGTGACAAATATGAATCTATTTTCATTTTTCTACATACAGATAGCCAGTTAGTCCAGCACCATTTATTATTTCTTATTTTTTAATTAGGTATTTTCTTCATTTACATTTCAAATGCTATATCAAAAGTCCCCCAGACCCCCCCAATCCCCTACCCACCCACTCCCACTTCTTGGCCCTGGCGTTCCCCTGTACTGAGGCATATAAAGTTTGCAAGACCAAGGGGCCTCTCTTCCCAATGATGGTCGACTAGGCCATCTTTTGATACATATGCAGCTAGAGACACGAGCTCCATGGGGTACTGGGTAGTTCATATTGTTGGTCCACCTATCAGGTTGCAGACCCCTTTATCTCCTTGGGTACTTTCTCTAGCTCCTCCATTGGGGGCCCTGTGTTCCATCCAACAGCTGACTGTGAGCATCCACTTCTGTGTTTGCCAGGCCTCAGCATAGCCTCACAAGAGAAGCTATATCAGGGTCCTTTCAGCAAAATCTTGCTGGTGTATGCAATGGTGTCAGCGTTTGGAGGCTGATTATGGGATGGATCCCCGGATATGGCAGTCTCTAGATGGTCCATCCTTTCATCTCAGCTCCAAACTTTGTCTCTTTAACTCCTTCCATGGGTGTTTTGTTCCCAATTCTAAGAAGGGGCAAAGTGTCCACACTTTGGTCTTTGTTCTTCTTGAGTTTCATGTGTTTTGCAAATTGTATCTTGTATCCTGGGTATTCTAAGTTTCTGGGCTAATATCCACTTATCAGTGAGCACATATCATGTGAGTTCTTTTGCCAGCACCATTTATTGAAGATGCTTTCCTTTTTCCATTGTATATTTTTGGCTTCTTTGTCAAAGATCAAGTGTCCGTAAGTATGTGGTTTTATTTCTGGATCTTCAATTCTATTCCACTGATCAATGTGTCTGTCTCTGTACCAATACCATGCAGTTTTTATCACTATTGCTCTGTAGTAAAGCTTTAGGTCAGGGATAGTGATTCTTCCAGCCATTCTTTTATTGTTAAGAATTGGGGGTTTTTGTTGTTGTTGTTTTGTTTTGTTTTTTGGTTGGTTGGTTGGTTGGTTTGGTTTTTTTGTTGTTGTTGGTTTTTTGGTTTTTGGTTGGTTTTTTGGTTTTTGGTTTTTGGTTTTTGTTTTTGTTTTTGTTTTTGTTTGCTTTTCCAGATGAATTTTATGAATTTGAGAATTGCTCTTTACATGTCTTTGAAGAATTGTGTTGGGGGTTTTGATGGAGATTGCACTGAATCTATAGATTGCCTTTGGTAGGGCGACCATTTTTACTATGTTAATTCTGCCGATCCATGAGCATGGGAGATCTCTCCATTTTCTGAGATCTTCGATTTCTTTCTTGAGAGACTTGAAGTTATTGTTATACAGGTCTTTCCTTGTTTGTTTAGAGTTACCCCAAGATATTTTATATTATTTGTGACTATTGTGCAGAGAGTTGTTTCCCTAATTTCTTTCTCAGCCTGTTTATCACTTGTATAAAGGAAGCTACTGACTTATTTGAGTTAATTTTATATCCAGCCAGTTTGCTGAAGTGTTTGTCAGCTGGAGAAATTTCTGGTAGAATTTTTGGGGTCACTTATGTAAACTATCATATCATCTGCAAATAGTGATACCTTTATTTCTTCTTTGCCAATTTGTATCTCCTTGATTTCTTTTGGTTGTCTTATTTTTCTAGCCAACACTTTGAGTAATATATTGAATAGATATGGGGAGAGTAGGCATCCTTGATTTGTTCCTCATTTCAGTGGGATTACTCAAGTATGTCTCCATTTAATTTGATATGGGCTGTTGGTTTGCAGTAAATTGCTTTTATTATGTTTAGGCTTTATTATTATGAATTCCTGATATTGCCAATACTTTTAACATGAAGGGGTGTTGTATTTTGTCAAATGCTTTTTCAGCATCTAAGGAGATTATCATGTGATTTTTTTCTTTGAGTTTGTTTATATGGTGGATTACGTTAATGGATTTTCGTATATTAAACCAACCTTGCATTCCTGGGATGAAGCCTACTTGATCGTAGTGAATGATGGTTTGTGTTCTTGGATTCGGTTTGCAAGAACTTTACTGAGTATATTCATAAGCAGGATTGGTCTGGTTCTTTTTTTATTTTTTGGCTGGGTCCTTGTGTGCTTTAGGTATCAGAGTAATTGTGGCTTCATAGAACGAGTTAGGTGGTGTTCCTCTCTATCTATTTTAAGAAATAGTTTGAAGAAAATTGGAATAAGATTTTTTTTGAAGGTCTAATAGAATTCTACACTAAATCCATCTGGCCCTGGGCTTTTTTGGGTTGGGAGGTTTTTAATGATTTTATTTTATTTATTCTATTTCCTTGTGCAATATGGGCCTGTTTAGAGAATTTACCTGCTCTTGATTTAACTTTGGTATGTAGTATCTCTCTGGGAAACCATCCATTTCATCTAGATTTTCCAGTTTTGATGAGTGTAGGCTTTTATAGTAGGATCTGATGATATTTTGAATTTCCTCCGTTTCTGTTGTTATGTCTCCCTTTTCAATTTCTAATTTTGTTAATTATGGATACTGCCTCTTGGCCCTTTAGTTAGTTTGGCTAGGGCTTTATTTATCTTCTTGATTCTCACAAAGAACAAGCTTCTGGTTTTGTTGATTCTTTGTATTGTTTTCTTTGTTTCTATTTGGTTGATTTCGGCCCTGAGTTTGACAATTTCCTGCCTTCTGATCCTCTTGGGTGAGTTTGCTTCTTTTTGTTCTAGAGCTCTCTAGTATGCTGTTGTTAGTGTAAGATCTCTCTAGTTTCTTCACCAGGACACTAAGTTCTATGAACTTTGCTCTTAGAACTACTTTCATTGTGTCCCATAAGTTTGAGTATGATGTGTCAATATTTTCATTAAATTCCTTGAAGTCTTTAATTTCTTTCTTCTCTGACCAAGTTATCACTGAGTAAAGAGTTGTTCAGTTTCCACATGTATGTGGGCTTTCTGTAGTTTTTGCTGTTCTTGAAGACCAGTCTTAGGCCATAGTGATCTGATAGGATGCATGGTATTATTTCAATCTACTTGTATCACTTGAGGGTTGTTTGCGATCAATTATATGGTTGATTTTGGAGAAGGTAGCATGGGGTGCTGAGAAGAAAGTGCATTCTTTCGTTTTAGAGTGAAATGTCCTGTAGATATATGGTAAATCCATTTGGTTCATAACCTCTCTTAGTTTCAGTGTATCTCTGTTTAGTTTCTGTTTCAATGACCTGTCCATTGGTGAGAGTGGGGTGTTGAAATCTCCCAATATTATTGTATGGGGTTCAATGTGAGTTTTGAGTTTTAGTAAAGTTTCTTTTTTGAATGTGGGTGCTCTTGCATATGGGGCAGAGATGTTCAGAATTGAGACTTTCTCTTGGTGGATTTTCCCCTTGATGAATATGAACTGTCCTTCTTCATCACCCTTGATAATTTTTGGTTGAAAGTATATTTTATTGGATATTAGGATGGCAACTCCTGCTTGTTTTCTGGAACCATTTGTTTGGAAGACCCTTTTCCATCCTTTTACTCTGAGATAGTGTCTGTCTTTGTTATTTAAATGTGTTTCTTGTATACAGCAAAATGCTGGATCTTCTTTGCATATCCAGTCTGTTAGCTTATGTCTTTTTATAGTTGAGTTGAGTCCATCAATATTGAGAGATATTAAAGAGAGATTGCTGTTGGCTCCTGATATGTTTGTTTTTATAGGTGGCTTTATGTGCTTGTGGTTCTCTCCTTTTGGCTTTGTTGTAAGATTCTTAATATCTTGTCCTTTCTTTGGTGCAGGTACTTTCCTTGGATTGTTTTCCTTCTAGGATCCTCTGTAGGGCTGAATTGGTATATACATACTGTTTGAATTTAGTTTTATCCTGGAATATTTTGGTTTCTCCATCTATGTTGACTGAGAGTTTTTCTGGGTATAGTAGCCTAGGCTGGCATTTGTGTTCTCTTAGAGTCTGCATGATCTCTGACCACTCTCTTCTGGCTTTCATCGTCTCTCTTGAAAATCTGGTATAATTCTGATAGGTCTACCTTTGTATGTCACTTGATCCTTTTCCTTTGCAGCTTTTAATATTCTTCTCTTTCTGTGTGTTTAGTGTTTTGATTATTAAGTGACAAATTTATTTGGGGTCCCATTTATTTGGGTTTCTATAATCTTCTTGTATCTTTATGGCCATCTCTTTCTTTAGGTTGGGAAAGTTTTCTTCTATGATTTTGTTGAAGAGATGTTCAGGTCCTTTGAGCTAGGAATATTTGTTCTCCTCTATTCTGATTATTCTTAGATTTGGTCTTTTCATTGTGTCCTTAATTTCTTGGATGCTTTGAGTTAGGAGTTTTTATGTTTTGAATTTTCTTTGACAGTTGTGTCAATCTCTTCTACTATATCTTCTACACCTGAGACTCACTCTTCTATCTCTTGTATTCTGTTGGTGATACTTACATCTGTAATTCTTAACCTCTTTGCCAGGTTTTCCAGTTCCAGGTTTGTCTCCATTTGTGTTTTCTTTATTGTTTCTACTTCTACTTGTAGGTCTTGGATCACTTTATTCAATTCCTTCACCCATTTACCTGTGTTTCCTGTATTTCTTTCTGTGAGTTATTGATATCCTCCTTAAAGGACTCTATTATTTTCATGAGATAGGATTTTAGGTCAGCTTCCTGATTTTCATGTGTGTTGTACTCAGGGCTTGCTGCGGAGGGAGAACTGAATTCTGATGATGCCCATGTATATTGGCTTCTGTTGTGTTGCTTATGTTCTTGCACTTGCTTTTTACCATCTGGATATCCCTGGTGTTTGTTTATCTAGATGACTCTCTGGAGTCTGCCTCTTTTTTTTTTTTTTTTTTTTCAGGTTTCCTGGTAGGCCTGCAGCCTTGGCTGTAGCAGATGACCTGTGGGGCCTTCCAACTGGGGGCTCTTCACGGGAGCAAAGAAGGTGCTGATCTGTTTCGCTGGCTGCAGTAGATATCCTGGGATGCCTTCAGACTGTTGGATCTTCAGTGGAGCATTCAAGCTGTTGTCCAACTGCTCTGAGTGCAGCTGATCCTCAACTACTCTTAGTGCTGTGGGTCCTCAAGTGCTCTGAGTGTGTTGCGTCCTCTAGGATAGGTCAGGATATGGTGTCTTCACTGGAGTAGACCAGCTAAGTGTCTGCCCCAGCAGAAAGGACCGGGCTGAAGGGGTAGAAGGAACAGAAGGGGAGTGGTATTCGGGAGGGTAGGGTTTTGGTGGGTAATGGGTCCCGAGTCCACAGGGCTGCCAAGGCTACATAGTGAGACCCTGTCTAAAGAAAAAATAGATGATAGATAGATAGATAGATAGATAGATAGATAGATAGATAGATAGATAGATAATGTTAATTTCCTGGGTCCAGCCATCTTGGGAGCAAGTTCCACTATGCTGATAGCACCAAAACAGAGTTTATGTTCCCAGGCCCCAGAACCAGCTCCTATCCTGCTTCTTCAGATATTTCATATTTATCTGTTAATCAGTAAAGGATATAAAGAAGAAGATGCTGTTATCCTGTTATCTAAACTAAGGGACCCAGGTCATAACTGTCTTGCTTGTCTTGACTTAATTGATTACGTGCAGCTTGCCCACTTCTTTGTTCCATTATCATTCTAAATTCAAGACTAGAGTCCAGAAGGGGACTTGACTGCAAAAGCTGAATCCAGGACCCTGAAACCAGGTGACCCAGATAAGCCCAGAGACCATGTTAACTTCCATGCTTAACCCCTGATGTCAAAATATGATTGGTCAATACAACAGCCCACACTGCTCCTCCTCACTTTGTGATCCCATCCTATAAAAATGTTGTACAATATCCCTAGAGGGATGCAGCCTAGCTCTCCCACTGGCTGCCTCCCGGCACAAGCAAACAATAAAGCTTTCATTTTTAGGCTTCTGTCTCTGAAGTGAGTTTTCTCAGCTTCTACCCTGACTGAACCAAATAGAAATATAGATAGATAAATAGATAGATAGATAGATAGATAGATAGATAGATAGATAGATAGATAGATAGATAGATAGACAGACAGACGGACAAAGTCTCGGGGCCAAGTTGGCTACTCAGCTTCAATTCTGTACCCATCCCCATCTGCCATGCCTGACCCTGGAGAATTTCAACTATTTCTCTTAGAGACTGCCTCCTTCTCTATTTTAGAGAACCCTTATCTTCTCTGAGATCCAGTGTTTTTTAATTTGAGGTTTGGGCAGAAATGGCTGCCAAACCAAGGCCCCACAGGAAGAAGCAGAGCTGCTTATCGAGACACTGGGTTTCTGTTAATGAAATGCCTGAAACCACATCTGCCGTATCAGCTCTCATGGAGGGCTTTGCTCTCAGGTATTCAGAAAATACATGCTCTTTTGAAACACAATGGGCCTCCTAAAAGAACCCAGCCTTTTGAAATCTGTCAACCATTTGGAGTGCTTAATTGTTTAAACAATGACATAAAATTCACACTTCCTTACACAAGATGTTTGCACACATACTACATTTAAAGGGCGAGCTCCTCCCAGACACTATGTATCCTCAGAAGGAAAATTTTCTTGGTGTTCCTAACTTTGCAAAAGTAAATACTCAAGTTTTTTTTTTTTTTTTTTTTTTATGTTGACCAGTGATTATCTTTATTTGTTAAAGACTTTTAACATTTTATTTACATGTATGTGTGATTGCGTGTGTACATGTTTTGAGGTACCCAGGGAGGCCAGAAGATGGCATCCAGCCTTTTGAAGCTATAGCTGCAGCAGATATGAGCCCATCAGTGTGTGCTGAAGACTGAGCGCAGGTTCTCTGTACAAGCAAATGCTCTTAGCCACTGAACCACCATTCCAGTGCCCTGTAGAATTTATCTTTATATACTTCCTGTCCTCTAACTTTTAAATAATTTTATATAATCTTTTATGAAAGATAATTATATCTTTATGTGACTACCTAATTACCAGTCCTGTAGTATAGTCAGATTATTATTTGTTTTATAACAAGATATTGAGACTGGCAGAGTTTGGGGTTGAGATATGTCTGTCTGTCTGTTTTTCTGTTACTCAAGATAAATTAGTTTTATGGGTCATGATTTCTGAAACCAATGATCATGATTGATTTATTTATGTCCATATCCCACATCCCTTAAGCAATGTTACACAGCACTCACTGTTGAATCAAACACTTAATAAAGCTCTCTCTTCCTGTTTTTCAAGACAAAGACTATAGTTTCTCTTTTAAAAATATATAAATCTAGACTTTACTGATTCTGTGGGATATAGCTTACTAGGCATGCCATCTGTATATCTGTTACACCTTAGGCCTTCACAGGTGCCCTGGGCCATGTGAGTACATGCACAAACACACACACACACACACACACACACACACACACACACACACACACAAATGTATAAAGAAACTTTTAAAGAAGTATCGCAATCTACTGATCTTTGTAAAGCTTCCTTACAGGTCGAGACTGTTAGCCACTGCTCAGGCTCTGTTGTGCATTGCAGTGACAGTGTGTGCTCTCTTGGGTAGTTAAGTGTACAGAGAATATCTTGTGTATTGTATGGATACATCACCTATCAACTAAAAAACTATGGCCTATAGGAAAGTGTACAGAGAATATCTTGTGTATTGTATGGATACATCACCTATCAACTAAAAAACTATGGCCTATAGGAAAGGGCAGAATAGAAGGCAGGACATTTGGGAGGCAGAAAAATGTCTGGGATAGAGCCAGACATGGGAGATTTGCCTGGGAAGGTGTGAAGAGACAGATGCATGGTACCTGAGCACAGGTAACCAGCTACATGGCAGAAAGTAGATTAAAATAAATAGTATAATTTAAGTTATGCTCTAATCAGAGAAAAGCTTAGCTATATAAATATATTTGTAAATATATTTTGAATCAGAGTCTTATTTCCGGGAGCATGGTGCTGGGAGGAAGAACCAGGATTTAATTTCTGTAGTTAAATGTTATTCTGGGGCCTCTGTTATTCTAGAATTCTATCACCACCTTTGATATTAAGGATTCTGGTTTTATAGCAGCATTCTCCACTACTGGCACCAACTTACAAAAGCCCCGACATTAGGCCCTGACTCGGGGTGGTCTTTATTCTTTACTAAGAGGGAGTGTCTTAAGTCCTACTAAAGTGTACAATCACATGGCAGCTTTCCAAGTCTTACATGGAAAAGTTGTCTCAATATCATTTTTCTATCTAAAATTCTCACTTTTGAGTTCCTTTTAGTACAATATTTCTACTATTTCTACCTCCAGTTTCAAGGAACCATCACAGCAAACTCATGAAGCTTTGGCTTGATGTTCCCGGGTGTGTCCGTGTGAACATATTTACCAGAACACTGAATACAAGTTTATGTGTAGATGCCTGTCAAAGAATCCTATTCTACAAAATCTTGGTTAATACACCGTCCTTCTCCCTAGCCTTCACACTTTTGAGATCTATCCTTACCTGATCTCCATCCCTACACATTGCCCAGGTCCCTCAAGTCCCACAAAGTGTAGGCTAGTTCTTCCTACAGCAGAAACTACTTCCTTCTTGGCTGTGCTGAGCCCTGACATTGATAATCACACCCAAGGCAAAGATACTGCAGGCAAATCCTGCTGCGAGCAAGTTGTTTCACCATTAATCTACTTCATTCAGTCCCTGGGTGTTCTCCAGGCAAGGAAATCTCACTTTCTTTTCAACTGAGACTTTTAAAAACTGCTCCTGCTGGCCAAGAAGATTCTAGGACAATTTCTCAATCTTCAGATTCTGAGGCTGATGAATCTGAATATTTCTTGTCCAGGTTTTAAAGTCACACACATTTTTATCTCTGGAAGAGACTGAGAAGAGAGAAGTAGAACTTTAATTTTTTCAAACACCTATTTTTTTTAATGGCCCTTAAACACTTTAATCTCCCTTGTAGCCCATCACCCTACAGAGGTAGTGGAAAAGAAAGGATATGGGGGAAATGGACCTGATTAGAAATGGTTCTTTGGTGCAACTCCCATCTGTGTTAACTGGAAATTGGCAGTTCAGTTCACAGGTTAGCAGTGGCAGCTTGACCCAGTAAATACGGATACATCAGCAGTCCAGTTCAGTAGTGTTGGGATAGCAAACAGGAATCAGCAGTGGTGGCACGACAGAGCAGAAACAGCCAGGCCTCAGTCTCAGCACTAGTCAGTAGGAGGGACCTGAAGGGATGCCAGAAAAAGTTCCTGGCTGTGCCTCTCTCAGCAAAACAAAGGCATGAGACCCACGGGTGTTGCACAGCTAGCTGTGCCAGCAAACCTAGCTCAGCCTCCATCACTGTCTGTCCTCCAAATATCACCTGTCCTCCACCAGTCTTGCCTCAGCATGTATGTCTGTCTCAGCTGACATCACTCTGCCAATCAGCCCAAATCGAAGGAAATGGCAAGAAACCTTAGCACACCACTAGAAGTTTTTCCGGTGCATTTCTCTCTATGGAGTTCCGACAAATGGAGCTCAACACACAATGTAAGGCAGACCAACACATTTGTTTCATTAGCTAAGACTTCATCTGCTTGCTTTAGCATAACATCCTTTCTCCTGGGTCTATTTCAGCTAAATGTTCCTTCATGAATCTGCCTTAGTCTTTCACCTGTGTCCACTTCAGGAAAACCCTCCTTCACATGTTTGCCCCAGCAAAACACCATCCAACACAACTGACTCTCCAAAGAACCCTTCAAGTTTCCACTTTAGAGAAGCAATGAAGTCTTGCATTTGCTGTCTCATGCAGCTGACTGTTTCAGGTCTGAAACCCAAAATTTTCAACTGTCTAATGTGCTGTTGCAAGAGGGAAGTACCTCACTTATGAAAGCTCTCAGGCTTTGATAGAATTTTATTTTTGCAAGTGTTAATATGTTGTTCAAAAGCTTCCTGTCTCTCCTCTAGTCCTTATCATCATTATCACCATCATCCCTGGGCCAAGCAAGCCCGGCATTCCCTGTGGCCCCAAGCCTCATCTTCCCAATCTTCTACCTTCTATCTACTCTTCATCTCCAGGCTGCAACGATCTCCGTGTGCCCTATACCTTTACTACCGCTCCACCACAGAAACAGCTCCTTCAGATGCCTTCAGATAGCTGTGGGTTAGCTATTCAATGCCAAAATCCTACACTGAGGGTCTGTTCTTAAAGACCACTTCTGGCATCCACATGCTTTTAGACTAGGACCCCTCTCCCCACCCCACTCCTGGGTGGGGAGAAAGAGAGAGACAGAGAGACAGAGACAGAGACACTAATGCACAAAAGAATTCACTTTTTTTGTAAGAGTGCTTTTTGGATGGTATTGTGACTGGTGTGTACATCACATTACTGGCTGAAGCACCTCCCACCCTGCTTAAGCCTTAATTAAGCACCATGATGCCAAAATGCCAGTCAGACACACAGCCAGTGAGATCTGGCTGTAGGCCATGGTCAGCGTAGGCCAGCCACACAGCTAGTGGTCCAGGAAACCCACATGATGGTGATCCCTCTTGGTGATATAACTAGGCATCAGTGAGTGGCTCCTGATGACACCTTACATTGTTTATCTGTCCTTAAACCTTTTAAATATTTGACTTGTCTCTGAAAGCCACCAAATAACTTTATATTAGTTTTGTTTTATAAATGACAGCCCTGTAGCTAAAAGATAGTTTGCCCAATCATATATTTCATAAATTTGCTTCTGAAACCACTCTGAAAGAAACTCTCAAATATAAATTATAAGAATACTGATATTTTCTTTGGGGAATTTGCTACATTATCTTTTGAGTTTGCCTAGCCATGAGGAAATATCCTTCATGTGATGAATAATTCAAATCCAAGTCATGTTGCCATGGAAAGGGGATCAGTTATCTTTGCCTTGTTTTTATGAGGTACTCGGTTCCACGAACAGAATGTTTACCTCTCTTGAGGGAGTCACAGCTCTTGACAAGAGGAAATATGATTTCAGCAAAAATCCCAGGTCTCTATGCTCATTAAAAAATGCTTCCGTATTCTGTTTTGTTTTATTCTCCAATACGTGGGAAAGATTCGTAAAGTCATGGCTAATCTGACAATGACTGCCACAGATGCCAACCTTGAGACACGGACAAAAATTTTCTCTGAAAGAAATGTAACTTTTGTTTTTCTTGAAATTGATCAAAGACGTTTGTTCCAGTGAACATATAAGCTGTGGGGGAAAATGGTTCCCAGCAAATCTCCTGATGCTCCCTTTCCCGTTGCTAAATCACCGGCATGAGCATCTGCTTGTAGAGATTCAGAGTGACTGGAGCCATCTTGGCTAGAACTGCCATTCTCCCTGCCAGGCAACCCTCGCATACCCTCTATGATGCAAAGTTACAATGGGTGAGCATGTAATGCTAGCCATGATGCCAAGATATTTTTCTAATGTTATATTTATTATTTTGCATATGGTGTGTGTAAGAGAGAGTACACACGTGCCCGGGGTGAGTGCAGAGACCAGACAACAACTCTGTGGAGTCATTTCTCTCCTTCCAGATTTGCATAGGTAACAGAAATTGAACTCTGGCAATCAGGACTTTAAGGCAAGCACTGTTACACACTGAGCCATGTTGCTGGCCCCTAGACTGTTACTTGACTGACACATGAATCCTCTCTGAGAAAGGACAGGCACATTCTTGTTTGCTGTTGTCTACCTTTGTCTCACTTGAACCCTTGCTCCTGTCCCACTTTCAGTCGGTATGAATATCTTTTAATAGGTATCTCTGGGATAAATTGCACTGTGTGCAATCCTGGACATTGCTATTTCTTCTTGAAATGCTTCCTCAACTTCACCCTTGGTGGCCAACCTCTCATCCCCAGGACAGGTCATTCCAAGGAACTAGTATTCCCATTGGAGCCATTTGATGACCTGGTTACCCCTGTTCCTGGCTTACCATCATTATTTAAGAGAGTATATGGCTCTATCAATTCTGAACTTTAGACTTGTATCTTAACCAGAGCAAGGACTTCTAGTCTGTAACCCCCAGCAAACTCCAGCCCAAATGGACCCATCCTCTAATCCTGCCCTTCTGAGACTAGGTAGGAGAGGAGTTAGGCATATGTGGGGCAGGGTGCCAGGTACCCCTGGAGAAAATAAAATATGTCTATGGTAGAAGAAGTCAAAAAGTATTCACCTTCATTTGCCTCATCTATTAGAAACAAAATACCTTAAATCAAATGGCATTTAAACAATAGAAATGTATTCCTCACATTTCTGAAGGCTGAGAAATCCCAGATCAGAGCAGCAGAGGTTGGTGTTCCATATACAGGCCCATCACTCACCAACAGGCAGAAGGACAAGTGTTTTCTGATTCTTCCATCAGGGCATGGATCGACTTATGAGAGCTCCACCCTCATGACCTAACCACACTCTAAGTTCACACCTCTAATACTAACACCTCCTGGACAGGGTCTCAATACATGAATGGAGTGCATCTCTGTGCCACAGTAATGATGTGAGAGGAGATACCACATCTTCCACAGCAAGCCTTCTATAAAGCTGTAGTTATTTTCACTTGAGAGGTAGGGACGTTGGAGGGTCATTTACCAGGAAGGTATAGATTTTTTAAAGAAACTCAGTAGTTGTGTATAGTGACTGGATGATCATACTCATGAGTAGGTAGCACAAGACAGTGTACAGTGATGAGAAAGACAATCTTGAGTTGACAACATGGACTAATTGGTATAGGTGCTAGCACACATGTTTAAGACCTGAGGCCAATCTCCAGATTCCACAAGGTGGCAGGACAGACCTGATTTCTGACACAGCAAGCCTCTGATTGCAGATTCATGCCTGCATACTTGGACAAAAAGACAGAAAGACAGACAGACAACACACACACACACACGCAGTAAAATAAACTAATTAATTTTAAAGCTACTCTTCAGCTAGAGAAATGACTCAGTCGGTAAAGTACTTGCTGAACCCCGGGATTCCATCTCCAAAACCCACACAGAGAGTACAAAGGATTGGCTGTCCTGGTGTCCTCCATGCTCTCTAGCCAATTGATGATGACCCAATCATGCCAAGCAGTGTTGGAACACCCAGCCTCTGTGTGGTCCCTGGCTGCTCTGGGTAACTCCGTGGAAGCATTGCTGTCTATGCCACTGTCTATGCCACTGTCTCTGCCACCCCCTCCACTGGACAGCTCCTGGGTTCCTTAGCATGGCACCAGCACCAGACCATAAATCCAGCAGAGTCTCTTGCATTTTTATTTTGTTTTTCCTTCTGGTTTGTTGAGACAAGGTCTCTCTCTGTAGCCCAGGCTGTCCTGAAGCTCACCCTGTGGACCAATCTGACTTCAAGCTCACAGAGATTCAAGGCATATGTCACCCACACTTGGCCCCTTACTGAGGAGCTGAAGCCCAGAGCAGTGAAGTGCTGGAGTGACAGTTAAGTAGCCCTGGTGTGAGTGCTGTAGTGAGGGTGCTGGAATGACAGAGTTAAGTAGCCCTGGTGTGAGTGCCCCTTACCCATTTCTGTTGAGAGAAATCCTCCTGGGGTCTAACTCAGGCTATCTGGCCAGCTTTTTAGAGGGTAATTCTTATAGATGGTCCAAAACTATTCTAAAAGATTCTAGATAAACCTGAAGTGCAGGTAACTGGCACTGAATGAGAATACCAAATCAAAATCAAAGCCTGGTAAATTATGGATATTCCTTAGGATTTTATGTATTGGGGCTTACAAGAAGGTTCAGTGGTTAAGGGTGTGCTGTTCCCGCAGCAGACAGGAGTGCAGTCTCCAACATGCATGTTGGGTGTCTCAGGACCACCTATACTTCCAGGTCCAGGTGACCCCCACATCAAGGTTCCTCTGGCACCTGTACTCACACACATACACCCACAAACACACACACATACATGCAATTTTAAAATGCTTAATTTTTTAAAAATGCTTTATTGACGGGCAGTGGTGGTGCAGGCCTTTAATCCCAGCACTCAGGAGTCAGAGGCAGGCAGATTTCTGAGTTCAAGACCAGCCTGGTCTACAGAGTGAGTTCCAGGACAGCTAGGGCTACATAGAGAAACCTTGTCTCGAAAAAACAACAACAACAACAACAAAAAACAAAATAAAAACACTTTATTCCAGGAATCATTTTTATTTGTTTATGAAAGTAAAAGAAGCTCTTGTGTTTATAAGTCTTTGGCAATACAAAAAGAATGTTTGTCTTGCCGGGCGTGGTGGCGCACGCCTTTAATCCCAGCACTCGGGAGGCAGAGGCAGGCGGTTTTTCTGAGTTTGAGGCCAGCCTAGTCTACAAAGTAAGTTCCAGGTCAGCCAGGGCTATACAGAGAAACCCTGTCTCGAAAAACCAAAAAAAAAAAAAAAAAAAAAAAAAAAGAATGTTTGTCTTTAAATTCATACATGCCCCTCACCTCCACCCCTGCACGAGGACATGCCATGTTTGGGCCAGGCTTGCCTTGAATCTGGGGTAATCCCCTTAGCTGTGAGCCTACAGGTAAGAGACCACCATTCCCAAGTTAAAACTAAGCATCTACTTTGATTTCCCCACTCTCCCCACTCTGAGCCTGGCCCAGGGTTGAACCTGGATCTTAGCCCTCACCACACACATATTTTCCCCCTCAGCTACATTCCCACCATACTTTGGCTCAAGAGGGTCTATAATGAATTTCATGTCTGGTAACCGGAATGTCATGTCATGCCGCTGGAGAGGTAAGGGCTGATTTTTATACAGAGCTATAGTGAGCTCAGAAATTTCACTTTGTGGAGTTTAGTTGGGTTCTCGGAGAATAGGAAGTACATGAAAATGTATTTGGTAATATGAATCTGTTCTATGAGAACTGTCTTGCAGCGGCCCACCAGCCTCATGCACACACAGTGCTGGTATAGAAGTCACAGCAGTTAGCAAGATTCCTGAGGCTGGACACGTTGTCTTGCCAGGGGCCTGAGAAAGAAGGCATGTTGGTGCCGTTCAGCGAAGTACTGAAATGATAAAACCAGATACACACGGATCAGACACAAACAAAGCAGCATAATCGACAAGTTTTCCAAGTAACTGAGAACAAACCTACTGTGCGTAGATCTGTTGTCATAACCAGGACATGACATCCAACTGAACGAGCTTGGCTCCTCACGCTTTAAGAAATGCTAGAACAAAACTCTGACCATTGTCTGCCAAGTGCCCAGCTCCTAACCTCAGGTCAGTTACAAATGTTTGGCATTTCCAAACAGTTGAGAAAAAATTAGGCCTTATACATGATCCAGAATTTGATTTAATAAAAAAAAAAAAAGCTAATAACTAGGGTCACTTTCCTCTTGAGAAAGAAATACTGTTTATACTTCATTGCTACATATTAATTAGACAAAGTTATTTCTCTTTTTCTCAATTTTTTGATTTTCATTTTATTCAAACTGAAACAGAATTATGTCTCTTCTCTCCATCATTTTCCTCCCTCCAGCCCCTCCCATTTATCCTCCCTCAAATCCCTCCCATATTATCCTCTACTCTCAAGTTAATATCCAATTTTTTATAGACACATAGATAGACAGACAGAAAGAAAGAAAGACAGATCCAGGTGTTATTTTTCTCAGATTCTATGTCCATGTGCAGGTGTGGGTGTGTGCATGTGAGGGCAGGTGCCTGCAGAGGACTTAAGCATGGGACCTTCTGGAACTGGAGATGCAGGTGGTTGGAAGCCCCCAGTGTGCATGGGGAAATAGAACTCAGGCCATCCATGACAGCAGCCTGTTAGTCCCCTGCAAGAGCTGCATCTGAACAGCTACTTGAGCCAGACTCCAGCTGGCTTGTGGGTGGATTTATATGATATTTTCGGCCCCTGAAAACATTTCTTTGGGTTTCTAGATGCCAATGATTCTTAGAATATGTCTTTAGAAAATCCACTGAGAATATACACATTAGAACTCCACCAGACAACCAATCGCCACTTTATAAATTCTGCTTTAACAATAAATGAAATTTGCCATTCACTTACTTTTACTTTGTTTCTTAACCTGTTCTACAACTAACATCTGATTAAGAACAGGGACGCATCAAGGACATACACTTCACCTCCTAATCAGGCTCTAGCTCTGACCTCTCTCCAGAGCCTCAGACTCCAGTTGACTTGTGACTCACTTTATATGCTAGTCTCTCAGGTACCTCAAAATTAACATATCCAGAACTGGAAGAGGCCATGCCTTTAGCCTTCAGTCCTATTTCTTGTTCCTCCTTGTGATGGACACACAGACCCAAGTCAGAAAAGACCATTATTTCTCCTCTTCACCCTGGGCCTTTCTCCTATGCAGTTGAGGGTCAGTCCTATCAACTCTCCCTTGTGTGGTGCCTGTATCTGGTCAGAATCTCACTCTCTTGCTAAGACTGTTACAGCAATGTGTTTGCTCTCCTTGTTACCAAACACCCTTCTGGAAAGCACAGCTAACCATGCTACTGTCCAGAATCCTGCAGGTCAAATTGAATTCCTCGAGGTTTGACACAAGGCCTTTTTATAATGGTTCAGTCTTGCTTCCTAGAGCTCTCCCCACTCACCTGCAGGCCATTACCACCATGCACCTTTGATGTTGACATCAAATATTCTATTTCCTCATTCCTTTCTTCTATGTGTCCCAAAACTGATTCCTTGGGCTCAGTTATAGGTTCCTTTCATATTCTAGAATATAGTAAACAAAGTAACCTTCACACTATCTGAACTCAGGGTTATCTTTTCAATTTAAAATCTGTCTTCTCCTGGTCTGCTTTATTTCTATCTAGAAAAAAATCTGAGTTTTAGACAACTGTAAAATCATCACATGTCGACCACATACATTTCAGTCACAATAAACACAGGACCTTCTTAACCAAGAGACCAAACTTCTTTCCCTTCTGCTACACAACACCAATAAATGGAACCTGCCACACACAGTAGGACTAATAATGAAGATAAAACCTACTAAGAGAAAAGAGTCCAGACTGTCAACCACAAGCATCCATGTCTCATACACTCCACACAGCTTCCATGACCCTATACTCAAAAACTCCATCTCCCAACATCCAGAAGTTCCCTCTCTGTAAGAGGATATGCTAATCCTATAGGTTGAACAACAATATGAATTAACCAGTACCCCCCCCACCCCCAGCTCCTGTCTCTAGCTGCATATGAATCAGAACATGGCCTAGTCGGCCATCAGTGGAAAGAGAGGCCCATTGGTCATGCAAACTTTATATGCCTCAGTACAGGGGAACGCCAGGGCCAAGAAGTGGGAGTGGGTGGGTGTGGGAGTGGGTGGGTGTGGGAGTGGGTGGGTGTGGGAGTGGGTGGGGGACTTTTGGGATAGCATTGGAAATGTAAATGAAATAAATACCCAATTAAAAAAAGAGAGGAAAAAAAAGAGGATATGCTAGGAGGGAGCAGGAATCCTGGTGATTGCCTACCTCTGGAAAATCTCTCTGCAGCACACATATGTCTCATATGTTCTATTGGTGAAATTTGTGTTTAGGAATGAGACACAGTCAGTTTCAGCGCCTCTGGGAACATAGAGGATACCTGCATGGAGAAAATAATAGTTATTTAAAGAGACAGATTTGACACATGCACTCCAAAGTTCTGTATTGCTTGGATGGGAGTTGGTAACGCCATAGATTAGGTGTCTGTGGGGTGGGTAGTTAGTTAAATAGACATTCTGAGAGAGATCCTGTGGTCTCTGCCAGAGACGATGCTTAGGCAGCTACCTGCCATGCAGGCACTGATAAAGGAAACACAGGCACCTGTGAAGAGGGCCCTGACCACAATCTTGCACAAGTCACTCTTCCTCTGGGGTATCATGGATGCTGTAGACAACAAAGAAAGCAATTGATGTCTTCCTCACACAGCAAGGAGGTGTAGCCCATCAGTCCCCATTAGAAGAATTAAAAAAAAAAAAAAACCAGGTCAGAAGACTAGTGTTCTTTGACCAACCACCTAAACCTGCTAAAGCTTCCTTAAGAGGTACATACATACATACATTAGTCTTGACACATAACTCAGACTACTCCTGGATCAAGGATTGTATATCTGACCCTCACCTCAGTGGTTCTGGAACCCATTCAAGATGAATCTGAATCAAGCAGGGCTCTGAGCTGCTCAAGCAGGCACAGATGCCTATGTCAGCCAGCTGAGGTCTACACTGGTAAGTCCAAAGTGGAATTACATGTAGAATTTGAGCCACAGGACTGAAGAGGACAGTATCCATCTCACCTCAGCCCAGAGTCACAACTATCACGTGACAGACATACAGCAGTGTGCATGAGTGCTTTGCAGAGAGGAAAAAGATAAACGAAAAGGAAACTGTTTCACCTGCTTCATTAGCTATCAGGGACATAAATTTAGTGAATCTACCCCAGAGTATGATTGTTATTGGCATTTTAACACACTCTTTTCATATTATATTTCTTTTTAGATACATTTGTAACGTGGTTCTTCCAAGTGCTCAGCTCAGGATACTGAAGCACACATACACACAGAGAGACACAGAAACACACCCACAAATACCCAACACAAACACAGCCCACCAAGACCACCACCCCTCTCCTGGTATTCGTGCATCCATCACCCACAGTCAGCACCCTGAATACCTCTGCTTCATGTACTAACTACTCCTCTGTACTCCAGGACTCTCAGCTTTTGCCCAACAAGGTGTGATGCTCACTGACTCCACTTATCTGCTTTGTCTCCTGTTTTCCTTTGGCTTTTTTAAATTCCTGTGCAAATATCACTCTTATAAAAGAAAAAACTGTTGGGAAGATTAATTTCAGAAAGAACTTTTGGCAGTTGAACAGCAAGATAGAAATATAATGTTCATAACTTCTTCCTTATAATGAAACTAAAAATAAAACCTGTTTGTGCCTTGGCAGAAAGGAGAGCAGGCAGATGAAGCATTGCTTGTAAAGGATATACCATAGTGAGCTGACTGCATTAGCTCTGAGCTACATGTGGCCTGCGAGGTCCACTTCATTCCAGAATCTATATCTAGCCTCAGCTGTGCAGTGAGCAAAGGCTGGATCTGCCTGGCATGTTGAGGACCTGGGGGAATTGAACAACTCACTCAAGCCTCCCAGTGTGATTCCTATGAAACTAAGATTGGCAAATCCATAGATGGAAAATGTAATGATTTCAGCTTTCACCTAGAGGGGAGAAAACAAGTAGATAAATTTAGTCCTTGTGTGTCTCAGAACTGTGTTAGAAGTTCCAAGGCATGCCACATCTTTCTTAGTGTTCTAAGGAATGCACAAAAGATACTCAGAAAACAACCAGCCCCTGTCTTACAACCATTGTCATGATATGGTAATACCACCAGACTCCTTGTCCAGCTGGGTTCTTATTAAAGATACAGAGAAAATGACCTAGAGATGCTAAGAGAGCAGCAAGAAAGATTGTTTCATAGATGTTTGAATGTGTAGATAAAGGGTCATCAGGACATCCAGGAGAAGGTATGTTCTTTGGACTGTCCTAGTGTAAGGAAGCAACAATTATCTCATAGATCAAAGTTGGGTCAGAATTCAGGAGAGAACTAACACAGAGACCTGGAACAGAAGCTTGGGTCCTGACAAATGTGCTTCTACTTGTCTCATGGTTAGTCTGGGACACTGAGAAACATTTGCAGGCCCACAATGATTGTGTGGCATGTTGTACCGTCCCTTAGATATGCCTGGCCCAAACCTCTCACTCTGTAATTCGCTGGATTGTCACTTACAGAAATCCACTGTTTCTCGCCATTGATCCACTCTTCTACTCCAGAGAGACGTTTATTCTTGTACTGAGACAGTTGTTGGTAGGTCACAAATTCATTTATAAAGAATTTGACTCCCACTATCTCAGTCACCAGAAGGCAGTCTGTCCACTGTACACCCATCATGAAAACCATGGTCCTTAGGACATAGGAGCAGATGACCTGAGAAAGAAGGGAAAGGAAGAGTAGACAACAGAAGTCAGGCACCAGGAGCCACTCCAGACGCTTAGCCGCCTCTCCTTCCTCTACCCTCTTCTCCTCCTCGGGCTTTCAGCTTACTGAGGGTCAGGAAAATATGCCCAACACAGATAAGCCTTTACCTGGAAACTGAGTCCATGGATATCCACCATTTCCCCCAGCCAGGAGAGGGTAGCATTGATGAAGGCCAATACAGCCAGAGAGGCAATCAGCTTGGCTGCAACATTAGCAACAAGGCTTATGGCTTCTGTGGCTCCATTGCTTGCAGCTTCCAGGATATTCCTCTCTTCCCTGTGGTTATTGGGCACAGAGAAAGAATATGCTACCAACAGTAGTCTCAGCTCCTCAGAGAGGAGCAGCTCTATAGACCCTAAAATGGAAGAAATGGGTAGCCAGCCATTGTGAGGGGTGGTGGGAATCCTCAGTAATTATAATAGAGGAGATTAATCTGAAGTGATTCAGATGTTATTGCATGAAAGTTTGATGCCAAGGACATAGAATATTTGTATATTATCTCACTAATGCTAGGTGGGAAGCTTTGGTCCAAACAAACAAAAACTGAAAATGATTAGCTGGAAGCAGGGATAGCAAAAGGGGACATGGAGTGACAGACCTTCTTCCTTTGGGGAAGCTGGAAGTCTCTAGCACCCTGAGCTTCTTCTTGTAGCCCAGCTTACCATCTCCTGAACTGTCCCCAGCTCACCCTTGAGGAAGCTTCAGTCCCTCCTTGCTCTTGAACTTAGACTCTTCGACTTCTGGATATACCAGTTTGGACAAGGCAAGTGCACAAGGGTCAGCCATCACTGAGGCAGAAATCAAGGATGATGTGTCAATCTGTAAAGCCAGATGGGGATTAGCACCACTGTGGGGCTCAACATGAGTGCACCATGAGCAATTATGTTGACTGTGCCTCACCCCAAAGGATATGAAGGCTCCCAACACTGTGCCTGCTATGGTAGCAAAGCCTCCAGTCATGAGTGCATGGATTTCAGAGATGGTCATGTCTGCAAGGTAGGGACGGATGAGCAGAGGTGCTTCTGTCTAAAAACAAAGAAAAATAGTCACACACCAAGAGGGTTTTACTCACCATGTCAAAGTGCTTATCCCAGACAGAGAATGGACCCATCCGATACATGCCCTTCCAGCCAGTGGACAAAAGCCTCCCCAACTGTCTCCGTGTGGCCTGTTTTTCCAGGTTTCTATATCATGTTATATATTACTATAGACAACTGGTGTTCATTTATTTTGTTTGCCCTGCCTATCTCCATGCACTTAGTGAGTAAACTGTAGAGAAAAATCCACTTGCTGACCACACACTAGATGTGTACAAAGTATGTATTAAATGAACCAGAAATGGCTTATCTAAGCTAATTCTTCATGAAATAATAAAGAAAATAATGTCAAGCCAGCAAGAAAGTTCAGGCTGAAGACCTGAGATCAGTATACAATACCCACATTGGTAAACAGAAGGAAAGAAAAAACAGACAGCCACAAGTTGTCCTCTGACCTATGAGAGCCATAATATGTGAGTACTTATACCACACATTCACATGAACACACATGCAGAGAGAGAGAGAGAGAGAGAGAGAGAGAGAGAATAAAATACAATTTTAATGAAATGTCTGTAAATTTTTATTAGGAAGATTCAATATTTCTAAATTACCTACATTTAATCTATGTAGATTACCTACATTTAATTACCTACATTTAATCCATTTATCCTTTAATGAGTGTCAGCAAAAGAATGCATTAGCTTCTGAGGCTATGCTAGTACCTGGCAAATACAGAAGTGGATGCTCACAGTCATTTATCAGATGGAACACAGGGTCCCTAAAGAAGGAGCTAGAGAAAGTACCCAAGGAGCTAAAGGGGTCTGCAACTCTATAGGAGGAACAACAATATGAACTGACCAGTACCCCCCCCCCCAAAGCTGTGTCTCTACCTGCATATGTAGCAGAGGATGGCCTATTCAGCCATCAATGGGAGGAGAGGTCCCTGGTCTTGCAAAAATCATATGCCCCTATAGAGGGCAATGCCAGGACCAGGAAGTGGGAGTGGGTGGATTGGGGAGCAGGGTGTGGGGAGTGTATAGGGGGCTTTGGGGATAGCATTTGAAATTTAAATGAAGAAAATATCTAATAAAAAAGAATGCATTAGCTACTAAGAACATAAATGAAAAGCTCCGGCTCTTAGATAACTTAGAGTCTAGCTGTCAAAATTCAACTGGTTATAGATAATTTTAGCAAAATGTAAGGTTATGATAAAAGAATCCAAAAGTACTCTGAAAACAGATCAAAAGCAGATAGACAGATAGGCTTTGGGAGTAAAAGACCCCAATGTAAACTTCTTACTCGTTTGAAAAACTATTATCCCTAGTGTTGATTTGACCAGTCAATAGCATAGATGTAACACTGAAATGGTTAATGCTGATTATCAATAATTGATAGAATCTCCTAAAAATGACTCTAGGAATGCCTGTGAGGGGTTATCTTGATAGGTCAGCCTGTGAGAGATTACTTTAATTAGGTAGAATAAAGTAGAAAGGCCCATTCTAAAAGTGGGTAGGACCATTCCCTAGGCTTGGGATGCTGGTCACAAACATCATTATTCAGCTGACTTAAGCTCCTATCATCAAGTTATTCCCAACAGGATGGCTATACTCTCAAACTGTGAGTTAAAATTGTTGGAAGCATCCCTGTTTGAATGTTAACTGCCTTGTCAGCCACAAGTGATTACTTACAAAGTCTTGGCCTTAGTGGAAAAGTACTAGCTTAGTTGAGATTTCTGTGGGGAAAGTTGAGGCCTCTGTAGGAAAGTACTACCCCCAGTTAAGAACAAATCGCTATAGATCTTGTGGACAGGTACCTAGCAACCCACACTGTTCTGTTCCTCCTGCTGAGCTTTTTACCTAGCCAATATCCTGCTTTTTAGAACAGGTGCAATCCCCCAGAAACAAAGCGATTCTGCATCATTCCACTCCCCATATCCTGCTTCTATGTGTATAAAACCTGCCTGGGAAAAATAAAATTTGTCAGCTTGATCAAACAGACTTGCTGTCCATGCTTTGTGTTTCTTGCCCCCCATTCTCCCACAGGTGGCTTCCCAGACCCTGTTTGACTGTCCCGAGGGCTGGGAAAAAAATAAATCCTTTTTCCTCTTAATATGACTTTTTTCCAATGTATTTGATCACAGCAAAAGGGAAAGATACCTATTATACACAAATGCTTGCTGTTGCACACAGATGGATGCACTGAGAAAGATGCCGTATGAAAATGAGTCCTGATAGTGCTGAGCAAGACAAGCCATTGTCTCCTCAGAGACCTCGGAAAAATCATGGTGAATCACAGCAAAAAACCAGAGGTAGCTCAACCATCCTTCCTAGCTCCTGAGGGGGATAAGGCTTAGACTAGGACATTCACCTATATACCTGAGTAAGAAGCTGGATCATTGGCTAAGGACAACCTTCTAGTTAGTATGTCTGGATTGTGCATCAGGAATCAAGAATCAAAGAAACAAACTAAGTTCCCTTGACCCTCTGAGGACTCTTTCATAAGGACTGAATGCCCCACAGTCTCCATTTCTCTGCACTTCCTTAGAAAAATATTCCAGCATGAGTTACAAACCTTGCTCAGCCATTGCCTAATTCAACCATGTGCTGGGAGTGGGGCTAAGTGAGGGTGGTAACAGTCTCAGACAACATAGCTGTGCTGGCTAGTTTTATGTCAACTTGACACAAACTAAAGTCATCTAAGGAGAAGTAATCTCAATTGAGAAATGCCTCCATAAGATTGGTTAGGAAACAAGACTGTATGGCATTCTTAATTAGATGGAAAAGGGCCCAGTCTATTGTGAGTGATGCCACCCCTGGGCTGGTGGTCCTGGGTTCTATGAGAAAGCACGTGATCAAGCCGTGTTGAGCAAGACAGTCAGCAGCACCCCTCCATTGCATCTGCCCTGTTTGAGTTCCTGTTCTGACTTCCTCCGATGATGAACAGTGATGGGAAAACATAAGACAAATAAAACCCTTTCCTCTCCAAGTCGCTCTCAGCCATGGAGTTCCACCACAAAAATAGCATAGAAAAAGTATGCTGATATTGTGCATAGGCAAATATGTCCATACTGATTTTTAAAATAAGTTACATTACAGTAAAGACACATACATGCAAATAGAGTCTGCAAACATCATTCCTGCACAATGCTATATGATTCTCTGCAATGATATGTTTTCTTCCTTCCTCCCTCCCTTCCTCCCTTCCTTCCTTTCTTTCTTTCTTTTTCTTTCTTCCTTTCTTCCTTCCTTTCTTTCTATTTGATTTTATTTTTCTTTAATGCTGACTAGATTCATATATACCACAGTAACAATTAACAGACCAAATGTCTCTAAAAGCTTTCAAACTTGCATAGAAATAAACCTGTCAGAGGAAGATTCCAGAAAATATTGGTTATCTCTGTTTTTATCATGAGTACCTGGCATGGGCACTTTACAATCTCTACATAGCCCTTGCTGTGTGTTTCTATGCCCAACCTAAACCCTCCCCCAAACTCACCGCGCTGTGGTGTTTGGAGCAGGCAAAGAGGATGAGGATGAACATACAGATTCCTGCAAAGGAGATCAGCTGCTCTGGCCTTTGAGCTGTGTCAAGAGCCAGCCAGAGGATGAGACCAACAACAGAGAGTCCTATGAACACCCTGGAGGAGGAATAACAACACTCTGTCACCAACTCAGGTGATGAACAGCAGAGAAGCCCCTAGTTGGAGAATCCCTGAGATAACACAAGAGCTTATTCCTCATTAGTCAGAGATGGACCTTGACAATCATCTGGTAGCTCCCTAGCTTCTGCTGCCCCCTCCCAATTTACATAAATAAGTGTCTGATCTGAGGATACAAACCACATAACTTCTCCTTTCTCATACAGACATATCAATAAAATGTGGTGTACAGACTCATCCATGAAGGATGAAGGTGCTTCCAGTGACTAATCCAAATACTGAAAACAGAAGAAAATGATGAGCTGGTCCCCTGTGGATTGCTACTCCTTTTTTAACCACTCCAAAGGCTGGGATCAAATACACCATCCACGGACATACAGCCTTTACTACATAGACTAGAGGCTGCAGATATAGCTTAGCAGAGCATCGCCTAGAAGGTACAAGACCCTGGGTCCAATCCCTAGCCTACCAAGATAAATAAGGAGTCAGTCATGTGTTGCAAACCTTAGGAAGAGGAGGCAGAAGGAATGTGATTTTAAGATTGGGATTTGGGATTGGAGAACTGGCTGAGCACCTGAGAATACTTATGCTTGTGGTGGACTCAGGATCAATTCCCAGCACCCACACGGTGGTTCACCAGCCATCTGTAACTCGAGCCCAAAGATATCTGATGCGCTCTTCTGAACACAGTGGTTACCAGTCATGCATTTGGCATGCATGCATACATGCAGACAAAACACTCATATACATAGAATTGAAAAAACAGTTCATTTATGTTTATGAGCAAGTTTGCGCCTAGACTCTAAGGGTGTTTCTCAACCTGTGGGACAAGACCCCTTCGGGCAGTCATATATCAGATAACATACATATCAGATATTTATGTTACAATAACCATCATGTAATTATGATACATAACAGTGACAAAATTGCAATTAGGTTAGCAATGAAACCATTTTCTGGTTGGGGGTTACCACAGCATGAAGAACTTAATTTAGAGGTCACAGCATTAGGAAGGTTGACAGCCACTGCCCTAAGGGGCTATAAAGACAAAAGCCGGTAGAGGGGCTCTGGAGAACTAGAGGGGAAAGGGCTAAATCTCAGGGCAGGGAGAGGCAACCTGGCCTTTGCATAGGTAAGAGCCTGGAGGCCACTCAGGAACTGTCAAAAGAAGATATTCAAGAGATGGTTTTGATGCTCAGCCATCTCTTGTCTAGGATGCACAAGGCCTTGGCTTAAATCCCCACCATTCCATGAACTGAGTGTGGCAGTGCATGTATAATCCTGGCACTCAAGAGGTGGAGGCAGGAGGATCAGAAGTCCAGAGTCATCCTTTGTTACATCCTTGGCTACATAAAGAGTTCTGAGACCACCCTGGACAAGAGACCTTGTCTCATGATAAAGAAAAATAAAAGACAAGAAAGAGAAAGGGAGGGGAAAGGAAATCCCTCATTGGTGAGTTACTCCATTGATGCGTTCACAATTTAAAGGACTGTTAGGAGGCGGAGGAAGCTATAGAAGCTGAGACCCAAGTGGTGGAGGTCAATTACTGGGAAACCTTGTGCCAGGTCCCTTGCTCTACTGACGTCCTTGCCTCCTGGCCTCCATGATGTGAACAGTTTATTTCACCTGTTCACTTCCCACCATGATATTTCTACCCTATCAGCAGCCAACACTTATGGGGCTAAGTGACCATACGCTAAGCCTCTGAAACTGGGAGCCAGGACAGCTTTTGCATTGTTCTTAGGTATTTTGTGAGCAGCAACAAAAGCTGATCGACACACTTACCGCTTTGCCCAAAGTTTCAGGTGGGTGTTTTTCAAGGGCTTCAAGCATCTTAGTGATTTTTTAGCAAAGAATTTTTTCAGAAAATGGCAAGCCAGGATGAAGATCACAAGACAGGTGATGACAAACAAGGCTAGTGCCCTCTGGAAGTTCAGGATGCAAGCTGCCAGGAAGTAGGCGGCATAAGCTGTGAAGAGAAGGGGAAGAGTGGGTATCAGGAAGGCTGAGCCCCCATGCAGAACGAAGCCATTCCTCTCTCCCCTTGTGAGAGTCTCACCCCCTTCTGTTTAGCTGTGGTCCCCAATATCTGCATTAGATGTGGTTCACATCCACTGTCAGACTCTGGAATCAGGCATCTCTTTGTGAACTTGATTTTTACCTCAGCTATGATGAGATGTCAAGTGATTAAACTTTTTCTACAGTAAAGCCATGTAAGGAGGCTGGCACTAGGAGGAAAAGCCACATGATGCTTCCCTTGGGACCTCAGATTCACCCCAAAGGAAAATTTGTGATCTCATCATCCCAGCTACTCCTAATCAATGCTCCATATGCCCCTGACAGCATAAATAAACAAGGTTTTCTGTCTTTCAAAAATAGTGTATCACACTGATTTTAAGTATAAAGCAGTAAATGAGTTATGTATAGGGCATCGTTCATAAATACGACAGACATGAGGCCTGAATCAAATCCAAGCACTACAAAGGAGGTGAACTAAAAGATTTTTTTTTATTCTTAAAAATTAGACCTGTCAAATAGTGTGGTTTTGAACTGTAGCTTATCTTTGGATTTCATTTATCCTTCTGGGTCTGAGGCAATAAATTATTTTTAGCTTCAGGCAGTTAGATCTGTACCTCATAGAGCCTTTAGGTTAACTTATGAGTACGATTAGTTTTCACCCAGCCATAGCCTTGACATAGTTGACAGTTGTGAAAATGCTCCTGCTTTCCCCTCCATGAATTCTCATGATCTCACCTAAACACAAGAGACCAAGCAGGATCTTTCTGAATAAACCAGCATGTCTTTCAAAGAAACTTCTCGCCTTGGTGAAAGGCTGAAGAATCCTCCTGCTGAGAAGCCAAAATTAAAATGCAAGCATTACTTCATCCAGTTTGTGCAATTCTTTGAACTCGATGGGCCAGGCAAAGTTTGTTCTTAGTTAACAGAGAAACTTAATCAGATGCAGATGTTTGTAGTGCTCCAACGAGGCCCCCAAAGGCCAGCTCTGACGTTTCACCTGTGCATCAGGTCAGGAAGGCTGACTCCGCATGGAGTAGCTATGTCATTGGTGATTTTCTACCACAGAAACCGATGATGTTCTGTGTTTATCCTAAGGACAGACATTGCTTGCCTTCCATATTCTGCCTGTCCTTCATAGAGGCTATTCCATCATAGCACCCTAAGACCACACAGAGCTAGCACTTTGAGCAGTTCTTCATATTTGGCAGATAGGAGAGAAAACAGCACTAACCTCAAGGGTCACTAGGTTGACAGGCCTGAGAGAAAATGCCAAGCAAGAACTACTCAAGACTACTTTATATAGTGTTTTCCATGTGTTTGGGCTCAAAGGAGTTACAAATGCTAACACTGATCCTCTAATAACCATGGAGGTGCTGCTATTGCAATCTGAAAGCCAGGAAGCTGAGTAACTTTCCCAAAGTCACAGAGGTTGTCAAGAGGAGAGCTTGTCACTGAGTAGCCTGGCTCCTGAACCTAAACTCTCCATCATTGCCCCAGGCTGTGCCTTACCTGACCCCATTATCTGCCTTTGCCATCCTAAGTGTCTTTAGCACACTGAAGCAATGTGTGCAAAAATATCCCACTCCCACACTCCTGGAAGCTCCAAAGAAAGTGAACCCAGCTAGAAGTGACCTGTCTGACTATGGTGGTAAGGTATGATGCTTAGCCACGGGCGGGACCAACTGCTAAATGGTCTGGGGTCTTGGTCCACACAGTATTGGGCTCCTTCTTTATTGATGCCTATCCCACTTAACTTACAGTTGAACGTGTTATAACCATAGCCCCTATATCCTTCCTTCTTCAGTCTCACCTCTCTCCCCTTATTTCTGCAGGAAGTCTAACCATGATGATACAGTTTGAGCAGTTGTATCAGTGCTATAAGTAGAAATTGAATTGAGATGTTTAACTGCTAGGTGAGTGAACCCTGGCACTGTGCCTCTACCTCCAAGTGTTTGTATGGGAGGACAGCACTCTCATAGCTGACAGCTATTCTATGCTAGCTCAAATGAATTATTCTTTTTATACAACTGGTTTTGAACTTAAGAGCTGGATGATCTTGTTGCATAGAGAATAGAGAAATTTACACATACATACAAGGAGAATGGCAACTGGGTCTAACACACAAACAGAGACTAATAACCAGTGTGTAAAGCCAAGAAGGGAGTAAGCCAGGGTAAAGTCTATCAGAGAAGGCCAGCATGTTTAAATCAGAGGTGATAGCTATGAGGAGCTGGAAATAGCTAGTTCTAAAGCATCTCACTCCAAATACAATGAGAAAGGATCTAAACCAGAACATAGCCACTACCGAGTCTCAGTAGATGTGTTGTCTGGGAGAGGACTTTCCTCCACAAAACACCCACATCCTTGCTTGATACAGCCCTCACAGAAGATAGCCAGTATTTGATCTTTACTGTGATGTGTAGAAGCAATACCAAAAGTCTAAAGAAACAAAGTACCAAGCTAGGTGTGGTGAGTCACAGCTGTATGCCCAGCTGAGCCCAGAAGAGTTTTGAGGCCAGCCTAAGTGACAGAATAATAATGTCCCAATAGATAGATAGATAGATAGATAGATAGATAGATGGTAGATGAATAGATAGATACATAGATAGATACATACATACATATAAAAATAGATGATAGATACATATATATATATATATCAATAGATATATACATAAATATATAGGTACATAAATAATAGATACATATATACATAGACACTAGATACATAGATAGATACATAGATAAACACATAGATACATTGATATATAGATAATAAATAAGTACATGGACAGGCAGACATGAAGAAGCTATACAGTGGGTTTTCTAACCGGCCCTCAGCTTCTTCCTCCAGAACTCATCTCTCCTCAAGTTGGAGGTAGCATTTGTTCTGACAGGCAGTGGAGATTTCCAATAAAAGCGATTCTATCTCATGACAATGCCCCATGCCCATTTCAGGCTGAGCCCTTGGGTTTATTTCTTCTGCAAGGAAAATTATAGGTGCTATTTGAATAACTGAGGGACAGGAGAATGAGGGCATAACTCCCACACCTTTCGCAGTGGATGACAGGCGAGGCATGTTCAGAAGGAGAGGAGAATAAGCCTGAGTAGGAAGTGGGAAGCTCTACTAGAATTTAAAGAGTTCAAGCATGGGCTGGAGAGATGGCTCAGTGGTTAAGAGCACTGATTACTCTTCCAAAGGTCCTGAGTTCAATTCTAGCAACCACGAGGTGACTCACACTCATCTATAATGAGATCTGATGTCATCTTGTTGTGTCTGAAGAGAGTGACAGTGCACTCACGTACATTAAATACAGAATTCAAGCACTTGAGAATCATCAGTCCTGCTGTGTGGTGGTGGATGTCTCAGATCAGCATACTAGTGTGCTAATTGGCAATCATCCTTGGCAGGTAAGCAAAAAATATCAATAACATTCATGTCTAAATTATGCTTAAAGAGGAAAAAGTAACTTTGATGTGGGGGGGAGGGGTGAAAGAGCATCTTACTGTACTTCCCAGGCTATTCTCACACTCATTAAGACCAGAACTCATCTTCCTGTATTAGCCTTCAAGGTACAGAGTTAACATGTGTGTAACACTAGACCAGCATGAAATTCCACTCATGTACTTAACAACAAGAATTTAATCCCAGCCCTCAGGAGTTTGAGGCAAGAGCATATCAGTAAGTCCAAGGGGGCACCCTAGCTTATAAATGAGTACCAAGCCAGCTATAACTATGTAGTAACATTTTATCAAAAAGCAAAAGAGAAGAAAAAGAAGAGAACAGCAAAGATCCAAACAAGAAAAGCAAAACAAACGAACCAGGACATTCCTGGGCCAAGTTCAGCGATGGCTCTAAGCAGACTGACCATAGAATTTACATTATTGACGGTTAAACTGCTAATAAAAGGATGAAATTTTGTGTCTACAAAAATGTACAAGGTCCATTGTTCACCATAGTAGTGCTCAATCAATGTTAGCCATTTACTGTTATTGCTGTTGCTATTCTTTTCTTAATGTTGTCCTGGCAGGCATGGATGAGCTTGTCTAAGTCATGGGCTGACATTCAGTTAATTCTATAAAATACACATGCTTATGTAGTAACATGCAGTGATCCTGGTCCTGTTTGTGAGTTAAGCAATCTAAGAATGAGTAGCTTGGATCTCTTCTCAGCCACTTTTCTTCCCTGCCCCCACATCCAGGTTCTTGGTTGATAACTTAGCTGGAATCCAGAGCACCCTTACCTCCAGAGAGAGGAATGCCCCAAGCCATCCTCCAGGCTGAGCCCCTGTGTCACTTCCTCCAGTGTGATTCTTTGCTCAAGATTTCCGCCTTCCTAAAAGCACAGGTAAATATGAGATCAGCCATGCAGTCCTGTCAGGGGATCTAGAGACTGAGAAAGCAGCCAGAGCCACACAGCAGCCACCATACTGAATTACCATGAGCTCAAGTCCTGGGTTCTCCATGCCATTCTCCACTGTGGCCTGGGAAACAGACTTTCTTCCCTCTGACTTCTCCATCTCCTGTTATCACCTGCTGAAAAACAAACTCAAGGCTAACGCTGGCCGATTTGCCATTCAGTCATGTGGGGCAAAGGAGAAGTTTTATGGCCGTCTCCTCTCAGAAAACACCAAACTGACCTCTCTAAGAAGTCTGACGCTTGCATTGAGAATAAGAAGTAGAAAGATTGTGAACAGATAAATATGATGAATAACGAAAGGCAGAATTTGATTTCTTGTTGTAAATGATTATGGGAAAGAGGCAATATGACAGACAAGAAGTGAAGGTCAGAGAGGAACTGGAATGAATCGTTGGGCCTCCCAGAGCCCCAGGACCTGGGTTGAAATATAACCCACTTACTCTCTCAAACCAAGGGTCAGATAGCATTTCTCTTTATCTTTATAGAGGAGGCCCCACTGAGCTATTCAGAAAGGAACGAGAGAGAGAAAATGATAGCTGAGGAAATCCTGGGTGCCCAGCATTGCTGGGGGCTTGGGGGGAACAACAAATCAACAGATTGCTTTAGGTAGGAGTCTCTAAGGAAAAGAACACATAGAGTGTGTAGCTAAGAGAGGGCTTCCAAGAATGACTTACAGTGTGCTGGATGGGTCCACACAGCCCAGTCCAACAATGGCTGGAACCTGGAAGCTGTTCAGGTTACAAAGCCAGATGCCTCAGCACTTCCAAACCTGGTGCCTTGAAGACTCCTGGAGAGCTACCGATCTTCAGTGTCTACTGGATCTCAGAGACACTGGAGTCTGATGTCATGAGGATGCACAGCTGCAGCAAGGATTAACACTGTCAACAGCAGGAAGTGAAGGCAGGCCAGCAAACTGCAGAGTTTCCCCCAGAAGACTTCCTTTTATGTAGGTGGTTACCACTGACAAGGGCCACCCACTCTAGGGGAGGGGCTTCTTCGAAATGAGTTTCTTACTTGAGACCAATGTTATATAGTTACCTCACTACCAGTGAAAATGCACTGTATTTTCCTCAGAAAATTGGCAAGGTCCCTGGAGGAATGTAGTCTTTTATTGCCCTATGCCTTAACTATGACAAGATAAATTTAAGAACATTTAATGACTGATAGCAACTCAGTCATTACATTACTGGATAAAGGAACACAAAAGGAATGAAAACACAGATATTTGCTTAATAAATGCATCTATCTACTCAAACATAGTCTGAACACAATAGGTACAGAAACATTCTTGGCACTAACAATCCCCATTTCTATAACAGATTTCATCGCCTTAGCTGGAGTTATAACTATCTTCTACACCCGTTCCCTAGTCCCTCCACCCTCAGCAAGCACATCAGGCATTCTTGGTCCTTTACCTATTGGATAAGTGACCAATGTCTTCACTCTTGAAGGGTCTGGGTTATGTATCATCCTACCTGGCTTGAGTTGTTGTAGTTTCCCATTGGCTTTAATCACAGTGCAGATCTCTTGCGTTTGATATGATCTTCCTTACCTCCATTGTGGGGAAAGAGTCCAATTTCATTTGGTCTGGGTCAACCACCCCTTCTAACTCTATGGTTGCTTCCAATGTGGCTAGAGAGTAGTCTTAGCTTCCAGTTCAGTGGGATGTCTCCTGACCAAAGCACCCCCACTATCGGGGGTCAAAACTTCTAGGCCAAGAGAGCATAAGCTTTTGGGTCATAAAGCAAAAGTTTGGCTGGTGGCTCAATGGGGATGCTGATGAGGTACCATTTCCATTTCCACATCTCCATCCAGGAACTGTGAAGCCTGAGTAATGGGAGAAACCATATATTGGGCACTGATTTGAGCACAATGCACCTTCTGGAGAACCTCAGCATTCCAGCCTGCTGCTATCTATATAACTGCATTTTTTTTCAAGGTAGAACTAGAGATATGTTCTTATTAACATAAGTCAATTACAGAGGATGGAAATCATTATATTTTCATGCATGTGCATAATGAACTTTGATCATATTCAGCCCTACTATCCTCTTCTGTCTCCTTCTACTCCCAACAATGCTCCTTCTCTTCCAAACTAGCCACTCCTCCACTTCCAGGTCTCAAGTTTGTTTTCTTTTAACAACCCAGAGAAATTTCATTAATTTTTCGTTACAGGGTCATGAGCACCTTGCCAACATCTATACCTGAAGAAGAGTTGTCTCCTTTCCCTATCAACCACCAACTTCCATAAATAAACCCTCAGGAAGGGGTGGGATCAACAAGTTTCTCTTGTTCCCTAAATAGAAAATTGACCGTACAGGACTAATGTTATACACGTCTTGCATAAGTAATCATAGCTACGGTTAGTCCAAGAGTGCAGCAGTCATATCATGCCCAGAAGTCATCACCCAACCAGCATCACTAACTCCCTTCCTCCACCCTCTTTCTGTGATACTCACTGAGTCTTGTATGTGACTTAATAGATGTCTCATTTATTGCTGGACAATAAATAAATGGTCACTTGTTTTTGAGTACATTGAACAGTTGTATTTCTTCAATCACCAATGACCACTGTGGAAAAAAATGTCACTGACCTAAGCAGATAACTCCTATCCTCTATATATAAACAGTTATTAGGACGCAACTTAATGGGAACATCATGTCCATCTAGCACAGCAACAGCAGTACTTCCCTATTGGGAAACATAACCTCCCTAACCACAGGCCTTTTAACTGTGAATTCCTTCCTGGTGGTTGACACAAAACCTAACCCCAACCACTATTGTACTGGTGGGTTTATCTTACCTAGTCTGTCAGTATTGTTGTGCACAGGGTCCACAGCTAAGTAAGAGTGCCGATAACAATTCTCCCCCAACAGCCTGCTTAGCACCTTCTGGCTTTGCGAGAGATAGCCAGCAAGGAAGAAATTTCAAGCCAAGTTCTAACTTGGTTTTCTATGCCTTGTGATCAAAAGATGGGGCATCTTTAGCAATCTGGTTTTGCTACCTAGTCCTGGTGAGCAAACAGTAGCAGAGGCAGGTCTTGCCCCCTCCTGTGAGACTCCCTGACCAACAACCCATAGGGAAGAATCTCATGCCTGACACAGGATTTTATTAAACAACCCAGGACTCAGGGTTACTTAACAGCTTTTTGTACCTACTGGAGGTTCGTCTATTTAAACTGTTTGTTTTATGTTTGTTCCCCTATCACGACTCATCCTTCCGTGTGGTGTTTTCAAGCATCCTTTGTTTGGGTTGACTCCTCTCTTCTGTGTCCTGGCCACACCTCCACACACCTCTCCACTCCCAGCATTCCCCATTACAGTTTCATATCACAGACATTCTACTTCCACTAAAGATTCTGTTTTCCCCTCTATCATGCAATCCTTCTACTTTCCTGGGGCCTACACAGTTACTTTCACATAAATGTATATAGAGAGAGGTTGGAAGACAGGATCCACATTGAGGGAGAGCTGAGGTTCAGTTACCTCAATATAGTTTCTGTTCCTATTCATTTTCCTGCACTGTATCTATGCCTTGATAAAAGCCATCCTACCATTTATTCAAGTCAGTTGCTTCAAGCTGATGGAGAACATGGTGGTTTGAGTCAGAAATGTTCCTCCAGGTTTGTGCATTTGACAACGACCAACAGCTGGTGGTGCAGTTTGGGGAGATCATGGAATGCCTAGGTACAGCCTTACTGAAGGAAGTACATCTCAAGGCTGGTATTTGAGGTCTTACAGCCTTACCCAACTTCCTGTTTCTCTCTGCTCCCTGTGTTTGATTGAGATGTGAACTCGCAGCTCTCTGTTCCTCCTGCCATGCCTGTCTGATACCATGCCAACCCTGCCATTATGGATGTAGCTCTCTGCAACCGTAAGTAAAAATAAACTTTCACTCTTTTAAGTTACTTTTGCCCATGGTATTTTATCACAGCAACAGACGTGTAACTAATGCCCTCATCATCATACTTCTAGATATAGATATAGATGATATAGATATATAGATATATACATGAAGTGAGTTCTTTGTTCAGAAACACTTTGTGGAATACTATAGAAGCACTTATTAATCCAAAAAATTGTACTTTGTCTGAATCATTGACCTTCAGGAAAGGCAAATCCATCATCAGGAGAAGTATCTCTTCTGATGGGAACAAATCACTGCCATTCTTTACTATAGAAGTGAACTGATGCAGTCCACCTATCACCTAGCTTCTGGCAGGTCATACTGCAGCATGTCATGATATCAGGAACACAGAGTTACAGTCTTGGTAAAAAGGAGTCCATGCTGTTGAACCCATGTGCACTTCCCATCTGTGCCACCATGGCAAGTATGTTCATGTGCCCCATCAGCCAATAATAGAGAAGGAGTAGGAGATGAATTAGCACTCACAGAACAATCTATATATTTGGCTATTAAAATCCTCTGCTGATGTTAGGTTTGGTGAGCAACTATACAAGACACAAATATCTTCATATTTTGGTGGTCTCACCAAATCCTCCTTTGCCATGCACTCCAGTCAAGTCTGCTTGACAGGCTGAAAAGTCTAGAAGCACTCATGGGGAAGAGTTTCATGGAAACTCACCTCCTGGTGCTTTGGCGTTCTCATTTACCCATACTCATACCCTATTCCTGCGTTAGTCTGGTGTATGGAACTATGAGCTCTCTTTTAATATTTTATTATAATTGCTTTTAAAGATTAAATTCTGATATAGTTAAGTCTCCCCAGTGTTCCAAGATCCCAGAAGTTGAGGAGCTTGGAATCCAGCAGAAATGCAGTAAGGAAGTTACCTATTCAGTAACTAAGTAAGCATTACAAAAGACAGAGCCAGTAGATCAGAGCTGGCCTGCAAAATATTTACTAAGGACAGTAGCAAATCTCACCCAAACAAGGGAATACCATAATAGAGCTAGGGAATCCCACTGAGACAGAGATCTTCTCTACAGCTAGGAAGAGCAAGCTTCATGTTAGAAGCAAGTTGGTATATTCTTCTGTAGAATAGGTGGGTTGGGGTATTGCAGTATTCATGAAAAGGTCTGCTAGTGCGGAACCCCTGGTGGTGGGTTTAACAATAGACTAGTTTACACCTGGCTCCCTTCTTTGTGGCAGCAGCCTGGTCCCTGCCTTCTTTTGATGTATACATTCCTTTTGTATTGCAGCACTGTAACTTGGTGGATTGTATTTTGCCTAGTTTCTTGTTATTTCTTCGGTATAAAAAGTTTGATGCTCGACCTGACAAAAGACATTCAGATTCTACACAATCTCACATGTTGGTCTCTCTGTCACCCACCTTGCCCACCTGCCCCAGAGACTGGTTCCACGAAGACAAAGGAACCCAGAGGGTCTGCAGCACTCCTTCCCTAAATGTTGTTCACTCCAATTTTACAATCATATGTCCAAGTCTCTGACTATCCAGACAAATCATTGCCTGTAACTGTATATAAACATCAGTATATAATACCACATCTGATCATTTTTAGTTCAAGCAAATTGCATGATCATGGCCAGATATCCTTCCCAAAGTGCTGCCCACTGTGAAAATTTCCCTTCCCCACTGTCCTTCATATCTGCTCCAGAATGAGATAGTGATGCTACAGATATCCACTTCTGGGTAGACCCTGCACAGCATACAGAATGATCTCTAAAGCAGATCTTAGTCTTCTGTTTCTTGGTCAACCAATCATAGAGCATATCCAACAAGGCCTAAGGTACACCCTTTGGAGACAGAGGCATTAACAGTAGTCCACACGCTGTGGTCAACTTCTTCATGTAACTTCATTGTTTCCCAAGAACCTGCTGAGATCCAATCATATATATAATATATATTGCTGCCTTGAATATGCAAAGATAGAGTTTGTTGGGTCAAGTAGCACCCAGCTAATGGTTTATAGTTCATATCACATGATAATTTGTAGATCATTGTCAAGTGCTCAGTTTCCACTAACAAAGTCACAATAGCAGGTCAAGACCTATTCCTCAAAGGGAGAACAACAGATTACAGAAGGATCTTTTTCCTACCGCCAAAATTCCAAAAGCCTTCATTGGGATTCACTTTCAGGGACCTGCCAAAAGCTTCAGAAAGCATCCCTATGTGCCACTGATACCTCAAGTACCATCAGGTGTGCTAGTCATGCAGCACAATTGGCCTAGCAGCCTGCACAGCAACCACGACCTGTGAAAAAGCCTTCTCTTATTCCAAGAAACTGTCCAAAACAAGTAGTCTTTTGAGACACTTGAAGTATATGCAGGAGTAACACAACCAACTTGAGAACAGACTGGCTCCAAATCCAAATAGAGCCAGTAGGCAGCATGCTTTTATTTCTAGGTGGTGGGAAATGCCAAATGTAACAACTTATCATTCATCTTCTAAGAAATACTTCTCTCTGCCCCACACCACTGTGCTCCAAGAAATTTCACTGATGTAAAAAATTCTTGCATTTTTTTTCCAGGTTCTTTCCCATCATCTGGTAGACACATACTTTATCAAGAAGTCCAAAGTGAGGTCTACTCCCTGCTCTCTTGGTCCAATAGTTCTAATATCTTCAATAAAATGGACCACTGCAAGCACCGGGGAAGATACTAGTGATCGAGATGTTTGCACACTAAGGACATTAGTAGCCTAGAGATTTAGTGAACCCTGTCTTAGGGTTGCTATGCCTGCACAAACAAGTTGACCAGGAAGCAAGTTGGGGAAGAAAGGATTTATTCAGCTTACTCTTCCACACTGCTGTTCATCACCAAAGGAAGTCAGGACTGGAACTCAAGCAGGTCAGGAATCAGGAGCTAATGCAGAGGCCATGCATGAGGGATGTTACTTACTGGCTTGCTTTTCCTGGCTTTCTCAGCTTGCTTTCTTATAGAACCCAAGACTACCAGCCCAGAAATGGTACCACCCACAAGGCCTCTCACCTTGATCACTAATTGAGAAAATGCCCCACAGCTGGATCTCGGGGAGGCACTTCCCCAACTGAAGCTCCTTTCTCTGTGATAACTCCAGCCTGTGTCAAGTTGACATTCAAACCCAGCCACTACAAACCCTTAAAGTAAAAAAGTACCAAGAAAAAAAAAAAGCACTTGCTAGATCAATGTTTTCATACCCAGTGCCAGGATTATGCTTTTCTACTGAGAGAAAGAAGCCACATCTGGTACAGCAGTGGCAATTAAAGGCCATGCTTAATTAAGTTTGTGGTAAACAGCGGTCTTCCTCTATGTTGTCTGTGTCTTTTGCACAGGCCTGTAGGAGGTGTGGTGGGAACCATTACCTTGCATCTTCTGAGTACTCAAATGGTGGCACAAACTTCTGTAATCCTCTGGGCTTTGCACACTGCTTTTGACTTAGTATTTTCCCTGACAGGGACAGCTCTATTCACTGGCATTTGGCCTTTCCAACCATAGATCAGGCTGCCAATGAGGGGATTCTGCCAACATCTAAATGTATCTATCCCAACTATGCATTCTGGGGCTGGGAAAATAACCATAGGATATCTATAGAGAGCCACTGGACCCAGTGTGAGTCAGACTGTGGCTAAAACTCTATCAATGGCCTGACTCTCATAAGCCTCTTCTTTGACTCTGGGCACAGTCCTACCTGCAACCATCTGAAATCAATGTCAATTCAGAGGCAGTGTCTCCTGGGTGAGAGGAAGTCTGATCGCCTACTTTTCTCCAATGTGATGTTGCCCTCATAAAAACTATAAACTTTATGGTATTGTAGGAGGTTCTGCCTCAAGGGGGCCTGGCCTTCCTCTCATCTGAGGGGATCTATGTCTGTAACTGACTCAAGATTGAAAATTAATTGAGGGGACCTTGATTCTCTATTGAATTAATTCAGTGTAACTTTACTGTAATTCAATGTAACTTTTCTTTCCCTTCTCTGGAGTTCCTTTGCTTATAGAGATCAAGCAAAAACATAGTTGAAACCTAATCTATTTTGCTTCTGGGAATGCCATGATTAATTGGGTGGTGCTACTGTTTACATGAATCAAGCCTTTACTGTGCTGTCTGTTTGGGGAAGTACTTTCAACCTTGGTTAATTGCCATGTAGACCTTTCTTCTCCCTGATCAGTTGAGATGGGAAGTTGGGTCAGATGCATATGACTATGAATCATAAAATTAACTTTGGGGCTATGAACCAAGGACTGCCCATTGGACTTAGATTATACAAACCTTCTCCCCATCAAACTGGAAAACATAGTAACCACAACTTGGAACTAAAACTCACTAAAGGATGTGTATGTGTCTGGTTCCCACAAAAGCCACTGGTGTCAGATCCCTCTGGAACTGGAATTATAAATGGTTGTGAGCAGTGATGTGGGATGTGGGAACAGAACTTAGATCATATGGAAGACAGGCAATACTCCTGACCACTGAACGGTCTTCCCACTGCCCTTCTTTCTGCTTCCTTATATCTGGGATGCCACTAGAAGGGGCTGTCAACATTAACAATGTGTCTTCCCTCTTCAAATAATCCAGTCAAGAAAATTCCTCACAGGTATGCCTAGCTTCTTGCCTTTAAAAAAATATTGATTCCATATCCAATCAAGTTGACACCCAATATTAACTGTTAGAAACCTGCCCCTTGTCAAATTGATACCCACTCACCCGACTTTATGTCATGCTTAATTCCCAAATGAGAACAATAGCAAAGTCATAATTCTGCCTAGCATGATATAACTGTCTCACATAAAACCATAAGCACATTATTTCTTTTCTTCCATAATATGTGGCAAAGTTGCTTAGGGAACATTTAGTGTCTTGGTGTCACATACCCTGAATATGATACTATACATTTACAACACTTAACGTCTGATATTTTCTCAATGTTATACTAAATGTAAAACAGGGGTCTAGAGAGATGGCTCAGTGACTAAGAGTACTTTCTGCTCTTGAAGAAGACCAGAATTCAGTCCTTAGCATCCACATCAATGTGCTTACACTCACCTGTAACCCCAGCTCCAGTGGATCTGAAATCCTCCCCCTCACCACACATGGGCATACTCACACAGTCATACCCACATAGGGAGTGGAAACTTTGGGGGTCTTGTAAAGTCAGTTATGTCCAAGGATGTTTTTCTGAAGTAGACACAGGTGAAAGGATGTTTTGCTAAGGCAGACACAGGTGAAAGGATGTTTTGCTAAAGCAAATACGTGAAAAGACAAGTGATAAAAGATTTTTCACTAAGGACACACTTGTATTCGTTCGCCTTACATTGTGTCGCTGAGTTCCATTTGTGGTAATTCATAGGAAAAAACTTGCCAAAGAACTTCTCGTGAGGTTCTGGAGGCTTCTTGCCTCTTCTGAGGACTTGGGCTGATTGACAGAGTGATGTCAGCTGATACAGACTCACTTAGGGTTTTACTAAGACAGACTCGTGTGGTGAAGCACGACCCATGGGAAGACATTTGATATTTTGAGAGAGTATATACAGGACTCAATAGACAGTGACGGTGGGCTCGCATAGCTAGCTTTGCAACACTTCTTGGTCTTGGGTCTTTGTCTTTGCTGATCTTCACTTTGTTGAGTGCTAAGAACTTTTCCTGTTGTCCCTGCTGGTCCTAATTGCTTCTCCTGACTTGTGCCTATTCAGTGGAGTCCTGTTTATAGTAGGCTGTGTCACTGCTGCCAATTTGTGTTTACTAACCCAGCACCACTGACCTAGAATACCGGTATATTTGTAAAGTATTTTGCAAGTGGATCAAGCTGCCACTTCTGATTCCTGCAAACTAAACTGCTGATTTCCTGACAAAGCAGATTAGATTTGCTCCAAAGAACAATTTCTAAACAGGTCCACTTCCCCTATATCCTAATAACATTTCTTCTCTACTACCTATGATGGAGGTGGGCTACAGAGGAGGTTAAAACATTTAAAAAACATTATTAAATTAGGCTTTTAAAAATTTAAGCCAACATATACATATAAATTTTAAAATAAAGAAATTTCTTTACGTGATAAATATAGGTGGGCGGGAAAATGTTTCAGTGGAAAAGGCATTTGCCAGCATACAGATGACCTGAGTTCAAACAGTAGGAAGCACATGGAAGTCTTTCAGGTAGTTCTCTGTCCTTAAAATGTGCTCTGTGCTGCATGTACACACACACACACACTGGTCACAAGGCGGCCAGCTAAGGATGGATGAGCCCTAGGGAGCCAGCAGAGAGCCAGCAGCCCCTTCTTGACTATGTGCACCCTACTTCTCGTCGGCCACGCGCGCGGGCAGACCCCAAGCCCATTGGTCCGTGGTGGTGAAAGACTCCAAAACTCCCAAAGGGAGGCACTTACTCAAGCCTCGGGTCAGCCGCGCACCCAAGAAGACACTGAGACCGGTACTTAAGATGTATAGAGAGTAAGATTTAATACAGCAACGACAAGAAAGCAAACAAAAAGCACATATACCAGATATCTGGGGTCGGATCTCATGCAGCCTGCAAGGTGCAGAGGAGATTCGGCAATTAGCCCAAACTTTTCACAAGCTTTTATAGGAAATAACCAGGGAAAAAGTACAAGTTTTACGTCACCAAGGTGTTCTGCCAAGGGGCTTTACATAACCAAGGGGTCGTGTCCTATATTTTGGCAATGTACTCGATCTATTGGAACATTCTGGGACAGTACCAGGAGGCCCCTATCTCAAAAATGTTCTTGGCATAGTCTTCAGTTGGGAGGGGTAGGACTAGGTTTTTTCCAGGAGACCCCTTATCTAAAAAATGTTCCTGGAGCAGTTTCCAATTGGGAGGGGGTACCTTGGGGTAAAAAGTTCAGGAGTGCTCCGGGAACTATCTCTGGATGGGAGGGGTAAGAGAACTCTGAGCTGAAGAGTTCATGGAGAGTTCAGGTGTCCAGTAATTAACTCTTTCATCCCCCCCTTCTTTTAGGGACAAGCTCTAATCTTAGAGCTGGGTACCGGCTTCCTGAAAGACCCGATATTTTTGCCTTAATACCATAACCTGCACTGCATTTATTCTTTCTCTGATAAAAGCCACTAACTTATTAAGAATGCAGGGGCCAAAAATAAGCAAAAGCATAAGTATAATTAAGGGTCCTGCTATGGAGGAGAGGAGAGTGGTAAGCCAAGGGGACTTATTAAACCAGCTTTCGAACCATCCTTGTTGGCTTTCTCTCTCTCTTTTACGCATATCTAGGCGTTCTCTAAGTCTGGCCATAGAGTCTTTGATTACTCCTGAATGATCAACATAAAAACAACATTCTTCTTTTAGGGCAGCACAAAGTCCTCCTTCTTTAAGGAACAATAAGTCTAATCCCCTCCTATTTTGCAGCACTACTTCAGACAGGGAAGTTAAAGATTCTTCTAATTTAGTTATAGACTGTTCTATAGTTCTAATATCAATGTCCATAGCTGTACGTAATTCTTCATAGTATTGGGGGGTCTGAATTAAGGCAGCGGTCCCTGTACCTACTCCTGCTGCTACTCCCAATCCCAAAAGTACTGCCAGGGTTAAGGTAATGGGCTCTCTTCTCCAACGGACCCGATGATCAAACTTATCTAAAAAGGAGCTATCATCATGATACAGGAGTCTAGGAATAAGCTGAACTAAAATGCAGAAGTCTTTGGAACTATTAAAAACAGATATAGATACACAAGGAGTGAGACCGGTATTGCAAGCCCATACAATGTTTCCCTCCCCATTAAGCACTTCCCATGACTGTTGAATCGGGGCAAGAGGGTTGTCGTTCCCTAGGCTTAGGGTGGCCCCCACGACACAAACGAAGTTTAAGAGGATTGTCAGTAGTTGCCACCGTCCAGTTGTCTTCATGGTTGCCTCTACCCTGGCTAGGAGTCTTCTTGACGTGGGAGGCGTGGAGTTGTTAACAGTATCAGATATGGTCCTTTCCACCGAGGCTCAAGAGTGCCGGTGCGATGTCATCTGACAAGGACCGAACTGCTGTAGTCTCAGGTGCATGAGCTTCTTTGATCTGGTCCCAGATCTGTGTTCTGACAACCTCCAAGGCCTTTAAATGGGTAAACAGAGCAGAGGGTGAGAAAGAGTCAACACAGGGATCCAATATCCTGCTAGACTCAGTCAAAGAAGTAAAACGTCCAGGTGTGTTTCGGACTCTGAGAAGCACAAAGGGAAGGAGGGTCACCCAGTCTTTACCGCCAGTCTCAATAACTAATTTAGTTAGGGTCTGGGCATGACGCAGGTGCACGTAGATCAGATCTCTGGCTGGAACTGGTGAGATGTCCTTGGGGTATCCAGCTCGTTCACTGTAACCAGTTGTGACCAGACTTTTTTCTGTATCACCTGCAAGCCCTTTTAACTTAGCATACAGAGCATTATTAACAACATAGGTTTAAACACATCATTTGAGACTATGATGGGCATAGGAGTTTCATAAAGGATCTTAAACAGAGTAAAACTGAATCAAGAGATAGGACATAGGGAAGGAACACCAAGTCCATGCCAGTCTCCACGATTAATTTTGTCAAGGTCTGTCTTAGAGTTTTAAACTAATTTTTATCTATCCTGAGCTCTGAGGTCTATACACACAATGTAATTTTTATTTGACCTCTAAATGCTTGGCCACACCCTGACTTACCTGGGCAACCATTGCTTTTGGCACTCTGAACCTTGGAAAAAAATTTTCTTTAATAGTCTTCTTGATGACTATGTGAGCAGTATCATTTATCCATATTGAGAACGTCTTTTTCTGCAGATGTCAACAGCTTTCTTTGTCTGCATATTGTTCCATACAGTGGCAAAAGCATACCCGCTGTCAGTGTCATTTATAAAGCTTGTATCAAAACCACAAGTTCAGCTTTTTGGGCTGAAGTCTCTTTAGGGAGGCTGCTGGCCTAGATCACCTGCTTTTTGTCCACTGCTGCACTGCTGTCCCCGCCTTCCGCTTACCTTAAACATGAGGCTACTGCCATCCGTGTAGGGTAAAAGGCTTAGTCAGATCTGGCAAAGCCAGAGCGGGGGCTGCAAGCAAGGCTGCCTTTATGCTGTCAAAGGCTTTTTGGTGTTCCTCAGTCCAGGTGAATGGGACTTTTTCTTTAGTCCAGAGTCTGTAAAAGCCCACCGTTCCCAGAAACTCACGTACTTGGCGCGGGGTGGTGGGGGTTGGGATCAGCATCACAGTCTTTTTTCTTGGCTTCGGTGAGCCACCGCTTTGAGACATAGCTGAGCTTTCTTAGCCGATACCCGGTACCCCAACTCACCCAATTCATTCAGGAGCTTCTAGGAGGGCCAGAATTTCTTCTTTGTCTTTGACGTCTCTGCCTTCAGCCAACCGCAGGGCTTGGGTTAGCGCCAGGAGTTCAACCTTCTGAGCCAAAGTTCCTTCTGCCAGAATGTCAGAGTGATGAGTAGGTCTTATTCTGTCAACAAAAAGCTCTAATAATGTGTCCATCAGCCAGGGAAACAATTGAATCATGTGTCTCTGACCAGAAGCCACTATGTGCAGACAAGCAGGCCATCCCTCAGTCACCAGGTCTAATTTTTCAAGTGCCACTGGTCTTTTAGGGTCCCAATTTCTGAGTAAGAACCTCTTTAGCAATACTTTTGTTCTCAGTCACATTTAGGAGTCCCAAAGTTGGGGACAACATTAGGGCAGTCTCAATAGCATCTAAGGCCATCCAAGGTTGTTCTTTATTTCTTATACGAGGGGCTGTTTATCTTTTTAATGCAGCAAAACCTGGGATCCACAGTTTGCAAAGACCTGTAGTGTCCAGGAACCTTTTAAACTTGCTTTGCATTGGTTAGTGGAGGAATATGAAAACACAGTCTCTTTTTTTAAGGACTCAGCTTCTGTGTTAGCACCCCTTCTGCTATCTCTTTATTTTTAGCCACGAATAGGTAAAGGGTTTTGTCTTGAGGGGGGGTTCCTCTTCTTTTTGTTAGGACAGTCTCTCACCCAGTGCTCTTCTTTTTTTTTTTTAACAGCAAACACTCTGATCTTTAGCCAAAAGCTTTCTTTTTTTGTTGCCAGGTACTAAGTTTTCTTGCTTCCCTAACTCTTGTGACCAGCATTTTATTTCTCTTATCTTCTTTTAAAAATTTTCTGACTCCTTATTTCTTACAGATCATCTCTAAGTGCTAGTATTATTAGCAAGTGTCACTTTGCTGGGTTCTAGTCTTTGTCGTTTATCTCTCTTTGCTCCTGTTTCTTAACTGCAATGGATCTAATTATTACATCTATATTCTGTCACATAGTTTACCTCTTTTTACTGTTAACCTATTTCTTTTGAGTCTGCTGAAGCTTTGCTCTCAATTCTTCTTTGCAGACCTCTATCTTTCTCTTAACTTTTGTAACTTTTCATAACCTAGGTCAGATTGATGGGACATTTTCTAGTCCCACAGACATGAGACCCTCAACAGAGCCTGGCAGTCAGGTGCTCCTTACCTTGTATGTCTCCCTCACCGGAGCTTAGAACAAACTCACACAGCTCAGGGCAGTGCCTGAGAAGAGAAAACACATGGGGCAGAGAAGGGAGTGCAGTTTTCACATCAGACCACTGATATTTCAAAATGAACACAATTTTTTTTTCTCTGTTAACAAGAGACAGGATACAGGGGGCAGGAGAATGAGCCTTTCTCCCACCCAAGAGGCAGGCAAAGGCTGAAAACAAACCCTTTGATGCGAAGAGCCCAGAGCGGAGTCTCCGCTACGCGCCGGAATGCGGTGTAAACTCCTGGGAGTGGCAAACAAACGCTGGCAGGCAGGCAGAGGCAGCAATTTAACTATTTAACTACCTGATAGACGCCCTGTGCTCTCTGCACTGTCTTTGGGGAGGGAGCACGCAGTCAGGCAGGCACAAGGGAGTGCGGGTAGACTCTGGGGGGGCCAAAGGAGGGACGGCGGCTGTAGTCGGCCCCTCCCCAGCTGTGGCAGGCTTCACGGCCACTCCGGGACCGGCAGGCGGGGTCACTCACCACCAGCATCTCACAACTCGGGGCACAGACAGCCTCTGCTTCTGCCGTGCCTGCAGAAGCCAGAACCTCAGCGCCACTGCTGCTATCAAAGCCCCAACTGCGCCGCCAAAGCCAGAAATTCTTAGCCCAGCTCTGCAATCTCAGAGCTCTTTTGAGCAGCCTGGGGCTCCCCAGCCGAGTGCGGACCGTGCGCCGCGTTTGTCGGCCGGTGGCAGCCGGTCTCGCCCCACGATGGCCCCGCAGCAAGGCCGGCCGGCGCTGCCCGCCCGCTGCGAGCCGCTGGCACTGCCTCGCCGAGAGCGCGGTGGGCAAGACCGGCCTGATGGTTCTTTTTCTCTTTTTTTTTTCCTTTTTAAAACCATTGCTGACTAATTCTGTCCTGACGTCAGTCCAAGTCTACAGTCGACAAAGGGTTAACACACATACACACACAGTCTTGTCATGTGGCCACAAACAAGCACACTCGTCCACGCCTGGACTTACACAACCAGCCAAACACTTTTTTCTGACGGGGTCGGATTTCACATTGACTCTTTTTCCTGATAGGGGTGGGATTCTACATCCACTCCCGCTCTGGCAGAGAGAACATTCTCTCTCTTTTTCACTCTGCCAGGCAACAGCCAGGTCTTTTTGACTGTTCTGTACCCTGGGCACTCCTTCCAGGGTCTCCCTTGGAACATCTCTTTTGGGGTGCCGACCGTGAGGCCATAGACAGTCGTCCTCTCACAGCCACTGCCAGAATAAACCCACAATCTCAGAATACACAAATGCAGCAGTTCCACACCTACACACCCAGCAGATTGTCCCACTTCTAGATTAATAGCAGACACAACAAGAGTGGACACGACAAAAGCAGACACGAGACTGAGACAAAAAGAAAAAACCAAAGCACGAGGTGGGACTCGAACCCACGATCTCGCGACCTGAAGCACGAGGTGGGACTCGAACCCACGATCTCGCACAGAGGCACGAGGTGGGACTCGAACCCACGATCTCGCAACCTGAAGCACGAGGTGGGACTCGAACCCACGATCTCGCACCCTGAAGCACGAGGTGGGACTCGAACCCACGATCTCGCACAGAGGGGTCCACTAAGCGTCCTTAGTCCTCCCCTATCTCACCTGGGACGTCTCCCAGGGGCAGATCGGACGGTGGGCACCTGGGCACGTCTGCTCCTTACCCACTTCGCATTCCCTCCCGGAGTGCGATCTCTGGTGCTCCTACTGAGCACAGAGCGTCACGCAAAACCAGAACAGCGATCGCTCATACAGAATGGCCTTCCTGGCCTCTCAGAAATTAACAGAACACAGACACCAGACCAAAGCAGAACAGTAAATCTTACTTCTGAGCGGGTCCAGGACTTCTGGGTAAACGCGCTGATTCCCGGCCAATGCACCAAATGAAAGACTCCAAAACTCCCAAAGGGAGGCACTTACTCAAGCCTCGGGTCAGCCGCGCACCCAAGAAGACACTGAGACCGGTACTTAAGATGTATAGAGAGTAAGATTTAATACAGCAACGACAAGAAAGCAAACAAAAAGCACATATACCAGATATCTGGGGTCGGATCTCATGCAGCCTGCAAGGTGCAGAGGAGATTCGGCAATTAGCCCAAACTTTTCACAAGCTTTTATAGGAAATAACCAGGGAAAAAGTACAAGTTTTACGTCACCAAGGTGTTCTGCCAAGGGGCTTTACATAACCAAGGGGTCGTGTCCTATATTTTGGCAATGTACTCGATCTATTGGAACATTCTGGGACAGTACCAGGAGGCTCCTATCTCAAAAATGTTCTTGGCATAGTCTTCAGTTGGGAGGGGTAGGACTAGGTTTTTTCCAGGAGACCCCTTATCTAAAAAATGTTCCTGGAGCAGTTTCCAATTGGGAGGGGGTACCTTGGGGTAAAAAGTTCAGGAGTGCTCCGGGAACTATCTCTGGATGGGAGGGGTAAGAGAACTCTGAGCTGAAGAGTTCATGGAGAGTTCAGGTGTCCAGTAATTAACTCTTTCAGTGGTGGTGGTGGGGTTTCAGGTGGGACAAAAGCGAAGCCACGTGCTGGAGGCCTCTGACCAGAGACTGAGCAGTGAGGGTCTCACAACTTGGAACCTACCTAGAAGCTTGGCTCTGCAGCACACCTCTGCTGCTCGCGCAGGCGTCCGTTAGGGGGAGTGGACAGTGCCCCGCTCAGGCCTTAGCCCGCCTCTGGCCCCGCCCCCTGCTTCTGGGCCCCAGGGCTAGAGGCGTCGGCCAATCGGAGAGTGGAGGTGGGGCATAGAGCCTCCCTGGCTCTATTTACCCCCGCCCGGCTCCAATTCCCCTCTCCTGTTCCTGTCTTTTGCACTGGCTGGCAGAGCAAGAGGACTACCGCCTGAGAGCGCGAAGGACCCGGAATGGGTCCTCGGTAGTCTTAGTTCCGCTCAATGCTCAGGCTCTCGCTCAGACACTGACAGCGCCCGGGCTCAAGTGCGGCGCGCCCGGGGGATCTTAGTGCAGCCGCGCCTGGCTCCGGGTTCGAAGGGAGCGCGAAACGTCAATGGATGCCACTCCAGATACTTCTTCATCTGGCTGCAGCTGGAGCTCTGTGCCATAGCTGTGCTGCTCACCAAAGGAGAGATCAGATGCTACTGTGATGATGCTCGCTGTGTGGCAACGGGTTACATGTGTAAGTCTGAGCTTAGTGCTTGCTTCTCCAGACATCTTGATCCTCAGGACACCAATTCCCACTCATCCACGGCTGTCTGGACTTACATGCAAGCACAGCACAGACATCTGCCGAGACAAACAGGCCCCAAACCACTCTGGCCCTGCCATGCCCACTTTAGAATGTTGTCACGAAGACATGTGCAAGTACCGGGGACTGCATGAAGTCCTCTCTCCTCCCAAGAGCAAAGCCTCAGGACAAGGAAACCAGTATCAGCATGACAGCAGCAGAAAACCCATCCCTAAGATGCAGGAGTGGACTTCCTTCAAAGAACTGTGGTTCGACCGACCTGGGATCGCTGCTGGACTGATCTTGTGCTGCCTTACTGTTTCGTTGGCCTTGCGAGTGCTTCAAAGAACAAGAGACTGCAGGATCAGTGACAGCAGATGCTGTCCTGTTTGCACTACAGCTTTCACCGTGGTGGCTTTCCTAGATCTGAGATACAAAGCTAAAATTTGAAGAGATCACCAGTGTAATCAACTAGAGTAAGTACCCAAGGAGGAACAACAATATGAACTAACCAGTACCCCCCCAGAACTGTGTCTCTAGCTGCATATGTAGCAGAGGATGGCCTAGTTGGCCATCAATGGGAGGAGAGGCCCTTGGTCCTGCGAAGATCATATGCCCCAATACAGGGGAATGCCAGGGCCAAGAAGTGTTAGTGGGTGGGTTGGGGAGCAGGACAGGGGGGATGGTAGAGGGGACTTTCGGGATAGCATTTGAAATGTAAATGAAGAAAATATCTAATAAAAAAAGAAATGAAACTTGGCAATTGGGTGTGTTTCCTTTTATAGAGTTCGGTAAACTGTAATATGTTTATCATACTATAGACACATATTCAGTATTTTAAACTGTAATATGTTTGTCATACTATAGACACATATTCAGTATTTTAAACTGTAATATGTTTGTCATACTAAAGACACATATTCAGTATTTTAAACTGTAATGTGTTTGTCATACTATAGACACATATTCAGTATTTTAAACTGTAATGTGTTTGTCATACTATAGACACATATTCAGTATTTTAAACTGTAATGTGTTTGTCATACTATAGACACATATTCAGTATTTTAAACTGTAATGTGTTTGTCATACTATAGACACATATTCAGTATTTTAAACTGTAATGTGTTTGTCATACTATAGACACATATTCAGTATTTTAAACTGTAATGTGTTTGTCATACTATAGACACATATTCAGTATTTTAAACTGTAATGTGTTTGTCATACTATAGACACATATTCAGTATTTTAATTTTAAACTGTAATGTGTTTGTCATACTATAGACACATATTCAGTATTTTAAACTGTAATATGCTTATCATACTATAGACACATATTCAGTATTTTAATGAGCAACTGCTTTGTGTTCTGAAAAGGCTGATTCTGCCAATATAATTAATTAGCATCTCTAGCAATTATGGAGATATCTATACAAATCATGACTGACAATGCTATAGCATATGTCTCTGGAAAACGGAACAACTTTTGCATATTATAATATAAAGCTAACTATGGGTGTGCCTCAGTTTTCTGCAGGACAAGCAGTTATAGAGAGATCCAATTGTACTTTAAAAGAGATGCTTAACAAACAGAAATGGGAAACAAAGATTCCCAGAGATAGATTACACAGTGCATTATTGGCTTTAAATGTCTTGATGCTAATGAACAAAAAACAACAGCTGCTAAGAAACATTGGACTATGGAAAAGCCTGCTGAGATTAATCGGCTTATATATATAAAGAATGTCGTTATATCTGAATAGAGGGAAGGAAATTATTAGCTAGGGGAAAGGCTTTATATATGTTTCTACAGGAGAAGAAAAACTATGGAATTCATCCAAATTGATAAAAATCTGATATGGGGGGTGGCTGGGGCCCGGGGTCGACTGACACCCGCCAGCTACCCACGACACCCCCCACAGGATCTTGAGACTTCTGGTGAGGGGAACACAGATTCTGCTCCAGTCCAATCGCGCGGGACCTGAGACTGCTTTGGTTGGGGAGGCAGAAAACCAGCCTGAGTAGGGCCACAAGCCTCTTCCGGTCTGACCAGCACCAGGGTAGCTGGGGCAGGGTCGGCTGACACCCGCCAGCTACCCACGACACCCGCCACAGGATCTTAAGACTTCTGGTGAGTGGAACACAGCGTCTGCTCCAATCTTTAAACAGTGACAACGATAACAACTAACCCCAGAGATTACCAGATGGCGAAAGGTAAACATAATAATCTTACTAACAGAAACCAAGACCAATCACCATCATCAGAACCCAGCACTCCCACTTTGCCCAGTCCAGGGCACCCCAAAACACCGGAGAAGCTAGACCCAGATCTAAAAGCATATCTCATGATGATGGTAGAGGACATCAAGAAGGACTTTAATAACACACTTAAAGAAATACAGGAGAACACTGCTAAACAGGTAGAAGACATTAAAGAGGAAGCACAAAAATCCCTTAAAGAATTGCAGGAGAACACTGCTAAACAGGTAGAAGACATTAAAGAGGAAGCACAAAAATCCCTAAGAGAATTGCAAGAAAACCAGACCAAACAGGTGATGGAATTGAATAAAACCATCCAAGATCTAAAAAGGGAAGTAGAGACAATGAAGAAAACCCAAATTGAGGCAACGCAGGAGATAGAAACCCTAGGAAAGAAATCTGGAACCATAGATGCGAGCATCAGCAACAGAATACAAGAGATGGAAGAGAGAATCTCAGGTACAGAAGACTCCATAGAGAACATCCGCACGACAATCAAAGAAAATACAAAATCCAAAAAGATCCTAACTCAAAACATCCAGGAAATCCAGGACAAAATGAGAAGACCAAACCTACGGATAATAGGAGTAGATGAGAATGAAGATTTTCAACTCAAAGGACCAGCAAACATCTTCAACAAAATTATAGAAGAAAACTTCCCAAACCTAAAGAAAGAGATGCCCATGAACATACAAGAAGCTTACAGAACTCCAAATAGACTGGACCAGAAAAGAAATTCCTTCCCACACATAATAATCAGAACAACAAATGCACTAAATAAAGATAGAATACTAAAAGCAGTAAGGGAAAAAGGTCAAGTAACATATAAAGGCAAGCCTATCAGAATTACACCAGATTTTTCACCAGAGACTATGAAAGCCAGAAGGGCCTGGACAGATGTTATACAGAAATTGAGAGAACACAATTTCCAGCCCAGGCTACTATACCCAGCCAAACTCTCAATTACCATAGATGGAGAAGCCAAAGTATTCCACGACAAAACCAAATCCACACATTATCTTTCCACGAATCCAGCCCTTCAAAGGATAATAACAGAAAAAAACCAATACAAGGACGGAAACCATGTCCTAAAAAAAGCAAGAAGGTAATCCCTCAACAAACCTAAAAGAAGACAGCCACAAGAACAGAACACCAACTCTAACAACAAAAATAAAAGGAAGCAACAATTACTTCTCCCTAATATCTCTTAATATCAATGGACTCAACTCCCCAATAAAAAGACATAGACTAACAGACTGGCTACACAAACAGGACTCAACATTTTGCTGCTTACATGAAACTCATCTCAGAGAAAAAGATAGACACTACCTCAGAATGAAAGGCTGGAAAACAATTTTCCAAGCAAATGGTAGGAAGAAACGAGCTGGAGTAGCCATTCTAATATCTGATAAGATTGACTTCCAACCCAAAGTCATCAAAAAAGGCAAGGAAGGGCACTTCATTCTCATCAAAGGTAAAATCCTCCAAGAGGAACTATCAATTCTGAATATCTATGCTCCAAATACAAGGGCAGCTACATTCATTAAAGATACTTTAGTAAAGCTCAAACCACACATTGCACCTCACACAATAATAGTGAGAGACTTCAACACACCACTTTCACCAATGGACAGATCATTGAAGCAGAAACTAAACAGAGACACAGTGAAACTAACAGAAGTTATGAAACAAATGGATCTGACAGATATCTACAGAACATTTTATCCTAAAACAAAAGGATATACCTTCTTCTCAGCACCTCATGGTACCTTCTCCAAAATTGACCACATAATTGGTCACAAAACAAGCCTCAACATATACAAAAATATTGAAATTGTCCCATGCATCCTATCAGATCACCATGGACTAAGACTGATCTTCAATAACAAAATAAATAATAGAAAGCCAACACACACGTGGAAACTAAACAACACTCTTCTCAATGATACCTTGGTCAAGGAAGGAATAAAGAAAGAAATTAATAACTTTCTGGAGTTTAATGAAAATGAAGCCACAACATACCCAAACTTATGGGACACATTGAAAGCATTTCTAAGAGGAAAACTCATAGCTCTGAGTGCCTCCAAAAGGAAACTAGAGAGAGCACACATTAGCAGCTTGACAACACACCTAAAAGCTCTAGAACGAAAAGAAGCAAATTCACCCAAGAGGAGTAGACGGCAGGAAATAATCAAACTCGGGGGTGAAATCAACCAAGTGGAAACAAGAAGAACTATTCAAAGAATCAACCAATCGAGGAGCTGGTTCTTTGAGAAAATCAACAAGATAGATAAACCCTTAGCCAGACTCACTAGAGGGCATAGGGAAAGTATTCTAATTAACAAAATTAGAAATGAAAAGGGAGACATAACAACAGTTCCTGAAGAAATCCAAAACACCATCAGATCCTTCTACAAAAGGCTATACTCAACAAAACTGGAGAACCTGGATGAAATGGACACTTTTCTAGACATATACCAGGTACCAAAGTTAAATCAAGATCAGGTTAATGATCTAAACAGTCCCATATCCCCTAAAGAAATAGAAGCAGTCATTAATAGTCTCCCAACCAAAAAAAGCCCAGGACCAGATGGGTTTAGTGCAGAGTTCTATCAAACCTTCAAAGAAGATCTAATCCCAGTTCTTCACAAACTATTCCACAAAATAGAATCAGAAGGTACTCTACCCAACTCATTCTATGAAGCCACAATTACTCTGATACCTAAACCACATAAAGACCCAACAAAGATAGAGAACTTCAGACCAATTTCCCTTATGAATATTGATGCAAAAATCCTCAATAAAATTCTCGCTAACTGAATTCAAGAACACATCAAAACAATCATCCATCCTGACCAAGTAGGTTTCATCCCAGGAATGCAAGGATGGTTCAATATACGAAAATCCATCAATGTAATCCATTATATAAACAAACTCAAAGACAAAAACCACATGATCATCTCATTAGATGCTGAAAAAGCATTTGACAAAATCCAACACCCCTTCATGATAAAAGTCTTGGAAAGATCAGGAATTCAAGGCCCATACCTGACCATGATAAAAGCAATATACAGCAAACCAGTAGCCAACATCAAAGTAAATGGTGAGAAGCTGGAAGAAATCCCACTAAAATCAGGGACTAGACAAGGCTGTCCACTTTCTCCATACCTATTCAACATTGTACTTGAAGTCCTAGCCAGAGCAATTCGACAACAAAAGGAGATCAAAGGGATACAAATTGGAAAAGATGAAGTCAAAATATCACTTTTTGCAGATGATATGATAGTATATATAAGTGACCCTAAAAATTCCACCAGAGAACTCCTAAGCCTGATAAACAGCTTCGGTGAAGTAGCTGGATATAAAATTAACTCAAGCAAGTCAATGGCCTTTCTGTACACAAAGGATAAACAGGCAGAGAAGGAAATTAGGGAAACAACACCCTTCTCAATAGTCACAAACAATATAAAATACCTTTGCGTGACTCTAACTAAGGAAGTGAAAGATCTGTATGACAAGAACTTCAAGTCCCTGAAGAAAGAAATTATAGAAGATCTCAGAAGATGGAAAAACCTCCCATGCTCATGGATTGGCAGGATCAACATTGTAAAAATGGCTATCTTACCAAAAGCAATCTACAGATTCAATGCAATCCCCATCAAAATTCCAACTCAATTCTTCAAGGAATTAGAAAGGGCAATCTGCAAATTCATCTGGAACAACAAAAAACCTAGGATAGCAAAAACTCTTCTCAAGGATAAAAGAACCTCTGGTGGAATCACCATGCCTGACCTAAAGCTTTACTACAGAGCAATTGTGATAAAAACTGCATGGTACTGGTATAACGACAGACAAGTAGACCAATGGAACAGAATTGAAGACCCTGAGATCAACCCACATACCTATGGTCACTTGATCTTTGACAAGGGAGCAAAAACCATCCAGTGGAAAAAAGACAGCATTTTCAACAAATGGTGCTGGCACAACTGGCGGTTATCATGTAGAAGAATGCGAATTGATCCATTCCTATGTCCTTGTACCAAGGTCAAATCTAAGTGGATTAAGGAACTCCACATAAAACCAGAGACACTGAAACTTATAGAGGAGAAAGTAGGGAAAAGCCTCGAAGATATGGGTACAGGGGAAAAATTCCTGAATAGAACAGCAAAGGTTTGTGCTGTAAGATCGAGAATAGATAAATGGGACCTCATAAAGTTGCAAAGCTTCTGCAAGGCAAAAGACACCGTCAATAAGACAAAAAGACCACCAACAGATTGGGAAAGGATCTTTACCTACCCTAAATCAGATAGGGAACTAATATCCAATATATATAAAGAACTCAAGAAGGTGGACTCCAGAAAATCAAATAACCCCGTTAAAAAATGGGGCTCAGAACTGAACATAGAATTCTCACCTGAGGAATACCGAATGGCAGAGAAGCACCTGAAAAAATGTTCAACATCCTTAATCATCAGGGAAATGCAACTCAAAACAACCCTGAGATTCCACCTCACACCAGTCAGAATGGCTAAGATCAAAAATTCAGGTGACAGCAGATGCTGGCGAGGATGTGGAGAAAGAGGAACATTCCTTCATTGTTGGTGGGATTGCAAGCTGGTACAACCACTCTGGAAATCAGTTTGGCGGTTCCTCAGAAAATTGGACATAATACTACCAGAGGATCCAGCAATACCTCTCCTGGGCATATATCCAGAAGATGTTCCAACCGGTAAGAAGGACACATGTTCCACTATGTTCATAGCAGCCTTATTTATAATAGCCAGAAGCTGGAAAGAACCCAGATGCCCCTCAACAGAGGAATGGATACAGAAAATGTGGTACATTTACACAATGGAGTACTACTCAGCTATTAAAAGGAATGAATTTATGAAATTCCTAGGCAAATGGATGGATCTGGAGGGCATCATCCTGAGTGAGGTAACATATTCACAAAGGAACTCACACAATATGTACTCACTGATAAGTGGATATTAGCCCAAAAACTTAGGATACCCAAGATATAAGATACAATTTGTTAAACGCATGAAACTCAAGAACGAAGACCAAAGTGTGGACACTGTGCCCCTTCTTGGAATTGGGAACAAAACACCCATGGAAAGAGTTACAGAGATAAAGTTTGGAGCTGTGTAGAAAGGATGGACCATCTAAAGACTGCCATATCCAGGGATCCATCCCATAATCAGCTTCCAAACGCTGACACCATTGCATACACTAGCAAGATTTTGCTGAAAGGACCCAGATATAGCTGTCTCTTGTGAGACAATGCCGGGGCCTAGCAAACACAGAAGTGGATGCTCACACTCAGCTATTGGATGGATCACAGGGCCCCCAATGGAGAAGCTAGAGAAAGTACCCAAGGAGCTAAAGTGAACTGCAACCCCATAGGTGGAACATTATTATGAACTAACCAGTACCCCAGAGCTCTTGACTCTAGCTGCATTTGTATCAAAAGATGGCCTAGTCGGCCATCACTGGAAAGAGAGGCCCATTGGACTTGCCAGCTTTACATGCCCCAGTACAGGGGAATGCCAGGGCCAAGGGGTGGGGGTGGGTGGGTGGGGGACTGGTGGGGGAGTGTATTGGGGACTTTTTGGATAACATTGGAAATGTAATTGAGGAAAATACCTAATTAAAAAAAAAAGGAAAAAAAATCTGATATGACAGGGAGAGACTCCTGAAGATCTTGACTATAGACAGGAAGAAAGAAATTAGCAAGATCAACAAGGCAGATAATATGTACCTTGTTGCTTCTACATGGAACATCTCCGAGACTGGCTGAGACTTAAAAATCTATATGTAGCTGTAGTGGTTTGAATGTGCTTGGCCCAGGGAGTGTCACTATTTGGAGGTGTGGCCTTGCTGGAGAAGGTGTGGCCTTGTTGGAGAAAGTGTGTCACTGTGGGCATAGGATTTAAAACCCTCCTCCTAGCTGCCTAGAAGCCAGTCTTCTAGCAACCTTCAGGTGAAGAAGTAGAACTCTCAGCTCCTCCTGTCCCATGCCTGCCTGGATGCTGCCATGCTCCCTCCTTGATGATAATGGACTGAACCTCTGAACTTGTAAGCCAGCCACAATTAAATATTGTGTTTATAAGAGTTGCTTTGCTCATGATGTATGTTCACAGCAGTAAAAACCCTAAGACAAGAGCTAATAAATATTGTTGGCTACAAAGTCCTCCTAACATATTATTACATGCCATCCTTTCACATGGTTTGGATGGAGATTTATATTATAGTTCAGTTATACAATCCAAACTAACTTTATGAAGTCAGATGTCTTTTACTTGCTCAAACAAAGAACAAAGAATCACCTTTAACTGCTCTATGCACACTAGACATTCAATACATATGTTAATGGAAAAACATATATTACTTGTGAGAGTTTATGTGTTTCAGAGCAAAAGAACCAATTTTTTCTGGGGCCCCAAGAAGGAAAAACTATATCCAAAATCAGTAGGAAGAGGTTTAAAAGAATGACAGCCCATTTCACAAAAGGTGGGGTAGATGGTTTTATGTTCATTCAGTGGGTTATGGATGGTTATTGTTATTTACAGGGGTTGACTGCAAGTTATTCAATGGTCTTGATTAAGGAGAAAACAATGTATAGAAAATTAGACTCAGGGACTTCTCTGTTTCCTTTTCTTTTCTCTATCACTTCTTTCTTATGGAGGGAGAAAAGGGTTGAAAAGAAAGAAAGGAAGAGATAGGAATAATATAGAAATAATTGGGGAAAGAGGTAGATTATTGAATCTACTCTTTTTCTTTTTGTTTTTTTTTTGTTTTTATTTTTTTGTTTTGTTTTGTTTTGTTTTTTACTTTTTCGAGACAGGGTCTCTCTGTGTAGCCCTGGCTGTCCTGGATCTCACTTTGTAGACCAAGCTGGCCTCGAACTCAGAAATCTGCCTGCCTCTGCCTCCCAAGTGCTGGGATTAAAGGCGTGCCCCACCATGTCGGGCTGAATCATTTTTTTAATGAGCATAGAGACCTGGGATTTTGGCTGAAATCATATTTCTTCTTGTCAGGAGCTGCTGTTCCCTCAAGAGAGGTAAACATGTCTGTGGAACTGAGTACTTCATAAACACAAGTCAAAGATTAGCTTTCCATGGCAACATGACTCAGATTTGAATTCCTCATCGAATGAAGGATATTTCCTTCATTTTGTCCATTTTCTTTGTCCATGTTTGTCCATGGTGGACAGCATTTTGTCAGTGGTTGAATCAAGGAACGATTTTGCCTCCTTGCCGCCTGCCCGATTTGAAGCAAACATAAGGAGGCTCTGATGCTCATCATCTTCTCTGAGGTAGAAGTGGAGGTGATGTCCGGAGGTGACATACCCAAAATCCTTCAAATAATAAAACATCCTTTAATGACATCTTCTGTAGGTCTCTGAGGGTTTTGAACACCACCTATTCATCCATAGAATATCTGACATGAATAGGCAAACTTAACTTGTTTTACATTTTACTGTATCTGTTTTGTTTTGTTCTCCAAACACGTGGGGAAAATTCTTATAGTCATGGCTAATCTGGCAATGACTGCCACAGAGGCCAACCTTGAGATAGAGACAAAAATTTACTCTTAAAAAAAAAAATGTAACAAGCACTGATACACACTGAGCCGTGTTGCTGGCCCCTACCCTGTTTCTTGACTGACACATGAATCCTCTCTGAGAATGGACGGGCACATTCTTGTTTGCTGTTGTCTACCTTTGTCTCACTTAAACCCCTGCTTCTGATTGAGATGCACTAACACTCCTGTCCCGCTATCAGTCAGTATGTGTGTCTATCCATAGGTATCTCTCGGATAAATTGCACTGCGTACAATTCTGGACATTGCTACTGCTTCTTGAAATGCTTCCTCAACTTCACCCTTGGTGGCCAACCTCTCATCCCCAGGACAGGTCATTCCAAGGAACTAGTATTCCCACTGGAGCCATTTGATGACCTGGTTTCCCTTGCTTCTGGCTTACCATCATTATTTAAGAGAGTATATGGCTCTATCAATTCTGAACTTTAGACTTGTATCTTAACCAGAGCAAGGACTTCTAGCCTGTGACCCTCAGCAAACTCCAGCCCAAATGGACCCATCCTCTAATCCTGCCCTTCTGAGACTAGGTAGGAGAGGAGTTGAGCATATGCAGAGCAGGGTGCCAGGTACCCCCAGGAAAAAATAAAATATGTCTATGGTAGAAGAATTCAAAAAGTATTCGCCTTCATTTGCCTGATCTATTAGAAACAAAATACCTTAAATCAAATGGCACTTAAACAATAGAAATGTATTCCTCACATTTCTGAAGGCTGAGAAATCCCAGAACAGAGTAGCAGGGGTTGGTGTTTGAGGACCGGATTCCATATACAGGCCCATCACTCACCAACAGGCAGAAGGACAAACTGTTTTCTGATTCTTCCATCAGTGCATGGATCGACTCATGAGAGCTCCACCCACATGACCTAAACACACTCTAAGTTCTCACCTCTAATACTAACACCTCCTGGACAGGGTCTCAATACATGAATGGAGTGGGGTACAAACATCCACATTCTAGCAGTGCTAAAATTAGGTCAGGAAATATGGAATAAAATGAAGGCAGGAGAAAAGAGAGCAAATACTCGCTATGCATCTCTGTGTCACAGTGATGATGCTAGAGAGGAGATACCGCATTTTCCACAGCAAGCCTTCTATGAAGCTATAGTTCTTTTCACTTGAGAGGGTAGGGACATTGGAGGGTCACTTACCAGGAAGGTATAGATTTTTACCAGGAAGGACACTCAGTAGTTGTGTATGGTGACTGAATGATCACGCTCATGAGTAGGTAGCACAAGACAGTGTACAGTGATGAGAAAGACAATCGTGGGTTGACAACATGGACTAATAGGTGTAGGTGCTAGCACACAGGTTTAAGACCTGAGACCAATCTCCAGAATCCAAAAGGTGGCAGTACAGACCTGATTTCTGAAACAGCAAGCCTCTGATTGCTGATTCATGCCTGCATACTTGGACAGAAAGACAGACATACAGACACAGGCACATACACACAACACAGAGAGAGGGGGGGGGAGGGAGAGGGAGAGAGAGAGAGTAAAATAAATTAATTAATTTTAAAGATACTCTTGGGCTAAAGAGATGGCTTAATCAGTAAAGTGCTTGCTGAACCCCTGGATTCGATCCCCAAAATCCACACAGAGAGTATAACAAAGGATTAGCTGTCTTAGTGTCCTCCATGCTCTCTAGCCTATTGATGATGACCCAATCATGCCAAGGTATATTGGACACCCAGCCTCTCTGTGATCCCTGGCTGCTCTGGGTAACTCCGTGGAAGCACTGCTGTCTATGGCACTACCTCTGCCACCCCCTCCACTGGACAGCTCCTGGGTTCCTTAGCATGGCACCCGCACCAGACCATAAATCCAGCAGAGTCTCTTGCATTTTTATTTTCTTTTTCCTTCTGGTTTGTTGAACAAGACAAGGTCTCTCTCTGTAGCCCAGGCTGTCCCGAAGCTCACCCTGTGGACCAATCTGACCTCAAACTCACAGAGATTCAAGGCATACGTCACCCACACTTGGCCCCTTACTGAGGAGCTGAAGCCAAGAATAGTGAGGTGCTGGAGAGACAGTTAAGTAGCCCTGGTGTGAGTGCTGTAGTGAGGGTGCGGGAGTGACAGAGTTAAGTAGCCCTGGTGTGAGTGCCCCTTACCCATTTCTGTTGAGAGAAATCCTCCTGAGGTCTAACTCAGGCTATCTGGCCAGCTTTTTATAGGGTAATTTTATGGATGGTACAAAACTATTTAAAGGATTCTAGATAAACCTGAAGTGCAGGTAACTGGCACTGAATGAGAATACCAAATCAAAATCAGAGCCTGGTAACTTATGGATATCCCTTAGGATTGTATGTACTGGGGCTTACAAGATGGTTCAGTGGTTACGTGTGTACTGTTCCCGCAGCAGACAGGAGTGCAGTCTCCAACATGCATGTTGGTTGTCTCAGGACCACCTGTACTTCCAGGTCCAGGTGACCCCCACATCAGGGCTCCTCTGGCACCTGTACTCACACGCACACCCCCACAGACACACAGACACACACACAATTTTTAAAAATGCTTACTTTAAAAAAAAAAAAAAAGCTTTATTGCCCAGCAGTGGTGGCGCATGCCTTTAATCCCAGCACTTGGGAGGCAGAGGCAGGCAGATTTCTGAGTTCGAGACCAGCCTGGTCTACAGAGTGAGTTCCAGGACAGCCAGGGCTACACAGAGAAACTTTGTCTTGAAGAAAACAACAACAAAAACAAAACAAAACAAAAAACACTTTATTACAAGAATCATTTTTATTTCTTTATGAAAATAAAAGAAGCTCTTGTTTTTATAAGTCTTTGGCAATACAAAAAGAATGTGTGTCTTTAAATTCACACGTTTCCAATATAACTTTAAAAATATTACCCCTCACCTCCACCCCTGCATGAGGACATGTCATGTTTGGGCCAGGCTTGACTTGAATCTAGGGTAATCCCCTTAGCTGTGAACCTACAGGTAAGAGACCACCATTCCCAAGTTAAAACTAAGCATCTACTTTGATTTCCCCACTCTCCCCACTCTAGGCCTGGCCCGGGGTTGAACCTGGATCTTAGCCCTCAGCATACATATTTTCCCCTCAGCTACATTCCCACCATACTTTGGCACAAGAGGGTCTATAATGAATTTCATGTCTTTGTGGAGTTTAGTGGGGTTCTCAGAGAATAGGAAGTACATGAAAATGTATTTGGTAATATGAATCTGTTCTATGAGAACTGTCTTGCAGCGGCCCACCAGCCTCATGCACACACAGTGCTGGTATAGAGGTCACAGCAGCTAGCAAGATTCCTGAGACTGGACACGTTGTCTTGCCAGGGGCCTGAGAAAGAAGGCATGTTGGTGCTGTTCAGCGAAGTACTGAAATGATAAAACCAGATACACACGGGTCAGACACAAACAAAGCAGCATAATCGACAAGTTTTCCAAGTAACTGAGAACAAACCTACTGTGCGTAGATCTGTTGTCATAACCAGGACATGACATCCAACTGAACGAGCTTGGCTCCTCACGCTTTAGTCGATGCTAGAACGGAACCCTGACCATTGTCTGCCCAGTGCCCAGCTCCTAACCTCAGATCAGTTACAAATGTCTGGCATTTCCAAACAGTTGAGAAAAAATTAGACCTTATACATGATCCAGAATTTAATTTAATAAAAAAAAAAAGCTGATAACTAGGGTCACTTTCTTCTTGAGAAAGAAATACTGTTTGTACTTCATTGCTACAAATTAATTAGACAAAGTTATTTCTATTTTTCTCGATTTTTTGATTTTCATTTTATTCAAACTGAAACAGAATTATGTCACTTCTCTCCATCATTTTCCTCCCTCCAGCCCCTCCCATTTATCCTCCCTCAAATCCCTCCCATAATATCCTCTACTCTCAAGTTAATATCCAATTTTTTATAGACATATGAACAGACAGACAGAAAGAAAGACAGATCCAGCTATTATTTTTCTCAGATTCTATGTCCATGTGCAGGTGTGGGTGTGTGCATGTGAGGGCAGGTGCCTGCAGAGGACTTAAGCATGGGAACTAGAGATGGAGGTGGTTGGAAGTCCCGTGTGCTTGGGGAAATAGAACTCAGGCCGTCCCAGACAGCAGCCTGTTAGTCCCCCTGCAAGAGCTGCATCTGAACAACTACTTGAGCCAAACTCTAGCTGACTTGTGAGTGGATTTATATGATATTTTCAGCCCCTGAAAACATTTCTTTGGGTTTCTAAATGCCAATGATTCTTTGAGTATGTCTTTAGAAAATCCACTGAGAATATACACATTAGAACTCTACCAGACAAACAATCTAGCCACTTTATAAATTCTGCTTTAACAATAAATGAAATTTGCAATTCGCTTACTTTTACTTTGTTTCTTAACCTGTTCTACAACTAACATCTGATTAAGAACAGGGACGCATCAAGGACATACACTTCACCTCCTAATCGGGCTCCAGCTCTGACCTCTCTCCAGAGCCTCAGACTCCAGTTGACTTGTGACTCACTTTATATGCTAGTCACTCAGGTACCTCCAAATTAACATATCCAGAACCGGAAGAGGCCATGCCTTTAGCCTTCACTCCTATTTCTTGTTCCTCCTTGTGATGGACACACAGACCCAAGTCAGAAAAGACCATTATTTCTCCTCTTCACCCTGGGCCTTTCTCCTATGCAGTTGAGGGTCAGTCCTATCGACTCTCCCTTGTGTGGTGCCTGTATCTGGTCAGTGTCTCACTCTCTTGCTAAGACTGTTACACTGATGCTTTTGCTCTCCTTGTTATCACCCTTCTGTAAAGCACAGCTGACCATGCTGAGGTCCAGAATCCTGCAGGTCAAAATTGGACTCCTCGAGGTGCTCATGCAAGGCCTTTCTATAACAGTTCAGTCCAGCTTCCTAGAGCTCTCCCCACTCACCTGCAGGCCACTACCAGCATGCACCTTTTTGGCTTTTACAACAGCAAATATTCTACTTCCTCATTTCTTCTATGTGTCCCAAAACTGATTCCTTGGGCTCAGTGATAGGTTCCTTTCATATTCTAGAACATAGTAAACAAGGTAACCTTCACACTATCTGAACTCAAGGTTATCTTTTCAATTTAAAATCTGTCTTCTCCTGGTCTGCTTTATTTCTATCTGGAAAAAAAAATCTGAGTTTTATACAACTGTAAAATCATCACATGTCGACCACATACATTTCAGTCACAATAAACACAGGAACTTCTTAACCAAGAGACCAAACTTCTTTCCCTTCTGCTACACAACACTAATAAATGGAACCTGCCATACACAGTAGGACTAATAATGAAGATAAAAACTACTAAGAGAAAAGAGTCCAGATTATCAATCACAAGCATCCATGTTGTGTCTCATACACTCCACACAGCTTTCACGACCCTGTACTCAAGACCTCCATCTCCCAACATCCAGAAGTTCCCTTATTATAAGAGGATATGCTAGGGGGGAGCAGGAACCCTGGTGGTTGCCTACCTCTGGAAAAGCTCTCTGCAGCACACATATGTCTCATATGTTCTATTGGTGAAATTTGTGTTTAGGAATGAGACACAGTCAGTTTCAGCGCCTCTGGGAACATAGAGGATTCCTGCATGGAGAAGATAATAGTTATTTAAAGAGACAGATTTGACACATGCAGTCCAAAGTTCTGTATTGCTTGGATGGGAGTTGGTAACGCCATAGACTAGGTGTCTGTGGGGTGGATGGTTAGTTAAATAAACATTCTGAGAGAGATCCTGTAGTCTCTGCCAGAGATGATGCTTAGGCACCTACCTGCCATGCAGGCACTGATAAAGGAAACACAGGCACCTGTGAAGAGGGCCCTGACCACTATCTTGCACAAGTCACTCTTCCTCTGGGGTATCATGGATGCTGTAGACAACAAAGAAAGCAATTGATGTCTTCCTCACACAGCAAGGAGGTGTAGCCCATCAGTCCCCATTAGAAGAATTAAAAAAAAGAAAAACCAGGTCAGAAGACTAGTGTTCTTTGACCAACCACCTAAACCTGCTAAAGCTTCCTTAAGAGGTACATACATACATACATTAGTCTTGACACATAACTCAGACTACTCCTGGATCAAGGATTGTATATCTGACCCTCACCTCAGTGGTTCTGGAACCCATTCAAGATGAATCTGAATCAAGCAGGGCTCTGAGCTGCTCAAGCAGGCACAGATGCCTATGTCAGCCAGCTGAGATCTACACCATTAAGTCCAGAGTGGAATTACATGTAGAATTTGAGCCACAGGACTGAAGAGGACAGCATCCATCTCACCTCAGCCCAGAGTCACAACTATCACGTGACAGACATACAGCAGTGTGCATGAGTGCTTTGCAGAGAGGAAAAAGATAAACGAAAAGGAAACTGTTTCACCTGCTTCATTAGCTATCAGTGACATAAATTTAGTGAATCTACCCCAGAGTATGATTGTTATACACGGCATTTTAACACACTCTTTTCATATTATATTTCTTTTTAGATACATTTGTAACGTGGTTCTTCCAAGTGCTCAGCTCAGGATACTGAAGCACACATACACACAGAGAGACACACAAACACATCCACAGATACCCAACACAAACACAGCCCACCAAGACCACCACCCCTCTCCTGGTATTCGTGCAACCATCACCCACAGTCAGCACCCTGAATACCTCTGCTTCATGTACTAACTACTCCTCTGTACTCCAGGACTCTCAGCTTTTGCCCAACAAGGTGTGATGCTCACTGACTCCACTTATCTGCTTTGTCTCCTGTTTTCATTTATCTTTTTAAAATTCCTGTGCAAATATCACTCTTATAAAAGAAAAAACTGTTGGGAAGATTAATTTCAGAAAGAACTTTTGGCAGTTGAACAGCAAGATAGAAATATAATGTTCATAACTTCTTCCTTATAATGAAACTAAAAATAAAACCTGTTTGTGCCTTGGCAGAAAGGAGAGCAGGCAGATGAAGCATTGCTTGTAAAGGATATACCATAGTGAGCTGACTGCATTAGCTCTGAGCTACATGTGGCCTGCGAGGTCCACTTCGTTCCAGATTCTCTATCTAGCCTCAGCTGTGCAGTGAGCAAAGGCTGGATCTGCCTGGCACGTTGAGAACCTGGGGAAATTGAACAACTCACTCAAGCCTCCCAGTGTGATTCCTATGGAACTAAGATTGGCAAATCCACAGAGGGAAAATGTTGTAATGATTTCAGCTTTCACCTAGAGGGGAGAAAACAAGTAGATAAATTTAGTCCTTGTGTGTCTCAGAACCATATTAGAAGTTCCAAGGCACACCAAATCTTTCTTACAGTATTCTAAAGAATGCACAAAAGATACTCAGAAAACAACCAGCCCCTGACTTACAACCACTGTGATGATATGGTAATACCACCAGACTCCTTGTCCAGCTGGGTTCTTATTAAAGATACAGAGAAAATGACCTAGAGATGCTAAGAGAGCAGCAAGAAAGATTGTTTCATAGAGGTTTGAATGTGTAGATAAAGGGTCATCAGGACATCTAGGAGAAGATATGTTCTTTGGACTGTCCTAGTGTCAGGAAGCAACAATTATCTCATAGATCAAAGTTGGGTCAGAATTCAGGAGAGAACTAACACAGAGACCTGGAACAGAAGCTTGGGTCCTGACAAACGTGCTTCTGCTTGTCTCATGCTTAGGCTGGGACACTGAGAAACATTTGCAAGCCCACAATGTTTGTGTGGCACCCTTAGATATGCCTGGCCCAAACCTCTCGCTCTGTAATTCGCTGGATTGTCACTTACAGAAATCCACTGTTTCTCGCCATTGATCCACTCTTCTACTCCAGAGAGACGTTTGTTCTTGTACTGAGACAGTTGTTGGTAGGCCACAAATTCATTTATGAAGAATTTGACTCCCACTATCTCAGCCACCAGTGGGCAGTCTGCCCACTGTACACCCATCATGAAAACCATGGGCCTTAGGACATAGGAGCAGATGACCTAAGAAAGAAGGGAAAGGAAGAGTAGACAACAGAAGTCAGGCACCAGGAGCCACTCCAGACGCTTAGCCGCCTCTCCTTCCTCTACCCTCTTCTCCTCCTCGGGCTTTCAGCTTACTGAGGGTCAGGAAAATATGCCCAACACAGATAAGCCTTTACCTGGAAACTGAGTCCATGGATATCCACCATTTCCCCCAGCCAGGAGAGGGTAGCATTGATGAAGGCCAATACAGCCAGAAAGGCAATCAGGTTGGCTGCCACATTAGCAACAAGGCTTATGGCATCTGTGGCTCCATTGCTTGCAGCTTCCAGGATGTTCCTCTCTTCCCTGTGGTTATTGGGCACAGAGAAAGAATATGCTATCTACAGTAATCTCAGCTCCTCAGAGAGGAGAAGCTCTATAGACCCTAAAATGGAAGAAATGGGTAGCCAGCCATTGTGAGGGGTGCTGGGAACCATTAGTAATTATAACAGTGGAGATTACTCTGAAGTGATTCAGATATTATTGCATGAAAGTTTGATGCCAAGGACATAGAATATTTGTATAATATCCCACTAATGCCAGGTGGGAAGCTTTAGTCCAAACAAAACAAAAACTGAAAATGATTAGCTGGAAGCAGGGATAGCAAAAGGGGACATGGAGTGACAGACCTTCTTCCTTTGGGGAAGCTGGAAGTCTCTAGCACCCTGAGCTTCTTCCTGTAGCCCAGCTTACCATCTCCTGAACTGTCCCCAGCTCACCCTCGAGGCAGCTTCAGTCCCTCCTTGCTCTTGAACTTGGACTCTTCGACTTCTGGATATACCAGTTTGGATAAGGCAAGTGCACAAGGGGCAGCCATCACTGAGGCAGAAATCAAGGATGATGCGTCAATCTGTAAAGCCAGATGGGATTAGCACCACTGTGGGGCTCAACATGAGTGCACCATGAGCAATTATGTTGACTGTGCCTCACCCCAAAGGATATGAAGGCTCCCAACACTGTGCCTGCTATGGTAGCAAAGCCTCCAGTCATGACTGCATGGATTTCAGAGATGGTCATGTCTGCAAGGTAGGGACGGATGAGCAGAGGCGCCTCTGTCTAAAAACAAAGAAAAATAGTCACACACCAAGAAGGTATCACTCCCCAAGTCAAAGTGCTTATCCCAGACAGAGAATGGACCTATCAGATACATGCCCTTCCAGTCAGTGGACAAAAACCTGCCCAACCATCTCCATGAGGGCCTGTTTTCACATCTTCCTCTAGCATATTATAGAATACTGTAGACAACTGGTGTCATTTACTTTGTTTGTGGTGTCTAAGTCCATGAGCTTAGTGAGTAAATTATAGAGTACAGTTCCATTGCTGACCACACACTAGATGTCTACAGAACATGTATTAAAGGAACTGAAAATAGCTTATCTAAGCTAATGCTGTATGAAATAATAAGAAAATAATGTCAAGCCAGCAACAAAGTTCAGCCTGGAGACCTGATATCAATATCTAGAACTCACACCGGTAGATAGAAGCAAAGAAAAACCCAGCATCCACAAGTTATCCTCTGACCTCCATATGAGAGCCATGATACATGACTACTTATACACATACAGAAAGAGAGAGAGAGAGAGAGAGAGAGAGAGAGAGAGAGAGAGAGAGAGAGAGAGAGAGAGAGAGGAAGAGAAGAGAAGAGAAGAGAAGAGAAGAGAAGAGAAGAGAAGAGAAGAGAAGAGAAGAGAAGAGAAGAGAAGAGAGATGAGAGAGGAAGAGAGAGTCATTAAACAAAATATAATTTGAAATGTCTGTAATTTTTTATTAATTAGGAAGATTCAAGGAGGAAATGACCTAGCCTTAATCTATGAGGTCATGTATCCTTTAATGAGTGTCAGCAAAACGATGGATTAGCTTAGTAGAGTATTAAGGCAAGGCTCCTGCTCTTAGATGATTAGGTCTAGCTGGAAAAGTTCAACTGATTATAGATAATTTTAGCAAAATGTAAGGTCATGATAAAAGAATACAAAAGTACTCTGAAAACAGATCAAAAGCAGATAAACAGCCCAAGGCTTTGAGAGAAAAAGACCCCAATTGTTAATGTCTTACTCATTTGAACAACTACTAATGTTGATTTGACCAGTCAATGGCATAGATTTAACACTGAAATGGTTAATGTTGATTATCAGTAATTGATAGAATCTCCTAAAAATGACTCTAGGGATGCCTGTGAGCGGTTATCTTGATAGGTCAGCCTGTGAGAGATTATTTTAATTAGATTAAAGCAGAAAGACCCATTCTAAAAGTGGTTAGGACATTTCCTAGGCTTGGGTCCTAGGTGCTGGGCACAAGCATCAGTGGCCTTAAGCTCCTGTCACTAAGCTCTTCCCAACAGGATGGCTGTACTCTCAAGCTGTGAGTCAAAATGAATCCTTTTTCTCTTAATACACCTTTTATTCAAGGTATTTGATCAGAGCAAAAGAGAAAGACATCTATTCCACACAAACACATGCTCTTCCACGCAGATGGATGCACTGAGAAAGATGCTGTGTGAAGAACAGTCCTGATAGTCGTGAGCAAGACAAGCCATTGCCTCCTCAGAGACCTCAGAAAAATCACGGTGAATCACAGCAAGAAACCAGAGGTAGCCAACTATCCTTCCCAACTCCTGAGGGGGATAAGGCTTAGACTAGGACATTCCCCTATATAAGAAGCTGGATAGTGTGTCTGGACTGTGCATTAGGCATCGAGTTCTCCTTGACGCTCTGAGGATTCTTTCCTAAAGACTGACTGCCCCGTGGTCTCCATTTATCTGCTTTCCATAAGAAAAATGAGCTTTTCAAGCCATGTGATGACACATACGTATATGTTCAGCACTTGAGATGGGGGAAGCAGGAAAATAAAGAATTCAAGTTCAACCTCAACTACATAGTGAGTATGAGGTCAGCCTGGACTACATGAGACCCTGTCTTAGAAAAACAGGAAGGAAGGAGGTTGGGAGGGACAGGAGAGAGAAAATCCTCTTTCCAAATTTGTTCTCTGCCAAACTCTCAGTTCTTGAGAGATTAGAAAAACAGAAGGCTCCAGGGTACTTACCATCCCCACAAAGATGTTTCCTGCCACGGCCAGGGTCTCTGCAGCAGTGGTACCCATGGTAATTTGCAGGAACCAAGCAACCTACAAGAAACCAGACACATAAATCTTCAACATTAGCAGGAGTCTTGGATAGTGTCCAACAAAATCCCTCCCTGCTATTCCACTTAGTGTTAAAGAAACTGAAGCCTGGAGAAATAGTGTGGCCCAAAGTAACAGAACAAATTGCAAACATATTAGCCAGAGCTCAGGCCTTGGGGCTTCTAGCACAAGCAAATTCAACCCAGTATGAAAGAGCTTCTTACCATGTTCTGCCTCCAGCCTATCTCAGGCCTGGGTGATCCTTTGATACCAGGATGCTTCAGAGAGATTGCCTTTTCAAATTGGTTCTGATTCTCCATATCCTATGTATTTACTTTCTTCCCCAACATGTAAGTAAAAACTCATTCATCCCCCTGAAAATTTCAAGCTGAAGGTCCTTTTGTGGAAACCAAATGCCTCACCTTCTGAATCACCCACTGCACAAGGCCCAGGTAGTAAAGAATAGACATCACGCATCCAAAGAAAATGATGATTGGCAGAGACTGCAACAAGAACGGAGGCAGCGTGTGAGAGATTGTACTGTGTGTGCTCAGTGTGTCATGAGCTAGGTCTTGCAGGCTTCTAAACAGAGCTCTGGGAATGCCCAGGGAATTGGATGCAGTGTAGTTTAGGGATAAACTCAGAATGCACTGCAGCCTATCAACCTATTAGCATTAAACACAGAATATTTCCCAAGTCTTTCCCCACACCCGACTTTAAACCAATTTCATAATGGTAAGGATCATGGGGAAAGAGCAGACTCCTCTCCGGGATCAAGTTGGTAAATGCTTTCTGGTCTCGTGAACACACACATGGTCCCCATCTCTATTCCCCTGTCCTTGACTGACATTGTCATCCCTGCCCACAAAACAGGTAGTACCTGAAAAGCAAAAACATTTTGGACCAGTGTATCACCAAAAACAAAACTGGATCCTTCCACAGTATAAGCCAGGAAAATCTGAAGTGGGAAGAAAAGCGAGGAGAGTTAGGACAGGTGGGCCACAGAGGAAGATGGGATCTGACTCAGGTGTGACCACCTGTGTGCCGTGTCCCAAAAGTTGGCCATGAAATGAGAGACTCAGCAAATCACTTCTCTACACTTACATTCTCACCTGAACCCCATTACTCCCACTCTTTCTTTATCCGACCACATTCTGTATACTACCTGAACCCCACTATTCTCTCTACCCAAATGGATTCCGTATTCTCACCTGAACCCCATTACTCTCTCTCTCTTTACCTGACCAGATTCTCCCATACCATCATTAAGGTGTAGTTCCAAAGCCCCCTGCTTCCCTCAAATCAACCATCTCTGGGTTCCTGGTAAAGAAAAACTCTGACATTCAACTCCCTGTACCTGGATCTGATCTCCCAGCCATTGAAATGCATTAAATCCAGGTTCAGTTCTGATGACTAAAATCCCAAAGATGAACTGAAGGCCCAGGCCCCAAAACACTGTCCTCCAGCACACCTGGAACCAAAAAGAAAATATTCCAGCATGAGTTACAAACCTTGCTCAGCCATTGCCTAATTCAACCATGTGCTGGGAGTGGGGCTAAGTGAGGGTGGTAACAGTCTCAGACAACATAGCTGTGCTGGCTAGTTTTATGTCAACTTGACACAAACTAAAGTCATCTAAGGAGAAGTAATCTCAATTGAGAAATGCCTCCATAAGATTGGTTTGGAAACAAGACTGTATGGCATTCTTAATTAGATGGAAAAGGGCCCAGTCTATTGTGAGTGATGCCACCCCTGGGCTGGTGGTCCTGGGTTCTATGAGAAAGCACGTGATCAAGCCGTGTTGAGCAAGACAGTCAGCAGCACCCCTCCATTGCATCTGCCCTGTTTGAGTTCCTGTTCTGACTTCCTCCGATGATGAACAGTGATGGGAAAACATAAGACAAATAAAACCCTTTCCTCTCCAAGTCGCTCTCAGCCATGGAATTCCACCACAAAAATAGCATAGAAAAAGTATGCTGATATTGTGCATAGGCAAATATGTCCATACTGATTTTTAAAATAAGTTACATTACAGTAAAGACACATACATGCAAATAGAGTCTGCAAACATCATTCCTGCACAATGCTATATGATTCTCTGCAATGATATGTTTTCTTCCTTCCTCCCTCCCTTCCTCCCTTCCTTCCTTTCTTTCTTTCTTTTTCTTTCTTCCTTTCTTCCTTCCTTTCTTTCTATTTGATTTTATTTTTCTTTAATGCTGACTAGATTCATATATACCACAGTAACAATTAACAGACCAAATGTCTCTAAAAGCTTTCAAACTTGCATAGAAATAAACCTGTCAGAGGAAGATTCCAGAAAATATTGGTTATCTCTGTTTTTATCATGAGTACCTGGCATGGGCACTTTACAATCTCTACATAGCCCTTGCTGTGTGTTTCTATGCCCAACCTAAACCCTCCCCCAAACTCACCGCGCTGTGGTGTTTGGAGCAGGCAAAGAGGATGAGGATGAACATACAGATTCCTGCAAAGGAGATCAGCTGCTCTGGCCTTTGAGCTGTGTCAAGAGCCAGCCAGAGGATGAGACCAACAACAGAGAGTCCTATGAACACCCTGGAGGAGGAATAACAACACTCTGTCACCAACTCAGGTGATGAACAGCAGAGAAGCCCCTAGTTGGAGAATCCCTGAGATAACACAAGAGCTTATTCCTCATTAGTCAGAGATGGACCTTGACAATCATCTGGTAGCTCCCTAGCTTCTGCTGCCCCCTCCCAATTTACATAAATAAGTGTCTGATCTGAGGATACAAACCACATAACTTCTCCTTTCTCATACAGACATATCAATAAAATGTGGTGTACAGACTCATCCATGAAGGATGAAGGTGCTTCCAGTGACTAATCCAAATACTGAAAACAGAAGAAAATGATGAGCTGGTCCCCTGTGGATTGCTACTCCTTTTTTAACCACTCCAAAGGCTGGGATCAAATACACCATCCACGGACATACAGCCTTTACTACATAGACTAGAGGCTGCAGATATAGCTTAGCAGAGCATCGCCTAGAAGGTACAAGACCCTGGGTTCAATCCCTAGCCTACCAAGATAAATAAGGAGTCAGTCATGTGTTGCAAACCTTAGGAAGAGGAGGCAGAAGGAATGTGATTTTAAGATTGGGATTTGGGATTGGAGAACTGGCTGAGCACCTGAGAATACTTATGCTTGTGGTTAACTCAGGATCAATTCCCAGCACCCACACGGTGGTTCACCAGCCATCTGTAACTCGAGCCCAAAGAGATCTGATGCGCTCTTTTGAACACAGTGGTTACCAGTCATGCATTTGGCATGCATGCATACATGCAAACAAAACACTCATACACATAGAATTGAAAAAACAGTTCATTTATGTTTATGAGCAAGTTTGCGCCTAGACTCTAAGAGTGTTTCTCAACCTGTGGGACAAGACCCCTTCGGGCAGTCATATATCAGATAACATACATATCAGATATTTATGTTACAATAACCGTCATGTAATTATGATACATAACAGTGACAAAATTGCAATTAGGTTAGCAATGAAACCATTTTCTGGTTGGGGGTTACCACAGCATGAAGAACTTAATTTAGAGGTCACAGCATTAGGAAGGTTGACAGCCACTGCCCTAAGGGGCTATAAAGACAAAAGCCGGTAGAGGGGCTCCGGAGAACTAGAGGGGAAGGGGCTAAATCTCAGGGCAGGGAGAGGCAACCTGGCCTTTGCATAGGTAAGAGCCTGGAGGCCACTCAGGAACTGTCAAAAGAAGATATTCAAGAGATGGTTTTGATGCTCAGCCATCTCTTGTCTAGGATGCACAAGGCCTTGGCTTAAATCCCCACCATTCCATGAACTGAGTGTGGCAGTGCATGTATAATCCTGGCACTCAAGAGGTGGAGGCAGGAGGATCAGAAGTCCAGAGTCATCCTTTGTTACATCCTTGGCTACATAAAGAGTTCTGAGACCACCCTGGACAAGAGACCTTGTCTCATGATAAAGAAAAATAAAAGACAAGAAAGAGAAAGGGAGGGGAAAGGAAATCCCTCATTGGTGAGTTACTCCATTGATGCGTTCACAATTTAAAGGACTGTTAGGAGGCGGAGGAAGCTATAGAAGCTGAGACCCAAGTGGTGGAGGTCAATTACTGGGAAACCTTGTGCCAGGTCCCTTGCTCTACTGACGTCCTTGCCTCCTGGCCTCCATGATGTGAACAGTTTATTTCACCTGTTCACTTCCCACCATGATATTTCTACCCTATCAGCAGCCAACACTTATGGGGCTAAGTGACCATACGCTAAGCCTCTGAAACTGGGAGCCAGGACAGCTTTTGCATTGTTCTTAGGTATTTTGTGAACAGCAACAAAAGCTGATCGACACACTTACCGCTTTGCCCAAAGTTTCAGGTGGGTGTTTTTCAAGGGCTTCAAGCATCTTAGTGATTTTTTAGCAAAGAATTTTTTCAGAAAATGGCAAGCCAGGATGAAGATCACAAGACAGGTGATGACAAACAAGGCCAGTGCCCTCTGGAAGTTCAGGATGCAAGCTGCCAGGAAGTAGGCGGCATAAGCTGTGAAGAGAAGGGGAAGAGTGGGTATCAGGAAGGCTGAGCCCCCATGCAGAACGAAGCCATTCCTCTCTCCCCCTGTGAGAGTCTCACCCCCTTCTGTTTAGCTGTGGTCCCCAATATCTGCATTAGATGTGGTTCACATCCACTGTCAGACTCTGGAATCAGGCATCTCTTTGTGAACTTGATTTTTACCTCAGCTATGATGAGATGTCAAGTGATTAAACGTTTTCTACAGTAAAGCCATGTAAGGAGGCTGGCACTAGGAGGAAAAGCCACATGATGCTTCCCTTGGGACCTCAGATTCACCCCAAAGGAAAATTTGTGATCTCATCATCCCAGCTACTCCTAATCAATGCTCCATATGCCCCTGACAGCATAAATAAACAAGGTTTTCTGTCTTTCAAAAATAGTGTATCACACTGATTTTAAGTATAAAGCAGTAAATGAGTTATGTATAGGGCATCGTTCATAAATACGACAGACATGAGGCCTGAATCAAATCCAAGCACTACAAAGGAGGTGAACTAAAAGATTTTTTTTTATTCTTAAAAATTAGACCTGTCAAATAGTGTGGTTTTGAACTGTAGCTTATCTTTGGATTTCATTTATCCTTCTGGGTCTGAGGCAATAAATTATTTTTACCTTCAGGCAGTTAGATCTGTACCTCATAGAGCCTTTAGGTTAACTTATGAGTACAATTAGTTTTCACCCAGCCATAGCCTTGACATAGTTGACAGTTGTGAAAATGCTCCTGCTTTCCCCTCCATGATTTCTCATGATCTCACCTAAACACAAGAGACCAAGCAGGATCTTTCTGAATAAACCAGCATGTCTTTCAAAGAAACTTCTTGCCTTGGTGAAAGGCTGAAGAATCCTCCTGCTGAGAAGCCAAAATTAAAATGCAAGCATTACTTCATCCAGTTTGTGCAATTCTTTGAACTCGATGGGCCAGGCAAAGTTTGTTCTTAGTTAACAGAGAAACTTAATCAGATGCAGATGTTTGTAGTGCTCCAACGAGGCCCCCAAAGGCCAGCTCTGACGTTTCACCTGTGCATCAGGTCAGGAAGGCTGACTCCGCATGGAGTAGCTATGTCATTGGTGATTTTCTACCACAGAAACCGATGATGTTCTGTGTTTATCCTAAGGACAGACATTGCTTGCCTTCCATATTCTGTCCTTCATAGAGGCTATTCTATCATAGCACCCTAAGACCACACAGAGCTAGCACTTTGAGCAGTTCTTCATATTTGGCAGATAGGAGAGAAAACAGCACTAACCTCAAGGGTCACTAGGTTGACAGGCCTGAGAGAAAATGCCAAGCAAGAACTACTCAAGACTACTTTATATAGTGTTTTCCATGTGTTTGGGCTCAAAGGAGTTACAAATGCTAACACTGATCCTCTAATAACCATGGAGGTGCTGCTATTGCAATCTGAAAGCCAGGAAGCTGACTAACTTTCCCAAAGTCACAGAGGTTGTCAAGAGGAGAGCTTGTCACTGAGTAGCCTGGCTCCTGAACCTAAACTCTCCATCATTGCCCCAGGCTGTGCCTCACCTGACCCCATTATCTGCCTTTGCCATCCTAAGTGTCTTTAGCACACTGAAGCAATGTGTGCAAAAATATCCCACTCCCACACTCCTGGAAGCTCCAAAGAAAGTGAACCCAGCTAGAAGTGACCTGTCTGACTATGGTGGTAAGGTATGATGCTTAGCCACGGGCGGGACCAACTGCTAAATGGTCTGGGGTCTTGGTCCACACAGTATTGGGCTCCTTCTTTATTGGTGCCTATCCCACTTAACTTACAGTTGAATGTGTTATAACCATAGCCCCTATATCCTTCCTTCTACAGTCTCACCTCTCTCCCCTTATCTTCTGCAGGAAGTCTAACCCTGACTTGCCTCAACAGGGTGTACATGCTCAGATACAGGGAAGTAAAAGAGAGCAAAACGGTTCTTATCACCCTTGGATTGTCTAAAACCATCACTTCAGTAGGAAATTTGGGATCTCAAGGCTTCTGACACCATCTGTGCTCAGGGGAAAAGTAATGAGTCAGAAAGTTGACAGTGTCAGTACCTGACAGCAGTGATCCTCTAATAACCCTGGAGGTGGCTGCTCTTGCAGTCTGAACATCACTCACAAAGTACACAAAGCAATGCTCTCACTTTTGACTCTAGACTTCCCATGAGTTCCAGGTCTTTTATTTGCTCCTCCAGGTCCTCACTCCACCCTGCTTAGATCCTGGGAGTTCAATCTGTGAGGATATACCACTGAGCTCCAAACCCCTTGGCTTGTCTAGTGAGTTTCTGCCAATGGGACCTCACAAGAGCTCACAACACATAAAGTTTACGTCTAAGCAGGGAGTGATTCTGATCTGACTATACTACCAGGTTCTGTTGCACTATACCCTTCTGGTCTAGGAATAGATTGTGTTCACTGTTTCAAACCTTAGATCAAGTACCATCCTTCCCGTGACTCAGCTCTACTTCATAACATTTTCAAATGTCCATCTTTGTTTGTTATTGTTACGTGTATATTTGTGGAGGTGAGGATTGTGCATGCAGAGGCCAGAGGAAGCCTCAGAGCTTATGGAGTTAAGATCACAGATAGTTGTAAGCCACTGGATGTGGCCTCTAGGTACTGATCCTGAGTCCTCTGAAAGAGCACTGATGTACTTAACCACTGAGCCACCTCTCCAGCCATTCTTTTTGTTTTTTCTTAATTCTATTTTTAGGTCAGTATTGGGTTTTATTATGGTATTTTCACACACCTGTCATTATACTTTATTTGCACACAAGGCCTCTTTATGAGTAAACTCTCTTCTGGTTATTCTAGTTTAAATATGCTACCTGGGGCTGGAGAGATGACTCAGAGGTTCAGAGCACTGACGGCTCTTCCAAAGGTCCTGAGTTCAAATCCCAGCAACCACATGGTGGCTCACAACCATACTTAATGAGAGCTGATGCCCTCTTCTGGTATGTCTGAATACAGCTACAATGTACTGATATATAATAAATAAATAAATCTTTTTAAAAAATAAATATGCCACCTGTGTCCTTATTCACATGGTCAAGCTGGCTTAAAACTATGCCCAATGGCAAAGCCACTCCAAAAAAGAGGGGACATGCATGAGTCTAAGAGACAATAGATAGCACAGGCTTAGGGTTTTACCTTCTCACCACAAACCACCATTTCCTGGGAAGTTCAATAAGTACTTCAGAAATCACCTAAATGTTTGCAAAACCCATGAACAATGGAATCCTAGAAAAACAGTTTGGAACTGAGTATGAAAAGGGAAAAAACAATGATGGACTATACTTCCAAAAAAAAAAGAGAAAAAAATGCAACCTTTTAAACTAAACAAGCACTCACAGAAGCACACACAAGGGTCCGTGAACTCTGTATCTTGCCTGGTCCAGCATCTTACTAACAGAACCAAGCTCTTACCTATATGATGGTACGGTTTGAGCTGTTGTATCAGTGCTGTAAGTAGAAATTGAATTGAGATGTTTAACTGCTAAGTGAGTGAACACTGGCACTGTGCCTCTACCTCCAAGTGTTTGTATGGGAGGACAGCCCTCTCACAGCTGACAGCTATTCTATGCTAGCTCAAATGAATTATTCTTTTTACACAACTGGTTTTGACTTAAGAGCTGGATGATTTTGTTGCATAGAGAATAAAGAAATTTACAAAGCATCCAAAGGAGAATGGCAACTGTGTCTCACACACAAACAGAGGCTAATAACCAGTGTTTGAAGTCAATAAAGGAGTAAGCCAGGGTAAAGTCTATCAGAGAAGGCCAGCACATTTAAATCAGAGGTGATAGCTATGAGGAGCTGGAAATAGCTAGTTCTAAAGCATCTCACTCCAAATACAATGAGAAAGGATCTAAACCAGAACATAGCCACTACCGAGTCTCAGTAGATGTGTTGTCTGGGAGAGGACTTTCCTCCACAAAACACCCACATCCTTGCTTGATACAGCCCTCACAGAAGATAGCCAGTATTTGATCTTTACTGTGATGTGTAGAAGCAATACCAAAAGTCTAAAGAAACAAAGTACCAAGCTAGGTGTGGTGAGTCACAGCTGTATGCCCAGCTGAGCCCAGAAGAGTTTTGAGGCCAGCCTAAGTGACAGAATAATAATGTCCCAATAGATAGATAGATAGATAGATAGATAGATAGATAGATAGATGATAGATAGATGATAGATGAATAGATAGATACATAGAATACATATCTATCTGACCATAGAATTTACATTATTGATGGTTAAACTGCTAACAAAAGGATGAAATTTTGTGTCTACAAAAATGTACAAGGTCCATTGTTCACCATAGTAGTGCTCAATCAATGTTAGCCATTTACTGTTATTGCTGTTGCTATTCTTTTCTTAGTTTTTCCCCAGCAGACACTGATGGTCTTGTCTAAGTCATGGGCTGACATTCAGTTAATTCTATAAAATACACATGCTTATGTAGTAACATGCAGTGATCCTGGTCCTGTTTGTGAGTTAAGCAATCTAAGAATGAGTAGCTTGGATCTGTTCTCAGTCACTTTTCTTCCCTGCCCCCCACATCCAGGTTCTTGGTTGATAACTTAGCTGGAATCCGGAGCACCCTTACCTCCAGAGAGAGGAATGCCCCAAGCCATCCTCCAGGCTGAGCCCCTGTGTCACTTCCTCCAGTGTGATTCTTTGCTCAAGATTTCCGCCTTCCTACAAGCACAGGTAAATATGAGATCAGCCATGCAGTCCTGTCAGGGGATCTAGAGACTGAGAAAGCAGCCAGAGCCACACAGCCGCCACCATACTGAATTACCATGAGCTCAAGTCCTGGGTTCTCCATGCCATTCTCCACTGTGGCCTGGGAAACAGACTTTCTTCCCTCTGACTTCTCCATCTCCTGTTATCACCTGCTGAAAAACAAACTCAAGGCTAACGCTGGCCGATTTGCCATTCAGTCATGTGGGGCAAAGGAGAAGTTTTATGGCCATAACCTCTCAGAAAACACCAAACTGACCTCTCTAAGAAGTCTGATGCTTCCATTAAGAATAAGAAGTAGAAAGATTGTGAACAGATAAATATGATGAATAACGAAAGGCAGAATTTGATTTCTTGTTGTAAATGATTATGGGAAAGAGGCAATATGACAGACAAGAAGTGAAGGTCAGAGAGGAACTGGAATGAATCGTTGGGCCTCCCAGAGCCCCAGGACCTGGGTTGAAATATAACCCACTTACTCTCTCAAACCAAGGGTCAGATAGCATTTCTCTTTATCTTTATAGAGGAGGCCCCACTGAGCTATTCAGAAAGGAACGAGAGAGAGAAAATGATAGCTGAGGAAATCCTGGGTGCCCAGCATTGCTGGGGGGTTGGGGGGAACAACAAATCAACAGATTGCTTTAGGTAGGAGTCTCTAAGGAAAAGAACACATAGAGTGTGTAGCTAAGAGAGGGCTTCCAAGAATGACTTACAGTGTGCTGGATGGGTCCACACAGCCCAGTCCAACAATGGCTGGAACCTGGAAGCTGTTCAGGTTACAAAGCCAGATGCCTCAGGACTTCCAAACCTGGTGCCTTGAAGACTCCTGGAGAGCTACCGATCTTCAGTGTCTACTGGATCTCAGAGACACTGGAGTCTGATGTCAGTGAGGATGCACAGCTCAGCAAGGATTAACACTGTCAACAGCAGCAGGAAGTGAAGGCAGGCCAGCAAACAGCAGAGTTTCCCCCAGAAGACTTCCTTTATGTAGGTGGTTACCACTGAAAAGGGCCACCCACTCTAGGGGAGGGGCTTCTTCGAAATGAGTTTCTTACTTGAGACCAATGTTATATAGTTACCTCACTACCAGTGAAAATGCACTGTATTTTCCTCAGAAAATTGGCAAGGTCCCTGGAGGAATGTAGTCTTTTATTGCCCTATGCCTTAACTATGACAAGATAAATTTAAGAACATTTAATGACTGATAGCAACTCAGTCATTACATTACTGGATAAAGGAACACAAAAGGAATGAAAACACAGATATTTGCTTAATAAATGCATCTATCTACTCAAACATAGTCTGAACACAATAGGTACAGAAACATTCTTGGCACTAACAATCCCCATTTCTATAACAGATTTCATCGCCTTAGCTGGAATTATAACTATCTTCTACACCCGTTCCCTAGTCCCTCCACCCTCAGCAAGCACATCAGGCATTCTTGGTCCTTTACCTATTGGATAAGTGACCAATGTCTTCACTCTTGAAGGGTCTGGGTTATGTATCATCCTACCTGGCTTGAGTTGTTGTAGTTTCCCATTGGCTTTAATCACAGTGCAGATCTCTTGCGTTTGATATGATCTTCCTTACCTCCATTGTGGGGAAAGAGTCCAATTTCATTTGGTCTGGGTCAACCACCCCTTCTAACTCTATGGTTGCTTCCAATGTGGCTAGAGAGTAGTCTTAGCTTCCAGTTCAGTGGGATGTCTCCTGACCAAAGCACCCCCACTATCGGGGGTCAAAACTTCTAGGCCAACAGAGCATAAGCTTTTGGGTCATAAAGCAAAAGTTTGGCTGGTGGCTCAATGGGGATGCTGATGAGGTACCATTTCCATTTCCACATCTCCATCCAGGAACTGTGAAGCCTGAGTAATGGGAGAAACCATATATTGGGCACTGATTTGAGCACAATGCACCTTCTGGAGAACCTCAGCATTCCAGCCTGCTGCTATCTATATAACTGCATTTTTTTTCAAGGTAGAACTAGAGATATGTTCTTATTAACATAAGTCAATTACAGAGGATGGAAATCATTATATTTTCATGCATGTGCATAATGAACTTTGATCATATTCAGCCCTACTATCCTCTTCTGTCTCCTTCTACTCCCAACAATGCTCCTTCTCTTCCAAACTAGCCACTCCTCCACTTCCAGGTCTCAAGTTTGTTTTCTTTTAACAACCCAGAGAAATTTCATTAATTTTTCGTTACAGGGTCATGAGCACCTTGCCAACATCTATACCTGAAGAAGAGTTGTCTCCTTTCCCTATCAACCACCAACTTCCATAAATAAACCCTCAGGAAGGGGTGGGATCAACAAGTATCTCTTGTTCCCTAAATAGAAAATTGACCGTACAGGACTAATGTTATACACGTCTTGCATAAGTAATCATAGCTACGGTTAGTCCAAGAGTGCAGCAGTCATATCATGCCCAGAAGTCATCACCCAACCAGCATCACTAACTCCCTTCCTCCACCCTCTTTCTGTGATACTCACTGAGTCTTGTATGTGACTTAATAGATGTCTCATTTATTGCTGGACAATAAATTAATGGTCACTTGTTTTTGAGTACATTGAACAGTTGTATTTCTTCAATCACCAATGACCACTGTGGAAAAAAATGTCACTGACCTAAGCAAATAACTCCTATCCTCTATATATAAACAGTTATTAGGACGCAACTTAATGGGAACATCATGTCCATCTAGCACAGCAACAGCAGTACTTCCCTATTGGGAAACATAACCTCCCAACCACAGGCCTTTTAACTGTGAATTCCTTCCTGGTGGTTGACACAAAACCTAACCCCAACCACTATTGTACTGGTGGGTTTATCTTATCTAGTCTGTCAGTATTGTTGTGCACAGGGTCCACAGCTAAGTAAGAGTGCCGATAACAATTCTCCCCCAACAGCCTGCTTAGCACCTTCTGGCTTTGCGAGAGATAGCCAGCAAGGAAGAAATTTCAAGCCAAGTTCTAACTTGGTTTTCTATGCCTTGTGATCAAAAGATGGGGCATCTTTAGCAATCTGGTTTTGCTACCTAGTCCTGGTGAGCAAACAGTAGCAGAGGCAGGTCTTGCCCCCTCCTGTGAGACTCCCTGACCAACAACCCATAGGGAAGAATCTCATGCCTGACACAGGATTTTATTAAACAACCCAGGACTCAGGGTTACTTAACAGCTTTTTGTACCTACTGGAGGTTCGTCTATTTAAACTGTTTGTTTTATGTTTGTTCCCCTATCACGACTCATCCTTCCGTGTGGTGTTTTCAAGCATCCTTTGTTTGGGTTGACTCCTCTCTTCTGTGTCCTGGCCACACCTCCACACACCTCTCCACTCCCAGCATTCCCCATTACAGTTTCATATCACAGACATTCTACTTCCACTAAAGATTCTGTTTTCCCCTCTATCATGCAATCCTTTCTACTTTCCTGGGGCCTACACAGTTACTTTCACATAAATGTATATAGAGAGAGGTTGGAAGACAGGATCCACATTGAGGGAGAGCTGAGGTTCAGTTACCTCAATATAGTTTCTGTTCCTATTCATTTTCCTGCACTGTATCTATGCCTTGATAAAAGCCATCCTACCATTTATTCAAGTCAGTTGCTTCAAGCTGATGGAGAACATGGTGGTTTGAGTCAGAAATGTTCCTCCAGGTTTGTGCATTTGACAACGACCAACAGCTGGTGGTGCAGTTTGGGGAGATCATGGAATGCCTAGGTACAGCCTTACTGAAGGAAGTACATCTCAAGGCTGGTATTTGAGGTCTTACAGCCTTACCCAACTTCCTGTTTCTCTCTGCTCCCTGTGTTTGATTGAGATGTGAACTCGCAGCTCTCTGTTCCTCCTGCCATGCCTGTCTGATACCATGCCAACCCTGCCATTATGGATGTAGCTCTCTGCAACCGTAAGTAAAAATAAACTTTCACTCTTTTAAGTTACTTTTGCCCATGGTATTTTATCACAGCAACAGACGTGTAACTAATGCCCTCATCATCATACTTCTAGACATAGATATAGATGATATAGATATATAGATATATACATGAAGTGAGTTCTTTGTTCAGAAACACTTTGTGGAATACTATAGAAGCACTTATTAATCCAAAAAATTGTACTTTGTCTGAATCATTGACCTTCAGGAAAGGCAAATCCATCATCAGGAGAAGTATCTCTTCTGATGGGAACAAATCACTGCCATTCTTTACTATAGAAGTGAACTGATGCAGTCCACCTATCACCTAGCTTCTGGCAGGTCATACTGCAGCATGTCATGATATCAGGAACACAGAGTTACAGTCTTGGTAAAAAGGAGTCCATGCTGTTGAACCCATGTGCACTTCCCATCTGTGCCACCATGGCAAGTATGTTCATGTGCCCCATCAGCCAATAATAGAGAAGGAGTAGGAGATGAATTAGCACTCACAGAACAATCTATATATTTGGCTATTAAAATTCTCTGCTGATGTTAGGTTTGGTGAGCAACTATACAAGACACAAATATCTTCATATTTTGGTGGTCTCACCAAATCCTCCTTTGCCATGCACTCCAGTCAAGTCTGCTTGACAGGCTGAAAAGTCTAGAAGCACTCATGGGGAAGAGTTTCATGAAAACTCACCTCCTGGTGCTTTGGCGTTCTCATTTACCCATACTCATACCCTATTCCTGCGTTAGTCTGGTGTATGGAACTATGAGCTCTCTTTTAATATTTTATTATAATTGCTTTTAAAGATTAAATTCTGATATAGTTAAGTCTCCCCAGTGTTCCAAGATCCCAGAAGTTGAGGAGCTTGGAATCCAGCAGAAATGCAGTAAGGAAGTTACCTATTCAGTAACTAAGTAAGCATTACAAAAGACAGAGCCAGTAGATCAGAGCTGGCCTGCAAAATATTTACTAAGGACAGTAGCAAATCTCACCCAAACAAGGGAATACCATAATAGAGCTAGGGAATCCCACTGAGACAGAGATCTTCTCTACAGCTAGGAAGAGCAAGCTTCATGTTAGAAGCAAGTTGGTATATTCTTCTGTAGAATAGGTGGGTTGGGGTATTGCAGTATTCATGAAAAGGTCTGCTAGTGCGGAACCCCTGGTGGTGGGTTTAACAATAGACTAGTTTACACCTGGCTCCCTTCTTTGTGGCAGCAGCCTGGTCCCTGCCTTCTTTTGATGTATACATTCCTTTTGTATTGCAGCACTGTAACTTGGTGTATTGTATTTTGCCTAGTTTCTTGTTATTTCTTCGGTATAAAAAGTTTGATGCTCGACCTGACAAAAGACATTCAGATTCTACACAATCTCACATGTTGGTCTCTCTGTCACCCACCTTGCCCACCTGCCCCAGAGACTGGTTCCACGAAGACAAAGGAACCCAGAGGGTCTGCAGCACTCCTTCCCTAAATGTTGTTCACTCCAATTTTACAATCATATGTCCAAGTCTCTGACTATCCAGACAAATCATTGCCTGTAACTGTATATAAACATCAGTATATAATACCACATCTGATCATTTTTAGTTCAAGCAAATTGCATGATCATGGCCAGATATCCTTCCCAAAGTGCTGCCCACTGTGAAAATTTCCCTTCCCCACTGTCCTTCATATCTGCTCCAGAATGAGATAGTGATGCTACAGATATCCACTTCTGGGTAGACCCTGCACAGCATACAGAATGATCTCTAAAGCAGATCTTAGTCTTCTGTTTCTTGGTCAACCAATCATAGAGCATATCCAACAAGGCCTAAGGTACACCCTTTGGAGACAGAGGCATTAACAGTAGTCCACACGCTGTGGTCAACTTCTTCATGTAACTTCATTGTTTCCCAAGAACCTGCTGAGATCCAATCATATATATAATATATATTGCTGCCTTGAATATGCAAAGATAGAGTTTGTTGGGTCAAGTAGCACCCAGCTAATGGTTTATAGTTCATATCACATGATAATTTGTAGATCATTGTCAAGTGCTCAGTTTCCACTAACAAAGTCACAATAGCAGGTCAAGACCTATTCCTCAAAGGGAGAACAACAGATTACAGAAGGATCTTTTTCCTACCGCCAAAATTCCAAAAGCCTTCATTGGGATTCACTTTCAGGGACCTGCCAAAAGCTTCAGAAAGCATCCCTATGTGCCACTGATACCTCAAGTACCATCAGGTGTGCTAGTCATGCAGCACAATTGGCCTAGCAGCCTGCACAGCAACCACGACCTGTGAAAAAGCCTTCTCTTATTCCAAGAAACTGTCCAAAACAAGTAGTCTTTTGAGACACTTGAAGTATATGCAGGAGTAACACAACCAACTTGAGAACAGACTGGCTCCAAATCCAAATAGAGCCAGTAGGCAGCATGCTTTTATTTCTAGGTGGTGGGAAATGCCAAATGTAACAACTTATCATTCATCTTCTAAGAAATACTTCTCTCTGCCCACACCACTGTGCTCCAAGAAATTTCACTGATGTAAAAAATTCTTGCATTTTTTTTCCAGGTTCTTTCCCATCATCTGGTAGACACATACTTTATCAAGAAGTCCAAAGTGAGGTCTACTCCCTGCTCTCTTGGTCCAATAGTTCTAATATCTTCAATAAAATGGACCACTGCAAGCACCGGGGAAGATACTAGTGATCGAGATGTTTGCACACTAAGGACATTAGTAGCCTAGAGATTTAGTGAACCCTGTCTTAGGGTTGCTATGCCTGCACAAACAAGTTGACCAGGAAGCAAGTTGGGGAAGAAAGGATTTATTCAGCTTACTCTTCCACACTGCTGTTCATCACCAAAGGAAGTCAGGACTGGAACTCAAGCAGGTCAGGAATCAGGAGCTGATGCAGAGGCCATGCATGAGGGATGTTACTTACTGGCTTGCTTTTCCTGGCTTTCTCAGCTTGCTTTCTTATAGAACCCAAGACTACCAGCCCAGAAATGGTACCACCCACAAGGCCTCTCACCTTGATCACTAATTGAGAAAATGCCCCACAGCTGGATCTCGGGGAGGCACTTCCCCAACTGAAGCTCCTTTCTCTGTGATAACTCCAGCCTGTGTCAAGTTGACATTCAAACCCAGCCACTACAAACCCTTAAAGTAAAAAAGTACCAAGAAAAAAAAAAAGCACTTGCTAGATCAATGTTTTCATACCCAGTGCCAGGATTATGCTTTTCTACTGAGAGAAAGAAGCCACATCTGGTACAGCAGTGGCAATTAAAGGCCATGCTTAATTAAGTTTGTGGTAAACAGCGGTCTTCCTCTATGTTGTCTGTGTCTTTTGCACAGGCCTGTAGGAGGTGTGGTGGGAACCATTACCTTGCATCTTCTGAGTACTCAAATGGTGGCACAAACTTCTGTAATCCTCTGGGCTTTGCACACTGCTTTTGACTTAGTATTTTCCCTGACAGGGACAGCTCTATTCACTGGCATTTGGCCTTTCCAACCATAGATCAGGCTGCCAATGAGGGGATTCTGCCAACATCTAAATGTATCTATCCCAACTATGCATTCTGGGGCTGGGAAAATAACCATAGGATATCTATAGAGAGCCACTGGACCCAGTGTGAGTCAGACTGTGGCTAAAACTCTATCAATGGCCTGACTCTCATAAGCCTCTTCTTTGACTCTGGGCACAGTCCTACCTGCAACCATCTGAAATCAATGTCAATTCAGAGGCAGTGTCTCCTGGGTGAGAGGAAGTCTGATCGCCTACTTTTCTCCAATGTGATGTTGCCCTCATAAAAACTATAAACTTTCTGGTATTGTAGGAGGTTCTGCCTCAAGGGGGCCTGGCCTTCCTCTCATCTGAGGGGATCTATGTCTGTAACTGACTCAAGATTGAAAATTCATTGAGAGGACCTTGATTCTCTATTGAATTAATTCAGTGTAACTTTACTGTAATTCAATGTAATTTTTTTTTCCCTTCTCTGAAGTTCCTCTGCTTATAGAGATCAAGCAAAAACATAGTTGAAACCCAATCTAATTTGCTTCTGGGAACGCCATGATTAATTGGGCGGTGCTAGATTTTAAGTGAGTCAAGCCTTTACTGTGCTGTGTGTTTTGGGAAGTACTTTCAACCTTGGTTAATTGCCATGTAGACCTTTCTTCTCCCTGATCAGTTGAGATGGGAAGTTGGGTCAGATGCATATGACTATGAATCATAACATTAACTTTGGGGCTATGAACCAAGGACTGCCCATTGGACTTAGATTATACAAACCTTCTCCCCATCAAACTGGAAAACATAGTAACCACAACTTGGAATTAAAACTCACTAAAGGATGTGTATGTGTCTGGTTCCCACAAAAGCCACTGGTGTCAGATCCCTCTGGAACTGGAATTATAAATGGTTGTGAGCAGTGATGTGGGATGTGGGAACAGAACTTAGATCATTTGGAAGACAGGCAGTACTCTTGACCACTGAACGGTCTTCCCACTGTCCTTCTTTCTGCTTCCTTATATCTGGGATGCCACTAGAAGGGGCTGTCAACATTAACAATGTGTCTTCCCTCTTCAAATAATCCAGTCAAGAAAATTCCTCACAGGTATGCCTAGCTTCTTGCCTTTAAAAAAATGTTGATTCCATATCCAATCAAGTTGACACCCAATATTAACTGTTAGAAACCTGCCCCTTGTCAAATTGATACCCACTCACCCGACTTTATGTCATGCTTAATTCCCAAATGAGAACAATAGCAAAGTCATAATTCTGCCTAGCATGATATAACTGTCTCACATAAAACCATAAGCACATTATTTCTTTTCTTCCATAATATGTGGCAAAGTTGCTTAGGGAACATTTAGTGTCTTGGTGTCACATACCCTGAATATGATACTATACATTTACAACACTTAACGTCTGATATTTTCTCAATGTTATACTAAATGTAAAACAGGGGTCTAGAGAGATGGCTCAGTGACTAAGAGTACTTTCTGCTCTTGAAGAAGACCAGAATTCAGTCCTTAGCATCCACATCAATGTGCTTACACTCACCTGTAACCCCAGCTCCAGTGGATCTGAAATCCTCCCCCTCACCACACATGGGCATACTCACACAGTCATACCCACATAGGGAGTGGAAACTTTGGGGGTCTTGTAAAGTCAGTTATGTCCAAGGATGTTTTTCTGAAGTAGACACAGGTGAAAGGATATTTTGCTAAGGCAGACACAGGTGAAAGGATGTTTTGCTAAAGCAAATACGTGAAAAGACAAGTGATAAAAGATTTTTCACTAAGGACACACTTGTATTCGTTCGCCTTACATTGTGTCGCTGAGTTCCATTTGTGGTAATTCATAGGAAAAAACTTGCCAAAGAACTTCTCGTGAGGTTCTGGAGGCTTCTTGCCTCTTCTGAGGACTTGGGCTGATTGACAGAGTGATGTCAGCTGATACAGACTCACTTAGGGTTTTACTAAGACAGACTCGTGTGGTGAAGCACGACCCATGGGAAGACATTTGATATTTTGAGAGAGTATATACAGGACTCAATAGACAGTGACGGTGGGCTCGCATAGCTAGCTTTGCAACACTTCTTCGTCTTGGGTCTTTGTCTTTGCTGATCTTCACTTTGTTGAGTGCTAAGAACTTTTCCTGTTGTCCCTGCTGGTCCTAATTGCTTCTCCTGACTTGTGCCTATTCAGTGGAGTCCTGTTTATAGTAGGCTGTGTCACTGCTGCCAATTTGTGTTTACTAACCCAGCACCACTGATCTAGAATACCGGTATATTTGTAAAGTATTTTGCAAGTGGATCAAGCTGCCACTTCTGATTCCTGCAAACTAAACTGCTGATTTCCTGACAAAGCAGATTAGATTTGCTCCAAAGAACAATTTCTAAACAGGTCCACTTCCCCTATATCCTAATAACATTTCTTCTCTACTACCTATGATGGAGGTGGGCTACAGAGGAGGTTAAAACATTTAAAAAACATTATTAAATTAGGCTTTTAAAAATTTAAGCCAACATATACATATAAATTTTAAAATAAAGAAATTTCTTTACGTGATAAATATAGGTGGGCGGGAAAATGTTTCAGTGGAAAAGGCATTTGCCAGCATACAGATGACCTGAGTTCAAACAGTAGGAAGCACATGGAAGTCTTTCAGGTAGTTCTCTGTCCTTAAAATGTGCTCTGTGCTGCATGTACACACACACACTGGTCACAAGGCGGCCAGCTCAGGATGGATGAGCCCTAGGGAGCCAGCAGAGAGCCAGCAGAGAGCCAGCAGCCCCTTCTTGACTATGTGCACCCTACTTCTCGTCGGCCACGCGCGCGGGCAGACCCCAAGCCCATTGGTCCGTGGTGGTGGTGGTGGGGTTTCAGGTGGGACAAAAGCGAAGCCACGTGCTGGAGGCCTCTGACCAGAGACTGAGCAGTGAGGGTCTCACAACTTGGAACCTACCTAGAAGCTTGGCTCTGCAGCACACCTCTGCTGCTCGCGCAGGCGTCCGTTAGGGGGAGTGGACAGTGCCCCACCCAGGCCTTAGCCCGCCTCTGGCCCCGCCCCCTGCTTCTGGGCCCCAGGGCTAGAGGCGTCGGCCAATCGGAGAGTGGAGGTGGGGCATAGAGCCGTCCCTGGCTCTATTTACCCCCGCCCGGCTCCAATTCCCCTCTCCTGTTCCTGTCTTTTGCACTGGCTGGCAGAGCAAGAGGACTACCGCCTGAGAGCGCGAAGGACCCGGAATGGGTCCTCGGTAGTCTTAGTTCCGCTCAATGCTCAGGCTCTCGCTCAGACACTGACAGCGCCCGGGCTCAAGTGCGGCGCGCCCCGGGGATCGTAGTGCAGCCGCGCCTGGCTCCGGGTTCGAAGGGAGCGCGAAACGTCAATGGATGCCACTCCAGATACTTCTTCATCTGGCTGCAGCTGGAGCTCTGTGCCATAGCTGTGCTGCTCACCAAAGGAGAGATCAGATGCTACTGTGATGATGCTCGCTGTGTGGCAACAGGTTACATGTGTAAGTCTGAGCTTAGTGCTTGCTTCTCCAGACATCTTGATCCTCAGGACACCATTTCCCCACTCATCCACGGCTGTCTGGACTTACATGCAAGCACAGCACAGACATCTGCCGAGACAAACAGGCCCCAAACCACTCTGGCCCTGCCATGCCCACTTTAGAATGTTGTCACGAAGACATGTGCAAGTACCGGGGACTGCATGAAGTCCTCTCTCCTCCCAAGAGCAAAGCCTCAGGACAAGGAAACCAGTATCAGCATGACAGCAGCAGAAAACCCATCCCTAAGATGCAGGAGCGGACTTCCTTCAAAGAACTGTGGTTCGACCGACCTGGGATCGCTGGTGGACTGATCTTGTGCTGCCTTACTGTTTCGTTGGCCTTGCGAGTGCTTCAAAGAACAAGAGACTGCAGGATCAGTGACAGCAGATGCTGTCCTGTTTGCACTACAGCTTTCACCGTGGTGGCTTTCCTAGATCTGAGATACAAAGCTAAAATTTGAAGAGATCACCAGTGTAATCAACTAGAGTAAGTACCCAAGGAGGAACAACAATATGAACTAACCAGTACCCCCCAGAACTGTGTCTCTAGCTGCATATGTAGCAGAGGATGGCCTAGTTGGCCATCAATGGGAGGAGAGGCCCTTGGTCCTGCGAAGATCATATGCCCCAATACAGGGGAATGCCAGGGCCAAGAAGTGTTAGTGGGTGGGTTGGGGAGCAGGACAGGGGGGATGGTAGAGGGGACTTTCGGGATAGCATTTGAAATGTAAATGAAGAAAATATCTAATAAAAAAAGAAATGAAACTTGGCAATTGGGTGTGTTTCCTTTTATAGAGTTTGGTAAACTGTAATATGTTTATCATACTATAGACACATATTCAGTATTTTAAACTGTAATATGTTTGTCATACTATAGACACATATTCAGTATTTTAAACTGTAATGTGTTTGTCATACTAAAGACACATATTCAGTATTTTAAACTGTAATGTGTTTGTCATACTATAGACACATATTCAGTATTTTAAACTGTAATGTGTTTGTCATACTATAGACACATATTCAGTATTTTAAACTGTAATGTGTTTGTCATACTATAGACACATATTCAGTATTTTAAACTGTAATGTGTTTGTCATACTATAGACACATATTCAGTATTTTAAACTGTAATGTGTTTGTCATACTATAGACACATATTCAGTATTTTAAACTGTAATGTGTTTGTCATACTATAGACACATATTCAGTATTTTAAACTGTAATGTGTTTGTCATACTATAGACACATATTCAGTATTTTAAACTGTAATGTGTTTGTCATACTATAGACACATATTCAGTATTTTAAACTGTAATGTGTTTGTCATACTATAGACACATATTCAGTATTTTAATTTTAAACTGTAATGTGTTTGTCATACTATAGACACATATTCAGTATTTTAAACTGTAATATGCTTATCATACTATAGACACATATTCAGTATTTTAATGAGCAACTGCTTTGTGTTCTGAAAAGGCTGATTCTGCCAATATAATTAATTAGCATCTCTAGCAATTATGGAGATATCTATACAAATCATGACTGACAATGCTATAGCATATGTCTCTGGAAAATGGAACAACTTTTGCATATTATAATATAAAGCTAACTATGGGTGTGCCTCAGTTTTCTGCAGGACAAGCAGTTATAGAGAGATCCAATTGTACTTTAAAAGAGATGCTTAACAAACAGAAATGGGAAACAAAGATTCCCAGAGATAGATTACACAGTGCATTATTGGCTTTAAATGTCTTGATGCTAATGAACAAAAAACAACAGCTGCTAAGAAACATTGGACTATGGAAAAGCCTGCTGAGATTAATCGGCTTATATATATAAAGAATGTCGTTATATCTGAATAGAGGGAAGGAAATTATTAGCTAGGGGAAAGGCTTTATATATGTTTCTACAGGAGAAGAAAAACTATGGAATTCATCCAAATTGATAAAAATCTGATATGGGGGGTGGCTGGGGCCCGGGGTCGACTGACACCCGCCAGCTACCCACGACACCCCCCACAGGATCTTGAGACTTCTGGTGAGGGGAACACAGCTTCTGCTCCAGTCCAATCGCGCGGGACCTGAGACTGCTTTGGTTGGGGAGGCAGAAAACCGGCCTGAGTAGGGCCACAAGCCTCTTCCGGTCTGACCAGCACCAGGGTAGCTGGGGCAGGGTCAGCTGACACCCGCCAGCTACCCATGACACCCGCCACAGGATCTTAAGACTTCTGGTGAGTGGAACACAGCGTCTGCTCCAATCTTTAAACAGTGACAACGATAACAACTAACCCCAGAGATTACCAGATGGCGAAAGGTAAACATAATAATCTTACTAACAGAAACCAAGACCAATCACCGTCATCAGAACCCAGCACTCCCACTTCGCCCAGTCCAGGGCACCCCAAAACACCGGAGAAGCTAGACCCAGATCTAAAAGCATATCTCATGATGATGGTAGAGGACATCAAGAAGGACTTTAATAACACACTTAAAGAAATACAGGAGAACACTGCTAAACAGGTAGAAGACATTAAAGAGGAAGCACAAAAATCCCTTAAAGAATTGCAGGAGAACACTGCTAAACAGGTAGAAGACATTAAAGAGGAAGCACAAAAATCCCTAAGAGAATTGCAAGAAAACCAGACCAAACAGGTGATGGAATTGAATAAAACCATCCAAGATCTAAAAAGGGAAGTAGAGACAATGAAGAAAACCCAAATTGAGGCAACGCAGGAGATAGAAACCCTAGGAAAGAAATCTGGAACCATAGATGCGAGCATCAGCAACAGAATACAAGAGATGGAAGAGAGAATCTCAGGTACAGAAGACTCCATAGAGAACATCCGCACGACAATCAAAGAAAATACAAAATCCAAAAAGATCCTAACTCAAAACATCCAGGAAATCCAGGACAAAATGAGAAGACCAAACCTACGGATAATAGGAGTAGATGAGAATGAAGATTTTCAACTCAAAGGACCAGCAAACATCTTCAACAAAATTATAGAAGAAAACTTCCCAAACCTAAAGAAAGAGATGCCCATGAACATACAAGAAGCTTACAGAACTCCAAATAGACTGGACCAGAAAAGAAATTCCTTCCCACACATAATAATCAGAACAACAAATGCACTAAATAAAGATAGAATACTAAAAGCAGTAAGGGAAAAAGGTCAAGTAACATATAAAGGCAAGCCTATCAGAATTACACCAGATTTTTCACCAGAGACTATGAAAGCCAGAAGGGCCTGGACAGATGTTATACAGAAATTGAGAGAACACAATTTCCAGCCCAGGCTACTATACCCAGCCAAACTCTCAATTACCATAGATGGAGAAGCCAAAGTATTCCACGACAAAACCAAATCCACACATTATCTTTCCACGAATCCAGCCCTTCAAAGGATAATAACAGAAAAAAACCAATACAAGGACGGAAACCATGTCCTAAAAAAAGCAAGAAGGTAATCCCTCAACAAACCTAAAAGAAGACAGCCACAAGAACAGAACACCAACTCTAACAACAAAAATAAAAGGAAGCAACAATTACTTCTCCCTAATATCTCTTAATATCAATGGACTCAACTCCCCAATAAAAAGACATAGACTAACAGACTGGCTACACAAACAGGACTCAACATTTTGCTGCTTACATGAAACTCATCTCAGAGAAAAAGATAGACACTACCTCAGAATGAAAGGCTGGAAAACAATTTTCCAAGCAAATGGTAGGAAGAAACGAGCTGGAGTAGCCATTCTAATATCTGATAAGATTGACTTCCAACCCAAAGTCATCAAAAAAGGCAAGGAAGGGCACTTCATTCTCATCAAAGGTAAAATCCTCCAAGAGGAACTATCAATTCTGAATATCTATGCTCCAAATACAAGGGCAGCTACATTCATTAAAGATACTTTAGTAAAGCTCAAACCACACATTGCACCTCACACAATAATAGTGAGAGACTTCAACACACCACTTTCACCAATGGACAGATCATTGAAGCAGAAACTAAACAGAGACACAGTGAAACTAACAGAGGTTATGAAACAAATGGATCTGACAGATATCTACAGAACATTTTATCCTAAAACAAAAGGATATACCTTCTTCTCAGCACCTCATGGTACCTTCTCCAAAATTGACCACATAATTGGTCACAAAACAAGCCTCAACATATACAAAAATATTGAAATTGTCCCATGCATCCTATCAGATCACCATGGACTAAGACTGATCTTCAATAACAAAATAAATAATAGAAAGCCAACACACACGTGGAAACTAAACAACACTCTTCTCAATGATACCTTGGTCAAGGAAGGAATAAAGAAAGAAATTAATAACTTTCTGGAGTTTAATGAAAATGAAGCCACAACATACCCAAACTTATGGGACACATTGAAAGCATTTCTAAGAGGAAAACTCATAGCTCTGAGTGCCTCCAAAAGGAAACTAGAGAGAGCACACATTAGCAGCTTGACAACACACCTAAAAGCTCTAGAACGAAAAGAAGCAAATTCAGCCAAGAGGAGTAGACGGCAGGAAATAATCAAACTCGGGGGTGAAATCAACCAAGTGGAAACAAGAAGAACTATTCAAAGAATCAACCAATCAAGGAGCTGGTTCTTTGAGAAAATCAACAAGATAGATAAACCCTTAGCCAGACTCACTAGAGGGCATAGGGAAAGTATTCTAATTAACAAAATTAGAAATGAAAAGGGAGACATAACAACAGTTCCTGAAGAAATCCAAAACACCATCAGATCCTTCTACAAAAGGCTATACTCAACAAAACTGGAGAACCTGGATGAAATGGACACTTTTCTAGACATATACCAGGTACCAAAGTTAAATCAAGATCAGGTTAATGATCTAAACAGTCCCATATCCCCTAAAGAAATAGAAGCAGTCATTAATAGTCTCCCAACCAAAAAAAGCCCAGGACCAGATGGGTTTAGTGCAGAGTTCTATCAAACCTTCAAAGAAGATCTAATCCCAGTTCTTCACAAACTATTCCACAAAATAGAATCAGAAGGTACTCTACCCAACTCATTCTATGAAGCCACAATTACTCTGATACCTAAACCACATAAAGACCCAACAAAGATAGAGAACTTCAGACCAATTTCCCTTATGAATATTGATGCAAAAATCCTCAATAAAATTCTCGCTAACTGAATTCAAGAACACATCAAAACAATCATCCATCCTGACCAAGTAGGTTTCATCCCAGGAATGCAAGGATGGTTCAATATACGAAAATCCATCAATGTAATCCATTATATAAACAAACTCAAAGACAAAAACCACATGATCATCTCATTAGATGCTGAAAAAGCATTTGACAAAATCCAACACCCCTTCATGATAAAAGTCTTGGAAAGATCAGGAATTCAAGGCCCATACCTGACCATGATAAAAGCAATATACAGCAAACCAGTAGCCAACATCAAAGTAAATGGTGAGAAGCTGGAAGAAATCCCACTAAAATCAGGGACTAGACAAGGCTGTCCACTTTCTCCATACCTATTCAACATTGTACTTGAAGTCCTAGCCAGAGCAATTCGACAACAAAAGGAGATCAAAGGGATACAAATTGGAAAAGATGAAGTCAAAATATCACTTTTTGCAGATGATATGATAGTATATATAAGTGACCCTAAAAATTCCACCAGAGAACTCCTAAGCCTGATAAACAGCTTCGGTGAAGTAGCTGGATATAAAATTAACTCAAGCAAGTCAATGGCCTTTCTGTACACAAAGGATAAACAGGCAGAGAAGGAAATTAGGGAAACAACACCCTTCTCAATAGTCACAAACAATATAAAATACCTTTGCGTGACTCTAACTAAGGAAGTGAAAGATCTGTATGACAAGAACTTCAAGTCCCTGAAGAAAGAAATTAAAGAAGATCTCAGAAGATGGAAAAACCTCCCATGCTCATAGATTGGCAGGATCAACATTGTAAAAATGGCTATCTTACCAAAAGCAATCTACAGATTCAATGCAATCCCCATCAAAATTCCAACTCAATTCTTCAAGGAATTAGAAAGGGCAATCTGCAAATTCATCTGGAACAACAAAAAACCTAGGATAGCAAAAACTCTTCTCAAGGATAAAAGAACCTCTGGTGGAATCACCATGCCTGACCTAAAGCTTTACTACAGAGCAATTGTGATAAAAACTGCATGGTACTGGTATAACGACAGACAAGTAGACCAATGGAACAGAATTGAAGACCCTGAGATCAACCCACATACCTATGGTCACTTGATCTTTGACAAGGGAGCAAAAACCATCCAGTGGAAAAAAGACAGCATTTTCAACAAATGGTGCTGGCACAACTGGCGGTTATCATGTAGAAGAATGCGAATTGATCCATTCCTATGTCCTTGTACCAAGGTCAAATCTAAGTGGATTAAGGAACTCCACATAAAACCAGAGACACTGAAACTTATAGAGGAGAAAGTAGGGAAAAGCCTCGAAGATATGGGTACAGGGGAAAAATTCCTGAATAGAACAGCAAAGGTTTGTGCTGTAAGATCGAGAATAGATAAATGGGACCTCATAAAGTTGCAAAGCTTCTGCAAGGCAAAAGACACCGTCAATAAGACAAAAAGACCACCAACAGATTGGGAAAGGATCTTTACCTATCCTAAATCAGATAGGGAACTAATATCCAATATATATAAAGAACTCAAGAAGGTGGACTCCAGAAAATCAAATAACCCCGTTAAAAAATGGGGCTCAGAACTGAACATAGAATTCTCACCTGAGGAATACCGAATGGCAGAGAAGCACCTGAAAAAATGTTCAACATCCTTAATCATCAGGGAAATGCAACTCAAAACAACCCTGAGATTCCACCTCACACCAGTCAGAATGGCTAAGATCAAAAATTCAGGTGACAGCAGATGCTGGCGAGGATGTGGAGAAAGAGGAACATTCCTTCATTGTTGGTGGGATTGCAAGCTGGTACAACCACTCTGGAAATCAGTTTGGCGGTTCCTCAGAAAATTGGACATAATACTACCAGAGGATCCAGCAATACCTCTCCTGGGCATATATCCAGAAGATGTTCCAACCGGTAAGAAGGACACATGTTCCACTATGTTCATAGCAGCCTTATTTATAATAGCCAGAAGCTGGAAAGAACCCAGATGCCCCTCAACAGAGGAATGGATACAGAAAATGTGGTACATTTACACAATGGAGTACTACTCAGCTATTAAAAGGAATGAATTTATGAAATTCCTAGGCAAATGGATGGATCTGGAGGGCATCATCCTGAGTGAGGTAACATATTCACAAAGGAACTCACACAATATGTACTCACTGATAAGTGGATATTAGCCCAAAAACTTAGGATACCCAAGATATAAGATACAATTTGTTAAACGCATGAAACTCAAGAACGAAGACCAAAGTGTGGACACTGTGCCCCTTCTTGGAATTGGGAACAAAACACCCATGGAAAGAGTTACAGAGATAAAGTTTGGAGCTGTGTAGAAAGGATGGACCATCTAAAGACTGCCATATCCAGGGATCCATCCCATAATCAGCTTCCAAACGCTGACACCATTGCATACACTAGCAAGATTTTGCTGAAAGGACCCAGATATAGCTGTCTCTTGTGAGACAATGCCGGGGCCTAGCAAACACAGAAGTGGATGCTCACACTCAGCTATTGGATGGATCACAGGGCCCCCAATGGAGAAGCTAGAGAAAGTACCCAAGGAGCTAAAGTGAACTGCAACCCCATAGGTGGAACATTATTATGAACTAACCAGTACCCCAGAGCTCTTGACTCTAGCTGCATTTGTATCAAAAGATGGCCTAGTCGGCCATCACTGGAAAGAGAGGCCCATTGGACTTGCCAGCTTTATATGCCCCAGTACAGGGGAATGCCAGGGCCAAGGGGTGGGGGTGGGTGGGTGGGGGACTGGTGGGGGAGTGTATTGGGGACTTTTTGGATAACATTGGAAATGTAATTGAGGAAAATACCTAATTAAAAAAAAAAAGGAAAAAAAATCTGATATGACAGGGAGAGACTCCTGAAGATCTTGACTATAGACAGGAAGAAAGAAATTAGCAAGATCAACAAGGCAGATAATATGTACCTTGTTGCTTCTACATGGAACATCTCAGAGACTGGCTGAGACTTAAAAATCTATATGTAGCTGTAGTGGTTTGAATGTGCTTGGCCCAGGGAGTGTCACTATTTGGAGGTGTGGCCTTGCTGGAGAAGGTGTGGCCTTGTTGGAGAAAGTGTGTCACTGTGGGCATAGGATTTAAAACCCTCCTCCTAGCTGCCTAGAAGCCAGTCTTCTAGCAACCTTCAGGTGAAGAAGTAGAACTCTCAGCTCCTCCTGTCCCATGCCTGCCTGGATGCTGCCATGCTCCCTCCTTGATGATAATGGACTGAACCTCTGAACTTGTAAGCCAGCCACAATTAAATATTGTGTTTATAAGAGTTGCTTTGCTCATGATGTATGTTCACAGCAGTAAAAACCCTAAGACAAGAGCTAATAAATATTGTTGGCTACAAAGTCCTCCTAACATATTATTACATGCCATCCTTTCACATGGTTTGGATGGAGATTTATATTATAGTTCAGTTATACAATCCAAACTAACTTTATGAAGTCAGATGTCTTTTACTTGCTCAAACAAAGAACAAAGAATCACCTTTAACTGCTCTATGCACACTAGACATTCAATACATATGTTAATGGAAAAACATATATTACTTGTGAGAGTTTATGTGTTTCAGAGCAAAAGAACCAATTTTTTCTGGGGCCCCAAGAAGGAAAAACTATATCCAAAATCAGTAGGAAGAGGTTTAAAAGAATGACAGCCCATTTCACAAAAGGTGGGGTAGATGGTTTTATGTTCATTCAGTGGGTTATGGATGGTTATTGTTATTTACAGGGGTTGACTGCAAGTTATTCAATGGTCTTGATTAAGGAGAAAACAATGTATAGAAAATTAGACTCAGGGACTTCTCTGTTTCCTTTTCTTTTCTCTATCACTTCTTTCTTATGGAGGGAGAAAAGGGTTGAAAAGAAAGAAAGGAAGAGATAGGAATAATATAGAAATAATTGGGGAAAGAGGTAGATTATTGAATCTACTCTTTTTCTTTTTGTTTTTTTTTTGTTTTTATTTTTTTGTTTTGTTTTGTTTTGTTTTTTACTTTTTCGAGACAGGGTTTCTCTGTGTAGCCCTGGCTGTCCTGGATCTCACTTTGTAGACCAAGCTGGCCTCGAACTCAGAAATCTGCCTGCCTCTGCCTCCCAAGTGCTGGGATTAAAGGCGTGCCCCACCATGTCGGGCTGAATCATTTTTTTAATGAGCATAGAGACCTGGGATTTTGGCTGAAATCATATTTCTTCTTGTCAGGAGCTGCTGTTCCCTCAAGAGAGGTAAACATGTCTGTGGAACTGAGTACTTCATAAACACAAGTCAAAGATTAGCTTTCCATGGCAACATGACTCAGATTTGAATTCCTCATCGAATGAAGGATATTTCCTTCATTTTGTCCATTTTCTTTGTCCATGTTTGTCCATGGTGGACAGCATTTTGTCAGTGGTTGAATCAAGGAACGATTTTGCCTCCTTGCCGCCTGCCCGATTTGAAGCAAACATAAGGAGGCTCTGATGTTCATCATCTTCTCTGAGGTAGAAGTGGAGGTGATGTCCGGAGGTGACATACCCAAAATCCTTCAAATAATAAAACATCCTTTAATGACATCTTCTGTAGGTCTCTGAGGGTTTTGAACACCACCTATTCATCCATAGAATATCTGACATGAATAGGCAAACTTAACTTGTTTTACATTTTACTGTATCTGTTTTGTTTTGTTCTCCAAACACGTGGGGAAAATTCTTATAGTCATGGCTAATCTGGCAATGACTGCCACAGAGGCCAACCTTGAGATAGAGACAAAAATTTACTCTTAAAAAAAAAAAAAATGTAACAAGCACTGATACACACTGAGCCGTGTTGCTGGCCCCTACCCTGTTTCTTGACTGACACATGAATCCTCTCTGAGAATGGACGGGCACATTCTTGTTTGCTGTTGTCTACCTTTGTCTCACTTAAACCCCTGCTTCTGATTGAGATGCACTAACACTCCTGTCCCGCTATCAGTCAGTATGTGTGTCTATCCATAGGTATCTCTCGGATAAATTGCACTGCGTACAATTCTGGACATTGCTACTGCTTCTTGAAATGCTTCCTCAACTTCACCCTTGGTGGCCAACCTCTCATCCCCAGGACAGGTCATTCCAAGGAACTAGTATTCCCACTGGAGCCATTTGATGACCTGGTTTCCCTTGCTTCTGGCTTACCATCATTATTTAAGAGAGTATATGGCTCTATCAATTCTGAACTTTAGACTTGTATCTTAACCAGAGCAAGGACTTCTAGCCTGTGACCCTCAGCAAACTCCAGCCCAAATGGACCCATCCTCTAATCCTGCCCTTCTGAGACTAGGTAGGAGAGGAGTTGAGCATATGCAGAGCAGGGTGCCAGGTACCCCCAGGAAAAAATAAAATATGTCTATGGTAGAAGAATTCAAAAAGTATTCGCCTTCATTTGCCTGATCTATTAGAAACAAAATACCTTAAATCAAATGGCACTTAAACAATAGAAATGTATTCCTCACATTTCTGAAGGCTGACAAATCCCAGATCAGAGCAGCAGAGGTTGGTGTTTGTGGACCGGATTCCATATACAGGCCCATCACTAACCAACAGGCAGAAGAACAAGTGTTTTCTGATTCTTCCATCAGGGCATGGATCGACTCATGAGAGCTCCACCCACATGACCTAAACACACTCTAAGTTCTCACCTCTAATACTAACACCTCCTGGACAGGGTCTCAATACATGAATGGAGTGGGGTACAAACATCCACATTCTAGCAGTGCTAAAATTAGGACAGGAAATATGGAATAAAATGAAGGCAGGAGAAAAGAGAGCAAATACTCGCTATGCATCTCTGTGTCACAGTGATGATGCTAGAGAGGAGATACCGCATTTTCCACAGCAAGCCTTCTATGAAGCTATAGTTCTTTTCACTTGAAAGGGTAGGGACATTGGAGGGTCACTTACCAGGAAGGTATAGATTTTTACCAGGAAGGACACTCAGTAGTTGTGTATGGTGACTGAATGATCACGCTCATGAGTAGGTAGCACAAGACAGTGTACAGTGATGAGAAAGACAATCGTGGGTTGACAACATGGACTAATAGGTGTAGGTGCTAGCACACAGGTTTAAGACCTGAGACCAATCTCCAGAATCCAAAAGGTGGCAGTACAGACCTGATTTCTGAAACAGCAAGCCTCTGATTGCTGATTCATGCCTGCATACTTGGACAGAAAGACAGACATACAGACACAGGCACATACACACAACACAGAGAGAGGGGGGGGGGGAGGGAGAGGGAGAGAGAGAGAGTAAAATAAATTAATTAATTTTAAAGATACTCTTGGGCTAAAGAGATGGCTTAATCAGTAAAGTGCTTGCTGAACCCCTGGATTCGATCCCCAAAATCCACACAGAGAGTATAACAAAGGATTAGCTGTCTTAGTGTCCTCCATGCTCTCTAGCCTATTGATGATGACCCAATCATGCCAAGGTATATTGGACACCCAGCCTCTCTGTGATCCCTGGCTGCTCTGGGTAACTCCGTGGAAGCACTGCTGTCTATGGCACTACCTCTGCCACCCCCTCCACTGGACAGCTCCTGGGTTCCTTAGCATGGCACCCGCACCAGACCATAAATCCAGCAGAGTCTCTTGCATTTTTATTTTGTTTTTCCTTCTGGTTTGTTGAACAAGACAAGGTCTCTCTCTGTAGCCCAGGCTGTCCCGAAGCTCACCCTGTGGACCAATCTGACCTCAAACTCACAGAGATTCAAGGCATACGTCACCCACACTTGGCCCCTTACTGAGGAGCTGAAGCCAAGAATAGTGAGGTGCTGGAGAGACAGTTAAGTAGCCCTGGTGTGAGTGCTGTAGTGAGGGTGCGGGAGTGACAGAGTTAAGTAGCCCTGGTGTGAGTGCCCCTTACCCATTTCTGTTGAGAGAAATCCTCCTGAGGTCTAACTCAGGCTATCTGGCCAGCTTTTTATAGGGTAATTTTATGGATGGTACAAAACTATTTAAAGGATTCTAGATAAACCTGAAGTGCAGGTAACTGGCACTGAATGAGAATACCAAATCAAAATCAGAGCCTGGTAACTTATGGATATCCCTTAGGATTGTATGTACTGGGGCTTACAAGATGGTTCAGTGGTTACGTGTGTACTGTTCCCGCAGCAGACAGGAGTGCAGTCTCCAACATGCATGTTGGTTGTCTCAGGACCACCTGTACTTCCAGGTCCAGGTGACCCCCACATCAGGGCTCCTCTGGCACCTGTACTCACACGCACACCCCCACAGACACACAGACACACACACAATTTTTAAAAATGCTTACTTTAAAAAAAAAAAAAAAAAAAAAAAGCTTTATTGCCCAGCAGTGGTGGCGCATGCCTTTAATCCCAGCACTTGGGAGGCAGAGGCAGGCAGATTTCTGAGTTCGAGACCAGCCTGGTCTACAGAGTGAGTTCCAGGACAGCCAGGGCTACACAGAGAAACTTTGTCTTGAAGAAAACAACAACAAAAACAAAACAAAACAAAAAACACTTTATTACAAGAATCATTTTTATTTCTTTATGAAAATAAAAGAAGCTCTTGTTTTTATAAGTCTTTGGCAATACAAAAAGAATGTGTGTCTTTAAATTCACACGTTTCCAATATAACTTTAAAAATATCGCCCCTCACCTCCACCCCTGCATGAGGACATGTCATGTTTGGGCCAGGCTTGACTTGAATCTAGGGTAATCCCCTTAGCTGTGAACCTACAGGTAAGAGACCACCATTCCCAAGTTAAAACTAAGCATCTACTTTGATTTCCCCACTCTCCCCACTCTAGGCCTGGCCCGGGGTTGAACCTGGATCTTAGCCCTCAGCATACATATTTTCCCCTCAGCTACATTCCCACCATACTTTGGCACAAGAGGGTCTATAATGAATTTCATGTCTTTGTGGAGTTTAGTGGGGTTCTCAGAGAATAGGAAGTACATGAAAATGTATTTGGTAATATGAATCTGTTCTATGAGAACTGTCTTGCAGCGGCCCGCCAGCCTCATGCACACACAGTGCTGGTATAGAGGTCACAGCAGCTAGCAAGATTCCTGAGACTGGACACGTTGTCTTGCCAGGGGCCTGAGAAAGAAGGCATGTTGGTGCTGTTCAGCGAAGTACTGAAATGATAAAACCAGATACACACGGGTCAGACACAAACAAAGCAGCATAATCAACAAGTTTTCCAAGTAACTGAGAACAAAGCTACTGTGCGTAGATCTGTTGTCATAACCAGGACATGACATCCAACTGAACGAGCTTGGCTCCTCACGCTTTAGTCGATGCTAGAACGGAACCCTGACCATTGTCTGCCCAGTGCCCAGCTCCTAACCTCAGGTCAGTTACAAATGTCTGGCATTTCCAAACAGTTGAGAAAAAATTAGACCTTATACATGATCCAGAATTTAATTTAATAAAAAAAAGCTGATAACTAGGGTCACTCTCTTCTTGAGAAAGAAATACTGTTTGTACTTCATTGCTACAAATTAATTAGACAAAGTTATTTCTATTTTTCTCGATTTTTTGATTTTCATTTTATTCAAACTGAAACAGAATTATGTCACTTCTCTCCATCATTTTCCTCCCTCCAGCCCCTCCCATTTATCCTCCCTCAAATCCCTCCCATAATATCCTCTACTCTCAAGTTAATATCCAATTTTTTATAGACATATGAACAGACAGACAGAAAGAAAGACAGATCCAGCTATTATTTTTCTCAGATTCTATGTCCATGTGCAGGTGTGGATGTGTGCATGTGAGGGCAGGTGCCTGCAGAGGACTTAAGCATGGGAACTAGAGATGGAGGTGGTTGGAAGTCCCGTGTGCTTGGGGAAATAGAACTCAGGCCGTCCCAGACAGCAGCCTGTTAGTCCCCCTGCAAGAGCTGCATCTGAACAACTACTTGAGCCAAACTCTAGCTGACTTGTGAGTGGATTTATATGATATTTTCAGCCCCTGAAAACATTTCTTTGGGTTTCTAAATGCCAATGATTCTTTGAGTATGTCTTTAGAAAATCCACTGAGAATATACACATTAGAACTCTACCAGACAAACAATCTAGCCACTTTATAAATTCTGCTTTAACAATAAATGAAATTTGCAATTCGCTTACTTTTACTTTGTTTCTTAACCTGTTCTACAACTAACATCTGATTAAGAACAGGGACGCATCAAGGACATACACTTCACCTCCTAATCGGGCTCCAGCTCTGACCTCTCTCCAGAGCCTCAGACTCCAGATGACTTGTGACTCACTTTATATGCTAGTCACTCAGGTACCTCCAAATTAACATATCCAGAACCGGAAGAGGCCATGCCTTTAGCCTTCACTCCTATTTCTTGTTCCTCCTTGTGATGGACACACAGACCCAAGTCAGAAAAGACCATTATTTCTCCTCTTCACCCTGGGCCTTTCTCCTATGCAGTTGAGGGTCAGTCCTATCGACTCTCCCTTGTGTGGTGCCTGTATCTGGTCAGTGTCTCACTCTCTTGCTAAGACTGTTACACTGATGCTTTTGCTCTCCTTGTTATCACCCTTCTGTAAAGCACAGCTAACCATGCTGAGGTCCAGAATCCTGCAGGTCAAAATTGGACTCCTCGAGGTGCTCATGCAAGGCCTTTCTATAACAGTTCAGTCCAGCTTCCTAGAGCTCTCCCCACTCACCTGCAGGCCACTACCAGCATGCACCTTTTTGGCTTTTACAACAGCAAATATTCTACTTCCTCATTTCTTCTATGTGTCCCAAAACTGATTCCTTGGGCTCAGTGATAGGTTCTTTTCATATTCTAGAACATAGTAAACAAGGTAACCTTCACACTATCTGAACTCAAGGTTATCTTTTCAATTTAAAATCTGTCTTCTCCTGGTCTGCTTTATTTCTATCTGGAAAAAAAATCTGAGTTTTATACAACTGTAAAATCATCACATGTCGACCACATACATTTCAGTCACAATAAACACAGGAACTTCTTAACCAAGAGACCAAACTTCTTTCCCTTCTGCTACACAACACTAATAAATGGAACCTGCCACACACAGTAGGACTAATAATGAAGATAAAAACTACTAAGAGAAAAGAGTCCAGATTATCAATCACAAGCATCCATGTTGTGTCTCATACACTCCACACAGCTTTCACGACCCTGTACTCAAGACCTCCATCTCCCAACATCCAGAAGTTCCCTTATTATAAGAGGATATGCTAGGGGGGAGCAGGAACCCTGGTGGTTGCCTACCTCTGGAAAAGCTCTCTGCAGCACACATATGTCTCATATGTTCTATTGGTGAAATTTGTGTTTAGGAATGAGACACAGTCAGTTTCAGCGCCTCTGGGAACATAGAGGATTCCTGCATGGAGAAGATAATAGTTATTTAAAGAGACAGATTTGACACATGCAGTCCAAAGTTCTGTATTGCTTGGATGGGAGTTGGTAACGCCATAGACTAGGTGTCTGTGGGGTGGATGGTTAGTTAAATAAACATTCTGAGAGAGATCCTGTAGTCTCTGCCAGAGATGATGCTTAGGCACCTACCTGCCATGCAGGCACTGATAAAGGAAACACAGGCACCTGTGAAGAGGGCCCTGACCACAATCTTGCACAAGTCACTCTTCCTCTGGGGTATCATGGATGCTGTAGACAACAAAGAAAGCAATTGATGTCTTCCTCACACAGCAAGGAGGTGTAGCCCATCAGTCCCCATTAGAAGAATTAAAAAAAAGAAAAACCAGGTCAGAAGACTAGTGTTCTTTGACCAACCACCTAAACCTGCTAAAGCTTCCTTAAGAGGTACATACATACATACATTAGTCTTGACACATAACTCAGACTACTCCTGGATCAAGGATTGTATATCTGACCCTCACCTCAGTGGTTCTGGAACCCATTCAAGATGAATCTGAATCAAGCAGGGCTCTGAGCTGCTCAAGCAGGCACAGATGCCTATGTCAGCCAGCTGAGATCTACACCATTAAGTCCAGAGTGGAATTACATGTAGAATTTGAGCCACAGGACTGAAGAGGACAGCATCCATCTCACCTCAGCCCAGAGTCACAACTATCACGTGACAGACATACAGCAGTGTGCATGAGTGCTTTGCAGAGAGGAAAAAGATAAACGAAAAGGAAACTGTTTCACCTGCTTCATTAGCTATCAGGGACATAAATTTAGTGAATCTACCCCAGAGTATGATTGTTATACACGGCATTTTAACACACTCTTTTCATATTATATTTCTTTTTAGATACATTTGTAACGTGGTTCTTCCAAGTGCTCAGCTCAGGATACTGAAGCACACATACACACAGAGAGACACACAAACACATCCACAGATACCCAACACAAACACAGCCCACCAAGACCACCACCCCTCTCCTGGTATTCGTGCAACCATCACCCACAGTCAGCACCCTGAATACCTCTGCTTCATGTACTAACTACTCCTCTGTACTCCAGGACTCTCAGCTTTTGCCCAACAAGGTGTGATGCTCACTGACTCCACTTATCTGCTTTGTCTCCTGTTTTCATTTATCTTTTTAAAATTCCTGTGCAAATATCACTCTTATAAAAGAAAAAACTGTTGGGAAGATTAATTTCAGAAAGAACTTTTGGCAGTTGAACAGCAAGATAGAAATATAATGTTCATAACTTCTTCCTTATAATGAAACTAAAAATAAAACCTGTTTGTGCCTTGGCAGAAAGGAGAGCAGGCAGATGAAGCATTGCTTGTAAAGGATATACCATAGTGAGCTGACTGCATTAGCTCTGAGCTACATGTGGCCTGCGAGGTCCACTTCGTTCCAGATTCTCTATCTAGCCTCAGCTGTGCAGTGAGCAAAGGCTGGATCTGCCTGGCACGTTGAGAACCTGGGGAAATTGAACAACTCACTCAAGCCTCCCAGTGTGATTCCTATGGAACTAAGATTGGCAAATCCACAGAGGGAAAATGTTGTAATGATTTCAGCTTTCACCTAGAGGGGAGAAAACAAGTAGATAAATTTAGTCCTTGTGTGTCTCAGAACCATATTAGAAGTTCCAAGGCACACCAAATCTTTCTTACAGTATTCTAAAGAATGCACAAAAGATACTCAGAAAACAACCAGCCCCTGACTTACAACCACTGTGATGATATGGTAATACCACCAGACTCCTTGTCCAGCTGGGTTCTTATTAAAGATACAGAGAAAATGACCTAGAGATGCTAAGAGAGCAGCAAGAAAGATTGTTTCATAAATGTTTGAATGTGTAGATAAAGGGTCATCAGGACATCCAGGAGAAGGTATGTTCTTTGGACTGTCCTAGTGTAAGGAAGCAACAATTATCTCATAGATCAAAGTTGGGTCAGAATTCAGGAGAGAACTAACACAGAGACCTGGAACAGAAGCTTGGGTCCTGACAAACGTGCTTCTGCTTGTCTCATGCTTAGGCTGGGACACTGAGAATCATTTGCAAGCCCACAATGTTTGTGTGGCACCCTTAGATATGCCTGGCCCAAACCTCTCGCTCTGTAATTCGCTGGATTGTCACTTACAGAAATCCACTGTTTCTCGCCATTGATCCACTCTTCTACTCCAGAGAGACGTTTGTTCTTGTACTGAGACAGTTGTTGGTAGGCCACAAATTCATTTATGAAGAATTTGACTCCCACTATCTCAGCCACCAGTGGGCAGTCTGCCCACTGTACACCCATCATGAAAACCATGGGCCTTAGGACATAGGAGCAGATGACCTAAGAAAGAAGGGAAAGGAAGAGTAGACAACAGAAGTCAGGCACCAGGAGCCACTCCAGACGCTTAGCCGCCTCTCCTTCCTCTACCCTCTTCTCCTCCTCGGGCTTTCAGCTTACTGAGGGTCAGGAAAATATGCCCAACACAGATAAGCCTTTACCTGGAAACTGAGTCCATGGATATCCACCATTTCCCCCAGCCAGGAGAGGGTAGCATTGATGAAGGCCAATACAGCCAGAAAGGCAATCAGGTTGGCTGCCACATTAGCAACAAGGCTTATGGCATCTGTGGCTCCATTGCTTGCAGCTTCCAGGATGTTCCTCTCTTCCCTGTGGTTATTGGGCACAGAGAAAGAATATGCTATCTACAGTAATCTCAGCTCCTCAGAGAGGAGAAGCTCTATAGACCCTAAAATGGAAGAAATGGGTAGCCAGCCATTGTGAGGGGTGCTGGGAACCATTAGTAATTATAACAGTGGAGATTACTCTGAAGTGATTCAGATATTATTGCATGAAAGTTTGATGCCAAGGACATAGAATATTTGTATAATATCCCACTAATGCCAGGTGGGAAGCTTTAGTCCAAACAAAACAAAAACTGAAAATGATTAGCTGGAAGCAGGGATAGCAAAAGGGGACATGGAGTGACAGACCTTCTTCCTTTGGGGAAGCTGGAAGTCTCTAGCACCCTGAGCTTCTTCCTGTAGCCCAGCTTACCATCTCCTGAACTGTCCCCAGCTCACCCTCGAGGCAGCTTCAGTCCCTCCTTGCTCTTGAACTTGGACTCTTCGACTTCTGGATATACCAGTTTGGATAAGGCAAGTGCACAAGGGGCAGCCATCACTGAGGCAGAAATCAAGGATGATGCGTCAATCTGTAAAGCCAGATGGGATTAGCACCACTGTGGGGCTCAACATGAGTGCACCATGAGCAATTATGTTGACTGTGCCTCACCCCAAAGGATATGAAGGCTCCCAACACTGTGCCTGCTATGGTAGCAAAGCCTCCAGTCATGACTGCATGGATTTCAGAGATGGTCATGTCTGCAAGGTAGGGACGGATGAGCAGAGGCGCCTCTGTCTAAAAACAAAGAAAAATAGTCACACACCAAGAAGGTATCACTCCCCAAGTCAAAGTGCTTATCCCAGACAGAGAATGGACCTATCAGATACATGCCCTTCCAGTCAGTGGACAAAAACCTGCCCAACCATCTCCATGAGGGCCTGTTTTCACATCTTCCTCTAGCATATTATGGAATACTGTAGACAACTGGTGTCATTTACTTTGTTTGTGGTGTCTAAGTCCATGAGCTTAGTGAGTAAATTATAGAGTACAGTTCCATTGCTGACCACACACTAGATGTCTACAGAACATGTATTAAAGGAACTGAAAATAGCTTATCTAAGCTAATGCTGTATGAAATAATAAGAAAATAATGTCAAGCCAGCAACAAAGTTCAGCCTGGAGACCTGATATCAATATCTAGAACTCACACCAGTAGATAGAAGCAAAGAAAAACCCAGCATCCACAAGTTATCCTCTGACCTCCATATGAGAGCCATGATACATGACTACTTATACACATACAGAAAGAGAGAGAGAGAGAGAGAGAGAGAGAGAGAGAGAGAGAGAGAGGAAGAGAAGAGAAGAGAAGAGAAGAGAAGAGAAGAGAAGAGAAGAGAAGAGAAGAGAAGAGAAGAGAGATGAGAGAGGAAGAGAGAGTCATTAAACAAAATATAATTTGAAATGTCTGTAATTTTTTATTAATTAGGAAGATTCAAGGAGGAAATGACCTAGCCTTAATCTATGAGGTCATGTATCCTTTAATGAGTGTCAGCAAAACGATGGATTAGCTTAGTAGAGTATTAAGGCAAGGCTCCTGCTCTTAGATGATTAGGTCTAGCTGGAAAAGTTCAACTGATTATAGATAATTTTAGCAAAATGTAAGGTCATGATAAAAGAATACAAAAGTACTCTGAAAACAGATCAAAAGCAGATAAACAGCCCAAGGCTTTGAGAGAAAAAGACCCCAATTGTTAACGTCTTACTCATTTGAACAACTACTAATGTTGATTTGACCAGTCAATGGCATAGATTTAACACTGAAATGGTTAATGTTGATTATCAGTAATTGATAGAATCTCCTAAAAATGACTCTAGGGATGCCTGTGAGCGGTTATCTTGATAGGTCAGCCTGTGAGAGATTATTTTAATTAGATTAAAGCAGAAAGACCCATTCTAAAAGTGGTTAGGACATTTCCTAGGCTTGGGTCCTAGGTGCTGGGCACAAGCATCAGTGGCCTTAAGCTCCTGTCACTAAGCTCTTCCCAACAGGATGGCTGTACTCTCAAGCTGTGAGTCAAAATGAATCCTTTTTCTCTTAATACACCTTTTATTCAAGGTATTTGATCAGAGCAAAAGAGAAAGACATCTATTCCACACAAACACATGCTCTTCCACACAGATGGATGCACTGAGAAAGATGCTGTGTGAAGAACAGTCCTGATAGTCGTGAGCAAGACAAGCCATTGCCTCCTCAGAGACCTCAGAAAAATCACGGTGAATCACAGCAAGAAACCAGAGGTAGCCAACTATCCTTCCCAACTCCTGAGGGGGATAAGGCTTAGACTAGGACATTCCCCTATATAAGAAGCTGGATAGTGTGTCTGGACTGTGCATTAGGCATCGAGTTCTCCTTGACGCTCTGAGGATTCTTTCCTAAAGACTGACTGCCCCGTGGTCTCCATTTATCTGCTTTCCATAAGAAAAATGAGCTTTTCAAGCCATGTGATGACACATACGTATATGTTCAGCACTTGAGATGGGGGAAGCAGGAAAATAAAGAATTCAAGTTCAACCTCAACTACATAGTGAGTATGAGGTCAGCCTGGACTACATGAGACCCTGTCTTAGAAAAACAGGAAGGAAGGAGGTTGGGAGGGACAGGAGAGAGAAAATCCTCTTTCCAAATTTGTTCTCTGCCAAACTCTCAGTTCTTGAGAGATTAGAAAAACAGAAGGCTCCAGGGTACTTACCATCCCCACAAAGATGTTTCCTGCCACGGCCAGGGTCTCTGCAGCAGTGGTACCCATGGTAATTTGCAGGAACCAAGCAACCTACAAGAAACCAGACACATAAATCTTCAACATTAGCAGGAGTCTTGGATAGTGTCCAACAAAACCCCTCCCTGCTATTCCACTTAGTGTTAAAGAAACTGAAGCCTGGAGAAATAGTGTGGCCCAAAGTAACAGAACAAATTGCAAACATATTAGCCAGAGCTCAGGCCTTGGGGCTTCTAGCACAAGCAAATTCAACCCAGTATGAAAGAGCTTCTTACCATGTTCTGCCTCCAGCCTATCTCAGGCCTGGGTGATCCTTTGATACCAGGATGCTTCAGAGAGATTGCCTTTTCAAATTGGTTCTGATTCTCCATATCCTATGTATTTACTTTCTTCCCCAACATGTAAGTAAAAACTCATTCATCCCCCTGAAAATTTCAAGCTGAAGGTCCTTTTGTGGAAACCAAATGCCTCACCTTCTGAATCACCCACTGCACAAGGCCCAGGTAGTAAAGAATAGACATCACGCATCCAAAGAAAATGATGATTGGCAGAGACTGCAACAAGAACGGAGGCAGCGTGTGAGAGATTGTACTGTGTGTGCTCAGTGTGTCATGAGCTAGGTCTTGCAGGCTTCTAAACAGAGCTCTGGGAATGCCCAGGGAATTGGATGCAGTGTAGTTTAGGGATAAACTCAGAATGCACTGCAGCCTATCAACCTATTAGCATTAAACACAGAATATTTCCCAAGTCTTTCCCCACACCCGACTTTAAACCAATTTCATAATGGTAAGGATCATGGGGAAAGAGCAGACTCCTCTCCGGGATCAAGTTGGTAAATGCTTTCTGGTCTCGTGAACACACACATGGTCCCCATCTCTATTCCCCTGTCCTTGACTGACATTGTCATCCCTGCCCACAAAACAGGTAGTACCTGAAAAGCAAAAACATTTTGGACCAGTGTATCACCAAAAACAAAACTGGATCCTTCCACAGTATAAGCCAGGAAAATCTGAAGTGGGAAGAAAAGCGAGGAGAGTTAGGACAGGTGGGCCACAGAGGAAGATGGGATCTGACTCAGGTGTGACCACCTGTGTGCCGTGTCCCAAAAGTTGGCCATGAAATGAGAGACTCAGCAAATCACTTCTCTACACTTACATTCTCACCTGAACCCCATTACTCCCACTCTTTCTTTATCCGACCACATTCTGTATACTACCTGAACCCCACTATTCTCTCTACCCAAATGGATTCCGTATTCTCACCTGAACCCCATTACTCTCTCTCTCTTTACCTGACCAGATTCTCCCATACCATCATTAAGGTGTAGTTCCAAAGCCCCCTGCTTCCCTCAAATCAACCATCTCTGGGTTCCTGGTAAAGAAAAACTCTGACATTCAACTCCCTGTACCTGGATCTGATCTCCCAGCCATTGAAATGCATTAAATCCAGGTTCAGTTCTGATGACTAAAATCCCAAAGATGAACTGAAGGCCCAGGCCCCAAAACACTGTCCTCCAGCACACCTGGAACCAAAAAGAAAATATTCCAGCATGAGTTACAAACCTTGCTCAGCCATTGCCTAATTCAACCATGTGCTGGGAGTGGGGCTAAGTGAGGGTGGTAACAGTCTCAGACAACATAGCTGTGCTGGCTAGTTTTATGTCAACTTGACACAAACTAAAGTCATCTAAGGAGAAGTAATCTCAATTGAGAAATGCCTCCATAAGATTGGTTTGGAAACAAGACTGTATGGCATTCTTAATTAGATGGAAAAGGGCCCAGTCTATTGTGAGTGATGCCACCCCTGGGCTGGTGGTCCTGGGTTCTATGAGAAAGCACGTGATCAAGCCGTGTTGAGCAAGACAGTCAGCAGCACCCCTCCATTGCATCTGCCCTGTTTGAGTTCCTGTTCTGACTTCCTCCGATGATGAACAGTGATGGGAAAACATAAGACAAATAAAACCCTTTCCTCTCCAAGTCGCTCTCAGCCATGGAGTTCCAGCACAAAAATAGCATAGAAAAAGTATGCTGATATTGTGCATAGGCAAATATGTCCATACTGATTTTTAAAATAAGTTACATTACAGTAAAGACACATACATGCAAATAGAGTCTGCAAACATCATTCCTGCACAATGCTATATGATTCTCTGCAATGATATGTTTTCTTCCTTCCTCCCTCCCTTCCTCCCTTCCTTCCTTTCTTTCTCTTTCTTCCTTTCTTCCTTCCTTTCTTTCTATTTGATTTTATTTTTCTTTAATGCTGACTAGATTCATATATACCACAGTAACAATTAACAGACCAAATGTCTCTAAAAGCTTTCAAACTTGCATAGAAATAAACCTGTCAGAGGAAGATTCCAGAAAATATTGGTTATCTCTGTTTTTATCATGAGTACCTGGCATGGGCACTTTACAATCTCTACATAGCCCTTGCTGTGTGTTTCTATGCCCAACCTAAACCCTCCCCCAAACTCACCGCGCTGTGGTGTTTGGAGCAGGCAAAGAGGATGAGGATGAACATACAGATTCCTGCAAAGGAGATCAGCTGCTCTGGCCTTTGAGCTGTGTCAAGAGCCAGCCAGAGGATGAGACCAACAACAGAGAGTCCTATGAATACCCTGGAGGAGGAATAACAACACTCTGTCACCAACTCAGGTGATGAACAGCAGAGAAGCCCCTAGTTGGAGAATCCCTGAGATAACACAAGAGCTTATTCCTCATTAGTCAGAGATGGACCTTGACAATCATCTGGTAGCTCCCTAGCTTCTGCTGCCCCCTCCCAATTTACATAAATAAGTGTCTGATCTGAGGATACAAACCACATAACTTCTCCTTTCTCATACAGACATATCAATAAAATGTGGTGTACAGACTCATCCATGAAGGATGAAGGTGCTTCCAGTGACTAATCCAAATACTGAAAACAGAAGAAAATGATGAGCTGGTCCCCTGTGGATTGCTACTCCTTTTTTAACCACTCCAAAGGCTGGGATCAAATACACTTCTCCTTTCTCATACAGACATATCAATAAAATGTGGTGTACAGACTCATCCATGAAGGATGAAGGTGCTTCCAGTGACTAATCCAAATACTGAAAACAGAAGAAAATGATGAGCTGGTCCCCTGTGGATTGCTACTCCTTTTTTAACCACTCCAAAGGCTGGGATCAAATACACCATCCACGGACATACAGCCTTTACTACATAGACTAGAGGCTGCAGATATAGCTTAGCAGAGCATCGCCTAGAAGGTACAAGACCCTGGGTTCAATCCCTAGCCTACCAAGATAAATAAGGAGTCAGTCATGTGTTGCAAACCTTAGGAAGAGGAGGCAGAAGGAATGTGATTTTAAGATTGGGATTTGGGATTGGAGAACTGGCTGAGCACCTGAGAATACTTATGCTTGTGGTTAACTCAGGATCAATTCCCAGCACCCACACGGTGGTTCACCAGCCATCTGTAACTCGAGCCCAAAGAGATCTGATGCGCTCTTTTGAACACAGTGGTTACCAGTCATGCATTTGGCATGCATGCATACATGCAGACAAAACACTCATACACATAGAATTGAAAAAACAGTTCATTTATGTTTATGAGCAAGTTTGCGCCTAGACTCTAAGGGTGTTTCTCAACCTGTGGGACAAGACCCCTTCGGGCAGTCATATATCAGATAACATACATATCAGATATTTATATTACAATAACCGTCATGTAATTATGATACATTACAGTGACAAAATTGCAATTAGGTTAGCAATGAAACCATTTTCTGGTTGGGGGTTACCACAGCATGAAGAACTTAATTTAGAGGTCACAGCATTAGGAAGGTTGACAGCCACTGCCCTAAGGGGCTATAAAGACAAAAGCCGGTAGAGGGGCTCCGGAGAACTAGAGGGGAAGGGGCTAAATCTCAGGGCAGGGAGAGGCAACCTGGCCTTTGCATAGGTAAGAGCCTGGAGGCCACTCAGGAACTGTCAAAAGAAGATATTCAAGAGATGGTTTTGATGCTCAGCCATCTCTTGTCTAGGATGCACAAGGCCTTGGCTTAAATCCCCACCATTCCATGAACTGAGTGTGGCAGTGCATGTATAATCCTGGCACTCAAGAGGTGGAGGCAGGAGGATCAGAAGTCCAGAGTCATCCTTTGTTACATCCTTGGCTACATAAAGAGTTCTGAGACCACCCTGGACAAGAGACCTTGTCTCATGATAAAGAAAAATAAAAGACAAGAAAGAGAAAGGGAGGGGAAAGGAAATCCCTCATTGGTGAGTTACTCCATTGATGCGTTCACAATTTAAAGGACTGTTAGGAGGCGGAGGAAGCTATAGAAGCTGAGACCCAAGTGGTGGAGGTCAATTACTGGGAAACCTTGTGCCAGGTCCCTTGCTCTACTGACGTCCTTGCCTCCTGGCCTCCATGATGTGAACAGTTTATTTCACCTGTTCACTTCCCACCATGATATTTCTACCCTATCAGCAGCCAACACTTATGGGGCTAAGTGACCATACGCTAAGCCTCTGAAACTGGGAGCCAGGACAGCTTTTGCATTGTTCTTAGGTATTTTGTGAACAGCAACAAAAGCTGATCGACACACTTACCGCTTTGCCCAAAGTTTCAGGTGGGTGTTTTTCAAGGGCTTCAAGCATCTTAGTGATTTTTTAGCAAAGAATTTTTTCAGAAAATGGCAAGCCAGGATGAAGATCACAAGACAGGTGATGACAAACAAGGCCAGTGCCCTCTGGAAGTTCAGGATGCAAGCTGCCAGGAAGTAGGCGGCATAAGCTGTGAAGAGAAGGGGAAGAGTGGGGGTCAGGAAGGCCGAGGCCCATGCAGAACGAAGACATTCCTCTCTTCCCCTGTGAGAGTCTCACCCCCTTCTGTTTAGCTGTGGTCCCCAATATCTGCATTAGATGTGGTTCACATCCACTGTCAGACTCTGGAATCAGGCATCTCTTTGTGAACTTGATTTTTACCTCAGCTATGATGAGATGTCAAGTGATTAAACTTTTTCTACAGTAAAGCCATGTAAGGAGGCTGGCACTAGGAGGAAAAGCCACATGATGCTTCCCTTGGGACCTCAGATTCACCCCAAAGGAAAATTTGTGATCTCATCATCCCAGCTACTCCTAATCAATGCTCCATATGCCCCTGACAGCATAAATAAACAAGGTTTTCTGTCTTTCAAAAATAGTGTATCACACTGATTTTAAGTATAAAGCAGTAAATGAGTTATGTATAGGGCATCGTTCATAAATACGACAGACATGAGGCCTGAATCAAATCCAAGCACTACAAAGGAGGTGAACTAAAAGATTTTTTTTTTCTTAAAAATTAGACCTGTCAAATAGTGTGGTTTTGAACTGTAGCTTATCTTTGGATTTCATTTATCCTTCTGGGTCTGAGGCAATAAATTATTTTTACCTTCAGGCAGTTAGATCTGTACCTCATAGAGCCTTTAGGTTAACTTATGAGTACGATTAGTTTTCACCCAGCCATAGCCTTGACATAGTTGACAGTTGTGAAAATGCTCGTGTTTTCCCCTCCATGAATTCTCATGATCTCACCTAAACACAAGAGACCAAGCAGGATCTTTCTGAATAAACCAGCATGTCTTTCAAAGAAACTTCTCGCCTTGGTGAAAGGCTGAAGAATCCTCCTGCTGAGAAGCCAAAATTAAAATGCAAGCATTACTTCATCCAGTTTGTGCAATTCTTTGAACTCGATGGGCCAGGCAAAGTTTGTTCTTAGTTAACAGAGAAACTTAATCAGATGCAGATGTTTGTAGTGCTCCAACGAGGCCCCCAAAGGCCAGCTCTGACGTTTCACCTGTGCATCAGGTCAGGAAGGCTGACTCCGCATGGAGTAGCTATGTCATTGGTGATTTTCTACCACAGAAACCGATGATGTTCTCTGTTTATCCTAAGGACAGACATTGCTTGCCTTCCATATTCTGCCTGTCCTTCATAGAGGCTATTCCATCATAGCACCCTAAGACCACACAGAGCTAGCACTTTGAGCAGTTCTTCATATTTGGCAGATAGGAGAGAAAACAGCACTAACCTCAAGGGTCACTAGGTTGACAGGCCTGAGAGAAAATGCCAAGCAAGAACTACTCAAGACTACTTTATATAGTGTTTTCCATGTGTTTGGGCTCAAAGGAGTTACAAATGCTAACACTGATCCTCTAATAACCATGGAGGTGCTGCTATTGCAATCTGAAAGCCAGGAAGCTGAGTAACTTTCCCAAAGTCACAGAGGTTGTCAAGAGGAGAGCTTGTCACTGAGTAGCCTGGCTCCTGAACCTAAACTCTCCATCATTGCCCCAGGCTGTGCCTTACCTGACACCATTATCTGCCTTTGCCATCCTAAGTGTCTTTAGCACACTGAAGCAATGTGTGCAAAAATATCCCACTCCCACACTCCTGGAAGCTCCAAAGAAAGTGAACCCAGCTAGAAGTGACCTGTCTGACTATGGTGGTAAGGTATGATGCTTAGCCACGGGCGGGACCAACTGCTAAATGGTCTGGGGTCTTGGTCCACACAGTATTGGGCTCCTTCTTTATTGGTGCCTATCCCACTTAACTTACAGTTGAACCTGTTATAACCATAGCCCCTATATCCTTCCTTCTTCAGTCTCACCTCTCTCCCCTTATTTCTGCAGGAAGTCTAACCATGATGATACAGTTTGAGCAGTTGTATCAGTGCTATAAGTAGAAATTGAATTGAGATGTTTAACTGCTAGGTGAGTGAACCCTGGCACTGTGCCTCTACCTCCAAGTGTTTGTATGGGAGGACAGCACTCTCACAGCTGACAGCTATTCTATGCTAGCTCAAATGAATTATTCTTTTTATACAACTGGTTTTGACTTAAGAGCTGGATGATCTTGTTGCATAGAGAATAGAGAAATTTACACATACATACAAGGAGAATGGCAACTGGGTCTAACACACAAACAGAGACTAATAACCAGTGTGTAAAGCCAAGAAGGGAGTAAGCCAGGGTAAAGTCTATCAGAGAAGGCCAGCATGTTTAAATCAGAGGTGATAGCTATGAGGAGCTGGAAATAGCTAGTTCTAAAGCATCTCACTCCAAATACAATGAGAAAGGATCTAAACCAGAACATAGCCACTACCGAGTCTCAGTAGATGTGTTGTCTGGGAGAGGACTTTCCTCCACAAAACACCCACATCCTTGCTTGATACAGCCCTCACAGAAGATAGCCAGTATTTGATCTTTACTGTGATGTGTAGAAGCAATACCAAAAGTCTAAAGAAACAAAGTACCAAGCTAGGTGTGGTGAGTCACAGCTGTATGCCCAGCTGAGCCCAGAAGAGTTTTGAGGCCAGCCTAAGTGACAGAATAAGAATGTCCCAATAGATAGGTAGGTAGATAGATAGATAGATAGATAGATAGATAGATAGATGATAGATGAATAGATAGATACATAGATAGATACATACATACATATAAAAATAGATAGATGATAGATACATATATATATCAATAGATATATACATAAATATATAGGTACATAAATAATAGATACATATATACATAGACACTAGATACATAGATAGATACATAGATAAACACATAGATACATTGATATATAGATAATAAATAAGTACATGGACAGGCAGACATGAAGAAGCTATACAGTGGGTTTTCTAACCTGCCCTCAGCTTCTTCCTCCAGAACTCATCTCTCCTCAAGTTGGAGGTAGCATTTGTTCTGACAAGCAGTGGAGATTTCCAATAAAAGCGATTCTATCTCATGACTATGCCCCATGCCCATTTCAGGCTGAGCCCTTGGGTTTATTTCTTTTGCAAGGAAAATTATAGGTGCTATTTGAATAACTGAGGGACAGGAGAATGAGGGCATAACTCCCACAACTTTCGCAGTGGATGACAGGCGAGGCATGTTCAGAAGGAGAGGAGAATAAGCCTGAGTAGGAAGTAGGAAGCTCTACTAGAATTTAAAGAGTTCAAGCATGGGCTGGAGAGATGGCTCAGTGGTTAAGAGCACTGATTACTCTTCCAAAGGTCCTGAGTTCAATTCTAGCAACCACAAGGTGACTCACACTCATCTATAATGAGATCTGATGTCATCTTGTTGTGTCTGAAGAGAGTGACAGTGCACTCACATACATTAAATACAGAATTCAAGCACTTGAGAATCATCAGTCCTGCTGTGTGGTGGTGGATGTCTCAGATCAGCATACTAGTGTGCTAATTGGCAATCATCCTTGGCAGGTAAGCAAAAAATATCAATAACATTCATGTCTAAATTATGCTTAAAGAGGAAAAAGTAACTTTGATGTGGGGGGGAGGGGTGAAAGAGCATCTTACTGTACTTCCCAGGCTATTCTCACACTCATTAAGACCAGAACTCATCTTCCTGTATTAGCCTTCAAGGTACAGAGTTAACAGGTGTGTAACACTAGACCAGCATGAAATTCCACTCATGTACTTAACAACAAGAATTTAATCCCAGCCCTCAGGAGTTTGAGGCAAGAGCTTATCAGTAAGTCCAAGGGGGCACCCTAGCTTATAAATGAGTACCAAGCCAGCTATAACTATGTAGTAACATTTTATCAAAAAGCAAAAGAGAAGAAAAAGAAGAGAACAGCAAAGATCCAAACAAGAAAAGCAAAACAAACGAACCAGGACATTCCTGGGCCAAGTTCAGCGATGGCTCTAAGCAGACTGACCATAGAATTTACATTATTGACGGTTAAACTGCTAACAAAAGGATGAAATTTTGTGTCTACAAAAATGTACAAGGTCCATTGTTCACCATAGTAGTGCTCAATCAATGTTAGCCATTTACTGTTATTGCTGTTGTTATTCTTTTCTTAATGTTGTCCTGGCAGACACTGATGGTCTTGTCTAAGTCATGGGCTGACATTCAGTTAATTCTATAAAATACACATGCTTATGTAGTAACATGCAGTGATCCTGGTCCTGTTTGTGAGTTAAGCAATCTAAGAATGAGTAGCTTGGATCTGTTCTCAGCCACTTTTCTTCCCTGCCCCCACCCCCAGGTTCTTGGTTGATAACTTAGCTGGAATCCGGAGCACCCTTACCTCCAGAGAGAGGAATGCCCCAAGCCATCCTCCAGGCTGAGCCCCTGTGTCACTTCCTCCAGTGTGATTCTTTGCTCAAGATTTCCGCCTTCCTACAAGCACAGGTAAATATGAGATCAGCCATGCAGTCCTGTCAGGGGATCTAGAAACTGAGAAAGCAGCCAGAGCCACACAGCCGCCACCATACTGAATTACCATGAGCTCCAGGCCTGGGTTCTCCATGCCATTCTCCACTGTGGCCTGGGAAACAGACTTTCTTCCCCCTGACTTCTCCATCTCCTGTTATCACCTGCTGAAAAACAAATTCAAGGCTAAAGCTGGCCGATTTGCCATTCACTCATGTGGGGCAAAGGAGAAGTTTTATGGCCGTCTCCTCTCAGAAAACACCAAACTGACCTCTCTAAGAAGTCTGATGCTTCCATTAAGAATAAGAAGTAGAAAGATTGTGAACAGATAAATATGATGAATAACGAAAGGCAGAATTTGATTTCTTGTTGTAAATGATTATGGGAAAGAGGCAATATGACAGACAAGAAGTGAAGGTCAGAGAGGAACTGGAATGAATCGTTGGGCCTCCCAGAGCCCCAGGACCTGGGTTGAAATATAACCCACTTACTCTCTCAAACCAAGGGTCAGATAGCATTTCTCTTTATCTTTATAGAGGAGGCCCCACTGAGCTATTCAGAAAGGAACGAGAGAGAGAAAATGATAGCTGAGGAAATCCTGGGTGCCCAGCATTGCTGGGGGGTTGGGGGGAACAACAAATCAACAGATTGCTTTAGGTAGGAGTCTCTAAGGAAAAGAACACATAGAGTGTGTAGCTAAGAGAGGGCTTCCAAGAATGACTTACAGTGTGCTGGATGGGTCCACACAGCCCAGTCCAACAATGGCTGGAACCTGGAAGCTGTTCAGGTTACAAAGCCAGATGCCTCAGCACTTCCAAACCTGGTGCCTTGAAGACTCCTGGAGAGCTACCGATCTTCAGTGTCTACTGGATCTCAGAGACACTGGAGTCTGATGTCATGAGGATGCACAGCTGCAGCAAGGATTAACACTGTCAACAGCAGCAGGAAGTGAAGGCAGGCCAGCAAACAGCAGAGTTTCCCCCAGAAGACTTCCTTTATGTAGGTGGTTACCACTGAAAAGGGCCACCCACTCTAGGGGAGGGGCTTCTTCCAAATGTGTTTCTTACTTCAGACTAATGTTATCTCACTGGTAGTGAAATAATGCACTATATTTTCCTCAGAAAATTGGTAAGGTCCCTGGAGGAATGTAGTCTTTTATTGTCCTATGCCTTAACTATGACAAGATAAATTTAAGAACATTTAATGACTGATAGCAACTCAGTCATTACATTACTGGATAAAGGAACACAAAAGGAATGAAAACACAGATATTTGCTTAATAAATGCATCTATCTACTCAAACATAGTCTGAACACAATAGGTACAGAAACATTCTTGGCACTAACAATCCCCATTTCTATAACAGATTTCATCGCCTTAGCTGGAGTTATAACTATCTTCTACACCCGTTCCCTAGTCCCTCCACCCTCAGCAAGCACATCAGGCATTCTTGGTCCTTTACCTATTGGATAAGTGACCAATGTCTTCACTCTTGAAGGGTCTGGGTTATGTATCATCCTACCTGGCTTGAGTTGTTGTAGTTTCCCATTGGCTTTAATCACAGTGCAGATCTCTTGCGTTTGATATGATCTTCCTTACCTCCATTGTGGGGAAAGAGTCCAATTTCATTTGGTCTGGGTCAACCACCCCTTCTAACTCTATGGTTGCTTCCAATGTGGCTAGAGAGTAGCATTAGCTTCCAGTTCAGTGGGATGTCTCCTGACCAAAGCACCCCCACTATCGGGGGTCAAAACTTCTAGGCCAAGAGAGCATAAGCTTTTCGGTCATAAAGCAAAAGTTTGGCTGGTGGCTCAATGGGGATGCTGATGAGGTACCATTTCCATTTCCACATCTCCATCCTGGACCTGTGAAGCCTGAGTAATGGGAGAAACCATATATTGGGCACTGATTTGAGCACAATGCACCTTCTGGAGAACCTCAGCATTCCAGACTGCTGCCAGCTTGCTAGCTATATAACTGCATTTTTTTTCAAGGTAGAACCAGAGATATGTTCTTATTAACATAAATCAATTACAGAGGGTGGAAATCATTATATTTTCATGTGTGTGCATAATGAACTTTGATCCTATTCAGCCCCACTATCCTCTTCTGTCTCCTTCTACTCCCAACAATGCTCCTTCTCTTCCAAACTAGCCACTCCTCCACTTCCACGTCTCAAGTTTGTTTTCTTTTAACAACCCAGAGAAATTTCATAAGGTTTCTTTACAGGGTCATGAGCACCTTGCCAACATCTATACCTGAAGAAGAGTTGTCTCCTTTCCCTATCAACCACCAACTTCCATAAATAAACCCTCAGGAAGGGGTGGGATCAAAAAGTATCTCTTGTTCCCTAAATAGAATATTGACAGTACAGGACTAATGTTTTACACGTCTTGCATAAGTAATCATAGCTACGGTCAGTCCAAGAGTGCAGCAGTCATATCATGCCCAGAAGTCATCACCCAACCAGCATCACTAACTCCCTTCCTCCACCCTCTTTCTGTGATACTCAGTGAGTCTTGTATGTGACTTAATAGATGTCTCATTTATTGCTGGACAATAAATAAATGGTCACTTGTTTTTGAGTACATTGAACAGTTGTATTTCTTCAATCACCACTGACCACTGTGGAAAGATATTTCAATGACCTAAACAGATAACTCCTATCCCCTGAACATAAACAATTATTGGGACTCAGCTTAATGGGAACATCATGTCCATCTAGCACAGCAACAGCAGTACTTCCCTATTGGGAAACATAACCTCCCAACCACAGGCCTTTTAACTGTGAATTCCTTCCTGGTGGTTGACACAAAACCTAACCCCAACCACTATTGTACTGGTGGGTTTATCTTATCTAGTCTGTCAGTATTGTTGTGCACAGGGTCCACAGCTAAGTAAGAGTGCCGATAACAATTCTCCCCCAACAGCCTGCTTAGCACCTTCTGGCTTTGCGAGAGATAGCCAGCAAGGAAGAGATTTCCAGCAAAGTTCTAGCTTGGTTTTCTATGCCTTGTGATCAAAAGATGGGGCATCTTCAGCAATCTGGTTTTGCTACCTAGTCCTGGTGGGCAAACAATAGCAAAGACAGATCTTGCCCCCTCCCATGAGACTCCCTGACCAACAATCCACGAGGAAGAATCTCATGCCTGACACAGGTTTTTATTAAACAACCCAGGACTCAGGGTTACTTAACAGCTTTTTCTACCTACTGGAGGTATGTTTTTTTAAACTGGTTTTTTTTTTTTTTTATGTTTGTTCCCCTATCATGACTCATGTTTCCATGTGGTGTTTACAAGCATCCTTAGTTTGTGTTGACTCCTCTCCTCTGTGTCCTGGCCACACCTCCTCACAGCTCTCCACTCCCAGCATTCCCCTTTCCATCACAGACGTTCTACTTCCACTACAGATTCTGTTTCCTCCTTTATCATGCGATCCTTTCTAGCTTCCTGGGACCTACACAGTTACTTCCACATAAATGTACATATATAAAGGTTAGAAGACAGGATCCACCTTGAAGGAGAGCTGAGGTTCAGTTACCTCAAAATAGTTTCTGTTCCTATTAATTTTCCTGCACTGTATCTATGTCTTTAAAAAAAAAAAGCCATTCTGCCGGGTGGTGGTGGCACACGCCTTTAATCCCAGTACTTGGGATGTAGAGGCAGACAGATTTCTGAGTTCGAGGCCACCCTGGTCTACAAAGTGAACTCCAGGACAGCCAGAGCTACACAGAGAAACACTGTCTCAAAACAACAACAAAAAACATCCTACCATTTATTCAAGTCAGTTGCTTCAAGCTGATGGAGAGCATGGTGGTTTGAATGAGAAATGTTCCTCATGGGTTTGTGCATTTCAACAAGGACCAACAGCTGGTGGTGCAGTTTCGGGAGATCATAGAATGTCTAGGTACAGCCTTACTGAAGGAAGTACATCTCGAGGCTGGTATTTGAGGGCTTACAGCCTCGCCCAATTTCCTGCTTCTCTCTGCTCCCTGTGTGTGATTGTGATGTGAGCTCCCAGTTCCCTGTTCCTGCTGCCATGCCTGTCTGATACCATGCCAACCCTGCCATTATGGATGTAGCTCTCTGCAACCATAAGTAAAAATAAACTTTCTTTTAAGTTACTTCTGGTCATGGTATTTTATCACAGCAATAGAAATGTAACTAATTACCTCATCATCGTACTTCTTTATGTATAAAAGTGAGTTCTTTGGTCAGAAACAATATGTGGAATACTACAGAGACACTTATTAACCCAAAAAATTGTACTTTGGCTGAATCATTGACCTTCAGGAAAGGCAAATCCATCACCAGAAGGATTAAAATATGTGTCCTGGCCACACCTCCTTAAAATGGGAACAAATCACTGCCATTCTTTACTATAGAAGTGAACTGATGCAGTCCACCTATCACCTAGCTTCTGGCTCGTCATTTTACAGAATGCCATGATACCAGGAACACAGAGGTAGTCTCTATAGTTGCCAGATTTAACCCCAAGCAGCAACTGCACCAGGTCAGTCTTGGTGAAAAGAATCCATGCTGTTGAACCCATGTGCACCTCCCATCTGTGCCACCATGGCAAGTATGTTAATGTGTCCCATGAGCCAATATTGAGGAAGGAATAGGAAATGAATTAGCACTCACCAGTCAACCTATATATTTGGGTATTAAAATCCTTTGCTGATGCTAGTATTGGTGAGCAACTAAATGAGACACAAATATCTTCATATTTGGAGTGGTCTGCCCACATACTCCTTCCCTAAATGTCACTCACTCTAATTTTCCAATCACATATCCAAGTCTCTGACTATCCAGACAAATCATTACCTACAACAGTATATAAACATCAGTATATAATACCACATCTGATCATTTTTACACCAAGAAAAGTATGTGATCAAGACCATGTTTGCTCTCCAAAATTATGCCCACTGAGAAGATTTCCCTTTTCCAGTGTCTTTCATGTCTTCTGCAGGATAGAACAGCGATGCTCTAGGTCCCTACTTCTGGGTAGACTCTGCAGAGCATTCAGAACCATCTGTAAAGCAGGCCATAAGTTTCTGTTTCACAAGGTTCTTGGAATTTTGGTGAAAAGTCCTAATGTCAGCTGCCTGTCAAGTCCTGCATGGATGCAGAGGGACTTTGTGACCCAGTACCCACCCCTGGAGCAAAGACAATAGGGTATGGCCTTCACCAGTGCTGACAGCTGCTGGCATGAAGCTTGTTTTTATACCAATGTACATATTTTCATGTTCCTCCTTCAGGGAATGCTCTCCCTGTTAAGGTTAATGACTCCATTATAATTAGAAACAGCATGAGTCCAGGAGGCAAGAATGTATTCTTCAGCAAAATAGTAAATACTGTGTGACCTTCAAGACAGCCCTTAAGGCTGTGGGAAAGAACTCTGAAAATATGGGTTCAAGACTATATAACTTCTTAATTATGCAAAATATAAAAACACAATATGAATTTTATGAGGGACTTCATGGACCTAAAAAAAAACAAAAAACAAAACAAAACAAAAAAAACAAAGTCACCTGCACTAATGAGCCAGCTCATCAGAAAGATATAAGGCAAGTATATTTCTGAGTTCAAGGTCAGCCTGAGAGAGAGCAAATTTAGGTCCAGCCATGGTGGGAATGGTGATCTCAGAGCTGGATCTCACCCAGCTAGCTTATGGTCTATGCTTACAAAAGTAGGTGGATCTCTAATTCATTTGCTTTGTTAAAAAATGTATTTATTGTCTTTTCCTAAGAATCAAGGGCTCAGGTCATAAAACCCTGATTCATGGAATACTCAAAAGGGAACCTGGGGTAAGGATTTAATTGATATGTAAATAAAGACTTGGATTTGGTCTGTAAGAGCAGAACTATCTAGATGAGTAATCCAGAGAGCTGTCTCTTGAGCAGAAGACAGAGTTTTCTACTTGCACCCTACACTGACTAACCCTGACTTGCCTCAACAGGGTGTACATGCTCAGATACAGGGAAGTAAAAGAGAGAGCAAATCTGTTCTTATCACTTTTGGATTGTCTACACCCATCACTTCAGTAGGAAATTTGGGATCTCAAAGCCTCTGACACCATCTGTGCTCAGGGGAAAAGTAATGAGTCAGAAAGTTTATGGTGTCAGTACCTGACAGCAGTGATCCTCTAATAACCCTGGAGGTGGCTGCTCTTGCAGTCTGAACATCACTCACAAAGTACACAAAGCAATGTTCTCACTTTTCACTCTAGGCTTCCCATGAGATCCAGGTCTTTTGGTTGCTCCTCCAGGTCCTCACTCCACCCTGCTTAGGTCCTGGGAGTTCAATCTATGAGGATATACCACTGAACTCCAAACCCCTTGGCTTGTCTAGTGAGTTTCTGCCAACGGGACCTCACAAGAGCTCACAATACATAAAGTTCACGTCTAAGCAGGGAGGGATTCTGATCTGACTATACTACCAGTTCTGTTTCACTATACCCTTCTGGTCTAGGAATAGATTGTGTTCACTGTTTCAAACCTTAGATCAAGTACCATCCTTCCCGTGACTCAGCTCTACATCATAACATTTTCAAATGTCCATCTTTGTTTGTTATTGTTACGTGTATATTTGTGGAGGTGAGGATTGTGCATGCAGAGGCCAGAGGAAGCCTCAGAGCTTATGGAGTTATGATCACAGATAGTTGTAAGCCACTGGATGTGGCCTCTAGGTACTGATGGTGAGTCCTCTGAAAGAGCAGTGATGTACTTAACCACTGAGCCACCTCTCCAGCCATTTTTTGTTTTTTCTTAATTCTATTTTTAGGTTAGTATTGGGTTTTATTATGGTATTTTCACACATCTGTCATTATACTTTATTTGCACATAATGGCCTCTTTATGAGTAAACTCTCTTCTGGTTATTCTAGCTTAAATATGCTACCAGGGGCTGGAGAGATTGCTCAGAGGTTAAGAGCACTGACGGCTCTCCCAAAGGTCATGAGTTCAAATCCCAACAACCACATGGTGGCTCACAACCATACTTAATGAGAGCTGATGCCCTCTTCTGGTATGTCTGAATACAGCTACAATGTACTTACATATAATAAATAAATAAAACCTTAAAAAAATAAGAATGCCACCTGTTTCCTTATTCACATGGTGAAGCTGGCTTAAAACTATGCCCAATTACATACCTGTTAGGCAAAGCCACTCCAAAGGAGAGGGGACATGCATGAGTCTAAGAGACAATAGATAGCACAGGCTTAGGGTTTTACATCCTCACCACAAACCACCATTTTTTGGGAAGTTCAATATATACTTCAAAATCACCTAAATATTTGCAAAACCCATGAACAATAGATTGCTAGAAAACCAGATTGGAACTGAGTATGAAAAAGAAAAAAAAAAAAAACAATGATGGACTATACATCCAAAAGAAAAAGAGAAAAAAAATGCAACCTTTTAAACTAAACAAGCAGTCACAGAAGCACACACAAGGTTCCGGGAACTCTATCTTGCCTGGTCCAGCATCTTACTAACAGATCCAAGCTCTTACCTACATGATGGTACAGTTTGAGCAGTTGTATCAGTGCTGTAAGTAGAAATTGAATTGAGATGTTTAACTGCTAGGTGAGTGAACACTGGCACTGTGGCTCTACTTCCAAGTGTTTGTATGGGAGGACAGCCCTCTCACAGCTGACAGCTATTCTATGCTAGCTCAAATGAATTATTCTTTTTACACAACTGGTTTTGAACTTAAGAGCTGGATGATCTTGTTGCATAGCAAATAGAGAACTTTACACATACATACAAGGAGAATGGAAACTGTGCCTCACACACAAACAGAGACTAATAACCAGTGTGTAAAGCCAAGAAAGGAGTAAGCCAGGGTAAAGCCTATCAGAGAAGGCCAGCACGTTTAAATCAGAGGTGATAGCAATGAGGAGCTGGAAATAGCTAGTTCTAAACCATCCCACTCCACATACAATGAGAAAGGATCTAAACTAGAACATAGCCACTACCGAGTCTCAGTAGATGTGTTGTCTGGGAGAGGACTTTCCTCCACAAAACACCCACATCCTTGCTTGATGCAGCCCTCACAGAATATAGCCAGTATTTGATCTTTACTGGGATGTGGAGAAGCAATACCAAAAGTCTAAAGAAACAAAGTACCAAGCTAGGTGTGGTGAGTCACAGCTGTATGCCCAGCTGAGCCCAGAAGAGTTTTGAGGCCAGCCTGAGTGACAGAATAAGAATGTCCCAATAGATAGATAGAGAGATAGATAAAAGATAAATAGATACATAGATAAATTGGTAGATGATAGAGATATATATACATCAATAGATATATAGATATATACATAAGTATATAGGTACATAAATACTAGATACATAGATAAAAACATAGATACATCGATGTATAGATACATAAATAAGTAGATGGAGGGTTTTTTTTTTTTTTTTAATAACCCTGGCATGCTGCTCAGGAATTGAGTGCCTTCCCGCGCCTCCTCCCCTGGCCATGCCACCGGGCACTTGCTCCCTCCCTTCCTGTGTGCTGGGCAGTGAGTCTGTGCGTCTATGGCAGACCGAAGGCTCCAGGCACGTAGGGGACCAGTGATGCTGCCCAGACTGTGAACAGGGGAGGCAGCCCCTATGGCTTCTGCCTGCCAGATCCTCCGCTGGGCCCTTGCCCTGGGGCTGGGCTCACATTCAAGGTCATGCATGCCTTCAGATCTCAAGATGAGCTCCTGTCCAGTTTGGAGAGCTATGAGATTGCCTTCCCAACTCGAGTGGACCACAACGGGGCAATGCTGGTCTTCTCTCCACCTGCCTTCTGGAGGCAGTGTTGGGGTGCAGGGGCTACAACTGAGTCCTGCCTATTCTACAAGGTGGCCTCACCCAGCACTCACTTCCTGCTCAACCTGACCCGCAGCCCCCGTCTCCTGGCAGGGCACGTCTCGGTGGAATACTGGACACGAGAAGGCCTGGCTTGGCAGAGGGCTGCCTGGGCCCACTGCCTATACGCTGGCCACCTGCAGGGCCAGGCTGGTAGCTCCCATGTGGCTGTCAGCATCTGTGGGGGCCTGGTGAGCTGAGGATTCTGGGAAGCAGGGGATATGCCCACTTCCTTCTGGGAGTTAAGAAAAACTCATGATCAACACAATGTAACAATCATAGTAGGTAAAGAAGCAGAAGATGTAATTAAAGGAAAATGTATATAGACTTATGTAAGGCTGAAAGCAATGGACATGTGTCTCAAGAACATAGACAAAAAGCATAGCACCGTAAAATCACTAGCAGTCGGATGGCTCAATGGATAAAAGCACTTGCTATCAAGCCTGAAGCCTTGACTTTGATCCCCAGGAACCATGTTATGGAGGGGAGAGAGGAACTTCCTCAAGTTGTCCTCTGAGCTCTACACATGTCATGTGCACACCCACACACATCCATACACAAATAAGTGTAGTAAAAAGACCCTTATAAGGAATTAAAACGTTTAGGAGGGCTTGAAGAGAAGAAAAAGGAGAGAGAATGTAATTTAACTTAAAAGGTTTTAGATGTTTTTTTTTTTTTTTTCTTTTAAGACTGGGACTGGGGAGGTGGCTCAATTAATAGAGTCTAGACACAGGAAATTGCTTAAATCCCAGGCTGTGCACACCTATAACTGAAGGGCTGGGTCGTAGGAGGAGAGAGGAAGATTCTGGCGATCCTGATAGCCAGCTAGTCTAACCAGGAAAGAGCAAGCAAGCCCCAGATTCAATGAGAAATCCAGTCTGGAGGAGATAAAGCAGAAAGAAACAGGGGACCTCCCATGTCCTCCTCTGGCTTGTGCACAAGTGCTCAGGCTTGTACAGCTCTACACACACACACACACACACACACACACACACACACACACGACAGAATATAAACCAGATGTTGGGTGAGACATGCCCCTAATCCCAAGTACTTGTGAGGTAGAAGCTGAGTCATCCTGAACTATGCAGTGAGTTTGAGGCCACCCTGAACTACATAAGACCCTACCTCAGTAAAACAAAAACAAGCAAACAAAAGAGGAGCTAAGTGGTAGCTACGTGTTTGCCTTGCATGCAGAAGGCCTTAGCTTTGATTTCTAGTGTGGAAAAAAGGGAAAAGAAGAAACAGAATCAGAGAGATAGCGTCCAGGATACCAGGACCTGAACTGAGCTTTCTGTCCCCCATCCAGCATGGTCTGATTGTGGCAGATGATGAAGAGTATCTGATTGAGCCCCTGCAAGGTGGACCCAAAGGTCACCGTGGCCCAGGAGAGAGTGGCCCCCATGTAGTGTACAAGCGTTCCTCTCTGCGTCACCCCCATCTGGACACAGCCTGTGGAGTGAGAGGTACTCCTGTGCCTTTGGGGATGGACAAGGCTTCTTTGAGGCAGAGATAGGCAGCCAAGTCTTTGCACCCCAAAGGTCAACTGGACACTGTATAATGAAGAAAGAAACTGTTGGGAGAGAACAGTAATTGAATTCAAGAGCTTCATTCACCTGCAGGCAAGGGCCATAAAGAATACAGATTCTAAGAGGATGGTGCTGTAATGCAGTGGAGTGACCCATCAGTGCTGTAGTCAGCCATCTAGCAGTTCATAGGTGTTCAGGGGTCCAGGGGAAGCCATTCTTTACCTAGAATTAAGTAGACACTTAGGTAGTTAAGCCACCAAAATGCCAACAAGAGCTAAGAGAGTTCAGTGGTAGAGTGCTTACCAAGTTCCAGAAGGCCCTATAAAACATGTGTGCGAGCACACGCACACACACACAGAGACTGATGCAGGGGGATCCATTTCCTCCTACTTGGTTGCCTTGTCCAGCCTTGATATGAAGATTTATGCCCACTCTTATCGTATGTATCTTATTAGGCCGTATTCGGTAGATGTCCTTGGATAGAAGGAGTAGAGGGAGGGGTAACTGCGGTCAAGATGTAATGTATGAGAGAAGAATAAAAGTTAAAAAAAAATAAATAAATAAATAAGTAGATGGACAGGCAGACATGAAGAACCTATACAGTGGGTTTTCCAACCTACTCTCAGCTTCTTCCTCCAGAACTCATCTCTTCTCAAGTTGGAGGTAGCATTTGTTTCTGACAGGCAGTGGAGTTTTCCAAGAAAAGCGATTCTATCTCATTAGTATGCCCATGCCCATTTCAGGCTGAGCCCTTGGGTTTATTTCTTTTGCAAGGAAAATTATAGGTGCTATTTGAATAACTGAGGGACAGGAGAATGAGGGTATAAGTCCCGCACCTATCGCAGTGGATGACAAGCACATCATCTTCAGAAGGAGAGGAGAATAAGCCTGAGTGGGAAGTGGAAAGCTCAACTAGAATTTAAAGAGTGCAAGTATGGGCTGGAGAGATGGCTCAGTAATTAAGAGCACTGATTATTCTTTCTAAGGTCCTGAGTTCAATTCCCAGCAACCACATGGTGACACACAACCATCTATAATGGGATCTGATGCCATCTTCTGTTGTGTCTGAAGATAGAGACAGTGCACTCACATACATTAAATAGAGTTCAAGAACTTGAGGATCATCAGTCCTGCTGTGTGATGGTGGAGGACTCAGATCAGCACACTAGTGTGCCAACTGGCAATCATCCTTGGCAGGTAAGCAAAAAATATCAATAACATTCATGTCTAAGTTATGCTTAAAGAGGAAAAAGTAACTATGATGGGGGGAGGGGTGAGAGAGCATCTTACTGTACTTCCCAGGCTATTCTCACACTCATTAAGACCAGAACTCATCTTCCTGTATGAGCCTTCAAGGTACAGAGTTGACAGGTGTGTAACACTAGACCAGCATGAAATTCCACTCATGTACTTAACAGCAAGAATTTAATCGCAGCCCTCAGGAGTTTGAGGTAAGAGCATATCAGTAAATCCAACGGGGCACCCTAGCTTATAAATGAGTACCAAGCCAGCTATAACTATGTAGTAACATTTTATCAAAAAGCAAAGAGAAGAAAGAAAAAATAGAGAACAGCAAAGATACAAACCCAAACAAGAAAAACAAAACAAAACAAACGAACCAGGACATTCCTGGGCCAAGTTCAGCTATGGCTCTAAGCAGACTGACCATAGAATTTACATTATTGACTGTCAAACTGCTAACAAAAGGATGAAATTTTGTGTCTACAAAAATGTACAAGGTTCATTGTTCATCATAGTAGTGCTCAATCAATGTTAGCCATTTACTGTTATTGCTGTTGCTATTCTTTTCTTAGTGGTGTCCCAGCAGGCACTGATGGTCTTGTCTAAGTCATGGGCTGACATTCAGTTAATTCTATAAAATACACATGCTTATGTAGTAACATGCAGTGATCCTGGTCTTGTCTGTGAGTTAAGCAATCTAAGAATGAGTAGCTTGGATCTGTTCTCAGTCACTTTTCTTCCCTGCCCCCACCCCCAGGTTCTTGGTTGATAACTTAGCTGGAATCCGGAGCACCCTTACCTCCAGAGAGAGGAATGCCCCAAGCCATCCTCCAGGCTGAGCCCCTGTGTCACTTCCTCCAGTGTGATTCTTTGCTCAAGATTTCCGCCTTCCTACAAGCACAGGTAAATATGAGATCAGCCATGCAGTCCTGTCAGGGGATCTAGAGACTGAGAAAGCAGCCAGAGCCACACAACACAGCAGCCACCATACTGAATTACCATGAGCTCGAGGCCTGGGTTCTCCATGCCATTCTCCACTGTGGCCTGGGAAACAGACTTTCTTCCCTCTGACTTCTCCATCTCCTGTTATCACCTGCTGAAAAACAAACTCAAGGCTAACGCTGGCCGATTTGCCATTCAGTCATGTGGGGTAAAGGAGAAGTTTTATGGCCGTCTCCTCTCAGAAAACACTAAACTGACCTCTCTAAGAAGTCTGATGCTTCCATTGAGAATAAGAAGTAGAAAGATTGTGAACAGATTAACATGATAAATAACGAAAGGCAGAATTTGATTTCTTGTTGTAAATGATTATGGGAAAGAGGCAATATCACAGACAAGAAGTGTGGGAGGACCTGGAATGAATTGTTGGGCCTCCCAGAGCCCCAGGACCTGGGTTGAAATATAACCCATTTACTCTCTCAAACCAAGGGTCATATAGCATTGTTCTTTATCTTTTTTCTAGAGCAGGCCCCACTGAGCTATGCGGAAAGGAACACGAGAAAAGGATAGCTGAGGAAGTCCTGGGTGCCCAGCATTGCTGGGGATTTGGGGAAAACAACAGATCAACAGATTGTTTTAGGTACGGTTCTCTAAGGAAGAGAACATATAGAGTGGGTATCTAAGAAAGGGCTTCCAAGAATGACTTACAGTGTGCTGGATGGGTCCACACAGCCCAGTCCAACAATGGCTGGAACCTGGGAGCTGTTCAGGTTACAAAGCCAGATGCCTCAGCACTTCCAAACCTGGTACCTTGAAGACTCCTGGAGAGCTACCGATCTTCAGTGTGCACTGGATCTCAGAGACACTGGAGTATGATGTCATGAGGATGCACAGCTGCAGCAAGGATTAACACTCTCACCAGCAGCAGGAAGTGAAGGCAGGCCAGCAAACTGCAGAGTTTCCCCCAGAAGACTTCCTTTATGTAGGTGGTTACCACTGAAAAGGGCCACCCACTCTAGGGGAGGGGCTTCTACCAAACGTGTTTCTTACTTGAGACTAATGTTATATAGTTATCTCACTACCAGTGAAAATGCACTGTATTTTCCTCAAAAAATTGGCAAGGTCCCTGGAGGAATGTGGTCTTCTATTGTCCTATGGCTTAACTATGACAAGATAAATTTAAGAACATTTAACGACTGATAGCATCTTAGTCATTACATTACTGGATAAAGGAACACAAAAAGAACAAAAATACTGATATTTGCTTAATAAATGCATCTATCTGCTCAAACATAGTCTGAACACAATAGGGACAGAAACATTCTTGGCACTAACAATCCCCATTTCTATAACAGATTTCGTAGCCTTAGCTGGAGTTATAACTATCTTCTACACCCGTTCCCTAGTCCCTTCACCCTCAGCAAGCAAATCAGGCATTCTTGGTCCTTTACCTGGAGAAGTGACCAATGCCTTCACTCTTGAAAGGTCTGGGTTATGTATCATCCTACCTGGGTTGAGTTGTTGTAGTTTCCCATTGGCTTTAATCACAGTGCAGATCTCTTGCGTTTGATATGATCTTCCTTACCTCCATTGTGGGGAAAGAGTCCAATTTCATTTGGTCTGGGTCAACCACCCCTCCTAACTCTATGGTTGCTTCCAATGTGGCTAGAGAGTAGTCTTAGCTTCCAGTTCAGTGGGATGTCTCCTGACTAAAGCACCCCCACTTCTGTGGTCAAAACTTCTAGGCCAAGAGAGCATAAGCTTTTGGGTCATAAAGCAAAAGTTTGGCTGGTGGCTCAATGGGGATGCTGATAAGGTACCATTTCCATTTCCACATCTCCATCCAGGAACTGTGAAGCCTGAGTAATGGGAGAAACCATATATTGGGCACTGATTTGAGCACAATGCACCTTCTACAGAACCTCAGCATTCCAGCCTGCTGCTATCTATATAACTGTCTTTTTTTTCAAGGTAGAACTAGAGATATGTTCTTTTTAACATAAATCAATTACAGAGGATGGAAATCATTATATTTTCATGCATGTGCATAATGAACTTTGATCATATTCATCCCTACTATCCTCTTCTGTCTCCTTCTACTCCCAACAATGCTCCTTCTCTTCCAAACTAGCCACTCCTCCACTTCCACGTCTCAAGTTTGTTTACTTTTAACAACCCAGAGAAATTTCATTAAGGTTTCTTTACAGGGTCATGAGCACCTTGCCAACATCTATACCTGAAGAAGAGTTGTCTCCTTTCCCTATCAACCACCAACTTCCATAAATAAACCCTCAGGAAGGGGTGGGATCAACAAGTATCTCTTGTTCCCTAAATATGAAATTGACCGTACAGGACTAATGTTATACACGTCTTGCATAAGTAATCATAGCTACGGTCAGTCCAAGAGTGCAGCAGTCATATCATGCCCAGAAGTCATCACCCAACCAGCATCACTAACTCCCTTCCTCCACCCTCTTTCTGTGATACTCACTGAGTCTTGTATGTGACTTAATATATGTCTCATTTATTGCTGGACAATAAATAAATGGTCACTTGTTTTTGAGTACATTGAGCAGTTGTATCTCGTCAGTCACCACTGACCACTGTGGAAAGAAATTTCACTGACCTAAACAGATAACTCCTATCCCCTAAACATAAACAGTTATTAGGACTCAACTTAATGGGAACATCATGTCCATCTAGCACAGCAACAGCAGTACTTCCCTATTGGGAAACATAACCTCCCAACCACAGGCCTTTTAACTGTGAATTCCTTCCTGGTGGTTGACACAAAACCTAACCCCAACCACTATTGTACTGGTGGGTTTATCTTATCTAGTCTGTCAGTATTGTTGTGCACAGGGTCCACAGTTAAGTGAGAGTGTCGATAACAATTCTCCCCCAACAGCCTGTGTAGCACCTTCTGGCTTTGCGAGAGATAGCCAGCAAGGAAGAGATTTCCAGCCAAGTTCTAGCTTGGTTTTCTATGCCTTGTGATCAAAAGATGGGGCATCTTCAGCAATCTCGTTTTGCTACATAGTCCTGGTGAGCAAACAGTAGCAGAGGCAGGTCTTGCCCCCTCCTGTGAGACTCCCTGACCAACAACCCATAAGGAAGAATCTCATGCCTGACACAGGATTTTATTAAACAACCCAGGACTCAGGGTTACTTAACAGCTTTTCTACCTACTGGAGGTACGTCTATTTAAACTGTTTGTTTTATGTTTGTTCCCCTATCACGACTCATCCTTCTGTGTGGTGTTTGCAAGCATCCTTTGTTTGGGTTGACTCCTCTCCTCTGTGTCCTGGCCACACCTCCTCACACCTCTCCACTCCCAGCATTCCCCATTACAGTTTCATATCACAGACATTCTACTTCCACTAAAGATTCTGTTTTCTCCTCTATCATGCAATCCTTTCTACTTTCCTGGGACCTACACAGTTACTTTCACATAAATGTATATATAGAGAGGTTGGAAGACAGGATCCACATTGAGGGAGAGCTGAGGTTCAGTTACCTCAATATAGTTTCTGTTCCTATTCATTTTCCTGCACGGTGTCTATGCCTTGATAAAAGCCATCCTAACATTTATTCAAGTCAGTTGCTTCAAGCTGATGGAGAACATGGTGGTTTGAGTCAGAAATGTTCCTCCAGGTTTGTGCATTTGACAACGACCAACAGCTGGTGGTGCAGTTTGGGGAGATCATGGAATGTCTAGGTACAGCCTTACTGAAGGAAGTAATCTCAAGGCTGGTATTTGAGGGCTTACAGCCTTACCCAACTTCCTGTTTCTCTCTGCTCCCTGTGTTTGATTGAGATGTGAGCTCCCAGCTCTCTGCTCCTGCTGCCATGCCTGTCTGATACCATGCCAACCCTGCCATTATGGATGTAGCTCTCTGCAACCGTAAGTAAAAATAAACTTTCTCTCTTTTAAGTTACTTTTGCTCATGGTATTTTATCACAGCAACAGAAGTGTAACTAATGCCCTCATCATCATACTTCTAGATATAGATATAGATGATATAGATATAGATATATAAATATGTAGATATATACATGAAGTGAGTTCTTTGGTCAGAAACAATTTGTGGAATACTATAGAAGTACTTATTAATCCAAAAAATTGTACTTTGTCTGAATCATTGACCTTCAGGAAAGGCAATTCCATCATCAGGAGAAGTATCTCTTCTGATGGGAACAAATCACTGCCATTCTTTACTATAGAAGTGAACTGATGCAGTCCACCTATCACCTAGCTTCTGGCAGGTCATACTGCAGCATGTCATGATATCAGGAACATAGAGTTACAGTCTTGGTAAAAAGGAGTCCATGCTGTTGAACCCATGTGCACTTCCCATCTGTGCCACCATGGCAAGTATGTTCATGTGCCCCATCAGCCAATAATAGAGAAGGAGTAGGAGATGAATTAGCACTCACAGAACAATCTATATATTTGGCTATTAAAATCCTCTGCTGATGTTAGGTTTGGTGAGCAACTATACAAGACACAAATATCTTCATATTTTGGTGGTCTCACCAAATCCTCCTTTGCCATGCACTCCAGTCAAGTCTGCTTGACAGGCTGAAAAGTCTAGAAGCACTCATGGGGAAGAGTTTCATGGAAACTCACCTCCTGGCGCTTTGGCGTTCTCATTTACCCATACTCATACCCTATTCCTGCCTTAGTCTGGTGTATGGAACTACGAGCTCTCTTTTAATATTTTATTATAATTTGCTTTTAAAGATTAAATTCTGATATAGTTAAGTCTCCCCAGTGTTCCAAGATCCCAGAAGTTGAGGAGCTTGGAATCCAGCAGAAATGCAGTAAGGAAGTTACCTATTCAGTAACTAAGTAAGCATTACAAAAGACAGAGCCAGTAGATCAGAGCTGGCCTGCAAAATATTTACTAAGGACAGTAGCAAATCTCACCCAAACAAGGGAATACCATAATAGAGCTAGGGAATCCCACTGAGACAGAGATCTTCTCTACAGCTAGGTATAGCAAGCTTCACATTGGAAGCAAGTTGGTATATTCTTCTGTAGACCCAGAAAATAGGGGGGTTGGGGTATTGCAGTATTCATAATAAGGTCTGCTAGTGCAGAACCCCTGGTGGTGGGTTTAACAATAGACCAGTTTACACCTGGCTCCCTTCTTTGTGGCAGCAGCCTGGTCCCTGCCTTCTTTTGATGTATACATTCCTTTTGTATTGCGGCACTGTAACTTGGTGGATTGTATTTTGCCTAGTTTCTTGTTATTTCTTCGGTATAAAAAGTTTGATGCTCGACCTGACAAAAGACATTCAGATTCTACACAATCTCACATGTTGGTCTGTCTGTCACCCGCCAACGCCTTGCCCACCTGCCCCAGAGACTGGTTCCACGAAGACAAAGGAACCCAGAGGGTCTGCAGCACTCCTTCCCTAAATGTTGTTCACTCCAATTTTACAATCATATGTCCAAGTCTCTGACTATCCAGACAAATCATTGCCTGTAACTGTATATAAACATCAGTATATAATACCACATCTGATCATTTTTAGTTCAAGCAAATTGCATGATCATGGCCAGATATCCTTCCCAAAGTGCTGCCCACTGTGAAAATTTCCCTTCCCCACTGTCCTTCATATCTGCTCCAGAATGAGATAGTGATGCTACAGATATCCACTTCTGGGTAGACCCTGCACAGCATACAGAATGATCTCTAAAGCAGATCTTAGTCTTCTGTTTCTTGGTCAACCAATCATAGAGCATATCCAACAAGGCCTAAGGTACACCCTTTGGAGACAGAGGCATTAACAGTAGTCCACACGCTGTGGTCAACTTCTTCATGTAACTTCATTGTTTCCCAAGAACCTGCTGAGATCCAATCATATATATAATATATATTGCTGCCTTGAATATGCAAAGATAGAGTTTGTTGGGTCAAGTAGCACCCAGCTAATGGTTTATAGTTCATATCACATGATAATTTGTAGATCATTGTCAAGTGCTCAGTTTCCACTAACAAAGTCACAATAGCAGGTCAAGACCTATTCCTCAAAGGGAGAACAACAGATTACAGAAGGATCTTTTTCCTACCGCCAAAATTCCAAAAGCCTTCATTGGGATTCACTTTCAGGGACCTGCCAAAAGCTTCAGAAAGCATCCCTATGTGCCACTGATACCTCAAGTACCATCAGGTGTGCTAGTCATGCAGCACAATTGGCCTAGCAGCCTGCACAGCAACCACGACCTGTGAAAAAGCCTTCTCTTATTCCAAGAAACTGTCCAAAACAAGTAGTCTTTTGAGACACTTGAAGTATATGCAGGAGTAACACAACCAACTTGAGAACAGACTGGCTCCAAATCCAAATAGAGCCAGTAGGCAGCATGCTTTTATTTCTAGGTGGTGGGAAATGCCAAATGTAACAACTTATCATTCATCTTCTAAGAAATACTTCTCTCTGCCCCACACCACTGTGCTCCAAGAAATTTCACTGATGTAAAAAATTCTTGCATTTTTTTCCAGGTTCTTTCCCATCATCTGGTAGACACATACTTTATCAAGAAGTCCAAAGTGAGGTCTACTCCCTGCTCTCTTGGTCCAATAGTTCTAATATCTTCAATAAAATGGACCACTGCAAGCACCGGGGAAGATACTAGTGATCGAGATGTTTGCACACTAAGGACATTAGTAGCCTAGAGATTTAGTGAACCCTGTCTTAGGGTTGCTATGCCTGCACAAACAAGTTGACCAGGAAGCAAGTTGGGGAAGAAAGGATTTATTCAGCTTACTCTTCCACACTGCTGTTCATCACCAAAGGAAGTCAGGACTGGAACTCAAGCAGGTCAGGAATCAGGAGCTGATGCAGAGGCCATGCATGAGGGATGTTACTTACTGGCTTGCTTTTCCTGGCTTTCTCAGCTTGCTTTCTTATAGAACCCAAGACTACCAGCCCAGAAATGGTACCACCCACAAGGCCTCTCACCTTGATCACTAATTGAGAAAATGCCCCACAGCTGGATCTTGGGGAGGCACTTCCCCAACTGAAGCTCCTTTCTCTGTGATAACTCCAGCCTGTGTCAAGTTGACATTCAAACCCAGCCACTACAAAGCCTTAAAGTAAAAAAGTACCAAGAAAAAAAAAAAGCACTTGCTAGATCAATGTTTTCATACCCAGTGCCAGGATTATGCTTTTCTACTGAGAGAAAGAAGCCACATCTGGTACAGCAGTGGCAATTAAAGGCCATGCTTAATTAAGTTTGTGGTAAACAGCGGTCTTCCTCTATGTTGTCTGTGTCTTTTGCACAGGCCTGTAGGAGGTGTGGTGGGAACCATTACCTTGCATCTTCTGAGTACTCAAATGGTGGCACAAACTTCTGTAATCCTCTGGGCTTTGCACACTGCTTTTGACTTAGTATTTTCCCTGACAGGGACAGCTCTATTCACTGGCATTTGGCCTTTCCAACCATAGATCAGGCTGCCAATGAGGGGATTCTGCCAACATCTAAATGTATCTATCCCAACTATGCATTCTGGGGCTGGGAAAATAACCATAGGATATCTATAGAGAGCCACTGGACCCAGTGTGAGTCAGACTGTGGCTAAAACTCTATCAATGGCCTGACTCTCATAAGCCTCTTCTTTGACTCTGGGCACTGTCCTGCCTGCAACCATCTGAAATCAATGTCAATTCAGAGGCCGTGTCTCCTGGGTAAGAGGAAGTCTGATCGCCTACTTTTCTCCAATGTGATGTTACCTTCATAAATACTATAAACTTTCTGGTATTGTAGGAGGTTCTGCCTCAAGGGGGCCTGGCCTTCCTCTCATCTGAGGGGATCTATGTCTGTAACTGACTCAAGATTGAAAATTCATTGAGGGGACCTTGATTCTCTATTGCTGTAATTCAATGTAACTTTACTGTAATTCAATGTAACTTTACTGTAATTCAATGTAACTTTACTGTAATTCAATGTAACTTTACAGTAATTCAATGTAACTTTTCTTTCCCTTCTCTGAAGTTCCTCTGCTTATAGAGATCAAGCAAAAACATAGTTGAAACCCAATCTAATTTGTTTCTGGGAACGCCATGATTAATTGGGCGGATGCTACTGTTTACGTGAGTCAAGCCTTTACTGTGCTGTGTGTTTTGGGAAGTACTTTCAACCTTGGTTAATTGCCATGTAGCCCTTTCTTCTCCCTGATCAGTTGAGATGGGAAGTTGGGTCAGATGCATATGACTATGAATCATAAAATGAACTTTGGGGCTATGAACCAAGGACTGCCCATTGGACTTAGATTACACAAACCTTCCCACAACAGGAAAACGTAGTAATCACAACCTGAAAGTAAAACTCACTAAAGGATGTGCATGTGCCTGGTTCCCACAAAAGCCACTGGTGTCAGATCCCTCTGGAACTGGAATTATAAATGGTTGTGAGCAGTGATGTGGGATGTGGGAACAGAACTTAGATCATTTGGAAGACAGGCAGTACTCTTGACCACTGAACGGTCTTCCCACTGTCCTTCTTTCTGCTTCCTTATATCTGGGATGCCACTAGAAGGGGCTGTCAACATTAACAATGTGTCTTCCCTCTTCAAATAATCCAGTCAAGAAAATTCCTCACAGGTATGCCTAGCTTCTTGCCTTTAAAAAAATGTTGATTCCATATCCAATCAAGTTGACACCCAATATTAACTGTTAGAAACCTGCCCCTTGTCAAATTGATACCCACTCACCCACCTTTATGTCATGCTTAATTCCCAAATGAGAACAATAGCAAAGTCATAATTCTGCCTAGCATGATATAACTGTCTCACATAAAACCATAAGCACATTAGTTTTCTTCCATAATATGTGGCAAAGTTGCTTAGGGAACATTTAGTGTCTTGGTGTCACATACCCTGAATATGATACTATACATTTACAACACTTAACGTCTGATATTTTCTCAATGTTATACTAAATGTAAAACAGGGGTCTAGAGAGATGGCTCAGTGACTAAGAGTACTTTCTGCTCTTGAAGAAGACCAGAATTCAGTCCTTAGCATCCACATCAATGTGCTTACACTCACCTGTAACCCCAGCTCCAGTGGATCTGAAATCCTCCCCCTCACCACACATGGGCATACTCACACAGTCATACCCACATAGGGAGTGGAAACTTTGGGGGTCTTGTAAAGTCAGTTATGTCCAAGGATGTTTTTCTGAAGTAGACACAGGTGAAAGGATGTTTTGCTAAGGCAGACACAGGTGAAAGGATGTTTTGCTAAAGCAAATACGTGAAAAGACAAGTGATAAAAGATTTTTCACTAAGGACACACTTGTATTCATTCGCCTTACATTGTGTCGCTGAGTTCCATTTGTGGTAATTCATAGGAAAAAACTTGCCAAAGAACTTCTCGTGAGGTTCTGGAGGCTTCTTGCCTCTTCTGAGGACTTGGGCTGATTGACAGAGTGATGTCAGCTGATACAGACTCACTTAGGGTTTTACTAAGACAGACTCGTGTGGTGAAGCACGACCCATGGGAAGACATTTGATATTTTGAGAGAGTATATACAGGACTCAATAGACAGTGACGGTGGGCTCGCATAGCTAGCTTTGCAACACTTCTTGGTCTTGGGTCTTTGTCTTTGCTGATCTTCACTTTGTTGAGTGCTAAGAACGTTTCCTGTTGTCCCTGCCGGTCCTAATTGCTTCTCCTGACTTGTGCCTATTCAGTGGAGTCCTGTTTATAGTAGGCTGTGTCACTGCTGCCAATTTGTGTTTACTAACCCAGCACCACTGATCTAGAATACCGGTATATTTGTAAAGTATTTTGCAAGTGGATCAAGCTGCCACTTTTGATTCCTGCAAACTAAACTGCTGATTTCCTGACAAAGCAGATTAGATTTGCTCCAAAGAACAATTTCTAAACAGGTCCACTTCCCCTATATCCTAATAACATTTCTTCTCTACTACCTATGATGGAGGTGGGCTACAGAGGAGGTTAAAACATTTAAAAAACATTATTAAATTAGGCTTTTAAAAATTTAAGCCAACATATACATATAAATTTTAAAATAAAGAAATTTCTTTACGTGATAAATACAGGTGGGCGGGAAAGTGTTTCAATGGAAAAGGCATTTGCCAGCATACAGATGACCTGAGTTCAAACAGTAGGAAGCACATGGAAGTCTTCCAGGTAGTTCTCTGTCCTTAAAATGTGCTCTGTGCTGCATGAACACACACACACTGGTCACAAGGCGGCCAGCTCAGGATGGATGAGCCCTAGGGAGCCAGCAGAGAGCCAGCAGCCCCTTCTTGACTATGTGCACCCTACTTCTCGTCGGCCACGCGCGCGGGCAGACCCCAAGCCCATTGGTCCGTGGTGGTGGTGGTGGGGTTTCAGGTGGGACAAAAGCGAAGCCACGTGCTGGAGGCCTCTGACCAGAGACTGAGCAGTGAGGGTCTCACAACTTGGAACCTACCTAGAAGCTTGGCTCTGCAGCACATCTCTGCTGCTCGCGCAGGCGTCCGTTAGGGGGAGTGGACAGTGCCCCGCTCAGGCCTTAGCCCGCCTCTGGCCCCGCCCCCTGCTTCTGGGCCCCAGGGCTAGAGGCGTCGGCCATTCGGAGAGTGGAGGTGGGGCATAGAGCTGTCCTTGGCTCTATTTACCCCCGCCCGGCTCCAATTCACCTCTCCTGTTCCTGTCTTTTGCACTGGCTGGCAGAGCAAGAGGACTACCGCCGGGGAGCGCGAGGGACCCGGAATGGGTCCTCGGTAGTCTTAGTTCCGCTCAATGCTCAGGCCCTCGCCCAGACACTGACAGCGCCCGGGCTCAAGTGCGGCGCGCCCCGGGGATCGTAGTGCAGCCGCGCCTGGCTCCGGGTTCGAAGGGAGCGCGAAACGTCAATGGATGCCACTCCAGATACTTCTTCATCTGGCTGCAACTGGAGCTCTGCGCCATAGCTGTGCTGCTCACCAAAGGAGAGATCAGATGCTACTGTGATGATGCTCGCTGTGTGGCAACGGGTTACATGTGTAAGTCTGAGCTTAGTGCTTGCTTCTCCAGACATCTTGATCCTCAGGACACCAATTCCCCACTCATCCACGGCTGTCTGGACTTACATGCAAGCACAGCACAGACATCTGCCAAGACAAACAGGCCCCAAACCACTCTGGCCCTGCCATGCCCACTTTAGAATGTTGTCACGAAGACATGTGCAATTACCGGGGACTGCATGAAGTCCTCTCTCCTCCCAAGAGCAAAGCCTCAGGACAAGGAAACCAGTATCAGCATGACAGCAGCAGAAAACCCATCCCTAAGATGCAGGAGTGGACTTCCTTCAAAGAACTGTGGTTCGACCGACCTGGGATCGCTGCTGGACTGATCTTGTGCTGCCTTACTGTTTCCTTGGCCTTGCGAGTGCTTCAAAGAACAAGAGACTGCAGGATCAGTGACAGCAGATGCTGTCCTGTTTGCACTACAGCTTTCACCGTGGTGGCTTTCCTAGATCTGAGATACAAAGCTAAAATTTGAAGAGATCACCAGTGTAATAAACTAGAGTAAGTACCCAAGGAGGAACAACAATATGAACTAACCAGTACCCCCCAGAACTGTGTCTCTAGCTGCATATGTAGCAGAGGATGGCCTAGTTGGCCATCAATGGGAGGAGAGGCCCTTGGTCCTGCGAAGATCATATGCCCCAATGCAGGGGAATGCCAGGGCCAAGAAGTGTTAGTGGGTGGGTTGGGGAGCAGGACAGGGGGGATGGTAGAGGGGACTTTCGGGATAGCATTTGAAATGTAAATGAAGAAAATATCTAATAAAAAAAGAAATGAAACTTGGCAATTGGGTGTGTTTCCTTTTATAGAGTTTGGTAAACTGTAATATGTTTATCATACTATAGACACATATTCAGTATTTTAAACTGTAATATGTTTGTCATACTATAGACACATATTCAGTATTTTAAACTGTAATGTGTTTGTCATACTAAAGACACATATTCAGTATTTTAAACTGTAATGTGTTTGTCATACTATAGACACATATTCAGTATTTTAAACTGTAATGTGTTTGTCATACTATAGACACATATTCAGTATTTTAAACTGTAATGTGTTTGTCATACTATAGACACATATTCAGTATTTTAAACTGTAATGTGTTTGTCATACTATAGACACATATTCAGTATTTTAAACTGTAATGTGTTTGTCATACTATAGACACATATTCAGTATTTTAAACTGTAATATGCTTATCATACTATAGACACATATTCAGTATTTTAAACTGTAATGTGTTTGTCATACTATAGACACATATTCAGTATTTTAAACTGTAATGTGTTTGTCATACTATAGACACATATTCAGTATTTTAAACTGTAATGTGTTTGTCATACTATAGACACATATTCAGTATTTTAAACTGTAATATGCTTATCATACTATAGACACATATTCAGTATTTTAATGAGCAACTGCTTTGTGTTCTGAAAAGGCTGATTCTGCCAATATAATTATTAGCATCTCTAGCAATTATGGAGATATCTATACAAATCATGACTGACAATGCTATAGCATATGTCTCTGGAAAATGGAACAACTTTTGCATATTATAATATAAAGCTAACTATGGGTGTGCCTCAGTTTTCTGCAGGACAAGCAGTTATAGAGAGATCCAATTGTACTTTAAAAGAGATGCTTAACAAACAAATGGGAAACAAAGATTCCCAGAGATACATTACACAGTGCATTATTGGCTTTAAATGTCTTGATGCTAATGAACAAAAAACAACAGCTGCTAAGAAACATTGGACTATGGAAAAGCCTGCTGAGATTAATCGGCTTATATATATAAAGAATGTCGTTATATCTGAATAGAGGGAAGGAAATTATTAGCTAGGGGAAAGGCTTTATATATGTTTCTACAGGAGAAGAAAAACTATGGAATTCATCCAAATTGATAAAAATCTGATATGGGGGGTGGCTGGGGCCCGGGGTCGACTGACACCTGCCAGCTACCCACGACACCCGCCACAGGATCTTGAGACTTTTGGTGAGGGGAACACAGCTTCTGCTCCAGTCCAATCCTGCGGGACCTGAGACTGCTTTGGTTGGGGAGGCAGAAAACCGGCCTGAGTAGGGCCACAAGCCTCTTCCGGTCTGGCCAGCACCAGGGTAGCTGGGGCAGGGTAGGCTGACACCCGCCAGCTACCCACGACACCCGCCACAGGATCTTAAGACTTCTGGTGAGTGGAACACAGCGTCTGCTCCAATCTTTAAACAGTGACAACGATAACAACTAACCCCAGAGATTACCAGACAGCGAAAGGTAAACGTAATAATCTTACTAACAGAAACCAAGACCAATCACCATCATCAGAACCCAGCACTCCCACTTCGCCCAGTCCAGGGCACCCCAAAACACCGGAGAAGCTAGACCCAGATCTAAAAGCATATCTCATGATGATGGTAGAGGACATCAAGAAGGACTTTAATAACACACTTAAAGAAATACAGGAGAACACTGCTAAACAGGTAGAAGACATTAAAGAGGAAGCACAAAAATCCCTTAAAGAATTGCAGGAGAACACTGCTAAACAGGTAGAAGACATTAAAGAGGAAGCACAAAAATCCCTAAGAGAATTGCAAGAAAACCAGACCAAACAGGTGATGGAATTGAATAAAACCATCCAAGATCTAAAAAGGGAAGTAGAGACAATGAAGAAAACCCAAATTGAGGCAACGCAGGAGATAGAAACCCTAGGAAAGAAATCTGGAACCATAGATGCGAGCATCAGCAACAGAATACAAGAGATGGAAGAGAGAATCTCAGGTACAGAAGACTCCATACAGAACATCCGCACGACAATCAAAGAAAATACAAAATCCAAAAAGATCCTAACTCAAAACATCCAGGAAATCCAGGACACAATGAGAAGACCAAACCTACGGATAATAGGAGTAGATGAGAATGAAGATTTTCAACTCAAAGGACCAGCAAATATCTTCAACAAAATTATAGAAGAAAACTTCCCAAACCTAAAGAAAGAGATGCCCATGAACATACAAGAAGCTTACAGAACTCCAAATAGACTGGACCAGAAAAGAAATTCCTTCCCACACATAATAATCAGAACAACAAATGCACTAAATAAAGATAGAATACTAAAAGCAGTAAGGGAAAAAGGTCAAGTAACATATAAAGGCAAGCCTATCAGAATTACACCAGATTTTTCACCAGAGACTATGAAAGCCAGAAGGGCCTGGACAGATGTTATACAGAAATTGAGAGAACACAATTTCCAGCCCAGGCTACTATACCCAGCCAAACTCTCAATTACCATAGATGGAGAAGCCAAAGTATTCCACGACAAAACCAAATCCACACATTATCTTTCCACGAATCCAGCCCTTCAAAGGATAATAACAGAAAAAAACCAATACAAGGACGGAAACCATGTCCTAAAAAAAGCAAGAAGGTAATCCCTCAACAAACCTAAAAGAAGACAGCCACAAGAACAGAACACCAACTCTAACAACAAAAATAAAAGGAAGCAACAATTACTTCTCCCTAATATCTCTTAATATCAATGGACTCAACTCCCCAATAAAAAGACATAGACTAACAGACTGGCTACACAAACAGGACTCAACATTTTGCTGCTTACATGAAACTCATCTAAGAGAAAAAGATAGACACTACCTCAGAATGAAAGGCTGGAAAACAATTTTCCAAGCAAATGGTAGGAAGAAACGAGCTGGAGTAGCCATTCTAATATCTGATAAGATTGACTTCCAACCCAAAGTCATCAAAAAAGGCAAGGAAGGGCACTTCATTCTCATCAAAGGTAAAATCCTCCAAGAGGAACTATCAATTCTGAATATCTATGCTCCAAATACAAGGGCAGCTACATTCATTAAAGATACTTTAGTAAAGCTCAAACCACACATTGCACCTCACACAATAATAGTGAGAGACTTCAACACACCACTTTCACCAATGGATAGATCATTGAAGCAGAAACTAAACAGAGACACAGTGAAACTAACAGAGGTTATGAAACAAATGGATCTGACAGATATCTACAGAACATTTTATCCTAAAACAAAAGGATATACCTTCTTCTCAGCACCTCATGGTACCTTCTCCAAAATTGACCACATAATTGGTCACAAAACAAGCCTCAACATATACAAAAATATTGAAATTGTCCCATGCATCCTATCAGATCACCATGGACTAAGACTGATCTTCAATAACAAAATAAATAATAGAAAGACAACACACATGTGGAAACTAAACAACACTCTTCTCAATGATACCTTGGTCAAGGAAGGAATAAAGAAAGAAATTAATAACTTTCTGGAGTTTAATGAAAATGAAGCCACAACATACCCAAACTTATGGGACACATTGAAAGCATTTCTAAGAGGAAAACTCATAGCTCTGAGTGCCTCCAAAAGGAAACTAGAGAGAGCACACATTAGCAGCTTGACAACACACCTAAAAGCTCTAGAACGAAAAGAAGCAAATTCACCCAAGAGGAGTAGACGGCAGGAAATAATCAAACTCGGGGGTGAAATCAACCAAGTGGAAACAAGAAGAACTATTCAAAGAATCAACCAATCGAGGAGCTGGTTCTTTGAGAAAATCAACAAGATAGATAAACCCTTAGCCAGACTCACTAGAGGGCATAGGGAAAGTATTCTAATTAACAAAATTAGAAATGAAAAGGGAGACATAACAACAGTTCTTGAAGAAATCCAAAACACCATCAGATCCTTCTACAAAAGGCTATACTCAACAAAACTGGAGAACCTGGATGAAATGGACACTTTTCTAGACATATACCAGGTACCAAAGTTAATTCAAGATCAGGTTAATGATCTAAACAGTCCCATATCCCCTAAAGAAATAGAAGCAGTCATTAATAGTCTCCCAACCAAAAAAAGCCCAGGACCAGATGGGTTTAGTGCAGAGTTCTATCAAACCTTCAAAGAAGATCTAATCCCAGTTCTTCACAAACTATTCCACAAAATAGAATCAGAAGGTACTCTACCCAACTCATTCTATGAAGCCACAATTACTCTGATACCTAAACCACATAAAGACCCAACAAAGATAGAGAACTTCAGACCAATTTCCCTTATGAATATTGATGCAAAAATCCTCAATAAAATTCTCGCTAACCGAATTCAAGAACACATCAAAACAATCATCCATCCTGACCAAGTAGGTTTCATCCCAGGGATGCAAGGATGGTTCAATATACGAAAATCCATCAATGTAATCCATTATATAAACAAACTCAAAGACAAAAACCACATGATCATCTCATTAGATGCTGAAAAAGCATTTGACAAAATCCAACACCCCTTCATGATAAAAGTCTTGGAAAGATCAGGAATTCAAGGCCCATACCTGACCATGATAAAAGCAATATACAGCAAACCAGTAGCCAACATCAAAGTAAATGGTGAGAAGCTGGAAGAAATCCCACTAAAATCAGGGACTAGACAAGGCTGTCCACTTTCTCCATACCTATTCAACATTGTACTTGAAGTCCTAGCCAGAGCAATTCGACAACAAAAGGAGATCAAAGGGATACAAATTGGAAAAGATGAAGTCAAAATATCACTTTTTGCAGATGATATGATAGTATATATAAGTGACCCTAAAAATTCCACCAGAGAACTCCTAAGCCTGATAAACAGCTTCGGTGAAGTAGCTGGATATAAAATTAACTCAAGCAAGTCAATGGCCTTTCTGTACACAAAGGATAAACAGGCAGAGAAGGAAATTAGGGAAACAACACCCTTCTCAATAGTCACAAACAATATAAAATACCTTGGCGTGACTCTAACTAAGGAAGTGAAAGATCTGTATGACAAGAACTTCAAGTCCCTGAAGAAAGAAATTAAAGAAGATCTCAGAAGATGGAAAAACCTCCCATGCTCATGGATTGGCAGGATCAACATTGTAAAAATGGCTATCTTACCAAAAGCAATCTACAGATTCAATGCAATCCCCATCAAAATTCCAACTCAATTCTTCAAGGAATTAGATAGGGCAATCTGCAAATTCATCTGGAACAACAAAAAACCTAGGATAGCAAAAACTCTTCTCAAGGATAAAAGAACCTCTGGTGGAATCACCATGTCTGACCTAAAGCTTTACTACAGAGCAATTGTGATAAAAACTGCATGGTACTGGTATAACGACAGACAAGTAGACCAATGGAACAGAATTGAAGACCCTGAGATCAACCCACATACCTATGGTCACTTGATCTTTGACAAGGGAGCAAAAACCATCCAGTGGAAAAAAGACAGCATTTTCAACAAATGGTGCTGGCACAACTGGCGGTTATCATGTAGAAGAATGAGAATTGATCCATTCCTATGTCCTTGTACCAAGGTCAAATCTAAGTGGATTTAAGGAACTCCACATAAAACCAGAGACACTGAAACTTATAGAGGAGAAAGTAGGGAAAAGCCTCGAAGATATGGGTACAGGGGAAAAATTCCTGAATAGAACAGCAAAGGTTTGTGCTGTAAGATCGAGAATAGATAAATGGGACCTCATAAAGTTGCAAAGCTTCTGCAAGGCAAAAGACACCGTCAATAAGACAAAAAGACCACCAACAGATTGGGAAAGGATCTTTACCTATCCTAAATCAGATAGGGAACTAATATCCAATATATATAAAGAACTCAAGAAGGTGGACTCCAGAAAATCAAATAACCCCGTTAAAAAATGGGGCTCAGAACTGAACATAGAATTCTCACCTGAGGAATACCGAATGGCAGAGAAGCACCTGAAAAAATGTTCAACATCCTTAATCATCAGGGAAATGCAACTCAAAACAACCCTGAGATTCCACCTCACACCAGTCAGAATGGCTAAGATCAAAAATTCAGGTGACAGCAGATGCTGGCGAGGATGTGGAGAAAGAGGAACATTCCTTCATTGTTGGTGGGATTGCAAGCTGGTACAACCACTCTGGAAATCAGTTTGGCGGTTCCTCAGAAAATTGGACATAATACTACCAGAGGATCCAGCAATACCTCTCCTGGGCATATATCCAGAAGATGTTCCAACCGGTAAGAAGGACACATGTTCCACTATGTTCATAGCAGCCTTATTTATAATAGCCAGAAGCTGGAAAGAACCCAGATGCCCCTCAACAGAGGAATGGATACAGAAAATGTGGTACATTTACACAATGGAGTACTACTCAGCTATTAAAAGGAATGAATTTATGAAATTCCTAGGCAAATGGATGGATCTGGAGGGCATCATCCTGAGTGAGGTAACATATTCACAAAGGAACTCACACAATATGTACTCACTGATAAGTGGATATTAGCCCAAAAACTTAGGATACCCAAGATATAAGATACAATTTGTTAAACGCATGAAACTCAAGAACGAAGACCAAAGTGTGGACACTGTGCCCCTTCTTGGAATTGGGAACAAAACACCCATGGAAAGAGTTACAGAGATAAAGTTTGGAGCTGTGTAGAAAGGATGGACCATCTAAAGACTGCCATATCCAGGGATCCATCCCATAATCAGCTTCCAAACCCTGACACCATTGCATACACTAGCAAGATTTTGCTGAAAGGACCCAGATATAGCTGTCTCTTGTGAGACAATGCCGGGGCCTAGCAAACACAGAAGTGGATGCTCACACTCAGCTATTGGATGGATCACAGGGCCCCCAATGGAGAAGCTAGAGAAAGTACCCAAGGAGCTAAAGTGAACTGCAACCCCATAGGTGGAACATTATTATGAACTAACCAGTACCCCAGAGCTCTTGACTCTAGCTGCATTTGTATCAAAAGATGGCCTAGTCGGCCATCACTGGAAAGAGAGGCCCATTGGACTTGCCAGCTTTATATGCCCCAGTACAGGGGAATGCCAGGGCCAAGGGGTGGGGGTGGGTGGGTGGGTGGGGGACTGGTGGGGGAGTGTATTGGGGACTTTTTGGATAACATTGGAAATGTAATTGAGGAAAATACCTAATTAAAAAAAAAAAGGAAAAAAAATCTGATATGACAGGGAGAGACTCCTGAAGATCTTGACTATAGACAGGAAGAAAGAAATTAGCAAGATCAACAAGGCAGATAATATGTACCTTGTTGCTTCTACATGGAACATCTCCGAGACTGGCTGAGACTTAAAAATCTATATGTAGCTGTAGTGGTTTGAATGTGCTTGGCCCAGGGAGTGTCACTATTTGGAGGTGTGGCCTTGCTGGAGAAGGTGTGGCCTTGTTGGAGAAAGTGTGTCACTGTGGGCATAGGATTTAAAACCCTCCTCCTAGCTGCCTAGAAGCCAGTCTTCTAGCAACCTTCAGGTGAAGAAGTAGAACTCTCAGCTCCTCCTGTCCCATGCCTGCCTGGATGCTGCCATGCTCCCTCCTTGATGATAATGGACTGAACCTCTGAACTTGTAAGCCAGCCACAATTAAATATTGTGTTTATAAGAGTTGCTTTGCTCATGATGTATGTTCACAGCAGTAAAAACCCTAAGACAAGAGCTAATAAATATTGTTGGCTACAAAGTCCTCCTAACATATTATTACATGCCATCCTTTCACATGGTTTGGATGGAGATTTATATTATAGTTCAGTTATACAATCCAAACTAACTTTATGAAGTCAGATGTCTTTTACTTGCTCAAACAAAGAACAAAGAATCACCTTTAACTGCTCTATGCACACTAGACATTCAATACATATGTTAATGGAAAAACATATATTACTTGTGAGAGTTTATGTGTTTCAGAGCAAAAGAACCAATTTTTTCTGGGGCCCCAAAAAGGAAAAACTACATCCAAAATCAGTAGGAAGAGGTTTAAAAGAATGACAGCCCATTTCACAAAAGGTGGGGTAGATGGTTTTATGTTCATTCAGTGGGTTATGGATGGTTATTGTTATTTACAGGGGTTGACTGCAAGTTATTCAATGGTCTTGATTAAGGAGAAAACAAGGTATAGAAAATTAGACTCAGGGACTTCTCTGTTTCCTTTTCTTTTCTCTATCACTTCTTTCTTATGGAGGGAGAAAAGGGTTGAAAAGAAAGAAAGGAAGAGATAGGAATAATATAGAAATAATTGGGGAAAGAGGTAGATTATTGAATCTACTCTTTTTCTTTTTGGTTTTTTTTTTGTTTTTATTTTTTTGTTTTGTTTTGTTTTGTTTTTTACTTTTTCGAGACAGGGTTTCTCTGTGTAGCCCTGGCTGTCCTGGATCTCACTTTGTAGACCAAGCTGGCCTCGAACTCAGAAATCTGCCTGCCTCTGCCTCCCAAGTGCTGGGATTAAAGGCGTGCCCCACCATGTCGGGCTGAATCATTTTTTTAATGAGCATAGAGACCTGGGATTTTGGCTGAAATCATATTTCTTCTTGTCAGGAGCTGCTGTTCCCTCAAGAGAGGTAAACATGTCTGTGGAACTGAGTACTTCATAAACACAAGTCAAAGATTAGCTTTCCATGGCAACATGACTCAGATTTGAATTCCTCATCGAATGAAGGATATTTCCTTCATTTTGTCCATTTTCTTTGTCCATGTTTGTCCATGGTGGACAGCATTTTGTCAGTGGTTGAATCAAGGAACGATTTTGCCTCCTTGCCGCCTGCCCGATTTGAAGCAAACATAAGGAGGCTCTGATGCTCATCATCTTCTCTGAGGTAGAAGTGGAGGTGATGTCCGGAGGTGACATACCCAAAATCCTTCAAATAATAAAACATCCTTTAATGACATCTTCTGTAGGTCTCTGAGGGTTTTGAACACCACCTATTCATCCATAGAATATCTGACATGAATAGGCAAACTTAACTTGTTTTACATTTTACTGTATCTGTTTTGTTTTGTTCTCCAAACACGTGGGGAAAATTCTTATAGTCATGGCTAATCTGGCAATGACTGCCACAGAGGCCAACCTTGAGATAGAGACAAAAATTTACTCTTAAAAAAAAAAATGTAACAAGCACTGATACACACTGAGCCGTGTTGCTGGCCCCTACCCTGTTTCTTGACTGACACATGAATCCTCTCTGAGAATGGACGGGCACATTCTTGTTTGCTGTTGTCTACCTTTGTCTCACTTAAACCCCTGCTTCTGATTGAGATGCACTAACACTCCTGTCCCGCTATCAGTCAGTATGTGTGTCTATCCATAGGTATCTCTCGGATAAATTGCACTGCGTACAATTCTGGACATTGCTACTGCTTCTTGAAATGCTTCCTCAACTTCACCCTTGGTGGCCAACCTCTCATCCCCAGGACAGGTCATTCCAAGGAACTAGTATTCCCACTGGAGCCATTTGATGACCTGGTTTCCCTTGCTTCTGGCTTACCATCATTATTTAAGAGAGTATATGGCTCTATCAATTCTGAACTTTAGACTTGTATCTTAACCAGAGCAAGGACTTCTAGCCTGTGACCCTCAGCAAACTCCAGCCCAAATGGACCCATCCTCTAATCCTGCCCTTCTGAGACTAGGTAGGAGAGGAGTTGAGCATATGCAGAGCAGGGTGCCAGGTACCCCCAGGAAAAAATAAAATATGTCTATGGTAGAAGAATTCAAAAAGTATTCGCCTTCATTTGCCTGATCTATTAGAAACAAAATACCTTAAATCAAATGGCACTTAAACAATAGAAATGTATTCCTCACATTTCTGAAGGCTGACAAATCCCAGATCAGAGCAGCAGAGGTTGGTGTTTGTGGACCGGATTCCATATACAGGCCCATCACTAACCAACAGGCAGAAGAACAAGTGTTTTCTGATTCTTCCATCAGGGCATGGATCGACTCATGAGAGCTCCACCCACATGACCTAAACATACTCTAAGTTCTCACCTCTAATACTAACACCTCCTGGACAGGGTCTCAATACATGAATGGAGTGGGGTACAAACATCCACATTCTAGCAGTGCTAAAATTAGGACAGGAAATATGGAATAAAATGAAGGCAGGAGAAAAGAGAGCAAATACTCGCTATGCATCTCTGTGTCACAGTGATGATGCTAGAGAGGAGATACCGCATTTTCCACAGCAAGCCTTCTATGAAGCTATAGTTCTTTTCACTTGAGAGGGTAGGGACATTGGAGGGTCACTTACCAGGAAGGTATAGATTTTTACCAGGAAGGACACTCAGTAGTTGTGTATGGTGACTGAATGATCACGCTCATGAGTAGGTAGCACAAGACAGTGTACAGTGATCAGAAAGACAATCGTGGGTTGACAACATGGACTAATAGGTGTAGGTGCTAGCACACAGGTTTAAGACCTGAGACCAATCTCCAGAATCCAAAAGGTGGCAGTACAGACCTGATTTCTGAAACAGCAAGCCTCTGATTGCTGATTCATGCCTGCATACTTGGACAGAAAGACAGACATACAGACACAGGCACATACACACAACACAGAGAGAGAGGGGGGAGGGAGAGGGAGAGAGAGAGAGTAAAATAAATTAATTGATTTTAAAGATACTCTTGGGCTAAAGAGATGGCTTAGTCAGTAAAGTGCTTGCTGAACCCCTGGATTCGATCCCCAAAATCCACACAGAGAGTATAACAAAGGATTAGCTGTCTTAGTGTCCTCCATGCTCTCTAGCCTATTGATGATGACCCAATCATGCCAAGGTATATTGGACACCCAGCCTCTCTGTGATCCCTGGCTGCTCTGGGTAACTCCGTGGAAGCACTGCTGTCTATGGCACTACCTCTGCCACCCCCTCCACTGGACAGCTCCTGGGTTCCTTAGCATGGCACCCGCACCAGACCATAAATCCAGCAGAGTCTCTTGCATTTTTATTTTGTTTTTCCTTCTGGTTTGTTGAACAAGACAAGGTCTCTCTCTGTAGCCCAGGCTGTCCCGAAGCTCACCCTGTGGACCAATCTGACCTCAAACTCACAGAGATTCAAGGCATACGTCACCCACACTTGGCCCCTTACTGAGGAGCTGAAGCCAAGAATAGTGAGGTGCTGGAGAGACAGTTAAGTAGCCCTGGTGTGAGTGCTGTAGTGAGGGTGCGGGAGTGACAGAGTTAAGTAGCCCTGGTGTGAGTGCCCCTTACCCATTTCTGTTGAGAGAAATCCTCCTGAGGTCTAACTCAGGCTATCTGGCCAGCTTTTTATAGGGTAATTTTATGGATGGTACAAAACTATTTAAAGGATTCTAGATAAACCTGAAGTGCAGGTAACTGGCACTGAATGAGAATACCAAATCAAAATCAGAGCCTGGTAACTTATGGATATCCCTTAGGATTGTATGTACTGGGGCTTACAAGATGGTTCAGTGGTTACGTGTGTACTGTTCCCGCAGCAGACAGGAGTGCAGTCTCCAACATGCATGTTGGTTGTCTCAGGACCACCTGTACTTCCAGGTCCAGGTGACCCCCACATCAGGGCTCCTCTGGCACCTGTACTCACACGCACACCCCCACAGACACACAGACACACACACAATTTTTAAAAATGCTTACTTTAAAAAAAAAAAAAAAAAAAACTTTATTGCCCAGCAGTGGTGGCGCATGCCTTTAATCCCAGCACTTGGGAGGCAGAGGCAGGCAGATTTCTGAGTTCGAGACCAGCCTGGTCTACAGAGTGAGTTCCAGGACAGCCAGGGCTACACAGAGAAACTTTGTCTTGAAGAAAACAACAACAAAAACAAAACAAAACAAAAAACACTTTATTACAAGAATCATTTTTATTTCTTTATGAAAATAAAAGAAGCTCTTGTTTTTATAAGTCTTTGGCAATACAAAAAGAATGTGTGTCTTTAAATTCACACGTTTCCAATATAACTTTAAAAATATCGCCCCTCACCTCCACCCCTGCATGAGGACATGTCATGTTTGGGCCAGGCTTGACTTGAATCTAGGGTAATCCCCTTAGCTGTGAACCTACAGGTAAGAGACCACCATTCCCAAGTTAAAACTAAGCATCTACTTTGATTTCCCCACTCTCCCCACTCTAGGCCTGGCCCGGGGTTGAACCTGGATCTTAGCCCTCAGCATACATATTTTCCCCTCAGCTACATTCCCACCATACTTTGGCACAAGAGGGTCTATAATGAATTTCATGTCTTTGTGGAGTTTAGTGGGGTTCTCAGAGAATAGGAAGTACATGAAAATGTATTTGGTAATATGAATCTGTTCTATGAGAACTGTCTTGCAGCGGCCCACCAGCCTCATGCACACACAGTGCTGGTATAGAGGTCACAGCAGCTAGCAAGATTCCTGAGGCTGGACACGTTGTCTTGCCAGGGGCCTGAGAAAGAAGGCATGTTGGTGCTGTTCAGCGAAGTACTGAAATGATAAAACCAGATACACACGGGTCAGACACAAACAAAGCAGCATAATTGACAAGTTTTCCAAGTAACTGAGAACAAACCTACTGTGCGTAGATCTGTTGTCATAACCAGGACATGACATCCAACTGAACGAGCTTGGCTCCTCACGCTTTAGTCGATGCTAGAACGGAACCCTGACCATTGTCTGCCCAGTGCCCAGCTCCTAACCTCAGGTCAGTTACAAATGTCTGGCATTTCCAAACAGTTGAGAAAAAATTAGACCTTATACATGATCCAGAATTTAATTTAATAAAAAAAAAGCTGATAACTAGGGTCACTTTCTTCTTGAGAAAGAAATACTGTTTGTACTTCATTGCTACAAATTAATTAGACAAAGTTATTTCTATTTTTCTCGATTTTTTGATTTTCATTTTATTCAAACTGAAACAGAATTATGTCACTTCTCTCCATCATTTTCCTCCCTCCAGCCCCTTCCATTTATCCTCCCTCAAATCCCTCCCATAATATCCTCTACTCTCAAGTTAATATCCAATTTTTTATAGACATATGAACAGACAGACAGAAAGAAAGACAGATCCAGCTATTATTTTTCTCAGATTCTATGTCCATGTGCAGGTGTGGGTGTGTGCATGTGAGGGCAGGTGCCTGCAGAGGACTTAAGCATGGGAACTAGAGATGGAGGTGGTTGGAAGTCCCGTGTGCTTGGGGAAATAGAACTCAGGCCGTCCCAGACAGCACCCTGTTAGTCCCCCTGCAAGAGCTGCATCTGAACAACTACTTGAGCCAAACTCTAGCTGACTTGTGAGTGGATTTATATGATATTTTCAGCCCCTGAAAACATTTCTTTGGGTTTCTAAATGCCAATGATTCTTTGAGTATGTCTTTAGAAAATCCACTGAGAATATACACATTAGAACTCTACCAGACAAACAATCTAGCCACTTTATAAATTCTGCTTTAACAATAAATGAAATTTGCAATTCGCTTACTTTTACTTTGTTTCTTAACCTGTTCTACAACTAACATCTGATTAAGAACAGGGACGCATCAAGGACATACACTTCACCTCCTAATCGGGCTCCAGCTCTGACCTCTCTCCAGAGCCTCAGACTCCAGTTGACTTGTGACTCACTTTATATGCTAGTCACTCAGGTACCTCCAAATTAACATATCCAGAACCGGAAGAGGCCATGCCTTTAGCCTTCACTCCTATTTCTTGTTCCTCCTTGTGATGGACACACAGACCCAAGTCAGAAAAGACCATTATTTCTCCTCTTCACCCTGGGCCTTTCTCCTATGCAGTTGAGGGTCAGTCCTATCGACTCTCCCTTGTGTGGTGCCTGTATCTGGTCAGTGTCTCACTCTCTTGCTAAGACTGTTACACTGATGCTTTTGCTCTCCTGTTATCACCCTTCTGTAAAGCACAGCTAACCATGCTGAGGTCCAGAATCCTGCAGGTCAAAATTGGACTCCTCGAGGTGCTCATGCAAGGCCTTTCTATAACAGTTCAGTCCAGCTTCCTAGAGCTCTCCCCACTCACCTGCAGGCCACTACCAGCATGCACCTTTTTGGCTTTTACAACAGCAAATATTCTACTTCCTCATTTCTTCTATGTGTCCCAAAACTGATTCCTTGGGCTCAGTGATAGGTTCCTTTCATATTCTAGAACATAGTAAACAAGGTAACCTTCACACTATCTGAACTCAAGGTTATCTTTTCAATTTAAAATCTGTCTTCTCCTGGTCTGCTTTATTTCTATCTGGAAAAAAAAATCTGAGTTTTATACAACTGTAAAATCATCACATGTCGACCACATACATTTCAGTCACAATAAACACAGGAACTTCTTAACCAAGAGACCAAACTTCTTTCCCTTCTGCTACACAACACTAATAAATGGAACCTGCCACACACAGTAGGACTAATAATGAAGATAAAAACTACTAAGAGAAAAGAGTCCAGATTATCAATCACAAGCATCCATGTTGTGTCTCATACACTCCACACAGCTCTCACGACCCTGTACTCAAGACCTCCATCTCCCAACATCCAGAAGTTCCCTTATTATAAGAGGATATGCTAGGGGGGAGCAGGAACCCTGGTGGTTGCCTACCTCTGGAAAAGCTCTCTGCAGCACACATATGTCTCATATGTTCTATTGGTGAAATTTGTGTTTAGGAATGAGACACAGTCAGTTTCAGCGCCTCTGGGAACATAGAGGATTCCTGCATGGAGAAGATAATAGTTATTTAAAGAGACAGATTTGACACATGCAGTCCAAAGTTCTGTATTGCTTGGATGGGAGTTGGTAACGCCATAGACTAGGTGTCTGTGGGGTGGATGGTTAGTTAAATAAACATTCTGAGAGAGATCCTGTAGTCTCTGCCAGAGATGATGCTTAGGCACCTACCTGCCATGCAGGCACTGATAAAGGAAACACAGGCACCTGTGAAGAGGGCCCTGACCACAATCTTGCACAAGTCACTCTTCCTCTGGGGTATCATGGATGCTGTAGACAACAAAGAAAGCAATTGATGTCTTCCTCACACAGCAAGGAGGTGTAGCCCATCAGTCCCCATTAGAAGAATTAAAAAAAAGAAAAACCAGGTCAGAAGACTAGTGTTCTTTGACCAACCACCTAAACCTGCTAAAGCTTCCTTAAGAGGTACATACATACATACATTAGTCTTGACACATAACTCAGACTACTCCTGGATCAAGGATTGTATATCTGACCCTCACCTCAGTGGTTCTGGAACCCATTCAAGATGAATCTGAATCAAGCAGGGCTCTGAGCTGCTCAAGCAGGCACAGATGCCTATGTCAGCCAGCTGAGATCTACACCATTAAGTCCAGAGTGGAATTACATGTAGAATTTGAGCCACAGGACTGAAGAGGACAGCATCCATCTCACCTCAGCCCAGAGTCACAACTATCACGTGACAGACATACAGCAATGTGCATGAGTGCTTTGCAGAGAGGAAAAAGATAAACGAAAAGGAAACTGTTTCACCTGCTTCATTAGCTATCAGTGACATAAATTTAGTGAATCTACCCCAGAGTATGATTGTTATACACAGCATTTTAACACACTCTTTTCATATTATATTTCTTTTTAGATACATTTGTAACGTGGTTCTTCCAAGTGCTCAGCTCAGGATACTGAAGCACACATACACACAGAGAGACACACAAACACATCCACAGATACCCAACACAAACACAGCCCACCAAGACCACCACCCCTCTCCTGGTATTCGTGCAACCATCACCCACAGTCAGCACCCTGAATACCTCTGCTTCATGTACTAACTACTCCTCTGTACTCCAGGACTCTCAGCTTTTGCCCGACAAGGTGTGATGCTCACTGACTCCACTTATCTGCTTTGTCTCCTGTTTTCATTTATCTTTTTAAAATTCCTGTGCAAATATCACTCTTATAAAAGAAAAAACTGTTGGGAAGATTAATTTCAGAAAGAACTTTTGGCAGTTGAACAGCAAGATAGAAATATAATGTTCATAACTTCTTCCTTATAATGAAACTAAAAATAAAACCTGTTTGTGCCTTGGCAGAAAGGAGAGCAGGCAGATGAAGCATTGCTTGTAAAGGATATACCATAGTGAGCTGACTGCATTAGCTCTGAGCTACATGTGGCCTGCGAGGTCCACTTCGTTCCAGATTCTCTATCTAGCCTCAGCTGTGCAGTGAGCAAAGGCTGGATCTGCCTGGCACGTTGAGAACCTGGGGAAATTGAACAACTCACTCAAGCCTCCCAGTGTGATTCCTATGGAACTAAGATTGGCAAATCCACAGAGGGAAAATGTTGTAATGATTTCAGCTTTCACCTAGAGGGGAGAAAACAAGTAGATAAATTTAGTCCTTGTGTGTCTCAGAACCATATTAGAAGTTCCAAGGCACACCAAATCTTTCTTACAGTATTCTAAAGAATGCACAAAAGATACTCAGAAAACAACCAGCCCCTGACTTACAACCACTGTGATGATATGGTAATACCACCAGACTCCTTGTCCAGCTGGGTTCTTATTAAAGATACAGAGAAAATGACCTAGAGATGCTAAGAGAGCAGCAAGAAAGATTGTTTCATAGAGGTTTGAATGTGTAGATAAAGGGTCATCAGGACATCTAGGAGAAGATATGTTCTTTGGACTGTCCTAGTGTCAGGAAGCAACAATTATCTCATAGATCAAAGTTGGGTCAGAATTCAGGAGAGAACTAACACAGAGACATGGAACAGAAGCTTGGGTCCTGGCAAATGTGCTTCTGCTTGTCTCATGGTTAGGCTGGGACACTGAGAAACATTTGCAAGCCCACAATGTTTGTGTGGCACCCTTAGATATGCCTGGCCCAAACCTCTCGCTCTGTAATTCGCTGGATTGTCACTTACAGAAATCCACTGTTTCTCGCCATTGATCCACTCTTCTACTCCAGAGAGACGTTTGTTCTTGTACTGAGACAGTTGTTGGTAGGCCACAAATTCATTTATGAAGAATTTGACTCCCACTATCTCAGCCACCAGTGGGCAGTCTGCCCACTGTACACCCATCATGAAAACCATGGGCCTTAGGACATAGGAGCAGATGACCTAAGAAAGAAGGGAAAGGAAGAGTAGACAACAGAAGTCAGGCACCAGGAGCCACTCCAGACGCTTAGCCGCCTCTCCTTCCTCTACCCTCTTCTCCTCCTCGGGCTTTCAGCTTACTGAGGGTCAGGAAAATATGCCCAACACAGATAAGCCTTTACCTGGAAACTGAGTCCATGGATATCCACCATTTCCCCCAGCCAGGAGAGGGTAGCATTGATGAAGGCCAATACAGCCAGAAAGGCAATCAGGTTGGCTGCCACATTAGCAACAAGGCTTATGGCATCTGTGGCTCCATTGCTTGCAGCTTCCAGGATGTTCCTCTCTTCCCTGTGGTTATTGGGCACAGAGAAAGAATATGCTATCTACAGTAATCTCAGCTCCTCAGAGAGGAGAAGCTCTATAGACCCTAAAATGGAAGAAATGGGTAGCCAGCCATTGTGAGGGGTGGTGGGAATCCTCAGTAATTATAATAGAGGAGATTAATCTGAAGTGATTCAGATGTTATTGCATGAAAGTTTGATGCCAAGGACATAGAATATTTGTATATTATCTCACTAATGCTAGGTGGGAAGCTTTGGTCCAAACAAACAAAAACTGAAAATGATTAGCTGGAAGCAGGGATAGCAAAAGGGGACATGGAGTGACAGACCTTCTTCCTTTGGGGAAGCTGGAAGTCTCTAGCACCCTGAGCTTCTTCCTGTAGCCCAGCTTACCATCTCCTGAACTGTCCCCAGCTCACCCTCGAGGCAGCTTCAGTCCCTCCTTGCTCTTGAACTTGGACTCTTCGACTTCTGGATATACCAGTTTGGATAAGGCAAGTGCACAAGGGGCAGCCATCACTGAGGCAGAAATCAAGGATGATGCGTCAATCTGTAAAGCCAGATGGGATTAGCACCACTGTGGGGCTCAACATGAGTGCACCATGAGCAATTATGTTGACTGTGCCTCACCCCAAAGGATATGAAGGCTCCCAACACTGTGCCTGCTATGGTAGCAAAGCCTCCAGTCATGACTGCATGGATTTCAGAGATGGTCATGTCTGCAAGGTAGGGACGGATGAGCAGAGGCGCCTCTGTCTAAAAACAAAGAAAAATAGTCACACACCAAGAAGGTATCACTCCCCAAGTCAAAGTGCTTATCCCAGACAGAGAATGGACCTATCAGATACATGCCCTTCCAGTCAGTGGACAAAAACCTGCCCAACCATCTCCATGAGGGCCTGTTTTCACATCTTCCTCTAGCATATTATAGAATACTGTAGACAACTGGTGTCATTTACTTTGTTTGTGGTGTCTAAGTCCATGAGCTTAGTGAGTAAATTGTAGAGTACAGTTCCATTGCTGACCACACACTAGATGTCTACAGAACATGTATTAAAGGAACTGAAAATAGCTTATCTAAGCTAATGCTGTATGAAATAATAAGAAAATAATGTCAAGCCAGCAACAAAGTTCAGCCTGGAGACCTGATATCAATATCTAGAACTCACACCGGTAGATAGAAGCAAAGAAAAACCCAGCATCCACAAGTTATCCTCTGACCTCCATATGAGAGCCATGATACATGACTACTTATACACATACAGAAAGAGAGAGAGAGAGAGAGAGAGAGAGAGAGAGAGAGAGAGAGAGAGAGAGAGAGAGAGGAAGAGAAGAGAAGAGAAGAGAAGAGAAGAGAAGAGAAGAGAAGAGAAGAGAAGAGAAGAGAAGAGAAGAGAAGAGAGATGAGAGAGGAAGAGAGAGTCATTAAACAAAATATAATTTGAAATGTCTGTAATTTTTTATTAATTAGGAAGATTCAAGGAGGAAATGACCTAGCCTTAATCTATGAGGTCATGTATCCTTTAATGAGTGTCAGCAAAACGATGGATTAGCTTAGTAGAGTATTAAGGCAAGGCTCCTGCTCTTAGATGATTAGGTCTAGCTGGAAAAGTTCAACTGATTATAGATAATTTTAGCAAAATGTAAGGTCATGATAAAAGAATACAAAAGTACTCTGAAAACAGATCAAAAGCAGATAAACAGCCCAAGGCTTTGAGAGAAAAAGACCCCAATTGTTAACGTCTTACTCATTTGAACAACTACTAATGTTGATTTGACCAGTCAATGGCATAGATTTAACACTGAAATGGTTAATGTTGATTATCAGTAATTGATAGAATCTCCTAAAAATGACTCTAGGGATGCCTGTGAGCGGTTATCTTGATAGGTCAGCCTGTGAGAGATTATTTTAATTAGATTAAAGCAGAAAGACCCATTCTAAAAGTGGTTAGGACATTTCCTAGGCTTGGGTCCTAGGTGCTGGGCACAAGCATCAGTGGCCTTAAGCTCCTGTCACTAAGCTCTTCCCAACAGGATGGCTGTACTCTCAAGCTGTGAGTCAAAATGAATCCTTTTTCTCTTAATACACCTTTTATTCAAGGTATTTGATCAGAGCAAAAGAGAAAGACATCTATTCCACACAAACACATGCTCTTCCACACAGATGGATGCACTGAGAAAGATGCTGTGTGAAGAACAGTCCTGATAGTCGTGAGCAAGACAAGCCATTGCCTCCTCAGAGACCTCAGAAAAATCACGGTGAATCACAGCAAGAAACCAGAGGTATCCAACTATCCTTCCCAACTCCTGAGGGGGATAAGGCTTAGACTAGGACATTCCCCTATATAAGAAGCTGGATAGTGTGTCTGGACTGTGCATTAGGCATCGAGTTCTCCTTGACGCTCTGAGGATTCTTTCCTAAAGACTGACTGCCCCGTGGTCTCCATTTATCTGCTTTCCATAAGAAAAATGAGCTTTTCAAGCCATGTGATGACACATACGTATATGTTCAGCACTTGAGATGGGGGAAGCAGGAAAATAAAGAATTCAAGTTCAACCTCAACTACATAGTGAGTATGAGGTCAGCCTGGACTACATGAGACCCTGTCTTAGAAAAACAGGAAGGAAGGAGGTTGGGAGGGACAGGAGAGAGAAAATCCTCTTTCCAAATTTGTTCTCTGCCAAACTCTCAGTTCTTGAGAGATTAGAAAAACAGAAGGCTCCAGGGTACTTACCATCCCCACAAAGATGTTTCCTGCCACGGCCAGGGTCTCTGCAGCAGTGGTACCCATGGTAATTTGCAGGAACCAAGCAACCTACAAGAAACCAGACACATAAATCTTCAACATTAGCAGGAGTCTTGGATAGTGTCCAACAAAACCCCTCCCTGCTATTCCACTTAGTGTTAAAGAAACTGAAGCCTGGAGAAATAGTGTGGCCCAAAGTAACAGAACAAATTGCAAACATATTAGCCAGAGCTCAGGCCTTGGGGCTTCTAGCACAAGCAAATTCAACCCAGTATGAAAGAGCTTCTTACCATGTTCTGCCTCCAGCCTATCTCAGGCCTGGGTGATCCTTTGATACCAGGATGCTTCAGAGAGATTGCCTTTTCAAATTGGTTCTGATTCTCCATATCCTATGTATTTACTTTCTTCCCCAACATGTAAGTAAAAACTCATTCATCCCCCTGAAAATTTCAAGCTGAAGGTTCTTTTGTGGAAACCAAATGCCTCACCTTCTGAATCACCCACTGCACAAGGCCCAGGTAGTAAAGAATAGACATCACGCATCCAAAGAAAATGATGATTGGCAGAGACTACAACAAGAACGGAGGCAGCGTGTGAGAGATTGTACTGTGTGTGCTCAGTGTGTCATGAGCTAGGTCTTGCAGGCTTCTAAACAGAGCTCTGGGAATGCCCAGGGAATTGGATGCAGTGTAGTTTAGGGATAAACTCAGAATGCACTGCAGCCTATCAACCTATTAGCATTAAACACAGAATATTTCCCAAGTCTTTCCCCACACCCGACTTTAAACCAATTTCATAATGGTAAGGATCATGGGGAAAGAGCAGACTCCTCTCCGGGATCAAGTTGGTAAATGCTTTCTGGTCTCGTGAACACACACATGGTCCCCATCTCTATTCCCCTGTCCTTGACTGACATTGTCATCCCTGCCCACAAAACAGGTAGTACCTGAAAAGCAAAAACATTTTGGACCAGTGTATCACCAAAAACAAAACTGGATCCTTCCACAGTATAAGCCAGGAAAATCTGAAGTGGGAAGAAAAGCGAGGAGAGTTAGGACAGGTGGGCCACAGAGGAAGATGGGATCTGACTCAGGTGTGACCACCTGTGTGCCGTGTCCCAAAAGTTGGCCATGAAATGAGAGACTCAGCAAATCACTTCTCTACACTTACATTCTCACCTGAACCCCATTACTCCCACTCTTTCTTTATCCGACCACATTCTGTATACTACCTGAACCCCACTATTCTCTCTACCCAAATGGATTCCGTATTCTCACCTGAACCCCATTACTCTCTCTCTCTTTACCTGACCAGATTCTCCCATACCATCATTAAGGTGTAGTTCCAAAGCCCCCTGCTTCCCTCAAATCAACCATCTCTGGGTTCCTGGTAAAGAAAAACTCTGACATTCAACTCCCTGTACCTGGATCTGATCTCCCAGCCATTGAAATGCATTAAATCCAGGTTCAGTTCTGATGACTAAAATCCCAAAGATGAACTGAAGGCCCAGGCCCCAAAACACTGTCCTCCAGCACACCTGGAACCAAAAAGAAAATATTCCAGCATGAGTTACAAACCTTGCTCAGCCATTGCCTAATTCAACCATGTGCTGGGAGTGGGGCTAAGTGAGGGTGGTAACAGTCTCAGACAACATAGCTGTGCTGGCTAGTTTTATGTCAACTTGACACAAACTAAAGTCATCTAAGGAGAAGTAATCTCAATTGAGAAATGCCTCCATAAGATTGGTTTGGAAACAAGACTGTATGGCATTCTTAATTAGATGGAAAAGGGCCCAGTCTATTGTGAGTGATGCCACCCCTGGGCTGGTGGTCCTGGGTTCTATGAGAAAGCACGTGATCAAGCCGTGTTGAGCAAGACAGTCAGCAGCACCCCTCCATTGCATCTGCCCTGTTTGAGTTCCTGTTCTGACTTCCTCCGATGATGAACAGTGATGGGAAAACATAAGACAAATAAAACCCTTTCCTCTCCAAGTCGCTCTCAGCCATGGAGTTCCACCACAAAAATAGCATAGAAAAAGTATGCTGATATTGTGCATAGGCAAATATGTCCATACTGATTTTTAAAATAAGTTACATTACAGTAAAGACACATACATGCAAATAGAGTCTGCAAACATCATTCCTGCACAATGCTATATGATTCTCTGCAATGATTTGTTTTCTTCCTTCCTCCCTCCCTTCCTCCCTTCCTTCCTTTCTTTCTCCTTCTTTCTTTCTTTCTTCCTTCCTTTCTTTCTATTTGATTTTATTTTTCTTTAATGCTGACTAGATTCATATATACCACAGTAACAATTAACAGACCAAATGTCTCTAAAAGCTTTCAAACTTGCATAGAAAAAACCTGTCAGAGGAAGATTCCAGAAAATATTGGTTATCTCTGTCTTTATCGTGAGTACCTGGCATGGGCACTTTACAATCTCTACATAGCCCTTGCTGTGTGTTTCTATGCCCAACTTAAACCCTCCCCCAAACTCACCGCGCTGTGGTGTTTGGAGCAGGCAAAGAGGATGAGGATGAACATACAGATTCCTGCAAAGGAGATCAGCTGCTCTGGCCTTTGAGCTGTGTCAAGAGCCAGCCAGAGGATGAGGCCAACAACAGAGAGTCCTATGAACACCCTGGAGGAGGAATAACAACGCTCTGTCACCAACTCAGGTGATGAACAGCAGAGAAGCCCCTAGTCGGAGAATCCCTGAGATAACACAAGAGCTTATTCCTCATTAGTCAGAGATGGACCTTGAGAATCATCTGGTAGCTCCCTAGCTTCTGCTCCCCCCTCCCAATTTACATAAATAAGTGTCTGATCTGAGGATACAAACCACATGACTTCTCCTTTCTCATACAGACATATCAATAAAATGTGATGTACAGACTCATCCATGAAGGATGAAGGTGCTTCCAGTGACTAATCCAAATACTGAAAACAGAAGAAAATGATGAGCTGGTCCCCTGTGGATTGCTACTCCTTTTTTAACCACTCCAAAGGCTGGGATCAAATACACCATCTACGGACATACAGCCTTTACAACATAGACTAGAGGCTGCAGATATAGCTTAGCAGAGCATCACCTAGAAAGTACAAGACCCTGGGTCCAATCCCTAGCCTACCAAAATAAATAAGGAGTCAGTCATGTGTTGCAAACCTTAGGAAGAGGAGGCAGAAGGAATGTGATTTTAAGATTGGGATTTGGGATTGGAGAACTGGCTGAGCACCTGAAAATACTTATGCTTGTGGTGGACTCAGGATCAATTCCCAGCACCCACACGGTGGTTCACCAGCCATCTGTAACTCGAGCCCAAAGAGATCTAATGCGCTCTTCTGAACACAGTGGTTACCAGTCATGCATTTGTCATGCATGCATACATGCAGACAAAACACTCATACACATAGAATTGAAAAAACAGTTCATTTATGTTTATGAGCAAGTTTGTGCCTAGACTCTAAGAGTGTTTCTCAACCTGTGGGACAAGACCCCTTCAGGCACTCGTATATCAGATAACATACATATCAGATATTTACATTACAATAACATACATATCAGATATTTACATTACAATAACCATCATGTAATTATGATACATAACAGTGACAAAATTGCAATTAGGTTAGCAATGAAACCATTTTCTGGTTGGGGGTTACCACAGCATGAAGAACTTAATTTAGAGGTCACAGCATTAGGAAGGTTGACAGCCACTGCCCTAAAGGGCTATAAAGACAAAAGCCAGTAGAGGGGCTCTGGAGAACTAGAGGGGAAGGGGCTAAATCTCAGGGCAGGGAGAGGCAACCTGGCCTTTGCATAGGTAAGAGCCTGGAGGCCACTCATGAACTGTCAAAAGAAGATATTCAAGAGATGGTTTTGATGCTCAGCCATCTCTTGTCTAGGATGCACAAGGCCTTGGCTTAAATCCCCACCATTCCATGAACTGAGTGTGGTAGTGCATGTGTAATCCTGGCACTCAAGAGGTGGAGGCAGGAGGATCAGAAGTCCAGAGTCATCCTTTGTTACATCCTTGGCTACATAAAGAGTTCTGAGACCACCCTGGACAAGAGACCTTGTCTCATGATAAAGAAAAATAAAAGACAAGAAAGAGAAAGGGAGGGGAAAGGAAAGCCCTCATTGGTGAGTTACTCCATTGATGCGTTCACAATTTAAAGGACTGTTAGGAGGTAGAGGAAGCTATAGAAGCTGAGACCCAAGTGGTGGAGGTCAATTACTGGGACACCTTGTGCCAGGTCCCTTGCCCTACTGACGTCCTTGCCTCCTAGCCTCCATGATGTGAACAGTTTATTTCATCTGCTCACTTCCCACCATGATATTTCTACCCTATCAGCAGCCAACACTTATGGGGCTAAGTGACCATACGCTAAGCCTCTGAAACTGGGAGCCAGGACAGCTTTTGCATTGTTCTTAGGTATTTTGTGAACAGCAACAAAAGCTGATCGACACACTTACCGCTTTGCCCAAAGTTTCAGGTGGGTGTTTTTCAAGGGCTTCAAGCATCTTAGTGATTTTTTAGCAAAGAATTTTTTCAGAAAATGGCAAGCCAGGATGAAGATCACAAGACAGGTGATGACAAACAAGGCCAGTGCCCTCTGGAAGTTCAGGATGCAAGCTGCCAGGAAGTAGGCGGCATAAGCTGTGAAGAGAAGGGGAAGAGTGGGGGTCAGGAAGGCCGAACCCCCATGCAGAATGAAGCCATTCCTCTCTCCCCCTGTGAGAGTCTCACCCACTTCTGTTTAGCTGTTGTCCCCAATATCTGCATTAGATGTGGTTCACATCCACTGTCAGACTCTGGAATCAGGCATCTGTTCTTGAACTTGATTTTTACCTCAGCTAAGATGAGATGTCAAGTGATTAAACTTTTTCTACAGTAAAGCCATGTAAGGAGGCTGACACTAGGAGGAATAGCCACATGATGCTTCCCTTGGGACCTCAGATTCACCCCAAAGGATAATTTGTGATCTCATCATCCCAGCTACTCCTAATCAATGCTCCATATGCCCCTGACAGCATAAATAAACAAGGTTTTCTGTCTTTCAAAAATAGTGTATCACACTGATTTTAAGTATAAAGCAGTAAATGAGTTATGTATAAGGGCATCGTTCATAAATTCTACAGACATGAGCCCTGAATCAAATCCAAGCACCACAAAGGAGGTGAACTAAAAGATTTTTTTTTATTCTTAAAAATTTAGACCTGTCAAATAGTGTGGTTTTGAACTGTAGCTTATCTTTGGATTTCATTTATCCTTCTGGGTCTGAGGCAATAAATTATTTTTACCTTCAGGCAGTTAGATCTGTACCTCATAGAGCCTTTAGGTTAACTTATGAGTACGATTAGTTTTCACCCAGCCATAGCCTTGACATAGTTGACAGTTGTGAAAATGCTCCTGCTTTCCCCTCCATGATTTCTCATGATCTCACCTAAACACAAGAGACCAAGCAGGATCTTTCTGAATAAATCAGCATGTCTTTCAAAGAAACTTCTCGCCTTGGTGAAAGGCTGAAGAATCCTCCTGCTGAGAAGCCAAAATTAAAATGCGAGCATTACTTCATCCAGTTTGTGCAATTCTTTGAACTCGATGGGTCAGGCAAAGTTTGTTCTTAGATAACAGAGAAAATTAATCAGATGCAGATGTTTGTAGTACTCCAACGAGGCCCCCAAAGGCCAGCTCTGACGTTTCACCTGTACATCAGGTCAGGAAGGCTGACTCCGCATGGAGTAGCTGTCATTGGTGATTTTCTACCACAGAAACGGATGATGTTCTGTGTTTATCCTAAGGACAGACATTGCTTGCCTTCTATATTCTGCCTGTCCTTCTTAGAGCCTATTCTATCACAGCACCCTAAGACCACACAAAGCTAGCACTTTGAGCAGTTCTTCATACTTTGGCAGATAGGAGAGAAAACAGCACTAACCTCAAGGGTCACTAGGTTGACAGGCCTGAGAGAAGATGCCCAGCAAGAACTACTCAAGACTGCTTTGTATAGTGTTTTCCATGTGTTTGGGCTCAAAGGAGTTGCGAATACTAACACTGATCCTCTAATAACCCTGGAGGTGCTGCTATTGCAATCTGAAAGCCAGGAAGCTGAGTAACTTTCCCAAAGTCACAGACATTGTCAAGAGGAGAGCTTGTCTCTGAGTAGCTTGGATCCTGAACCTAAACTCTCCATCATTGCCCCAGGCTGTGCCTTACCTGACCCCATTATCTGCCTTTGCCATCCTAAGTGTCCTTAGCACACTGAAGCTATGTGTGCAAAAACATCCCACTCCCACACTCTTGGAAGCTCCAGAGAAAGTGAACCCAGCTAGAAGTGACCTGTCTGACTATGGTGGTAAGGTATGATGCTTACCACTGGTGGGACCAACTGCTAAATGATCTGGGGTCTTGGTCCACACAGTATTGGGCTCCTTATTTATTGGTGCCTATCCCACTTAACTTACAGTTGAACCTGTTATAACCATAGGCCCTATATCCTTCCTTCTTCAGTCTCACCTCTCTCCCCTTATCTTCTGCAGGAAGTCTAACCCAGATTTGCCTCAACAGGGTGTACATGCTCAGATACAGGGAAGTAAAAGAGAGCGCAAAACTGTTATCACCCTTGGATTGTCTAAAACCATCACTTCAGTAGGATGTTTGAGATCTCAAGATCTCTGACACCATCTGTGCTCAGGGGAAAAGTAATGAGTCAGAAAGTTTACAGTGTCAGTACCTGACAGCAGTGATCCTCTAATAACCCTGGAGGTGGCTGTTCTTGCAGTCTGAACATCACTCACAAAGTACACAAAGCAATGCTCTCACTTTTGACTCTAGATTTCCCATGAGTTCCAGGTCTTTTGGTTGCTCCTCCAGGTCCTCACTGCACCCTGTTTAGATCCTGGGAGTTCAAACTGTGAGGATATACCACTGAACTCCAAACCCCTTGGATTGTCTCTTGAATTTCTGCCCATGGGACCTCACAAGAGCTCACAATACATCAAGTTCACGTCTAAGCAGGGAGGGATTCTGATCTGACTATACTACCGGGTTCTGTTGCACTATACCCTTCTAGTCTAGGAATAGATTGTGTTCACTGTTTCGAACCTTAGATCAAGTACCATCCTTCCCGTGACTCAGCTCTACTTCATAACATTTTCAAATGTCCATCTTTGTTTGTTATTGTTACGTGCATATTTGTGGAGGTGAGGATTGTGCATGCAGAGGCCAGAGGAAACCCCAGAGCTTATGGAGTTAACATCACAGATAGTTGTAAGCCACTGGACATGGTCTCTAGGAACTAATCCTGAGTCCTCTGAAAGAGCAGTGATGTACTTAACAACTGAGCCACCTCTCCAACTATTCTTTTTGTTTTTTCTTAATTCTATTTTTAGGTCAGTATTGGGCTTTATTATGGTATTTTCACACACCTGTCATTATACTTTATTTGCACATAATGGGCTCTTTATGAGTAAACTCTCTTCTGGTTATTCTAGTTTAAATATGCTCCCTGGGGCTGGAGAGATGGCTCAGAGATTAAGAGCACTAACTGCTCTTCTGAAGGTCCTGATTTCAAATCCCAGCAACTACATGGTGGCTCACAACCATCCTTAATGAGAGCTGATGCCCTCTTCTGGTGTGTCTGAAGACAGCTGCAGTGTACTTACATATAATAACTAAATAAATCTTTTTTAAAATAAATAAATAAGCTGGGCGGTGGTGGCGCACGCCTTTAATCCCAGCACTTGGGAGGCAGAGGCAGGCGGACTTCTGAGTTCAAGGCCAGCCTGGTCTACAAAGTGAGTTCCAGGACAGCCAGGGCTACACAGAGAAACCCTGTCTTGAAAAGACCAAAAATAAATAAATAAATAAAAATAAAAATAAATAAATAAACAAATAAATAAATATGCTACCTGTTTCCTAATTCACACAGTGAAGCTGGCTTAAAACTATGCCCAATTAAATACCTGTTGGGCAAAGCCACTGAAAAATGGAGGGGACATGCATGAGTCTAAGAGTCAATAGGAAGCACAGGCTTAGGGTTTCTCCTCCTCATCACAAACCACCATTTCCTGGGAAGTTCAAAGTACTTCAGAAATCATCTAAATATTTGCAAAATGCCATGAACAATGGAATCCTAGAAAACCAGGTTGGAACTGAGTATGAAAAAGAAAAAAAAAAAAAAAGATGGACTATACATCCAAATGAAAAAGAGAAAAAAAAATGCAAACTTTTAAACTAAACAAGCAGTCACAGAAGCACATACACAAGTCCCTGAACTCTGTATCTTGCCTGGTCCAGCATCTTGCTAACAGAATCAAGCTCTTACCTACATGATGGTATGGTTTGAGCAGTTGTATCAGTGCTATAAGTAGAAATTGAATTGAAATGTTTAACTGCTAAGTGAGTGAACACTGGCACTGTGCCTACCTGCAAGTGTTTGTATGGGAGGACAGCACTCTCACAGTTGAGAGCTATTCTATGCTAGCTCAAATGAATTATTCTTTTTACACAACTGGTTTTGAACTTAAGAGCTGGATAATCTAATTGCATAGCGAATAGAGAAATTTACAAAGCATCTGTCTTAGTCAGGGTTTCTATTTCTGCACAAACATGATGACCAAGAAGCAAGTTGGGGAGGAAAGGGTTTATTCAGCTTACTCTACCACATTGCTGTTCATCACTAAAGGAAGTCAGGACTGGAACTCAAGCAGGTCAGGAAGCAGGAGCTGATGCAGAGGCCAAGGAGGGATGTCCTTTACTGGCTTGCTTCCCCTGGCTTGCTCAGCCTGCTCTCTTATAGAACCCAAGACTACCAACCCAGAGATGGTCCCACCCACAAGGGGCCTTTCCCCCTTGATCACTAATTGAGGAAATGCCTTAGAGTTGGATCTTATGGAGGCATTTCCTCAACTGAAGCTCCTTTCTCTGTGATAACTCCAGCTGTGTCAAGTTGACACAAAACTAGCCAGTACAATTGACCCCTTGTCAACTTGACACACAAACACATCACCAGTAAGCCTCAACCCTTACATTCTTTTTAATCCCCAAGATCTAAATAACTTTAAACGTCCCACAGTTTTTACATATTCTTAAATTTTCAATTTCTTTAAAATATCCATCTCTTTTAAAATCCAAAATCTTTTTACAATTAAAAGTCTCTTAACTGTGGGCTCCACTAAAAGAGTTTCTTCCTTCAAGAGGGAAAATGTCAGGGCACAGTCACAATCAAAAGCAAAAATCAATCTCCAACCGTCCAATGTCTGGGATCCAACTCACGATCTTCTGGGCTCCTCCAAGGGCTTGGATCACTTCTCCAACCATGCCCTTTGTAGCACACGAGTCATCCTCTAGGCTCCAGATGCCTGTACTCCACTGCTACTGCTGCTCTTGGTGGTCATCTCATGGTACTGGCATCTCCAAAACACTGCATGACCCCTTCAGTCCTGGGCCGTCAATTGCAACTGAGGCTGCACCTTCACCATTGGCCTTCCATGGCCTCTTACAGTGCCGAGCCTCAGCTGCTCTGCATGACCCCTTCATGCCTTCAAAACCAGTACCACCTGGGTGACCCTTACACATTACCAAGTCCCACTGCAGCAGGAGTACAACCTTGGCTATCTCTGGAACACAGACTCTTTGTGCGTTCAGAAAACACTTCCCAGAAGATGTCACCTCAATGATGCTGGTCTCTTCTTAATCACTGCTAATTTCTTAGCTCCAGCTAACCAGCATCAATAGTCCCAGTAATGCAAAGTTTTTGCTTTAGTAGTTCTGGTATCTTGTTAATCACAGCTGATTCTTCAGCCCCAGATAACCAGAACTACAGAATCTTCACAATCAAAACAGCAATGGCCCTGAAAAGTCTTTAATCTTCCCTCTGAAATTTCACAACCCAGGCCTCCATCCTCTGCACTGTTCTCAACATTATCTTCCAAGCTCCTACACAGCATTCGACAGAGCTCTTAACACCGAATGGATCTTCTGGCCCAAAGTTCCAAAGTCCTTCCACAGTCCTCCCCAAAACATGGCCAGGCTGTCACAGGAATACCCCACTATGCTGGTACCAATTTGTCTTAGTCGGGGTTTCTATTCCTGCACAAACATGATGACCAAGAAGCAAGTTGGGGAGGAAAGGGTTTATTCAGCTTACTCTACCACATTGCTGTTCATCACTAAAGGAAGTCAGGACTGGAACTCAAGCAGGTCAGAAAGCAGGAGCTGATGCAGAGGCCAAGGACGGATGTTCTTTACTGGCTTGCTTCCCCTGGCTTGCTCAGCCTGCTCTCTTATAGAACCCAAGACTACCAGCACAGAGATGGTCCCACCCACAAGGGGCCTTTCACCCTTGATCACTAATTGAGGAAATGCCTTAGAGTTGGATCTTGTGGAGGCATTTCCTCAACTGAAGCTCCTTTCTCTGTGATAATTCCAGCTGTGTCAAGTTGACACAAAACTAGCCAGTACAGCATCCAAAGGAGAATGGCAACTGCATCTCAACACAAACAGAGGCTAATAACCAGTGTGTAAAGCCAAGAAAGGAGTAAGACAGGGCAAAGTCTATCAGAGAAGGCCAGCATGTTTAAATCAGAGGTGATAGCTATGAGGAACTGGAAATAGCTAGTTTTTTTTTTAATTATGTATTTTCCTCAATTACAATTCCAATGATATCCCAAAAGTCCCCCATAACCCCCCCACTCCCCTACCCACCCATTCTCACTTTTTGGCCCTGTTGTTCCCCTGTACTGGGGCATATAAAATTTGCATGTCAAATGGGCCTCTCTTTCCAGTGATGACCTACTAGGACATCTTTTGATAGAAATAGTTAGTTCTAAAGCATCTCACTCCAAATACAATGAGAGGACTAAACCAGAACATAGCCACTACCGAGTCTCAGTAGATGTGTTGTCTGGGAGAGGACTTTCCTCCACAAAACACCCACATCCTTGCTTGATACAGCCCTCACAGAAGATAGCCAGTATTTGATCTTTACTGTGTTGTGGAGAAGCAATACCAAAAGTCTAAAGAAACAAAGTACCAAGCTAGGTGTGGTGAGTCACAGCTGTATGCCCAGCTGAGCCCAGAAGAGTTTTGAGGCCAGCCAGAGTAAAAGAATAAGAATGTGCCAATAGATAGATACATACATACATAGATACATAGATAGATACATAAATACATAGGTTCATAAATACTAGATACATAGATAAACACATAGATAGATACATACATAAATAAGGACATAGACAGGCAGACATGAAGAACCTATACAGTGGGTTTTCCAACCTACTCTCAGCTGCTTCCTCCAGAACTCATCTCTCTTCAAGTGGGAGGTAGCATTTGTGCTGATAGACAGTAGAGTTTTCCAACGGAAGCTATTCTATGTCATGACTATGCCCCATGCCCATTTCAAGCTGAGCCCTTGGGTTTATTTCTCTTGCAAGGAAAATTATAGGTACTATTTGAATAACTGAGAAACAGGAGAATGAGGGCATAAGTCCCGCACCTATCACAGTGGATGACGAGCAAGGCATCTTCAGAAGGAGAGGAGAATAAGCCTGAGTGGGAAGTGGGAAGCTCTACTAGAATTTAAAGACTTCAGGCATGGGCTTGAAAGATGGCTCAGCGGTTAAGAGCACTGATTACTCTTCCAATGTTCCTGTGTTCAATACCCAGCAACCACATGGTGACACACAACCATCTATAATGGGGTCTGATGCCATCTTCTGTTGTTTCTGAAGAAGCAACAGTGCACTCACATACATTAAATAAAGAGTTCAAGTACTTGAGGATCATCAGTCCTGCTGGGTGTGACGGTGGAGATCTCAGATCAGCACACTAGTGTGCCAGTTGGTAATCATCCTTGGCAGGTAAGCAAAAAGTATTAATAACATTCATGTCTAAATTATGCTTAAGAGGAAAAAGTAACTTTGATGGGGGGAGGGTTGAAAGAGCATCCTACTGTACTTCCCAGGCTATTCTCACACTCATTAAGACCAGAATTCATCATCCTGTATCAGCCTTCAAGGTACAGAGTTAACAGATGTGTAACACTAGACCAACATGAAATTCCACCCACGTACTTAACAGCAAGAATTTAATCCCAGCCCTCAGGAGTTGGAGGGAAGAGCATATGAGTAAATCCAAGGGCACCCTAGCTTATAAATGAGTACCAAGCCAGCTATAACTATGTAGTAACATTTTATCAAAAAGCAGAGAAGAAAGAAAAAGAAGAGAACAGCAAAGATCCAAACCCAAACAAGAAAAACAAAAACAAACAAAAAACAAACAAACAAACCAGGACATTCCTGGGCCAAGTTCAGCAACGCCCTAAGCAGACTGACCATAGAATTTACATTATTGACTGTTAAACTGCTAACAAAAGGATGAAATTTTGTGTCTACAAAAATGAACAAGGTCCATTGTTCATCATAGTCGTGCTCAATCAATGTTAGACATTTACTGTTATTGCTGTTGCTATTCTTTTCTTAGTGTTGTCCCGGCAGGCACTGATGGTCTTGTCTAAGTCATGGGCTGACGTTCAGTTAATTTTATAAAATACACGTTTATGTAGTAACATGCAGTGATCCTGGTCCTGTCTGTGAGTTAAGCAATCTAAGAATGAGTAGCTTCGATCTGTTCTCAGTCACTTTTCTTCCCTGCCCCCCACCCCCAGGTTCTTGGTTGATAACTAAGCTGGAATCCAGAGCACCCTTACCTCCAGAGAGAGGAATGCCCCAAGCCATCCTCCAGGCTGTGCCTCTGTGTCACTTCCTCCAGTGTGTATCTTTGCTCAAGATTTCCGCCTTCCTACAAGAACAAGTAAATATGAGATCAGCCATGCAAATCCTATCAGGGGATCTAGAGACTGAGAAAGCGGGCAGAGCCACACAACACAGCAGCCACCATACTGAATTACCATGAGCTCGAGGCCTGGGTTCTCCATGCCATTCTCCACTGTGGCCTGGGAAACAGACTTTCTTCCCTCTGACTTCTCCATCTCCTGTTATCACCTGCTGAAAAACAAACTCAAGGCTAACGCTGGCTGATTTGCCATTCAGTCATGTGGGGCAAAGGAGAAGTTTTATGGCCATATCCTCTCAGAAAACAGCAAACTGACCTCTCTAAGAAGTCTGATGCTTCCATTAAGAATAAGAAGTAGAAAGATTGTGAACAGATTAATATGATAAATAACGAAAGGCAGAATTTGATTTCTTGTTGTAAATGATTATGGGAAAGAGGCAATATGACAGGCAAGAAGTGAAGGTCAGGGAGGAACTTTAATGAATCGTTGGGCCTCCCAGAGCCCCAGGACCTGGGTTGAAATATAACCCACTTACTCTCTCAAACCAAGGGTCAGAAAGCATTGTTCTTTATCTTTTTTTCTAGAGTAGAACTCACTGAGCTATGCAGAAAGGAACAAGAGAGAAGATAATAGCTGAGGAAGTCCTGGGTGCCCAGCATTGCTGGGGGGGTAGGGGGAACAAGAGATCAACAGATGGCTTTAGGTAGGGTTCTCCAAGGGAAAGACCACATAGAGTGAGTATATAAGAGAGGGCTTCCAAGAATGACTTACAGTGTGCTGGATGGGTCCACACAGCCCAGTCCAACAATGGCTGGAACCTGGGAGCTGTTCAGGTTACAAAGACAGATGCCTCAGCACTTCCAAACCTGGTGCCTTGAAGACTCCTGGAGAGCTACCGATCTTCAGTGTGCACTGGATCTCAGAGACACTGGAGTCTGATGTCAGTGACGATGCACAGCTGCAGCAATGATTAACACTGTCAACAGCAGGAAGTGAAGCAAATAGCAGAGTTTCCCTCACAAGACTTCCTTTTATGTAGGTGGTTACCACTGAAACGTGCCACGCACTCTAGGGGGAGGAGCTTCTTCGAAACGTGTTTCTTACTTGAGACTAATGTTATATAGTTATCTCACAACCAGTGAAAATGCACTGTATTTTCCTCAGAAAATTGGCAAGGTCCCTGGAGGAATGTGGTCTTTTAGTATCCTATGGCTTAACTATGATAAGATAAATTTAAGAACATTTAAGGACTGATAGCATCTCAGTCATTACATTACTGGATAAAGGAACACAAAAGGATTGAAAACACAGATATTTGCTTAATAAATGCATCTATCTTCTCAAACATAGTCTGGACACAATAGGGACAGAAACATTCTTGGCACTAACAATCCCCATTTCTATAACAGATTTCGTAGCCTTAGCTGGAGTTATGACTATCTTCTACACCCGTTCCCTAGTCCCTCCACCCTCAACAAGCACATCAGGGATTCTTGGTCCTTTACCTGGAGAAGTGACCAATGCCTTCACTCTTGAAGGGTCTGGGTTATGTATCATCCTACCTGGGTTGAGTTGTTGTAGTTTCCCGTTGGCTTTAATCACAGTGCAGATTTCTTGAGTTCCTTACCTCCATTGTGGGGAAAGAGTCCAATTTCATTTGGTCTGGATCAACCACCCCTCCTAACTCTATGGTTGCTTCCAATGTAGCTAGAGAGTAGCATCAACTTTCAGTTCAGTGGGATATCTCCTGACCAAAGCACCCCCAATTCTGGGGTCAAAACTTCCAGGCCAACAAAGCATAAGCTTTTGGGTCATAAAGCAAAAGTTTGGCTGGTGGTTCAATGGGGATGCTGATAAGGTACCATTTCCATTTCCATTTCCATATCTCCATCCAGGAACTGTGAAGCCTGAGTAATGGGAGAAACCATATATTGGGCACTGATTTGAGCACAATGCACCTTCTGGAGAACCTCAGCATTCCAGACTGCTGCCAGCTTGCTAGCTATATAACTGCATTTTTTTTCAAGGTAGAACTAGAGATATGTTCTTATTAACATAAATCAATTACAGAGGATGGAAATCATTATGACATTTTCATGTGTGTACATAATGAACTTTGATCCTATTCAGCCCTACTATCCTCTTCTGTCTCCTTCTACTCCCAAAAATGCTCCTTCTCTTCCAAACTAGCCACTCCTCTACTTCTAGGTCTCAATTTTGTTTTCTTTCAACAACCAGAGAATTTCATTAAGGTTTCTTTACAGGGTCATGAGCACCTTGCCAACATCTATACCTGAAGAAGAGTTGTCTCCTTTCCCTATCAACCACCAACTTCCATAAATAAACCCTCAGGAAGGGGTGGGATCAACAAGTATCTCTTGTTCCCTAAATAGAATATTGACAGTACAGGACTAATGTTATACACGTCTTGCATAAGTAATCATAGCTACGGTCAGTCCAAGAGTGCAGCAGTCATATCATGCCCAGAAGTCATCACCCAACCAGCATCACTGACTCCCTTCCTCCACCCTCTTTCTGTGATACTCACTGAGTCTTGTATGTGACTTAATATATGTCTCATTTATTGCTGGACAATAAATAAATGGCCACTTGTTTTTGAGTACATTGAGCAGTTGTATCTCTTCAGTCACCACTGACCACTGTGGAAAGATATTTCAATGACCTAAACAGATAACTCCTATCCCCTGAACATAAACAATTATTGGGACTCAGCTTAATGGGAACATCATGTCCATCTAGCACAGCAACAGCAGTACTTCCCTATTGGGAAACATAACCTCCCAACCACAGGCCTTTTAACTGTGAATTCCTTCCTGGTGGTTGACACAAAACCTAACCCCAACCACTATTGTACTGGTGGGTTTATCTTATCTAGTCTGTCAGTATTGTTGTGCACAGGGTCCACAGCTAAGTAAGAGTGTCAATAACAATTCTCCCCCAACAGCCTGCGTAGCACCTTTTGGCTTTGAGAGAGATAGCCAGCAAGGAAGAGATTTCCAGCAAAGTTCTAGCTTGGTTTTCTATGTCTTGTGATCAAAAGATGGGGCATCTTCAGCAATCTGGTTTTGCTACATAGTCCTGGTGAGCAAACAGTAGCAAAGGCAGGTCTTGCCCCCCTCCCATGAGACTCCCTGTCCAACAACCCATAAGGAAGAATCTCATCCCTGGCACAGGTTTTTATTAAACAACCCAGGACTCAGGTTTATTTAACAGCTTTTTCTACCTACTGGAGGTACGTCTATTTAAACTGTTTGTTTTATGTTTGTTCCCCTATCACGACTCATGTTTCCATGTGGTGTTTGCAAGCATTCTTAGTTTGTGTTGACTCCTCTCCTCTGTGTCCTGGCCACACCTCCTCACATCTCTCCACTCCCAGCATTCCCCTTTCCATCACAGACATTCTACTTCCACTAAAGATTCCGTTTCCCCCTAAAGGTTGGAAGACAGAATCCACCTTGAGGGAAAGCTGAGGTTCAGTTACTTCAATATAGTTTCTGTTTCTATTCATTTTTCTGCACTGTATCTATGTCTTTTTTTAAAAAGCCATCCTGCCGGGCGGTATTGGTGCATGCCTTTAATCCCAGTACTTGGGAGGTAGAGGCAGGCAGATTTCTGAGTTCGAGGCCAGCCTGGTCTACAAAGTGAATTCCAGGACAGTCAGGGCTACACAGAGAAACCCTGACTCAAAAAAAAAAAAAAAAAAAAAAAAAAAAAAAAAAAAACCAACAACAACAACAACAAAAAAGCCATCCTACCATTTAATTATTCAAGTCAGTTGCTTCAAGCTGATGGAGAACATGGTGGTTTGAATGAGAAATGTTCCTCATAGGTTTGTGCATTTGACAAGGACCAACAGCTCGTGGTGCACTTTGGGGAGATCATAGAATGTCTAGGTTCAGCCTTACTGAAGGAAGTACATCTCAAGGCTGGTATTTGAAGGATTTACATCCTCACCCAATTTCCTGCTTCTCTCTGCTCCCTGTGTGTGATTGCAATGTGAGCTCCCAGCTCCCTGTTCCTGCTGCCATGCCTGTCTGATACCAAGCCAACCCTGCCATTGTGGATGTAGCTCTCTGCAACCATAAGTAAAAATATACTTTCTTTCTTTTAAGTTACTTCTGGTCATGGTATTTTATCACAGCAATAAAGCGTAACTAATAACCCCATCAGTGTACTTCTTCATGTATATGGAGTGAGTTCTTTGGTCAGAAACAATATGTGGGATACTGCAAAAGCTCTTATGAATCCAAAAAAAAATTGTACTTTGTCTGAATCATTGACTTTCAGGAAAGGAAAATCCATCACCAGAAGAAGTATCTCTTCCAATGGGAACAAATCACTGCCATTCTTTACTATAGAAGTGAACTGATGCAGTCCACCTATCACCTAGCTTCTGGCTCGTCATGCTACAGAATGGCATGATACCAGGAACACAGACATAGTCTCTGTAGTTGCCAGATTTAACACCGAGCAGGAAGTGCACCAGCTCAGTCTTGGTGAAAAGGAGTCCATGCTGTTGAACCCATGAGCACCTCCCATCTGTGCCACCATAGCAAGTATGTTCATGTGCCCCATGAGCCAATAATAGAGAAGGAGTAGGACATGAATTAGCACTCACCAGTCAACCTATATATTTGGCTATTAAAATCCTGTTCTGATGCTAGACTTGGTGAGGAACTATATGAGACACAAATATCTTCATATTTGGAGTGGTCTACCCACATACTCCTTCCCTAAATGTCACTCACTCTAATTTTCCAATCACATATCCAAGTCTCTGATTATCCAAACAAATCATTAACTACAACACAATATATACATCAGTATATAATACCACATCTGATCATTTTTACACAAAGAAAAGTATGTGATCAAGACCATGTTTGCTCTCCAAAATTATGCCCACTGAGAGGATTTCCCTTTCCCAGTGTCTTTCATGTCTTCTGCAGGATAGAACGGCGATGCTACAGGTGCCTACTTCTGGGTAGACTCTGCAGAGCATTCAGAACCATCTGTAAAGCAGGCCATAATCTTCTGTTTCGCAATCACTTATAAATGACATCCAATAAGATCTAAGGTGCATGCTTGGAGACAGAAGGCATACTGTGAGTAGTACACAAGGTTTGTCTACTTCTTCAGGTAACTTCATTGTGCCCTGTGCATCTGCTTAGATCCATTCATCTATATAGCGTATTGCTGCTGTAAATGTCCAATGAGGCAGTTTGGTGGATCAGGTAGCAAAAAGCTCTTGACTGAAAGCCCATCATGTCACATGATAATTTTGTAGATCATTGTCAAATGCTCATTTTCCACTAAGCAAGGCAGAATAGCAGATCAAGAGATGCTTCTCAAAGGGAGAATGGCTATCAGCACATGCCAAGGATTACCCTTTGGTCTTGGAGAGGGGCTCCTGAGGAGGGGGTGTTTGGGAGAAGGGGAAGAAATGACTTGAAGTCAGTGAAGGGTGCAAGCAGAAAACTCTGTCTTCTGCTGGAGAGACAGCTCTCTGGATTGCTCATCTAGATAGTTCAGCTCTTACAGACCAAATCCCAGTCTTTTATTTACATATCAATTAAATCCTTACCCCAGGCTCCCTTTTGAGTATTCCATGAATCACAGTTTTATGACCTGAGCCCCTTGATTCTTAGGAAAATACAACAAATACATTTTTTAACAAAGCAAATGAATTAGAGATCCACCTACCTTTGTAAGCACAGACCATAAGCTAGCTGGGTGACATCCAGCTCTGAGATCACCATTCCCACCATGCCTGGACCGAAATTTGCTCTGTCTCAGGCTGACCTTGAACTCAGAAATCTACTTGCCTTATATCTTTCTGACGAGCTGACACATTAGTGCAGCTGTGGGTGTTGTTGTTGTTGTTGTCTTTTTGGTCCATGAAGCCCCTCATAAAATTCATATTGTGTTCTTATATTTTGCATAATTAAGAAGTTATATAGTCTTGAACCCATGTTTTCAGAGTTCTTTCTCACAGCCTTAAGGGCTGTCTTGAAGGTCACACAGTATTTACTATTTTACTGAAGAATACATTCTTGCCTCCTGGACTCATGCTGTTTCTAATTATAATGGAGTCATTAACCTTAACAGGGAGAGCATTCCCTGAAGGAGGAACATGAAAATATGTACATTGGTATAAAAACAAGCTTCATGCCTAGCAGCTGTCAGTACTGGTGGAGGACATACCCTCTTGTCTCTGCTCCAGGGGTGGGTACTGTGTCACAAGGTCCCTTCTGCATCCATGCAGGACTTGACAGGCAGCTGACAGTAGGACTTTTCACCAAAATTCCAAGAACCTCCATTGGGATACTTCTACGGAGTCCTGCCAAACACCTCAAAGAATATCCCTGTCTGCCACTGACACCTCAAGCACCATCAGGTCTGCTGGTCATAAGCACAATTGCCCTACCATCCTGCACAGTGGCCTGGATGTGTTTAAAAAAAAGAAGAAGAAGAAGAAGAGGAAGAAGTTTAAAAAAAACACAAAAACAGCCGGGAGTGGTGGCAAACACCTTTAATCCCAGCACTGGGGAGGGAGAGGCAGGCAGATTTCTGAGTTCAAGGCCAGCCTGGTCTACAAAGTGAGTTCCAGTCCAGCCAGAGCTATACAGAGAAACCCTGTCTCAAAAAAACAAAAAAAAACAAAAAAACAAAAAAAAAAAAATCTTATTCCAGGTCCTATTTAAAACCAGCAGTCTTTTGAGACACTTGGTATATGTGTTGGAGTAACACACCTGACTGAGGAATAGGCTGCCTCCAAGTCCAAAAGGACCAGAAGGCAGCGTGATTCTTTCTAGGTTGTGGGAGGGACCAAATGTCACAACTTCTCATTCACCTTCTAAGAAATAGCTCTGTCTGTCTCACACTACTGGACTTCTAAAAATTCCACTGTTGTAAAAGATCTTAACATTTTGGTCCAGTTTCTTTCTCATCATCTGATGTACATATGCTTTACCAACAAGTCCAAAGTGGTGTCTACTCACCGCTTTCTTGGTCTGAAAGACATAACGTCCTCAGTAAAATAGACCAGTGAGATCACTGTGGAAGATACTAGTGATCAAGATTATTGCAAACTAAGTTAGGATACCAGGCTAGAGAATTAAAGTAAAGTATCAAGAAAGAAAGAAAAAAAAAAAAAAAAAGCACTTGCTAGGTCAATGTTTTCATACCAAGTGCCAGGAGTATGCTTGTCTACTGAGAGAATAAAGCCACATCTAGTACAGCAGTGGCAAATGGAATCAGTGTTTAATTAAGTTTGGGGTAAACAGCTGTCATCCTCTATGTTCCCTGTGTCTTTTACACAGGCCAGTAGGAGATGTGGTGAGAACCATCACCCTATATCTTCCAAGTCCTCAATGGTGGCACAAACTTCTGTAATCCTCTGGACTTTGCACACTGGTTTTGACTCATTATTTTCCCTGACAGGGGCAGCTCTATTCACTTGCATTTGGCCTATCCAACCATAGATCAGGTTACCAATGTGGGGACTCTGCCAACATTTAAATGTATCTATCCCAAGTATGGATTCTGGAACTGGGAAAATAACCATAGGATAAGTATAGGGAGTCACTGGACCCAGTGTGAGTCAGACTTTGGCTAAACATGGGAGGCAGAGGCAGGCAGATTTCTGAGTTCCAGGCCAGCCAGGGCTATACAGAGAAACCCTGTCTTGAAAAACAATGTCGCGGTCGGCGCCAGCACTGGGTCAACTTGGGCCCAGAGTAATCAGACACCCCCAAGGTCCCTAGAGGACAGCTTCTGAGGCAGACCCTGTTTCAGGCTCCAGACATCCGGGCACCTTCCCTGCCAGAGGAGAGGTGTTCACTCCATCCGGGAGGGCTTTGCCAGAGCACCTGGGGGAGCCATCTTGGTTCCCGGATCCCTCTAAGAATAGTGTGCACAGGTGAGAGTGTGGACTACAGAAGCTAACAGCTTCTGGGACATGCCCTGTTTTGGACCTTCATCTTCTGTCAGGGGGCAAGTACGAACACCAGATATCTGTGCACCTTCCCTGCAAGAGGAGAGCTTGCCTGCAGAGACTGCTCTGAAAACTGAAACTCAGGAGAGAGTTAGTCTCCCAGGTCTGCTAATAGAGGCTAACAGAATCACGAGAGGAACAACCTCTAACCAGAGACAACTACAACAACTAACTCCAGAGATTACCAAATGGAAAAAGGCAAACGTAAGAATCTTACTAACAGAAACCAAGACCACTCACCATCATCAGAACGCAACACTCCCACCTCACCAGTCCTGGGCACCCCAACACACACGAAAACCTAGACCTGGATTTAAAAGCATATCTCATGATGATGGTAGAGGACATCAAGAAGGACTTTAATAACTTACTTAAAGAAATACAGGAGAACACTGCTAAAGAGTTACAAGTCCTTAAAGAAAAACAGGAAAACACAACCAAACAGGGGGAAGTCCTTAAAGAAAAACAGGAAAACACATCCAAACAGGTGATGGAAATGAACAAAACCATACTAGACCTAAAAAGGGAAGTAGACACAATAAAGAAAACCCAAAGTGAGGCAACGCTGGAGATAGAAACCCTAGGAAAGAAATCTGCAACCATAGATGCAAACACCAGCAACAGAATACAAGAGATGGGAGAGAGAATCTCAGGTGCAGAAGATTCCATAGAGAACATCGGCACAACAATCAAAGAAAATGCAAAATGCAAAAAGATCCTAACTCAAAACATCCAGGAAATCCAGGACACAATGAGAAGACCAAACCTACAGATAATAGGAGTAGATGAGAATGAAGATTTTCAACTTAAAGGGCAAGCAAATATGTTCAACAAAATTATAGAAGAAAACTTCCCAAAGCTAAAGAAAGACATGCCCATGAACATACAAGAAGCCTACAGAACTCCAAATAGACTGGACCAGAAAAGAAATTCCTCCCAACACATAATAATCAGAACAACAAGTGCACAAAATAAAGAGAGAATACTAAAAGCAGTAAGGGAAAAAGGTCAAGTAACCTGTAAAGGCAGGCCTATCAGAATTACACCAGATTTTTCACCAGAAACTATAAAAGCCAGAAGATCCTGGACAGATGTTATACAGACACTAAGAGAACACAATGCCAGCCCAGGCTACGATACCAAGCAAAACTCTCAATTACTATAGATGGAGAAACCAGAGTATTCCACAACAAAACCAAATTCACACATTATCTTTCCACGAATCCAGCCCTTCAAAGGATAATAACAGAAAAGAAAAAAAAACAAAAAGCTAATACAAGGATAGAAACCATGCCCTAGAAAAAGCAAGAAATTAATCCTTCAACAAACCTAAAAGAAGACAGCCACAGGAACAGAATGCCAACTCTAACAACAAAAATAAAGGAAGCAACAATTACTTTTCCTTAATATCTCTTAATATCAATGGACTCAATTCCCCAATAAAAAGACATAGACTAACAGACTGGCTACAAAACAGGACCCAACATTCTGCTGCTTACAAGAAACCCATCTCAGGGAAAAATACAGACACTACCTCAGAATGAAAGGCTGGAAAACAATTTTCCAAGCAAATGGTCTGAAGAAACAAGCTGGAGTAGCCATTCTAATGTCTAATAAAATCGACTTCCAACCCAATGTTATCAAAAAAGACAAGGAGGGGCAATTCATTCTCATCAAAGGTAAAATCCTCCAAGAGGAACTCTCAATTCTGAATATCTATGCTCCAAATGCAAGGGCAGCCTCATTCATTAAAGAAACTTTAGTAAAGCTCAAAGCACACATTGCACCTCACACAATAATATTGGGAGACTTCAACACACCACTTTCATCAATGGTCAGATCGTGGAAACAGAAACTAAACAGGGACACAGTGAAACTAACAGAAGTTATGAGACAAATGGACTTAACAGATATCTACAGAACATTTTATCCTAAAACAAAAGGATATACCTTCTTCTCAGCACCTCATGGTACCTTCTCTAAAATTGATCATATAATTGGTCACAAAACAGGCCTAAACAGATACAAAAATGTTGAAATTGTCCCATGCATCCTATCAGATCACCATGGACTAAGGTTAATCTTAAATAACAATATAATAATAGAAAGCCAACATTCACTTGGAAACTGAACGACACTCTTCTCAATGATAACTTGGTCAAGGAAGGAATAAAGAAAGAAATTGAAGACTTTTTAGAGTTTAATGAAAGTGAAGCCACAACATACCCAAACTTATGGGACACAATGAAAGCATTTCTAAGAGGAAAACTCATAGCTCTGGGTGCCTCCAAAAAGAAACTGGAGAGAGCACACAGTAGCAGCTTGACAACATAACTAAAAGGTCTAGAACAAAAGGAAGCAAATTCACCCAAGAGGAGTAGACTGCAGGAAACAATCAAACTCCTTCCCTAAATGTCACTCACTCTAATTTTCCAATCACATATCCAAGTTTCTGACTATCCAGACAAATCATTAACTACAACAGTATATATACATCAGTATATAATACCACATCTGATCATTTTTACACAAAGAAAAGTATGTGATCAAGACCATGTTTGCTCTCCAAAATTATGCCCACTGAGAGGATTTCCCTTTCCCAGTGTCTTTCATGTCTTCTGCAGGATAGAACAGCGATGCTACAGGTGCCTACTTCTGGGTAGACTCTGCAGAGCATTCAGAACCATCTGTAAAGCAGGCCATAATCTTCTGTTTCGCAATCAGTCATAAATGACTTCCAATAAGACCTAAGGTGCATGCTTGGAGACAGAAGGCATACAGTTAGTAGTACACAAGGTTTGTCTACTTCTTCAGGTAACTTCATTGTGCCCTGTGCATCTGCTTAGATCCATTCATCTATATAGCGTATTGCTGCTGTAAATGTCCAGTGAGGCAGTTTGGTGGATCAGGTAGCAAAAAGCTCTTGACTGAAAGCCCATCATGTCACATGATAATTTTGTAGATCATTGTCAAATGCTCATTTTCCACTAAGCAAGGCAGAATAGCAGATCAAGAGATGCTTCTCAAAGGGAGAATGGCTATCAGCACATGCCAAGGATTACCCTTTGGTCTTGGAGAGGGGCTCCTGAGGAGGGGGTGTTTGGGAGAAGGGGAAGAAATGACTTGAAGTCAGTGAAGGGTGCAAGCAGAAAACTCTGTCTTCTGCTGGAGAGACAGCTCTCTGGATTGCTCATCTAGATAGTTCAGCTCTTACAGACCAAATCCCAGTCTTTTATTTACATATCAATTAAATCCTTACCCCAGGCTCCCTTTTGAGTATTCCATGAATCACAGTTTTATGACCTGAGCCCCTTGATTCTTAGGAAAATACAACAAATACATTTTTTAACAAAGCAAATGAATTAGAGATCCACCTACCTTTGTAAGCACAGACCATAAGCTAGCTGGGTGACATCCAGCTCTGAGATCACCATTCCCACCATGCCTGAACCGAAATTTGCTCTGTCTCAGGCTGACCTTGAACTCAGAAATCTACTTGCCTTATATCTTTCTGACGAGCTGACACATTAGTGCAGCTGTGGGTGTTGTTGTTGTTGTTGTCTTTTTGGTCCATGAAGCCCCTCATAAAATTCATATTGTGTTCTTATATTTTGCATAATTAAGAAGTTATATAGTCTTGAACCCATGTTTTCAGAGTTCTTTCCCACAGCCTTAAGGGCTGTCTTGAAGGTCACACAGTATTTACTATTTTGCTGAAGAATACATTCTTGCCTCCTGGACTCATGCTGTTTCTAATTATAATGGAGTCATTAACCTTAACAGGGAGAGCATTCCCTGAAGGAGGAACATGAAAATATGTACATTGGTATAAAAACAAGCTTCATGCCTAGCAGCTGTCAGCACTGGTGGAGGCCATACCCTCTTGTCTCTGCTCCAGGGGTGGGTACTGTGTCACAAGGTCCCTTCTGCATCCATGCAGGACTTGACAGGCAGCTGACAGTAGGACTTTTCACCAAAATTCCAAGAACCTCCATTGGGATACTCCTACGGGGTCCTGCCAAACACCTCAAAGAATATCCCTGTCTGCCACTGACAACTCAAGCACCATCAGGTCTGCTGGTCATAAGCACAATTGCCCTACCATCCTGCACAGTGGCCTGGATGTGTTTTAAAAAAAAATGTTAAAACAAAAACAAAAAAAACCTCTTATTCCAGGTCCTACTTATAACCAGCAGCCTTTTGAGACACTTGGTATATGTTTTGGAGTAAGACACCTGACTGAGGAATAGGCTGCCTCCAAATCCAAAATGACCAGAAGGCAGCGTGATTCTTTCTAGGTTGTGGGAGGGACCAAATGTCACAACTTCTCATTCACCTTCTAAGAAATAGCTCTGTCTGTCTCACACTACTGGACTTCTAAAAATTCCACTGTTGTAAAAGATCTTAACATTTTGGTCCAGTTTCTTTCTCATCATCTGATATGCATATGCTTTACCAACAAGTCCAAAGTGGTGTCTACTCACCTCTTTCTTGGTCTGAAAGACATAACGTCCTCAGTAAAATAGACCAGTGAGATCACTGTGGAAGATACTAGTGATCAAGATTATTGCAAACTAAGTTAGGATACCAGGCTAGAGAATTAGTGAACTCTTAAAGTAAAGTATCAAGAAAGAAAGAAAAAAAAAAAAAAAAAAGCACTTGCTAGGTCAATGTTTTCATACCAAGTGCCAGGAGTATGCTTGTCTACTGAGAGAATAAAGCCACATCTAGTACAGCAGTGGCAAATGGAGTCAGTGCTTAATTAAGTTTGTGGTAAACAGTGGTCTTCCTCTATGTTCCCTGTGTCTTTTACACAGGCCAGTAGGAGATGTGGTGAGAACCATCACCCTATATCTTCCAAGTCCTCAATGGTGGCACAAACTTCTGTAATCCTCTGGGCTTTGCACACTGGTTTTGACTCATTATTTTCCCTGACTGGGGCAGCTCTATTCACTTGCATTTGGCCTGTCCAACCATAGATCAGGTTACCAATGTGGGGATTCTGCCAACACTTAAATGTATCTATCCCAAGTATGCATTTTGGAACTGGGAAAATAACCATAGGATAAGTATAGGGAGCCACTAGACCCAGTGTGAGTCAGAGTTTGGCTAAACATGGGAGGCAGAAGCAGGCAGATTTTTGAGTTCAAGGCCAGCCTGCTCTCCAAAGTGAGTTTCAGGACAGCCAGGGCAATACAGAGAAACCCTGCCTCAAAAAACAAAAACAAAAAAACATCCTCTATCAATGGCCTGACTCTCATAAGCCTCTTCTTTGACTCTGGGCACTGTCCTGCCTGCAACCATCTGAAATCAATGTCAATTCAGAGGCAGTGTCTCCTGGGTGAGAGGAAGTCTGATCGCCTACTTTTCTCCAATGTGATGTTGCCCTCATAAAAACTATAAACTTTCTGGTATTGTAGGAGGTTCTGCCTCAAGGAGGCCTGGCCTTCCTCTCATCTGAGGGGATCTGTGTCTGTAACTGACTCAAGATTGAAAATTCATTGAGGGGACCTTGATTCTCTATTGCTGTAATTCAGTGTAACTTTACTGTAATTCAATGTAACTTTTCTTTCCCTTCTCTGAAGTTCCTCTGCTTATAGAGATCAAGCAAAAACATAGTTGAAACCCAATCTAATTTGCTTCTGGGAACGCCATGATTAATTGGGCGGATGCTACTGTTTATGTGAGTCAAGCCTTTACTGTGCTGTGTGTTTTGGGAAGTACTTTCAACCTTGGTTAATTGCCATGTAGCCGTTTCTTCTCCCTGATCAGTTGAGATGGGAAGTTGGGTCAGATGCATATGACTATGAATCATAAAATGAACTTTGGGGCTATGAACCAAGGACTGCCCATTGGACTTAGATTACACAAACCTTCCCCCCATCAAACTGGAAAACATAGTAACCACAACCTGAAAGTAAAACTCACTAAAGGATGTGCATGCGCCTGGTTTCCACAAAAGCCGCAGATGTCAGATCCCCCTGCAACTGGAATTTATAAATGGTTGTGAGCTGTGATGTGGGAGCTGGGAACAGAACTTGGGTCCTCTAGAAGATAGCCAATGTTCTTGACCACTGAACAGTCAGTCTCTCTAGGCCCCTTCTTTCTTATATATGGGATTCTACTGGAAAGGGCTGCCAACATTAACAATGTGTCTTCCCTCTTCAAATAATCTGATCAAGAAAGTTCCTCACAGATGTGCCTAGCTTCTTGCCTGAAAAAAAAAAAAAAAGAAAAGAAAGTTGATTTCATAGCCAGTCAAGTTGATACCTAAGATTAACCATCAGAAGCCCACCCCTTGTCAACTTGATACCCACTCACCTGTCTTTATGTCCTGCTTAATTCCCAAATAAAAACAATAACAAAATCATAATTCTGCCTAGCATGGTATAACTGTCCCACATATAACTGTAAACACGAGCCGGATGTGGTGGCACACGTCTTTAATCCCAGCACTCTGGAGGCAGAGGCAGGCAGATTTCTGAGTTCGAGGCCAGCCTGCTCTACAGAGTGAGTTCCAGGACAGCCAGGGCTACACAGAGAAACCCTGTCTTGAAAAAAAAAAAGAAGAAGAAGAAGAAGTTGGTGAAAGAATATGATCAAAATGTATCTTATGAAATTCTCAAAAAGTAAAATTATTGATATTTTAGAAATTCCATAAATGTACATTTTATTTACCTGATATAATTGTCATCTGAGGCTTACGGCTTCATTCTGCTAACCTAGGCCTAGTCTGGGTAGTTTCTTTTTTTTTTTTTTTTTGGTTTTTCGAGACAGGGTTTCTCTGTATAGCCCTGGCTGTCCTGGAACTCACTTTGTAGAGCAGGCTGGCCTCGAACTCAGAAATCCGCCTGCCTCTGCCTCCCAAGTGCTGGGATTAAAGGCGTGCGCCACCACCGCCCGGCGTCTGGGTAGTTTCTAACATCTGTACAATCTAATCTAGACCAAGAATATTTTCAGCCCCTGAAACTTACTGCTGAATAAACTCACCCCTTTCTAGTTCTTTCTGAACTCTGCCTAGCTGGTTTGACTGGGCTGCTCTGCCTCAAACTCTTCTCCAAGCTGGTTGATTCAATGTTCTCTCCATGTGTCTCCGTCTCTGTGTGTCTGTCTGTGTCTCTGTCTGTGTCTCTCTCTGTCTCTCTCTCTGTGTCTCTCTCTGTGTCTCTCTCTGTCTCTCTCTGTCTCTCTCTGTCTCTCTCTCTGTCTCTCTCTCTGTCTCTCTCTGTCTCTCTCTCTCTCTGTCTCTCTCTCTGTCTGTCTCTGTCTCTGTCTCTGTCTCTCTCTCTCTCTCTCTCTCTCTCTCTCTCTCTCTCTCTCTCTCTTTCTGTCTCTCTCTCTCCCTCTCCTGAATTGCTCCACTTAACCTTATACTAACTTTCGGCAATTTGTTCGAGTCTTCTGGCTCTGTCTCCACCTGTGTCTAGCTTAATCTCTCTCTGTAACCTGTTGCTGTACAACTATCCCAGTAAGACTGTCTCCATTCTCTCTCTGCTCTTCTCCCTCAAGTAGCTTCTCTTTCCTTTCTCTTCTCATGAGAGTTTGGCATATCCTATTCTGTCAAATCCAAATAGGCCCACGACACATTCTACTTCTTGGTGATAAGAGGGACTAGGTCAGCAATTAATCATTCAACCTATAAGAAACAGCTCTACCAGCCCCACACCACTGGACTCTTAGAAATTTCACTGAGGTAGAACATTCTTAAAATTTGATTGGATTTGTTTCCCATCCTCTGTTGTGCAATGAGTCCAGAGTGGATAAGAGTGCATGCTATGCAAGTATGAGGACCTCGGTTCAAATCTTCAGTGACAATATTTAGGAAAAAATACACAAATTATAGCAATGGATGCCTGTAATTCAAGAACTGGGAGACAGAGACAGGAAGGGCTCATTGGTTGTGTTGTTACTGAAAAACTCAGGGAAATAAAGCAAAGAGTAACACAATAGAACATTCATCATTCTCCTCTGGCCTCTGCATGCATGTATGGCATAGCTACACACACACGTGCAACACACACACACAATTAAAATTTAAAAATAACATTTCATTGAATGTATCTAATCAACCTTTATTGTGTAAATAATGCCTTCCTCTATAAGACAGGCTACCTGAATTTCATCTGAATATAAAGAAATCTGAAAAATAAAACATCTGCCCTCCTCCAGGGGCCTCTCTTACCACAGCTCATGCTCCTTTGTAGATTCTGTTGAAGACTAAGAACATAGGTCTCCAGACATTGGTTAGTTTTATGCCTCAGTCCCTCCTTCACTGTGTCTGCCCTTGCTCTCAGTTTAAGAGTGCAACTCTCAAGTTAATATTTATAGATTTCTGACTATAAATTTTGCAGGTCTAAGAATTGTGTAGGAACTTTCAACCCAGGGTGTCATACTTGCTAGATAAGTACTCTACCACTGACCTATATTCTCAGCTAATTCTGCTGAAGAATTTAACAGGTATAACTGCAGCAGCATTATCCACCACTGGACTAGTGGCGTGTAAACAAGAGTCAGAAAGTTTGCACTGAAATGGCTCCTAGAAAGGAGTAGAAACAGGACTATACATGACTCTATGCCAATAGGTGACAGAAATCCCCTCATTAATCCATTTGACAAATGTATAAGCACTCGCTATCACCCTGGCAACTGCCTTGGTTTCTGAGGACACTAAGATATGTCTTTGTCAGTCAGAATTTTTGGAATCACGAAATGTGGCATCCTGAACTACAGGATCCTGGGAAACAGTTAGGGGCAGACATGGGGATGAAAATATCACAGGCACACATCCAAAACAAGTTGGGATCTGGTAGGCTGCGCTAGCTTTGGTGGAGAGCACCTACTACCCAACCCAGAAACTCAGTGTGTTTCAAACTCAGTTTGAACAAAGAGGGCTTAGTTATTCTTGGGGGGCTGAAACTCTGTAGATGAGCAATCTCAGGCTCTAAACACTTAGAAGGAAAACACTGGGGTAAGTCAATGCTTTCTGTACACTCTGTCAACATTAACACATTAACACAGTGAATGGCTTTGCCTGACCGAGCCTGGCCATGGGAAGGTTTTGCTGTTCCCATGGGTCTGAGCCAGTGGGGTTCTTGACATAGCCATGATCATGCCAACAATACACATTCACTTAGGGCTTCATCTGCTCCCCACAACTAAGACAAGGCAGATGTGTCAAGAAAGCTGGTAACTCTTGGCTGAAAGAGGACAAGCTGAAGAATGAAGGACATTATTGAGAAACAGAGTAAGAGATGTTGGGATAATTAATAAAGTAGTTAAGGGGTGCAGAGGGGGCCGCTTTGTTGAGCTTGCAGTGCTTGGAATTGACTTGGTCCTCCTTTTCTTAACTACAGTGACAGCATCCTTTTCTCTTTCTCCAAGCCTTTGAGTGTGGTTACTTTTCTCTTCAGTCTGAAGAAAAAGTCCTTTCAGTGCCTTCTGTAGACCTTGGTTTAGTGGTTATCGATTTCCTTAGCTTCTTTTTGTCGTGGAACGGTTTTCTTTCTCCTTCAGTTATGAGATAACTTGATGGGGACATCAGCTGTTATCTGGTGGACCTACCTTTATATATGACTTGGCCTCTCTCTTGTACTTTTCAACGTGCTTTCTTCATTTGTGCCTTTAGTGTTTTAACTATGAAGAAGACCTGGGAACTTCTTTAGTGGTCCTGCCTGTTTGCTGTTCTGTACACTTCCTGGGCCTTGATGGACATCTCTTTCCCTAGACTTTAGAAGTTTTCTGAGATTTCTGAGTTTCATTTCGGTTTCTCTTCAATATTGCTTTTCGTTACTGTTTCATTTCCACATCCCGTGTTGACTTCCTTATTTAATGCAGCTGTTTTATTCTCCTGGGAATTCATTCAGGAGCTTATTTGTGTCCTCCTTTTATTTCTTTGAGGATATTTATAATCATTCTTTAGAATTCTTTGTCTGGGATTTCATTTAAGTCATTCTCCTTGGGGCCATTACTGCATTTTGTAACTTTGGGAGAAGATTTTACTGAAAATGTTTCCAATGCCTTCATCACGGAATCCTTCTCCTTTGTCCATGCCTGTAAGCAACAGCTATATTTTTTTCCCATAGTATCCAGAGATCTCACAGCTTCGATTAGTAGTTTTTTTTTTTTTATTAATTTGTCATTGTCCCTGACAAAGTGCTCCAATCCTCTGTGTTGTCCTCAAGGCCTGATAGTCTGTGTTCCTTGTGGTCCACTGTACCTCTGAGGCTGTCCCAGGATCATTTTATCTGATGGAGTGAATATTTCACTTCAATTTCTATTCAGTATTTCTATCTCTTTATTGTTCGATTTTCACATCCTGTATTGACTTCCTTATTTAATTTACTTGATTTTGTTCTCTTGGGAATTCACTGAGGAGATTATTTGTGTCCCTTCCTTTATTTCTTTGAACATATTTATAATCATTCTTTACAATTCTTTGTCTGGTTTTTCATTTAAATCACTTTTATTGGTTCCATTACTGCATTGTGTAGCTTTGAGAGAAGATACATTCTCTTGTTTTCTCGGGTTACTTATGTTTTTAAATTGGAGTTTGCAAATTGATTGGTTTGGGGTTTTTTTTTAACTTTTAAATTTTTAATTCACCTTTCTTTTTTAGTGGAGGTGTTTGCAGTGCCTTGGAAGAACTAGGTTTTAGTAAGACTGGGGTGTCATTCCTCTGGTAGATGGTTATTGGGAGCACCAGGATCTATGCTTAATACTTCCCTCAGAGGAGCATGCTACTCTGAAACAATAATCACTCTCCAGGGATAAAGCTGTGAAAATGGATTGATAGCAAATTAAAAAATCAATTAGCCCTTAAACACCAATCATTTTAGGGAATAAAAGAAGACTGATAATATCACGTGTGATGATATACTAGTTACTGTGAGTACGAGTGGAAAGAAAAAGAAAGGAAAAAGAAACAGACTGGCTCTCATGATTAGTGTTGGGTTGATGAGGAGAGAGCATAGGTGGGGACACTAATAGGAGAAGTAAAGGTTCAGGTCTATGAGGGGTCTGACTAAACTAGACTGAAAAAAAAGAGAGGGAAAGTCTGCAATGATGAGATCGCAGAATGGTGATGGAAACTGAAGGGCAGGGCCCGATATGAGACCTTTAGGTCATAGGGTGAGCCCTGAAGGAAATTATGAAACTGTGCTCTCCAGCCCTTCCCACTTGTTTCTGGCTATAAAGTGAATGTTTTGCCTGAGATGTATATGGTTACATAAGGCAAAATCCAGTGGGGCTAACCTCATAGACTGAAGCTTCAAAAGCTAAGCCATAATAACTCTCATATTTTAATAAGTTGATTACCTTAGGAATTTGTTACAGTGACAGGTGACTAACATAGCTCAGTGGCACGTTTTTTAAAAAAAGCATTATGTAGTGTTTCATAACATACAGTTGCCCACTGTCTTAGTCCAGGGTTTCTATTCCTGCACAAAACATCATGACCAAGAAGCAAGTTGGGGAGGAAAGGGTTTTCAGCTTATACTTCCACACTGCTGTTCATCATCAAAGGAAGTCAGGACTGGAACTCAAGCAAGGCAGGAAGCAGGAGCTGATGCAGAGACCATGGAGGGAGGTGACTTACTGGCTTGCTTGCCCTGGCTTGCTCAGCTTGCTTTCTTATAGAACCCAAGACTACCAGCCCAGCGATGGCACCACCCACAATGGGCCCTTCCCCCTTGATCACTAATTGAGAAAATGCCTTACAGCTGGATCTCATAGAGACATTTCCTCACCTGAAGCTCCTTTCTCTGTGATAACTTCAGCTTGTGTCAAGTTGACACAAAACCAGTCAGTACAGACTGGGACAGTCAAACCTCTCAGGAGGCTGAGCCACAGAGACCCTCTACACCACCTTCTCTATGTTCTTTAGAAGAAGAAAGTGAAGAAATTCAAAAGAGGAGAAAGAGGGGGAAGAGGGAGACAGGGGAAAGGGAGGGGACAAGGAAGAGGGAGGGGGAGTGTAGGGGAAAGGAAAGAGGAAGAGGATGAAGGAGGAGGAGGAGGAGGAGAAGAAGAAGAAGAAGAAGAAGAAGAAGAAGAAGAAGAAGAAGAAGAAGAAGAAGAAGAAGAAGAAGAAGAAGAAGAAGAGGGGGAGGGGGAGGGGGAGGGGAGGGGAGGGGAGGGGAGGGGGAGGGGGAGGGGAGGGGAGGGGGAGGGGAGGGGGAGGGGAGGGGAGGGGGAGGGGAGGGGGAGGGGGAGAAGAAAAGGAGAAATCACCATCATCAACAACAAAAACACAGAGCAGAGTGTGTCCTGCATACTAAATTGGCATTGGGTGTTAAATATAGGAGGAATAAGCACAGTGGGGTGAGAGAGCAGGGTGAGGATACAGGATATGAAAACTGGCTACCCTTATTGGTAGATTTAATCTTGAATCTCTTGGCATCCCTTTCTCATCCCTGGGAGCTCCTCTTGATAGGAGATCCTGGCTTCCTTTGGATGACTGAGTTGAAGATGCTGGTCTGATCTATGAGCAATGAATCACAAGCAAAATCCCAGATGCTGCTCACATCTCTGTGTGTTGCTTCAGTGCCCCAGTGCAAATGCTGGCCTCATCTCTGTACAGCTCTTTCCAATGTCCTGCATGCTGCCTGGAGTCTTTGTGAAGAATTCCTGTAAACTTTGGGTTTTGAGCTTACTGAATGGTACATCATGGGTGGATTCTAATGAGGGCTTACTTCCAGGTTGCAGGCTGTATTTTCTTTTCCCTCATATACTCACATAGTCAACAAAAGACCAGAGAGCTCTGGGACCTCTTTTTTTTTAAGACATGAACTCAAACCAGGAAGGCTCATTCTCATGGTTTCATGGCCTTCTGAGAGTCTCCTTCCCAATACAATCACATTAGTGGTTAGGACTTGGCCCATAATACGCTATCAGACAAAAATAGACACACTTCAATTGAACAGAATAGAGATTACAGAATAGACCCACACAGATGAGGTCAATTGATTTCTCACAAAGTTATAAAAGTAACTCCATACAAAAAAAGATAATCTTGTCATGAAATGACACTGGAATGTGTGATAACTATACACACACACACAAAGAAAAACAACAACAAAAAAGTGACCCTTAACTTATTACTTATGTTTTACTTTTAAAGTAATCACAATGGATCACAGACCTAAGTCCAAACATGGCTGGGTACAGTGGGATAGCCTATAGTCCCAGCTATTTAGAAAGCCTTTGAGAGAGAACAATAGCTTTGACCATAGGAATTCAGGGGTGAGGAAAAAGGGAGAAATTTTTTGCATACACAAAGATTATTTTTATCAACACAAACATCCCAAAGCATACAGAAAACTAATAAACTGAGTTTCACAAAAATTAAGAACTTGTGCTCTTCCAAAGATGCCATAAGAATGAAACTAGCGATCTGGCCACTTTACCAGCCAGAGGAAAGGAGTCGACCCAGCCCGGGAGTGCTTCACCTGAGCATCTGCAGCAGACATCTTGGTTCCAGGACCCCGCCAAGTGTATTCTGCACAGCTCCAGAGAATACCAGATGATGAAAGGCAAACGTAAGAATCCTACTAACAGAAAACAAGACCACTCACCATCATCAGAAGACAGCACTCCCACCCCACCTAGTCCAGGGCACCCCAACACAACCGAAAAGCTGGGCGGGGATTTAAAAGCATATCTCATGATGATGGTAGAGGACATCAAGAAGGACTTTCATAACTCACTTAAAGAAATACAGGAGAACACTGCTAAAGACTTACAAGTCCTTAAAGAAAAACAGGAAAACACAACCAAACAGGTAGAAGTCCTTAAAGAAAAACAGGAAAACACATCCAAATAGGTGATGGAAATGAACAAAACCATACTAGACCTAAAAAGGGAAGTAGACACAATAAAGAAAACCCAAAGTGAGGCAACGCTGGAGATAGAAACCCTAGGAAAGAAATCTGGAACCATAGATGTGAGCATCAGCAACAGAATACAAGAGATGGAAGAGAGAATCTCAGGTGCAGAAGATTCCATAGAAAACATTGGCACAACAATCAAAGAAAATACAAAACGCAAAAGGATCCTAACTCAAAACATCCAGGAAATACAGGACACAATGAGAAGACCAAACTTACGGATAATAGGAGTTGATGAGATTGAAGATTTTCAACTTAAAGGGCCAGGAAATATCTTCAACAAAATTATAGAAGAAAACTTCCCAAACCTAAAGAAAGAGATGCCCATGAACATACAAGAAGCCTACAGAACTCCAAATAGACTGGACCAGAAAAGAAATTCCTCCCGACACATAATAATCAGAACAACAAATGCACTAAATAGAGAGAGAATATTAAAAGCAGTAAGGGAGAAAGGTCAAGTAACATATAAAGCAGGCATATCAGAATTACACCAGACTTTTCACCAAGACTATGAAAGCCAGAAGAGCCGGAACAGATGTTATACAGACCCTAAGAGAACACAAATGCCAGCCCAGGCTACTATACCCAGCCAAACTCTCAATTACCATAGATGGAGAAACCAAAGTATTCGAGGACAAAACCAAATTCACACATTATCTTTCTACGAATCCAGCCCTTCAAAGGATAATAACAGAAAAAAAAAAACAATACAAGGATGGAAACCACGCCCTAGAAAAAGCAAGAAAGTAATCCCTCAACAAACCAAAAAGAAGACAGCCACAAGAACAGAATGCCAACTCTAACAACAAAAATAAAAGGAAGCAACAATTACTTTTCCTTAATATCTCTTAATATCAATGGACTCAATTCCCCAATAAAAAGACATAGACTAACAGACTGGCTACACAAACAGGACCCAACATTCTGCTGCTTACAAGAAACCCATCTCAGGGAAAAAGACAGACACTACCTCTGAGTGAAAGGCTGAAAAACAATTTCCAAGCAAATGGTCTGAAGAAACAAGCTGAAGTAGCCATTCTAATATGAAATAAAATCGACTTCAGAGAAAAGCACCTGGGTAGCTAGGGCGCAGGGTCGGCTGACACTCGCCAGCTACCCACAACACCCGCCACAGGATCTTAAGACTTCTGGTGAGTGGAACACAGCTTCTGCTCCAATCCAATTGCGCGGGACCTGAGACTGCTCTGGTTGGGGAGAGAGAAATCCGGCCTACATAGGGCCACAAACCTCTTCCGGTCAGAAAAGCACCGGGGTAGCGAGGGCGCAGGGTCGGCTGACACTCGCCAGCTACCCACAACACCCGCCACAGGATCTTAAGACTTCTGGTGAGTGGAACACAGCTTCTGCTCCAATCCAATTGCGCGCGGGACCTGAGACTGCATTAGTTAGGGAAGCAGAAACCGGCCTGAGTAGGACCACAGGCCTCATCCGGCTGGATCAGCACTGGGGTAGCTAGAGCGCAGGGTTGGCTGACACCCGCCAGCTACCCACGACCCCCGCCACAGGATTTTGAGACTGCTGGTGAGTGGAACACAGCTTCTGCTCCAGTCCAATCACGTGGGACCTGAGTCTGCTTTGGTTGGGGAGGGAGAAATTCGGCCTACATAGGGCCACAAGCCTCTTCCGGTCAGAAAAGCACCAGGGTAGCAAGGGCGCAGGGTCAGCTGACACTCGCCAGCTACCCACAACACCCACCACAGGATCTTAAGACTTCTGGAGAGTGGAACACAGCTTCTGCTCCAATCCAATTGCGCGCGGGACCTGAGACTGCATTAGTTAGAGAAGCAGAAAACCAGCCTGAGTAGGACCACAGGCCTCTTCCGGCTGGACCAGCACCAGGGTACTGCCAGCTACCCACGACCCCCGCCACAGGATTTTGAGACTGCTGGTGAGTGGAACACAGCCTCTGCTCCAATCTTTAAACAGTGACAACAACAACAACTAACCCCAGAGATTACCAGATGGCGAAAGGTAAACATAATAATCTTACTAACAGAAACCAAGACCACTCACCATCATCAGAACCCAGCACTCCCACTTCGCCCAGTCCAGGGCACCCCAACACACCGGAAAAGCTAGACACGGATCTAAAAGCATATCTCCTGATGATGGTAGAGGACTTCAAGAAGGACTTTAATAACACACTTAAAGAAATACAAAGGAACACTGGTAAACAGGTAGAAGACAATAAAGAGGAAGCACAAAAATCCCTTAAAGAATTGCAGGAGAACACTGCTAAAGAGTTACAAATCCTTAAAGAAAAACAGGATAACCTAATCAAACAGGTAGAAGTCCTTAATGAAAAACAGGAAAACACATCCAAACAGATGATGGAAATGAACAAAACCATACTAGACCTAAAAAGGGAAGTAGACACAATAAAGAAAACCCAAAGTGAGGCAACACTGGAGATAGAAACCCTAGGAAAGAAATCTGGAACCATAGATACCAGCATCGGCAACAGAATACAAGAGATGGAAGAGAGAATCTCAGGTGCAGAAGATTCCATAGAGAACATCGGCACAACAATCAAGGAAAATGTAAAATGCAAAAAGATCCTAACTCAAAACATCCAAGAAATACAGGACACAATGAGAAGACCAAACCTACGGATAATAGGAGTGGATGAGAATGAAGATTTTCAACTCAAAGGACCAGCAAACATCTTCAACAAAATTATAGAAGAAAACTTCCCAAATCTAAAGAAAGAGAGGCCCATGAACATACAAGAAGCCTACAGAACTCCAAACAGACTGGACCAGAAAAGAAATACCTCCCGACACATAATAATCAGAACAACAAATGCTCTAAATAAAGATAGAATACTAAAAGCAGTAAGAGAAAAAGGCCAAGTAACATATAAAGGCAAGCCTATCAGAATTACACCAGATTTTTCACCAGAGACTATGAAAGCCAGAAGATCCTGGACGGATGTTATACAGAAACTAAGAGAACACAAATTCCAGCCCAGGCTACTATACCCAGCCAAACTCTCAATTAACATAGATGGAGAAACCAAAGTATTCCACGACAAAACCAAATTCACACATTATCTCTCCACGAATCTAGCCCTTCAAAGGATAATAACAGAAAAAAACCAATACAAGGACAGGAACCACGCCCTAGAAACAACAAGAAGGTAATCCCTCAACAAACCTAAAAGAAGACAGCCACAAGAACAGAATGCCAACTTTAACAACAAAAATAACAGGAAACAACAATTACTTTTCCTTAATATCTCTTAATATCAATGGACTCAACTCCCCGATAAAAAGACATAGACTAACAAACTGGCTACACAAACAAGACCCAACATTTTGCTGCTTACAGGAAACTCATCTCAGAGAAAAAGATAGACACTACCTCAGAATGAAAGGCTGGAAAACAATTTTCCAAGCAAATGGTATGAAGAAACAAGCTGGAGTAGCCATTCTAATATCTGATAAGATTGACTTCCAACCCAAAGTCATTAAAAAAGACAGGGAGGGACACTTCATACTCATCAAAGGTAAAATCCTCCAAGAGGAACTATCAATCCTGAATATCTATGCTCCAAATACAAAGGCAGCCACATTCATTAAAGAAACTTTAGTAAATCTCAAAGCACACATTGCACCTCATACAATAATAGTGGGATACTTCAACACACCACTTTCACCAATGGACAGATCATGGAAACAGAAACTAAACAGGGACACAGAGAAACTAAGAGAAATTATGAATCAAATGGATCTGGCAGATATCTACAGAACATTCTATCCTAAAACAAAAGGATATACCTTCTTCTCAGCACCTCATGGTACCTTCTCCAAAATTGACCACATAATTGGTAACAAAACAGGCCTCAACAGATACAAAAATATTGAAATTGTCCCATGCATCCTATCAGATCACCATGGACTAAGGCTGATCTTCAATAACAAAATAAATAATAGAAAGCCAACCTTCACGTGGAAACTGAACAACACTCTTCTCAATGATACCTTGGTCAAGGAAGGAATAAAGAAAGAAATTAAGGACTTTTTAGAGTTCAATGAAAATGAAGCCACAACATACCCAAACTTATGGGATGCAATGAAAGCATTTCTAAGAGGAAAACTCATAGCTCTGAGTGCCTCCAAAAGGAAACTATAGAGAGCACACATTAGCAGCTTGACAACATACCTAAAAGCACTAGAACAAAAGGAAGCAAATTCACCCAAGAAGAGTAGAAGGCAGGAAATAATCAAACTCAGGGGTGAAATCAACCAAGTGGAAACAAGAAGAACTATTCAAAGAATCAACCAATCAAGGAGCTGGTTCTTTGAGAAAATCAACAAGATAGATAAACCCTTAGCCAGACTCACTAGAGGGCACAGGGAAAGGATCCTAATTAACAAAATCAGAAATGAAAAAAGAGACATAACAACAGATCCTGAAGACATCCAAAACACCATCAGATCCTTCTACCAAAGGCTATACTCAACAAAACTGGAGAACCTGGATGAAATGGAGAAGTTCCTAGACAGATACCAGGTACCAAAGTTGAATCAAGATCAGGTTAATGATCTAAACAGCCCTATATCCCCCAAAGAAATACAAGCAGTCATTAATAGTCTCCCAACTAAAAAAAGCCCAGGACCAGATGGGTTTAGTGCAGAGTTCTATCAGACCTTCAAAGAAGATCTAATCCCAGTTCTTCACAAACTATTCCACAAAATAGAAAAAGAAGGTACTCTACCCAACTCATTCTATGAAGCCACAATTACTCTGATACCTAAACCACAAAAAGACCCAACAAAGATAGAAAACTTCAGACCAATATCCCTTATGAATATTGATGCAAAAATCCTCAATAAAGTTCTTGCTAACCGAATCCAAGAACACATCAAAACAATCATCCATCCTGACCAAGTAGGTTTCATCCCAGGGATGCAGGGATGGTTCAATATTCAGAAATCCATCAATGTAATCCAGTATATAAACAAACTCAAAGACAAAAACCACATGGTCTTCTCATTAGATGCGGAAAAAGCATTTGACAAGATCCAACACCCATTCATGATAAAAGTCTTGGAAAGATCAGGAATTCAAGGCCCATACCTAAACATGATAAAAGCAATCTACAGCAAACCAGTAGCCAACATCAAAGTAAATGGTGAGAAGCTTGAAGCAATCCCACTAAAATCAGGGACTAGACAAGGCTGTCCACTTTCTCCATACCTATTCAACATTGTGCTTGAATTCCTAGCCAGAGCAATTCGACAACAAAAGGAGATCAAAGGGATACAAATTGGAAAAGATGAAGTCAAAATATCACTCTTTGCAGATGATATGATAGTATATATAAGTGACCCTAAAAATTCCACCAGAGAACTCCTAAGCCTGATAAACAGCTTCGGTGAAGTAGCTGGATATAAAATTAACTCAAACAAATCAATGGCCTTTCTCTACACAAAGAATAAACAGGCTGAGAAAGAAATTAGGGAAACAACACCCTTCTCAATAGTCACAAATAATATTAAATATCTTGGCGTGACTCTAACTAAGGAAGTGAAAGATCTGTATAATAAAATCTTCAAGTCTCTGAAGAAAGAAATTATAGAAGATCTCAGAAGATGGAAAGATCTCCCATGCTCATGGATTGGCAGGATCAACATTGTAAAAATGGCTATCTTGCCAAATGCAATCTACAGATTCAATGCAATCCCCATCAAAATTCCAAATCAATTCTTCAACGAATTAGAAAGTGCAATCTGCAAATTCATCTGGAATAACAAAAAACCTAGGATAGCAAAAACTCTTCTCAAGGATAAAAGAACCTCTGGTGGAATCACCATGCCGGACCTAAAGTTCTACTACAGAGCAATTGTGATAAAAACTGCATGGTACTGGTATAGTGACAGACAAATAGACCAATGGAATAGAATTGAAGACCCAGAAATGAACCCACACACCTACGGTCACTTGATCTTCGACAAGGGAGCTAAAAACATCCAGTGGAAGAAAGACAGCATTTTCAACAAATGGTGATGGCACAACTGGTTGTTAACATGTAGAAGAATGCGAATCGATCCATTCCTATCTCCTTGTACTAAGGTCAAATCTAAGTGGATCAAGGAACTTCACATAAAACCAGAGACACTGAAACTTATAGAGGAGAAAGTGGGGAAAAGCCTTGAAGATATGGGCACAGGGGAAAAATTCCTGAATAGAACAGTAATGGCTTGTGCTGTAAGATCGAGAATTGACAAGTGGGACCTCATGAAACTACAAAGCTTCTGCAAGGCTAAAGACACCATCAATAAGACAAAAAAACCACCAACAGATTGGGAAAGGATCTTCACCTATCCTAAATCAGATAAGGGTCTAATATCCAATATATATAAAGAACTCAAGAAGGTGGACTCCAGAAAGTCAAATAACCCCATTAAAAAATGGGGCTCAGAACTGAACAAAGAATTCTCACCTGAGGAATACCGAATGGCAGAGAAACACCTGAAAAAATGTTCAACATCCTTAATCATCAGGGAAATGCAAATCAAAACAACCCTGAGATTCCACCTCACACCAGTCAGAATGGCTAAGATCAAAAATTCAGGTGACAGCAGATGCTGGCGAGGATGTGGAGAAAGAGGAACACTCCTCCATTGTTGGTGGGATTGCAAGCTTGTACAACCACTCTGGAAATCAGTCTGGCGGTTCCTCAGAAAATTGGACATAGTACTACCGGAGGATCCAGCAATACCTCTCCTGGGCATATATCCAGAAGATGTCCCAACCGGTAAAAAGGACACATGCTCCACTATGTTCATAGCAGCCCTATTTATAATAGCCAGAAGCTGGAAAGAACCCAGATGTCCCTCAACAGAGGAATGGATACAGAAATTATGGTACATTTACACAATGGAGTACTACTCAGCTATTAAAAAGAATGAATTTATGAAATTCCTAGCCAAATGGATGGACATGGAGGGCATCATCTTGAGTGAAGTAACACAATCACAAAAGAACTCACACAATATGTATTCACTGATAAGTGGATATTAGCCCAAAACTTAGGATACTCAAGATATAAGATACAATTTGCTAAACGCATGAAACTCAAGAAGAATGAAGACCAAAGTGTGGACACTGTGCACCTTCTTAGAATTGGGAACAAAACACCCAGGGAAGGAGTTACAGAGACAAAATTCGTAGCTGTGATGAAAGGATGGACCATTTAGAGACTGCCGTATTCAGGGATCATCCCATAATCAGCTTCTAAACGCTGACACCATTGCATACACTAGCAAGATTTTGCTGAAAGGACCCAAATATAGCTGTCTCTTGTGAGATGATGCCGGGGCCTAGCAAACACAGGAGTGGATGTTCACAGTCACTTATTGGATGTATCACAGGGCTCCCAATGGAGAAGCTAGAGAAAGTACCCAAGTAGCTAAAGGGATCTGCAACCCTATTGTTGGAACAACATGATGTACTAACCAGAACCCCGGAGCTCTTGTCTCTAGCTGCATATGTATCGAAAGATGACCTAGTCGGCCATCAATGGAAAGAGAGGCCCATTGGACTTGCAAACTTTATATGCCCCAATATAGGGGAATGCCAGGGCCAAAAGAATGGGAATGGGTGGGTAGGGAAGTGGGGGGGCGCTATGGGGACTTTTGGGATAGCATTGGAAATGTAATTGAGGAAAATATGTAATAAAAATATTAAAAATTAAAAAAAAATCGACTTCAAACCCAAACTTATAAAAAAAAAAAAAAAGGCAAGGAGGGACACTTCATACTCATCAAAAGTAAAATCCTCCAAGAGGAACTCTCAATTCTGAATATCTATGCTCCAAATGCAAGGGCAGCCAGATTCATTAAAGACACTTTAGTAAAGCTCAAAGCACATATTTCAGCTCACATAATAATAGTGGGAGACTTCAACACACCACTTTCATCAATGGACAGATCCAGGAAACAGAAACTAATCAGGAACAGAGTGAAACTAACAGAAGTTATGAGACAAATGGACTTAACAGATATCTACAGAACATTTTATCCTAAAACAAAAGGATATACCTTCTTCTCAGCACCTCACGGAACCTTCTCCAAAATTGACCATATAATTGGTTACAAAACAGGCCTCAACAGATACAAAAATATTGAAATTGTCCCATGCATCCTATCAGACCACCATGGACTAAGGCTGATCTTGAATAACAACATAAATAATGGAAAGCCAACATTCACGTGGAAACTGAACAACACACTTCTCAATGATACCTTGGTCAAGGAAGGAATAAAGAAAGAAATTAAAGACTTTTTAGAGTTTAATGAAAATGAAGCCACAACATACCCAAATCTATGGGACACAATGAAAGCATTTCTAAGAGGGAAACTCATAGTTCTGAGTGCCTCCAAAAAGAAACTGGAGAGAGCACACACTAGCAGCTTGAAAACACATCTAAAAGCTCTAGGAAAAAAGGAAGAAAATTTACCCAAGAAGAGTAGATGGCAGGCAATAATCAAACTCAGGGGTGAAATCAACGAAATGGAAACAAGAAGAACTATTCAAAGAATTAACCAAACTCGGAGTTGGTTCTTTGAGAAAATCAACAAGATAGATAATCCCTTAGCTAGACTCACTAGAGGGCACAGGGACAACATCCTAATTAACAAAATCAGAAATGAAAAGGGAGACATAACAACAGATCCTGACAAAATCCAAAACACCATCAGATCCTTCCTCAAAAGGCTATACTCAACAAAACTGGAAAACCTGGACGAAATGGACAAATTTCTAGACAGATACCAGGTACCAAAGTTAAATCAGGATCAAGTTGATGATCTAAACAGTCCCATATCCCCTAAAGAAATAGAAGCAGTCATTAAAAGTCTCCCAGTCAAAAAAAGCCCAGGACCAGATGGATTTAGTGCAGAGTTCTACCAGACTTTCAAAGAAGATCTAATTCCAGTTCTGCACAAACTATTCCTCAAAATACAAGTAGAAGGAACTCTACCCAACTCATTCTATGAAGCCACAATTACTCTGATACCTAAACCACAGAAAGATCCAACAAAGATAGAGAACTTCAGACCAATTTCCCTTATGAATATTGATGCAAAAATCCTCAATAAAATTCTCGCTAACCGAATCCAAGAACACATTAAAGCAATCATCCATCCTGACCAAGTAGGTTTTATTCCAGGGATGCAGGGATGGTTTAATATACGGAAATACATCAAAATGATCAGGTGTATAAACAAACTCAAAGACAAAAACCACATCATCATCTCATTAGATGCGGGAAAAAGCATTGGACAAGATCCAACACCCATTCATGATAAAAGTCTAGATCAGGAATTCAAGGCCCATACCTAACCATGATAAAAGCAATCTACAGCAAACCAGTAGCCAACATCAAAGTAAATGGTGAGAAGCTTGAAGCAATCCCACTAAAATCAGGGACTAGACAAGGCTGTCCACTCTCTCCATACCTATTCAACACTATACTTGAAGTCCTAGCCAGAGCAATTCGACAACAAAAGGAGATCAAGGGGATACAAATTGGAAAAGATGAAGTCGAAATATCACTTTTTGCAGAAGATATGATAGTATATATAAGTGACCCTAAAAATTCCACCAGAGAACTCCTAAACCTGATAAACAGCTTCGGTGAAGTAGCTGGATATAAAATTAACTCAAACAAGTCAATGGCCTTTCTCTACACCAAGAATAAACAGGCTGAGAAAGAAATTAGGGAAACAACACCCTTCTCAATAGTCACAAATAATATTAAATATCTTGGCATGACTCTAACTAAGGAAGTGAAAGATCTGTATGATAAAAACTTCAAGTCTCTGAAGAAAGAAATTAAAGAAGATCTCAGAAGATGGAAAGATCTCCCATGTTCATGGATTGGCATTATCAACATTGTTAAAATGGCTATCTTGCCAAAAGCAATCTACAGATTCAATGCAATCCCCATCAAAATTCCAACTCAATTCTTCAATGAATTAGAAAGAGCAATCTGCAAATTCATCTGGAATAACAAAAAACCTAGGATAGCAAAAACTCTTCTCAAGGATATAAGTACCTCTGGTGGAATCACCATGCCTGACCTAAAGCTTTACTACAGAGCAATTGTAATAAAAACTGCATGGTACTGGTATAACGACAGACAAGTAGACCAATAGAATATAATTGAAGACCCAGAAATGAATCCACACACCTATGGTCACTTGATCTTGGACAAGGGAGCTAAAACCATCCAGTGGAAGAAAGACAGCATTTTTAACAAATGGTGCTGGCACAACTGGTTGTTATCATGTAGAAGAATGCAAATTGATCAATTCCTATCTCCTTGTACTAAGGTCAAATCTAAGTGGATCATGGAACTTCACATAAAACCAGAGACACTGAAACTTATAGAGGAGAAAGTGGGGAAAAGCCTTGAAGATATGGGCACAGGAGAAAAATTCCTGAATAGAACAGCAATGGCTTGTGCTGTAAGATCGAGAATTGACAAGTGGGACCTCATGAAACTGCAAAGCTTCTGCAAGGCAAAAGACACCGTCAATAAGACAAAAAGACCACCAAGAGATTGGGAAAGGATCTTTACCTATCCTAAATCAGATAGGGGACTAATATCCAATATATATAAAGAACTCAAGAAGGTGGACTCCAGAAAATCAAATAACCCCATTAAAAAATAGGGCTCAGAGCTAAACAAAGAATTCTCACCTGAGGAATACCGAATGGCTGAGAAGCACCTGAAAAAATGTTCAACATCCTTAATCATCAGGGAAATGCAAATCAAAACAACCCTGAGATTCCACCTCACACCAGTCAGAATGGCTAAGATCAAAAATTCAGGTGACAGCAGATGCTGGCGAGGATGTGGAGAAAGAGGAACACTCCTTCATTGTTGGTGGGATTGCAAGCTTGTACAACCACTCTGGAAATCAGTCTGGCGGTTCCTTAGAAAATTGGACATAGTACTACCGGAGGATCCAGCAATACCTCTCCATCCAGAAGATGTCCCAACCAGTAAGAACACATGCTCCACTATGTTCATAGCAGCCTTATTTATAATAGCCAGAAGCTGGAAAGAACCCAGATGTCCCTCAACAGAGGAATGGATACAGAAAATGTGGTACATTTACATAATGGAGTACTACTCAGCTATTAAAAAGAATGAATTTATGAAATTCCTAGGCAAATGGTTGGACCTGGAGGGCATCATCCTGAGTGAGGTAACACAATCACAAAGAAACTCACACAATATATACTCACTGATAAGTGGATATTAGCCCAAAACTTAGGATACTCAAGATATAAGATACAATTTGCTAAACGCATGAAACTCAAGAAGAATGAAGACCAAAGTGTGGACGCTGTGCCCCTTCTTAGAATTGGGAACAAAACACCCATGGAAGGAGTTACAGAGACAAAGTTTGGAGCTGTGATGAAAGGATGGATCATCTAGAGACTGCCATATCCAGGGATCCATCCCATAATCTGCTTCCAAACGCTGACACCATTGCATACACTAGCAAGATTTTGCTGAAAGGACCCAGATATAGCTGTCTCTTTTGAGACTATGCCGGAGCCTAGCAAACACAGGAGTGGATGTTCACAGTCAGCTATTGGATGTATCGGCTCCAATGGAGAAGCTAGAGAAAGTACCCAAGTAGCTAAAGGGATCTGCAACCCTATAGTTGGAACAACAAGATGAACTAACCAGTATCCCGGAGCTCTTGACTCTAGCTACATATGTATCAAAAGATGGCCTAGTCGGCCATCACTGGAAAGAGAGGCCCATTGGACACACAAACTTTATATGCCCCAGTACAGGGGAACGCCAGGGCCAAAAAATGGGAATGGGTGGGTAGGGAAGTGGCGGGGGAGGGTATGGGGAACTTTTGGGATAGCATTGGAAATGTAATTGAGGAAAATACGTAATAAAAATATTAAAAATTAAAAAAATGAAACTAGCACTGGTGAGGTGGCTTAGCAGGTAAAAGCCTGCAAGCCTGGTGACCTGCTTTTAATCCCAGGGACCCAAGGTGGAAGGAAGAAATGACTTTTAGTCCTCTGACCTCTATACACAAATAATGGCATGCAGATACCTGCATATGCATGCACACATGCACACATGCATACACACACACACACACACACAAGAAGAAATTTAGAGATTGGACATAAATATCCTAAATAGGTACAATATTTTTGCAAAAACCCATATCCAAAAACTCACATGTATAGGGTATATTCAAATGCCTCATTTACTGGATTATTACTCTAATTCCATCATCTATTTCATGTCTTTGCTGCTACTTTCCTAGACATGTTATTGCTAACATATGGGTATGTATGTATGTATGATGTGTGAGGGTACAGGCGTGTACTATGTGGAGGCCAGAGGACAACCTTCCAGAGTGGGTCTTCTTCCTCCATTAGCACTAACATTAGTGTTGGAGGAGTTGACTCAAGCCTGTAGGCTTGCACAGCAACTGCTCTTGTGCACTGACACATTTCACAGACTTCCTCATTGTTTCTGCTAAATAGTTTTCCCCTCATTAAGGGTCATTCATCACATTTGGAATAAACTATAGTACAAGTGTGTCCTGTGTGTGCTAATAATGGGTCTTTCTGTATGTCTTTACTGATTTCTGGATCAATTCCTGGGTATTAACTATGTTACTTAGAAAGGGTTTAGCCTGTTGAAGCTTCCTGTATATGTTCATAGCTGCAAAACTGCCTGTGCTCTGTGGCTCCCTCCGTTGGAATCGAGGCAAGTATGTCCATGGAACTTTGCTCAGTGCTCCAGTGCTAGAACAAGGTCCTTCCACTTGGGCTAGGAGGGTTCCAGCCCTGTGTGAACCCCAAGGATCCCCTGCCAGGCCTCTCAGTGGTTATGTTCAGAACCCAATGTGTATGAGCTGACAGGTCTCCTCACCATACTCCATGCTGTGAATTCTAGCCTCCCTGGCATCCCTGAAGTCTCAGCTCCATGAGACCATGGGTCTGAACCTGGCTTCCCTGAACTGGAACCGCTCAGGCAGTCAACTGGGACATTGACTGAAAGTCCTTCTTGCTTACCTTCTTCTAGGGAGTTCCATCTTACACTGCCTGTTGCCCAATAGCTGAAAATCATTGTTTTCAGGACCATAGCTGGGATTGGTCAGCTGCTTAAAGTAAGAGGATACAGCTGGTCTCTGTTTCTCTATCTTGGCCAAAAATAAAAGTTTATAATTATCAAAGGCTTACTATTGTGCTTGACACTGTCTTAGACATTGAGGATAGACTTGTGATCCTCACAGGAAAAAGGTCCTGGTTTCCACTAAGAGGCCTGTGAAAATAAGTAGGGGATCCAGTCAATACTCAAAGATCTTGAATGCTCTTGGGTACGGACCTTCCATGTCTGTGACTGTAAACTCTAACAACAGCAGACTGCACAGAGGGCAGGATGGGGCTACAAAGAGATGAATAACTAAATTGGTAGAGATATATTAAATTAAATGGGTATTTGGCTATAACTAAACTGAATCAGGCTGCCTGAGAGGTAGGAAGGGGAGACTCACTAGGGTCCAGAAGTTTGAGGTCAACCTAAGCAAACTAGTGAGTCCTTATCAGAAGAAAAAAACGACTGAAGAAACGTGAGGAGGGGAAAATGGAAGAGAGAAGGGGAAGGAAGAGAACTGGGAGGGGTAGAAGGGAGCAGAGAGAAAGGAATGAAGAAGGAAAAGAAAGGACAGAGAGAGGGAAGTAGGGAAGGGAAGAGATGGGAAAGGTTAAGGGAGGAAGGGAAGTGGGGGAAAGAGGAGAGGAGGGGGACAGCCAGGTGAAAAGGTGAGAGGAGGAGTCTTAAAATATTGGTTTTGATTGACCAACCCCTTGCCTTCCCACTGTGTGTTCTAACTGCGTTCCTCTGGTGAAAATCTACCTCTGTTTGAAAACCAGGTTATCAGGATGTACTCCTTAACCAGACTACCTATTCTTAAGGGTTTCAGAGCTTGAGCCCGTGGGTTTGTTTGGTTTATTGTTTTACTATTAAGACACAAATGCAAAGATTTGAATTATGAAGCTCTGTGGGCAGAATGACCCAATAACTATGAGGAGACAATTTAACTTCCTTGAGCCTCAATCTCTGCTTCTGTAAAATGGACGTGCCACCACCACCTATGACTATAAGATTACTGGAGAAGTTGACTCAGTGGATAAAGGTCCTTGCCACCAAGCCTGAGGACCTGAGTTCAGTCCCTGTGACTCACATAGGTTAAAGAGAGAACACACTTCCACGAGTCGTCTTCTGACGTACACACACAAATCCCTACACCCACACACATAATTCTTTAAAAGTTAGTTGGAGACATTAAATTACAACAAATATCAAGGAAATAACAAACGAGTAGCCACTTTCAGTTCCGAGATGTCAGTAGTGATCACTTTCTTCTCACTTCCGGAACTGCCTCCCCCATTTACTTACGTTTCCTCACTTATTCCTATCCACAAATTTTTAGGAAGGCTAAAATTATTATTATAATTGTATCATATCCACCTATTATTATGGCAGTTTTCCAGTTCAAGCAAAGAGATGGAGTAATTTGCAGAAGTCATCCAGAGAGCAAATGACAATACTGTTTGAGCCCAGAGTACTCGCTGCTAACCAGGATGTCACTGCTCATTCTGCCTCAGGCCCCCCTTCCTATGGCATCCCTTCCTGCAACAATATCACTTATTCTTTAAGACCCAACTCAGGATTCTCCCTTGCTCTGATTTCAGCCTTTGGGCTGCAGTCCAGTACCCTCAAGTACTGTCTTATTCTGCTGTCTGAGCTATTCATGCAACGATCATGTGATGTCGTTTTATTTCTTTCTAGTCTTGCTGTCTGTCGTGTTGTCTTGTATTATACCCTAGAAGAAAAAAGGTTATTGTGATTGTAAGTTTTTAGTCACCTTGACATGACCCAGGGTCTTCTGAGAAGAGGATCCTCAATTGAGAGGGTCTGTATGCAAATTTGAGTCATTTTCTTGAACAATAATTGATATGGGAGGCTCCACCCCAAGATGGATGGTGAAACTCCTGGGCAAGTAGTTCTTTTCTTTCTTTCTTTGTTTCTTTGTTTCTTTGTTTCTTTGTTTCTTTCTTTCTTTGTTTCTTTCTTTCTTTCTTTCTTTAATTCACATGACACCCAATCACTGCCCCCACTCCTGGTTACCCCCTCCTACAATCCCTCCCACCATCCCTCCATGCCCTTCTCCTCTGAGAGGGTGCTCCCCCCTCAGGTATTTCCCCTCACCCTGGCACATCAAGTCTCTGGGAGGCTAGATTAATCCTCTCCGACTGAGGCCAGACAAGCCCAGCTAGAAGAACATATCCCACGTACAGGCAACAGCTTTGGGACAGACCCTCCTCCAGTTGCTCAGGACCCACATGAAGACCAAGCTGTATGTGTGTTACATATGTGCAGGGAGGCCTGGGTCCAGCCCGTGTATGCTCTTTGGTTGGTGGTTCAGCTTCTGAGAGCCCCAAGGGTCCAGGTTAGTTGACTCTGTTGGCAGGTTAGTTGACTCCCTGTGGCATTCCAACCCCTTTCAGGGCCCTCAATCTTCCCCCCAACTCTTCTATCAGAGTCCCCAAGAATCTTCCATCCACTGTTTGGTTGTGGGTCTCTGCTTTAGTCTGAGTCAGCTGCTAGGTGAAGCCTCTCCCATGCTCATGGATCAGTAGGACTAACGTAGTAAAAATGGCCATCTTCTAAAAGCAATCTCCAGGCAAGTAGTTCTTAATTATATAAGACAGTAAGTAGTCTGAGTGACCTATGAAAGCAAGCCAGGACGTAATATCTCTCCATGGCCTCTGTTTCAGTTTCTTCTTCTGGGTTCAGTCTTCTCTTCCCTTCATGGCACTCTGTAAGCTGAAATCTGAAGTAAGCCCTTTCCTCCTCCACTGCTCTTGGTCACTGCAGCAATAGAGAGCAAACAAGGATATTTAATTAATTGATTAATTAACTAATTAATTAATTTTTTAAACGGCAAAATGGCAATCTGAAAGGATTATTCAGAGCCAGGGATGTGGACCAGTGATAGAACACGAACTTAGTATGCTCAAGACCCTCACTTTGATCCCCAACATCAGAAAAAGCAAACATGTAGCAAGAACACTTACTCTTAGGAGTGAATCTTTGATTAATCCTGGAACTTCAAATAAAATTTATTGAACATAAAGTATTTTTAAATTTTTTATTTTCAGTGGCACATACCTGTAACCTCAGTTTTCAAGTGGCTGATGCAGGGGGGGTCACCATGAGTTTAAGGCTACCTTGCTCTGCGTGCTAATGTTCAGAGCAGCCTCAAAAACACAAAAAAATAGATTATTGGACAAATTGTCTTTATTGGCTCATTTGTTATGAAACGATATGAGACTAGAGACTCCAGGTGAGCAGAACAGCAGCTGTGTAAAAAAATATTTAGTGAAAAGATCCCCAGGAAGGTGCCTGAACTATCCACAGGGGCATAACTATTCCATTACTATTCCAAGGTAAATGAATCTGCATTTATGTCTTTATTTACTGTGTATGCAATGGTTTGAAAAGCCTGGGGAAGCCCAGACTATAACTGCTACAAGTTTGCAAATTAAAACAGAGCCTTAAGAATTGCTTGCCGACATTCATCTGAAACTTGGACCAGATTGGTGACGGTGAGGTGTTCTGTCCCGTTCTGGAGTCAGGACATTTAGAGAGACATAAGGGAGATCAGACTGGATCACGAACCCAGTGTCCAGGACAAAGGAGACACCCTTCTGTCCTATTAGATCTGGTGTACGAATGAAGGTGGCCACACATGTCTATAGTTGCTAGGTCGCCTCTGGTTGTGTGCACATTCTGTGGGGTTTTCATTGTTGGCTATTGTTGGTGGATCTGTGCTTTCTGATGTCTTCATAAGTTTTGTTGAGGACAGGTGAGCTGGGCCGAGCATGCCTAAGACCCCTCTGGACTGCAAGCTGTGTGATTCTTTTTTCAGGATTTCAGCAAGGCTGGCAGCCTGCTCCTGCCTAGCTCCATGCTGGCTCCCACCTAGAGCTTGCTCTGCCTCTGACCTTGTCACTGGCAAGCTGGAACCTGCTGTTTAGATCTCACAGTGTCTCACAGATTGTTATCTCTAAGCTTTCTTTGCTCTTTGCTTGATCTGGTCCCTCTCTGGTCACTGGATTCAGTTTGCCAGGGATCCAGGTGTCTTTGGGGTATGGATAATATTGAAGTATTGTCTTATGCTCTTCTGTGTTATTAAAAAGCTCTGGAGTTGGGTTATCGACTCCTTCTCCTGACTCAAGCATGCTCCTTTGAAAGTTTCCTCCAGGCTCTCTGCCCCAGGTCAAAAGGCCATCTGGCTCCAGGACACAGAGAGAGAACAAAATAGAGCAGCCACGGAAAAGACACTGCTTTAACACAGCTGAAAAGTCAGCTAATCCCAGGAGGAGTTACTGTGGCTTAGCCCATACACGCATTCTTGGTTTTAATAGACTCTCTAGAACTTCTGCTAAAATCTAAATTTATTCCAAGATTTGCAAGACTATTACATAGAATTTCTGTACTTTAAGATTTGTAAGCTTATCGGATACAGTGAAAAATCTGTTTATAAAAACCAATGCCAACAGCCAACATCTTCCATAGATGTCTGGGTTTGTTTGTTTGTTTGTTTTTCTTTTTATGGTTTTTCTGTTTAATGGCTTCTAGTTTACAGATACTTATATTATTCTTCAACTTGATGACTTTATAAGAAAAAATACTTACAAAGCTTTGCAGGCTGATTGCCTCCATCAGTAGACACACACAAACTCGTTATAGAATAGAAGAAAACTTTCTGTCTAAAATCTTTCATTTTGACTCCAGATATGTTTATTTAAAATATTCGGAGCTGGGCTTATTAGAAGTTAATGTTTCTTCATAAAGTAGCTGACAGATAAGATGGTTGGACCTTCACCTGAGTGCCTGGTCACTGCTCCAGCTGGTTGTACGCAGTTAACTCCCGATTGCCTGAGGACTCGGGGTTTTCTGGAGAAGCTAGGGTATAAGGCTAGAAGCTAAATATAAGGAGGGAATCCTACCATGCTTCAGGGGGAGAGCAGTTATACATACTTGGTAAAGGCTCCGGACATGCTCTAACTCCCCGGAAGAAAGACTTCTTACAACAAATGGTAAATTCGTTACTGTGATGTCTCATGCTATTTATTTTTTTGTAATTTCTCTGTGTTTTACTTTTCATTGATTCTTTATGAGCTTCACATCATGCACCCCAATCCACTCATCTCCCCCTCCCTCCACATCTGCCTTCAGCCCTTGCAACCTCCCTCACAAAAGAAAGCAAAAACTAAAACTAAATTTGAAAAGTAAATAAATAACAACAAAAAAAAACTTACCTGTAGTGTGTCATATGATATAGCCTTTTGCCCAGACATGTTTACTTGCAAATGAACACTTATACTATGAGTCACTGGTCTGTTTTGAAACATCTGGTTTCTGCCACACTATCAATACTGGATTCACTGGGATGCCTCTCAGATATCCTGCTTTTGAGTCATGGAAACCCTTCAGACAAACAAACGAAAACTTTGCTCTGCAATGACTATTCTTAGTAATCAACCACCTATGTCTCATAGTAAATAAATAAATAAATAAGTAAATAAGTAAGTAAATAAATAAATAAATAGGTTTCCTCTGGCTCCTCTCCATTTCCATTCCTGTAATTCTTTCAAACAGAAACAATTATGGGTCAGAGGTATGACTGTGGGATGGCAACCCCATCCCTCACTTGATGCCCTGTCTTCCTGCTGGAGGTGGGCTCTATAAGTTCCCTCTCCCTACTGTCTGGCATTTCGTCAAAGGTCCCTCCCAGTGAGTCCTGAGAGCCTCTCATCTCCCAGGTCTCTGGTGCATTCTGGGGGGCCCACCAACCTCCTATTTCCTGAGGTTGCCTGTTTACATTCTTTCTGCTGTCCCTCAGGGCTTCAGTCCTTTTCCCTCACCCAATACCAGATCAGGTTCCCCTCTCCCCCCCCACTATCCCACCCCGTCCACTTTCCCTCCCACTTATGAATGCTTTCTTCTCTCTCCCAAGTGGGACTGAGGTGTCCTCACTTGGGCACTTCAGCTTGTTAAGCCTTTTGAATTCTATGGACTGTATCTTGTGTATTCTGTATAGGTTTGTTGTTGTTGTAGTAGTTGTTGTTGTTGTTTGGGTTTTTTTGGCTAATATCCACTTATTAGTGAGTACATACCACGAATGTCCTTTTGGGTCTGAGTTACCTCACTCAGGATGATATTTTCTAGTTCCATCCATTTGCCTGCAAAACTAAGGATAATCTTATTCTTAATAGCTGAGTAGTACTCCACTGTGTAAATGAACCACATTTTCTGTATCCATTCATCTGTCATGGGACACCTATGTTGTTTCCAGCTTCTGGCTATCACAAATAAGGCCACTATGAACACCCCTGTGGCGTGGTGGGGCATTTTTGGGTATATTCCCAAGAGTGGTATTGCTGGGTCTTCAGGTAGATCTATTTCCAATTTTCTGAGGAGCCTCCAGATTGATTTCCAGAGTGGTTGTACCAGTTTGCAATCCCACCAGCAATGGAGGAGTGTTCCTCTTTCTCCACATCCTCTCCAACATATGTACACTGGACTTCCAACAGACCGAATACACCAGCTAATATGAGGCCCCCAAAACACATACAGTAGAGGACTTCCAGGTCTGTGTTCATTCAGAGATGATGCACCTAACCCTCAAGAGACTGGAGGCCCCAGGGAGTTTAGAGGTCAGGTGGGGTAGGGGTGGAGGCATCCACGTGGAGACAGGGTGGTGGAGGGAGGATGTGTGAGATGTGGAACTCTCTCTATCCCTTCGAATCCCTATTTATAAAGATGGAGCTTTGAGAGATGAGGCCTGTGCCCAACTGCAGTTGAGTAGAATTTTTCATACTGGCCCAGATAACTGAGCATTTGCCCTGAGTCAACAGGTTCAAACAGGCAGGTTGTAAACATGCCCTCTGGCCATTCTGAAGCTTATAGGGCACTGGTTACAGAAAACGACTGATCACAAGGTGTCCTGGAGAAGCATTCCTCAAACAGCCTTGCAACCAAAACAAGCCTAATTGATAGTCCCATGAAACAATGGACATCTGTGTAACAGTGGGAAGAGACTGAAATCAGCCAGCTCTTAAATCTTCAGACAGCGTCCATGAATTCGTCCACAGGCTGGGTTCTCCAGAACTTTTCGATGTGACAACTTGTTGACCCTGCCAAAGCTGCCTGGGAGAAAGTCAGGATGCGATGCCCTGCCATGGTCTTTTAGTGCCCGTAGCCCTACCTTACTCCAACCCTCACTTCACTGAGTATAAAAGTGTGGAGAGGATTCAGGGCTGAGGCAGCATATGCATTCAAGGGAACAGCAGAGATAAATGGGAAACCAGCAGTCTTGAGAGTGTAAGTTTCCCTGCCTTTGTCCTTCTGTCCATCCTCTGACTTCCTTTCTCTGGTTTGGTCATGGTGCCTTCTCTCTGTTATGCAGTGCTGGGAGAACTGTCTGGGACCCCAGGCATCCTAGGCAAGACCTCTAACAGGCATCTACACCTGCAACCATCTCTGGCTCGACTAAAACTGCCCTCAAGAATCAGTCTGGCTGGGCGTGGTAGCTCACACCTTTAATCCCAGCACTCAGGAGGCAGAGGCAGGCGGATTTCTGAGTTCAAGGGCAGCCTGGTCTACAAAGTGAGTTCCAGGACAGCCAGAGCTATACAGAGAACCCTGTCTCGAAAAACCAAAAAAAAAAAAAAAAATCGGTCTGAAATCAGTGCCCTTGCCGGGAGGACCCCAGGTCAGAAAGGACCTCTGTGTCTTCTGTCCTCAGTTGTGGGGCAGTTGAAATCTGTGAGGGGAGGAAGCATATATCAATCAAGATTCTTTCTCCAACACCCCCACCTGTGTTTAGCTCCTCAAATTTGTAAAAATGAAAGAATTTTATAAGTCAGAGTGTTCTTACCAGGACTGTAAAATCACACCCTTGATCTATCCTAACCTGATAATATGAAGTGTCCTTCTGAGAGTACATACGAGATGGCTTACTCACCCTAGGTCCCTTGCTTAGTCTTTGTCCTATGAGGACATGGTGATAGGTGACTTGTGTCAGTCTGGTTTATCATATATGGGCAAGGTGATGTGTCATATGTGACACTCTGCAAGCCAGGAGCAGAGAAGCTCAGTCACTGGTACCTTGACCTTTGCCTTCCAACCTCAAGAAGTCACCAAAAGGCAAATCCCTGTTGTTTAAGCCACTGAGTGGAGAGAGATCTGTCCTGCTGAGAACAGCAGCTCCTTCTGACCTCTTTAGCCCTTCCCCACCTCTAAGCCGCTGAATGAAATGATTCAGCCACCCATAAAAGCAAAGAGATTGTTGTAAGTAAGTTAAGGACGTAGCCAGCACAGCTGTGGTGTTCTGCTGCCCTAGTGTGAGCAGAGTGAGACACCTGCCTCTTGCTAAGATCTAGGCTGGCCTGCAAGTTCAGCTCCATGGTAGAGCACTTGGTTAGCATGTCTGAGACCCTGCTTCAGACCCCCAGCACCATGAAGAAATAAACAAATTAATTGGTTTTAAAATTATATTCAGGGGCTCAAATAAATAGACATACTTAACCAAGATTTTAAAAGACTAGAGCAGTCCGGCCAGGGTTATGCATGTCTCGAACCCTGGCAACTTGGGACGTCAAGGCAGCCTGGGCTCCTGCAAGTTTGACACCAGCCAGGTGAGTTTCAGGCTACCCTGTATGGCTGTGGTCCTGGTGAGATGAAGGTCCTGCCTTCTGAGAGAGAGAGAGAGAGAGAGAGAGAGAGAGAGAGAGAGAGAGAGAGAGAGAGAGAGAGAAAGAAAGAAAGAAAGAAAGAAAGAAAGAAAGAAAGAAAGAAAGAAAGAAAGAAAGAAAGAAAGAAAGAAAGATGATAAATCTAAAAGAGAAAAGCACACTTACCCGGCAACCGAAAGACCATAATCGAGAAGGTGGCTTTCTCAAGGTGAGGCCCATCCCTTGCTCCTGAGATGCACTGACTCCTATGGTTTCTCCACTGCCACATGATCTGTGATAGCGGGGAACTGTATTCATGCTCCCCTTTAAGTAAAAATAAATAAATACCAGAAATAAGAAAGAAAAGCATAAATACACGAAGGGTACAGCATCATAGAAACACTGTGTCCAATGGCCTGGGCAAGAATGTTTGGAGTTTGCCACAAAGCTTGACACTCTTTCCATTGGCCCCAGTCGCCTCTTTTACCCCAAATTACTCAGCTTCTGTTTGGCTTGCCGCTAGGGGACGCTATGTTGTTTTTTGCTTTGTACACATGAGCACATCACTTGCCTGTGCAGAGCTTGGTTTCATCTCAGGTAGAAACACTGTCAGTTTCAGCGTAGTCTTTTTAGTTCGGGAGAGGGAGACCTGCTCATAACCAACAAAAATGTCTTTGTCCCACAACTCTCTAGACACCCGTGACTTATACAAGTTCTGTCCTCAGCTGGCCTCCATGGGCTCAAAGGTACCAGGAGAGCCCTTATTATTTATTCTTTCTATAAAGTTTATTTTATTATTGCTGTTATTGTCACAATTCATCATCATCATCATGTGTGTGTGCATGGTGAATCAAGTGGGGCACATGCCATAGTACGTATTGGAGGTCAGAGGGCAACTTTGTGTTGGTCTGTTCTCTTTCCACCTTACGTGGGTTCCAGGTATGTAACTCAGGTCACCAGGCTTGGGTGGCAGGCATTTCCACCCACTGAGTCATCTTGCCAGGCCCTCTGTTAAGTATCTTTTCCTTAGTATAAATGGTGCATTAGTTTCTTTACTGCTGCTGCGATAAAACACCCTGGCCAAGACAACTTATAGAAGAGTTTATCTGAGCCTGTTGTTCAAGATGGACAGGAGTGCATCATGACAGGAGGCCGTGACAGTAGGAAGCAGACATGGTGGGGAAAGCAGAGATGGCTGGCACCCTCAGCATCAGCACGAAGGTAGGTAGGCTTTACTCTCAAAGTCCCCAGTGATGCTCCTCCTTCTAGCTAGGTAGGCTGCAGTGCCTAAACCTCTCCAAACAGCACGACTGACTGGGAACCAAGGGTTCCAATGCCAGGGCCTAGGGGGCATTTTCTCCTAACCATGGTGTTGCTTTGCCAGTCCTGGAAGAAATAGATTCTATAAATCAAAGGAGCTTAAAAACTCCATGTCCACCACAGAGGCCTGCCGACACTGGAGAACTTAGCCTACAATTACTTCCCATTATGGACTGTGTCATGTTCCTCTAAAATTTGAATATCAAACTCCTAAAACTCATACTTCAGACCAGAGCCTATGTGGAAGGCTCTAAAGAAGTTAAAATGGGACTAGTCTAGTGTATTCCAACAGGAGCCCTTCTATGAGAATTGTATCTCCAGAGAGATAACATGGATGTGCACTCACAGGAGGAAGAGTGTGAGACAGCAGGACCAGCATCTGCAAGCCCCAGCACAAGACCACTGCCATCTCCATCCGCAGCCCTCAGAACTGTCTCCCAGTGCGGCACTCTCTCTGCTGCACTTTGTCTGGTAACTTTCTGATCTGTCATCCCAACACTTAAGGGGCAGTGGCAGCAGGGCCACAAGGCTGGGGTGGCCTGAGACATTGAGAACGTGACTGTTCCTGTCATGACTTGATTCAGAGCTTGAGCATCCAAAGAAATTAATTCACAACTCCTAGCAGGGTCTTCGCCCATCTGATTAATTCCTCAGCAGGGTAGGCGATCCAACACACAGCTACCTGTCAGTAGCCCTGTCCGTGGTAAGGTGTGCTGTTTGATTTTGTGCAGGTAACTGTGGCTTCTGAGTTCATGAGAGTGGAAGCCAGCTACATCCTGTCCTGGGGGCAGCACTTGACAGCACCCCTCCCACTCTGCAGTTCCTCCATCCTCCCCATCTCCTCTTCCAAGATGTCCCCTGAGCCTCAGCAGGGTTATAATGATATCCTGTCTAAGGCTGCAAATCGGGCCTTTTGTTCTCAACACTTTGACTAAGAAGTTCTGCACTGGCTGCTCCCTCCTGAAGAAAGAATCTTCTCTGGCTAAGGTTAAGAGTGACAACAATCTACATCAATACTTAGGAGACAATTTGGCATGACCATTCAGGAAAATAACAACAGCCGGTTCTATCCTAGAACCTGTGGCCTCCCAGGCACGGGCTTTTGACTAAGATTACAATATAAGGTATCAAAGCGCCTCCTATGGAGCAGGCCTCAACCCAATCAGACACTGGTTATCACTCTGTAACATTTGTGCACCTCGTGGCACCTCTTGCCTGGCAGGCCTGTGTATGGAAGTTCAAGCACCAGGTAAGACCACTGATGTCTTTCTCCTCTGTAGTCTGCATAGTACCCTCTGGCCCTCTGTAAGATGGCCAGCAGAGAAGAAGTCTCCAGGTAGATTTGTATCTTAGTTAGGGTTTCCATTGCTCTGAAGAGACACCATGGCCAAGGCAACACTTATTAGGGCAATATTAAATTGGGGCTGGCTTACTGATTCTGAGGTTCAGTCCATTATCATCATGGTGGGAAGCATGGCAGCATCCAAGCAGGCAAGGCGCTAGAGGAGCTGAGAGTTCTACATCTTCTTCCAAAGAGAAACAGATGACTGGCTCCCAAGTGACTGGGAGGAAGGTCTCAAAGTCCACTGCCACATTGACAGTTGACATACTTCCTCCAACAAGGCCACACCTTCTAGTAGTGCCATTCCCTTGACCAAGCATATACAAACTACCACAGTGTGAGATTGGTTGTTTTCTATGTTCTGTAGCCAAAGGGACCACACAATTCAGCAACAGGGTCTTAGCGTATAGTCTCACCATGGCGGCTAAGCAAGGCCAATGCAGTAGCTGGGGTTTGAGACCTCTAGGGCATCTCTGACCAGTAACTCCCATACTTTGCAATTTTCATGTAATAACCCATGTAGTCTGAAATTGTCATTGTCTACCCATGCAGGATAATTCTGTTAAAATTGTTTTTGAAGTCCTATTTTGAAATTAGCATACTAACTTAGTGGCTTTCCATTAGGCTTTGTACACACCCTAGCTCTGGTTAACCCACTCACTCTCCCCTCCTCTCATGAGAGCCTGCACCATCCCCACTTAACCCTCAGCCCTCATTTCCTCCCACACATTTTCCACTAGCCCTCTATGTTTCGACTGTGAGGAGTCAGACTTCCACAGTGCTTAGCTGCTCAGCCCCCAGCTCCCTGACCCTTTGTACGATCTACTTTCCGCCTTTCTCCTTTCGTTTACCTATAATTTACCACCCTCCCCTAATGTGCCCCCCAAATGCCCCTTCCTGGCTTCCACTGTGCTCCAGGTTTGACTTGACGCTAGGACCCACAAATGCGAGAGAGCATGTGACTTTGTCCTTTGGGACCTGAGGTCCCTTACTCTGTGCAGGTTCTTGCAGTTGCTGCAAATTTCATTATTTTATTTTTCTTCAGAGCTGACTAGTGCTCCCACTAGTATAAGTGGGATATGTATGTATCAGAGGCACATTTTTCTCAGCCATCCATCCGTGGACCTACATTTCCTGGCTATTGCATCAAGCATGGATTTGCACGCATCTGTGGTAGGATGTGAAACCCACTGGGTGTGTGCCCAGGAGTGGTGTCGCTGGGTCATGTGACAGTCCAGGTTGTCGTCCTCTGAGACACTTCCAGGTGTCTGCTTTACAAAGTGGCTGCACTATCTACACCCCCCACAACAGTGTGTAGGAGCTACCCTCGTGTCACACACACCAGCGATGGTTGTCATTAATGATCCTGAGAGACGCCATTCTGACTGGAGAGACATGAAATCTTAATGTCGTTTTACCACATTGACCTTTTTCTTACTCTGTGACAGAAAGCTTCTTCCAATTGGTCACTTCTAGAATAATGTCTGGAAACCACTCCCTGCTATCTATCTTCCGGACTCAGGAAAAAGTTTCAGGTCTTGGGACAGGAGTCAAGTCCCACAGGAACTCCTCGAGCCCTCTTATGAGTGTGGAAAGATCTAGAAACAAGAGCAGCTGACGCGGGTGTGCGTGCCCTTGACCTGAGCGTATGTCAGGTGACAAATGCAGCTGGAAAATTAACCACTCTGGACCAAAAGCTTCATCCGCAGCTTTGTAGTCCTCCATACTCAGTATTTTAAGAGCAAAATGAGTCTTGTTTGAGGAATGATGGACGGAGGGGAAGAAGAAAAGGGAGTGGAGAGGAAGAACTTGAGTGTGGAACTTCCGGAGAAGCCAGAGGGATGCCTCAACTAGGTCAGATGTGTCTCCCAAATTAATTGACTCTCCTAGTTTCAGCTTCCCCCTAGTGGAATCAAAGATCGCTGCTGGAAAAAAAAAAGTTAAGAGCTGATGGGAAATCTGGAGAAATCTATCCAAAATGGAGACTGCTGGAGTTGGGATGTCCGCTGAAGGAACTCTTAACACCGCCTGCTTCTTTACGGGCACTCCAACCTAGAAAAGGTGGTGTCTAGTGACAACATTTATAGAATAAAACACAAACAAAAGTGAAGAAAACAAAACAGTTTTAAGGTGAGAGCAGGGAAGGAGGGTGTCGATTGGCCACTGAGTGTGCCAACTGGGTCATGATGACGTCATCCCAGGCCAGGCTCTTGGGGGCTCTGGCTCTCACCATTGCCAGCCCAGAAGCCTCATCACCCCAGATAAGCAGAGGAAATGAATCCCACCAATCTTGCCCAGGAGTCTAAACGGAAAACAACACAGTAAGGTGTACAAGCCAACAATTCAGAGGCTTGTTAACAGCAATGCTCCGTCTTCCCTGAAGGCAAGTCTAATGGGCAGGCAAGTCACTATATCAGCCTGATCTGACGCCCAGAAATCAGAGCAAGGAAAACAAGCAGAGTTCCTTAATAGAGGCTAGGTTGTCCCATCTCCAGAGTGACAATATTCCTGTCCAGAAGGCCAGCTGTCGACCTGAGCATCCTTCTGCACTCCACCCTACCCAATCCCACTGCCAGACTCTGCAGCATCTGGGTCATGCTACATTTCCTTAGCTTCCTCTGCATTCTTGGCAGTAGATATGGGTGACCAGTGGGGTATCTCAGATACCAGGTGTTTCTGAGCTGAGTTTTCTTGACTGTTCTAGTGTGTTCGTAGAGAGTTGACACAGCAACAGAACAGCCCAGTGAGGGAAAACTAGGTCTGGCAACAGGATGAAAGCTCTCACATGAATGGAGATCTAACAACTCCAGCTACCCAGAAGGTAAGACAGTTTGTCAATCATCTTGCCAAGGGACCACCCCTAGGAAGGCTCACCTTAAACCATGCTAAAGAGACAGATGGGATAATTATCTCTTTTAAAAAAAATGCTATACTTTGGCTTCCCAGAATGTCTGTTCCCAGCACAGTTCCTACAAGCTGCTATGAGACCCTGCTGGGTCTGCCCACCTTAATGAGTCCTGGTTTTAAAAGGCATAACTATTTCCTTTTGGTTCTTTCTTGGCTCCATCTCTGCTTCCAGAGTCTATGTGTGCTTTTCCACCATAGTACTTGAGCTTCCTTACTCTTTCTCTGATGTACCCTTCCTTTCTGGCTTTACTCAAATGGCCTTTCCCCTTCTCTCTTTCTCTCGCCATTCTCCTCCTCTGGGCTGCTAAGATTGACAGGTTACCTGCCCAGAGGAACTTTTTCCTTTCCTTTCCTTTCCTTTCCTTTCCTTTCCTTTCCTTTCCTTTCCTTTCCTTTCCTTTCCTTTCCTTTCCTTTCCCTTCCCTTCCCTTCCCTTCCCTTCCCTTCCCTTCCCTTCCCTTCCCTTCCCTTCCCTTCCCTTCCCTTCCCTTCCCTTCCCTTCCTTTCCCTTCCTTTTTTAACTCTATGAAATTGTCCACTTTGAATAAACCTTGGCTTTGCTTCACTTTCACACTTTTCCTGCCTTTGACTTAATTGACACATAAAATGGACCGCTTGCTGCACCCTAAATAATATCAGAGTGACTGCTCCTTCCTCCTTCGTCATCCAAGCAAAAGAGCAGCTGTCTTGACCAGGTCAGTTGTGCCTGGTTGGAAGCAGCCATCATGATTGAGCCAGTGGACAGTTGCTGTTCTCTCAAAGAAGGGATGGATAGGGAGGGTCACAGGACTCTCCCTAAGCAGTCACTCTTCCTGGCCACCTGCATGCCATTCTGCTCTAATTGCATATGACCTTGGGTCTCCAGAGACAATACAGTTTACATGCTGGGGGAGGTTGACTGAAGGGGACTCCTGTGACTTCAGGAAGAAGTCATCTTGCTGGGTGAAGATTTTCTAATGTGGCCACTTTATGGTCACCTGTCAGTCACCCCTCACTCAGACTCTATAAATAAACCCAACAACCTCCTAGTTCCTGGGGGGCCTCTGACAGAACTGTACTTTGGTTTGTTACTGGGACCTTAAGAGAGGGAGGTCGACATGGTTTATGTCTCCCTCAGGAGGGAATGCTTGCATCTCTCCCAAGCCCTGTTCTGGGTGCAGCTCATGGGAACAGCGCTAGCAAGGCCAGCCCAGGAACAGCTGCCACAGTCCTGGTGACTAGTCTGCTGGGTTTGGTGATACTGCCTAGATACATGACTGTTCACACAAAGCCCAATGGGTTTTCACATTCACCTACTATATTTTTGTTCAGCCACACTTGTAAGGCGCAAGCTGTCCTGTTATGTGGCTTTAAACTCACCAAATCTCCTAAAATGCCAGGAGACCCAGGGAAATTACAGCCTGCAAGGGTGGTTTTTGTTGTCTTTTGTTTGTTTGGGGACTTAGGGAGTGGGGCTGCAATGAAGTCTTGATTTTCTACACTGTTCAGTAAGCAGTTCCTGATGGATTGTGGGTGAAAGACCCCAACCCCATTACATTACAGCACCTATCTTTCCCAGGAATGTTTCCTGACTTGCTCTGCCATCCCAGAGCCCCTGGGAGGAGCTGGAGAACTTCTTTCTTCTCTGGGTCCTTTCTAGACAATCACACAGCCACCATCAAGTAAGCACTCAAGAGCTAGGTGGAAAATTCACTTCCATTTGGCCTAATGCCGAATAATAGACCCGAATTTGTGGAGCTTGAGGGTTTTTTAAGAGCACACAAAACAACGTGATAATTTGCTTTAATGTGAGGTAGACTGGGAAGAGGAGAAAAACACCAGCACCCACGAGGCTATCTTAGCACGCCACAGTGACCACAAAAACTAGTCCCTTCAGTGTGGTAGTATCTTTCATTTGTCATATGATCTGAACCAAAAAAGGTTCGGTTTGTTTTCCTACCTACCCGTCTCTAACCCCTAATTTTCGCATTGTTCCTATAATTCCTACGCCCTCCGTGATGAACTCTTAAGTCTTGTAAGGTTTTTAAAAGACTAAAATGTGATTAACCGTTGAATTAGGAAAATAGAAAGTACCACGCAGAAATATTAACAAAAGTAAGAAAGGTGCCTAAGCCGACAAGCTGTAACATCAGTAGCTCATGACATAGTATAGTGTTTCTGAGAATTAACCACGCATTATAATGCCTTCATAATGAGCAACAGGGACTCAGGAGAATTAGCCCGGGCATTACAACGACTTCACTAAAAAGGCGCCCTTGCCGTGCCATTGTTGCCACAATGCCGTGACTCGGATTCGAACCGAGGTTGCTGCGGCCACAACGCAGAGTACTAACCACTATACGATCACGGCGAGCTACCGGAACGCCACGGTGTATCGTCTAGCCAGTGCGGTTCTTGAGGCAAGGACGATCCATCCCCTGCCATCCCTATGCTGATGTACCTGGGGGACCCCCAGCGGACCACAACGATTGGCCACAGTCTTCTTGAGTTTCTATTTGGCTTGGAAACGCATCACAAAAAGACAGCCATGAAAATGCCTGGCAAGCCCAGCGTGGTGGCGCCTAGGAACCTAAAACTCGGGACGTTAGAGGCCAGCCTGTCCCGAATCAGACACTGACTCAAAATAAAAATTAAAAATAAAATTTAAAACAAGGAAAAAAAGAGGCCAAGTCGGCCGCTGTTACCACTGCTGCGAAGCGGAGGGCTTCTTTACGCTAGCGCACAGATCTAGCCAGGGAAACCAAAGCGCCTGCGCACACTCATAAGTCCGGCCGTTGATAGGTAGAAACAAATGCCAGCAACCCGATGACGTCAAAGGGGGCGGGACATCCAACACAGAAGAGACCAAGAAAGGATCCCCGACCTTAAGTTCCCGGTAGCTCGCCGTGATCGTATAGTGGTTAGTACTCTGCGTTGTGGCCGCAGCAACCTCGGTTCGAATCCGAGTCACGGCATTGTGGCAACAATGGCACGGCAAGGGAGCTGTATTTTATTCATCTGTCCGATTTTAATACTTAGCTAACATTCTAGAAAATGAACCTCAAACTGCCTGTTGAGAATAGGGTTTTATACCAGCGCGGGCTAAATTAAACTATAGGAGCACAAAAGCTTCCAGTTTGTAAGAAAGATGGTGTTTGCACCCTAAGTACAGAGAATTGCGTCAGCCAGAAAAATGGAAGTATATATGTAACTGTTTTCAATATATGTTGTAAAAATACGTTAGTTTTTCTTAGTCTCCTATACATACTTTTTACAAATTTCCATCAAAGCAGTGACGTAGACGCCGAAGTGATAAAAAAAAATAAAAAATAAATAAAAGAAGCGGCTCCGCAGAGGGTGTAACCTTTGAGATAGCTTTTACAAGTAGAATGGGAATCTGTCAAACAGCAATTTAATGTACAAAGGGTTGAACACGGTCATGAAAAGGCTCTGTCGTGATTCCTCTCCTAAGTGTTCTCCCTGGGTCATTTTTAGGACCTGCCCGCTCCCACAGCGCTCTAGGGCCTGGCTTGGCTGACAGCTAGAACCTCAAGAACCTGTTGAGTGAATGGGCGCCAGTCGCTGGGGGCGGGAAACGACACTGAAAGCCGCGTGAGGGAAAAGCAGGCGGATGTCCTGCAGTCTGGAACGTGAAATAGTGAAAGGATTTAGCTGGCGTTTTGCGAGATCTCTGGTGGCTCTGCAGGGGAGGTTAAAAAGTGGCCACTTTGAACTCACTTGTCAGAAACCACTGGCACCTTCTTGGTTTAGCAAATATCACTGCCTCTCTGTGGAAGCCGTCACAGGCTAGGCGCCGCGTGGGCGGGAGCGCTGATGGACAAGAAGAAAACCAGACCGAGTCCCAGTTGCCGCCCAATGGGATCAGAAGTGGGCGCAAAGCCGAGCGGGAGCATCAAGGAGAGAGGACTTAGCCATCCTAAATGTGGAATGAGTGGGAGAGGCTGCAAGGAAGAGAGAAGTCATGGGGGCGGAGGGCCCAAGCTGACCAGCATTCAATAGAGTTCTGTCCAAACTGCTAACTCAGTACTGAGGGCATCCGCCGCACTCTCAGCAAAGGTCCTCATCGGTCGCTGATATAGGGTGGGGGTGGATCTGCAGCCAGGAGACCCACTGGGGAACGCCCCTGCAGGCAGGAGAACTCTGCAGAGTCCACTAGTAAGGGTCCAGGCCCCGGAGACCGGCTTCCCCAAGACAGTCACCTCGGGTCCCCGGATGCTCAGGAGGTCTCCGGCCACCCCCAACATCTCTAGCAAGCCCCAGATTACCGAACCAAAGTGAAGCCTAGTTAGCGGCGAGAATTCAATGCGCCTGCGCATCGCAGGCTCTGCTAGGTTGGAGTCCCGCCCAGCACACGGGTCATTTAGTGACGCAGGAAGTGGGAAGGCCTATGAGTATTGAAGAGAATATTCAGAAGAGCGATATTACAGGTCCCTGGTAGCTCGCCGTGATCGTATAGTGGTTAGTACTCTGCGTTGTGGCCGCAGCAACCTCGGTTCGAATCCGAGTCACGGCATTGTGGCAACAATGGCACGGCAAGGGGATCCCGTCTTTTTTCTTTAATTTCCATGTTTTTTACAAGATCCACTGGTTTGGTTTTTGGTTTTTGTTTGTTTTTTTTTCCTTTTGTTTCTTTTTGTTTGTTTGTTTGTTTTGTTTTGTTTTTCTCTTCCTTTGAAAATTGAGCTACTCTAACGATCGCCGCATCTAAGAATTCTTTAGCGCTCTAACTACGGCTTCAGATCGAACAGTTTCTAATCCCTTCCTTCTGAAAAACCGTTATCTAAGCCATTCAACACGATCGAAAACAGCGCCCCTGTGCCCTTGTAGAGATTTCCCGCACCTCCGTTTTTTATTTTAAAAATCGCTTCGTTCGTTTGTAATTACAGATTGCGTGTGACCAAGTCTAACCGAAAGGTTTCTTCTCATTCTTCACGTCATCCACCAATTATTGCCATTTTCCAGTGCCATTATCTTGCCATGATAGTCCTAGTGCAACAAATACTTATGTATCCATACGTGTGAAGATATTCCTCCTCTTACATAACATACCGACACCTCCAACTCCCAAAAAATTATTATATGAGAACAGAATACGAGGTAGGTGACAGATTTATCTAAGTGGGTAAAAGTACTCACACTGAAGGAATCTCCATCCATCTCGAGGCCTGTCTTCCTTGCATCTCCCACCTCCCGTCCCTCCTGCCCATCTAGTGTGAGTGGGGGACAGTTTAGTGTGGTAAAACAGAAGAAAGCGATGATCCATTAAGACCCAAATTTGGAGACTAGAAGAGGAAATTGTCTTGACAGTACTTGACAGCCCTCCATTCTCATCTCTTATTGCCAAGAAAGATATAATTGAAGCAAAGCCACTAATGTTAAAAAACAAAAAACAGAAAAAACAAAAAACCACAAGCGCAATGCAAGCAGGACTCACTGAGTTCTTTTTATTGCCGGTTTTACTCTGGCTTTTGTTTTTGTTGCTTTCATTGTTTTAGGCTTTTGTTTTTGTTTTTAAGATCTTTTAAAAATATTTATTTTGTTTAATTTGCATTAGAATTTTGCATATTCATACATACATACACACACACACACACACACATCATACCCAGGAAGGCCAAAAGAAGTTGGGAGACACACTAAAACTGGAGCGTTACAACTGAACCCAGGTCCCCTGCAAGAGCAGTGTGATCTTCTAATCCCTATCACCCCTAAGTCATTTCCTCTGGACCTCACTGTGATTCTGCTTCAACCTTCCCAGTGCTGCGGTTACAGCTGTGCACCACCATTCGGATGTACTGACTAAATCTTGACCATGATTGTGCTCCAAACATGCAGCTCCACCTAATTTTGGGGGTTTTTTGTGGGGGAGGGTTGTTGTTTATTTTTGGTTTGGTTTGGTTTTTTTGAGGCAGTCTCATGTAGCTGAGGCTGGCCTTGAACTCACTTGCCTGTCAAAGTTGCCTTGGGATTCCCCTGCCCCAACCTCCTGAGTACAGAGATTGCAGCAGTATACTACCACACCTAGCTCCAAAACGAATATTGGAACAGGGCGCTTTGAGGCTTTGGCTTCTGCCTCCCCCGGAATCTTGCTTTGTCCCACATCTAGGTTGCCTCAATCTCAGTCCTTGAACTTCTAAAGCAGTTGAGATCACAGATACACATAAGTCCCTGACTTCAGGAGATTTCTTATAGTCTATAAATGAGTTGCAAGGTTTGCTTTGTGATTGCAAGATTTATATTATTTTCATATTAAAGAGATAGTCTACGGTTCTACAATAAGAGAAAACTGTGCCCTCCTGTTTTTCCAGTCACACAAAGTCCTCTCCTCTTTCTCTCCTTCTCTTTGCTCCCTTCCTCTTTGCCTTTCATTTTTTTCTCAGCCTTCAAAGGGACAAGACAGTAAGAAAAGGAGCGAAAGTCAGTGGTAAAAGTTTGGAGCTCCGATGAAATCCTAAGACCTTCTCTGACAGTGTGACTTCATTTGAAGTCACCCTAGTGTCATCTTCTGACACTTGTTCTTGATGAGAATCTAAGCCCAGTGTGCCAGACTTTCTGGTGTTTTAGGACATGACAGGAACTTGGAGTTTTGTGCATGATGTCTCATAATTTAAAACACTGGAAGTTGATTTAATTTTTTAAACAGTGATTTAACCAAAACTATGCAGGCCAAACAGAAAATGGTACAATGAGGAAGAGAGGTTCTGTGACTAAGAGTGACCTGGGCTCCATCCTCAGCATCCACACAATGGTCCGCAACCATCTGTAACAAGATCCAACGCCCTCTTCTTGCACACAAGCGGTACATAGAAGCACAAGCAAGCAACACACCCACCCATATGTATTTTTTTAAGTTGGTACAAATGGAACTCAGTCTCAGTCTTAATGAATAACAAAGTATATCTGAGAAAGAGAAGAGAAAAGATTGCTGAGGTCAAGTAAAAAGTATATAGGCACCTCTCAGGAAGGTTCTCTCTCATTGGCCAAATTGGAAGAATTTGGGCATCAAAAGGAATTATGATATAATGATGAGAATAGGTTATGTAGCACACAGAGTTTTTTTTAAAGGTTTTTTTTTATTTATTTATTTATTTACTTGTTGAGAGAGAGAGAGAGAGACAGAGGGAGAGAGAGGCAGGCAATTACCTATGGAGGCCAGAAGACAGTGTCCAAGGCCCTGGAGCTAGAGTTACACGTAGCTGTGAGCCTCCAGACATGGGTTTTGAGAGTCAAACTCAGTTCTCTTGAAAGAGCAGCAAATGCTCTTAACTGCAGAACCTGAAAAGTGGTGTTTTGTTTTGTTTTGTTTAAATGTGTATGGTTCTCTCACTTGTATGTATGTCTGTGCCCATGTGCATGCCTGGTACCTGTCAAGGCCAGAAGAGGGCATGAGAGCCTCTGGAACTAGAGTCACAAAGGGTCAAAAGCTTCCGTGTGGGCACTGGGATCTGAACCCAGGGTCTCTGGAGAGTAGCTGGTGGTCTTAACTATGACATCATCTGTTCCGCCCCTGAAAAAAGAGGAGTAGTTGTTGTTGTTGTTGTTTTTGTTGTTGTTGTTGTTGTTTTGTCTTGTTTTAATAGGATCTCCCTGTGTAGCTTTGGCTGGTCTGAGGCTCATCCAGACTGGCTTCAAACTCAGACATCTGCCTGCCTCTGCTTCCAGAATATTGTGTTCAAAAGGTACATGAGAGCCATCACAGTCAGGCTGAGAAATGGTTTAATGTATCTATTTTATGAGGATGTCTATGTGTGCCTGAGTATATGTGCACCATGTGTGTGCAGGAGCCCTCAGAGGCCAGAAGAGGATACCAGATCTCCTGGAACTGGAGTTTATAGGCAGCTGTGAGCTGCCATGGGCTTACTGAGAATTGAATCCAGGTCTTCTGTGAAAGCAACAGGTGTTCTTAGCTGCTGAGCCATCCCTCACCCCTGTGACTACTGTCTGCATACCATGCTGAAGCCCCCCTCACCCCTGTGAATACTGTCTGCATACCATGCTGGGCTCCACCTCTATTCCTTTGCTTGGCTCTCTGATGCCTCCTAGATAGGAATGGCACTTTACTCTTAATTTCATCTACCCAAATCTTGAGGGAGCATAGAAAAACTGAGAAATATATGACAGCATAGGAAAACAGAAGATTTTCCTCACTCCAGAGTCTTAGATTGAAGCTTCTAAAAGTTCCTACCACCAAGGCTAATAACAGTCAATAAGTTCAGTTCCGGGTAGAATTGTGGAAGGAGAGAAGCAATCTAACCTACACATACACACACTTTTTTTTTTTTTTTTTTTTTTTTTTTTTTTTGGTTTTTCGAGACAGGGTTTCTCTGTATAGCCCTGGCTGTCCTGGAACTCACTTTGTAGACCAGGCTGGCCTCGAACTCAGAAATCCGCCTGCCTCTGCCTCCCGAGTGCTGGGATCAAAGGCGTGCACCACCACGCCCAGCTCCACTTTTTTTTTTTTTATGTTAAAAAATTCCAACAGAAAGGCTGCTCTGCCTACCTGCCTTTGTATGTTCCTGGTCATTCATAGACATTTTATGCTGAAGTAATAGAAGGCTTAAGTTCTGGATGCACATGACCTTGGGTAGGCCCTCATTCAGGACCGCTAGCTTTGCTATAGTAGAGTTACCCTACATCCCTGTGTCCTAGTGAGCTACACTTTTACCTTATCAATTATAGCCTTACCGGGGACCCCTAAGGAAGCACCTTGTGGTCTCATTTGGGTCTCTTAGCAACTCTTTGAATGTCATAACTTCAAAACCCTCTAAAATCCTATATATGATTATTGTAAAAAAAACAAAACAAAACAAAAATCAAACAAACAGACAAAAACATAAAAAGCAGTGAACACGACTCTCGAGGAGCCTTCCACAGCCTGGACCCACACTTGGAGACGTCCTGCTTCTTCAGCACTTTAAAGCCTACACTCACGCTTTTGGGTGTATCTTATCTTTCTACTTTCTTTTTCTCTCAGCATTTATCTTTAAGCCTATATTAAAATAACTTTTTAAACTATTTATTTATTTTTATGTGTGCAGGTACTTTTGCCTCTGTGTGTGTGTGTGTGTATGCACGTGTGCATGCTCATATACACAAGACTCCACAGAAGCTAGAAGGTTAGAAGGTATGGGAACCCCTGGAGCTGAACTTGCCTGCTGTGGGTGCTAGGACCAAAGTCAGTCCTCTGGAAGAGCAATTAAGTGCTCTTAAGTCATCTTTTCAGCTCCCACTTTTTTGGTTTCTGAGAGACAGTCTCCCAAGATGAATTGGAATTCATTAAGGGATTCCTGCTAAAGCCTCTGAGAGCTAGATTATAGGCATATCCACTGCATTTACAGTGTTTTGTCTCCTGCCTCTGCCTTCAAAATGCTAGGATTGAAGTGGTGTACCACCAGGCTCAGCCTTGCAGGTTTGTTTTTGTTTTGTGGGACAAAAATTCAGGCAGCCCAGGCTGGCCTCAAACTCAACAAGACATTGTCCTTGAACTCCTGATCCTGTGGCTTCAACTTCCCAATCACTAGGATTATGGGTGTACATCATGTGTCAGTCACTGCTTTATTGCTATGAGGAGACATCAAGACCAAGGCAACTTATAGAAGAAAGAATTCAATGTCGGACTTGCTTATAGTTTCAGAGGGTTAGTCCATTATCTTCAAGGCAGAGAGCAGGGTGGCAGGCGGGTGGGCAGGCAGGCATGTTGCTGGAAAAATAAGTAGCTCAGAGCTTTACATCAAGATCCACAAGCATCAAGTAGAGAGGAGGTGGGTGGAGACTAGGCCTGTAATGGGCTTTTGAAACCTCAAAGACCACCCTCAGTGACTCCAACAAAGCCACACTTCCTCCAACAAGGCCACACCTCCCAATCCTTAACAAACATATGGGGACCATTCTCATTCAAACCACCACCATCACCACCACCACCATCACCACCACCACCATCACCACCACCAGGATCACTTTATATTGTTTAAGCAAATACCAGCAGTGTGGTGGCTCACACCTGCAACCTCAGAACTTGACTTGGGAAAGCTTGAGTAACAGGATTGCCATGAGTCTTAGCCTAGGCCTGATGGCAAAGTGACTACAGAGCAAGGGCTGTGCTCAGATCGTTAAGCACCCTTAATTTGCATGACAACAGCCCCTATCACCCTTTCTAAGATAGGACCAAGGCATTGTCTTGGCCTAGGAGATGGCAGTCCAATGCCTTTCCCGTCCACTCCCATTGGATGAGTGAGGAGACCTTCTCCTATGGGTTAGCTACAATATCCTCAGGAACCCGTCGTCTCTATGTTCACCGTTGCATCATTAGCTAGTATTTTAAACTGTATATTCTGGAATGTAAACCTCTTAGTTTCTCAATTATACCCCATGAAGTGAGGGGAGAGGGAGGGAGGGGAAGGAAGGGGGTGGAGGGAGAGGGAGAGAATCAGAGAGAAGGAGAGTTGTAGGCCTTCAGGGCTACAATACTTCTGGTGAACCTGCTTCCTTTCTAAGACAAAATTCCAGGCTCCTGGGCATTAACAACGGAGTCCTGAGAAGGTAAAGGGCTGGTGATTGACAACATTAGACCTGTTTCTCGCTTGATTTATTGATCTGTCTGTTTCTATTCTGTCACAAACTGATTGACAAACCCAGGGTGGAGCTTGAGGGATTTCCACAAGAAAGCAGGGTAGCTGTGAGGGCTGCGTGGGCCTGCAGGGGGCCGGTGTAAGCGTGGATGGGGATTGTTTGTGCGAGGGTTGTTAGCATTTGAAGCTGGCGATTGGGTGTGGAAACATCAGAGCAATGGGTGTCTCTGGAGAACTGATTGCATGCCACGTGAGAAGTTTGCCTGGATAGAAAGGCAACCTAGGTTTGGGTGTGAGCTAAGGGATAGGAGGAGGTAGGCGGTACTCCCAAGGTGAGGACAGTAATAGGCGCATCTAAGAGCAGCGTCTTCGAAAATGTTTGGGTCTTTGGGTTTTGGGGAAAGGAATCAGGATGAGCAGGATGTGCCTGGGGACTCATCTTCCCGCGTCTGACACGAACTGGGAGGTGCAAAGAGCAGATGGGACTAGAGAGCGCCCCACAGGAGCACGCGTAGCGACATGTGGAGGACTCACCCTCGGCGCAGTTGCTCCCCGCATCCCATCTACTCCTCTCAGAGTCCTCGGGTCCCCGTTAGGCAGCGGGCTCCGCCCCTCGTGTCACCGACGACGAGCCCCGCCCCTCCCGCCGGCGCAGCTCCGCCCCCTCTCGCCCCGCCCCCGCCGCCCGCGGTCGGCTCGCTCAGTTGGGAGGGCCCCATGCTACTGAGCGGAGCTCCTCCTACGGGCTCCGGCCCGGGGCCGAGGGCGCAGGGCAGCGCGGGGGGCGGCCCTGGGGGATCCCGCCGTGGGGCTGGGAGTGCGGGGACCGGCCCGGGAGGGGGCGGCAGCGGTGGAGTCGCAAAGTGGCTGCGAGAGCACCTGGGCTTTCGCGGGGGCGGCGGCGGAGGGGGCGCCAAACCCGCCCCCCCAGAGCCCGACTACCGCCCCCCAGCTCCCTGCCCGGCCGCGCCCCCTGCGCCGCCCCCGGACATCCTGGCCGCCTACCGGCTGCAGCGAGACCGCGACTTCGAGGACCCCTACTCCGGGGGCCCGTCCGCGTCCGCCGCCCTTTCCACCCCTGCGGTCCCTGGCCCCACTCCGCCCCCGCGCCACGGCTCACCCCCGCACCGCCTCATTCGGGTCGAGACCCCCGGCCCCCCAGCGCCCCCTCCGGACTCCGGACCCCCTGCCAGCAGCGACAGGGTGAGTGCCGCGCCGGGCGTGGGTGTCCAGGAGGGGTGGTGGTCTGAGGTCTGGAGATTTAGGGAGGGACAAAGGTGGCTTGGCTGGGGCTCAGCCTTTCGCAGTCAGTATTTCTAGTTGACACAAGCTTAGTCCCCGACACGGGGGCTCAAATTTTAACCCCTTTGTTAGCTTCTCCACCGACTAATCCGAGTCCCCAAACTCTGCCCTGTTTCCTGTTAGGGCCCCAGGACTAGGGACGACCTCCCTCATGGGCTCTGTCCTCAGCTTTGCAACCCCTCCAACCCTGGTCCTGGAACCTTTTTCTAACGGGCATGGAGAAGCACCCCTCCCTTCCCTTTGCCGGTTTATGGCCTTTGTGCCCTCTCCGGAGCAGCAGCTCCTCTGCCCTTTGATCTCTTGACTCTTCCCTCCACAAAGCTTTTCTCTCCCCCTCCTCTTCCCCTTCTCCTTCCTCCCACCTCCCACCCGGTCCTGGAGTCTAGGCATCTTTGCAGGTCTGAAGCCCAGAAAGGGGCTGAAAACTAAGATTCTTCCTTGAACACAACGAGCGCTGGCCTTTGCCTTTCCCAGTGGGATTAGAGGGGGGGAACTGTTGTACTCCGGATGCCAAGATGGGCATTGTCCAGCTCTTCCTAAAGAAATTCACCCCTGGGGTACAGGCGCACTCCTTCCAGTGTTCCCCCAAGTATGAGGACACTCAGTGGTCAGGACCTGTTGCCCAGTTAAGGCCGAGTGACTGGGTTCATTCATTATCTCTTCTCTCTCTGCTTCCCTCTTTCTCAGTCCATTCTGAGAGAGACTGGATCTGCGGGCCCTGGAGGAAGACTCCCAATAGTTTGTCTCTCAGGACATCTACCTTCCTTCTTAATTCCAGTTTTATCCTGTCCTGGATGATAAACAGCTGAAAGCCATCCTTAGTCTCCCTGAATCGGAGGACTGTGACAGAGCTACCCCAGCACTGTTGCCCTCCTCATGTCTGAGAGCTCATCCCTCCAGGGCTTGCTCATCTCTCCTCAGTAGAGATCTTTATCTGATTAGAGAGCAGTTAATGTCTGAATCCTCAGGTTTCAGAATTGGGCTTTTTACACCAAAAGATGGCTGTCCTGGTAGGCTTGCTGGATAAGAGGTGTGTCGGTGTCAGAACAAGAGCCCCAGATGTGTGAATCATTTCCCCCATGGTTCTTGCCATGGAGCATGGCTGACCATGCCGGCTCATCATGCTTAAGCTGATGAGGAAGGTCCAAGGGCACTTCTCCCAGGCTGCGTGCAGTCTCCTTCCTAATTGCCCTGGTGTTATGGTGAGACGGTGGTATGGCCTTGTCCTCCCTGTGGACCAGTCTCCTTCTCCCTGGCCACTGGCTGTTGGCCCATGGTCTAAGCTGTCCTTGGCTATTTTCCTTCCTGTAGTGGCTTAGAATGACCTAACAGGCTGCCCACCACACTGTGGGTTCCTCCAGGAAAACATCCCTTTTTTTGGGGGGGGGGTCAGTTCTCTGTCTCCAAAGTGTCTGACCCAGTGTCCTGAAATGGTGCGTATCCATTAACAGGGTGGCTTAAGGGTCAGGGATTCCCAAGGCATGGCTTTCCTTTCCTTTTTTTTCCAAGGAAGGAGCTGTAGCCCTGTGCACAGACCCTCAGACCCCTCCTGCCAAGACTGTCTTGTCTGTGCTTCAGTTGGGTCAGCTCTGACCTGTGGGGGAGGGGATGCTCAAGAGGTGTCTGAGTCTCTTGCCAGCCAGCCACGGAGACAGGAATGAAATCCGACAGGCTCTCCCAGGAGCCACACAATCTGTGCTTTCTTTGGTGTGTGTGATAAAAGGATCCGGGATGTAGCATCTGAGCTGTCCCATGGGCTGACCTAGGCTCCTCGTTATTCAGAAATCAATCAACTCCCAACCATCTAGGAACAGAATTTGAGAGATCCCAGAATATTCCCCTAGGAAAAACGAAGCCAGACAAGGTACCTGACTGAGCTCTTAACCCCAAACCCGGGTGGTCAGACACCTGCAGGGCCTACTGAGTGTACAGTGCAGCCTCTGGACCACCACTCCCGCAGAGCTGTGGTTTCTATACTGTGTGCCTGCTTCCCCTCTTTTCTCAGTTCTGCAGAGCTCCTTGGCTGGCAGAAAGAGGTTCCAGAGCACCCCAAGGGGGCTGTGTCCTGTGGTTGGATAGGCCTGGTAGAAGTGTTTCCCCCACCCACTATGCCAAGGAGCCATAGGATGAGGAGGCAAGAGGGAATGGTTATCGGGACAAGGCCCTGAGGTCCTGGGGGTTCTTTAGCCTTTCTGTGCTGGGCTCACTGGCTGCCGGCCCACTCTGAAACCCACTGATATAACTGGCAAAGTCTCAGAGTTGACCATCTGGCCAGGCCTGGCAGGGCAGGTGTGGGAACAGCAAGAGTGACACCCTGCAACCGGCAGCTAGAGCCTGGCCAGATGGCCCCCAAAGAACCCCTCTGGTGCTGGGCCCTGTCCCACTTCCAGGCTCTGCTCTGGCAGAAGGTCCAGGGTATTGGGCTTCCTCTTCATACATTCACTGTTCTCTAAGCTTCAACAAGAGAAAGAAACATGATCTAATTAGGGAACAGGGATGAAGCTGTGATTAAATGAAGGCTGAGTTGCCTACCACATCTGCAGTGTGTCCTGTTGGGCCAATATGAAGGTGAGACCTGACATGGGTAATAAAACAGGCACCCCACATTGAGACCAGGTCTCTTATTCTTAGCTCATGGGGGCAACCCTAGGGCTCTTGAGCACCCAGACATTGTGTGCAGGTATTTCTCATTTATATGGGAAAAGGCTCATAGCTCTCAAATTTTCACAGGAATTTATAGCCCCCCAAAATAGTATTAAATTAAAAAAAAAAACTTTAAAAAGATTTCATTGGGCTGGTGAGATGGCTCAGTGGGTAAGAGCACCCGACTGCTCTTCCGAAGGTCCAGAGTTCAAATCCCAGCAACCACATGGTGGCTCACAACCATCCGTAACGAGATCTGGCGCCCTCTTCTGGAGTGTCTGAAGACAGCTACAGTGTACTTACATATAATAAACAAATAAATCTAAAAAAAAAAAAAAAGATTTCATTAACAATTTTAAACGTGTGTGTGTGTGTGTGTGTGTGTGTGTGTGTGTGTGTATGTGGCTTTGTGTATATGAATGCAGTGCCCTTCAAGACCAGGAGAGGGCGTCAGATCCCCTGGAGTTGTAGTTACAGGAAGGTCTGAGCTACCAAGTGTGGATGCTGGGAACCAAACTCAGAGCATGCGGCTCTAAACCGCTGCACCACCCCTCTAGCCCCATACTGAAAAACCCTTTTAAAATATAAATGTGTGTGTATATTGTGTGTATACTTGCATACAGACACACATGGGAAGGTCAGAGGAACTCCTTCCAAGTAATGGGTCCTAGGGATCAAACTGAAATAGGCTTGCTGGCAAGAACCTTTACTTGGTGAGCCAGCTTTTGAGGCCTGGTATTGAGAGCTTCTTACAACAGGTGTGTGCCACAGATGTATGGCGTGGGCTTGGAGCATCCAGGCTCCTTTTAGCAAGCAGTGAGCAAACAGGAAGGGGACAGTGAGGTAAGAGGCTGAGGTGTCTGTATTCCATCACGATGCTCCTGTAGAGAGGCTGCCGAAGTCAGGACCACTCTCAGACAGTGTCCACTGAGTGTGGTGCGTCCTTAGGTGATGCTGGTCCAGGTGCTGAGAGGGACACCCATTCCTTGGCTTTTTTGTTTTGGGCTTCATGTGTGTGTGTTTGTTTTTGTTTTGAGGTGGTTTTTGTTTTGTTTTTGTTTTTTTCTGAGACAAAGTTTCCCTGTGTAGCCCTGGCTGTCCTGGAACTCACTTTGTAGACCAGGCTGGCCTCGAACCCAGAAATTCACCTGCCTCTGCCTCCCGAATGCTGGGTGAGGTGGTTTTTTGTTTGTTTGTTTGTTTTGTTTTGTTTTGTTTTTCTTTTCCTTTTTTAAGTTTGCTTTCTTATGTCTTCACCGAGTATGGAAGCCTAGTTAGCTTATCTTGTGCTTATTCTGTGTTGCAGATACAGGGGGGTAAATGTGGCTAAGGGAGGAGTCCAGGGGAAGCACTGATGTGGCCCAGTTAGACCAGCCCTGGGCTGGTTATCTGTGTTGTCATTGGCACTCCAAGGATGGCTGAAGACTGTGACTGCTGATAACTTATGGGCTGGCCTGTTTCCTCCTCACACTGCAGTACCACAGTCTGGAACCAGACATCTAGGAGACATCCATACTGGCGCGGCCAGTGAGTGACTTGGTCAACGCCTTGACCCTTGCACTCTGCCTCTTGAGAACTGGCAACAGCTGAGACCCTGGTGCTCGTGGATGGGAGAAGAAGCCACCCAGGCTGAGCGAGTACCCAGAGCAGGTGTCTCCTGTAATTATACTTGTCCTCATCCCAGAACCAGCATGACATTATGTAAGAGCAAAGATGAGGTCCAACTCCTGCATACCATGGACTTGTGGGTAACTCCAGAACACCTTAGGGTGCCTCGCTCCTCTTAGAGCTTATTTTGTGTCTGTCAGTATGAGCTCCTAGGAGACCCCAAAATTTGGTCTCTTTGCCTTTAATGATTCTGTGGCTGGCATTTATTGAGCATGTGTCTTGTGCCTAGCACCATTTCCTGTAGCTAATGTATATTGGGCCAGTCAGTGTTTCCAGCAACCCTATGGGACAGAGCCTATCCCCGGGTTGTACTGGAGAGCAGAAGTGCTGGGATGGTGAGTCCCACTTGCAGGGCTTCTCAGCCAGCAGCCGCAACACCAACAACCCAGCAGTGTGATTCCAGGCTGTGCACACGCCAGGGCCCAGCAGAGAGGTGGCATTCGTGCAGCATTTGCTGACCAGCACTGAGAGACTCCAGCAGAGATGATGCAAGGTGTGCTCTGTGCCCAATTCACCATTTCCTGAGTACTGGAGCCTGCCTCTGGCAGAACTGTCTTGAAGTAAACACAGACATGACACACCCCAGGACCTTACAAGGGTTGGTGACATCAGCCACTTGTCTGTGATGTTGGGTGTTGTGTAAGTATGACATTACTTTTATAATTAGAAATCGGGAAATAACCCATTTACGTTTTGTTGGCATTTCCCAAGCACATCCAGTAGGAAAAGGTATTACCATAAGTAGGAATAGCAGGGGCAGATGTTTGACCTCAGAAAGTAAAGTACTGTGCTCCTAGCCACACTGATGAAGACATCACTGGGTTTCAGTGACAAAGGGTTAAATATAGTGGGGAGATACTAAATCAAACAGAATCAGATTGTCAACGCTCAAGTGATTCTTTTTTTCTCTAGTGCTAAAGATTGAACCTGATGTGGGTCTCGTCATGCTAGGCGAATCAAATGCTCTTGTCATTGAACTATGTCCTCAGCCCCTAAACCAAAATATAAATCTAAAAAACTGAGGAAAGGGAAATTTGGAAACACTTGTAAAAAGGTACTGAGCATTGCTTGGGTCTCAGGCTTGCGCATTGCAGTGTCTGTGGACACCAGAAGAGGGCACCGGTTGATTGCCCCAACTGAAGTTCTGGTGGTTGTGAGCCACCATGTGGGTGCTAGGAGTTGAACCCAGGTCCTTTGGAAGAGAAGCCAGTGCTCTTAGCTGCTGAGCCATCTCTCCAGCCCTAAGAGCTCACATTTATTGACCACTCACCCCTGTCAACCTTCCAGCTAAGAATATTACAGCTCCTTCTTGCTATTCATTCCTTACCCTTTCTGCTACAGCAGGGGGTGGGGAGAAAGGCTCAGGCTTGCAGGTACCTGTGAACTTGAAGCTGTGGAGGAAATATGCAATAAGAGAGTTTGGGAACTCTGAAATCCACAAAGTACCTGTTCTGCAAACACCAACACCTGGCCCCGGAACCCATGGGTAGGTCAGAAAGGGGCTGCTCCGTGCAACTGCAGAGTGGAGGGTAGTAGAAGAAACAGATGGTAGTCCTGTTAGCTGCCTTGGGAGAGGCATAGGCAGAAAGGAGATTCAAGAGCTGGCAGCTGCTGGGGAGGGCCGCTGCCGATTGAACAGATGAGTGGCAGGGTCCTAGCGACAGCTTACAGGATGGCAGAAGAGAGAGCACAGCGTGACGCGGGTCCCTGTGAGTAGCCACTACCTTCCCTCCTTGTTGGGAAGTATTTCAGCACTTTAGCAGCACACTGGCTAGAAGAGAGGATATAACACCCTTGTGTTAGGTGCCTTTCCGGTGCCCTAGTTGGCAGTTCTCCCCATCTTCCCTTGAGCCAGAGGCTTTGATCCCTATTCAAAAATGGATTCTCCAGTGAGCCTGAGCCTCCCACGGCCACTGGTCATTTAGGTCATTCAAAGGTCAGAGTGGCTGGGGCAGATGGCACTCATGTCACTTCAATAGAAGTCTGCATAGAAGCTCTTTAGGCATCCAGTAAATACAGTCAGCATCTGCTGTGTGTTGGGCCTGCGATGAGAGTTGGGTAGAGCAGTGGGCACATCCGAGGGGGTCAGGGGACCACAGACAACAGATTGTAGTAGGCCAAATGTAGTCTGCAGGGACCATTTTCCTGTAAGTAATTTATCCCCCTCTAAACACAGAAACACTGGGCAAGCAGGCTTGGGATCTGACTTGGATTTTCTGTGCCTAGAGTGGGTACCAGTCCTGCCAGCCTTCCTAGCTGGTGACTCTGCTGCCACTCCTGTTCTCTGTTGGGCCTTGTGGGTAGCTCTCCGGATGCCCCAGCCCAGGGTGGGGGGGTCCAAGACTTCCTGGAGGAGGGTGTGGAACCAGGAGTACAACAGAGAAGCCATTGAGCTGTCTGCAGGACTGCCACCTGGGTGCCTGCAGGCACTATCAGCTGGCGCTGAGAAGGCCCACGCCAGCCTGGGAGGGGTAGGGATTCCAGGAAGAAGCAACTGTGTGCAACTGTGACCAGGCTGAGGGGAGGCCGGAAGGGCTCTGAAGTCGGGCTGGCTCCAGGGGGCGAGGAGGGGTGTTGAGGGGCTGGCTGTACCTCACTTCTCTGGGAAGCTTCATAGAATGCAGATTTGTTTGGAAAGACTTGGTCCTCCTTTAATGACCCTATCTACCTAGGCTTATATTTTTTTTCTACATTGTCTAAATCAATGAAGCGGGTGGGGTGCTGACATCCTCTCCTCTCCTTTTGTATGATGGATTTAACATAATTACTGAGAGCTGTCAGTTCTTGGGTATTTAGCTGTGAATGTGGGTCCTGCCCCCAGGAAGTGCCCAGTCTACCTAAAAACACAACAGTAGAATAAGCATTTGCTACACAAAACAATCAGACAGAGCTACCTCTCTGGCTGGGCCGGGAGGAGCATGGAAAGGGCTTCTGAGAGAAGAAACTTGAGTAAGGATTGGCCAGGACAGGAAATGGTGCAGGCAGAGAGAAGACCATTGAGTGAATCAACCATGGTGCTTTCAGAGCGGGGTCCAAAGAGGAAGGTGTTCTCTAACCTTGAACTCTTTTCTCAAAACACTGGAGGTCTACTTATTGTGAGGTGTAAGGATAGTGTGTCAGGTGACTCAGACACTGTAGAATGGCAGCCACACACGAGTTGGCACTGTGTGCTGACTGGCACAGTTGCCAGCAGTGGGCAGTGGGTGATGCTGGGGGTAGGAGGACAGTGTGTGATGGACCTGAACAGATTCATCTGTATCCTGGAGAAAGGAGGACTGGGGGTGAAGGGCTCGAGAGATGGTGCTGATAGAAGAAAAGAGAAGGATGTTTACAGCCTTCTGTTAGTTGCTTATTGGAGCTAGAGAGTCACGCATAAGATACACGTGTAGGCTAGCAGGTGACCAGGAATACCGGTGGGTTGATGTGAGCTACCCCAAGCAGCCAGGTATGCAGGGAAGTAAAGGAACTGAGGGCCAGACTGAAACAAGGTAGGAGCTAAAACACCTGAGGATAGGTAGAGGCAGCCACTGGGTCAACCTCAGAAACCTATAGATGGGCCACATGGGGCCAACAGGATGTGTGAGGAGGGATTGGTTTTTTTCTCCATCTTGTCCTCTCAGGGGTCCCCATTCCCAGGTCCTTTCACTCAGGGCAGCATAGTAACCTGGCTCAGCTGGCTCCCTCGGATCTGAAGTCTAGGCTTCAGTTGGGTGAAATACAGGAGTGGCCATTCCCTATGCCCCGAGCCCCAGAACCACTTCTGGTGCCAGCTGTGACCCTCCAAGTGCTGCAGTGCTCCAGGGTCTGGCTTGGTGAGTCCTACCTTTTCCTGCCCAGTTTGGAGAAAGACTCCATTGTCCTCAGCCCTGCCCTGCCCTGCCCTGCCCTGCCCTGAGAGCCTCGGCTTCCTCCCGCTGTCACTGGGAGCAAGAACAGAGGCTTGCCAATGTGTGAGGAAGGGACAGGCAGCAGGGAAATGGAAAGCTAAGACTGGTTCTCTGGATCCTGGCCTCTGGGAACTCAGCCGGTTTCAGTAGTGTCTCGGGGTACTCCAAGGCATTCTCCTCCCAGGAAGCTGAGAGGGCCCCACCAGCTACATGTTGTTGATAGCCCCGTGCACAAATAGCATGAGTTCCAAATTTGAATTTTCCTTTTAAGTAGAATGGTTTAGGGGGTAATTCCTAACTGCCTGTTGTCCAGTTTCTTCAAAGAGAGTTTATGACACCCACAGAACAAGGACCTGACAGGGATCAAATGACAGAATGGTGACAAAGTGATGTCTCGGTTTTCTTTTCCCTCTTCCTCCTCTTCCTCCTCCTCCTCCTCCCTCTGCTCCTCCTGCCCCTCCTCTTTCTCTTCCTTCTCCTTTTTAATTGAGATAGGGTCTAACCTTGTAACTCTGGTTGGCCTGGAATGGCCTGGAATATCCTGGAACTCCCAGAGTTCTACCTGCCTCTGCCTTCTGCGTGCTGGGGTTAAAGGCTTGAGCTACACTGACTGCTTTAGTTTCCTCAAGGTCACTGGTTCTTTCTTTGGTGACCACCTCACCTGGGATGTGGCAGGCTACACTGTGCTGATCTCTGAGATGCCTTACCATTCTGCTCTTTAGCACAACTCTTGCCACACATTGGTATCTGGTGCCTTTGAGTTCTCTCTGTGCACAAGCTGTTGTCCAGCTCGGACCCTTAAGACCCAATAGCTTCATCCTGGCTATTTAGCCTAGGACATGACCACATGGTAGAAAATTAGCAGGAAAGAAGGAAGCCCCATCTCTGCCACGGGGAGCAGAGCTGCCGGTCCTTGTCTGAGCCGTGTTTTCTTTGCCTTCTCCCAGTTGGCAATCCTAGAGGACTATGCGGACCCATTTGATGTTCAGGAGACTGGTGAAGGCTCAGGAGGGACTTCAGGAGCCCCGGGGAAGGTCCCTGAGAATGATGGCTACATGGAGCCCTACGAGGCCCAAAAGATGATGGCTGGTAAGTACTGAGGACGAAGGAGGTTGCCCCCTGAGGCCTTGGCTCTGCACAACAAATCCAAGGCCGGGCCCCATGGTCCCTGGCAAACAGGGAGAAAGCTAGTGCCAGGGCCTTAGGAATGTGGTCGGGGCCTTCAAGATTTTGGGAGAGAAAGTGTAAGCTGCAACATCTGAGGCCACAGAGGAGGCCATGTAACCAAAGGTCCTATAGAAGCCCTGGAGATAGGTTTCGTATGAGTTGAGTCTGACGTTCCCAAAAGAGAGCCAGTCAGTAGCCTTTGGAAGTGTGGTGAGTTTGAGTTCGTGTTATCAGAGAGAAACACGAACAGCAGGTGAGTGGCTGCACTGGGTGCCGTGGAGTGGGCCGAGGAAGTGTTTCAGAGTTAGAGTAGAAAGGGCTGAGTCAGACCTGCCCTTGGGGAAACTGAGGCCAAGAGATGACCCAGGGAAAGAGTCAGAGTCGGGGTGAATGGAGAGGATAAAAGAGGATCAGAGAGGAAGGGTGAAGGGTAGCCAAGAGGAATGGTACTTCAGCCTCTGAGATGGCAGAGAGCAGGAAGGATGCAGAGGTTGAAGTAAAGAGTGTGGACTTGTGCCAGAAGAAACAAACAAGATTAATGTGGCATTTAAGGGGATTTCTGAGTCCATGGTATACAGAATTGACTAGAAGAGCTACCTATCATAAGCCGAGTTACCAAGCCAAGAAATGGTTTGGTTTGTTGCATCTTGGTTTTGTTGTATTTTTGTTTAGTCTTACAAGATGTGATCTCAGTATGTAGTCAAGCTAGCCTGGAACCTATTATGTAATCCAGGCTAGCCTAAAATTACAGCAGTCCTCTTGACCTTACCTAAAGTGCAGGGATTACAGACACACACCACCATGCCCAGCTCAAGTGCTGGGATTCCAAGGAGCCGGTAATTGCAAAGTCTTTCTTCCTCTTCTCAGCTTAGAAATAATTAAGACGTAAAATTAAAGCCGGGCAGTGGTGGCGCACACCTTTAATTCCAGCACTTGGGAGGCAGAGGCAGGGGAATTTCTGAGTTCGAGGCCAGCCTGGACTATACAGTGAGTTCCAGGACAGCCAGGGCTACACAGAGAAACGCTGACTTTAAAAACCAAAAAACCAAAAAAAAAAAAAAAAAAAAAAGAAGAAGTAAAATTAAAGAAAGGGCTAATGGAGATTAAAATGTCAACTTTATTTATGATAAAGTTGACCAAAGGATATAACTTAGCTATGGTAACACAATGGTTTGGGTTTTGTAGATACTTTTCAAGAAAGTTAAACACGCCTACTCAGGCCTGGCAGCACAGGGTAGCTGTGGGCTTTTGTACAGGAACACTCTGCTCTATGGACTAGAGAGATCCAGAATTCCTGTGTTCCGCAACAAGGCGGAGCTGAGGACGAGAATGAGCACTCGCTGGCCAATCAGATGAGCTGCCCTGCTCTCCGAGTTAGAGATTCACCTGTGAGGGGGACGTTTGTCCTAGTAAAAGCCTGGCTATGGAGAGATGAAGTTGGAAGCCATGAGGCACTGGAAAAGAGCAGATGAAGTTAAAGAATGCAGGTGTCGGTGGGCGGAAGCTCAGAGAGGAAGAGGCTCTGGGTCCTTGGGTTAGGGCTGAGAGATAACATGGGCCGTGAATATCCTGGCATTATATGTGAAAATTTAATTGCTTTAACTGTACATTTTTTTTGCGGGGAGAAGGGCTGGAGGCAGGGATGGTCCTGGTGATTAAACTCAGGCCTCGTGCATGCTAAGCAAGTGCTCTGCCACTGAGATACAGTCCCAGTCCTAAAATACACATTTTGAGGCAAGTTAGCCACAAAATCTGGAGCTTTTATCATATTTAGATCAGTGATCCTAAAAGGATTGCCTAGCTCTGGAGAAGGTGGTGAATCTGAAGGGAGCTGAGGACAAAATGAAGCATTGGAAGCAGCTGTGGAGGGAGGACCAGAGCTCCAGATGTACTGATGCTGTGAGGTCTCAGCAAACAGCTTAGGAGTCAGGGTAGGAAGAGCTAAGCAGGGCCTGGGCCTGGGCCTGGAACAGAGGATCAGGAGAAAAAGATCAACAGGAAGGAGAGAAGAAGGTGACTTGTCACGGGGAAACCTAATAAAAGGGGGTCAGTGGTATCTGAGCCACAGAGGAGTTTCTGATTGCGAAGTTACTTTAACTAGAACGTAAGTGGAAATGAGTAAGGAAACGGAGCTGTGTGTAAGGGAGACATGAACTCGAGGAAGACTATGCCTCAGTTTCCTTAACATGCCCACTTCAGCTTCCCGGCCCTTGCTGATCATCCTGGGGTCCTTCTCCTTTTACTTTGCCACTTGTCTGCCACTTCCTCCCATAGACCCCATGATGTTGGAGCCCTGGAAATGTCTCAGGGTTGAGGGAGCCAGGATTTGTGGCTGCTGAGTTCTCCCCGAGCCAGGGCAGAGGCTCTGGGTTGAGCTTATGCCTTACACTGCTCTCCTGTTTGCATCGGGCAGAGATCCGGGGTTCTAAGGAGACTGCAGCTCAACCCCTACCTCTCTATGACACACCCTATGAGCCAGAAGATGAGGGGGCCAGCCCAGAAGGTGAGGGGACTCCCTGGCCCAGGGAGTCTCGCCTGCCAGAGGATGACGAGAGGCCTCCAGAAGAGTATGACCAGCCCTGGGAGTGGAAGAAGGAACGGATTTCCAAAGCCTTTGCTGGTGAGTCTCGCCGGCCGGGGCAGCTCTGCTGGGGCCTCTGAGCACTTTACAGGCTCGGGAGAATGGAAGGAGCAGATCCTAGGAACCAAGCATGGTCTAGGAGTGGAATTCTAAGGCAGGGTAATTGAGTTCTGTGCCTTGGGGTGGGGACTTGGGCAGCGTGGGTGCAGCACTGTGTGCCGGCAACGGGCAGAGCAAGAGTGAACGCACTCTTCTACATCTCACCTCTTGGAGGCCAAGCCTTTGGGAATCTGGGAAAAAATAAAGACATTCCAGTACAGATTGTGAAACTTGTGGCATATGTTAAATATATTTGACAAAGAGGGTATTTAACACTTCAAATGATAAAAATCCCTGTAGGTATAACCTGGATTCTGAAGCTGTCTCTAGTGGCAGGCTCTGCCATACCAGGGGCGTCTGGCTCCAGGGGTATCTCTGAGCTGCAGTTGGAGGCTGTGAGGTTGCTAAATAAAGATCAGGTTTCTCCTGTCCCGACCACACCACCGTGTCCCAGGCCCAAGTCCACCATAGAAACATGCATGTTGGCCATCTGAGGTGGGGGGAGCAAGGGCCTTAAAGTGGGAGAGTGCCTTCAATACTGAATCTTGAGGACTGAGATGCCATTCAGTTTCACTCCTGCTCCCATGTCCCTACACACACACACACACACACACACACACACCTCACACAGAGACAGCTCATCCTGCATCCGGCCCTCAGCTCTGCCCTCCCCACCCTGGCAGCCAGACTGGGAAACCACAGGTCTCTGCTTTGCTTCCTGTAAGGCACACACCCATCAGGGATGGGCCATTTATCTCCAGAGGTCTCCTTGGAGAATCAATACTGTTTGGATTGCTTAATGGGAAAATCTATGTTCATCATTAGGAAACCTCGTTAGTGGTCCTGCAGCCAGCCACTGGTGGCGTCACTCAGGACTTGGAGGAGGAGGAGGATTCGATTTAAAAAAAATAAAAAACCCTCTGCCCCAAGTCTGAGTATTCCAGATAGCTGAGGTTTCGTCCCAGTCTTGAGATCTGCCAGTTCCCAGGCTGGGGATAGAAGAATAAGGGGGAAATGGGGTATCAGGGTACCAGGTGTGGTTCTGGGAGTGTGGGCAGCCCCTGTTCCCATGTTGCACTCTCCTGGTCCTCTTGGTTCCTGGAAGCTAGTGAGGGGGTAGAAGATTAGGGAACCTGCAGGGCTGACCAAGCAACATCCTATACCTTCCTGTTTGCCACTCAAGCCTCCCACCCTTTCCTCAGCGGGCTGGGCTGAGCTGGTTAGTACCTGCCATGCATAGCCCTCCAGTCCTGTTCCCTCCTCCAGAGCTACCTTTGCCTTTGCCTCTGCCTCTGCCAGGCCTCCTTTCTAGGCTACTGTGTATCTTAGCTCTGTGTTTTGGTGTCTCAACCTCTGCCTTTCTCTGTCTCTGTCACTGTCTCTTTCTCTTCTCCCTTCTGCTGCTGGCTCCAGTTGACATAAAGGTCATCAAAGACCTACCTTGGCCTCCGCCTGTGGGACAGCTGGACAGCAGCCCCTCCCTGCCTGACGGGGACAGGGACATCTCCGGTCCAGCTTCACCCCTCCCTGAGCCCAGCCTGGAGGACAGCAGCGGTGGGTCCTTTGGGGACTTATGGCCAGGGTGATAGGTCTTTTACCTCTTAGCCCCTGTGGGCTTGGGTTGGAAGAATCCTCCTTGTCCTGGAGGAAGAAGGGAAGGAGAATGCATAGTCGCCACCCCACCCAGAGCTGTATGCACGTTCTCTTACCAAAGGCCCTTCCCTGACACGTTCCTCCTGTTCCTCCCCACCGCACAAAAATCCAGCTGTCAGCTATAATCCCAGCACTTGGGAGGCTGAGGCAGGAGGACTGTCATGAGCTATACAGTTCCATAACAGCCTGGCCTATAGAGTGGAACTATGTCTAAAAAAAAGAAAAACCCACTGTTTTAAAGCTTATGTTCTTTTTGGGTGGAGCTTTGCCTGCCAAGGCAGGTGTTTGTGAGGTCTGGGGAAGTACTGGCAAAGGGGATCCTTGCATCTGATGACTGAAGGAAGATGAGGTATTCAGTCAAGAGCTTTAAGGAGAAAGAGCCTCTGTTGGGGGGGAGCAAAAGCCTCAACTTCTTCCTCTACATCCAGCATGAACACCTGAGGGGGGGGGGTGTTGGTGTGTGTGTGCATGAGACTTTGTAGGTAGTTTGTAAATGCAGGCTAGAGGAGAGTCACCTGTGCATGTGACCCACTTGCAGGGGGTGCGGAATGTTCCCTTGTGCTGGCTCAGCTCCCAGGCTGCCCAGCTTTGGAGATGCAGAGCTACCTCCCTGGACTTCTGTGGGAGGGAAGACAGTGGGCAGCGACCTTGGGGTGGAGAGGGCCAGGCAGTCTGGCGGCTTTGGACAGGATTAGCCTGTCACGATGGCACCACAGGGAATCAGATAATTGTTCTTAGATCAATAAGTCATTTCTACAGAATGGCCTGGCAGGCTGATTTGGAGAACGGTAATGAACTCTGAGGAGGAGAAAGAAACAATATTATCAACACTGAAGCCACCCTAAGGGGGATGGAAGGAAGGCAGGTCCGCTGAGGGAGACAGCTTAAGTGGTTTCTCATGTTGTCCTCCTTCGCCTGCCTGTGTGGACTGAGAGGCCCCAGGAGGCTTGGCATGGCTCAGAGACTGTACCCATCCCTGAGAGTGGTCTAGGATTCTGTCCCTGGAGTCAGGCAGGCGGGCCCATAAGCATGCCCTCTCAGAACATGCCTTTGGCCTTGGTGGGGACTTGGAAAAAGCAGGGTAAGGTACTGGCTGTTTGAGAGGGCTCTGCCTCTAAACACCTCAGAGTCCATGACCAGTCTGTTCCTTACAGCCCAGTTTGAAGGATCGGAGAAGAACTGCCTGTCACCTGGCCGGGAGGAGAAGGGGCGGCTACCTCCCAGGCTATCTGCTGGGAACCCCAAGTCATCCCAGCCCCTAGGCATGGAACCCAGCAGCCCCCTGGGGGAGTGGACAGATCCAGCACTGCCTCTGGAAAACCAGGTGTGAGTGTCTGTGTCCAGCTGGGGACTCCCTCCCTCTTCCTCCCCTCCTGGCACTGGCTTCCCTGCAGGGGACACCCAGAATGGGTGGGCCTGGACGGCGAGGGACCCAGCAGAGATGCCCCCCTTCCCCTCTCTCATCCTCAGCTGGTACCACGGGGCCATCAGCCGAACAGATGCCGAGAACCTGCTCAGGCTGTGCAAAGAGGCCAGCTACCTGGTGCGCAACAGTGAGACCAGCAAAAATGACTTCTCTCTCTCCCTCAAGTGAGTAGGGGTGGCGTGGGTAGAGGGGACCGCTAGCCTGTAGGGCAGAAGAGGATGCCAGCATTCTCTTCTGGTCCAGCCAGACTGGGAAGAACCAGATGCCCTTTGAACAACTGCTGGCTCCGCCCCACCCCCACCCCCAGGCACTGGGGAGCCTGAAATGTCTGAGACTCCTCAGGTGGAAGCACTTGAAGGGTAATGTCCAGGTCAGAAGGTTTCTGTCACTTGCCGTTCAACCTTTCTAGGTCTTCACTTCTTGATAAGATTGATAGACTCTATTGCATTGGGAAGGATTAAGTGAAATAATAACACTTGACTTAATGCCTTAGACCTAGCATGTTTTTAAGATAAATTATTGTCGTCACTGTTAGCCACTAACATGTGGACACACGGGCCAGGAGATACAGGAGGAGTTTTACTTGAAAGGTCAGCAGGGTGAGGTGGGAGTGGGGGAGCTAGGTTTTAGGAGGCGGGCAGAGCATTCCACTAAGTCCTTGGTTCCTATCTGCGTGTTCCTTGGGAGCTGCTTTCTAAGCACAAACTCAGACTCCCAGGCTCTCCACAGTAGGATGGCCAATGCCCTTCTTGGCAATCAGTGCAGCACAGCCGGCATAGAGCCAGCCATCCGTAAGGTGGCCAGCTGCGGGGAGGTGACCATTTACCTACCCCCTTCAATGTGGGAGTAACTGGGTATCTCACACCACCTCCCCTGGTGCGTTAGATACTGGTACATGCCCCCTGCACCCCAAACAAATCCAAGGGGTAGAATTGCACACATGTAAGAGATGACTGTTCATCTTCACTAAAAGAGACCAAGAAATGTACTGAAGAGAGTTAAGGCCTTGGTTCTATTCTGAGTTTGATAAAACTAGTTGTGAGGCCATAGACAGATCTTTTAACCTCGGGCCGCAGGCTTGCCTCTTGCAGGAGGAACTGATATTGTGCGTTTCTTCTAGCTCTTGTATTCTAAGAGTCTGCAAACTATAAAATCAAGAAGAGGATTTTGGAAAAACTCATTTGTCAAAAATATGATTTACACAACTTGAGGTAGTACACTGTTATTAAGATTATAATTGAAATTCTTAGCACGGACCACCTAGCATATATAACTTGTCCAAACCAACTACTGCTGTGATGATAAATCTCTTTTTTTATACAAATGAAATAGATTCAAGGAGCTTTGTTACTTGCTCAAGGTCACCAGCTAATAATTAAGTCTCTAAACTAGATGTGGTGATATAGTGCCTGTGGTTTCAGTTACTTAGGAAGCTGAGGCAGGATCCCTTACATCCAACCAGGCCAGCGTAGAGAACCTAGCCAGAGACTGTTTCAAAATACACAAACACTGTGCCTAGCTCAGTCTGACTTCAGGAATTACACTGTTCAGTGACAGGGTTCCAACCCTCACCAGCTGCCATTTGCTGGAAATCTGGTACTGTCCAGCCCAAAGGGAGACAAACACCACCAAGGTTTGGGACTTTAGAGTGGAACCAGGCAACTAGGGGTGAGGGACTGCCTTAGTGTAGGGAATAAGAAGGCAGGCCTGGATGTCTGCTACACTCTAGCTGATCTCGCCCCACAGGCTGTCTGCCAAGGTCTCGTTTGCATATAAATGGCTTCTCTGAAATACAATTATGGTTTCTCTTCTCTCCCTAATGGAAGGGCTTTCACTGGTAATTAAACAGCTTCCTCAAAAAGCCTTGCCAGCTCTGGGCCCACTGGCCCAGCTGGTCCCACCCAACACCCTGAGGGTCTGGTGAGGACCTTGCTGTGTCTTAATGGACCCTTGGGACTAGTCCCTGGGGGCTGAAAAGTACAGCCACCCCTCCTCCAGAGATTGGTAATGTAGATTAAGGCCAGTTACCCTTCTGAGTCTGTTCCTTGAGAAAACACCCTGTGCTGTTTAAGAGAGGTTGTTCTCCCGAGTGGGCTGTGGGAAGGAAGTCGGCCACTCTCAACTCCTGAGGTGAGAGAAGACAGGGCCTACACTGCTTCCCACAACGTACGGGACTGCTGCTTTACTGCCCTACTTCCCCACTGCCCACACACTCTTGGCTCCTTTCCCTCGGGGCCATTGTGCTTACTCTGTACTCCAGATGCCTCTATATCCTGATACACAGCCAGGCAAATTCCTAAGTAAGACTTTGGGAACCAGACCCTGAGAGGAGAGGTCTTATGGACCAACAAAGCAATCAGGATGGAAGCAGCCTCCTTACAGGTCCTGTTGGCCACCTAGGCCTCTCAGCCCTCTGTTTGCTCCTCTGGGCTCAGGCTAGGAGGCGGCTAATTAGGCTCTGAGCTCTACCCAACATTCCTTAGCCCATGCCTGTGGGTACGTTACAGACCCAGGGCTTGGCAAACCAGGCCAGTGGCAGTCTGGACAATTGCTGGGTGCCTCACCCCCATACTTTCTAAAGTGGGGGGGGCATTTGAGAGCAGGCTAGAGCTTTGCACACTGGGTCTCTGTCTGGAAGGTAGGGGCTAGCTAATGCTGACTTCCTGGGTTCAGGGGGATGGGAGAGGCAGTGGAAGGTGTTCTCTTCTCAGAGTTTTGAGGTACAGGTAAGAGCTGTCCAGTGTCTCACTGTCGCCCTCAACAGCCTGAGTTCCCTCCAAGGGTTTTAGGGATCTCAGCTAAGGTCAAACCAGGATTGGTGGCCTTGAAAGAGTTTCAGGACCAGCCAATTTATGAAGCAAACTTGGAGGGTTTTTTTTTTGTTGTTTTTGTTTTTTGTTTTGTTTTGTTTTGTTTTGTTTTGTTTTTTTGAGACAGGGTTTCTCTGTATAGCCCTGGCTGTCCTGGAACTCACTTTGTAGACCAGGCTGGCCTCGAACTCAGAAATCCACCTGCCTCTGGCCTCCCGAGCGCTGGGATTAAAGGCGTGCGCCACCACGCCCTGCTTTGGGGGTTTTTATTAAAGTTACTTTAGTATATAGTTAAGCATGAGGATTAAGAGAAAAAGACGTGCTCAGAAGAATATAAGATAGTGTCACATGTGAGCACGGTCCCTAAAGGGAGAGGGAGCAGCCTCACCTCTTTGCTCTCTTTTGTTCTTACCATAGCCATATATGGGATCTGGGTTGGGTCTGACGTGACTGTCTTATCACTGGTGGGCTCTTGATAGGACTACTATCACTAAGGTAAAAGTTTAATCCCGGGGAACACAGGAAGGTGGGACAGCTTTGCTGTAGAAAGGGTTTGTTTCTCCCCACCAATTTCAACCAAACTATAGTATAGGGAAAAGAATGAGCCCTCCACAAGGTCATACACACTCAGGCCTTAAGACCTGCTCAACATAAAATCTTTGTATTTAAAAGACGTATTAAGTCTGTCAGCCGCCTTTGCCGCAGATGTCGGTTGTGCTGGAACTGCTTGCCGCTTCTCTGCTGGAAGGAGGTTGCAATCAGACTCCAGGCTGGGGGGCTCCCATCCCCTCTCATCTCACCTCCACACCATAATTCCTTTGTCTATCCTACCCAACTCTGGGTAGGTAATGCTAACAGAGTCTCCAGATGATGTCACTCTAGGCCTAAGGGCTGGCTGGCTGGACTGAGAGGGCCTGACTTGGTGTAAGACCCACAGACTGGTGCTGCCATATAGCTCAAGAAGGGGGAGCTGAGCATAAGGCTGGGCTGTAGTCAGTTGCTAAAGTGCTGGCTGGTCTGTCCAAAGCCCTGGGTTCTGGGCTCAGCACCCCTTACACTGGCATACACCTGTAATTAAGAGGTGGAGATAGAGGCTAGCCTGACCTGTATGAATCTGTCTCAAAAGTCCAGGTAGGGTTAAACTGGCTTTAGCCAGAGGCTGATGGGCTAGGGTCGAAAAATTGGAGGGTACAGGGCACCCCACTTTCCACCAGCATACACCCCATATACTCACCACACACACATTCTTGGCACACCCAGCGTCCTCACCACAAAGCCAGTGCCTCATGCTACCTACTCAACCCTCCCCTCCCCTCCCCTCCCCCACCATCCGGTCCCTGTCCACCTCCCACTTGAAGCTGGCTTTGGAACCACACTTGCTGGGAGAGTTCGGGGTAGAAGTAGGGGACTGAGGAGAACCCCTGGTCACCGGGATCTCTTTCTCTTCCTAGGAGCAGTCAGGGCTTCATGCACATGAAGCTGTCCCGGACTAAGGAACACAAGTATGTGTTGGGCCAGAACAGCCCACCCTTCAGCAGCGTCCCTGAAATCGTGCACCACTATGCCAGCCGCAAGCTGCCCATTAAGGGAGCGGAACACATGTCCCTGCTCTACCCTGTGGCCATCCGGACTCTGTAGATGTGAGACCAGGGCTTATGATAGACCTGGACCCGGGTCACCTGCACGGGGGGCAGCGGTTCTTGCCAAGGACATGATGTCAGAAACCTGGCTTCCCCTTGTCCTAGGATCTAGCAGGCGCTGAAGATTCCTTAATTTATTATAAAGGGGAGGGAATCCTGGGCCTTGGAATAAAGGGACTGTGTGGAGCTGGGCACCGAGGAGAGCCTGAGGAGGAAGGGGTCTCCCCGCCCCAGTCAGACACTAGAGAGGGAGTGGCGACCTCCCTCCCGCACCACCCACCCTCCGCCTCCTCCCCTCTCCCTGTCCCCAGCGAGCCCGCCCAGGCTCCGGGCCAGAGGCTCCGCCAGGCAGAGCCGCGGCCGCCGGCGCCGCCCTGGGGCTGCCGGGAGGGAGCGGGGAGCGGGCCCGACTATAAATCGGGGCTGGAGCGGACGCCGGCCGCCTGCGAAAAGCACTTTCCGAGCATCCACTCGCTTCCTTTGACCAAACACCTCACGCTGGGCAGGGGGCGTCCAGGCCCTGTCGCTCCTGCCATTGCTCCCGAGTGAGCCCAGCCTCCCGCCAGCAGCGAGCGGTTTGTCTGGGAGGCGCCGAGAGACAAAGAGGCAGCGCGCCAGGCTGACGGCGCTGCCAAGCGGGCGGGAGGCGCGCTCCCGCTCCTGGCTGACTGGCTGGGCGCGCCGCGGCCCTTTCCCTTAGCTCCCTCTGGTGGCCGGGCCTGGGGCCACGCACCTCAGCGGACATCCGTGGGTCCGGGGCCTCCCCGCTGCTCCACAGACAGGTTCTGTGGGAGCCAGACGCCCTGGGGACGGTTGTCCCATTAGGACGACCTGCTGCCCCTTGCTTGCCTCAACCCAAGTCCCCGGGGCATTAGCGCCCAGAGAATCAATTGGGAATTTCTCCAAAGTGAGGATGTGTGATCTGAGAAGGGAGGTATTCCGAATAGATGGGATCATTTGGCATTGGGCACCTTTTCAGAAACTCTCCGAAGGTTGTTCTGCCTTTGATTGACAGGAAGAGGACCCACCATTTTGCACCTGAGAAAACAGGCCTAGAGGGGTTAGGAGACATCTATCTCCTCATGCTGCCTGGACGACTTTGTCTCAGGGCAGAGCTAGAATAGCTGATGCCCTGAAGGAAGCCAGGCCGACTGCAGCTCCCTGAGGACTCCTCTCTGTCCTTCCTGATCGCTGTCAGCAGCCTAACACAGCCCAGAGTGAGCAAGGGCTATTCAGTCTTTGCTGCTTTTATTCAGTAGATACTGGAGAGATGCCTGGACCACCGTGGCAAAGCCCACTGGGTGGATGATTTCCTTAGCTCCACTTTGACCTAAGGCAGCAAAAAAGAAACCCCAAAGGGGGAAACACCGTTTATTTGCAAAAGAGACCACTGGAAGAGGGAGATGAAGAGGGGCACTGCTCCAGGCGGTTAGTGGGCACAGAAAGGTCTGACTACATTTTACATTTTGAGAGATCAGTTGTTCAGTTAGGCTGGTCCTGAGGGTTTCTGTAAGTTGCCCTTGGCTACTCTAAGACATCTCCCAACCATTTTGAAGAGAGGAAGAACACAGAGTGAAGAGGACTCGAAGACGCCAGCATCCATATTTTCACTCTAACTCAGTTACTTACACAAACTTGACAGGTTATCTACTGTCAAGTTTTTGCTTAATTCTCACTTTGTCCCAACCCAAAAGCTCCCCTACTTCTGAACCTATAGTTCTTAAACAGTGCTCCTTCGACAAACTCAAGACACATTCTGGCCCTAGAGATCTCTGAGCCCACACATGATGCCTGAGCGAGGCTACCTGGACCAAGTTGGCAGGTGGAAAGGGCCAAGGCTGAAGTGGCCAGAAATGAAGAGTCCTGGGTTAAGGCACAGGCCAAAGCCCCTGCTGTCCCAGCAGGGCAGTAGTGGGCATAGTTGCTGGGCAGGAGGCCTAGAAGTTCTCATAATGGTGAGAGAAATGAGTCCTGTCCTGCCTGTTGATGAGCTGACAGGCCTTCTCTACATTCTTAGTCATGCCAGGGGGACCACAGCTAAATACTCCAATCTTCCGGACCTGTTGGAGGAGGAAGAGCCAGAGATGAACATATTTACTGGTAGAGCTGGATCAGTATTCAAAACAGTAGCCAGGTTCATGTTCCTGGTGCAGGTTAGCTTTATGGTCCTGTTAAAGGCCATCCATTGTTCACACTCAAGGTTTATTTTGTACCATGTATGGTGAGGGCTGGCTCACTGTAAGTCTAGCTCAATTTTGTAAGTGCTAGGTCAGTGTAAAAGGACCAACTGAGTCAATGTTCAAATTGAGGGACAGCTTGGTGTATGTGATATCTGTGGCCAGCCCACTCACTATTCATGATGAAAACTTAGTTCCACATCCAGGGGGAGAGCTGGCTTAGTATTAATGGTGAGTATAACCCTGATTGTATAGTAAGGAATATTTCTATTACTGAGCTCCTCTGTTTTGGTGGATGAACTTAGGCCTCAAAGTTGGCAGATCTCTGTTCCCTTCATCCATCATTACTTCCTTCCTTCCTACCTTAGGATGGCCCTCCATCTATGTTTCTCCAGTCTGTAACATTCCAATCTCCCAAGAGATGGCTTCTCAGCGGTGACCAGTTGTTTCCTTAATAGACTAGGATTGAGAGCTTTGCTCAGCCCTCGGGTGACCAAAGGAGTCGAGAACTAAGATATGAAGTATACTTACCTGGGGGTGGACTTCCTGCAGAGAGTTGAAAAAGGGCTCAAAGGGAGGGCGACCAAAGTGGGTGATGGAGCGCAGGCCCGTGAACAAACTCCTGTTCAGCACCTTCTGGAAGTGCCGCTCACAGATGTACTGGCGAATGAAATGGAGGAGGAAGGCCATTGCTAGGACCAACCCTTGGCCCTGGAGTGGCCCTCCTGCCATGCCTGACTGGCCCTGACCTACCAGCATGGTGGTCCTGAGGTCGAACTTCTCAGCCAGCTGAGTAATGTAGATGTGCACAGACACCAGGTCCTGGCGGTCATTCTCCTCCACCTCCCGGATGATGTCAGCCAGCCACTCAAACTGTCGCTGCGTTCTTGTCACCCAGATGAAGTAGATCTGAGGACACACACTGGGGCTCAGAGCCAGCTCAGCTTGGCTTCCCTATAGATCCTGGATCTCAACATGGAATTCTGACCTCAGCTAGTCTGTTCCTATCCCTAGACCACCTAGGAAATAGAATGTACAGGAAGTAGGGCCAGCTTCAATACAGAGATGTATTTTGCCCTTGGACAGAGTGGTGGGAGTGAGAAGCGATCTCACCAAAGAGCCTTCCACCACTGAGCTGAAGGTCTGTCAGGTCCAAGGCAGCTTCCTCAAGCCAAGCCCATCCTAGTGTGAGCAGCTGCCTAGAGGCAGAACTTTTGAGCTGAAAGGCATTTCATAGAGCTGCCACCCTAGGGATCTTTAGCTGCCTGAAATGTGATTAAAAAAAGAAAGGAGGCCTCCCTGGCAGGAGCCAACTCAAGCTTTCAAGAGGATAAGCCAGGTACCGCAAGTGAAGGAACAGAAGAGCTGGCACCCTCTTGAGTGCAGGCAGCACATAGGCTGGGCCTCTGCCTGCCACATTCCAGCACACCTGATTCACTTGCCAGGCCCAGAGAGACAAGCAAGGACCTGCCACTCGGTCGGAATTACAGAAAAGGGGGCCTGAAGCCTTAGCTATGTTGCTAGGGCCAACCCACCTGCAAGTCCTACCTTGGTACCTCCCCTGGATCCTGAGACCTAAGCCAGTTTTACTTGTGCCCCACCCCAAAGGCACCCTTCCCTCTCCCAGCCAGTGCTCCAAGGGCTGGCCTCTTCTGGATGAGGGAATGTAGTTTCGTTGCTTGCTTGTTTTGTTTTACCTTCCTTGAGCCTTTCCTGGAGAGACTTCCCACAAGTAACTCCTATGTGGGCACTCCTATGAAGGAGCTCTTGGAAATGGGGTGGGGGCCTTACGGACATCAGTATACCAACTCTGCCCATCAGAACACCCTGACATCTTTCCAACATACTGCCCCTCTCCAGGTTTCAGACTGACTGGCCTTTGCCCAAATATCAGAGACAAGAATGGAAGCAGGAGATGCAGTCATTGTTAGGCAAATGGGGGTTGGTACTCACCTTCTTACAGAACACTTGGCAGCTGACTGATGACTTGAAAACCAGGTCTTTGAGGATGGAGGCAAAGGGAGTGACTCCAATACCTCCTCCTACCAACACTGACACCTCAAACTTATGCCACTCCTGGTGGCCCTCTCCAAACGGTCCATCGAGGTACAGCTGTAGGGAGTGCAGTGGTTTTTAAATTCAGCTTGGCCATCATTCTGAAGCCAGAAGTGGAAACAGTAGGCAGGGGTAGGGAGTTATATGACATCAGCAAAAATACAGGGTGGGGTTGGATCTGTGTCTTTTCTGGAACAGCAAGTCTCTGGATTGTGGAAGAGGGTACAATGGGGAGCCTGAGATGCTGGGGGAATTGAAGAGTGAATAGATATCTGAAGTCAGGGCACCTTTGGGTATCTGGCACAGGTGTCACCCGTTGGGGGTGAGTAGATCTCCCTGAGGCGAGTGGTCCAGGGTCCAGCCGCCCGGATGTGCAGGCTGAGTGTGTCCTCATGGGGTGCAGAAGTCAGTGTGAAAGGGTGATACTCGGTGGTTCCCAGAGCCAGGCACGCAATCCGAACCCACTGCCCTGACTTATACTCAAAGCCCTGGGGCCTCTGGAACCGCAGGTGGGTCACTCCTAGGAAGGGATGATGCAAGAAACTGTTGCCTTGGACCTAGCAACAGTATGGTCTCCAGAAGTTCCTCCAACCTCAGCTCTGTTAACAAGTAGAAATTCCCTTATAGAGCCTTGCCTTAAGGAGGAGCGGGGGATGCACAGGGCAAGAGGAAGCCTGGCCCAGTCTCCTCCACAATCTGTCTTAAGCAGGGCCTAATCTAGCAAAGAACGTTTCTCATTGAATTACTCCTCCCAATGGCTCCAGGCCCCTTCTGCCCTCACTGGGCAAGGCCAGTAGACTTGAGTGGTCCAGACACTGTTTGTGCCTGGTCAGTTGCCTTAGTAGCCAAGCTGGTTCCCTCATGACCTCCAGGCTTGTACCTGATGGCAGCAGCTCAGCCTTCACCACGCTGATCTCCACCTTCTTCCGGCTCAGGCTCACCAGCTTGTCCCCCACATAAATAATTGCAGGGACCAGGAAGAAGATGTGGAACCGGGGCATCTGGATCAGAGCAAAGCTGCCATGTATGATGAGCTGCACAAACCAAAGAATATGGCTCAGACGAGAGGTACACACAACAGACTGTGGGGCCAGCTTTGTCATTAGACCCTATGAACTTCTCCACAGGGGCATCTATTCCCCACCTCACCATCTAGGCTCTAAAACAACCATTGCCACCGCCATCCTCCAAAGCATGGCAAAGGAATACTAGCATCCTAGACATAGCCAAGTTGACTCCCACCTGGACTCTGTAAGATAACCTACTGTGTGTATTTCACAAGTGTGTTGGGGAGGGGGAAGGGCTGATCTCAGATGTAGCCCATGCTGGCCTTGAGCTTGTGGTGATCCTCCTGCCTCAGCCTTCTGAGTGCAGGATTTACAGGCCTGTGTCAACACACCTGGCCAATGTGACCCTTTGAAGTCCTTTTTCATCATGCCTTCTGTCTAAAGAGCCTTAGTGAACCTTCCATTATACTCTCTGGCCTTGCAGCACTCTGGCCTCTAGAACCCTTCTGGCTGGTTCTTCCTCCCTGTTCCTCAAATACAAGTCTTTTGGGTTCTGAATCTTTGCACTTAACAGGGCTAAGGCGAAGCCTGGGCTTCCTACTCCTAGCGCTTCCCATGGCAGTTTCCACCCCCTCCCCAAGTTTCAGCAGAAATGGAGCCTCTTCGGCCTTGTGTCAGTCACATCACATCTCCTTGTTAACTTGATCTGCCATCATCCATAATCAGCCTTTGCTCGTTCCCATGCCTATCATTGTCCTGAATGGTCTGAGGAGGCGGGGACTCTGCTAGCATCATTTTGGTTCTTCGCAGTGCCTGCTGGGTACCCACTTCGTACTCAGTAATGGCCAGGAAGAGGACGTCCTGCTTATCCCACCTTTTGGTGGCTAAGAACACCTAGCTAGTCTACCTTTTCAATGAAAGAGCCTGACAGACTATAACCACCTCTACATAAGATTCTCTCCCTTCCTCTCTTTTGTTCTCTAGGGTTTAAGCCTAGAGAACAAAACACTTGCTAGACTAGTGTTTACCACAGAGCTACATCCAAGCTCTTTTCTTACTTTTTTGTTTTGAGGAAGCCTTAATGATTCAATTAGGCTAACCTTGAACTCACTCTGTAGACTGAGCAGGCTGTGAACTTACAGTACTACTTCAGGCTCCCAAGTAGCTGGGACTGTAGGCATGTGCTATCAGCCCCCTACTGCAAGGTTTTCTTTAAGGTCATGCCTGCTTCTTCTCTGTAGCCTGTGACACTAGTGACCCCCTCCTCACCTCCGTGTCTCATAGCTATTTCAGCAACAGTGCTCTTCTGGTTCTGCCTCAGCCTTCCTGGCCACCATTCCACTGTCATCCCCAGTCATGGGTGTGGTCCAAGCTTAGTTTCCTCACCCATTGCTCTTGTCTTTCTGTGCTCCACCATGCCCATGGGCTCTAATGAGCCATAACCATTCTGCCTTATCTGCCACCTCCACATGTCGCCAGCTACCCAGGCCTGTCTCCTTTGTCCCTGGATAGTCTGTCACGTTTCCCACCCTACATCGGTGTGCATGCCCTTCTACCTGGATTGCTCTTTAGTTCCTACTCAGCCTTGTCACTGTTTCGCTCTCTCTTCTAAAGCTGTGGTCTGAGTCCCATTTTCTCTCAAAGTCGCCCCTGACCAGTTCAGTGTAAGTAAAACTTTCCTCCTTGACTTTCTAGGCCTTACTGTTGGGACATTCTGCTCAGCAGTTCCTTCTGTTTGGTGTGCATGTGGCACTGATTTCTGCAGCAAATCCTAAATTCCTAAAGGTGGGGTTTAGTGTTGCCACCTGTTGGGCCTCCCTCAGAGCTAAGACAGAAGAGACCCTTGGTTGCTATCTGTTTCATTGAAATCAGGCCTCTTGTTCAGGAATTCCTTCCCCAGGAAAGAGTTCCAAATTTTTAAAGCTCTCCTTCATGGTGGGGCAGTTCAGTTTCTGAGTTGCCAGCTTAGACATTCTTTCTCAGGGTCTGCTCTATACTGGGGTCTTTTACTTATAACTTTCCTTTCTGGCCAGAGCCAAGTGCCTTCCTCCACCCCCTGTGATAAGTGATAAGATAGTTGCTATATCCCCGATCTCCCTCCCCACATATAAAAGGTTCCCAATCTGCCAGGCTAGAGCTGCCCAACAATCCAGTGTTGTCTACAACCAGCAATGAATCAGGAAGTAGTCTTGGACTTAGTGGATCAAGCTAGCCACTCTACAGGATCTCCCTCTAGTTTTATCACCAGGAAACAAGAAACAACATTTTCGTAGCAGAAGCAATAGGCAGAAGGCTAGGGATCCACACATTTTTGGATAGGTAGGAAATTAGTGGGAAGGGAGGAGATTAGTTAGCCACAGCTCCCAGAGGAGGGAGCGGTTCTTTGGAAATAAACATCAGCAGTTCTAGGAAATATCCTAAGCCAAGCCTGATAGTTATTTCAGAATCAGGATGTGCTGAGCCACAGGCAAACTCTGTGTGTGTGTGTGTGTGTGTGTGTGTGTGTGTGTGTGTGTGTGTGTGTCCGTGTCCCAGCTATTAGTGAAGACAGAGCTGCATCTGGGAGGAGAGGGGTGGGGTAACAGGATCAAGCCACACCCAGGCAGTGGTACATTCTTACTCTTCATCTCAGAACAAAGGAGATCCCTGTATGCTGCTCTATTAGGAAATAAAAATGCCAGTCATGGGGGCTTAGGCTCTGTGAATGCTAGCAGCCAAGCCATCAGTCATCAGGTAGAAAAAGTGAAGGCCTCAGACCTGGGTACAGTGCCCTCTGCAGAGTACTGTGTACCTGAGGAAGGTGGGCAATCTGTGTAGTAGCACAGGGAGCCAGGTCAGAGTTGGCTCGGGAGTTGAGGTGAATCAGCTGATGACAAGACAGTGAAAGGTGAAAGGATCAGAAGAAGGGAGGAAACATGAGAAAAGAAGACCCTGGGTTGAGAAGGAGCCAGTGTAAGAACAGCAACAGTAGAACCCAGCCTCTGCTTGGACCAGCTCTCACTGATACTGTCAGGCATTGTCTCTGAGTCCTGAGTTAGCTGACAGGCCAGTGTCATGACATCTCCTGGGGAAGTGAGTCTACATCAAAGGAATGCCACATCTGTTCTCTGCTCCCCTCTCTGCCTCCTCCTGGCTGCAGGTTCTTGCTGTAAACCTCCTCCATCCTCAAAAGGTCTAAGAGATCCCTTCCTCTGCCACCTAGCCTCTGACTGTCTTCAAAGACCCAAGCCATTCTGTCTCTGGTATCTGGACCTGAACTCTCTCCTTGGAGCCCAGACCATCTGCACCTCTGTCTGTCTGCCTGTCCATGGTGTTGATAACACTTAGAAGCTCCTTATCCTCCAGTAACCCATCTCGGCGTCCTCTTGAACCATTTGCTCCATCCGAAACCTAACAAGTTGGAGTCTTAAAGTACATCTTATCAGCAATCTGGCTGGTGGTTTGAGTGACCTTATTAACCTTACAAGTGTTGTTTGGCCGGATGATGCGGCTAACGCTGTCTCAGATGAGATCAGAACAGAATAGAACCCTTTAAACTTCCTCCAAAAGAATAATTCTTCCTTAAGGTGCAAGAAGTCCACTATGGAACCAAAAACCAGCCACTCAAAGGTAGAGAAGAACTGGAAAGAAATGGTGAGGGGAAGTCTGTGAGGAATGTGGATGAGCCTGGCAGGGCTACTACTGAAAAAAAAAAAAAAAAAAAAGCCCATGGAAAGGAGGGCATCTTCCAAGAGCCGCATAATGGGGCCAACCTACTGGAGAGCACCACTCTATAATTTCCATCTTTGTAGAGGGGCGTGGAGAAATGGATACTTGAAATAACTTAGGGGATGGAAAACCAATGTCCCAGCTTCCATGGCCTCCCAAGGAATGTCTTTTGTATACCCCACAGGCCTGGACCACGGCCAGAACCCCTCACCAGAATGTAGAGAAAAATGTAGAGGTGATGGGTCAGCCAGAAGCCCCGGAAACTGCGGCGGCGGAAGTGGTGGGAGGCGAAGACGTACATGATGGCCAGGGCCAGGAGCAGGAGGACCCCAGTGAGACCTGTGAAGAGGACAGGAAGCAGAAGACTGAGGGACAGTGCAGTGTGGAGGGTGTGTCCTGGGGTATTCAGTCATGTCCCTCTCTACACCTGTCTGAACTGGAGGGATGACAAAGTGGTCTTGAACTTAAGTATGCCCAGATCATAGGTACCGTTTGATTCAACAGAGCCACTTCATCGTCTATAGCTGTAATCCTTTCCACCTGTGTCATCACATTTTTTTAAAGTGTCACCCCTTTTCCTGACCCTCAGGTTCTCAAGAACAAGGACCACACTAGGCTGTCTCACCACTGATCCTCCTGCCTGTTGCCAGGCCTGGCACACTGCAGGCTTTGTATAAATGTGTGCTGGATGAATTGAATGCACAGAAGCCTCTAAATGAGACATGGGGAATAGCATGCTCTGTCCCCATGGTGTCAAAACTACACCAACCACTGATTATCATAGGATTTGACATGAACTCTGAACCAATATGTGCATGGGACCATACTAACCTAGCAGATTGCCAGAGTTCTTTGTCCAGCCTGGAGTTGATAGAAAGCTCCATCCTCTTTCATGGAGGATCCCATGCCAAGGGTACAGAGAGGGTAATACTAGAGCCAGGTTGGGGGTGTAGAAACCCAGAATAGCCTCCAGTGATCAAGGAGGAGAGAGACAGTAATTAGGAAGATTAGAGCCCTGATGTGTGGAGAAGCGAAGGTTAAGAGGGGATTGAACCACAGCCTGTAAACTTGTGAGTAGAGAGAGGAGCATAAATACAGTCTTATCCACCAAATCCCAGTGTGTCAAAGTCAGCGAGCACACTCTGAAGTTCAAAGCAGTAGGATTACCAAAAAAAAAAAAAAAAAAAAAAAAAAACCCTGCTGCATTTCACAGAAAGGAGTGCATAGAAAACACATTACCCCCAAGAGGGTACAGACTGAAATATAAATAGGTTTAGGACAAATCTTAATAGATTCACAGCTATTAGTTCTGAAATGGGTGATTGTAGGAAGCTAGAAATATGCTTTCTCCACCCACCCACCCCCACCATGACCTTTGTCAAGAAATCTTACGGTGTGGGTAGGGACTTATGTCTGGTTTGATAAAAAGCCAAGTCCTTCTTCCATGCAGCCGGGACACAGCATTTCTCAAAGCAAACATCACGACAGGTATTTGTATTATGAAAAGGGACCTACTCCCCAGCCGCCTGAGAACTGAACCAGACTGGAGGCCAGTAAGCCTTTTCCAGGGAGGAACTAGCTCAAGGATGAGGGAGTTATAATGCAGTCAAACTAAGTCTTTCTGCCTCTGTCCTCGGGGACACTGTAAGAGTTGAGGAAGTTTAGCTGTTCAGTGACAGAACCCAGAGCCTGGAGTTTGGAGTGAAGCCTAGACATTGATAGAAGGGAAGGTCTCTCACCTGGCACAGTCTGGAAGAACCACCAGTAATACTTCTGAGGGAACTCTGACCTGTGCAGATGACACAGCAAAGGCGTGAGCTGAGCTCTCCGGGACCTCTCCTAGAGTTTCCAGAGGAACAGCACAGCCTAGTCACCAGTCTCTCCTGCCAATGGCTCAGCTTGGTCATTGTCACTTTATCCCAGAAAGTGACACTGTCCTCTAGGCCAAGTAAATTTCTCCTCTCCCTTCAAGAAATTCACTCCTGACACACACTTACCCATCATCGTGGAAGAGGCCAGGGAAGAGGCAAGAGAGGACACTCAGCGGACTGATGGAGAACAGGTACACATTCACTACGTGGCCAGCACTGTGTAAGACTAAGAAAGACCAGACAAGGTGGTGAGCCCAGAGACAGCCCAGCGAGGGTGCACAACAAACAGGGCAGACTGAAACAGCACCTTTGGGGGCTGGGCTGCTGACCTGTAATCAACCTCCCACTCCTTCCCCATTCCACCCACGAAGAACACAGCCACAAGTCTGAAATTATACCACTGGAAGCACATTCCTTTGGTTTCTTTCACAGATCTGTTTTAAAGCATAAGAACTAGGAAAGCAGTCATTTGTATCCTTGTGCTAGAGTCTTGGTAGACTGTCAGAAGTTGGGGCAGGGATGCCCTTGAAAATGCAGGAAAAGCCATTCAGGGAAAGGTAGGTTCCTGGGCTTCATTTCATCCCACAGCCCAGCTAACTCCATCCTTATGGAGAAGGCCATCCAAATCGACATTAAAGTTAGGTGCAAAGGACAGTGGGAGGAGTCTGACAGGAGAGGAAGCCACCAAGGGCAAAAGGCACCAAGAGAAAGCCCAGAGCAGCAGCCCCTGCCTGTGAGGATGATGGCTGTGGAGGCAATGAGGCGATGGAAGTCCACGGCAGCATCGAAGGGAATGTAGCGGTTGAGGAAGGTCTCCCGCAAGAAGGTGATGAGGTTGCGGCACATGGTGAGCAGGATGTAAGAGAACATGAAGGAGATGCTGGCCGCTGTGCCCCGGGACAGGATGATGCCTACACGTGTGGTATCGGTGATGCCACTGTGGTGAGCCACAAACGCATAGTCTGTGGAAAGGAAACAGTGAGGCTGTAGGCGACGCTGTTGTCCTTTACTGCAGCTCGCCCTCCCCCCCAACCCCAACCCCACATCGGGATGTGTGTCACTCACAATAGATCCAACTCCCTGCCCCAGACTTGCGGTATGTGTCACTCACAGTAGGCTCTCTCCAGGAAGAGCGCCCCAGTGATGGTGTAAAACACCGCTACACAGCCAATGTGGCGCCTGTAATTCTCAATAAAGCGCTTGAACTGCTGCACCGTTTGGTGGCGGCGGCTGCGTTGAAACTTCTCTCGGTGTGCCTCAGTGAACAGTAAGGGCTGGAATGAAGTTACCCTAGGAGAGAGGTAGCCTTTGGCTTGTCAAACTCAATACAATGGGAACCTGCTACCCCAAGGGACAGCCTGGGAAGGACCCTCTTGCAGCAGGGTTCAGACCTGAAGGCTTTGCCCCCACTGTCTAAGTGAGGGCTGACTTCCAAGTAGTTATTTCAACTCTGCGGATACACTCCATCTACACCAGGATTCATTCACAGACAGTCCCTTCCTCTCCCTGTTTGTAGTTCCTACTAGGCACCCACAGTGAGGCTTTAGAAGGCTCAAGAGGCCTGTCACAGTTAGCTTTAGTAGTCAGCTTGCCACGTCTGGTATCTGATTGGCATACTTATGGGACATTCTTTTTTTCCTTAATTAATGTCAGCAGACCCAACCCACCATGGGCAGTGCCATCCCTAGGCAGGTTGCCTAGGCTGTGTAAGAAAGGTAGCTGAACAAGCTGGAGGAAGCGAGCCAGTAACCAGTGTTCCTTTGTGGTCTCTGCTTCAAGCTCCTGCCTTGCCACCTCTCTCTGATATATTGTAACCTGTAAGCCAAATAAGCCCCTTTCTCCCCAAGTTACTTGTAGTCATGATTTTATCCTAGCAATAAAAACCTAATGAGGGCAGGGCATCTATTGAAGACCCTCCTGACTTCCCACGCAGAGGGAGAAAACAGCCTTGAGTTTCCCTTGCCCTTCCTATCATTCCAGTACGCATCAGTACAGTGCACCAGACTCACTGTACGAAAGCATTCTGGGGCAGAGAGTATTTATCTGCCAGTAAAGCCGAGAGCCCTGAACCACTCAATGGATTGTTGAAGGGATGCATGGACTTTAGAGGCACAACAGGCATACTTTTTGCCAAACCTCCGTCGAATCTCTTGAGGAGGGTCTGTGTCCATGGGGCACTGCAGTCTCTGTGGTGATGACGCAGTCTTCATGTTGTTTCGGGCACAGTGGGCACTCATTCTGGGCGAAGGGCTAGGAAGGAAAGGCAAAAGGTACCATCTGACTCCTGCTCTGCCTCCAAACCAACTTTGTCCGGGAAAGATCAAAACCCTCCACATGGGACAGCAAGATTCCCGCAGATAGGCAGACACAGAGAGAATGAGTCCCTATTGAGGCCTCCATATATAACTGTGTCCTCTACAGGACATTTGGCCCAAGCAGGAAACAAGCTTTGCTGAAACTCAGCAGGCTTTCTTCTCCTCATCCTGAGGAAGGATGTGTCTGTCCACTCGGAGGAAGTGGGGCCCTTTTCTATTTGCATGAAGGTGCTACAATAGATAGTGGTGGTGGTGGTGGGGCAACCTCAGCCATTCTTGGCAAAATGACAACTACCCAATACATGCAGACAGGAGCTTACCAGATCTTCTCCTGGCTGATGTAGGAGGCTCGCCGGCAGAGGTTCTTGATCACTTCCGGCACTTCCACACCTGGGTTGCAGAGCTTGGTTAGGGGACAGCTCAGTGCCCAGAGTCTAGGAGAGCCTGGCTCGCTGCACAGGGTCCCCCTTTTCCTATGCCCAAGCCTGTAGAAAGGCTCCACTAAAAAGAGATCCCAGCCTCAGCTCTTGGCCCCCGTAGGAACTGCACTTACCTATCAGTGATAGATAGCGATAAGGGAGGTCACTGAAAAGTCTTTCTATTCTGTGTTTGAAAATGTTCAGAATAAAACCCTGGAGGCTTCATCTCATTGTTCTGTCAGAGCTGTACAAAGCAAGGTCGAACTGCAAATGCAAATTCTTAGGAGGTCTGGGGCCTCCAAGGGGCTTCTAAGTTCTGAGCCAACACCAAAGACATCTTGGCTTATGATAGACTGATCTATGTGGAGTTCAAGTGCTTAAAGATTTACTTATTTTAATTTTTTTTTTTTTTTTTTTTTTTTTTTGGTTTTTCGAGACAGGGTTTCTCTGTATAGCCCTGGCTGTCCTGGAACTCACTTTGTAGACCAGGCTGGCCTCGAACTCAGAAATCCGCCTGCCTCTGCCTCCCAAGTGCTGGGATTAAAGGCGTGCGCCACCACCGCCCGGCCTTATTTTAAATTTATGTTTGTGGGTGCTTGTATCAATGTATTTATGTGTAGCATATGTGCGTCTGATGCCAGAGGAGGCCAGACGAGAACATCTGAGGCCCTGGAACTTGGTGACAGATGGTTGTGAGCTGCCATGTGGTTACTGGGAACTAAACCTAGGTCCTCTACAAGAGCTCTTAACCACTGATCCGTACCTCTCACTCTAACATGAAGTGTTTAGAACCAAGTACAGATAACCACTCTCCAATTTTCAGTAAACAGCAAATGTGTTGAAATAGTGATGAAGAGTGGATTCTGATGAAAAGGGAGTGGCTGCTTGTAATATGTTTGTGCCTTTTCTGTCATGTGGAATTTTTCTCAAATAGATCAGAAGAAAACAAGTGATTAAAAGTGAATCAAGACATAGTTAGCCTTTGGCTTGATCCTCAAGCCCCTGCCTGGTTATCCCAGGGCAGAAACTTCCTAGTGCCTCCCTGGCCTCTGCCCACCATCAGACCCAAGTACCCAATGCCTTGGCTTGGTAGGAAAAGCTACAAACTCAACTTTCTTCTTCAGCATCTCCCCTCGCCCTCAGGCCAGAGGAAGCCTCATGCAGAAGTTTATCCACATCATGCTCATCTTGCTCCTGTCTCTCAGCAAAGCTGCCAGCCCCCACTTGTCTCATAATATGGGAAGGACTAGGTTCTGTCTCAACACGCCCCGAGAAGAATCATGAAGACGTGACAGCTCAGAACAGGCCACACACAGACCCCCCTGCTTGATATCTGTCCCTTTTGTCACTGAGACCCTGACCTCCACCCACCTGAGTCAGACCCAGGGTAAGAAGGAGCAGGAAGGACAAAGGAGTTGGGCTGTGATGTATTTAGCAAACATTTACTAAGCACATAACCAGGAGATACTGTGGGAGTTGGGGGACCAAACCCCAAATAAACCAGAACCACACAACCCAGCTGAGGAGAACGGAGTCTGGCCAAATCCAGTTGTAACAAAGAAACATTGTTTCCGCCCTGCTGCAAGCTTAGAGATGCAAGGGTGGGGTGGCTTTGGCCAGGAGCCAGGAGGAGCAGGGCAGATCCAGTCAACATCTACTGAAGACTTGGTGTAGTAGCGCACATCAGTTATCTTCAGCATTTAGAGGCAGAGACAGGAGGACAACCACAAGTTCAAGGCTAGCCTAGCCTACATTGCAAGTTCCAGACTACCCACCGTGCACATAGCAAGACTCTGTCACAAACAAACAAGCAAACAAACAAACAAAAGTCTTCTACCTATCCTTATCCCACCAACTTCAGCAGCCAGGATACATTCATAAGCCCAAGGCATTTTCATCTTCTTGGGCTCCTTTCTCCATACAGATAAAAATAAATTAGCAATGTTATTTGATAATTGCATGGGTATAAAAGAGAATATAATCTGCATTAGCTATATTATGTACTCTTGTATTGTATTGATTTTTCTTCTTGTTTTTTAAATAAAGTGTTTCTGTGGGTTCCTAAAAGTATATAGGGATGATACCCAACACATAAATCAGCCCTGCTAACCAGGCAGCCTCACCTTTGACACAGAGCTGTGTGAATCGGAGATCACTGTCGTGGTCCCGCAGCATGAAGTGGAAGTCCTCCCAGGTCAGCTCCTCCTTGTCCTGGAAGCCTGACTCCCGGAACATAGACTCAACCACCTCAGCCAGCTGGGCTTTGGACAGGCAGTTGTTGGAGATCTCGATGAAGGACCTAGGGTTGGAAGCAAGCACTGGCCATCCACGTCAGGATCCTCCATAACAGGGGTCCCAACTAGCTGAATCCCAAGTCCCCTATTAGTTCTACAAGGCTCTGGTTACAAAGATAAAGAGGATGCCCCCTGCTTCTCCTTTATACCTCTGCTATCCCATTGATGGCCCCTCTCCCTGGCAGTCCCTGTCCTGCCTGCTGGACCAACCAACCTTAGCATCCTAATGAACTCATCCTTGGAAATGAGACCGTTCCCATCAAAGTCATACATTCGGAACATAAGGCGAGACTTCTCCTCTGGGGAGCCTGGAAGAAGGAGGGTTCTGTGAGGAGAGACCCACCCAATCTCTAGAAACCCTTTCTAGACTGCCAGGCCTCTGTCGTAGTTGAAGACTTAGCCTCAGGCTCTCTATCTCCAATACAACATCAGTGCCCCATTTCTGGACAATTATTTTCTCCTTCCTCACCTTTCATGAAGACCACCAGGATGTCCAGGAACTCCCGGAAGGACAGGTAGCCATTGCCATCCTTGTCAGCCAGAGAAAACATGGACTCCACAAACATGTCCTGGGGCTTGAGGCCTAGGGAGTCTGCAAACTCAGCTCTGCTCAGCTCACAGGTCAGGGCCTCACGCACTTTGGTCGAAGAATCCAGAGGCAGAGTCCCTGCATCAGCCTGATTGATGTCTAACACCTGCATTTAGGTAGTCCCAGAGGTGGGAGGTAGGGGAGAGAGGAGGCATCTTTCACTTACAGGTTGATGGGGCCACTTTCTGAGGCAGATATTTGTCCAGCACACCACCGTAAGCAGTCTGTGGGTAATTATATTTAAACCACAAAGTCCTGGCCCTCTGGCTTAGCTGACTGAACCAAGTATGTATATTTGACCTAACCTGAGTATTTAGAATTAGAACCAAGAGGTCCCAAATATGCTTTGACAGTGGGTTCAGACTCTCAGAGGAAAGGGTCCAGGGGGAAAGTAGAGATAATCAAAGAGAGACCTTGTTTGCTGACCGCTTTCTCTTCCAGATATTTCCCAGACAAGCCAAAGACCCCACTTTGGGGTTCCTGAGACTATGTGTATCCTTTATGTCTGATTTATATCTCAAGAGTTTGGAGAGGAGAATTCTTATTATGGTCCACCCCCATCTTACCCAGGGACTGCTCTAGCAAGAGAACAGACACAGGGAAGGAGGTAGGCCACAGGTCACAATACCTGTTTTTCCTGCCTCTCAACAGCTGCTCAGTTCAAGTCTGACTGTCTTTTCATGAAACAAGCATTGCACTTCAGACAAGGTGCTTTAGTGGGAAGAGCCTGGGGCGGGAGGTAAGAGACTTGGGTTCATGTCCCAACGCTACCACCTGTGTGCACCATAACCTCGGGCACATCCCTTTGTTTGTCTGGGGTTCATTTCCTCACCGGCCTCACTTATCTCAGAGGTTATGATGGAAATCAGCAAGAGAGGCTGCACAGGGAAGGATTTCAAAATGGAAAGTACAGGGCAGCCATGGGGATGGCGGACAGTCCATTAAACTTCCGGAACAAGGTCTTTCCTTCATCCTGATGGAATCTGACCTGAGTGCAGATGCCAAGATTCTACTTGTGCCCAAGCAAGGAGACCTCCTCACCAGCCAAGGGTCCCTTGTTTCTTAGGCAAACTCCATATTCAATTAGGTGAAGAGTTAAGTCTGACCCAGAGTCCATTGTGCACACCCATTAGATAACAGTCTCCTGTATGAATCCTCTCCCAGCTAATTGCCTTGCTCCTTCTCAGACACTCATTCTTTCTCTCTCTTCTTCAGTACTCAATCCTACTCACCCCTTTCTCCTGGGCCAAAACTCTTCCACCTTTGAGCCCTTGCCAATCTTGCCTCCGTCATGAACTTGCACCAGACTGAAAGCTTTTCTTCTCTAACATCTTAGATCACTTGTTTCTGCATTGTTTTTATAATCTTCATCCCGTACCAGTCTTTGTGTAACTATCACCACCATCCCAACAGATTAATTAATGTGTTGGGTATGGCATGCCTGCTGGATTCATGTCTACCCATGAGCCTCATGCTGGGGATAGAACCCAGAGTCTTACACATCCCAGCAAGTACTTTACCACTAAACTATGTCCGCACATCGTTGGTTTTGAGACAGTAGCCCAGGCTGGACTTGAACTCCAGATCCTCGTGTTTCTCCTTTTCAGTGTAGAACTATAGGTGTGTGCCACCAGACTCTCATTTAATCTTCTGTCTCCACAGTAGCGTTCTATCCAGGCTACATTTATTTTTGTACTAGATGTGGACATCAGTCTTGGGATTTCCCCCTCTATCAAAATTTTCCACATCTTCCTGGTAGTTCTCAGAAATGCATATGGCAGACATTACATCTCCATGGTGCACTCCCTGAAGAAAGGATGAAGTATGATTTTCAGGAGCCCCACGGTACTGGCTTGCCCTGCTGCCTTCCTGCACATTGTCTCCCTGAAGTCTTACATCAGGAGACAGGGTTCACATGGGTTGGGACATCTTCGAAGTAAATATGAGAAGAATTTAAAAACCACTTTTGCCAAAGAGCCCCAGCTCCTCAAGTGGGCCTACAGACTCCTCAAAGCAGAGTAAATCTCAGCTTCTGTGCCTTTATTTTGTGTATCTCCTCTGGGCTTTCATTCCCTGCTCAGTTCAGGCACAAAGGCATGTCAATTGCTTAATGAGTGTTTCTCTAAAACCTGAAACTAGGGGCTGAAGAGACTAGGGGTTAAGAGCACACACTTCTCTTCAAGGGGATCCAAGTTCAGCTCCCAACACTCTCATTAGGTTTCTCAGGAAATTCACAACCTCTTGCCTGTCACTCAAGTCCCAGAGGGATGTGTTAGCCTCTTCCCTCTGCTGGCACCCACATTCATTTGTCCCTTGCCAATGTGGACATAATTAAAAATAAATCCCTTTGAAAAAGCAAAACAAAAATTCCCTGATGTCATCGGGTAATCACTCCTAAATTTACCTAATCTATCTCATCCCTTTTCAAGGATGAAGACTTCAAGAACAGAGTAACAAAAGTATTTTATCACCAGACTTTAACATCCTGCTCCAGACCCCTGAAAATCTCTAGTTGCTGCCATGAACCTGCAGTCACCTTGGAACAGCAAGCAGAACCTGCAGGCAGATCACCCCGTGATGACATTACTCTCTAAACAGAACCAGTACCTCCATGATAGGAACCGAAGCTGCCCACCTAAGCAAAACAATTCACCTTATGGGAACCAGAATGTTTCCCTAAGTAACAGGGAGTAACACAGTCACTGGAGCCAACTTGCGGATCTGACACTGAAATACTAACCAACCAGACCGTGGTTTGACTAAGGTTGATTAACTATGCCTCTAGGCCTTCTCTTCTGCCCTTTCCCTATATAATCCAGAAGTACTTGTCAGTATCAGCAAAGACAGTGTTTAGATATCCCATCTGTCTTCCCAACATGGCTATGTTGATTGGATTTCCGTGAGTAACCACTTTGATTTGTGAGGCAAGTGGCTGAACCTAATCTGTTGGGACATACTCCTACCCCCATACCTTCAGATCTGGCCTCTGGCCTAGGACTCCAGTAACTCCTGGTGACTTGACCTAAATCAGGACAGACTTTTCAGCTGAGCATTCAAGCCTTGAGATTTGAAGGATCATCCCCATGGCCTCATATAGGAAAGGATGTCACCACAGATGCACACACACACACACACACACACACATACACACACACACACACACACACACATGCACGCACACGCACACACCAGATCTGATCCCATGTACACACCTGGGAGAAAAGGTGCCTGAAGAAGGTCTCCAGGAGGTGGCCCCGTTGTTGCCTGGTCACTGCTGCCCTCATCAGCTCCTGCTCCCTCAGTTCCCACTCCTGGAAGCTCAGCCCATTCTCCTTCAGAGCTCCCCTGACGTTTTCCACCAGTGCCTGCCGCTCCTCCTCCATGTTAAACAACAGAACCTTCAAAGATAGCAGGAGCAGAGGTAAACATGTCAGAGCCTCTCAGGGACAGGTGTTTCACATGGAACACACAAAGGGTCATTGGTGTGGCCTTGCAAAAGAGATAACTGTTCTTCATTTACAGAAGAGAAAAGTGTGCTTTAGTGAGACATATTTCATACTGGAGAATAGCTGGGACTAGGGGTTGGAGTTGGGGAAGGAATTGGGGCAGAGGGTGGAGTGGACTGTGATCCAGGTAGTCAAAACACACGATCAGCCTCCTGTTTAACTCCCCTCCAAGTCGTGATTGGGTATGTAAAGTGAATAAATTAATTAATTAGTGGGGAAAAAAGAAAAAGGAACTCCTCTAGAGTCTGAAATAAGAGAATAAGGAAGAGGACCCAGGTTCTTCCAGGAACTCCTGGCTAGGACTTATAACCAAAGAAGGAGGCTGCCAGCTGCCACCAGAGTGAGAGGAGACGGTGTCAGCCTGCAGATCTAGAACAGGACAGACACGTTCAAATTCATCTCTCTACCAGGTACCACATCTGGGGACTGGAAGCCAAAACCCCTGTCTCCTGGCTTAGTCTCCTTTCCCTTTAGTTAACTGCCTCATCTGAGATGAGGCCAGCTGGGCCATACCAGATCATACTCCTTGGGGATCTTGAGCAGCAGGGTGCGGCGTCCACGGTTGCTGGACAGGATGAGGTTGACTTGCTGTGGGGGCCGCAGCTGGATGGTCCGGAGCACAGTGAGCCTGCCGTCCACTACTCGGATCTGTCCCGGCTGTAAGTGCACAAGCACTGGCCTGCAGGGTTCATTGCGGCCCTGCCACTCCAAAGCTGGGAAGCAAGAGATGGGGCTGGGTCAGCTTGGGTGCAGAAGAACACATAGGGAGAGAGAGAGGGCCAGGGCAGGGTCTCAGCAACAACTTGACCCCACCAACCCCAGACTCTGAGGGTCATTCTCTCCTCAACAGTGCTGTTGCTCCTCTAACCCACAAGGCAAATAAGGGCCACTATTTCCTGCGTGTTTGCTGGATGCTCGCTTTAGTGCTTTGAATTGGTTATTACATTCCTTCACAACTTAAGACACAGGCACCATTAGGATAGCTACTTTACAGATAAGAAGAAACAGGTCTAGGGAGATTTAAAACAAAATCTGCCTAAAGTCCAACAGCTAGTCCTCAGCGCTGGAGCCAAGATACCAATCCTACTTGACTTCAGACCTTCATTAATGACTCCTGTTGCCTGCACAGTTCCAGCACAGGATGCTGCAAAGCCATTCGGGACGTGTGAGTCACATTCCTTTGAGATGGAGGCAGGGTCTTATGACTCTTCTACTCCTCACTCACATTCCATTTATTTAGGATCATTGGGAGGAGCCTTGAAGCTTGGAAAACTGTAGATCCAGTGCCTACCATGGCTTTCCCCAACCTGCTCTGGCTTTTCCTACATCCCTGGGAATGAGGTTTACCTTGGACTTGGGGGTGGGGGTATGGATCATAGCCCCAAGTCATGACCTTCCCAGCACCGCCCTGGCTACCCCATGGCCTACCTTCCACTCCCCCTACAAGCTTCTCCGACATGATGCTCTGTCGGTCTTGTCTCTGGAGCCTCTTGAAATTCCTCATTCGAAGCCGGGCAACAATCCAGGCACTGAGGAGGCTGACTGGTGTGAGAGTAGAGAGGGATATTCAGGGAAAAGTGGTCATTAGAGAGAGAAGTCACTCCCTCATTTCCTTCAGAAGAGCTCCTTCTATTCCTAACTTCTGACCCTCACTCCCGCTGCCCAACTTTCAAATATCGAGGCTCTGTGGAGGGAGCACGTTGCCACCCATGGAAAGCTCTGGGTAGTGTCTAAAATATCAGCCACCATTGCTTCCATTACTCAAGTCCCTTCCCGGCCAGAAACTAAATCCAGATTCCTCAAACCACAAGCTAGATGCACCACACCAGGCTGCTGGGCCACCCTCACACAACCTTCCCATGCTTCTGTTCCAGAAACTGAGTCTGCCCCAGCTCTGCTTCTCAGCTGAGGACTTGTCTCTGATAGGTCCCTAGGCTGGCAGGCTCTCACAAACAGCAGTAGACCAGGGACTCTTATGGACTCTTGACCAAGCTAGGCCGGGGGCATCCCAGAAGATCAGGGAAGCAAATCTCCCTGGAGTTCACTTATCTACAGCCAGACACCTTTGCCTTCCCTAAGGCTTTTCTCACCAGAGAGACAGTACTCTACATTGTTTTGTTGTTATGCATAAAACACCCCCTAGACTACACCTTTCAATAGCACCACCTTGCCAACCCATTACTCTCCTACCTAAGGGGAAACAGCAAAGGGTCCCAATGGTGAGTCCGAAGCCAAATCCACTCCCCTCGAAATAGTCCCGAATGAAGAGGGGGGCACAGGCTGGCAGGCCCTTGGCGCTGAGCTGACTTGGCTGTGGACAGGGGTCTCCTGGGGAGGCAGAGGAAGTCAGAGTATCCAGTACTATTATGCCACAATCTGTCACAAGGACACTGAAGAGGGTATTAATAGAGGAGGTGAGGGTGCTCTGGGAACTAGAGAGGATGGGGCTGTTTACCCCTGTCATTGCAGCAAGATGATGGCATTTGCCTATGTGGATAGCAAGCAGGTCCCAGCATGAACTGCAAAATCTCTAACCCCGCCCTGCCCCTATATCTTTTTGTCAGCACTGCTGTGAAATATTATATTCTTTACCCTCATTTGGCCCTCTGGATGCCACTCACAGTCCTATCCCGTTCCATCTGAATGTAAGAGTCTCCCTCAGGTCTTTAAGAGAGTTGGCTCTGCCCCTAATTCAGCATCTACTACACTTGTGCAAAGGGAAACTGTATGTGGCAACCCTGGCACCTAGAATCAAATTTCTCATGGGCAGAACTTAGAGGGGTCATCCAGCCACATCAAACCAAGCCTACAGTTGAGAAAGGACAAGACCCTGGACCCACGCCCCTCCAGAGGTATCTAGGTAACATACCTGCAAGCCAAAAGAAGACACTGCGCTGTAGGGCACTGGGGTCCACATTGGTGACAGCCACTAGAATGTCCCGTAGGGAAGTGTTTCGGATCTCTGCGATCTCTTCCTTAGAGAACAATCTGGACATAGGAGAGGTGAGGAACTGTCAGGGTTAAGGAGAGATTTGGGACCTCACACTCAGGTATCCCATGGGGACAGAGTCTCTGGTCCATAGCTGTTTGTAAGAGCCTGCCAGCCTGGAGAGTCATCAGAGACAAATTCTCACTTGAGAGACCCAGAGGGGCTAGAATTGAGGCCTGTGAGGGCAGGGAGGGCCAAGCAGAGGGCCTGTGGTCCAGGTCATAGTAGATTCTAAGACACAGCCCAGGCAAGCCTCACCCGTTCCTGGTGTTTTCAAACCAGTAACGGTCACCATCTCGTAGCCTGACAAACTGGTCAAGGACAATAGTGCTGAAAAGGGGTCCAGGGTCTCCATGACTCTCCAGAAGCCCCCCTGGGAGTAGCTCCAGCCGAGACAGGTCCTGATTGTACAGGGCAGCTGTGGCCTCCAGCACCTGGAACAGAGGGTGTTTGAGAGGTTCTCAGCAACAAGTCCTGGGCAGAAAGACAGATCCCAGACATTAGCCCCTGGGCCAATAACAACAAATAACTCATTCCTAGAGAGTGCTTGTTACACCCCAGGCACTGCTCCGAGTGCTTTGCGTAAGTTAACTCATTTACAGGAAGCTTTCCACAGATCCCAATTCCTATTCTATGAAATTAAAACAAAACAACACAAGACAAGAAACAATAGCCAGTCCTCCATATAGTGTATGGGAGATGTGGAGCCTGAGAAGCAAGTCAGACTGTGAAAGATTGAATGCCGGAATGATATTATAAAAGGCTTTTATCCTTAGAGTTAAATCCCTCCCAGTTTGTGGTCACAGTGAGAGTATTTTTTTAAAAAATCTGACTACCCATCATTGTTGTTTGTTTTGAAGCATAGTCTCACTCTGCACCAGGCTAGCCTGGAAATGAGGTACTCCTGCCTCTGCCTCCCATGTCCTGGGACAGAGATATGGGGTCTCACGTGAGGATTTGTCTCTGACACCTCCCCCACTACCAGAGTTTTCTACTCTGCTTTTAATTTAATTTTTATGACATTTGTGTGTGTGTGTGACTGTGTGTGTGACTATAAGTGTGTGTGCGTGTGTGTGTGTGTGTGTGTGTGTGTGTGTGTGTGTGTGTGAATGTGAGACCAGAGGATAACTTTAAGGAATTAGTTTACCCCTTCCACCATGAGGATTCTGCAGGGGATCAGGGGTTGTCAGGCTTGGTGGCAAATGCCAGCCGAGTCATCTTGACACCTCCTGTTCTTTACTTGTCCCTAAGTACCTGACCAGGCTCCTTCCAATGACACCTAACTGAAGCCAAAGACTTCCTATTGACTTTTCTCATGATTCCTATGTTTATGTAGGCTTTACAAGTTTATAACTTGTACACCAAGTTAAGAGATTCCAAGTCCAGCAGGGTTTGCCTTTTGACTCTGAAGGCCCAGGTCCAGTAAATATGTATTAACTACCTGTTGCTTGCCACACACTTAACTTGGTAGACATTGATTTTGTTATTCTTAACAATCCTATAGTGGACATTGCAGGTCCTTGACTTAGGAACAAACGAAGACTGAAAAACGTGACCTGTGTGAGTTTTGTCCTCTCACCAAGTGTTAGACTCTGGCACCCATGGTTTACTACCCACCTTCCCCTGTTTGGGCAGTGTGCCCAGCCCCTCCCCAGCCCTCTGGGTCCTGACCCTTCCTCACAGTGCCATTGCTCCTGGAGAGTGCAGGGTTGATGTCCTGCCAGTGGGAAATGGGAGACAGGCCCAGTGCCTCCCTGGCTTTGGTGTAAGAAGGCAGGCCTAGATCCCGGCCCCTCTGCAGGCAGCTGGCCAGGTAGTCTGTACGGGAAAACTTCAGTGGCCCAGGCCAGAAATCTGAAAAAGAAACACTAAAGGGTTAGAGGGAGTTGAGGGCCATCACTGCAGCCTCCAGCCCAGATCACTAAAACCAATCCCAGAAATATCTGAACCATGATTTCAAGGATCAGAGAGTCTCTCAGCCCTGAGAACTCCTCCCTGCCTGCCTCTGCAGGTCCAGCAGGATCTCCTCCCAGTGGTCAGAAGTTCACAGCCTGCAGGGCCAGCCTCAGGCTCACCTTGCATGTCCTCAACCACCACGTGGTCCTCTCTCTCAGCAATCTGGGA